>NC_042619.1:206854301-208220015 GCF_901001135.1 Rhinatrema bivittatum
TTGCGCTGCTGTGCTCTGCCATGTGGATTCCCAGGTCAGGCCTTTTGATTCTCTGGCCAGCTGGGGCTGCAGTTGAGGCAGTGCTCACTGCCCCCATAGGGATGCAGTCTCAGTCACTGCACACACTGGTGACAATAGTGACAAGACTTAAGGTCAGGTAGTAGTGTTCCTGATGAAGCTATAGTTGTAGTCCCTGACCTAAGAGTGTTGCTGCAATGGCTGCAGTAAGTTGCTGGGGGTTGGAGAGGACCAGAGGACGGTAAATATATAGATGGGGAGAGAAGATGATGTCTTATATGAAAGAACTTCATTGGCTGCCTGTTTTTTAGAGGCTTCATTTTCAAGTGCCAACACTGGTTTAGAACGCCATTAATATAAAGTCCTACTCTTATGCAGGGACGTTTGAATGGCACATGCCCATTTGTTCTTTACATTCATATCTTGACAAATATTGTTGCATGTTCCATCTATTCATGATTTCCATCTTCAAACTACTAGGTCCAGAACTTTTTCAATTGCTGTCCCTTCTTTGTGGAATACATTATCTTTAAAGTTGAAGTAAGAACAGGATTATTTAACATTTTGGAAACAAATTAAAGCAGTTTTATTTAATCAGGCATACGAAGAAATGAGGAGTACATCTTGAGTGCACTTTTAGAAGATATGATGGACTGTATTTTTATGTTTTAGGCCAATTTGTATATGTATGATGTTATTAGAATGTTTGTATCTTTTTTTATATGTTTTATGTTGATGTTATGCATTTGAAGTTGTAATCTGCGCTGAAAAATGGATTTGTGACTGAAGGTTCATTGCACTGTAATACAAATGAAACCAGTTCCAAATGAGCTAGGTCCAATTGAGAATAAGGAGGAAACTGCCAGGTAAAAAAAAAGAGATACCCTCATGAAATTGTAGTTATAAAATACTTATTTTTAAACAAAATGAATGATTTCCTTTAATATCCTTTCCTGTTCGTTCTCTTCCTCCCAGTACTTTCTCTTAGCCCTCTCACTCTTTCAACCTTTGGGGGCAATTTTCAAAATGATTTATGCGCATAAAAGTAGTTTACATTTTCAAAAGCCCATTTATACACATAGGGGTAGATTTTCAAACCGCGCGATTTGGCCTACTTTTGCTGGCGCATCAGGCACAAGCAAAAGTACGCTGGATTTTAGTAGAGCCGCGTGTATCCGCTAAAATCCGGGATCGGCGCGCGCAAGGCTATGGATTCTGTATAGCCGGCGCGCGCCGAGCCGCACAGCCTACCTCCGTTCCCTCCGAGGCCGCTCCGAAATCGGAGCGGCCTTGGAGGGAACTTTCTTTTGCCCTCCCCTCACCTTCCCCTCCCTTCCCCTACCTAACCCACCCGCCCGGCCCTGTCTAAACCCCATCCTTACCTTTGTCGGGGGATTTACGCCTCCCTCCTGGAGGCGTAAATCCCCGCGTGCCAGCGGGCCGCTAGCGTGCCGGGATGCGACCTGGGGGCGGGTACGGAGGGCGTGGCCACACACCCGGACCACCCCGGGCTGTAACCACGCCCCCGGGCCCGCCCCCAAAACGCTGCCGACACGCCCCGAAAACGGCGTGGCGCTTGGCCCCTCCCCCTCAGAAAACCCCGGGACTTACGCGAGTCCCAGGGCTCTGCGCGCGCCGGTAGGCCTATGTAAAATAGGCTCACCGGCGCGCAGGGCCCTGCTCGCCTAAATCCGCCCAGATTTGGGCGGATTTAGGCGAGCAGGGCTCTTAAAATCCGCCCCATAAAACCTTTTCACCATTCAGCCCTTCAGTGTGAATTGTCAAAGGAGCTACGCATGTAAAAGTAGAAATTTTCAAAAGTCCATTTACATGCATAAAACCCACGTTTATGCAGCTGGATCTTTTTGAAATGATCTCCTTTACTTTCTACTATACTCTCATCCTGCCCCCTCATCGTTTCTCTTCCTTTTCATCTTGTCTTCTTATTCACATTGGGGTAGATTTTTAAAAACTGCGCGATCGCGTACTTTTGTTTGTGCAGCAGGTAGATACGCGTAGCCGCGCGTATCTTCTAAAATCCTGGATCGGCGCGCGCAAGGCTGCCGATTTTGGGCAGCCGGCGCGCGCCGACCCGCGCAGCCTGTCTCCGTTCCCTCCGAGGCCGCTCCGAAATCGGAACGGCCTCGGAGGGAACTTTCTTTCGCCCTCCCCTCACCTTCCCCTCCCTAACCCACACCCCGGCCCTATCTAAACCCCCCCCCTTACCTTTATCCACGTATTTACGCCTCCCGGAGGGAGATGTAAATCCACGCGCGCCAGCAGGCTGCTGGCACGCCGAGACCCGACCCGGGGGCGGTTCCGGAGGGCGCGGCCACGCCCCCGGAACGCCCCGGGCCGGCGCCACGCCCCGGTCCCGCCCCGAAACGCCTTGCCCCGCCTCCAAAGCGCCGCGTCAACCGGCCCCGCCCTCCCCCGACACGCCCCTTCCAAAAACCCTGGGACCCTCGCGCGTCCCGGGGTTCTGCGCGCGCCGGCAGCCTATGGAAAATAGGCGCGCCGGCGTGCAAGGCCCTGCTCGCGTAAATCCGGGCGGATTTACGCGAGCAGGGCTTTTAAAATCCGCCCCATTATTTATGTATTTATTTTTTGCTTGTATTCTACAAATCTCTGTTATTCTATACAGATAACATACATAATTATGCATAAACAATAATACATACACCAGATATAAACATATAAAAAATATGCTGCTAATTAAACATTTTACATCATCAGATACTGATACATACAGCTCAATCAGCAAAAACTTGATTGAAAAGGAATGTCTTAACTTTCTTTGTGAACCTATAAATGTCAAGTTTACCTCGTATTTCTAATGGGATACTATTCCAGAGCGGAGGGCTTTTCACAAAAATGCTCTGTGTCTAAATCTTTGCAGTCGACATTCTGAAACTGCTGGAATATCCAATAACAACAATGATGAAGACTGTAAAATACGTGATGGCTGATATCATGTCAATTTTACAGTTAAACAATGATTTCTTGTTTGCAATCCTGTAAAAATGAATAGTAATGGCCTTTTTTTGTATTGGTAGCCTATATAAGTGCTTCAAATAGGTCATTACACCAACACCCCAAGGCAATTTTAAGATTAGTGTTACTAAGGCATTTTGTAACACCCTTGTGTACCTGCAGGAGGCGGCACTCTTCAGGGGAGAGAAGGGGGTAAGGGGGGGGGGGGGCAATAGCCAATTCCCAGCTGGGGCAAACAAAGGCCCATGTAAGTGAATACAGGTACAAAGCTTAGATTGTAAGCCCTCTGGGGATAGGAAAATACCTACAGTTCCTGAATGTAAACCGATGTGATATCTCAGATCGAATGTCGGTATATAAAAAAAATAATAAATAAATGGTAAAGGTAGGTACATAGACCCTCCTCTTGTTTCTACCTCAGGCTACAGAGAGAAACATGGTTATCTAATTTTCTTCCAATATAAAACAGCCAAACTCACACTTGATAAATAAAAAAACCCGCCAGACGTGCAATAAAAGCAGCGTCTTTTTAAATTCAAATGAGCTTCATAAGCAGTGAACGAAACTGCATAAAATACTGTAATCAGATTTTCCTCTGTATTTATAGCATTAATACATTTCTCATTCAAATTATGGTTTGGCTTTTACTGTGCGATAACAAAGCACATTAATATTGTCTGGTGACCTGATAACTAAAAGGGAGCAGTGAATACGCCGCATTACCTCCTCTTGCTGGAACATGGCTGCTGCCCGTACATGCACAATGTTAATTACTGCGTCACCCAGAGAAAGGCCAGAGAATTTGTTTTAGCCTCCTGCTTGCTTTTATTTGTAACAACATTATTTTCAATTTTCTGGCACGTTCTGCCTCTTAATCCTTTTTAATCCTCTGCACCTAGTATTTGTCTGATTTTGACAGATGATTTCTTTGATATAAGTAAATCAAGGAAGTAGTTTATTACCAGACACCATGAGAAATTCATGAAGGTACAGAGAAGAGCAACAAAATGATAAAGAAGATGGAACGGCTTCCCAGAAAGAAAGGATGAACAGGTTAGGGATCTTCAGCCTGGAGAAGAGATGGCTGAGAGGATACGACAGAGGTTTGTAAAATCATGAGTGGTGTGGAACAACTAAATAGGGAATGGTTATTTATGCTTTCAAACAGAACTGGGGGACACTTTATGAAACTAACTGGAAGCACATTTTAACAAATTTAAGAAAGTATTTTTTTTCAGTAAAGGCAAAATTAAGCAGTTTAATTTGTTACTTGAGGATGTTGTCAAGTTTAATAGTATAGTGGGGTTTATAAAAAGGTTTGGACAAGTTTCTAGGGGGAAAGTTCACTAATTATTAAGCAAATAGACATGGGAATCATCAGCTCTTACTTTCAAAATATTTAATTTCAAAATATGTTTTTTACTTGTATTAACAACCTGCTCATCAGGGGTAATTCAGAATTTTTCTGGACTTTACTTAACGGTACCTGGTCCACTCTGGCATTTATTGCAACCTCTCTGCTGGGATGTCCTAATTTCCCAGTTCTCTTAGAGGTAGATCTTCAAAAAATACGCGTGCGCGAACAAAAGTACACCAGATTTTATAAGATTTTATAAGATACGTGCGTAGCCACGTGTATCTTATAAAATCCGGGGTCGGCGCTCGCAAGGCTGCGCAAAATCGGCAGCCTGCACGCGCCGAGCCGCGTAGCCTGCCTCCGTTCCTTCCGAGGCCGCTCCGAAATCGGAGCAGCCTCGGAGGGAACTTTCCTTCCACGCCCCCCCACCTTCCCCTATCTACCCCACCCCCCTTACCTTTCTTGGGCAAGTTACGCCTGCTTGAAGCAGGGAGGATTTACGCGTGCAGGGGTTTTAAAATCTACCCCTTATTATCCTTCAAAGACACATCATTCTGAACCATACGCTTCTGAGTGACTATTGGTATTCCCCCATCATGTAGTTTAAAGGTTGTGCTATCTCCTTTCTAAAGATTAGGGCCAGCAGCCTGGTTCCACTCTGTTAAGGTGGAGCCTATCCTTTTGTAAAAGGCCCTCCCTTCCCCAAAATGATGCCCAGTTCCTAACAAACCTAAAACCCGCTTCTCTTCACCATTGTCTCCAACCATGCATTGAGATTCTGGAGCTCTGCCTGTCTCTGTGGTCCTGCATGTGGAATGGAAAGCATTTTTGAGCATCCTACCCTGGAGACTCTGGATTTCAGTTTCCCACCCAAACCCCTTAGGGGTAGATTTTCAAAAACGGTGCATTCGTGTACTTTTGTTGGCGCTCCAGGCGCCAACAAAAGTACGTGGGATTTTAGTAGATACGCGTGTAGCCGCGCGTGTAGCCGCGCGTATCCGCTAAAATCCTGGATCGGCGCGCGCGCGGCTGCCTATTCTGCGTAGCCGGCGCGCGCCGAGCCGCGCAGCCTGCCACCGTTCCCTCCAAGGCCACTCCGAAATCGGAGCGGCCTCGGAGGGAATTCGCTATCGCCCTCCCCTCACCTTCCCCTCCCTTGCTCTACCTAACCCACCCCCCCCGGCCCTGTCTAAACCCCCCCTACCTTTGTTGGGGGATTTACGCCTCCCGGAGGGTGAAGTAAATCCCCGCGCGCCTAGACGCAACCCAGGGGCGGTTCCGGAGGGCGCGGCCACGCCCCCGGACCGCCCCTGGCCAAAACCACGCCCCCGGGCCCGCCCCGAAAACGCCGCGTCCCGCCCCGAAAACACCGCGCAGATCGGCCCTGCCCCCCAACACGCCCTCGGAAAACCCCGGGACTTACGCGAGTCCCGGGGCTCTGCGCGCGCCGGTAGGCCTATTGAACATAGGCGCACCGGCGAGCAGGGCTCTTAAAATCCGCCCCCAAGTTTGGCTTCCAGAACCTGCCTCCTGCACTTTCCTATGTCACTGGTACCCACATGATTCAAGACAGCTGGCTCCTGCCCAGAACCATCTAAAATCCTATCTATTTGATGAGTGAGGTCCGCCACCTTCGCACCAAGCAGGCAAGTTACCAAATGATCCTCACGTTCACCAGCCACCCAGCTAAGAACCTTCCTATTAATCGAATCACCAACTACAATGGCCATCCTAACCTTTCCCAGGAACATGCCCCTGAAGACCTATGAGGTAGTAGAGAAGATAGGCCGCATGAACTATATGGTGACTCAACCAGATAAAAGGAAGAAAGCCCAAATCTTCCATGTGAACATCCTAAATAAATGGGTTGCACTGACTTATGGCCTTGCCCAGGAAATCTCTCCATACTGTTGCGTGTCCCGGCTGCAGCAGGCCCGCGACTGGCCCTACTCACCCCAGGGCATGGGTCCCGAACCTGGCCCTTGTTCTCTAGCAGTGGTAGGCAGCCACCTGTGTGCCTCTCCCGACTTTAAAGGGGCCGCGGCGGGAAACCTTCCCGCGGCCCTGGATGATGATGTTGCCTGGCCCTGCTATTTAAGGCAGGTCCCGCCACTTAGTCTTTGCCTTGGCAACAAGTCTCCACGTTTGTCATGTGCTTAGTTGCTACTCCTTCATTCCTGCTCCTGCTCCTGTGCTCCTTCATTCCAGTCCTGCGTTCCTGTTTCCAGTTCCTGAGTTCCAGTACCTTTTACCTGTTCCTGATTACCTTGGACGGACTCCTGGCTTCGACCCTTGCTTCTCCTGACTACGCTTTTGGACGGATTCCTGGCTTTGACCCTTGCTTCTCCTGACTACGCTTTTGGACGGATTCCTGGCTTCGACCCTTGCTTTTCCTGATCACGCTTTGGACGGATTCCCAGCTCTGACCTGTGCTCGTACTTTGACTTTGTCTCCAGCCGCCTGCCCCGACTTCAGCCTGTACTCGACCTTGTCTCCAGCCGCCTGCCCTGACTTCAGCCTATACTCAGCTTCATCCCCAGCTGCCTTCCCTGACTTCAGCCTGTACTTGACTTCGTTTCCAGCCGTCTGCACTTGACTTCATCACCAGCTGCCTGTCCTGACTCCAGCTTGAACCTGACTCTGCCTCCAGCTGATTACATGGACTTGGCCTCTTATAGGCTTCTGCCTACTTACAAGCCCGGACTTAACTTGTTCCTGTTCTCTAGCCTGCCTCAGTCTGTCCAGGCTTCTGATTCCAGGCCTTGTCTTGAATTCGGCTCCTTCAGACCCTGTGTCTCTGCTGCTTCCTGGTTCCCTGCTCTGAACACCTTCCTTGGGATCAACCACACAGAGACCCGCCTAAGACCAGCCAGCCCCAGTACCCAAGGGCTCAATCTGCGAGGAACGAGGGCTGGTATTGGTGAAGCTTCAGTCGGCCTCCGCTTCCCGGTCTACTCCGCCTCCTGACAGTGGGGACCCGTGGGGGTTTCCCCCATGGGTAGCGTCAACTCCACCTCTGGCCAAGGGTCCACCTCCACAACACATACCCTGGATTATCACCAGTCCTTTTTGGGAACCAACTCTCCACCCCATAAAAAATGGATCTAGACTAGTTGATAAGCCAGAAGAAGGATGTCTTTTTCAATGTTTTAGGCCGAACTCACCTTATTTGCCATGATATCATTAGCCCTCTAGGACTGGTGGTTCAACAGCACCATATCGGATTCCTGAGGGCAGACATCATATGGTAGAAGATGAGGTGAACAAGATGCTTCGACTGAGCATTATAGAAGAGTCCTATAGAAAGTGGTCCTCACGTTTTGTAGTTGTTCCTAAGCCAGAAGGCAGGATTTTTTTCTCCATAGATTTAAGAAAAGTCAAAGAAACTTCAAAACTTGAAGCCTGCCCGATTCTCCATGTAGATGATCTCATTGAGTGGCTGAGAGCAGCACAGTTTATTTCCTTGCTGGACCTAACAAAGGGATGCCGGCAGCAAAAGAGAAAATAGCTTTCTCTACACCTGGAGGACACTTCCAGTTTACGGTCCTGCCTTTCGAATTTCACAGAGTTTCTACTATATTCTAGAGGTTGGTTGACTGCCTACTATGCCCATACCAGAACTACACTGCAAACTATCTTCATGACATTGTTGAATTTAATGGCGACTGCAAAACATAGTTGAGTGAACTACAGGCAGTGATTACAAGCCTATGGAAGGCAGGTTGATGGCCAACCCCATGAAATGCCTGCTTGGCCTCAAGAAATACAATACCTAGGATACTCCTCTGGAAAGAGTAAGGGCCATACCCAAGCACAAAAAAGAGAAGCAACCACCCGGGTACCAGTTCTGTAGATAAAGAGTAAGGTCAGAGACTTTTTAAGATCTTTGTAGTATCAACTGATACTACAGAAGGTTCATACCAAACTGTTCGGAAAAGGCTGAGACCCTTACATAATCTGCTAAAGAAGAAGACCCCAGAGAAGGATATTTGGTCCATGGAGGCAAAAGAGGCCTTCCAGAGTTTAAAGGAGGCCCTGTGCTGAGAACCAGTTCTGATGAGCCCTGACTTCACTAGGCTCTTCATGGTCCAGATGATGCACCAGAGGTGGGTTTAGAAGTACAACAGGAAGATGAGCAGCAACACCCCAGTGGTTTTCATTAGATGGAAGCTAATGATGAGGGAGAAACGATATTCAACAATCAAAAAAGGAAGCTTTAGTGGTCAAGTGGGCCTTAGAGGCATTCTGCTATTAACTGTTGAGCTGCCAATTTACCCTTGTGACAGATCATCAATCCTTTGTTTGGATCACATGAAAGGAGTCCGATGGTAGGGTCATGAGGTGGTTTTTGACCCTCCTGCCCTTCAACTATAAGGTGCGATATGGGTCAGGAAGGCGAACACCAATGCCCAACTTCCTATCCAGAGAAGTGTCCCTGCTATTGGCAGGCACTCAATTCTCCCCTGAGGGGGAGGATTTGTGAAGGAGTATACAAGAAAGACCCTTAGAACACTTTAAGGTATTGGCCCCGGGTATCTGGCCTGGTCCACCTTAAGTCATAGCCCAGAAAGAAATCCTGGTCTCTGGGCATTTCCCTTAGCAAGGAAATATGAGATTAGGCCCAGGTGGGAACAGAAAAGCCCCAGAGAGAACAAGGAAGCATAAAATATGCTAAAACTGCCTATGGTTGATTGCTGTGATTTTTCTTTAAAGATTGCTGAGGTAAGTAGGTCTTGCTTACTTGTTTCATTTTGTGTAAATAATAAAAGCTTTTGAAGAACAGCTGGATTCCAAACTCCTCTGCCCTCTGGCACATTCCCTCCATATCACGGGCCACTCCTATGGCTTTCCAGGGTGGTTGAGAGAGAGCTGGGTGTGAAAAAGATTATTTTAGAAGAAGCGGTTAAGAGAGAGCATAGGGGGTGATAGAGATACATGGAGTGGGAAGGGGGACATGGAGGATTATGCAAGGTGTGAACAAGAAAGTATTGCAGGCGTGTTGAAGAAGGAGCGGCAGGGAGAGGATCACACTGGCAGAAGGGGGTGGAGAGATTTCTGCCTTTAAAATAATTGGATGTTCACCAAATGATCCATGCTGCTGATGTTCCCGACTCCCACACGTTAGTCATAGGTGTACAAGATGGCTACAATGGTAAGATAGGCATCCAGCACTAATTAGAAACTGAGTGGAAACATTACATTTTAATTACTTTCCCTATTTTATTTCCCTTGTTCTGCTGCTATTTTGTAGATGTATTAAGCCTAAATGTAGTTTAGTTTGGGAAATTCTCAAACAGCTCTATGTTGGGGCTTGGGGGACAAATAGGCAGAATTTTCCAATTAATGCCTCAATGTCATTTCATACAGTTGTGCTTTCTGAAAAAAAAGAGAGAGACCTGAATGCAGTCTCACTTATTTTATACACAGTAGAAATCACTTTTCAATAAACTAGCAAGCAGAAAAGTTATCCAGATAAAGTTACAAAGATAATTTGTCCAGTAAGAGTTCCATGGAATATATTTGATTAAAGTTACCTGCATAAAGATTTCCTGGCTATACTTTGTCACTCACCAACTTACTGAACATATAAAAAAAATGTAGTGGGCCTAGTGCCAGATCCTTCCACCCCCTGCCACTCTCAAGACAAAATAAAATGTAAAGGGCTGAGTGCCTGATCTCCCCCATACCCTACCAAAAAAAATAAACTTATTGGGTCAGATCTCCACTCCTACCTCCAAACCCTGAAAACGTGCCCCTGAAACCCAGCGAGAGGAGGAGATGCTCTTACCATCTTCTGCTAGGGCTGAATACTAAGTGCTGATAGCTCTAACTTTCATTTATTTACTTCACTCAAAGTGAAGCTGTCAAACCTCCTTCAGATCTCAGCAGCCAATCCCCACTCAGTATTGAGCACTAAGGGGGACTGGCTGCTCCACCCCAGAGTAAAGTGAATAATCGCTGTCAGAGCTACTGGCACTTATTCTTCATTCCGCTGGGTAAAGATAAGAGCCATTTCCACCTACCACTGGGGGGAGGGGACTTCAGGGATAAGGAGGAGGGATTTGGCCCACTTTTTTTTTTTTTTTGTATGGGAACGGGGGGCATTGGGCACTCGGTTTGCTAAATTTTTATTTTATTTTGGGGATGGTGGGGGAGGGGCGGAATTGGATATTTTAGCTTAGTTTGCCTATTGTAGTTTTTGGGTGCTTTATTGCTTTATGTATGTTTTTCTCTGCTTGTTTATCGTAATATTATGTATGATGGCTGTAATCCACAGAGATTTGTGGATCAGCGGACTATAAATTGGTTAAATATGAAACTATTTAAATAAATATCCAACTAACTTTAAGATGGCAACTTATCTGGCAAGAGCTGAATATCAATGCTAGATAGAAGAATTGTCACCATGCCCTCCACACGACCATTTTTATCCAGCTAAATCTTAGCTGGTGAATGAGGGGAACTTTTTAAATGATGCGCTCTGTTTGGCTAACTTTAAAACTTAGCTGGGCAAATGCTTTGAATATTGACCACTTATCACCTCATTTTGTCCCCATTCTATTGGAATGGGGAAAAAAAAAAGCTTAATAATTCAAATCCTTTGTTACTGCCCAATAAAAATACTAATGCAGCAAGGTTTACATGGTCCTGACCACAGTTGATATCATTAGACACAGTCACTTTTTTCTGTTTGCTGATGTCATTTCCTGAAAGAATCATCTGGTAGCTTCCATTGAAATGCAGTGACTTTATTCCTCTTGCTGTGACATTATGAGGTGTGTGAAAACTTATCTCACTCATGTCTCTGCTTACATTCATAGGGCCTGAAATTCAGTACTGGCCAGGTAGGTAGCTTAGCTAGGGGAGAGAGGAGAGGAGAGAGAGAGAGAGTGAGAGAGAAAGAGAGGGGGGGGGAGAGAGAGAGTGAGAGAGAAAGAGAGGAGGGGAGGGAGAGAGAGAGAGAGAGAGAGAGACTGTATGGGAGGGCCACCTAGTCACTCGAGGTGAGGTTGAGGTATTAGTGTAGGGGTTAGGGACCACTTTGACATTCAAAGTGAGACGTATGAACAGAACAGTGCTTTCTTGTGAAGATTTGATGACCTACGGAGTGAGGAAACTCACCCAAAGATGAGATTTATGCAATGTTCTCTCAACCTAGCTTGAGCTAAGTTGATAGATGAGATTTGTGCAATGTTCTATCAACATTGATAGAACATTGCACAAATCTCATCTTTGGTTGAGTTTTCTCACTCCGTAGGTCATCAAATCTTCACAAGAAAGCACTCTTCTGTTCGTACGTCTCACTTTGAATGTCAAAGTGGTCCCTAACCCCTACACTAATACCTAAACCTCACCTCGAGTTACTAGGTGGGCTTCCCATCGAGATCTAAATACCAATCTAGTGTGAGGGCATTATGGCTAGGCTCTCTCTCTCTCTCCCCCCTCCAGCTAGGCTGGCTCTCCAGGAGCTTAAACATGGTCCCCCCCCAGTGGTTGTATATAGGAAATACATCAATTCTGGCACTTATCGCAAAGTGTAAAAAAAGTTATCACAATTTGTGCTAAGATAGCACTTCGCATAGATATTAGTGCAAATTGCAATAAACTGCCTATTACCATAAAACATGCCCCTTTTCCTATCGCATGTGATATTTAGTGCATTTTGATAAATCCAGACCTAAGTTAGGGGCGTTCTGGGGGTGTAACTGGGAGGAGTTGAGTTTGCCGGCTAAGTTAACCGGCTAACTCCAATATTCAGAGTTAGCTGTTTGACTGAGCCGGCTAAGCCTGGTCAGGCCAAAGAGCTGTCCTAAAGTTAGCTGGCTAACTTTAAAATAGTCAGCTATATTCAATAGTGCGGTTTCACTACTGAATATACTTCCAGAGTAAGCCAGATAAGTTTATCTGGCTAACTTTGCTAGCTGGACTGGGTATGAACATGGACCTCCTAGTTATTTATGCTTAGCTAGGTACCAATGAAAAAGTAACAATCTAATGAAAGTATCCAGCACATCCATGGGACTCCAGAAAGAACCTGCGTGATGCACTTAAAGAGGGGGAAATATTTGAAAGGACACCTAACAGCAAAAGTACGCATGATGTTCAAACACTGGGTAGCCATGTACATTGGGTTTGAATATCGGGCTGTTCATGCAGCTGAAATTTTGTGTGCGTACTTAGAGGTCCCAAAAGAGTCACACAAAGTACCTGCCTTCGCAGAATGCCTTTCGACATGTGCACTTTTCATTTAATTTAATTTTGCTTACTCATCCTTCCAATGGTCATTAATGAAGCGGCTACAATTGCACGCGAAGTGGACTTACCAGGATGACATAGATCGTCGTCTGTTCTTTTGTTTTTTTCGAGGTCCTGTAAGTGGATATTGACTTCCTTTAGAATGATACCAAGGGTTTGGGTAACTAAAGCTGGATATACAGTGGATCATAACTATTTCCAAGTGGATCTGATTGCAAGCATTGAGTTAGTTTCTACAGTTTGCTTCATGGACATATTTATCATTTGGGAATATTTGTTTCTACTTGTCATTTTGATCTCCATTTTGCAATTTTTTTTTAATGACAAGGGGTGGAATTGTTTGTCATAGACATGTTAATATCCTTTAGGGATAGTGGGTGATTTATTATGTGTGTAATAAAAAATGTTGTAAAAGTTTATGCATATTGATTTTTTGCATTTTATATGAAATTTGTATTTTGATGATTTTAGTACACAGTTTTTTGAGATATATTCTTTATGAGTTACAGTCGATGACATAAACAAAAAGCACCAAATCACACACCAATAAAGACTGTCTGTCAATGAATAGCAAAACCCACCTGAATTTCCTTCAGGAACACAGTCACTATCAATATACCACCTGCTCTTCTTTTAAAATTTATGTCTTTATTATTACAATTCACTGTCTTATCATTACTTCTATTACACAATTTTTCTTAACATTATCACTAAAATGATCTATGGTAATGCCATCATTCCCCACTTTTTATCCTACACACACTCTCCCAAAAGTTTTAACCTCTATATCACATAACCTCCCCTTTCACATTCATCACATAGCCTCTCCATTCACACTCATCTCACATTCATAACTACCACAGACTCTCACCATCCAATATCTATGGAAACAGTCTTGACCATACAGCAAACTGTAGCCCTGTATATCTTACAAATCTAATGTCTTCTATTACCCCTCCTGTACCAATCCTAGCACTGCAAGATGTTAAAGATTAAAATGGCGGCCAGCGACGGCTTTATTTGAGAATAAGGAAATGTTTTGGAGACAAGGGAGAAAATCAAATGTGCACTGGGCCAATTTGAAATTGGAACAATACAAGTGATCGCTGGGATAGAGATCAAGCAAGGTGGCCTAGAATTGGAAGTTCATAGTGGACTGAGAAATAATTTATAACATCAAGCACATTTACAAGAGATTACATTCGTGAAACAAGGAACAAACATCTGAAGTTGACTGTATAAAGGCTGGGGGGTTTGGGGAATGTGATTTAATTGTGTGGGGTTAACAGAGACACATCTTGTAGTGCTAGGGTTGGTACAAGAGGGGTAATAGATGACATTATAAGATTTGTAAGATATACAGGGCTACAGTTTGCTGTATGGTCAAGACTGTTTCCATAGATATTGGATGGTGAGAGTGTGTGGTAGTTATGAATGTGAGATGAGTGTGAATGGAGAGGCTATGTGATGAATGTGAAAGGGGAGGCTATGTGATATAGAGGTTAAAAATGTTGGGAGAGTATGGGTAAGATAAAAAGTGGGGGATGATGGCATTACTTACAAGACCACTCACAATAATACACAAAACCCTCCACAACCAAAACATGCACTGGATGAAAGACACGATACGCTTCCACGCCTCAAACAGACCCACCAGAGCCTCATACAAAGGGACTCTCCACACTCCCTCCCCGAAACATATACACCTCAAACCCACTAAAGAGCGTGCCATTTCCATCGCCGGCCCTTATGCTTGGAACACTATGCCACCCGAACTCAGATTAGAGCAGTGTGTGCAGAAATTCAAAATAAAACTCAAGACATGGCTATTTAAAGCAAGCCTACCCTTAACCTCAGTATACTTGAACCTGCCAATCTAACTCCTTCTGTCTACTTAACCTGCTCTCCACAGAGTCCTCTCACTCCTCTCCCTCTCTACAGCCCCCCCCCCCACCCCACAGATAATCCTGGATACATTCACTTGTGAAAAGCATTAACTGTGCTTTCTGTGCTGCTACATTCAAACCTTAACTTGGGAAACATTTTGTGTATATAATTTTTCTATACATTTTACATGCCCCTGGCTACTTGTGCTTTTACATCCCAACCTAAGTTTGGGACACATATTGGGGCGGATTTTCAGAGCCCTGCTTGCGTAAATCCGCCCAAAACCGGGCGGATTTACGCGAGCAGGGCCCTGCGCGCCGGGAAGCCTATTTTACATAGGCCTACCGGCGCGCGCAGAGCCCCGGGACTCGCGTAAGTCCCGGGGTTTTCGGAGGGGGCGTTGTCGGGGGGTGTGTCGGGGGCGGGGCCCGAACCGCGCGGCGTTTTCGGGGCGTGTCGGGAGCGTTCCGGGGGCGTGGCTACGGCCCGGGGCGGCCCGGGGGCGTGGCCGCGCCCTCCGGACCCGCCCCCAGGTCGCGTCCCGGCGCGCAGGAGGCCCGCTGACGCGCAGGAGGCCCGCTGACGCGCGGGGATTTACGCCTCCCGGAGGGAGGCGTAAATCCCCCGACAAAGGTAAGGGGGGGGGTTTAGACAGGGCCGGGCGGGTGGGTTAGGTAGGGGAAGGGAGGGGAATGTGAGGGGAGGGCAAAGGAAAGTTCCCTCCGAGGCCGCTCCGATTTCGGAGCGGCCTTGGAGGGAATGGGGGTAGGCTGCGCGGCTCGGCGCGCGCCGGCTATACGAAATCGATAGCCTTGCGCGCGCCGATCCAGGATTTTAGCGGATACGCGCGGCTCCGCGCGTATCTACTAAAATCCAGCGTACTTTTGTTTGCGCCTGGAGCGCAAACAAAAGTAGGCTATTCGCGCTCGTTTTAAAATCCGCCCCATTGTGTATATAAGTTTTCTTTATTTCCTACATGCTAATGCTCTCCTTCTGCCGTGCATTCTTCTTATGCACTTCCCAGTTCCACTTTACCCTGTTTTTTGTAACTGCTCTTCTCCTACTTCGTTTTCCACTGTTACACGTAAACCGGCATGATATCTCTGATGAGTGTCGGTTAAGAAAAACATTAAATAATAATAATAATAATAATAATAATGTTAAGCAAAAATTGTGTAATAGAAGAAGTAATGATAAGACAGTGAATTGTAATTAATAAAGACATACATTTTAAAAGAAGAGGAGATGGTATATTTATAGTGACTGTGTTCCTGAAGGAAATTCAGGTGGTTTTTGATATAAACAAAAAGACCAAAATAAATGTACATACATAACTTATAATATACAAAACAGAGCAGACAACACAGTAAAATAACTATAATTCACAACTATAATCATAACACTACCCACACAAAATCTGTGAAAATTAAATGTAATGTAGAAATGTTGTTTTCAAAATACCTCTGCATCCACCCCTTGTTCCTCTCCCCGGAATACCTCTTTTCTGTGCAACTAACAATACATGCATACTTTCAGGCAACTAAAAATCCTGTTGCTTGGATATACCTGATTTAGGTGGGATACACACATAAAAGGAGCCTGTGTCTTTGTAACTAGACCCCAACTAGATCAACAACTTCAAGGGTTATCAGCAAGGAATGAACTACATGAGTCAGTGGAACCTGCATTCAGCCTGAAGAAGGCTGGAGGGAATGTGAAAATATGACACTTATTTTCAAAAAAAGAGAAAATCACAAGAGCAATAAGCAGGCTCAAAATGCTGCTGAACTGTTACCATACCCATATAAGCTCGGGAGAATTATGTCGTTTGTTTAATGATAAGAGGCCGGATTTTATAAAATTGCGCGAGCGCGTACTTTTGTTCGCGCACCAGGAGCGAACAAAAGTACGCTGGATTTTATAAGATACGTGCTTAGCACGCATATCTTATAAAATCCGGGGTCGGCGTGCGCAAGGGGGTGCACATTTGTGCAACCTGTGCGCCGAGCCCAGCGCGCGCTGCCTGTTCCCTCCGAGGCCGCTCCGATTTCGGAGCGGCCTCGGAGGGAACTTTCCTTCGCCCTCCCCCCACCTTCCCCTCCCTTCCCCTACCTAACCCACCCCCCCCGGCCCTATCTAAACCCCCCCCCCCTTACCTTTGTTGCATGATTTACGCCTGCTAAAAGCAGACGTAAATCTGCGAGCGCCAGCGGGCTGCTGGTGCGCCATCACCGGACCCGGGGGCTGGTCCGGAGGCCTCGGCCATGCCCGCCCCCGCAACGCCGCGTCACGCCCCTGAAACGCTGCGTCATATAGGACACGCCCCCGACACGCCGTTTTTACAAAGCCCCGGGACTTACGCACGGCCCGGGGCTCTGCACACGCCGGCGGCCTATGCAAAATAGACGCGCCGGCGCACAGGGCATTTAAAATCCGGCCCAAGATTTTTAGAGGCTTGATCCTATCAGTTCAAAACAGGGATGTTTTTCCAAGAAAAAAAGGAAGATTATTCCAAGTGTACATAAATATTAATAACCATTAAGCTAGAAATATTGATGATGTACTAAGGTTAAGCATAGACATTGGGGTAGATTTTATAACATGCACGCGGCTCCCGGTGCGCACATATGGATGACGCAATTTTAAAATTTTTATTTTTTTTACTTACTGCTCCTTGAGAGCAGAAGCAATTTACACGCATTGGCTGGCTGCCGGCGCGCGCTTTCCCGGGACACTGTACAATGGCGCTGTCCCGGCCTAACCCCCTGCCCTGCCCAGACACCGCCTCCCCGGCCCACCCTTTTGAAGAGGCCCGGCACTTGTGCGTATACCGGGGTATATGCGCGTGGCCGAGCCTCTTTGAAAATGAATGCGGTGTGTGCAAGGCCTGTCCACACACGTAAATCCTGGATTTTACGTGCGCAGGCCTTTTAAAATCTGGCCGATTATATATTGGACATCCTTACCTAGGTGTGATTGTGGTTTGCATTAATATCTTGTTTGAATGTTTTGAGAATGTGCCAGATGGATCAATGAGCAGATGTTTCTACAGCTGCACTCCCATATTTAAATATTTCAAAGTAATGCAAAGCTTTTGCTGGGTTGCACTGGACTAATGCTAAAACGACCTATCAGCTCTTGATGTGTTTCTGCCATATAAAGGATAAAGGTTCTATTCATATTAAAATAATCATGTAACCTCTAAGAGAACGTGTCAAAATACAAAAGGATCCAGCTATGTAAAGAACTCAATGTAAACTTACTTTGCAACCGTCATACATAGCCTCAGTAGTATAATGGCTTATAGTGTCAAGCCCTTGCAACTCTGGGCTTGAATAATCATAGGTTGCTGTAAGAATTTAAGAAACAAACACTGTGTCAACACTACAAATGTTTGCTCTTGACGTTTTCCACCAGCCAGGGGAGTAATGTCTTACTTCCTGAAGTGCACGCTCCAACACGGCAGTGTTTCGGAGTGTCAGACTCCTTCCTCAGGGAACTTCAGGGAGGTGATTTGCTGGTGTAATTTTTGAAATGATGTTTCTGGTCAGTCAAAAAGCGGTGCAAGACACTGGCTGAAATCGGTGCCCCAAAAGTGAGCAGCCTTGCCGAGATTCTTGCCGAGATTCTTGCGGCAAGAATCTCGGCAAGGCTGCTCACTTTTGGGGCACCGATTTCAGCCAGTGTCTTGCACCGCTTTTTGACTGACCAGAAACATCATTTCAAAAATTACACCAGCAAATCACCTCCCTGAAGTTCCCTGAGGAAGGAGTCTGACACTCCGAAACACTGCCGTGTTGGAGCGTGCACTTCAGGAAGTAAGACATTACTCCCCTGGCTGGTGGAAAACGTCAAGAGCAAACATTTGTAGTGTTGACACAGTGTTTGTTTCTTAAATTCTTACAGCAACCTATGATTATTCAAGCCCAGAGTTGCAAGGGCTTGACACTATAAGCCATTATACTACTGAGGCTATGTATGACGGTTGCAAAGCAAGTTTACATTGAGTTCTTTACATAGCTGGATCCTTTTGTATTTTGACAGTTTCTGATTTTCAGCTATCCTGAGTTGTTTAAAAATACCTCTAAGAGAACAGCAGTTCACTTGTATTCCTCAAAATATCAACTTGGTGTTTTCTTTCCAAAGATATTTTATTTTTTACATTTTCTTTTTTACAGTATTTTAGGATAAAAGTTGGAGATCTTTCATAATCTCACTATGCAATTTAAAAATCTCTTGCCCCAAAGTCAATTCTTTATACTTCACTAAAATGACAATGTCTAATGCTTGTTTTGTATTCTTTAAATTAATAATTCAGTAAGGTCTTTCAACACCAATGTCTGAGGATTAATATACGAACATAAGAAGTTGCCATCCTGGGTCAGACCAAGGGTCCATCAAGCCCAGTATCCTGTTTCCAAGAGTGGCCAATCCAAGTCACAAGTACCTGGTAAGTACCCAAACATTAAATAGATCCCATGCTACTAATGCTGGTAATATTCCCCATTAGTAAGTCAACTTAATTAATAGCAGTTTATGGACTTCTCCAGGAACTTGTCCAAAATGTTTTTATACCCACCTAAGTTAATTGCCTTAACCACATTTATTTATTTATTTTTAATTTTTATATACCGAAGTTCTTGTATCAGATACAAATCACTCCGGTTTACATAATACAGTGAGATGCACATCCTCTGACAATGAATTCCATAGCTTAACTATGCATTGAGTGAAAAAGAATTTTCTCTGATTTGTTTTAAATGTGCTACTTGCTAACTTCATGGAGTGCCCCCTAGTCCTTATTTTATCTGAAAGAGTAAGCAACTGTTTTACATTGACCTGTTTTAGTCCTCTCATGATTTAATAGACCTCCTTCATATCTCTCCTAAGCAGTCTCTTCTCCAAGCTAAACAGCCCTAACCTCTTTAGCATTTCCTCATAGGGGAGCCGTTCCATCCCATTTATCATTTTGGTCGCCTTTCTCAGTATCTTCTCCAGGACATCTATATCTTTTTTGAGATGCGGCGACCAGAATTGAACACAGTACTTAAGGTGCAGACTCATCATGGAGCGATATATAGGCATTATGACATTCTCTGTTTTATTCACTATTCTCTTCCTAATAATTCCTAACATTCTGACGATTTCAATGTATTGTCCACTATAAGGCCTAGATCTTTTTCCTGGGTGGTAAATCCTAACAAGAAACCTAACATCATATAACTACAGCATGGGTAATTTAATGTGGAGAAGTGCATCACCTTGCACTTCTCCACATTATATTTCATCCTCCATTTGGATGCCCAATCTACAAGGTCCTCCTGCAATTTATCACTTTTCACTTGTGATTTAACTACTCTGAATAATTTTGTATCATCTGCAAATTTGATCACCTCACTCATCATTCCCTTTTCCAAATTATTTGTAAATATATTAAAAAGCACTGATCCAAGTGCAGATTCCTAAGGCACTCTACTGTTTACCTCTCTTGACTGAGAAAACTGATCATGTAATCCTACTCACTGTTTCCTGTCTTTTAACCAGTTTGCAGTCCACAAAAGTACTTTGCCTCCTATCGCATGACTTTTTAATTTTCTTAGATGTCTCTCATGGGGTACTTTGTCAAATGCTTTCTGAAAATCCAAATATACCATATCCAGATGTTTATTAATCCCTTCAAAAAATGTGGCTGATTTTTGAGGCAAGCCTTCCCTTGGGTAAATCCAGGTTGCCTATGTCCCATTAAACCATGTCTATGTATATGTTTTGTGATTTTGCTTTTTAGAATAAGTTCCATGATTTTTCCTGGCACTGAAGTCAGGCTCACTGGTCTATAGTTTCCCGGATCACCCCTGGAGCATTTTTTAAATATTGGGCTTACATTGGCCACTTTCCAATCTACAGGTATAATGGACAATTTTAATGATAAGTTATAAATTACTAGTAATAGATTTGAAATTTCATTTTTTAGTTCTTTTAGAACTCTGGAGTGTATACCATCTGGTCCAGGCATTTGCTGCTCTTCAATTTGTCAGTCTAGCTTACTACATCTTTCAGGTTCACCGTGATTTGGTTCAGTTCATCTGAATCATCAGTCTTGAAAAATGTCTGTGGAACAGGTATATCCCCAACATCTTCACTAGTAAACACTGAAGCAGGGAACTAATTTACTCTTTCCGCAATGGTCTTTATCTTTCCTAAATGCCCCTTTAACCCTTTGACATCTAATGGTCCAACCAACTCTCTTGCAGGCTTCCTTCTTTGGATACATTTTTAAAAGTTTTTATTATAAAAATACGCTAGAAAATAAATTATGAGAATCCAGTTTAAATAAGGCAACCAGTACACTTCCAAGATTTTTTAAAAGTATGATGTAGGCATGCCTCTACTTCTTCTTTGGTGAGGGAAGGAGATGGATCACCATGTGGAGACAGCTAGAGGCGATCTGGAAGTAGAGAAATGGCCTTGTGGTCAAAGCAGTGGGCTGAAAACCAAGGAAATCAAGGCTGAAATCCCACATCTCCCACTGATACTCCTTGTGGCCTTGGACAAGTTTCTTCACCCTCCGTTGCTCCAGTTAACACACCTAAAGGTGAATTTTAAAAGCCTGGTGCATGCCAAAATCAGGAGATGCACACACACAAGCCAGGATCACGCGTGCCCACAAATTTTAAAAGCCACCCAGATGCACGCATATCTCACTTTGATTCAAAAAGAGGTATAGGGCGGGCATGATCTGGGTGGGGCATGGGGCATTTCAGGAGTGGCCAAGAGATGTGAATGTAAATACTTATGTGCCTGGGCGTGTGCCCAGGTCCAATGCCTCATAACTTTACTTCTGCTATGGAAGTGTAACTTAAAAAAGAAATTTGCCATTTCTTCTGGGTTTAAAGGGTCTGGGGTAAATGGGGGGAATGCAGGCTACCAAACCGGGGTGGGGGTGGAGGACCTAGCTTTTAAGTGGGTGAACTGTTGAAACTGGCAATGGTGTGGGTGCGTGCTTGATATAAAATACCCTGACTTACACAGTAGAATCGGGATTTATGCAGCTAGGCGCATTTCCACTTAAAATTGGGTGCACATGTGCACAAGCTCAGGGTATTTTATAACATGCATGAATATATGCACACAAGTTATAAAATCGCTGCATATTTGGGCACGCGCCGATGCACATTCGCCAAAGTGCACCCACGTGCCGGTTTCAACGTTACCATCCCTTAGGGTAATTTTCTAACTGTACACGTAAGACTAAAATAAATATTCAGAGCAGACTTATGCATATCAATCGGCTGTGAAAATTAAAGCAGGCTTACTCACATACGGCCCAATTTTAAATGGCTGGTGCGTGTAAACAATGGGGGTTACACGTGCGGCCGCGCACATTTTAGAAGAGGCCCAGCCTTGCGCGTAACCTCCGTTACATGCACAAGAGCCAGGCCTCTTCCAAGGGGCGTTCCTGGCGGTAGGGAGGGGTGGACCGGGACAGCGCCATTCATTGTTCTGCCGGCACTTGTAACTTACTTCAGGTTGGGGAGGAGAAGGGAAGGGGAAGGGAGGTTAGGGTAGGGGGGCGGGTAACTGGGGTAGGCTGCAATGTGTCACCGTGCGAATTTGCAGAATTTTATCCCACATTGAGTGCTGTATTATAAAATCGGTGTGTCCATGTGCTTGTGCCGGGAAGTGCATGTACTAAAATCTACCCTATAATGTTGATTGTGATGAATTTGAGCACTTACATTTACATCTGCTGTACAGCAGGTGTAAATTTAAGTGCATAATGTTGATTTTTAGAAATATGCATGTAAATGACTTCCAGCCCCAGCTCTGTCCCAGGGAACACCTATTTTTGTGCACACAATTTCTCCTCTCCCTGTGCAATTTTCAAAAGCCCTTACATTGTAAGCTCTTTCTTGGACAGAGACCTACCTTCTCGACTTGAATTGTAATTAGGGGCATGAATTTGGAAAAGGGAGACATTAAATCTAAATCCAAAAAGGATGGTCTTAAATGACCTCTGATCTTTTTAAAAACTAATCAGCTACATAACCCGTAAATAAATAGCGAGTGACAAGTAGAAACCTGGAAATGTTAATTATAACTGGTGAGAAACAGAGCAAAAAAAAAAAGAAACCTACAGAGGAGATCAGTCCAGAGATGCACTTGGATTCAGAGGTCTGTGATTCTCTCCCCCAGCCTGGATGGAGTTAATCTCTTTACTCTCCTATACAGCTAGTGCCCAGTGTGTTCACTGCACATTTTCTACTTTTTTTTTTTTTATTGAGTTTGTATAACATTTCTGGTAAAGCAACAATATTTCAATAAACCTGCATGTTCCGTGCTTTAATGTGATTCGTCTGCCGATCACTGGTGGTCACCCACTTGCACATTAGAAACACTTCTGAGGGGGCAGAGATTGAAGAGAATCCGGAATCTCTCTATTTCTTTCACATTCCAATCCACCTCTGGCACATTAAAATCACAGAAGGGGCTGATATAACCTCTGCAGCATCCCTTTGATGGCAATGGTGCCCACAAATAAACCTGAGCTTTCTCTGGCGAATGGACAGGATGAGGAAAGAGGGCTGAAGGAATCGTAGATGCACTGGGGACAGAAACAGAGATAGAAGCAATGGGATCCCTAGACCATAATGGGACTTGCAAGGACAAGAAAAGAGCTCTAAAAATGAAAAATAAATATTCAGAATACAGAAAATATTGACACCAGACTTCCCCAATCTTGCTTTGAAGGTGACCTGGAACCTGCTCCCTTAATATATGCAGCAAACTTTAACAAATGTTTGCATCAGATTGCCAACAAGCAAGCTATGATATGTAGCAGGTATCTACACTAGTGACATGAATTAATTACGACCTTATCAAACATGATGGGGAAAGATTACCATAATATAACCCAATTTAAAAAGACTGAAAAGCATTGTTCCATGGCGTTCCCTATGGGGAGAATGACTTCATAGCACACCATGCTATGCAAAATATATTTGCAGTCTGGTACGATGTGTTAAACTGTTAATTTATGGATGTCCCTAGTGCAAATTGTCATGGCTATTCCCAGTCTAGTGCACACAAAATACTTGCAAATTCACTTCTGCTGTTATCACAACTTTCAGGAAGACCTTGCTCCAAAATGGATTAGCAGATGGGACTAATCTTCAATAAAAGTAGACGTTATCAACCGTTACTATCCATTCACCGCATCACGGTTCCCTTTCTTCTGACAGCTGTCATTGGGGAAACACTGTGACATGTAAAGTGAGAGAAAATGAAGTTCTGAAGCTGAAAATTGCCTTTGATGTGTGTGCAGAGGGTACGTGCACCTTATCATGGATGTGTCACATTTACCTACACAAACTTCAGATTCCTTTTTAAAAAGCAAATAATCGGCCACGAAGTGAAAAACTTGAGAGTAAGGCTGGTAAAATTGAAGCAGGGACAGAGAACAGAATATAGCACTGCATTTTACATTCTCTGAGCTCAACTTTCAAATCCGTCCGCAGTACACAACTTGTGTGCATGAATGGATGTGCACACTGTGGCACGAGCTGTCACGTTTATAAAATACTGCGTATTTCTACCCCAATAGTATGTGGATATGTTGTAGTAAACGCATCTATTTCCAGTGTTAGAAAGTGCTTACTTTTTCTACCTATTTTAAAAATGTATGTAGTATATTTTAGGTGTGTAAAAATATAGTCGTATTAATCCTAATTTAAATGTCGAGGTAGGTATTTAATTAAGTGCGGATAACGTTATGAAAATACTTACTTGGTCTTATATTTGGATTCACCAGTTTGCCAATACCTCCAACCTGTTCACCCACTTCCTCTCCAGTTTGTCTTCACTCTGAACCCCCACCAATTCACCAAGACCACCCACTCATAAACTTCGGACAAAGGACAAGTCCATTTTCAATTGTGCAAGTTCATTAGCAGGTGTAAAAATGTTTGGACATGTATACCTCTTACAAAACAGGAACTTGCGTGCATTCTTCTGAACTCCACTCTGGATCGCCCCCTAGACTGCCCCTATTTTCCCCAGTAAAATGTACACTCCATACTGCATGTCCGTGCATACTCTCAAGGTTTATAAAATAGCAGATACGCATGAACATGCTACTTGCATGCATATATTCTATTTTTACGCGCAAACCTCTGTTTGGAAATTCTCTCCTCTGGGGACTCTCTGGGTTTTGGCATAAGGACTCGAGGATTTCAATGAAAGTTCTGGGTTGCAGACACCTGGGAAATCTCTGGGATCTGGCTCCTCCCCCCTGCTTGCTGCAGGCTGCCTGGGAGGGGGAGAAACAACTGGAGGGGAGGGGCTGGATTAGAGAGCAGAGTGGCTCTTCTCCTCTTTGCTTCCTTCACTCCTGTTCCATGTAAGAGAGGAGGGATAGGGGAGCAACAGGAGAAGAGGGTCCAAAAATTAGAGAGTAGAATGACTCTTCTCTCTGCTCTTTCTGCTCCAGCCTCAGCCTCACCCCCTCCCCTCCTGTTCTCTACATGCTGCTTCCTAGAAGCAGGAGGTTTACCCTGTCCTATTCTAGATGAGATAAGGATTCAGAATTTAGTTAATGAAAGCAGAGCTGAGAGTATTAAGCTTCTCATTGAACCCTTTGATCTATGCATTTAGAATAGGCAATGCTGTTTCTCCTAATAAGAACACAGCATGAAGATGAGACAAAGAGCTACAGATAGCTTGCGGGATTTAGAGCGACCACATTTATAAAAACACACATTTGTATTCATTAAGTCAAATTCAATATGCAAACTATGATCTTGCGATTTTGTCTTCCTGTACATTTTCTGTCTATCTGTCTCTCTTTATACTTCATTAGCTGAGCACCTTTTTGCTGCTACTGGAAATGTTCATGCATTATAATAGTGTCTCTCTATTCAAATTCTTTTGTTCATACGGTGAAACAAATTGATTTGGTCTGGGAATGAGGCATGGAATAGTTTCTCCAATTTCTAGTAATTAGTTCTAATATCAGCAGACAAATAAGAGGGCAATGTGACAAAATGCCTCCTTCAGCCTCTTACAACAGCCTTCATAATCCATAGAATAAGAGTGTGGAAGAGTGAGTGCCAGTAGATAAATGAAGAGAATGCTCACATTCTGGCTCCTGGCTTGCTCTGGGATAATTTAGCTCATCCCTCTCAGCTGACACCAGACCAAAAATAACATTAAAGAGAAATAAATGCCTTCCGGCAAACCTCTGATTGCATGGTTCAGTGGAACCAGGCCTAATCTATCCATCAATGAAAGGTGAGAAGCCCACCACATACCCCTTGCGTGCATGGACAGATGGTATATGACAAGCCGTGAATCCATCAGCAAGGTTTTTCCCAGGCTCCCTCTGCTGTACATTTCTTGTGTGCTATAGCACCAGGCTATCAACCAGAGCTGGAGAAGGTAAGCAGAGTTTACTGACAAGGTTTGGTGAGCTGGGTGAAAACAATGAGCTAGAAAATCTCTGAACAAGGAGGAGCGTATGTTTTATTTCATTAATTTTAAAGCAAAAAACAAAAACAAAACCCTCTACAAAGGTGTACATGGCACTGTCAGTTTTATAGAACTTATTGACTTGGTAAAAGACGCCATACATCAAACCAAGCTCAAATTTAGAAGGCCCTGTTTTCAAATGGGGCTTTTTACAATCTTTATTCCGTATATAAATCAAAGCTAAAGGACCCTGGCATGTTAAAAATCTCTGTTTAATCAGAGCGACTAAAGAAATGTCACGTCAGAATTATTGGCAGGTTAAAGACAGGCTAAAAAAAAAAAATGGTTTCAAATATCTACACTCAAGGTCATCACCACAGGATCTATAGAAGAAAAAACAAAAGGACTCTTTCATGTGACTGAAATTCCTTTTTTAAATTTCTGTTCATTTCTCTGCCTATTATTCACATGGCTCTAGGGCATGGATTTCAATGACAAGAAGAATGGTTTGAAAAGGACTTTAAAAAAAAAAAAAAAGTATGTCACCTTAAGGGTCAAGATTCATAAAAGAGTTCCTCCTAGTGCACTGTCACTTAGTAAAAAAATAAAAAATAAAAATAAACAAACAGAAGCACAATGTAAGGATTCAGGGCTGATTTCTGTGGCTTTCAGTGCCTCTCTGCAGCTTCCAACACATTGAGAGTGGCAGATTTCTGAACACATGAAGATATGCAATAGGACATCCTACCTGCAAATAGTCATAACGAAGGCCTCCTAACTCAAGTGCTGGGAAAGCAATGATGGCGATCTATAAGCATGCACCTTCCGAAAGAAGTCCGGGATAGAAAGTCTGGCCTTATAACGTGGATACCTGCTCTGTATACCAGCTTCCAGCGGGGAGAAGGGAGAGAAGGTAATATTTGTAAGGAGTTTGATCAAAGGCTATATTGGTGGAATGCAGAATGTTTTATGTGGTAAGAGATTTCTGCAGTTGGGTTCTGTCATTAGGTAGACTAACCAGGTAAGGAGTTAGTGCCCTGCTGGTTGCAGAAGAAGAAAGCTGTCATTTTTCTCCCCATACTGAAAGAGAGAGCTTGGAAAGGCATTCTCAATCCTATAGTTCCCTGCTATACCTGAGGAGTTTGGAGGAAGGAACAAATCTCAGAGACTCCCATCCGTGTTACTGAAGGATACCTGTGATCCATAATGATTCCATCTGTACAGATGGAGGAGATGTGAATAACTCCAAATTATATTGGGAAGACAATACAATATCCAGTCCTCCTATTGCTTCCATCTGCATTCAAGGATCTTACTTGGTAATCATAAGAAGAGGTCTACAGTTAAAAGGAGAGACTCTATGTAAACATTAAGTCTACCTGTGGAGTGTTGGCAAGTAATATAGATCTACCAGCAGAATGAAGTGTAATTATTGAAATGCTATCAAATTGTCAAGTGTACTGTATAATAAAAATATGGGAGTAAAGACATTTTATTTGGGAACCACAAGTTTGTTGTCATGTGATCTCAATAGAAGTGTAAGGCCTATCCATTCACTGGGAGGAGCTAAAACGTCTGCCCCAGTAAAAGAAGGATTCCAGAGTGGAACTTGTTGCAGATAGTTGCAGATTGTTATTGTTATTAATCAGTTACCACTGGGTAAACTAGGAGAGGGAAGTCAAGTGACTTGGCCCACACAGTAAAGTCAGTAGCAGGCTGGATTTCATCTTATAATAGGCTATGAAGCTTTGACCTCAAACCATTCACTGTTCTAACCAGCAAATCATGCCTCTTCCTCTAAACTGCAAACCTACCTTCTTTGGACCCAATTATTGCAGTCTTGACTTATAAGTTTGTCGCGGACACTGTCATCTGATGTCAGGAGGAAGGGAAGGTAAAGCAAACCCTTATTTATCAGCAAAAAAACTGGAAGGGCAAAAGCACTGCGTTTCCATTAACGTTAGAATTATAGGCCAACATTATCTCAAACAAATAGAATTCATTTTGAATGTCAGTTTTTCCTAATCTGTATAGAGTTGCAGACAGTGCAATTGTTAACCTATTGAGGGATCCGTCTGGAGATTAATAAAAAGGTGCCTTCATTCAAACCCTCACCTGACAGTGGCACTCAACATATTTTCACAGTGTGACTGTGCCCACGTGCAGTTATACATCTTGTCCTTGCACAAAGGATAAACATTCAAACCTCTCCTTCATGACAGATTTCTTAATAATGCCCGGTTAACTTATTCTTCTAAACCAGACACAAAATCACAGATGCATTTTTATATCCTTCTGGTCTCCCTATTAGTGAGTTGTGGTATAAATCCATCAGCAAGAATATAGATGGAGACTGCGATGCCAAAATAATCCAAGCCCTTGCAATGCATGTGTATACTTTACAATCTTATGACGAACCTTTGACCAACAATGGTTGGCTTCTTTCAGCCCACTTTCTATTTTCCACTTTCCTTCTGGATCTAGAGTTGCGCTTCCAATTGCTATTTCTCCTGTTTTGTTCAATCGCTTCAATAGACCTTTCCTTGGTGGCAGCTCCTCCACTCTCAGCTGAAAGAGACAAAACACAACATTTCTAATAAATGACTAAACATTTCCATCCCCCCCCCCCACTCTTTTGGAAGTTGTGACTATACTCTTGATGTGGCTCTGAGGGGGCTGGGCACTGCCCTACCTGAAAAAGTGTCTCACCCCGTAACACCATTCCTGCCCTCGGAGGCACGAGTCTGCCTTGTTGTGCCTACCCAGTACCTCACCAGTACCAGGAGCAATTCCTTCTCAGAAGCAGCACCATCCAACATCAGGATCTTGCAACCAACCATCATCAGGTTGGCACCCAACCTACAAACTGTTAGGAAGCTATTAAAAACCTGGCTCTTTGAATAAGCCTATGGGCCAAATATATAATCCTAGCCCTCAATAAAACTAAACCAAAGTGAACTCTCCAAGCACACATGCTACTACTTGACTCTCCAGAAAACTACCTTTTCCCTTTTTGAGGATGATCTTGCTAAATCTGTAAATTAATTTTACCTGTAATTTTTTTTTTAATTGAACATTTCACTTATATAGTTTGTGACTGGTCAGTCAATTATGGTACCAGCATACTCATGGCTCATATTCTACCTAGCTATTTATTTTATTTAGATTTTTATATTCCGCTTTTTGGTACTTCGAAGTGTACATCAAAGCGGATTACATTCAAGTACTGTAGTTATTGCCCTATCCCCCAAGAGCTTACAATCTAATTTTGTACCTGAGGCAACAGAGGGTAAAGTGACTTGCCCAAGGTCACAAGGAGCGACAGACCCATACTCTATTTATTCTACTACCCTATTCTCATTCATTACTACTGCCCTTAAGACTTGTATTGCACCTCTCTGAAGATTCAAAGTCTCCTGGGCTCCTTCCATTTGATTACTATTTAAGTGTACGTAACACTCTACTGTACCTAAACCACTTTATTTGCATCTACTGTATACCATTTCTACTATGTATGCACCCATTGTTACTTGAATTCCTCTGTACCCCTTGTAACGCCAATCTCTCATAACACGCTTTGAACTTTCTGGTTGGAAAAGCGTGATATAAATAAACAATGACGATGATCCAGCATTGCTTCCAAAGAGATGGAATGAGTCTCCTAGCTCTTACAGGGGATTTTTTTTTGTTTTAAATAAGAAGGTGGTAGAATGAATAAAGCAGCCTCTCTAACCTCTCTACCCAGCCACTGTGATCTCGGTATAATACATCACAGACGAGATGATTCTGTAGAAGGAATCTAATTGTCTGCTGCAGAAAAGCTGAGTAATTAATTCTCAGTGACATTATATGTTGTATGGTGTTCCATAAAACGCTGTTTGAAATTCTAGGAATTAAAGAGAGCATAATGGATGGCCCTCGAATAAATACAAGGCTGTAATTCACTCCTGGGTTCTGCCAGCATCAAAGATTATGAGGGCAAAGCTTTAGCACCGTCACGGTGGGCAGCAGAGCCCCTGAGAGGCGATTTCTGCCTGCGTCTCCACAAGGAGTCAGTTATATGAATGACACAGACTGACAAGGCACGGTTTTATTAGTAAAAAAGGACTACCTCAGAGCAAAGCTGGGCAATCCATCCTTAGCTCGCTGTCAAACAAGATCACTATTATATATTGGATTTCTTTTGTTTAAAGCAGTTCTACCAGCAATAAGACTCTTCAGCTGGCAGTCAGAAATGATAATATTTGTTAATAATTTTATCATTCAGCTTCTGGACTGCAATTTATTGTCGGGAGAGACTGAGTGCAGGTTCCACAGGTACATGCCCTGACCTGGGTCATGCGAGCAAGCCTCAACACATCCAAGTGACCACAAAAGCTTGCAGAAATGGTGTACTTTCTACTTCTGACTCTTTTACCTCACAGAAAGAAACACAGTTCCTTTCTTACAACGGTAGTGCTTTATATACCTAAGAACATAAGAAGATAAGATATGCCATACTGGGTCAGACCAATGGCCCATCAAGCCCAGTATCTGGTTTCCAGCGGTGGCCAATCCCAGGATGTGAATACCTGGAGGGATCCCAAACATTAAAGAGATCCCATCTACTAATGCCGGCAAGAAACAGTAGCCCTGTTGATTAACTGCAGTTTATGGACTTCTCCTCGATTGTAAACCTAGCTACACTAACTGCCCTAAGCACATACTCTGGCAACAAATTCCAGAGCTTAATTGTGTGTCATGTGAAAAAGAACTTTCTCCGATTCATTTTAAATGTGCTACTTGCTAACTTTATGGAGTGCCCCTTTAATCCTTGTATTATACAAAAAGTAAATAACAATTCACATTTACCTGTTCAAGTCCTTTCAAGATTTTGTAGCCCTCCATCATATCCTCCCTCAACTGTCTCTTCTCCAAGCTGAACAGCCCACCTCTTTAGCCTTTCCTCATAGGGAAGCCATCCCATCCCCTTTATTTTGATCGCCTTTCTCTGTACTTTTAGAGGATAACTTTAAAACAAGTGCACTCAGGCCCAAACATGCAAATATATGGATGCACACATGTACATGTATTTTATATCATGCACGTAAAATATAATATATGTATAAGTCTACCCAACAACATATTTGCATATCTAAAAGATACATGGCAAGTAATGTGAAGCGTAGCCAGATAAGAAGCATTTAATGCTTTCCCGCTGTTACGATTCTGCATGTGGGAACAAGCTCACAAGCAGCCTCTCACCTTCTTCAAGCCGGCTTGCTTCACTGCCGCTGTCGTGGCCTGGAACCGCTGCCACCGTGCTCCCTAGCAGCCAGGAGCCGCCATCCTTAGTCCATCACGCGGCCGGGAGGCTGCCCATGCCTTCCTCTTTGCACAGCAGGCCGTGCCACCGTGCTCCGCGGTGGGTCAGCCATCGCTGCTTCTTTTTTCTTGCGGCCTGGAATCACCTCAGACATCTCCGCTCCACCCTGCGGCCAGGAGGCTGCAGATGCTGTTCTTATGTGGCCTGGAGGCCGCCCTGAAGCTTTCTTCCATTGTGGCAGGGAGCTGCAGATGCCAGGCCTGTTTTCTTTTTCCTTGCAGCATGGCTGCTCTCCAGGATCCTACCTCCTACCTCCTTAGGTGCAAGGCCACACCTCCTCCCCTGATATAAAGGGCCAGCGATGGGTGAAGTCCCTGGCTCCTTCTCATGATGTCATCCTGGGTGTTCCTCTTAAGCGCTACAAAAGGGTTCAGCTCTCAGTTCCTCTTTGCCTTTGCAGGGAGTCAGTCACAGAGTCGGACTGCTCTTGGATCCTTCATTCCAGCTCTTCGGTCCAGGAGTTCCTAATGTCCAGTTCCGCTTCTTCAAGGTACTCTGTTCTTCATGGAAATTCCTTTGTCTTCCTTTGAGGTTCCTGATCCTTTGTCTCATCTTTGTTCCATGTTTGGTCTCTCACCGGATCCTAAGTCCTTGTCTTCAGATGTCCTCATCGTCCGACCCTCCTGATGTCTTCACCTTCAGATCTTCCTGAAGTCCTCATCTTCTGATGTCCTGTCCTTCCTGAAGTCCGTCATCCTATTGTTCTGCCTCTCGGAGCTCCTTGATGCTCTTCGTTGGGTGACTTGGGGGTCCAAATTCCAGATGTCCTGATGTCTCAGATGTCTTGTTCTCCAGTTCACTTGACACCTTTGCGATGCTCTTGACTGAGTGCCCTGGGGGTTAACGTCCAGATGTCCTGACATGCCAGACGTCTTCGTGTCAAGTTGTCTTCGTCTTCAGAATCCTTTTGACGTCCTCATCTTCAGTCCTTTTCGCTGTCAAGTGTTCAGACCCTTTTGGCTCCTACGTTAAGAAAGCCTTCAGACTCTTTGGCTCCCTCGTCAAGGTAGCCTTCTTCTCGGATATCCTGGTTTCAGATTTTACCTCCTAGTGAACCATCCTCTCTTCAACTTCAGATGACCTTCGGATGCGTCTTCCATGCTGGGTCTGAAGCCGTCGCTTCTTCAGGTTGGCCTGCACCGATCATGCCTGGTCCCCGAAGCTCAGTTCAGGATGGATGCTGCTATGAGTCATGACTGGATACCTTCATATTGAGTTTTAACTCTTCTCTCGTCTTTTCACTCAGCAAGTGTCTTCATCAGTGTCCCTGATGTTCTTCTCTTCAGCCTTGCCTCATCCTTATCCAGTATCGTCTGATCACATCTTCAAGTATCATCTGATCGTTGTCTTCAGTCCAAGTCTCGTCTTTTTCCAGTTCCATCATCTGCCCTCGACCTCTGTCCATCCTGGCGCATTTGCCGTTCCCATATGGCAGGTCCAAAAGGGCTATCGAGTGGCTGGAGGGCTACCCCAGAGACCAGCATTGCATTGTTGGGTCTCTATTGATGCGTCAGGTTCGGCGGAGGTCTGAGTCCCTGGTCTTCTGCCTGTCCGCCTGTGCTGGGATACATCTCACCTGTCTCGGCACTTCCACGGAGCTTCCTCTCTGCAGTCACGTCATGGTCCAAGGGCACACCACTCTCCCCAGAAATGGGATCACTCCCTAGCACTCCCACAACATCCACCTATCCAGCTGAGTGATAGTAAAGCTGCCACTTACCTGAAGAAGTACAATTTTAACTGAATAAGTGGCAGAAATCTGCTATACACATGTGTTTGCACTCCTAATTTTAATCATTTACATGAGAAGATTTAATTTGTGCATTTTTATTAGTAATTTTCGGCTTTTATGTGTATAAATCCTCAAATTTTGTAATATGCACGCAATAAGGAAATTACCAGTTTTACCAATTAGTTTGCCCAGTCTATTAGCAGCCTGTGCAGACCCTCCTGGCTTTTCTGCCAAAAGTCCCCCCATGTCATCCAAACACCTCACCCAGCCTTTTCTTCACTTTTAAGATGTTTATGATCACTTACATCAGATATTGAGCAGAAGTAAATATACACAAGTAAAAGACAGACGCACATCACTTTGGCATCTTTAAAAATAGCAACTTATGCATGTATGTGTTAGCCCCTTCCCAATTGCAAATGTACATCCAGTCCCTGTTTTATATGCGCATTTAATTGGTTTTTTAAATTGCGCATAATTGCTCACATGCAATTTTTTACATGCGTGTCGCTTGAAAATTCACCTAATAGTGGGCATTTATAAATAAGTAAGCAAAAAATTAAATGCAACAGTTTAAAACTCCCTTTAATGCTGTAGCCTGCCATTCTCTACCCCCAGACTAAACTGCAGGCTCTCCATGCTCCATACAGGGCCATGCCCACCGGGAGTGATAGCTCTAGGCTTACCCTAGGCTGGCCCTAACTTCCTCAGCATTCTGTATCCCTGGCAAATTCCTTCTGGCAGTTCTTTGGATCTCTATTTGTCAGCTACCCCTTTCCAACTTTCCCAGGATTTTTGCTTTCTCCTAAACTCTGCCCAAATCAGCCCCACCTGAATCAATGATTCTCGGGTTCTTATTCACAACATTTCTGTCTATAATGAGCTCTGGAATGTTGTCATCAGAGGATGTGGTTAGTGCAGTTAGTGTAGCTGGGTTCAAAAAAGGTTTGGATAAGTTCTTGGAGGAGAAGTCCATTAACTGCTATTAATCAAGTTTACTTAGGGAATACCCACTGCTATTAATTGTATCAGTAGCATGGGATCTTCTTAGTGTTTGGGTAATTGCCAGGTTCTTGTGACCTGGTTTGACCTCTGATGGAAACAGGATGCTAGGCTTGATGGACCCTTGGTCTGACCCAGCATGGCAATTTCTTATATTCTTATGACATCATATCCATTTTCTCTTTCCTTTTATTCTTGGCAGAGCAACTGCACCTTAATCTATCTCTATTCTTGACTTTATTCTCTATTTTCAAGTCTGGTCACCTCATCTCAAAAAGGATATAGTAGAGTTAGAAAAGATTCAGAGAACGGCAACAAAAATGGTTGAGAGGTTGGACCAACTCCTTTACGAAGATAGGTTAATCAGGTAGGATTCTTCAGCTTGGAGAAGAGATGCTTGAGGGGGGATATAATGGAGGTCTATAAAATCATGAGTGGAGTAGAACAGGTAAATAGGGAACAGCTATTTATCCTTTCCAATAATACTAGCACTATGGAATGCTCCTTTACACTAACAGATAGCAGACAGAAGACATGCACAATCAAGCTGCGGAATTTGTTACTAGAGGATGTAGTCAAGGCAGCCAGCATAGCTGGGTTTAAAAAGGGTTTGGACAAGCTCATGGAAGAAAAGTCCATATAAAGTTATTTTCTAGGAGACTCACCACTTGTCATAGGGAGTAAGCAGCAAGAAATTGAATCTATGTTTATGGATTGGCTATAGTCAGTGACAAGATGCTGGGCTCAATGGTCTAACCCAGCATGGCACTTCTTATGTTATGTTTTTATTGTGACGAGATCACAAGGTGTGTTACAGATCATTATTTCAAGGCATTTTTGGGTGAGGTAGACTGAGTTTTAGGAGAAATTTTGATTGGGCCTGCAGTACTGCTAGACAGCAATGGAATGGCATCAAGCATAGTGTTTATTGCAATCCTTTCACCTGAATGTTATTAAATGTTTAAGTGTGGATTTCCCTTTAAGGTTAAAGGTTCTGATTGGTGGGGAAGTGGCCTAGAATGGTATAAATCCTGGGTCATTCCTTTCTGAGTTTGGAATGGAATAAGAGAGGGATCTCAAGGATGTCTGCAGTCTGGTGAACCCAGGGACCCTCTGAGTAGGGAGTGAGGCCCTTCAGGGGCTTTTCTTCTCAAAGGAAGAGGCCTGAGGCCAAGGATATTGGAGAAGAGGTGATTCCTCTCCCTGAGAAAATGGACAAGAGTTAGAAGGAAGGGGCTGTTCCGAAAGGAGTGATCCAAGAAGGCCAGAGTGTGGAGGATACCGGGATGTCCTACACACTGCTGGAAGTCTGGAAGCAGAATGACTAAGGAAAGCTGTGAATGTCAAAGGAGAAGTAATTAGAAGGAAGGGGAATGAAGTGAGTTGCCCCCAGGAATTAGGGACATGAGCTACATGTCTCACATTTGGGTTTGGGTATTTAAAAAGAAGAGTAATCTGAAGAGGTTGATTCACCTGTCCCGTAGTAAATGTATAGCACTAAATGAAGAGGTAGACTTAATTGGCATCTTAACAATTTGGTAAAAGGAGAATAACTAATGGGACAGTGCCTTACCAGGGTATATATTTTATTGCAATGATAGGGTGATTCAGCTTGGTGGGAGGGTGACACTTTATGTTAAGGATGACATATAATCCAACAGAATAAAGTTCCTGCAGGACAATAAACGCATAATAGAATCTTTATGGGTGGAAATTCCATGTCTGATGGAGAACAGTACAGCAGTGGGGATATACTACTATTCGCCTGGCCATAATTAACAAATGGATGATTAAATGTTTACGGAAACTAGGGAAGCTAACAAATTTGGCAGCACAGTAGTAATCGGAGATTTCAATTAACCCAATATTGACTTAATAAATGTCAGGGAGGTAACATTTCTAGATGAAATAAATGACTGCTTCATAAAGCAGCTGGTCCAGGAACCTGTGAAAGGGGGAACCATTTTAGACCTAATTCTTAGTGGAACGCAGGATTTGATGCAAGAGGTAATGGAAGTGGGGGTCCTCGCCAACAGTGATCATAATGGGGTAGATTTTCAAAGGGTTACGCACATAACCCCCAAAAACCTACCCCTGCGCACGCCGAGCCTATTTTGCATAGGCTCGGTGGTGCACGCAAGCCCTGGGATGTGCGTATGTCCCGGGGCTTCGAGAAAGGGGCGGTCCGGGGCCATGGGCATAGCGGTGGTCCGGGGGCAGGGCTGAGTCCTCTGGCACAGCGGCCTGTGCTGGGGGATGGTGTTCTGGCAGCCGGCCGGCAGGCATAACTTCGGAAACAAAGGTTGGGGGGGGAGGATTTAGTTAGGGCTGGGGGGTGGGTTAGATAGGGGAAGGGAGGGGAAGGTAGGGGGGGACCTAAAAAAAGTTCCCTCCAAGGCTGCTCCGATTTCGGAGCAGCCTTGGAGGGAACGGGGAAAGCCATCGGGGCTCCTCTCGGGCTCGGTGCACGCAAGATGCACAACTGTGCCCCCCTTGCACGCACCGACCCTGGATTTTATAACATGCGCGCGGCAGCGCGCGTATGTTATAAAATCGGTTGTACATTTGTGCACGCCGTGTAGCGCGCACAAATTTACCCCGCACGCGCTCCTCTAAAAATCTGCCCCAGTGTGATCAAATCTGAATTAATAATGGGAGAGAAGATATTAAGTAAATCTACTGTTCTAAGATTTAACTTTCAAAAGGGAGACTGATAAAATGAGGAAAATAGAAAAAAATGAAGAGCTGTAGCTACAAAGGTTAAGAGTTTACATTAGGTATGAGCATTGTTTAAAAATATAAGGGCAAATTTTAAATGCCCAGAGCGCATGAAATCTGGGAGATACGTGCATGACTGGGCTGCGTGCGTGCACGCCACAGGGATTTTCAAATGCCTGCGGCCATGCATGTATCTCCCAGTATGCAAAGAAGAAAGTGTTCCCAAAAAATGGGTGGGCTGGAGGTGGGGTTGTGGCAGGGCATGGGCGGGGCATGGGTGGGCCGGAACAGTGCCATTAAGGTACTGTCCTGCTGAAGCGCACTCTAGGAATAACAGATCCCGGGAAGCTGCTGCCTCAGAGAGCACGTAAGTATAAAAACAAGCAAAAAAAAAAGATTAGGCAGCAGGGATTTAGGGGTCAGGGTTAGTAGGGGAAAAGAAAGCTGGGTTAGGTAGGGGGTTTAGGAAGTTCCCTCCCAGTCCTCTTCATTACTGGAGTGGACTGGGAGGGACTGGGATTAGGGCCTATCGTGTCGCTGTGCGCATGTTGTAAAATTCCTCCCCCCCTTACACGCACAAGTCGGCATTCGCACGCACCGATATAAAATCATGTGCGCGAGTCCATGCAGGTAGCGGATTTTATAACATGCACATGTCGACACACATGGAAGCATAGAGGAAGAGTCGTGGCTCATTACTGGCGATGGCGCGGTGAAAAATCGGACCTCTACATTTAAAAAGCAGCCCATTTTGGCAGGAAAATTGTTTGCCTGGCAACACTGCTATCAAGGGAAGAGGCCGCAGCTGAGTTGCGAGACTAAGTGAGTTGGAGAATGACACAAACACCGCTTTGATTTGTGCCCTGATGCAGTGTGTTGCGAAACATGATGTTATGTCGGGTGCATTGAGAACAACAATTGCTGCTGTTGCCGAGACTTCCATCAATTAAGTGAACTTGCTAATTTTATTTTGCATTTAAAAACTTAAAAAATAGAGCAGCGGGATGTTTTCTGTACAAAAATGATGGACCAATGATTAAAGTTGACCTAGACATTTTGTGCTGAAAGCTTACTTGCATGTATGGGTATTATGAAGGCCCTCTTTGCAGCTATCTATTTGAAGTACTAGTGTTTTTGTCAATTTTTTGAGATTTTTTTGAGGCTTTGAATTATATTGAAATGAGTTTGAAATAAGTTTGAATACTACATTGGTGACTGAACAATTTTGGGTTGCATTCACATTATCTGATTCAGATATTGACATAATCCAAGAAAATATCCCCCTATTTTGCCTATCCCTGAAAGCTGAAGTACCTGTAAAGCAAGTTTATTTATTTATTTATTTAGATTTATATTCCACATTTTTGCACTTTTTTCAGCACTTCAAAGTGGATTACATTTCAGGTACTGTTGGTATTCCTATGATTATTAGAACCCTAACACTGATCCATACATTGAAATATGGACCAGTGTCAGGGTTCTAATAATCGTACAATGAGATTACATGAACTGTTCAGCAACAAGAAATAAGTGACTTATTCTGAAACTGATCTATGATTGTTTATAAGGTTATGAAAATGATCTGATGCTGGTAAAACCTATTATGAGTTCTTTGAATCCTTATTACTGAGGTAATGCTGAGTGTTTATAAAAACTGATTTATCTGTTGCACAACAGGAGGTTCTTTATTCTGACAGTGTTTAAAAATGCCATCTTGGAAGCCCAGACCAAATGTAGTCCATGCATTAGAAAATGTGGAAGGAAGGCCAAACAACTGCCATCATGGTTAAAAGGTGAGGAGGAAGAGGATATTTTAGCTATAAGAACCTCTTTCAAAAATTGAAAAAAGGATACAGCCGAAGAAAACAAGAAAAATCATAAGCAATGGCAATTTAGATGTAAAATATATTTTTTTCAAAAATAGAATTTGAAACAAAGCTGGATGTAAAGGAAAATTGATAATAAAACCTTAAAAAAGCAGTAAGCTTGTGAAGGAGTTGGTTGAACTGATGATCAAGGGGTTAAAGGGGCACTTAGGGAAGACAAGGCTACAGCGAAAAGATTAAATTAATTATTTGCTGTAGAGATACAAAAAAATATCTTTGATTTCTTACTGTAGGAATGTGTTTGAATCCTCTGCCTTACTAAACATAGCAAAGGCACCCAAACAAATTCTGGTAGGAGACTCCATAGCAGAGGGTATAAAACTGAGAAAAAACATGGAGAGAGAAGTAATTTGCTTTACAGGTACTTTGGCTTTCAGGGATAGGCAAAAAATCCAGAGGTTAGCTAGGGAAAGGAGAGGGAAGTGAAGTGGAAATCTTTGCACATCTAGGTACAAATGACTAGGTAGATGATCAGTTACTCAGAAGCAGTTTAAGGAGTTCGAGAGGAGTGTTTGACTGGTGGCCAAATATGTGACCTTCTCAGGTTCTGCCTGCTGACAACAAGGGAATAGAAGGAATTATCTACACAAAGAATTTTAATTCATGGCTGAACTACTGGTACAGGGAGGAGGGTTTAGGTATACTGGTGACTGGGAATGTACTTGGAAGAATACATCCATCCAAGGATATTTATTTATTTATTTTATTTATTTGTGTTTTTCTATACCGGCATTCACGGAAGTTCGTATCATGTCGGTTTACATAAAACAAGGGGTGAGCAATACATTATAACGTACATAGCTAAAACGTAAGAGTATACATTACAAAAGTATAACAAGTGCATAGAAGAAAAAAAGTTACAATAAAACAGGGGTTATTCTAACTGGGATTAGAGTTAGAGGAGAGATAAAAAGTTTAACAAGAAGTAAAACCTTGTAGTGATTGGTTGGTATTGTCTGTTTCAGTTTAATAGAAGATGCTCAGTGTTGCTGCATTTGATGGAAGTGAATCATTAAGGGTCCGGAAATTCTTTCATGAACAGCCATGTTTTAAGTCTCTTCCTGAAGGTTGGAAGACATGGTTCCTGTCGTAATTCTAAGGGGATTGAGTTCCATAGTGGGGGACCTGCTGTGGAGAAGGCCCGATCTCTCAATGTTATATGCTGGGTGGTATTGTTGTGAGGTACTTGTAGATATTCTCTATATGCTTCTCTGATGGGTCTGTTGGAGGAGTGTTTTTTGAGAGCTATTTGTAGATGGAGTGGAGCCAGTCCATGGATATTTTTGTAGATTGTGGTGAGGGACTTATGAATTATTCTGTAGTGGATTGGTAACCAGTGAAGGTCTTTGAGGACTGGTGTAATGTGATCTCTTCTCCTTTTGTTTGTTAGAATTCTTGCTGCCGTGTTCTGTATCATTTGGAGAGGTTTAGTGTGGGATGATGGGAGGCCTAGTAGGATAGAGTTGCAGTAATCAATTTTCGCAAATATTATTGCTTGGAGCACTGTTCTATAATCATGGAAATGAAATAGGGGTTTTATTCTTTTTAATACGTGCAGTTTGTGGAAGCAGTCTTTGGTTGTTTGGTTGATAAACGATTTTAAATTTAGCCGGTTGTCTATAGAAACTCCTAAATCTCTTACTTTTGAGATTTGCAAGTTGGCTGGCGGGTTTTTAGTGATTTTGCAATTATCTGGAGAGATTAGCATGAATTCGCTTTTTGATTGGTTTAGAGTAAGATTTAAGCTGGATAAGAGATCGTTAATTTCTTGAAAACAGTTTTCCCAAAGTTCTAGAGCTTTAGTGATGGATTCTTTGATGGGGATCACAATCTGGACATCGTCGGCGAATATGAAGTGTTTTAGGTTCAATTTGTTTAGCAGTTGGCAAAGCGGGAGAAGGTATAAGTTGAAAAGTGTTGGTGAGAGAGAGGAACCCTGAGGAACTCCTTGTGAAGATGGGTATCTGGGGGATTCTTTGTTGTGGATTTTAACTTTGAAACCTCTGTTTTCTAAGAATGTCTTGAACCATGTTAGTGCTGATCCTGCAATACCGATGTTCGCCAGTTGCTTTAGTAATATGGCGTGGTTAACAGTATCGAAAGCTGCCGATAGATCCAATAAAATCAGTAGGAAGGCCTGTCCTTTGTCGAGGCCCAATATAATGTAGTCAGTCAGTGAGATTAGAAGGGATTCTGTGCTTGAAGCTTTTCTGAAACCGAATTGAGTAGGGAATAGAATTTTGTGTTCTTCTATGTATTCAGATAGTTGTGTGTTAACTAGTTTCTCCATCACCTTGGCAATGAAAGGCAGATTGGAGATTGGACGGAAGTTGTTAGGATCTTTGGGGTCCAAGTTAGGCTTCTTGAGGAGCGGTTTAATGGATGCTAGTTTGAGGTCGTCTGGATAGAAACCCTGGGTGAATGAGCAGTTTATGATGTCCACTAGGGTTTTGGTTATGGTGTCCGGGATTAGCAGTAGTAGTTTAGATGGGATCTGGTCTAGTGGATGAGATGAGGGTTTCATTTTCTTAAGAAGTGTTTGGATCTCTGAGGAAGTGGTGAGTTCAAGAGACTGGAGGGAGATGTCTTTATTATGGAGTGCGTAATTGCTGGCTGGTGTGCCTGTATTAGGCTTTAATTGTGTTAGCAGGTTTGTGATTTTCTTACTGAAGAAGAATGCCAGCTCATCAGCTTTTGTTTGAGCTTGGTTAGGTGGTATGTCAGGAGGGTTGGCCTGAGTTAGATTGGAGACAAATGTGAATAGTGCTTTGGAGTCGAATATAATGTCATGAATCTTATGTGCGTAGAAGTCCCTTTTTGTTTTTAAAGTGGAGCTCTTGTATGATTGAAGGGCGAGTTTGTATGTAGAAAGTGTAAAGGGGGAAGGGGCTTTACGCCATTTACTTTCTTTTTGACGCAGGTTAAGTTTGAGGTTTTTAAGTTCGTTAGTAAACCATGGCTGTCTTTTTGACTCGCCTTGTTTGACTTTTTTTGTTGTCCATGGACAAAGTTTGTTTGCCACAGTTTCTGTTATAGTAGACCAGGAATTTATGGCTGCATTAGGTGATGTGACGTCTATGTGTGAGAGTTCCGTGATTAGATGATTGCTGAGTTCATCTGAGGCGCATACTTTTCTGTAGAGAAATGAGTGTTGAGGGGAGGGTTTATTGCTCGTTTGGGTCATTGAGAAGGTGGTGGAGATTAAAGAGTGGTCTGACCAGGGAACTTTTTTGCAAGTAGGTTGTACTGAATGTGTTATACCTGAGTTCACAAAGATAAGGTCCAGTATGTGACCTGCCTTGTGGGTAGGTTCATTGATTATTTGTTTGAATCCCATTGCAGACATGGCTGTAAGAATGGTTTTGCAGCTGGTAGAGAGTGTGGTGTTATCAACGTGCAAGTTGAAATCTCCTAGGATTATCGTTGGGGAGTCTGGTTTTAGATAAGATGCTAAGATTTCTAGGAAGGGTGATGGATCCGCTTCTAGAAGTCCTGGGGGGGCATATACTAGAAGGATTTGTAGAGAGTCTGATTTGAAAAGACCTGTTTCCAATTTAGAGTCAGATTTGATTGGGTGATGAGAGAATCTGAGTTCTTTCTTAGCTGCTAGGAGAATGCCCCCACCCCTTTTTTTCTGTCGTGGGATCGAGAAAAAGTCGTAGGTCTGAGTTGGTAGTTGATTAATTAAAGCTGTATCTGTAGATTTAAACCACGTTTCTGTTATAGCACAGAGGTCTGGGTTTGCATCTAGGAGAAGGTCATTTAAAATCAGAGATTTCTTGGATAGTGATTGAGCATTAAATAATATCAGTGAAAAAAGAGTGAATCCTAGAAGTTGTGTGATTGGAGTAATCATGATAGGGATAAGGGATTTGTAGGTGCGTTGATTGTAGAGTATGTTTGGTTTTCCTGTGAGTAGCGTTCGATGATGGAGAATCGGTATTGGGAGACCGTGGCACATTTTTTGCATTGTTAGGAGCTAGCTGAGTTGTCAGTGATGAAGCGACTGGATGTCAGATCAGTAGCTGAGTTGTTTAATTGATGACGTTTAGTTGTCTTGGTATTAGTTGAGTTGTCTGGTGATGGTGTCTGGTTGTCTGGGTAGTGGTTGAGTTGTCTGGAGATGGCGTCTGGTTGTCTGGGTAGTGGTTGAGTTGTCTGGAGATGGCGTCTGGTTGTCTGGGTAGTGGATGAGTTGTCTGGAGATGGCGTCTGGTTGTCTGGGTAGTGGTTGAGTTGTCTGGAGATGGCGTCTGGTTGTCTGGGTAGTGGTTGAGTTGTCTGGAGATGGCGTCTGGTTGTCTGGGTAGTGGTTGAGTTGTCTGGAGATGGCGTCTGGTTGTCTGGGTAGTGGTTGAGTTGTCTGGAGATGGCGTCTGGTTGTCTGAGTAGTGGTTGAGTTGTCTGGAGATGGCGTCTGGTTGTCTGAGTAGTGGTTGAGTTGTCTGGAGATGGCGTCTGGTTGTCTGGGTAGTGGTTGAGTTGTCTGGAGATGGCGTCTGGTTGTCTGGGTAGTGGTTGAGTTGTCTGGAGATGGCGTCTGGTTGTCTGGGTAGTGGTTGAGTTGTCTGGAGATGGCGTCTGGTTGTCTGGGTAGTGGTTGCGTTGTCTGGTGATGGCGTCTGGTAGTTTAGTTAGTTTCGTTATTTGTGATGTCTGTGTAGTCTGATTATCAGTCAGTGCTGTCTGTTTGTCTGCAACTGTGGATTCTGGTTGTCTGAGCAGTGCAGACTTATTGTTTAAGCTGTGTCATTAGTGCAGACTGCGGCGTCTCATTGGGTTGTCTGTATTGTAGAGGGCTTGTTTGGAAGACTGGTAGTCTGGATGATGAATGTTTGTTTGGTAAGGCTGTGCTGTGTGTTTGGTTGCCTCTGTGTGGTTCAGCTCCGCTCTCAGGGTCCGCACGAAGGGGCGCACAAAGGGGCAGGCCCCTTTGTTGCGCTCCTTCGGCGCGCGAAGCCCGGCGCGCGGCGCCTGGGAGCGGCTCCGAAGTTTAAATCCCCCTAGGTCGAGGGGTGATGATGTCACGTGTGCGTCCAGTGGAGGAGGGGCGCCTGTGTAAGGCGATCGGCGTCTTTGAGGGCTTCGTCGGTTTAAGGACGGCGGGCAGATGAGCTGCCAGATGGCCCGTGGTCGGCGCAGGGGCCCTCGGAGGTAAGAGCGAGAAAAAAGTGGGCCTTACCCCGACGGGCTCAAGCGCCGACTGCGCGGCCCCTTCTCCCAGCTCCTGCTTCTGCCTCTGCTCGGGCGTCCTCCGATCGCGTTGGTCGCCGCAGGAAAGGGCGCCTGGGAGCGGCTCCCAAGTTTAAATCCCCCTAGGTCGAGGGGTGATGACGTCACGTGTGCGTCCAGTGGAGGAGGGGCGCCTGTGTAAGGCGATCGGCGTCTTTGAGGGCTTCGTCGGTTTAAGGACGGCGGGCAGATGAGCTGCCAGATGGCCCGTGGTCGGCGCAGGGGCCCTCGGAGGTAAGAGCGAGAAAAAAGTGGGCCTTACCCCGACGGGCTCAAGCGCCGACTGCGCGGCCCCTTCTCCCAGCTCCTGCTTCTGCCTCTGCTCGGGCGTCCTCCGATCGCATTGGTCGCCGCGGGAAAGCGATCTTCTACATAGATCTTCTACATAGATCTTCTACATAGATGGACATTTAAATTAAGTGAGGGAAGGGGTAGGAGGGAGGCACAAAAGCCAACGCAGTTAAATAAAAAAATAGGAAGAGAATGTAAGGAAATATATAGAGAGGGAGGCCTCATACTGGAGAGTCCATGATTACAAATACACAAAGTCTTGCAAACAAAATCGCAGACTTGGAAGCCACATGGCAGAGGCAGACTTGGTCATAGTTGCAAATATCAACTTTATGTAATGGGAATAAAGATTGGGCTGTGATCATCCTTGGCTCCAAGCTCTTCAGAAGAGATAAAATAGAGAAAATTAGGGGAGAATAGCTCTTTATATCAAAAGCACAATAATAATTACTGAAATAAAGGGAGATCATGAAAAACTGAATTACTGTGGGTAGTCCGGAAAAACCCTAAGCGAAATTCTGTGTATATAGGAGATTAAATAGAACTTCAGCATAGAGGAAGGAGGTGAATTCAGACATAAGAAGAGGTATCATCACTATAAATGCAAAGGTGACTTCAATCTACCAGATGTGGAATGGAGCCTACCTGCTGCAATGTCAGCTAAGAGTGGAGAAGTTTTAGATGACCTTCAAAGGGCGCTCCTCAAACAACTAGTGAAAGAGCCCACTTAAAGCTACACTGGATGAAAGGTAACAGTAAGTTTAGCGTGTAGTGATAACTGTACTGAGTGGTTCAATATTAAACTCCAAAGTGAACTGAGATGCACTAAGACTTCAGGAAGGCTGACATCAAGAGGAAGAGTAGTAATGTTGAAGAGACCCTACTGGGATTCCGAGAACTGAATTGGTACAGAGGAATTGTGGTTGGCAACAAATCTTTGTGTAAGGCGGGTTAATAAAGATATAAGACAAAAGAGATCACTATGGTTCTCTAAGAAGGTAACAGAAATGATAACAGCAAAGATGTTAGCATTCAAAAAGCTAAAAAAAACCACAGGTGGAGGAAGACAGGCATAATTAGCAGGAAAAGCAAAGGAAGCCAGTGAGAATGGTAAAGGTTTAAACAACAACTGGCTTTTGATCATCTAAAGAAGGCACATTATGACGGCCCCCTCATGATTTAAATTGTTTCAGATGCGCCAATTCATCCATAGACAACTGTAATGAATCATGCAAAATTGTCACAGCTCAATTAATGTCAGTCTCAGGTACTTTTCTGAGTTCTGACATCCAGAGGGCATGCAATTGCTCACTCTCTGAATGCTCGTTCTTAAAATGTTGCATCTTGGAGTAATATTTTCTCAGTTGTGCATCAGGCATGTTAATTTTCATAATAATTAAAAAGTGGTCCATCCAAAGAAGATGGATACAACTCACATTAAACTGGCCAAAACTGGACATTGTCATACTCAGGAAGACCAAATTGGAAGTGTGACCCCTGATATGAGTAGGTTTGGTAATCATTTGCTCCCATTCAATTGTGGACATTGCAGTCAAAAAATCCTAGGAATGATGTGGTCATGGAAACTCATCAATGTGTAAACTAAAGTCATCCATTATTAGAATCTTATTAAAATTATTCTATAAATGCCATAAGTGTCTCGATTATTGGGGAATAATTTATCATAAGGAGGCCTGGTGCTGCATCGATTAGGCACACCCTGAAATAATGCTGTAACAATCAGAATTTCATATGACAAATCAACATTTCATAAATCAATTTCTAAATCCTCCTCTACCTATCATTTCACTATTGTTATTGTTTTCTTCTTTTGCAACTATGTATAATTTATCTGATTGTTGTTTTGATTCTGTAAACCGTTGTGATGGCTAAACCGAATGACGGTATATAAAAACGAATAAATAAATAAATGAATGAGAGATGTTTTGAATATGATCAGTAAACCCCTTCCATGCTTGGATCTATGTATCTTAGAAATTATTGAAAATTAGGCATGACATAGTTGTTTAATTAATACGTGGTCAGTTTCCAACATAAGAACATAAGACCAAGGCCAGTATCCTGTTTCTAACAGTGGGCAATCCAGATCACAAGTACCTGGCAGGAATCCAAATAGTGGACAGATCCCATGCTGCTAATGCCGAAGGATAAATAGTGGCTTTCCCCAAGTCTATCTAGTTAATAATGGTTTATGAACTTTTCCTTCAAGAACGTCCAAATCTTTTTAAACCTACATCCTCTGAAAATGAATTCTAGAGCTTAGTATCTTCTCCTATTTGTTTTAAATGTGCTGCTTAGTAACTTCATGGAGTGTCCCCTACCATTGTATTTTTTTGAAAGAGTAAATAACCGATTCACATTTACACTTTCTATTCCACTTATGATTTTATACATATCTCCCCTCAACCTTCTCTTCTCCAGACTGAGCAGCACTTTCCTCTTTAGCCTTTCCTCATAGGGGAGCCCTTCCATCCTTTGCCATCCTCTCAGGGCTGTTTGTATCTGTAGGAATTTGACCTTGTAAGAGTCTTATCAGAGGGAGAATGTTTCAAATACTTTTTAAATGATCTCTATGATTTCTGAAACGCTTATTTTATGACTCGGCACTGTAAGTATAGATAAAATATGAACATGCAGAATGGAAAAGTATCAGTGCTTGCAGATTTGGACATTAAATAAAAACCTTTTTACATAAAATAGTTGAAAATCAGCTGTAATACCTTGACTTTCTCTAGGGACTCTTTTAACTGCTGTTCATTCCCAGGCTCTAGTGGAAGAGCAACAATGCTCTCTGCTTCTTCCAACCAGAAGATAAATTCATTTAAATCTTCTTGCAATTCCGACAACGTGGTCTTTTCTTCCTCTAGCCTGCAGGAAACATCAGATGTACACACTAGCATTACTTACAAATACTGAAGCTTGGTTTTTGCAACCTCCTGAAAATAATGCGAAGTGTGCCTGTACACAGCAGATCACATGTAAGCAAGCATAAATGTACTATGGGGGACACATCACGCCGGTTTACAATTAACTCAAAAGATGGAAGAATTACAATGAACAAGGAGCCGGGGGAGGGAGCAGGCGAGAAAGGGGAAGGGGGGGGGGGGGGGGGTCGGGAGAGACAGAAGAGAGGAAGGAGAAAAAGGGCAGAAATGAATGAGGAGAGAGGAGCAACCATAACCATAACAGCAGAGGGAACTTATTTACAACATTTCATTATATTACATCAACCAGTGCAGAGTACATAGGATAAAAGTATTGGATGAGTGCAGCTACAAATTCTACGACATATACAGAGAGCAAAAGGAATAGAGGATGGAATCTGGGTGGCGGGGGGAGGGTGTCTAGGTTTGGTTAACATCTGGGTAGGCCTGCCTGAACAGCCAAGTCTTGATGCCTTTTTTGAAGGTGAGCAAGCAATGTTCAAGACGGAGATGGGTGGGAAGTGAATTCCAGAGGGTAGGGCCCGCAATGGTGAAAGCTCTTTCTCTGGTGGTGGTAAAGTATGCAATTTTGAGGGGTGGGGTATGTAGGGTGCCCACAAGGGAGGATCTGGCAGGGTGATTAGAGGAGCGGAAATGGGGCATTTCCTTGAGCCAATCAGAATTGTTTTTATGGAGCACGTTATGAAGGATGGTAAGGGTTTTATATTGAATGTGGAAAGGGATGGGTAGCCAGTGCAGATCCTTTAGTATGGGGGTGATGTGCTCTCTTTTACGGGTGTCGGTTATGATTCTCGCCATGGCGTTCTGTAGGATTTGTAGGGATTTAATGGTAGAGTATGGGAGGCCTAGGAGCAGGGAGTTACAGTAATCCAATTTAGAGAGAATGGTAGTGTGCAAGACTAGGCGGAAATCCTGTGTATGGAGTAGTGGCTTAAGCTTTTTAAGGATGTGGAGTTTGTAAAAGCCCCCCTTTAGCAAGGACTTAATGTGTGGTTTAAAGTTGAGGTGCTGGTCTAGTTCGACTCCTAGGTCTCTTACAGAGGGGGATGGGGAGTGGGTTAGAGTAGAGAGAGGAGAGGTGGAGGGAGCTGTGTGTTCTGGTTGATTAGATATGATGAGTATTTCAGTTTTTGCTGCATTAAGTGCAAGGTGGAGGTCGGATAATAGGGAGTTAATAGAGACTAGGCAAGATTCCCAGAATTGTAGGGATTCTTTAAGTGTATTTTGAATGGGGATAAGAATTTGCACATCGTCAGCATATAAGAAGAAATTCAGGCCTAGGTCAGAGAAGAGGTGGCAGGAGGGCAGTAAATAGATATTGAAAAGGGTGGAGGATAGGGAGGATCCTTGGGGAACGCCTTGCGTGAGTGGAATGTGAGCTGATTCAGATTTGTCAATTTTTACTAAGTATTCTCTGTGGGAGAGGTAAGAGGAAAACCATTATAATGCTGTGTCAACAATACCTATCTCTGCCAGCCGGGAAAGAAGGATTTGGTGGTTGACCATATCAAAGGCTGCCGAGATATCTAGGATGGCAAGTAGAAACTATTTCCCTTGGTCCATGCCTGTGAGGATAGTGTCTGTGATTGCTAACAGGAGATTCTCAGTATTACGACCTTTACGGAAGCCAAATTGGGATGGGTGTAGGATACTGTGGTCCTCGAGGAAGTCAGTATTGACTACCTTTTCGAGGATTTTGGAGAGGAAAGGCAGGTTAGATATAGGTCGGTAGTTTGCTGGGTCAGTGGGGTTGAGGGTGGGTTTTTTAAGGAGGGGCTTGACAACGGCAAGTTTGAGGGTATCTGAGACTTTGCCAAATGTAAGTGAGCAAGTAATTATATCAGCTAGGGATGGTGGGTATGGAGAGGAGGGTTTTAGAGGGGATTGTGTCTGCGATGTGGGAGGCTGGTTTCATCTTTTTTAAGATGGTCTCTATCTCAAGGGTTGTTGTGAGGTCAAGGGAACCAAACTGATGCCATTATGGTTTGGGAGAGGAAAAGTGGGTGTGGGCTTAGTGGGACTATGTATAGGGACTATGTATAGGGACTTTCATTTTCAGCTTTTAGTTTATTTTTCAAGGGAATTTATCAGTGTGTATTATAAATAACAAAAATGGGAGAAAAATCTGTGTTAAAAAAGATTTTTTTTACTCTAATTTTCTATCATTTTTGTTCATTATAATAAAACACTGATCCATTTCCAGGAAAACTAAAATCAAAACAGATAACGAAGGAGCCTAAGTATGTATCATATGCACATGCAATTTGGAATTCCAATAGACATTTTGCAGGATGCAGGGCACACATTTATCAAATGCAGGTCATTGACACTTTACAATCAATTAAATACAGCAAATTCTGCATTAAGAGGGTAATTTGCAAAACCACTTCCGCAAGCAAGAGAGTGCATTACCCGAAGACACGGCCTTTTAGAAAATATCCTGCCTCTATGCAACGGTGCCACCAAGCACGGACTTTTCTCACATGGGGGGAGAAGTTGGGGGTGGGGGCAGGCTAGAAATGTCATGCTAGTTTGAGTCAGGAGAATCACCTGCACAAAATGGCAGGCATAAATATGTGCGGCCATTTTTCCTAGGCAATTTTCAAAGTGAAAGGATGTGCATACTGTTACTTTGAGAATTACTGGAAAGTTTGTGAGTAAAAGTACCCCCAGACTTTGTGGCTATGAAGTGTGTAAATATTTTAGTTCATTTGATAGAAAGCTGCAGGTGTGAAAGTCATCAATGACATGGTCAAAGATTATACTGCAAGTTGAAAACTGAGTTAGCAGGGCTTCGGCAACTGGATTTCACCGACATTAGAAAAGCAACTGAAGAACAGGAGGGAACAGATAGAGCAGTATTTTATTACATGGCAGCCCGGCTTTCATTCACGCCTTCTCTAAGGCAGTTGCATTAGCTGTCAGAAAGCAAAGAAACAGGAAAGCAGCAGAAGACGACCGTATGGCCTATTTAGTCTGCTCATCTGCCCAACTAATTCAGCGTTACAATTCCCATCACTCCCTCAGAGATCCTTTTAGGAAAAAGGTCCATATCTGGATCTGTTGCTAGGTTTATGGGTAGGAATGAAGTATCTGCATTTTATATTTAGTTATTATTGGGTTGTCTTATGTATTATTGAACGTATATGTATGGGCATTTATTGATTTTGTTATATTTTGCTATGAGCTATTGGGACATGCAAATCTAAAATATGAGTAAGTAAATACATAACTAGAAAAATAAATGAATTACATTATTGTCCTGTATTAATGACTTGCCAAAGTTATACTCTGAGTTGGACTGTAATAGCATGACTAACATGAGCTCACTGAACAGACTCTCAGGTACCCTTGGTAAGTAGAAAGGACACTGAAAACAGGATGCAGGGCTGTACAGAATAGAAAACAGAACAAGCAAGATATTCCTTTTGACAAAATCCTATACTGCCAAACCAATCACCATCTACAAGGAGATTCCTGACTCCGTGATTCTTTACTTACAAGAGTCAAATCACATTTCTTCAAAATGCCACAGGTTTCCATTGTAAAAATTCAATTTCTCTCAGGCGGTATTGGGAAATTGATTTTAGAGCTCTGCATATTTTTCAAAGTCTGGCATGTACACACGTCACACTTTCCATGTGTACATTGGGTGTCTGACATTGCCCTCCGTCACATTCCTTAAGCCTCATGAAAAGAAAGCATTTCTGGGGGCATGATTTGATTAAGGGAGTAAAATAATGCACGTAGATCACATTTCAAGTCTACGGGCTCTATTTTCTCATGAATAAAGCACGCATGGGAAAATAAATAAAGCAGGTGACCATGGCTGTGGGCCATTTCAAGTCTGAAAGTGAAAGAACATTCAAACTTTCACTTGGAAAACTGAGACAAAGTTCATGGACACCCATAGCCACTGTTCCAAAGCACACGGTTGGAAAATGATCCCCTTAATATTTTTGCCTTCCTGTGTCTCAGACATCATTCAGCAATTCTCCATGAAATTCGGCAGGCTGAAAGGGTGCACGGGTCCAAGCCTCCCTGCCATATTTCAAGAAAACTGATAGAGGTTTGGCAAAATCAAGTGAAAGAAAATTGTGTTTAAGGATTGACAAGAAATTATAACCATGGCACGTGCTACCAAAATCCATCTTAGATGGTACAGAAGTGCAGGCCGGCAGCATTTTTACCAGAAGAATGTAATAATTGTTGGCTTCCCAGCCGCGCTGGTGCTGCGACCGGGCCTGCTCACCTGGCGCGCCCGTCTACCAGCTCCTCTCTCAATCCCGGCGCTGCTTGTCCACGGCGTCCATGAGCATCCCCAGGCCCATCAGGGCCTTCCACCTCACAGCACTCTTCATGCCAGAGCTCGGCGTCCTCCTCGGCATCGGCCCTGCCCCCTAGCGTGCGCACATGGCGCTCTCCTGACTTTAAAAGGCCAAGCGCGGGAAACCCACGGGCGACCACTGATTCTGAATAAATAGCAGGGCTCAGCCACTAGCTCATTGCCTTGCCAATTGGGTTGTACACTCTGGTGTCTCTAGTTTGCCTGTTCCAGCATCTCCCGTTCCTTCGCCTCTCCATTCCTGGTAGTACCTTTCGGACTGATTTCACGGTACTGACCTTTGCTTGTTCCTGACCTTGTCTAACCGCTGCCTGGATCTGACCTCTGCCTGTCCACTGATCACATCTGACCGCTGCCTGGAACCGACCTCTGCCTGTCTACCGACCATGTCTGACCATTGCCTGGAACTTGACCTTTGCCTGACTACTCCCGGACTGACTCCTGTTTCGGCTGACCATTCTGGACTGATATTCTGGCCTTGATCCTCGCTATCCACTCAGACACTCTATTCTGGCCTCCTGCGACCTCTAGACAATCATGCTTGGACATTGACCGCGCACCCTTGTTCATGGTGGGCACTCCCCTGTGCTTCCTCTCTAGGAGACCCTGCGAGGCCCAGCTAAGACCAGGCGGCCCGGGTACCCAAGGGCTCAACCTGCGGAAATCCCGCGTTGCTATTGGCGAAGCTCCAGCTAGCGTCTGTCTCCTCCTGTGCTCCACCTCCTGATGGCAGGCACTCTCTGGGTCCGACCAGAGGTCTGTACCAATCCTGCACCAGGCCAAGGGTCCACCTCCAGCGCAGCAATAATGGTGCCAGCCTCGGCCTGCCAGCAATGTTTGAAATAGTGGTGGCAACAGCAGGGAATGAGCCACCGGACAGCGTTACTCAACTGTTGAGTTTTAAACCGATTTTAAAGACTTCATGGGGTATGAAGATCTGAGAAGGCTGGGGATATCGGACAACGGCACAGGAAGTGTTTTGCTTTGGGTTTTTTTTCAAAGGGGCAGGGACCAAACAATTAATAAAAAATTAAATGAAGGAAAACAAAATGTTGTTTATTTTACTTTTTTTTTTGTTTTAAAAAGGGAAAGAAATGAAATATGAAATTACATTACAATTTCCTTTTTCAAAAAAGCACATTCCTAATTTTTGGCATCTGGAAGGTCAAATAGAGCCAAAGCCCAAATGTGAATTGTTATAATAGCAAATATTAAGGAGATAGTCACCAGACAAGATATTTGTTTATACTTGAAAAACATATTTGAACCTAATTGGAGAGACCACCATAGATATTTCATTATACTCTCCACTCTGCTCATAGACAGACTCAACTTAAATACATACCAACCGTCAAGTCATCGTCAGGATCCCTCAGACCCAAATATATTTACCCCTGCTCGAACCTGGCAGCAGTGCAGCAGGAGTGTGATCACACCCATGCAGTTCCTATTATAATCCATGGGGGCATTTTAACACTAGTACAACTCCAGTCCTAGTAATAGTAATGCTCCATTTCAGTGCGCTCTCTGTATACCACACAAAACAGAAATGATTTTGAAAAATATCCTGCCATTTTTTGTATTGTTTGTAATGTTTTCTATCTGTTTGGATCATTTATTCTTCTAGGCAAGCATCACAGAACAGTTTATAATTCTAGGAGAGGTAAGCAGGGCCAGTGCAAGGGTATTAGGCACCCTAGGAGAATCTTCTGCCTTGCACAACCCCCAGCCCGATCCTGACCTCCCCTCCCCCCTAGCCCAAACACACAGGTAAAAATTATGCATTTATAATAATAGATTTTACATGAAAAAGGACATTCAAAGTATACTTTTCTGAGATAAAGGTATCACAGCAGTGCATGTAAATATAATATACATATTGCATGTCAACCAGAAAACCCTGCTAAAAGGCAAAAAAAAACCCCACTTGGAATCCATATGGTATTACACCTATTGTGAAGTGTGTTGGGTGTCGGCTTGATACTCAAAGCCATGAGTAAAGTGAATTACAATTATAATAAACTCCCATACCAAAACAGCACTAAGTACCAGCACTCAAATAGTAACAATCTTGCCTATGAAAAGGCAACACTGTAAATATTACACCTGGCACTAAAACACCAATTCACCTCCTAATAGAAAACAGAACAAGCTCAGCTGCTATAGAACCCTACATAGAAACTACATGCTAGCAGAATACCTCAAGTTTGATCACTCATGCAGAACACAGACAAAATCTCACCAAATACAGAATAAAGAGACCATAAGATAAAAATTAAAAATGTGCAGACAAAAACTGAACTGGAAACCATGACACATTATTCTGGATGCAGTGCAACAATGGGAAAATAGAAGCACTGCCATTCTTTATAAAATATCAAACAATAAAATGATGAAATATAAAACATCAATAATAGTAAAACCATACTAGTAAAAGGAATATTTCAAAATAGCAGACAAATAGAACGACATCCAATAATTAAAAACTCATAAAAATAAAATAAAATGTTCCAAATACAAAACAAAAATTGAATAACAACACACAGATCAAATATTAACACCCAATGATTAAAACAAACAAGGATATAAAATGAACCACTCACCATACCTGGGAACTTTTCATTTCCAGATGCCCTGAGATTATGGTGAATTAGCTGATGGGGAGGGGAGCGGGGGTTGTTGCACACAAACTTTCTCTTTTCTCTCATATACACACACAATTATACACATTTGTTCTCTATCACACACAAACGCTCTCTCTCTTTCACTCACATACACATTCCCTCATAGAGGCTCCCCTCTCTCTCACGCACACACCTCGCTTCCCCTTTATCTGTCTCATACACCATCTCATACAGACACTCTGTGTCACTTGCACACATCCCTCTCACACAGACTCCCTCTCTCTCTCTGCACACACACCCTTACACAGGCTACCTTTCTCTCTCTCTCACTCACTCACACACACATATATATAAGCATTCTCAATCCCTCACACAGGCTCCATCTCTCTATCTCACATATACACACAGAGGCATTCTCACATACACACACAGACCCTTCCAATCTCTCACTCACTCACAGGCTCTCTTGACCTCTTCTTCCTTCTGCAGGTGTATAGGCTCTGCCCCCAGCTCTCCCCGGCCTATCTCTTCTGTCTTTGGTCATTCCCAGGCCCCTCTCTCTCTTCTGCCATGAGCAGTCTCCTGAATCTCTTCTCCTTTTGGCTCCGCTCATGGCCCACCCAGTGTTAGCCTCTCAGCTGCGAGGGGGATGGGCTCTGCCTGTCCATATAAGGACTTCTTTTTATGGATCGGGGATCCCCAATTGTCACTGCCCTTTTGTGGAGGAAGCTGCCTGTCAGGGAATGAGAGAGGGCTTAGGCAAAGATGCATTTCAAGCCTCTCTTGAGGGGAGATTTATTAAAGCCACGATAGTTTATCATGGGAGGGGTTAAATATAGCTCCTCTCCAATAAACTACCGTGGCTGTAGACACAGTGTGATTTTTTTTATCGCAACACAAACGCATCAAAACATCATGCTGCGGTACTCCACTTTCCTGTGCAATAAAAGCCCACCTCAGCTGGGACTGTGATCACATAAAGGGTCATCGGCCTCAAAAAAAAAATGCACCCCCAGAAGAAAAAAAAAAAATCAACCCTGGGTCAATGGTGACCCCCAGCTGCCCCCCTGCCTTCTAAGTTAGACCTCGTTTCATATATTTGAAAAAACTGAAATTAAGACCAACCACACGGTGATAACCCACTCACTTCCCCATCTCTCCCCCCTTAAAGTAAAATGGCTAAACTCTCTCCAATCCCCATCCTGTCCTTCACCCCCTCATCCAAATATATTTAAATCCCTGGTTTCTTGGGTACTACCAACCCCCACAAAAATTGACCCTGGTGGTCTGGGGGTGGGCAGATAGACCCCACCCCTATCCCCAACCCCCAGTATCTCAACAGTAGATCTTCATTGTTCAGCGGAGGGCCCCAGGCCTGCTCGACATCATTTTTCAAAATGGCACCAACCAGGCCTTGCCGCATCAGACCTTGGTTCCTCTTCCCCACCCCTTGCGCACAAAGCATTTCTGCTTGTTTTGTGCACATAAATCATGAGAACAGCTGTTTCCACCCCTGTGTTATATGTGTTCAGCTTCTGCAAAAGGCTTAGTGCACATTTTAAGTCAGATTTTTGCACACATTTTTGTCTTGTGTGCTTTAACTCCTAAAGCATTAGCACTCCATTTGCTTACTGCATTGAGAGTTCAATTTATTTTTATCACGTGCATTAAGAAGCTGTTACTGAATGTCACGAGCACATTCTTAACAGTTTGGTACTGGCTGATATAATAATCATGATTTGTGATAGTTTTGTGTGCATAAATCCTGAGGCAAGGCAGGGAGGGAGATATGACTTAAACCCTTGTAGGGTTGCTGTCTCCTTCCCTCCTACCGGACAGAAAGCTTCCTCCCTGAGCAGAAGGCATCACTGCATATTCTTGTACTCCCATCCCCTGGGCCTGCAGTTCTCACCCACTCCTGAGGAGCCTGGACCTCTTACTTCCATGGAACCCATCTGGACTGGAGCCTGCAGTCCCGCCGTCACCCACCATGATCCTGGCTGAAGCCAGCATACAACCACCCACTGCTGTGAAGGGTAGCACGTTCATGGCTGCAGTTACAGGCCCCTAATCCTATCAGGCCTGGCAGTGGGGGTGTGGGTGTGAGAGGAACCAAGAGAGTCTTGAAATGCATCTTCCCCGGAGTCTTCTCTCATTCCCTGACAAACAGTTTCCTCCCAAAATAGGCAGTGATGAGTGAGGATCCCCCATCCTAAAAAGGGCAAGTCTCTTTTGGGGGGAACTCCTCCTGTCCATAAAAGGACTTGTTCTTTTTGGATGGGAGATCCCCAATGTTACTGCTCCTGCAAGCACTGCTTTGAGGCAGCCTCAGAATCAGCCACTGGGGCACTTAAAAATTTTTTTTAAGGGAGAGGAAGGGAAGATGTATATGCACAAAGCACCTTTTGTGCATATAAATCCAGAGTGCAGTTCTCTGGCACCACAACTCCTAATCAGCCCTATAGTGCCAGAAGCTTTACTCTACCTCTGACCAGGAGTAAAATTTCCAGTGTTAAGAAAACAGGAATTAAGTGTACAAATGTCTCTGAATTGGTCAGTAATAGTTAATGCCTTCATTAGGCTGGGATTAACAAAGGGAGCAGGGGTACACATTGCTGTGTGCAGAAGTCCTTGCTGCATTAATAGTACAGTGTGCACACAAAACATGTGTATACAACTGCGGAGAAAACTGCACTCTGCTGAGCAGCACACCTTATTACCTCGGCCTCTGTGTTTATAGAATACGGAAAAGATAAAAATCTGCTAGTTGCAATGGATTTATACCATTGGTACCACAAGGTAGAAACCCCTCTTTTTGAAAGAACCCATAAAACCGTACCTTAGATTAATGTCTGGTAATAATCACATAACGAGATGGATGAATTTTCAACTGCTACCTTGATGGCAGAGTTTGCAACAGACTGGGTGGAAAGATTCATGTTTGGAACAGTTGTCGCTTTATTCATCACAAAATTTAATGTTTATAAAAGCATCAGTCAAGCACGTGCCCCTACCAGTAATGGATGTGGTGGTTAAAACTATCCATCTGCAATTAAGTGCTAAATATTTTATTTGTACAGCCATTTCAATCAGTTCATTTACAAATGCAATGGTTTCTGTTTAACATATTGGTTGCTTTATAGCTTTCATTACAAATGAGTTACTACTGCAGGTTCAGGGAAGAGCACTTGTGATGCAAATATACCAGAAAATCTTGCATTTCATGACAAAAGGATAATTAAAGAATGAATAAGCATTGCATTATTACTGTCCATGATGAATATTATAATTTGCAATATTGATCTGTTCTACAATGCTCATATTACTTATTATAATGTGTGTGTGTGTGGATTGGTTTGAAAAATCTGTATAACTTGGGTAACCTGCTCTCTATCTGCTTATCCAGTCTGTGTGTTATAGAAAACTTATCCCCAGTTAAAGATTGTGGAACAATATAAACCACTTCAGCTAAGCTAAAACGTCAGATTTTTCTTGGTGTTTTTCCAGAATTTTCTTGCATGCCTTGCTTCTTTATTTCGTACTTCCCTTCTCAAATGAAAACGCACGAGAAAAATGCTTCAGTTCTAAATTTCCTTCATTTGAACGGAACAAATAAAGACATGCGGATGCGTTCAGTTGCCCACATTGATTTTTTTTTTTTTTTTAAAGCTGGAAGCAAAGAAATGTGAGTTACCAAGATGTAAGACTTCACCTGCCAATATGAATCTGCCCAGGCCTGCACCTGGGACTACTTGCTGTACAGTTCTGATTTAAGCTCCTCAGACTTCAATGAAGTTTACAAGGACCTAGTTGGGAGGGGGGATTCCCTGGTGGTAAAGCAACGTTAAATTATATCCTAATATTGCCATAAGTCGTCCTAAAATCCAGGACTTAAAAAGTTTAACATGCACCTCTCAAGTTGGAATACAAGAGGTCCAGCTCTTCTGCTCAATTCCTCTCCTGGCTGCAGCGCCATAGACCCCCAGCTGACCTCACTTCTTTACCACTGGTGTTCCTCCTACAGAAAGGAATCTTCAAAGGCATTTTCTACATCCGCTGGAACGGCTTGAACTGAGCATAGCATTAAATTAACCCGGACTGAGCAGGGGCTGGGTTAGACTTTCAGGCTTACTTTTTGGATATCCCAAAGTAGGCACGTAAAAGTTTCCTGAATGAATGTCGGGCTGCAAAGTGGCAGGTGCAATTGTGTGTGGTCAGTTTTAGTGGGGGAATTTGCAAGGAAAACATATACAGTAAGCTTGTTCAGAAAATTGCTGAACGTCTTATGCATGTATTTGATGACTTCTTATGTGGGCTATTGCAAAACTACCCTCATGCAGAGTATAGCACAACTAAAAAAGCATGAGCCTGGGACCCGACTGGACGGTGGTCACCCCTCATACACTTTGATACTGACCTTCTCTTGGATAGCCTCTTTACCATTTCTCCACATGCCAGCCTCAAAGGGGCCTGCTTGGCATTTGCTGACAACTGTGCTGCAGCAGCAAATGATATGCAAATTCAAGCAATAAGCTTGGCCCTAGTTTCATTCTTCAGATCCTCAGAACTGTTGGAGGAGCTCCCCAAACGTCTCCCGACCTGGAAGCCCCAAAACTTTCGCATCTTCATTAAAGAATTCAAAAACTGGCCAAAAGCTGAAAGGAAAGCAGAGCCATACAGCGCACACAAAAAAACTCCACAGAGCAAGATTATCTTCCAGATATGTGACCTTGGGCAATTCACTTCACCCGCCATTGCCTCAGGGGCAAACTTGGGGCTATATTTACTAAGCAGAATGGGAGAAAACCTTTAGTAAATGACCTCCTTAGACTGTGAGGCCTCTGGTGACAGGGAAAGCACAAGAACTGAACGTAATTCGCCTTCAGCTACGAATGAGAAGGTGTGAGCTTAATCAAATAAAATAAATAAAATAAAAAAAAATTACAAGAATTAAAAATCTAGTTTCCTAGTTCTGAAATAGTCCCATTGGCTTTTTTTTTTATTTAAACTTTATCAGTTCAATGGGAAGAGAATGTTCTACACTCAGCAGGTAACACAGAAATATAGCAAATGACGTCAGATAAAGACCAAAATGGTCCATCCAGTCTGACCCAGCAAATCTCTGTTAGGGTAGTAGCACTGCCGCTCCATGCAGGCCATTCCGCAGGTCTTCTGTTAAGGGAGATGGCAAACTGCTGCTCCATGAAGGCCACCCCCAAGCAGAATGTAAACTTTAGGTGTAATAGAAAGTTACCCCATATTTTCATTTCCATCCTTTAGCCTCTACGGAAACCCCTGTGTTTATCCCACACTCTTTTGAATTTCATTACTGTTCTCATCTTCACCACCTCTTCCAGGGCGGCATTTCATGCATACCAACCTTTCCATGAAGAATATTTCCCGACATTTTTTCCTGAGTTTTTCCCCCTGGAGGTTTTATATTGTGACTCTAGTTTACAGGCTTCCTTCCATCAAACACAATTTGAAGTTTGTGCATCAATAATTCCTTTCAGGTATTGTATCATATCTCCCCCTGTGTCTTCTCTCTTCTAGGGTATACATATTGTCTTCTAGATTCATCTCACATGACTTTCTGTACGGACCCCACACCTAGCCCCCTGGATAGGATTTACAATTAGCTCTCTACTGAGGGCCTGGTAGCAGTGTTTGGAGTTGGAGTTAGGTTGCTGGCAGGCAGGCATGGTTTTTTTTGAGTTGGTCTTTTGGGCCTGCTTAAAGGATTCAAGCAAGCCCTGCCTGGGGATCCTGAGCAAGGTCATGAGGCTGCACTTTCAGTCCACAGACTGGCTGGTTGGGCTTGCCTCTAGGTGATTTTACTGGGTTTTTGCACCTTTTTCATGGTAGAAAGACCCCTGGGCAGTTGCCTGGGTTCAGAGCACAACCCTGCCTCTGAGGGGCCCGGAGGAAGGAAGACCTGCCTCTCTGCAACCTCTTGAGGGACCCGAGTCAAAGACCTTCCGCTGTTTTAGACTCTGTTAAGGGAAAGGATTTTGTTGAAACAGCCAGGAAGAAGATGTCTGCACCCCCTTCCTACATTGAGAGCTGTGTGTTCCTGAGGGGATCCCTTGCACTTCAGCTTCACGAAAGAAAAGAGTAATAGAGATCAAGAAAGAAAGAAAGATCTAATTGAGAGTAAGACCATCAGAGACACTGTTGAGAAACCCTAGCTGGTGTTCTCTAGTCCTGGGGAGAGAGGGATTTGGACTCTCTATGAGTAAACTGAATATAAGAACATAAGAAAATGCCATTCTGGGTCAGACCAAGGGTCCATTCAAGCCCAGCATCCTGTTTCCAACAGAGGCCAATCCAGGCCATAAGAACCTGGCAAGTACCCAAAAACTAAGTCTATTCCATGTTACCATTGCTAATGGCAGTGCCTATTCTCTAAGTGAACTTAATAGCAGGTAATGGACTTCTCCTCCAAGAACTTATCCAATTCCTTTTTAACACAGCTATACTAACTGCACTAACCACATCCTCTGGCAACAAATTCCAGAGTTTAATTGTGCGTTGAGTAAAAAAGAACTTTCTCCGATTAGTTTTAAATGTGCCCCATGCTAACTTCATGGAGTGCCCCCTAGTCTTTCTATTATCCGAAAGAGTAAATAACCGATTCACATCTACCCGTTCTAGACCTCTCATGATTTTAAACATCTCTATCATATCCCCCCCTCAGCCGTCTCTTCTCCAAGCTGAAAAGTCCTAACCTCTTTAGTCTTTCCTCATAGGGGAGCTGTTCCATTTCCCTTATCATTTTGGTAGCCCTTCTCTGTCCCTTCTCCATCGCAATTATATCTTTTTTGAGATGCGGCGACCAGAATTGTACACAATATTCAAGGTGCGGTCTCACTATGAAGCGATACAGGGGTATTATGATATTTTCCGTTTTATTCACCATTCCCTTTCTAATAATTCCCAACATTCTGTATGCTTTTTGACTGCCGCAAGCACACTGAACCGACAATATCAATGTGTTATCACTATGACGCCTAGATCTCTTTCTTGGGTTGTAGCACCTAATATGGAACCCAACATTGTGTAATTATAGCATGGGTTATTTTTCTCTATATGCATCACCTTGCACTTATCCACATTAAATTTCATCTGCCATTTAGATGCCCAATTTTCCAGTCTCACAAGGTCTTCCTGCAATTTATCACAATCTGCTTGTGATTTAACTACTCTGAACAATTTTGTGTCATCTGCAAATTTGATTACCTCACTTGTCGTATTCTTTCCAGATCATTTATAAATATATTGAAAAGTAAGGGTCCCAATACAGATCCCTGAGGCACTCCACTGAGAAAATTGTCCATTTAATCCTACTCTCTGTTTCCTGTCTTTTAGCCAGTTGCAATCCATGAAAGGACATCGCCACCTATCCCATGACTTTTTACTTTTCCTAGAAGCCTCTCATGAGGAACTTTGTCAAACGGCCTTCTGAAAATCCAAATATACTACATCTACCGGTTCACCTTTATCCACATGTTTATTAACTCCTTCAAAAATGTGAAGCAGATTTGTGAGGCAACACTTGCCTTGGGTAAAGCCATGCTGACTTTGTTCCATTAAACCATGTCTTTCTATATGTTCTGTGATTTTGATGTTTTAGAACACTTTCCACTATTTTTCCTGGCTCTGAAGTCAGGCTAACCGGTCTGTAGTTTCCCGGATCGCCCCTGGAGCCCTTTTTAAATATTGGGGTTACATTAGCTATCCTCCAGTCTTCAGGTACAATGGATGATTTTAATGATAGGTTATAAATGTTTACTAATAGGTCTGAAATTTCATTTTTTTAGTTCCTTTAGAACTGTGGGGTGTATACCATCCGGTCCAGGTGATTTACTACTCTTCAGTTTGTCAATCAGGTCTACCACATCTTCTAGGTTCACCGTGATTTGATTCAGTCCATCTGAATCATTACCCATGAAAACCTTCTCCATTACTGGTACCTCCCCAACATCCTCTTCAGTAAACACCAAAGCAAAGAAATCATTAATCTTTCCACGATGGCCTTATCTTCTCTAAGTGCCCCTTTAACCCCTCGATCATCTAATGGTCCAGCTAATTCCCTCACAGGCTTTCTGCTTCGGATATATTTAAAAACCTTTTACTGTGAGTTTTTGCCTCTATAGCCAACTTCTTTTCAAATTCCCTCTTAGCCTGTCTTATCAATGTCTTACATTTAACTTGCCAATGTTTATGCTTTTATCCTATTTTCTTCTGTGGATCCTTCTTCCAATTTTTGAATGAAGATCTTTTGGCTAAAATAGCTTTCTTTCACCTCCCCTTTTAACCATGCCGGTAATCGTTTTTGCCTTCTTTCCACTTTCTTAATGTGTGGAAACATCTGGACTGTGCTTCTAGAATGGTATTTTTTAACAATGACCACGCTTCTTGGACATTTTTTTACTTTTTGTAGCTGCTCCTTTCAGTTTTTTTCTAACAATTTTTCTCATTTTATCAAATTTTCCCTTTGAAGTTTAGCACGAGATTAGATTTGCACACTGTTCCTCTTCCAGTCATTAAATCAAATTGATCATATTATGATCACTACTGCCAAGTGGTCCTACCTCCGTTACCTCTCTCACCAAGTCCTGTGCTCCACTGAGAATTAGATCTAAAATTGCTCCCTCTCTCGTTGGTTCCTGAAACCAATTGCTCCATAAAGCTATCATTTATTCCATCCAGAACGTTATCTCTCTAGCGTGTCCCGATGATACATTTACCCAGTCACTATTGGGGTAATTGAAGTCTCCCATTATTACCGCACTACCCAATTTGGTTAGCTTCCCATAATTTCTCTTACCATTTCACTGTCCGTCTCACCATCTTGACCCAGGTGGACGGTAGTATACCCCTATCACTATAGTCTTCACCGACACACAAGGTATTTCTACCATAAAGATCAATTTTGTATTTAGTCTATGCAGGATGTTTATCCTGTTGGACTCTATGCCATCCTGGATATAAGCGCTACACCTCTCCCGGGTGCTCCTCTCTGTCATGCGATATAATTTGTACCCCCCATTATAGCACTGTCCCATTGGTTATCCTATTTCCACCATGTCTCTGAGATGTCAATTAAGTCTATGTCATCATTCACTGCTATACATTCTAATTCTCCCATCTTACTTCTTAGTTACCTATGTTTGCCAAAATTGGAGGGGGTTTTCCTGTCCCAACAAAAGGATATCCTGGCTACGGGCCCTCATTTAGCCAAGCCTGTAGGGTAACTGTTTCCCATGTCCTGGTATGTGTGAGACATGCACAGATAGAGAGAGAGAGAGATTGTAAGAAAGGCAGGCCAGTTGTAGTGCTGGGAACTATATTTATTATACCATTGATCAACCTGATTACCCATCAGTAAATACTTTAATTTTGGACTCTGCACAAAAGACTCTTTTTTTTATTGGCCCTTACAGCACATACAATGGGACAAAGAAGTGAACTTCTCCCCTGGGAAAAAGAGTAAATAAAAGGCACCCCTGTCATTCCGGGCCCTGAAAGGGAATTCCTTCCCCCGCCCCATACACCCACCAACAAAGGACTCAGGCCCTAGGGAAAAGAGACAATAGAAAAGCTAGCAGGAGTGATCCAGCCCCAAAGAGACTAATAAAATCTTTTATGGCCCCAATGGCATGCAGCCAGCACCTGGGGATGTGGTCACAATAACATAAACAGCCTTGTTAAAATGAATGCAGGCCCATTTGGTGAAGAACGCAGTGTTAAGGGTGCTTTTAGATCAGTGTTATCTATGAATGTGTTAAACCCAGTTTAATGCCTGCATTAATATTAATGCTGCTTTGGTATATAGGCACCTGAGGGCCTTGTTCAAGGTCACACAGAGATAGAAGAGGGGCTGGAATTCCTGTCTCCAGGCATCCTACATTGGTGCTTTAATTACTGTCTTAACCTCCAGCATAATGTTCACATTTTGTGTGTGCAGGGGGTCCTTTACCAATGGTCATTTTGGGGAGTCAAAATTTTATGGTCATCCTTGTGTGGAAATATTCTCATATTTTGGAATTCAAACTAATATATTTTAAATTGGCAATTATAAGGTGCCTTAAATCCGGACAACTGCACAACAAATTATCTCCAGGAACAATAAATCCCTTCCCCGAAGAGTTTACAATCCAAGTAGGCACTAGAGAAACAAGGAAGCCAAGTGACTTGTCAAAGTCTCACTGAGTCTCATTAACAGAAGCAGGGGTTCATTTCATTTACTTAAATTTCCCTACCTTTTCTTTTTTTAGTACTAACTCTAAATGGTTTACGATTGCAAGTAAAATACAACTGACAGAGACAAATATTTCCTGATAGGCAACACGAAAAGGTCGCATATGAACAGATAATACTAATCCAGACCAAAAGCAATAGACATAAATCCACATAAATCGTCACCATGTCCTCCAATATCTAAATCCCTTACGAGAACAGCAAACTCTCTGCCCCTTCAATTAGCCCACAATCGTTACCAAGCTGTGACTAACGATCCCAATAAGGACCTATAATAATACTTCATCATAATTCATGCTTTCAGAGAACAGGGCCTGAAAACAACCAGGTCTCAGGCCCGGACATAGGTTATCAGGAGGATTTCTTGCATACAGATCACCACAGCACCTTAGGGTAGTCCCCTCAGGTTTTAGATGGTAAAAGAAAAATGGGAAGCAATTACATTTTAAGTTTTTCTTTCCAAATGTTTAGGTAATTAAATTCTTCGAAAAAAAGACGAGCAAATGTAAAACACTCTGATCAGTTATCAAAAGTTTTACATAGGTGAACAAGTGATTTGGATATGCCCCCCCTACCCCTTAACTGCAGGTAAAAGTCCACATGCTTTACCCATAAAAATGGGGCAGGGTTAGTGTCAGTGAAGAAAAAGTAGATGCAGTGATTGCATTTTTAAAACATTATTATCCATGCCTTCAGGGGAAAACTCTGCAAGTGATTTGTACCTATGGAGTGCGGTGGCTGCGCGGGCTTGCACCCATGGTCCTGCGACCCTTCCCCAGGCAGTTTGATTATTGCCCCCTGTGCAAAACACAATTCTTTTTTGTGCATTTTTCAGTCTGCTTTTGTCTGAAGTGCAATCTGGCCTGACATCTGTCTTCTGCCCTATACAGCTGAAATCAGAAGCATTATTTGGGAAGGGACAGTGAGAGGACAAATTCCTGGAAGGGGCTTCGGTGTGTGGAGCCGAATTGGTGCAGGAGACACACTCAGTCCCGGGATGAGGACCCAGCTTCTCTAGCACCAGTCCTTTCAGACTCTGTCGAAGGGGGAGGGCTTATCCTCCTGAGCTCAAGGGTATGCAGGGGACAGGGGGCCCACTTTCAGTCCAGTTACTCTCTCACAGTACTGATGGCCTGCTGGCTTACAGGGCGCAGTACTTTCCTTCAGGGTAAAAATAGGCAGGACACTGGAGGTAGCATTCAAATAAAATTTACTGTAGCAAAAATAAACTTCAATGACCTGTTTAAAAGATAAAGTTCCAAATCTTCACAAACACAAAAATCCAGTGCCTGTTTTCCCTCGCTAGTCTCTGAGCCAGTAATCCATATGGGGCAGGGCACTTTTCAAAATCCATACTCGTGGTTGACCAGTAGTGAGCTCCTGGCCAAAAAGCCAAGTCTCAATTTCTTTGATCGGACCTTGAATGGCAAAGTCCCAAAGCATCCCAAAAATTCCACAAAACTGTTCCTCTCAAAAACGTCTTTTCTCCAGGCAAATGCAGAAAGCTACTCCACTTTAGATGGGTGTACGGGCACGCAATGTACCCAGACTCTCTCTCTCCAGGTTGTGGTGTTGTGGGGGGGGTGAGGGTGGCACGCCTCCTGAAACTTGGATTAGTCCAACAACTAGAAAAAATATTCTTCTCTTTACAAACATCAGTTTCTAAGAGCTTCTGCCCTTTTCTTCTCCAGGCTGGAGGGGCCTAGCCAGGGACCATCCACCAAAACCTCTATTACAGCATTAACTCCAACCCTCTGCTTCTGCATGGTGGCTCAGTCCCCAATGTATAGAGCCAAGCTGACAAATCCCAGCCTTGGAAGAAGAAAACTGTTAGGATGGTCTAAAAAATGCAAGACCCTTAGTGGTATATTTCAAGGGAAAAAACACTGGTAAGGGATTGGAATATCCCTTACAAGCACCACTAATGATTGTAGTGTGCAGGCCCAAACAGTGATGGCCAAATGTTGGCTTTTGATTTTACAGTGAGATGCAAAATCAATTATTTATATGTAATATTACAAGTATATAGCTCATGGAATCCACCAGTGAATTATTTAGAAAGAAACTGAGTTGATTATTTGTCTATGATTACCACTAAGATTCGGACATTCTTAAACTCATGATGAGGTCTCCCTAAGTACAATGGGATGAATATAGCATTGTCTTATGGACCAGATCTAGAATGCTTAGGGATCTCACCATGAGCTAAAGAATGGTCAGATCTTAATGACACACACACATACATACCACATATACATATGGGGTAGGTTTTCATAGGGTTACGCGCATAACCCCTGAAAACCTACCCCTGCGCGCGTCAAGTCTATTTTGCATAGGCTCGGCAAGCGAGCACAAGCCCCAGGACGCACGTATGTCCCAGGGCTTTGAAATAGGGGGCGGTCCGGGGGCGTGGGCGTTGCACAGATTGGGGGCGGTCCCGAGTCCTCCGGCACAGCAGCTGGCTGGCGCGCGCAAGATACGCCTGCAAGAGGCAGGTGTAAAAACTAAAATAAGGTGGGGGGAGATTTAGGTAGGGCTGGGGGGGTGGGGGGGACCAAAAGAAAAGTTCCCTCCAAGGCTGCTCCGATTTCAGAGCGGCCTTGGAGGGAATGGGAGGAAAGCCATCGGGGCTCCCCTCGGGACTCGGCGCGTGCACGGGTGCACAAGTGTGCACCCCCTTGCGTGTGCCCGACCCCGGATTTTATAACATGCGTGTGACAGCGCACGCATGTTTTTAAAATCTTGTATACATTTGTGCGTGCCGGGGTAGCGCGCACAAATGTACCCCGCGTGCTTAAGAAATTAAAATCTGGCCCATAGAATACAATGGAATGTACACATGGAATACCAGATAGATAAAAGTGAGCCAGTTGATATAATGTATCTGGATTTCCAGAAAGGATCTGACAAAACTACCTCATTGAGAGACTTCTGAGAAAATTAAAAAGTCATGGGATGGGGGCAGTGTCCTACTGTGGATTGTCATCTGGTTAAAAGAAAGAAAACAAAGAGCAGGAGTAAATGGTAAAGTGACCCCAATGGAGAAAGGTGAACAGTGGAGTGCCCCATAGATCTATTCTGGGACCACTGCTTTTTAATATATTTATAAATGACCTGGAATTGGGAACAAGTGAGGTGATCAGATTTGCTGATGACACCAAATTTTTCAAAGTTGTTAAATCACGTGAGGATTGTGAGAAATTTCAAGAAGACATTGCTAAACTGGGAGACTGAGCATGCAAATGGCAAATGAAATTTAATGTGGAGAAGTGCAAAGTGATGCGCTGACTGGCTAATTTTAAAAGGAACATGCGTGCACCCAGAAACGCGTGTAGCTGCTCACGAGTGGAGATACGCTACGATTTTATATCGTGCGCGCAAGTACGCGCATATCATTTAAAATCCCCCTGCCACGCATAATCTTAAGAGGCAGCTTGAGTAAATGTCCCGTGCGTATTTCCGCTACATTTTTAATGGTTTTTATGCGCATATGCAGGCGGATTTTAAAACATGCTCGCGTGAGGGGAAAAAACAGTTTTTCGAATTAGTCCATCAGTTTGTCCAGTTGATATTGAGGTCTTCAAGACCACTTTGGTTCTTCATCCTGCAAGCCCCCCACTTGACTCCGAACCTTCACACTGTGCTGGAAAGCCCTAAAACTTGAAATCTCTAGACTTGCTCTTCATCAGGACCTGCAGCAAAGTTGAGCAGATAACACACGGCTGCGTGCCATCGTCAGCTTTTTCTAAATCTGGAATTATGCGTGTAAATTTTAGCCCCACCAAGGAACCCCCATGCCCCGCCCAGTACCTGCCTCTTCCCACCCCCTTATTCTTGACACGAGCATGGGTATATATGCGCACATTTTGTGGATTCTTAAAATTCGCGTTGCTCGCACGCGGCATGTATGTGGTGTTTTTGCGTTAGCAAAGCTTTTAAAATCTACCTCTTAGGGAAGAGTAAAACAAATTATGGCCTTGATGGACCTTTGGGTCTAACCCAGTACGGCAAGCCTTATGTTCTTAATCTTGCCCATGGTGTGATCAGGTATTGACACTTACGAACCTAACTTTTCTCCTTTTACAAATAGCCTGATGCCTTTAAATCTTCCGGCTTGCACACCTTTTAAGCTGGTGCAATAAAGTAATACATACATGTCTCATAGTAATGCTACAAAATGTTTCACATCTAAAGCTTGGTGATAGAGATTTGATATAGATTGTATTTATAGTGTATTACTATTGTATAATTACTTATATTATGATTATTTGTAAGGATGCTAGTGTACATAGCACTGTGCTATAAAGAACCTGCCATGAATTAATCAACCTGATTCCCAGTCAGTGTTTGTGCCTGTTATCAGCCACATACAGAAATTTGCATACTGGAAAATCCAGAATCATTTATTGTACCTTACAGGTTACCCTCTGGAATGCCCTTGCAGAAGAGGTAATCTTATTTATTTATTTTATTTTATTTTAACATTTTTTCTATACCGTCGTTCAGTGGGGACCGTCACAACAGTTTACATTAAGGTACATAAAAATGATGCTAAAGCATATTAAGTTACATAGGTGCCATTAAGGATCGGTAACTTAGGGGGTCATTTACCAGACGGACTGCACACGAAAAGTCCCTTATCGCGTGCGATACCAAGATGGGGGCGGAGTCGGCCCTGGAAGAGGAGGAGTCTGGGCTGACTCCGCGAAGATGCTGCGGACGACGAAAAGGTAAGGGCCTTTTCGCGTCCAATAGCTACACCTTCTATGGTGGTACTTTTGGGTGCGAAACCGGCAGCGCCACCATAGAAGGTACTTTAGAAAATGAGGCCCATAGTTTGTAAACAATATTAATTGGTAAGTGTAATGAATCATGTCCATTTCTCATTGTATCATTTTAGGATACGAGATTAGCTTTTTCATTGTACTTTTATCCTTTATTGATGAACTTAAAAATGAAACTTAAGCTAAATAACAAATAAAATTATACACATATTGATTTTGGTTATGTGTTTGTTGTTCAATTGTTTGTTTGTACTTGCTTTCCCCTGGGTACTATTCTCCTTTCTCTTTTTGATAAGCTTGTTTAAAGAGCCAGGTTTTTACATTTTTTTCTAAAGGTTTTGTTGTTACTTGTAGTCTTAACTCCAAGGGCAAGGTGTTCCATAGTATGGGTCCTGCCAGAATTCATAAGCACAGAGGATCCCTATTGCAAGAGGATGGAAATAAAGCACTGGGTAACTTGTGATAGCTTTTCTGCATGGGGTAACCTGCATGGAGAAGCAGTTACTACCCTTAACATAAAGCATGGAGAAACCTGCATGGAGAAGCAGTTACTACCCTTAACATAAGGCACGGGGTAACCTGCATGGAGCGGCAGTTACTACCCTTAACATAAGGCATGGGGTATCCTGCATGGAGCAGCAGTTACTACCTTAACATAAGGCATGGGGGTAAGCTGCTTGGAGCAGCAATTACTACCCTTAACATAAAGGCATGGGGTAACCTGCATGGAGAAGCAGTTAACATAAGGCAATGGGGTAACCTTCATGGAGCGGCAGTTACTACCCTTAACATAAGGCATGGGATAACCTGCATGGAGCAGCAGTTACTACCCTTAACATAAGGCATGGGGTAACCGGCATGGAGCAGCAGTTACTACCCTTAACATAAGGCATGGGGTAACCTGCATGGAGCAGCAGTTAACATAAGGCACGGGGTAACCTTCATGGAGCGGCAGTTACTACCCTTAACATAAGGCATGGGGTAACCTGCATGGAGCAGCAGTTACTACCCTTAACATAAGGCACGGGGTAACCTGCATGGAGCAGCAGTTACTACCCTTAACATAAAGCATGGGGTAACCTGCATGGAGAAGCAGTTAACATAAGGCATGGGGTAACCTTCATGGAGCGGCAGTTACTACCCTTAACATAAGGCATGGGGTAACCTGCATGGAGCAGCAGTTACTACCCTTAACATAAGGCATGGGGTAACCGGCATGGAGCAGCAGTTACTACCCTTAACATAAGGCATGGGGTAACCTGCATGGAGCAGCAGTTAACATAAGGCACGGGGTAACCTTCATGGAGCGGCAGTTACTACCCTTAACATAAGGCATGGGGGTAACCTGCATGGAGCAGCAGTTACTACCCTTAACATAAGGCATGGGGTAACCGGCATGGAGCAGCAGTTACTACCCTTAACATAAGGCATGGGGTAACCTGCATGGAGCAGCAGTTACTACCCTTAACATAAGGCATGGGGTAACCTGCATGGTGCAGCAGTTACTACCCTTAACATAAGGCATGGGGGTAACCTGCATGAAGCAGCAATTACTACCCTTAACATAAAGCATGGGGTAACCTGCATGGAGCAGCAATTATAGTTGTGAACAAAAAGGCGAGGTGGGGGTTGTAGCTTGCCTGGAGCAGTAGTTATAGCCCCAAACAAGAAGGCATGGGGGTAACCTGAATGGAGAAGTGGTTATAACCATAAACAGAAGGTGAAGGGGCACTCTGCACAGAGTGGCAGTTACAACCCAAAACAGAACGTTTGGAAGTAATCTGCATGGAGCGGCAGTTATAGCCCTGAATACCTTGTTGGGCAGAAGGGATAGGCCATCCTCTACTGTCATTTATCTGCAGGATGGGCCTTTATCGTCCGTCATTTTTTTGGTTAATATGGAAACTATTTAGTTTGAATTTGGCCCTATGAAGCAGGAGGTAAGAACTGCACTGACACAGAGAAGTGTGGCATGTATTAAACTAGAAATTCCTATTTGTGGAGTACTTATTTACAACTACAGTTTAAGCAGAACCCTTGGTAGTGGGACAGTGAGGTGGGAGCCAGCTCCATCCAAACTACGTTTTTCTCTGATCCTTGCAGCTGGTTCCATGCTAAATTTACTTCCCTGTAATCCTTCTTACTCTCATATTAGCAGCTGCGTCACCTTCATCAGGTATTTCAGCCAATAAGCTTTCAATAAGTCCTTGGATAGCAGTTGTTATAGATTTGTTAGAAGCAGAAACAGATGTAACATTAATTTAGATGGTCCCTGTGGAAGAAATCTCGCTTCACTGTTTAATAACCGTCAATCAACAAATCAGGAGTGAATCATCCAACATTTCAGGTTTTTATTACATATATTCAGTTGAATTGTACAACTGCAACTTCATTAAGCATTCACAATGGTTAGTTCAGCCCTATTAGAAGCGGTGTTTAACCATTATGAACAATCCTACCAAATCATTTTTTTCATGCTGTTACAGAATCAGTCATCAATCTGAACTCATCAACAAAACCATTTTTTTTTTTTAAGGAAAGAAAAGCTACTTTTCCCAAGATCACAATGCATTTTCTACATATAAGGGGTTGTTTCTTGAATACTGGCTTTGCTTCTGTGACTACTTCTTTACACTTGGTGCAAGTGGACTCTTTCCTGCCTGTCCGCACCCACAGATCATAAGCTCAGATATTACCACTTATTTTTATCTAGACTATGTCTGATATAGCAAACCACATATAGGCTCCTTTTCTGCAAAATTCAGAGGTGCTCAAAAAATAATGCCCAAGACTAAATCTCTTTGCGACTGCTCTATCCTGGGCCTTCTTCTGTTTTCTCTCTACATCTCCTCCCTAGGTCTCTGATCTCCTCCCATGCCTTTCAATCCACTTTTATGCTGATGACTTCTAGATCTACCTCTCTTACGCCAGATATTTCTCCAATAATTCAGTCACAGAGACCTCAGCTTCCCGGGATGTCCCACTGCCACTTTAAACGTTTTATGGCCAAATCAGAATTTCTTGTCTAACACTCCAAACTCAATTCCCCTCTTCCCTCTTTTTTGGTCTCTGTAGATGGTGTGCTCAACCGGTTCCCTCAGCCTGCAACCTTGGGATCATCTTTGATGCCTCTTTCTCCTTTTCTCTACGCTCATTCAAAACAATGCTTAAGTATGTCATTTCTTCCTCTGTAATATTGGTAAAATCTGTCCCTTCCTTTATGAGCATGTTACCAAAATGGCTGTTTGGCATAGCATTTCCAAAGTCAGGAAAAGGGTAGTAGGCAGTAGGTAATGAGAACAGTCGAGATTGATTTAACTATTACAATTGCCAAAGGGCATCAGGAAACTATGCCACTTGGGTGGGTGCAACTTTGTATTATGACGGCATACAAATAAATACATAAATAAATAAATAGTATTCACTCTTTATCACCTTCTGCTTAGCCTACTCAAGTTGCTGTCTGTAGGCCTCCTGCTGACCCATATTTCTCCAGTGCAATCCATTCATAATTCAGTTGCATGACTTCTCTTCTTCAATGTTTCTATGACCATTTAACCCCTCTTCTCAAGAGGCTATATTAACTCCTTGTCCACTTCTGCATATGGTTCAAGCTTCCCTCTCGCCCACAAATGCTTTCACTCTGCAGCTCCTCATCTGTCTTCTCTCTTCCTACATCCTTCCTTGTAAACTCCATTTATTGGATAAATTGCTCTTGTCTGTGCTCAGCTCCTCCATCACCAACTCCCGTCTCTGCACTTTCGGCCTGGAGTAGACTTCCTGAGTGAGTATGTCATGCTCCCTCTCTGGCCATATTCAAGTATAAACACACTCAATTTTTTTAGGCTGCTTTTAAATTCTTACCACTTCTGTACAATAAATACACTTCCCATAGACTCTTTTCATGCATTCATTTATATGCTATAATTTCCATGAAGAAGGGACTGTTTTTTATATACATCTGTACAGCACTGCTTATATCTAGTAGCACTTTAAAAGTGATGAGTAACAATAGTAGTAGAATAGCCTCTGAGCTGACTCAATCATCTTTATAGCAGCATGAGACAAAATGACACTAGCCAAATACCTCAAGATATATCCATTAATCTGAATGACTAATGTACATATCCTCATAGTTCTATAGGTTTCATCCACATGGGTTTCCGAAACCCATTGAAATTTTGAGCTACAAATAATATAAGAGAATAATTTACAGAGCTTTAGTATTCCAGGCCCCTGATATGATAGACATAATACTTTGGTACTTTAGTGAAAATATGTGTAATCCCTGTGATGGTTGAATCTGGATAACAGTTCTAGGGCCATATCTCACATTTCTAATTTCAGATGGACGACTGTTATACTAAAGATCAAACTCCAGGGTTTTCTGTGCGAGGAGAAAGATTCCTTTCAAGGCCCTTCACATTGCTCTTAGTAGTCCCACATAAAAGTCTTTGCACCTTGCACTGATGGTAACAGCATAGACGAGCATCAAAGTCATTACTCAGTAAAACTCATGAGGATTGTTTGGTGGTTTCCAACATTTCTTTTTTACTGATAAAAGTACAAAATAATGGTTTAAAGTCATTACAGATGTCTGCTTCACTTTTAAGATAGTACAAGTGCTTTTTAAGTAAGTCTGTGACTTCTTAAAGTCTTTCTCAACATTTAGATATTAAAGCCAATTGACATAGCTCTTTTAGATACTTGAATTCTTCCCTCCTGTTGGATACTAAGAATGTTGGGTATAAGAACATAAGAACATGCCATACTGGGTCAGACCAAGGGTCCATCAAACCCAGCATCCTGTTTCCAACAGCGGCCAATCCAGGCCATAAGAACCTGGCAAGTACCCAAAAACTAAGTCTATTCCATGTTACCATTGCTAATGGCAGTGGCTATTCTCTAAGTGAACTTAATAGCAGGTAATGGACTTCTCCTCCAAGAACTTATCCAATCCTTTTTTAAACACAGCTATACTAACTGCACTAACCACATCATCTGGCAACAAATGCCAGAGTTTAATTGTGTGTTGAGTGAAAAAGAACTTTCTCCGATTAGTTTTAAATGTGCCACATGCTAACTTCATGTAGTGCCCCCTAGTCTTTCTATTATCTGAAAGAGTAAATAACTGATTCACATCTACCTGTTCTAGACCTCTCATGATTTTAAACACCTCTATCATATCCCCCCTCAGCCGTCTCTTCTCCAAGCTGAAAAGTCCTAACATCTTTAGTCTTTCCTCATAGGGGAGCTGTTCCATTCCCTTTATTATTTTGGTCGCCCTTCTCTGTACCTTCTCCATCGCAATTATATCTTTTTTGAGATGCGGTGACCAGAATTGTACACAGTATTCAAGGTGTGGTCTCACCATGGAGCGATACAGAGGCATTATGACATTTTCCGTTTTATTCACCATTCCCTTTCTAATAATTCCCAACATTCTGTTTGCTTTTTTGACTGCCGCAGTACACTGAACCAATGATTTCAATGTGTTATCCACTACGACGCCTAGATCTCTTTCTTGGGTTGTAGCACCTAATATGGAACCTAACATTGTGCAACTATAGCATGGGTTATTTTTTCCCTATATGCATCACCTTGCATTGTCCACATTAAATTTCATCTGCCATTTTGATGCCCAATTTTCCAGCCTTACAAGGTGTTCCTGCAATTTATCACAATCTGCTTGTGATTTAACTACTCTGAACAATTTTGTATCATCTGCAAATTTGATTACCTCACTTGTCATATTTCTTTCCAGATCATTTATAAATATATTGAAAAGTAAGGATCCCAATACAGATCCCTGAGGCACTCCACAGCCCACACCCTTCCACTGAGAAAATTGTCCATTTAATCCTACTCTCTGTTTCCTGTCTTTTAGCCAGTTTGTAATCCCCGAAAGGACATCGCGACTTTTTATTTTTCCTAGAAGCCTCTCATGAGGAACTTTGTCAAATGCCTTCTGAAAATCCAAGTACACTACATCTACAAATGCACCTTTATCCACATGTTTATTAACTCCTTCAAAAAAGTGAAGCAGATTTATAAGGCAAGACTTGCCTTGGTTAAAGCCATGCTGATTTTATTCCATTAAACCATGTCTTTCTATATGTTCTGTGATTTTGATGTTTAGAATACTTTCCACTATTTTTCCTGCACTGAAGTCAGGCTAACCGGTCTGTAGTTTCCCAGATCGCCACTAGAGCCCTTTTTAAATATGGGGGTTACATTAGCTATCCTCCAGTCTTCAGGTACAATGGATGATTTTCATGACAGGTTACAAATTTTTACTAATAGGTCAGAAATTTCATTTTTTAGTTCCTTCAGAACTCTGGGGTGTATACCATCCGGTCCAGGTGATTTACTACTCTTCAATTTGTCAATCAGGTCTACCACATCTTCTAGGTTCACCGTGATTTGGTTCAGTCCATCTGAATCATTACCCATGAAAACCTTCTCTTCAGTAAACACAGAATAAAAGAAATCATTTAATCTTTCCGCGATGGCCTTATCTTCTCTAAGTGCCCCTTTAACCCCTTGATCATCTAACTGTCCAACTGACTCCCTCACAGGCTTTCTGCTTCGGATATATTTTTAAAAGTTTTTACTGTGAATTTTTGCCTCTACGGCCAACTTCTTTTCAAATTCTCTCTTAGCCTGTTTTATCAATGTCTTACATTTAACTTGCCAATGTTTATGCATTATCCTATTTTCTTCTGTTGGATCCTTCTTCCAATTTTTGAATGAAGATCTTTTGGCTAAAATAGCTTCTTTCACCTCCCCTTTTAACCATGCCGGTAATCGTTTTGCCTTCTTTCCACCTTTCCTTTCCACCTTTCTTAATGTGTGGAATACATCTGGATTGTGTTTCTAGGATGGTATTTTTTAATAATGACCACGCCTCTTGCACACTTTTGTAGCTGCTCCTTTCAGTTTTTTCTATTTTTCTCATTTTATCAAAGTTTCCCTTTTGAAAGTTTAGCACGAGAGCCTTGGATTTGCACACTGTTCCTTTTCCAGTCATTAAATCAAATTTGATCATATTATGATCACTATTGCCAAGCGGCCCCACCACCATTACTTCTCTCACCAAATCCTGTTCTCCACTCAGAATTAGATCTAAAATTGCTCCCTCTTTCATCAGTTCCTGAACCAATTGCTCCATAAAGCTATCATTTATTCCATCCAGGAACTTTATCTCTCTAGCATGTCCCGATGATACATTTACCCAGTCAATATTGGGGTAATTGAAGTCTAACACACAAATTCTCTTAGTGAAAAATCCCACGATTTAAATGAACCATATCAAAGCACGTGGTATTGAAAAGTTAAATCATCACATCGCTATACAATTTTATCTTATGTATTAGGGACCATCATACCACCCACAGTGCTCACAAGTCAGACTTGCATTTCATGCACTTTAACGGGGTCACATTTAATCAATTGGTCCAGATGAAAGGCATCAAAGTTCAATATTGAGTATTTTTATGCGTTTTTTTATATATATTTAAAAAGAAGAAACTTCCCTTGTTTCTGAGTTATCGGGGTTGCTTATCCCGTAGCTGTCGGGGAAACAGCTACGGGATAAGCAACCCCGATAACTCAGAAACAAGGGAAGTTTCTTCTTTTTAAATATATATAAAAAAACGCATAAAAATACTCAATATTGAACTTTGATGCCTTTCATCTGGACCAATTGATTAAATGTGACCCCGTTAAAGTGCATGAAATGCAAGTCTGACTTGTGAGCACTGTGGGTGGTATGATGGTCCCTAATACATAAGATAAAATTGTATAGCGATGTGATGATTTAACTTTTCAATACCACGTGCTTTGATATGGTAATTGAAGTCTCCCATTATTACCGCACTACCAATTTGGTTAGCTTCCCTAATTTCTCTTAGCATTTCACTGTCCGTCTCACCATCTTGCCCAAGTGGATGGTAGTATACTCCTATCACTATAGTCTTCCCCGACACACAAGGGATTTCTACCCATAAAGATTCAATTGTGCATTTAGTCTCGTGCAGGATGTTTATCCTGTTGGACTCTATGCCATCCTGGACATAAAGCACCACACCGCCTCCCGGGTGCTCCTCTCTGTTATTGCGATATAATTTGTACCCCGGTATAGCACTGTCCCATTGGTTGTCCTCCTTCCACCATGTCTCTGAGATGCCAATTAAGTCTATGTCATCATTCACTGCTATACATTCAAATTCTCCCATCTTACTTCTTAGACTTCTGGCATTAGCATACAAACATTTCAAAGTTTGTTTTTTGTTTGTATTTTCATTCTGCTTTTTAATTGATAGGGATAAGTTAGAATTTTTTAGCTCAGGTGAGTTTTTAGTTACAGGCAGTTGGACTACTTTTCTTATTATTGGAACCTCACTGTCAGGATGCCCTAATTCTAATGCATCATTAGTATCCTTTGAAGATACCTCTCTCCGAACCATGCACTGCTGAGCGACTGTCGACTTTCCCCTTTGCTCTAGTTTAAAAGCTGCTCTGTCTCCTTTTTAAAGGTTAGTGCCAGCAGTCTGGTTCCACCCTAAAGGTGGAGTCAATCCCATTGGAAGAGACTCCCCCTTCCCCCAAAAGGTTCCCCAGTTCCTAACAAAACTGAATCCTTCTTCCTTGCACCATCGTCTCATCCACGCATTGAGACTCTGGAGCTCTGCCTGCCTCTGGTGACCTGCACGTGGAACAGGGAGCATTTCAGAGAATGCTACCCTGGAGGTTCTAGATTTAAGTTTTCTACCTAAGAGCCTAAATTTGGCTTCCAGAACCTCCTTCCCACATTTTCCCATGTCGTTAGTGCCCACATGTACCACGACAGCCGGCTCCTCCCCAGCACTGTCTAAAATCCTATCTAGGTGACGCGTGAGGTTCGCCACCTTCGCACCAGGTAGGCATGTTACCAGGCAATCCTCACGCCCACCAGCCACCCAGCTGTCTACCTTCCTAATAATCGAATCAAAGATGGGATTTAAGTTATATAGACTTTTATATCCTACCTCCTCCTTACTTCCTTTTCTTCTCTCTCTCTCCATACACTATTAGGGTGATACTTTTAACTCCTCTTCTCCGAATCTTCAGTAGATTCACATGGACCCTGGATGGGGTCCAGCTCCTCTTCCTTCTCCCTTTTCTCCTTCTTACTCTCAAAGGATGGCAGTATGTCATCTTCTCCTTGGATTTTGGTGATCACAGATTCTTCTTGCATGAAGAGAACCTCTCCCATTAAATTTAAGAGCAAAATTAAATAAGTTTAACTGAATCCCAAGTGTTTGGGAACTCTAAACTTAAATAAAGTAATTTAAAGAGTGGACTGGGAGAGTGGAAAGAAATTCCCATTCCAAATAAAAGATCTCCATGGAAGTTTTAAGTTAATAAATAGAAAAGTCAGATCACAGTGAAGACATACTGTCTCTGGAAGAAACAAAGGGAAATCCATGAAGCAAAATGGTGATATGGCTTTATGAACCAGAGGGACACATCCATTGATACCTTCTACATGGAGGAGCTGTTCCTCATTAGGCTCCCACACCAAATGGTATATTCCTGACTAACTTTAATAGGGAACTAACAGGATCCCTACATACGGACATACTATCAAGCAACTTTCAAGAATAACATACAGTACTGGAGAAAACTCTACCAAAATGTGTAAAGCACTTTAAATAATTTCTGTCTGTGTTACCCGGTGAAGACAAGATAACTCTAAAAAATTAATGTATTAAGTTAGTCCAAGAAAAAGGTATCATCTACAACTTGTTTGTTGACCCTTAACTCTACATATCCAAGTGGACTAACATGGCACCCCCACAATACTATCTTTAGAAACAGAATGGAGCAGTCCTCCCACTGCCACTTTAGATTGCTTCCAACAGGATCTCATACTCTTAATTATTCTTTGTTTGCAGGCTCATGCATCAGGGCTTGACAGCCTGGACAGGGCTTTAAATTTACAGGCGCAAAACTTCTCTAAAGCAGCCTAGAGCTCTGGAAAATCTGCAATCCTCAAAAGGGAAGCAAGAAAGAAAGAATGAATGACTTCAGTAACAGAGGAAAAAAAAATCCAAAGAAATGAATAAAGAATTTAACAGAAGACACATAAGAGCATAGGAACATAAGAAAGGCCATGCTGGTTCAGACTAAGGTCCATTAAGCCCAGCATCCTGTCTCTAACAGTGGCCCGTGCGGATTGCGAGTACCCAGCATATCCCATAAAATAAACTAATTTCCGTTATTTGCTCCCAGGGATAGCAAAAGCTTTCTTTAATCTACATGACTAATAATGTTTTATGGACTTTTCCTCCAGAAACCTGTCCAAACCTCTTTTAAACCTCGCTATGCTGGATGTCTTGACCATGTCCTCTGACAACAGATTCCACAGCTTGATTGTGTACTGAGTAAAAAAAAAGTACATTTTTTATTTTAAATCTCGTGGTTGTTAGTTTCATTGAATATCCCCTTGTTGTAGTATTATATTAAAGGGTAAATAACCATTATTTACCTGTCCCACCCAACTCATGATTTTAAAAACTTCTATCCTGCCCCCTTTCAGCTGTCTCTTTTCCAAAGCTGAACATCCCTAGCCTGTGTGGCCTCTCATCACAGGAGAGATGTTCCATCCTCTTTAATCACTGTTGTCACCCTCCTCTTTGTTGCGCTGGAGGTGGACCCTTGGCCTGGTGCAGGATTGGTACGGCCCTCTGGTTGGACCCAGAGAGCCCTGCCACCAGGAGGCGGAGCACAAGAGGAGACAGATGCTAGCTGGAGCTTCGCCAATAGCAACCCGGGGTTTCCGCAGGTTGAGCCCCTTGGGTACCCGGGCCGCCTGATCTTAGGTGGGTCTCCTAAAGAGGAAGCACAGGGGCGTGCCCACCACAAACAAGGGTGCGCCGTCGATGTCCAAGCGAGAATGTCCAGAGGTCACAGCAGGCCAAAATAGAGTGTCCGAGTGGATTGCGAGAATCAAGGCCAGTCCAGAATGGTCAGCCGAAGCAGGGGTCAGTACCTTTAGTCAATCCAGGAGTAGTCAGGTAAGGCAGAGGTCAAGTTCCAGGCTGCGGTCAGACGAAGTCAGTGGACAGGCAGAGGTCAAGTTCCAGGCAGCGATCACACGTGGTCAGTGAACAGACAGAGGTCAAGATCCGGACAGCAGTCAGACGAGGTCACGAGCAAGCAAAGGTCAGTACCATGAGATCAGTCCGAAGGGTACTACCAGGAATGGAGAGACAAAGGAGCAGGAGACGCTGGAACAGGAGACGCCGGAACAGGCAAACTGGATAACACCGGAGTGTACGACCCGATTGCCAAGGCAGGGATCATCGGTTTGAGCCCTGCCTTATATATGGAGTCTCTGTGATGTCATCAGCATGCACCTCTAGGGGTTTTCCCGCGCTTGGCCCTTTAAAGGGCTGCAGCCCGGCCGCATGCACGCCTAAGGGCGGGGCCGAGGACCCAGAGGACGCGGAGCCCTGAAGGGAGCTCCGCTGTGAGACCTGCATGGGAGACTGAGAGCGGGGGAGCCAGAGACGCTGCGTACTGGCTGCGGCTGCGGAGGAGGAGAGCCCGGAGCTCGTGGACGGGAGAGCGAGGTGAGCAGTGCTGGCCGCGGAGCGGACATGGCTGGGATGCGCAACACTCTTCACCTTTTCCAGTTCTGCAATGCTTTTTTTTTTAAATGGGGTAACCAGAACTGCATACAATATTCAAGGTGAGGTCACAATATCCCATCAATATTTTATGCATGAAGCTCCATTAACCCAACCATCTTTCTTGTAGTCAACAGATTTAAAAACTGCATTCTACTTTTCATGTACAGAATAAATGTTTTCCATTTAATGCCAACCTTGGCATAGCTCATGAAAAAAATCCTCCAATTGATTAACAATGGCATAGTGACTGGAATCATCTCTTGTGCATCACATATTGTAAGGATTTCAGCTTATTTCCAGGAACTGTGCATTTTTATTTGCCATTACTGCCTACACAGATCTCTCAGCTTTATCTTTTGTCTTCTTCTAGCTTTGATTGTTTCCTACAGTTGAGAATGAATCTTAAAAGCTCATAAAATAGATAGAGACAGCATAGGAAAACGATCCTCTTTTGTGATTTCTTTTTTTTTTTTTTTGCCTTAGTATAGTATCTCACTGCTTCCTCTCAATTGGTTGAGAAGTGGTATGGAGTCATTTAAAAATTGGACCAGTCAAAAACTATTTAAATTTACTGTTTTTTCTCATATGGGCACTCATATCTGATTAGCAAAGTCTGCAAAAAAAAAAAAAAAAAAATCTCATTTCCATAAAGTTGTTTTTACAATCCAGGACATCCACAATACTCTCAAACACACTACTACTACTTCCAAAATCTACAAACAAAAGCTAGCACCAGTTTATATTCACAATCAATACCCAAAGAAAAATGCTTTATGTTAGCATTTTGCCGTTAGTCATGAACCTTGGGGTTGTTTTTTTGGGGGGGGTTAAGAGAGGCAAGTTTGTGGTAGAATTCAAGGCCGAAATCTACTGGCAGATCCACTCAAAATCCAATTCAGATTTCTGCACATAGATTTCCTTCAAATGCACTCTAGATTTCCTTGGATTTTGACCAGATTCATGGGGAAAAATATCCAACTGATTTTTTTTCTATGGCTATCAGGGATACACAGATTCTGTCAATTCAAACTAGACAAATTTTTCTAGTTTAAATTAGACTCAAACTCATTTTTGCATTCTTTTTTGGGGAAGTAAGTAGGAGCGATTATGCATTTAAAGCCCTTAGTATTACTGGAGTTGGTTTTTCTATGTGTCTCTATTTTGCTAGATCCATCAAAATCCTTTGTAAGGAACAAGGCAGTTATAATTGTGGGGTCTGGATAGCTGAGGTAAGTGATGAGATACGGAGCTTTACACCTCCAGATTCTAAACAATCAGCAGCAACTGTGTGCCACCACCAGACTGTCAGTATCTTATCAATAAGAAACACTTGGTGGTATTGGCCCTAGGTGCAAAGAGATGGACGTCCTTATCATAACAAAATAACAAAACATGTGAAGTGGTAAGTAACCAATTCTGGAGGCTGGGAAGGGGGTGGGTGCATTTGGTTGGACTCCCAAAGTGGCCTCAGTTTTATCCAGGCTGGAAGGTCTGACCAGTCTCTGGAGGGGGTTTCTTTTATGTTGGACTGTGGGATGGAGATTGGGAGGGTGAGAGAGGATTCCCTTATGCTAACTGGCACTTACAGTTAGTGAAGTAGGATTTTGACATTCACAGTACACAGGTGCGCACATAATTCAAGGCCCATAATCCCCTTTAGCATGTGCCTTTTACTACGTACATGCTCTACATACTGTTAACTTAGTGATTTGGCCACAAATGCTAAAACAAAACCTTGCAAGTTATTTCATGATTTGATCCCTTTGAGCAGAACGTTTACATCTTTTTCCTTAGCATATGGATTAGATGTGTAGAGATCCCTACTGGGTTGCTACTAAAGGAGCACATTAATTACTTAAGTGCAAACAGCAAAGTGTTAGATTGAGTTGGGTTCTACTTCCCTCACGTGGAAAATGTCATGGTAGAGTCCTGTCCTATAACAACCCAAGGTATGGATTTTGAGTTACCCTTTCCAGAGGGAACTTGCTGTTGTGCTTGCTCCTGGCTATTATTTTGTTTTGTTTTGGGAAAAGGACCTTTCAGCTTCTTAGAAAGAGACCTGGGGCCTGGACCAGAAGAAAAGGTGCCCAGTATCCTGTCTTCAATAGTGGCCACTTCAAGTCACAAGTACCTGGCAAGTATCCAAATATTAAATAGATCTCATGCTATCAATGCCGGCAACAAGCAGTGGCCATTCCCTATTGATTAGTAGCAGTTTATGGACTTTTCCTCCAGGAACTTATCCAAACCTTTTTTAAACCCAGCTATACTATTTGTCTTAACCACATCCTCTGGCAACAAATTTCGGAGCTTAATTGTGCGCTGAATGAAAAAGAATTTTCTCCGATTTGTTTTAAATGTGCTACTTGCACATGTCCTTGTATAATCTGAAAGAGTAAATAACCATTTCATATTTATCCATTTCAAGTTCTTTCATGATTTGGTAGAACTCTATCATATCCCACCTCAGCCGTGTCCTTTCTAAACTGAACAGCCCTAACCTTTTTAGCCTTTGCTCATAAAGGAGCCATTCCTTGCTATTTATCATTTTGATGCCCTTCTCTGTATTTTCTCTAAAGCAACTATATCTTTTTTGAGATGTGGTGACCAGAACTGCACACAATATTCAAGGTACTGTCTAACCACTGAGTGATACAGAGGCATTATGACATCCTTCGCTTTATTTGCTATTCCCTTTCTAATAATTCCTAACATTGTTTGCTTTTTTAATCGCCACAACATACTGAGCTGATGATTTCAATGTATTATCCACTATGACGCCTAGATCTCTTTCCTGGATGGTAACTCCTCAAATGGAACATAACATCGTTAACTACAGCATGGGTTATTTTTCCCTATATGCATCACTTTGCACTTGTCCACATTATATTTCATCTGCCACATGGATGCCCAAATCTTTCAGCCTCTCAAGGTCCTCCTGCAATTTATCATAATCCGCTTGTGATTTCATTACTTTGAATAATTGTGTGTCATCTGGAAATGTGATCACTTGTTCCAGCTTTTGACTTTTTTATTTGAGGAAGAAATGTATCCACACTTCTCTTCCTCATGTGTGGGTTAACTAATGAAACTGGTTTTATTTTTATCTTTCATCTGAGTTCCTTTTGGATCCATCCTGAAAGAATGTAGGAGTTTCTCATCAGAAGAGACTCGATAACTCTTCATCGGTTACTATTGAATTCTCATTCATTCCAGGGAGGAGTTGTGGACTTTAGGAGAAGATCAGTGGCACTATTTGGATATAAACCACTATATTATCACATGGATAGTGAACAAATGAGATTGAACTGGGAAGTAAGAAGTATATTCTATTCATCTGGAGCAAGGCATGCAATATGGGACTTTATGGTGCATCATATTAACTGAGTTGCATCTGCCCTCATCCTAAAATTTTCAAGTGGCAAGGATCAGGAATGACAGAAAAGATTCATTAAGCGTTACAAAGTCACAGATTTATTGAAGAGCCAAACATGTAAATAGATTATATTGCATGAGGAGTTGTAAATAGTCATTTTCACTATTCCACCACTAATTGACAGTAAAGCCTTGGAGATCAGTACCTTCCCGACAGGGAATCTTGGAACAGAGAGAGGTTTTAGCAAGTGTCTGGGAAAATCTGAATAGTTTAAGCGTTGAAGAATTGAGGGTGGCCAGTGGAGTCCTCAGTGAGGACCTCAGCCCAGGGATTACAGATGTGTGATCATGGTTTGTAAGATTTATTCTGTAGGCTCCTTAGGAAATTAAGCTAACTCAAAGAAACCATCATCAATAACAATGAATGGAAAGTCAGCATCTAGACATAGTTTAAATTGTTTGAATGAACCTACAAGGCTGGACTGGAGACATGTTTTTCAACTACAGTAGTATTATGAGCGCACTAAGTTGTTCATTCATGGTTTGCCCCCTCAATATCCATGCCATACTCTCCGCTCTTCATTTTGAAGTTTATTGGATGTGCCCTATTTTAAACGTATTAGACTAGCTGAGTCATGTGAACTTAAGTTCAATGTCGCAAGATCTATGCTTTGGAATGATCTCCATGAAGTCCTAACGAATGAAACTTCATTCATTTCTTTTAGAAAACAACTTAAATGGATTTATTTTTCCAAGCTTTTATCAACTTAAACTGAATGAACAGCCAGCGCTAGCAGTCTTAAGAACATTTAAGACAATATGCTTTTACGTTTTTAGATTTCTTTTAGGTCTGGGTTTTAATTGTATTCTATGATCTTTGTGTTAATGACTGGCAGTTGAATAAGTGGCTTTTCTGTCTAAGGGGCTTAATATGAATAATACTCAGTGTTGCATTAGGTTGTGAGACTTTTTCAAGGAAGAAGTGTCATCTCACAATCAACCCAGGTTTAAAATAGTAGACAGTATTTCAAGATACAATAATGTCATTTGAATATTTTTCTTATTTTATATATTTGAGTGTTCTTAAAGTCATTAACGCAGTGTGCTCCAGTTTGTTACTTTATTATTATTTGTAGGTCATGTTGTGCTTCACTTATTGTGGATGTAATCTGCTTAGAGTGCAGAACATAAATGACTGAAATAAATAAAATAAATCAACAGTTACCGCCAGCAGACAATGAGTGACAAGGCTTAAATTCTCCTCTGATAGAAAAAGCATTCCTCCCACAATCATGCTTGATTTTATACATTTTGCTCCCACACTAAAATAACAACGCATGATTACCAATCATGAAATGCCAAACCTTGGGTCAGCTAATTAAAAAGAATTCTGTGCTCATATAACCTTGCCATAGTAATATTAATTGCCCTGCCAATACTCAGTTCATTTACATGGGGGTCCAGTTTTAGAGTAATTTCTTTTATTGGTCATTGTCATAGAGAAATACTTGGGCTGCTGGCCAGACCAATTCAGGGCTATAAGAAAGCCCGTAAGGAGAGCTGCTGCTTTGCTTTTGGAGGGGATACCGCTGGCCGTCCGGTTCTGATATTTTCCACTGGATTCAGCTTTATGGCCTCACTATTCCTGTGCAGCGGGAGACACGATGCATTTACCCAGAATGGCTCAGATATGCGCTTTGGGGACTAAATCGCCGTGTCACGGATTCAAAGGGAAACCTGGAACATAATTCCCCTTCCGATTTTGAATTCAGGGCAGAGGCCGCACTGCAACAATGAGAAGCTCCAGTCCTCCGAGCGATTTGCTGTCTATTCTGCAAGGAGCAGGGTTAGTACTTGGGAATGTGCGTGCACCGCAGGGTAAACCCCAGGAGCTACGGCAGAAAGGCACTTTTATAGCCATGCCTGTGGCTGGGCCTTTAGACTGCTGCCTGCCTCAGGCACAACAGAAAAATGTGTGTGCACAGATTGGACACATGGTAACAGACACAAAAGGGGCTGAATTAGCATAAGTCTCAGGCTCGATTTTCTCAGCTTTCCAATGTGCTCCAAATGAAAGTTTAATGGTTTTTAAATTCAACAGTAACCTTTTCATGGATTAGTTTTATCCCCTCCAGTAGATGTGTGCATCTTTGCAGTTTCCATTCCTGGCAATTTGAGGCTGCGACAAGGTTTCAGTTCATTAGTGCAACAATGAACTGAAAGGTGAACAAACATCTGTAGGTGCCTGGTCCCATCATCAAATGCCACGTTGCAGCTTGCAGTCTCACGAGTCTAGGGAACAAGGCTCACGCTGAAAGAAAGACCTTTCCAGCCTTCCTCTAGCCTTTCTTCTAGAACTGCAGAGCTGCTGAGATAGTACCGGGCTCCAGAGGGCTGCCTTTCCAGAAGTCTTTTCATCCAATCTATGGTAATTATGCAGTGTGCTCAGAGCTGTGCAGCCACAGCCTCCTCACCTGCTTAATTAGAAAATGTGAAGCGCTCATTTAGTTTTAAAACCATTAAAAAGAAATGCATAAACTGCTGTTTCGAAGCATGCATGACCAGTGAAATAACGCTTGCAAAACCTTGCTTTGTATAATTGGGGGGTTTTTTTAAGCTCCTCTTCTGCAATATGTTTCTCCATAGAGGTTTCTGACTCCCTATCCTTTCATAATTTGCGATATCTTGTTTAATTGATGAAATAAGTGATCCAACCACAGCAAGGAATTCCCAAGCACCAGCGGGAGATCGCTGCACATGTAGCCAGTGACATCATCGCTTGTCTGTGTGTTTGGGAGAATTGTTATAGAAGGTAACCCGGCATGTGATGCCATTAGCTAAGTGACTGTAACGGGCAGGACCATCAACTCTAGAGAAACAAGATTTAATCTATATGTCTGTGTTTTACTGTATGGGCACCTAAGTGTGAGTGCATGTGCACATATCAGTGCAGAGCCTATGGAAGGAGGCCTAATGACTCTGTAGCAGTATGCGAGTGTGTAGGGCAGTAAATGTGTGTGTCACTAGGGGGTGGATTTTCAAACTCCTGAAGTTAGCGGATCAGCTTCTGCATTTCCCAAGCTCCTCACTCTGAACGGCTCCCAGAAACATTGAAAAAAACCCTCCCCACGCGACTGGCCAACACCCCCTCCTCCTAATCCTGAGGCCGGATTTTCATTTCACGGTGGCTCCCTTCCCCTTCCCTGAAATGCGTCACTCCCAGCCTCTTACCTATAGTGGTGCGTCTCCATCCCACGGTGGAGGTGTCAGCAACTGAAGAAAACAAATACAGTGCAGGGCTTGTAGCCTCCTGCTTTACGCTCAAGGCCCTGCTTCTTACATGGGTTTCCTTAGTAACAGAAAGCCTGGAGGGGTGGGGTGGTAGTGGTGGTAGTGGTGGTGATGGGGGGTGAGAGGGGAAAGGGACAGCTGCAGGCCCCGTACTGAATTTCTTTATTTAAGTTGCTTCCACCGTCGCCATAGGATGTGGACAGCACCACTTTAAATAAGTGGCTGAGAGGCAGGCCCAGACAGAGGCATAACAGCAGTGGCAATGCTCCGGCACCTAATCGAAATCTGGCACTGATGGCAGTTGCCTATTTCTAAATCCGGGTCATCCTAGCCCCAGCCCTGATTTATAACAATAACCTTCATCCAGCACCCCCTGCTCCCTAGCCCTACTGACTTGGGACTCGGCTCCCACTACCAATGTCAGGGCCAAGTCTCAGTGCCGCTGCCCCAATATGCAGCTGGTCCCTTGCAGCACTGGGAAAGCTGTGTACTGGGATGGTAGCGGTGGTCTGATGTCGGTGGTGGGAGTTGGGTCCCAAGACAGCAGAGTGCTGAATGGAGCCCGTGGAAAGGGCATGTGCAAAGTTTGGGGCTGGAGCTAGGAAAGGTGGTGCTGACTGGTGCCACTGGGAGGGATTTTTCAATGACTGGGGCTGATGTTTGGAGGGAGTGGTCTTTTCGCAGGTAGGTCCCCTGGGCTGAATTCGGTAAGCCTCCAGCAGCCAGACAGCTAGCAAGATTTTAGCTCGTCAAGTTAATTTAGGATCTTTTTCAGTCATAATCCAGTTGACGCTGTGACAGAAAAGTAGCCTGCACCCAACCAGCTAAAAATAGCCATTCAATGACTCTTTGACCCCATAGAGGGTCAATTTTCCAAAAGAAAAAGGATGCCTAATTTAATTGGTCACATTTTAGCCAACTAATCTAAGCTCATTTTTAGCCAAATTTAGGTGCCGAGCTTTTCAGCCGAGAATGGGCTTAAATCTCAGCATGCAAGTTATAGTCACCTAGAGTTAAGCCCTCAGACTTGGATTCCTAAACAGAAAACCAGCACTAGCCATCAAAGTCCTGTAACTTAAAGATCATCCCCCAATCTGTGATCTCCTTCCTTCTGGTCTGGCATCCAGCACATGAAACATCCCCTTCATCCCCCAAGTGTGATTGGTTGTGTCATTGTGCAAGTGTTTCAGAGAGTGCATGTGAGTTAGTGCATGAGAGTGAATGGGTGTGTTACTATGAAAGTGTGTTTGTGAGTAGATGTGTCAGTGTGTGAGTGGGTATGTCACTGTGGTGAGTGTGTTTTGTGAATGGGTGTGTTACTGTGTGAGTATGCAAACAGTGAGTATGAGTGGTTGTGTCACTGTGTGAATGAGTGTTACAGTGGTAATATTGAGTGTTTTAGTTTGAGAGGTTGCGTCACTGTGTGGTTTAGTGGGTATGTCACTGTGGTGTGAGTTCGCGTTAGTGTGAATGGGTGTGACACTGTGAGCATGTGTGAATGAGCGTTACAGTGGTGACACTGATTGTGTGTTAGTGTGAATGGGTGTGTCATGGTGTGAATGTGCAAGCATGTGTGTGTGTTTGTGCTATCCTACCTCTTTCTTCTCTCTGCCAACTGTCTGCAGACCTGGTGCCAACGAGAGTTCAGACAGGCCAGCTTTTCCTTGAGAGCCCTGGCATCAGCAGCTGAGCACTGCTCACTGATTTCTTGGCCCGTTACATTCAGTGCTCTGATGACAGCTTCCTGCCGTCCAATGCCATCCTGAAGCTCCTGCAAAAGATTCAAACACGGCAAAATGAAGTCAGGCGAGCACCAGCAAAGACAGAAATCCTGCCTAACAGGGAAAGGAACGCACAACTGTCTTCTCCTGCTTTGACCAACAGCAACCAAGGCAAACGCCTTCCAACACCCATTATATCTTTAGCAACTCCCTGCTCTACTTTCTCAGCTTCCATGAAACTTTTTGGAGCATTCTGGTCTGCTTTATGCTGCTATAATATACAAGGATCAATTAGCAGGTACATCCTATTCTATGATCCCACAGAGATAACACATGAAGGCAAGGTGATATAGAAAGAGGCATATAAAGTATGCATTATGTGATACAGCCCAGTCTGTACATGTCGGATAAAAATCCTCCAGAAAGTTCGGAGGGGCACGATATTGCTAATATGTTCTGGCCCTGCGAGGAGTACGCTAGAGCTGGATCCTGTGCAGACCGTCAGCCTTCAAGCACCAGAGAAGTACGGGCGGCCCGGTGCAAGGGTTTCCGGGAGAGTCTGATCCTTAGAATAAGCAGAATTTAATGTTGCTGTCAGTGTGTGTGTGTGTGTGTGTGTGTGTGTGTGTGTGGGGGGGGGGTTGGCTGCAACCTGTGACGCAAACTTCAGCTGCCAGGCTCTTATGCATTTTTTTTTTTTTTGTAAGCCAAGCAAACCAACAGTCGCAGGCCAAAGTCAGCAGCGTTTAGTCATTGTAGTGCCGCTCGTGCCGCTCCCCCCCCCTTCTCCCCCCCACCACTACGAACCTGGCAGTCAGGGCAGTTCTGGAGACTGCTCAGAATGAAACGGGTGCTCTCTCACAACCCTTCTGAGGAGGCACTTCCCGCTCCAGCAAAGGCAGCCCAGTGCTTTGCAGTTTATTTAGTTAGGCATTCATTTTATTCAACACCCTTTATCCAGGGCAGCTAATGGCAAATTTTAGTCTTCTAGACAAACAGCGGTGTCAGTCATGTGAGATGGCAAACTACAGAGCTGACAGCTGAGAAAGGGAATGCTTTAAAAGCTGCAGGTAGAATGAGATTTGGTTTTCGGAGGGAAGGCCATGCTGGAGAGGAGAAGCCGGTACAAGGTTTCCGATTTACCTATACAACTTCAACATGTGGCACTTCCCCCTCCCCCCGGCTAACACCAGTGCTGATGGGTCCTCCTTTCCCCCTCAGCTCCTTCTGATGCTGTCCCTTATGCCCTCCTCCTCCCTTTCCCAGTGACTCAGGCCTCCACCATAGCTGCCACCCTGCCCAGCTCCTCAAATGGTAAACTGGGCGGTCACACAGGCACCTGCAGGCCAGGACTGTGAACGGCTGCACGCTCGCCGTTTATGTGGCAACGTGGCCCTGCCTCTTCCCTGCCACAAACTGCGGCCCACAGCCTGATCCATGAGGAGGACATCAGGGAGGATGGGGGGCGGGGCGGGGGGGAGAGGGGAGCAGACGTCTAGTCTTGCTGAGTTGTACTAACCCCGAGAATGCACATGCAGACGGTTCAACGTTGGATTGTGGATTTCGGAGAGAGAGAGAGAGAGGACGGGGTATGCAGAAAAGAGAAGCACGTTACAGTGTGCACAACAGTCCTCCATGTCCCACACCCCTAGAGGCAACAAGAGTAGAAAACCACTACTCTTAGAATTAAAAAAATGCATATGAGAACATTAAATACTTTCCCATAATCAGATACTTTAACTGACAATAAAATATTTTTACCTTTTGCTTTTTTCCCTACATTGTACTGTTCTCTCTGCTCTGCTTCCATCTTCTGGCTTCTCCCCCCCCCCCCCCCCCCCATGATCCCTCTGGCTCTGTTCCCTCCCTCCTTATATCCTGCTCTCTTCCCTTCTGCCCCGTTTTTCATCCCCAATCCCACTCCTTCAGCCTGTACACCTCCCATCTTCTGAAATCATTCTCTCCCTTTCTCCCACACTCCTGCTCCACTCTCTCCCCTGTGGCCACCTCTCTGTCTTTCCCTCCCCCTTTGGCTATCCTTTTGACTCTCGCCCATTTATTTGGTCTCCCCTGCTCATCCAATCCTCTGCAACCCTCTCCTTCTCCCCTGTGGCTCCCAGCCATTCCCCGTGCCCCCCCTCTGTCTCTCTGCAGCAACAGCAAGCAATGCAGTTGTAATAAATTCCAGCAGGAGGGGGACCCTCTTCGCTACACCATTATCTCTTGGCTGAGAAGCCTCCAAGGGTGTTAGGGTTAGGAAGTGCTGCAAACTAAAAGGTTATTCGGGCATTAAAGCAGAAAGGGGAGGCATAAGAGAAGTAAAACAGTTTATGGTACACTTTCATCTCCAATGACTGTAGTTGCCAGAGAGAAGAGAAGAGAAGAGAAGAATCCAAGAATTAGCAGTTATAACTTTTCTTCACTCTCCCTTTCCCAGGAAAAATGTAACCCCCACTCCCTAAGCTTTCCTGCCCCCTACTCATAACAGCACAGAAGGAGAAGTGACCAACTCAGGATCCTTTCAGAGACACAGACACAAAGCAAATCCAACACTTTAAAAATAATCCAGGCCGTGGTATAATCTGTACGCAGATAGATGTGAAGACAAAATGATTTACAGCGCTGACAGTTCTTTGAGTTTATGGGGCCATTAGGATCTGGGCTTTTTTGCTGGGAGCTGCCGCTCTCTGCTGCCACTCTGTGCAGAAGTACGGTATGCATAGTCCCTAGCACCAGCTCTGCCAGCAGCAGGGAAACAGAAAGAGGCCTGGGTGACATGAAGCTGACCTGCTTAGAACAGATGTTTCTGCTAGGGGTAACAGGAAAACACAGCAGGTAAGTAGGGAGTGTAAGCTCGTGGATGCATTTATAAGTTAAAAGATAAATATTTTGATCTGATAATACATAGCTTTAAAGGGAGCCAGCGGAGCACTGTGAGAAGCAGGGAGGCATGTAAATAGCATGGATATTAATGAAGTAATCAACAGCTTTGGAGGACTTTGAGAGGAGAAGGAGGAGCAGAGTCAAGAAGGCAAGAAAAAAGGCTGCTGAAATTGTCTGCCCAGAAGATAAAAAAAAGAGATGTGAGGGAGAGCAGCAGGAATAAAAGAGGAGGAGGTTTCTGATTTGTTTGAATATTGTTCAGTTTATGACTGAGAAATGAGCAGGTTGGGGGCTCCCCAGAAAAGCATAGGGTTAAAAATAATGCCTAGATTCTTTGTGGTCTTGGAGAAGGAAAGGGGTGATAAATCGATAGATATAGAGATATAAGTTACGGATATTGGGAAAAAGAGAACCTTGGTCTTGAATATATTTGAAGCCAGAAAATGGGGCTGCACGATAGAGAAAACCGAGGAGATACAAGAAGACAAGCAAATGGTAGTGGCTGAGGCAGAGGAACAGAAGTGAGAAACAGGAAAAATCAGACTGGGTCACTCCAAAAGCCCATCGAGCCCAGCATCCTGGCTCCGACAGTGGCCAATCCAGGCTACAAATACTGGCAGGATCCAAAGATTAGATCCAATCCTTCTTGCTCATAGCCAGGGTAAGCAGTGGCTTTTCCAAGTCTACATGGCTAATGGTTCATAGACTTTCTCTTCCAGGAACTTGTCTAAACCCTTTTTAATCCTCTGGCAACAAATTCCACAGATTATTTTTCACTCACCACATAATTACTTTCTCCAATTTTGTTTTAAATATGTTACCTATTAGCTTTATGGCGTATCCTCTAGTCCTAGTAATATTGGAAAGGGTAAATATCTGTTCCCTGTTTATCAGTTCTACCCCACTCAATATTTTATCGAAAATCTACCACATCCCCTCTCAGCTGTCTCTTCTCCAGGCTGAAGCGCACTAGCCTCTTTAGCTTTTCTCAGAGGGGAGCCCTTCAATCCTCTATCATTTTGGTTGCCCTTCTCTGTATCTTTTCTAGTTCTGCTATATTTTTTCTGCAATGGGGCGACCGGAATTGCTCACAATAATCAACATTCGGTCACATCATGGATCAATACAGAGGCATTGTGATATCATCTGTTTTTCTTCTTTTACTGTACTTTTCTAATAATACCTAACATTTTATTTGTTTTGGGGTTTGTTTGTCCACCACGGTGCACTGGGCCAAGGGCTTCAAAGTATGGTTCACAATGATTCCAAGATGCTTTTCCTGGGTGGTGGCGCCTATTATTGACCCCCAGCATCGTGCACCTGTAGTTGGGATTATTCTTCCTTCTATGCATTGCTTTGCCCTTGTCCACATTAAATTTAACCTGCATTTTAGATGTCCAACTCCCCCAGTCTCCCAAGGTTCTCTTGCACTCTCTCACAATCCTCTCATTATTTAACATCTTTGAATAATTTTGTATCATCTGCGAATGTGATAGCTTCCTTCTTCACTCCCTTTTCCAGATTATTTATAAATCTATTAAAAAGCATTGGTCCTAGTACCGATCCCTGGGGCACTCCACCGTTTACCATTCTGCATTGTGAGAAATGAACATTCAGTTAGTTGTACTCTGTTTCTTATCTTTTAGTCAGCTATCAGGCCAATGGCTTTTTAATTTTCTGATGAGTCTCTCTTGAGGGACTTTCTCAAACACCTTCTGAAAATCCAGATACGTTATATCAATCAACTCACCATGGTCCACATGTTTAACCCCTTCCAAAAAAATTCTAACAGATTTAAAAGGCAAGATTTCCCGTGGCAAGATTTATTTATTGAAATGCATAGACCTCCTAATCCTAAGCCCTAGGCAGTGAACAAAATAACATCCATAATTATTAAAACCAACTAAAACAAAACAATAGCAAAGCATGTAAGCTCTGTGAACCAACTCATGCCAGAAGAACAAAACACTGCCTTTACAAAAACATCTGCGTAAACAAGTAAGCTTTTAACATAGTCTTAAAGCACGTTGTACAGGCAACTAAGCTCAGCTCTTAAGATAACGAATTAAAAAAAAAAAAAATCCTTGTTGGCTATGCCCTATTAGTCTGTATCTAACCAAATGATGAAATGAGTGAACTCATCCCACAGAGGTAGATGGAGACAGTAAAGGAGCAAGGAGTGGGTGAAGACTCAGAAGCCCAGTTATTCCCATTGGGCGGAACATGGCTGATCTGGAAGCCAGGACGACCGCCACTGCAGTGTCACACCAGAGATGCTAAGAGAAGACAGTTTCAGAAGGTTGAGTGGTCAACTGTGTCAAAGGTCACAGACAGATCGGGTAGCATAGGAACTGTAGACAAACCAACCAGGTGTGAGTGCAGCAAATGGTCCTGCAGGTGAAGTAAAATAGATTCTATTGAGCGAATGGGAGAGGAAATCCAGAGAGAAGAGGGTATGTACAGGTAGTACTGTAACAACCAATGCAGGTTTATCGCAGGGCATAAAGTGTACTTTTTGGTATCTAGCTGCAATGCTACTTGGGCTATTCAGAGCATTCACTTGTTTTTTTGCTCTTTTTGTTAGCCCTATTCCTAGGCCTCCTTTTAATTTTGCTGAAGATTGCCTTATAATTGTATATTAGCATCCAGCACTTAATGTGGCCTCTTTCCAAGCCACCCTCTATTCATACCATTATATAATCACCCTACAGGCTAGTGCTGGGAAATGTTTCCAGTAACATGCAGCAGAGCAGTGGCTGAATTTACTCAGATTCATGATGGGAGGAGGCGGGCAACGAAGAGGCTGGCTTTCCAAAAGCTTAGAACATTTATTTCTTTGAAAAAGCATTTAATTATTGATTGAATTCCTTACAAAGTGCATTGGCATGATCACTGATTTAAATGGCACCTTCCATCATTCATCACAGAAACTAAAAATATGACAGCAGTTAAGGAGCACTGGGCATATCCCAGGCTGCCCAATGTCACCTCTGGTGTACTATGACAGATCCCAGTTGATCTCGGTCTTTCTCCTCAATTCTTATTCCAGGTCTTCTTGAATTCCACCAAAAAGCGAGAAGGGTAGCTGAGGCGCCAATTATTTAATTCATGCATATAGGCAAAATATGGAAAGCAAAAAACCAAGAGGGAGCTTCCAAGCACAGGTAGATCAAGTGACTTTCTGGAGGTCACACAAGGACAGATGTAGCATCCAAACCTGACTTCAGATGTCTCTGCTCACTGAACATCAAAAACTTCAAATGTTCTTGGAGTTTAATCTCCTAAATCTTTAATTACAAGAAATATATTAGCTTTCAGTCTTACCTTACTAAATTGAAAATTAAAGTCTGGCGCTTTTGTGCTTTATCCCCTGGACTCTGAAAAGCCTAACTTTAAGATCCAAGTAAGCCAGAATTGTTTTGGAAAGGAAAGATTAACACCATCTGCTCTGGGAATTGAACTAATTTTCTCTGGAGTACAAAAATCAAATTCACCTTTTTGTCCTTACATATCAATTTAACAAGTCCTTTCTTCTCCCCGCTACAGAGTGCACATACTAAGGAAGGTCTGCAGCAAATCCCTTCACCCTGCTAACTTTGCAGCAAATAAACCAAAGAAAAGCCCAAACAGCTGGGAGTCACCTTCCTCCACTTCACAACCTGAAGACAACACGCAAAGAATAGGAAAACAATGGGAAAGGTTCTAAATCAGAGAGGGTGAAATGCTGCCGGTTACATCTGAATATCCATCAGGAATGAACGGGCGAAAGGAGCTTGGTTTGGATAATCAGCTATGTAGCAGGCTGCACAATCATTCTGATAAATCCAGGCTATTTCCATCTACGCTAAGGTGTGCCCAGAACCTGGACTATCATGGAGTACTGGTCCATCCTGAGAATATGGCTATGCAACGGCTTTGAGCTTTGGACCGGAATGTCTGGGACACCAGCCCTCCAATCGATTTGCAGGTCTCTCATGACATCACACCAGGGAAGACATCACGTGTCTCCCATGTGCTCTTCCACCGTGGGAAAAAGATAAGCTGACTGCTGCCCTGCCTAGGTGTTATTTTAAATGCAGGACACAACTGTAAAGGGGATGGAAGCTAGGAATGCCAAGGATTGTACCTTGAAATTCTATTGTCTGGTGAGATGTGACTTTGGAAACAAAATTATTAGAAAAATTAAGAGCTGCTTTATGGTGTCATGGGCCATTGTAAAATTTTCTCTACTGCAGTGGGCGGATGTGGATTAATAATGCCTTCACTGGTGATGACAAGCACTGGTGATACTCGGCTATATTGGGACTCTAATTAATATCCATTAAATGGGGAAAAGAGTTGCCACTGCAACCCCAACACATCCATTTGAATTCAGTGGAGCTAACCACAGATTGGCCAGGCATCATCGAGAGGCTACAGCTATTGGCTGATATGATAAATCTTCATTTGTGCTGAGAAACTTTTAATAAAATTACAGAATGGAATCCTTAAAAAAAGTTTATATTTTCCCTTGTTGCAGCTTATAAAAACTTGTTATTGTCATTCAGCATTCATATTATATTCCCATGGTAATAATAGGTGGGATTTGCCATTAATGTTAAACTTCGGGTCTTCCATTAAACTAAAAGAAAAATATATACAGTATCAATTTAATGCTACATTTCCCTAATGCCAATTACAATAAAATCCCTATGAATGCTGCATATCTCCTTCCCATCAGTGCTAAATAAACTCATTATGATCTTTGCTAGTACAATGAATTTCAAATGGTTTTATAATGAGGGACATTTAATATTTCAGTACAAGCATCTCATCTCTTGCTCAGGGCTTATCTCCTTTCACCAGTCACTCTGACTCTCATTCATCACCTGACATTTAGGGGGTCATTTTCAAAGGCGCTGACACACATAAAACCCTGTTTTATGCTCAGAAGTGGCCCTACGACAGCAGCCACAGCAGGTCTGTGTGTTAAGTATATACGGGACACGATTTCATGACACTTTTATGCGCCACCATTCCAGGGAGTGGAGCAGGGGCAGGATCTGGATTTATGTACCCTCTTTCAATTTTCAAATGTATGTGTGTAAATCCACATGCATACAATTATGGCTGCTCATGCCAGGAGGGATTTTATGCGCACCACCAAATTCTCAAAGCAGATTGATGCGCTTAAATCCACTCTGAGAATTCTGGCTGAAGTCTGTGGGAAGAAAGCATCCTTAGACTTTAGTGTATGTGGGCTGTTTGGAAATTACCCCTCCCCCTCAACAAGAAATAGTGACGGCACACAAGTGTGTAAAGGTAGGAGTGACTCATGGGGAATTATGTGCACTGGAAGACGTCACGTGGATTACAATTTGTAACTAATAATTAGCACCAGCAGATGGGGCATGTACGAAAAGATTTTGTTGTGTTTTGATATCCTAGAGTCTCAGCTGAAGTTGAAGTGAAGCACACTATGATGTCATCAATCAACACTGAAGATGCTTTCCTATTGGACAGTGCCTCATGATGTTCTGTCCATACACAGTCACATGACACTGTGACATCACAATGTCTGATTTGGACTCAAAATGCAGAAATGGATCTTGAGATACAGAAAAAGAGAATATGATAGCAAATAAGAATCTAAGGTCCATCCCGTCTTCTAAATTTAATTCCTGGTGCTGTTCCATAGACCCCAGTTAACCTCTTCACAAGCAGGAATCTACTGTGCTTATCCCATGCACTCTTGAACTCTGTCACCAACCCAGGGAGGCTGTTCTGTGCATCCATCACCCTCTCTGTGAAGAAACATTTATTGATTTTGCTCCTGAGTTTGCCTCCTTGGTGCCTAATATCATGACTTCTTCTTTTAGGGCATTCTTTCCTCTAAAAAATTGTTTCTTTCTAGTGCATTATTGATACCTTTGAGATACATGAATGCCTTTTAAAGCCCCCCCCACCCCCACCCCAATCCCTCTTTTACACAAGGTTATACATATTTAGGTCCTTAAGTCTCATTTCATAAGACTTTTTGGTGTAGATCCTGAAGCATTTTGGTAGCTTTTCTCTGGACCACCACACCACTCTATATCCATTTGGAGGTATGGCCTCCAGCACTGGACATGTTATTCTAGGTGAGCTTTTACCAATGCCATGTATAGAGGTATTATCATCTCTGTCTGTCTACTGATTATACCTCTCCCTAGGAAGCTCAGCATGCTTCTGGCACTGATCTGCAACCTTGAGATCATCAGACATGATCACCTCCAGGACTTTTTCCAGACTAGTGTACCTCAGTATTTCACCCTCCCATTGTGTACCACTCCCTTAGAATTCTGAACCCTGAATTCCTGATTCTGCACATTTTGTATTGAATTATAACTGTCAAGAACTCACCCAAACCACAAGCTCTCTTAGATCACACTTTGTTCTTTCTACACCTTCAGAGGTGTCCACTTTGTTGCATATGTTATTTTTATGATTATTTACGAACCTTCATAAGCAACCTGTAATGATGTCTAGAAGCAGTTTATAAAATATAACAAGCATAAAAACAGACTCAAATAAATAGAAGCCCAGGCGCAATATTAACAGGTCTGCGGCATCAGCTGAAAGCCTGGCTAATAAGCCACAATTTTACAGATTTCTGGAATTTCATATAGTTTGACTCTGATCATACGTCAAGAGGGAGAGCATTTCATAGGGCAAGGGCCTGGTAACTAATGTTATCCGTAAAACAGCAAACGTTTCCACTACCCACTCTGCCATACTGCTCACAAAGACACTGAACACAATCGGCTCCAGAACTGATCCTTGGGGCACTTCAGTAATCTGCCTCTTTCCTCAGAGTAAATTCCATTTAGCACTATCATCTGTCGCCGATCATTTAAACAGTTTACCACCTTAGAATGCACTCCTAGACAGCTCAGTTTATTTATGAGCCTCCTATGTGGGACAGTATCAAAATCAACCTCATTAACTAACTTTCTTTTCTTTTTTAACCATTGTCTTGCTTTATGAAATACCCCAAGTCTCTTGTCCCATATGTCTTATTAGATTGCAAGCTCTATTGAGCAGGGATTGTCTTTTTTGTGTGTTTGTACAGCGCTGCGTATGTCATGTAGCGTTATAGAAATGTTAAGAGGAGTAGTAGTAGTAGTAGTAATCCAAGTGTACAACATCTAGCACATGCCCCTGACTGAATTCTCTGATCATTTTTCTAGCATGATCATCCTTTGGTAAAATGATGATGCCTTGGATCCTGCATTCTAATGGATTCAAGATACTTCAGTATCCTATCCCAGATCCTGAGTTCCCATAAAATCATAGGACATATCCCTTCTGGCTCCAAAGCTTTATCAACTTTTAACTTTGCTACTTCCTTGCAAAAATACCCCTTTCTACTCTCTGTGGTCCTTCTCCAGTCCCTTCTTTAGTGAACACTGAACAAAAGTATGTATTTAGCATTTCTGCATTTCCCTTGTCATCATCCACATTCCTCCTTTTCATCTTAAATCCTACCTTTTCAAGACCTTTCGCTGGCATACTTTGAAAATAGTCATCACTTTGCTCTACAGCATTATCTCTCTTTTCTTCTGTTCGCATATTTGTTATCCTGACTACCTTCCCGATTTTCTCAGCTTTCCCAGATATTCTTTCCTGCCATCTTCCTTCTGCAAACATTCAAACTTTCTGATTGCTAATCTTTTTGCCTTTATTTTTTGTTACCTTTGAAAATTATACAAATCTCTTTCTCCTCTTAGTTTTATGTACGCAACGCAATGTTGCTGGGTTTGCCAAAAAGTACTTTACGGCCTTTGCAGATTTTACAAAATACTGCTGCACGTATATTAACAAATACAAGAAAGAGGGACCATATTACTCCAATTTTGAAAGAACTACATTGGCTCCCGATTGAACAGAGGATAATTGTTAAAGTTTTATGTATCATTCACAAGATTCTGTATGGAGAAAGGACAGATTGGCTGAACACAGCAATAAGATTACACATACACAACGTAATTTGAGATCATCAAACAAAGGTTTCCTCGTGATCCCGAATATTAAATCTGCCCATTTATGTGAAGTCAGGGAGCAAGCGCTATCAATTGCGGGCCCTAAATACTGGAATGAAATTCCCACCGACCTGAGATTACAGCAAGACAAGAAGAAATTTAGGAAAGATCTGAAAACATGGTTATTCCATCGAGCATTTGATGCGGAATAAATGGTAGTGTTCCCATGTAAGCAACTGGAATCTCTTTAAGGGCTTCACCTTTTATCTTATCTATCTTTACTTTTAATTTGTTTTAGCTTTATCTGTAATTTATAATTTTATATACTCTTGGGATTTTATAATTCATATTTAGATGGCATTTTTAGAAGTTTTATTTCTATTATAAATAATTATTGTCTTTAGTGATTTTTATATTTATGAGAAATTGTAATTTTTTCCTTTCTCTTTATGTTAATTGATGTATAGAATGTGAACCGTAGAGATGGACTTTTGTCTAATCAACGGTATAGAAAAACTGTTTAAATAAATAAATTCTTTTCTAATATAAAGATTTGTAGCCCTTACTATGAGGCCTATTTTACTAAAGCATGGTGTTTGTACCATGGGGAAAACCAGTACTGCAGTTAATGAATCCCACGGTAGTTCTGCACGTGTTGCTGTGGCTGGAAACTTTGTTCACTCCTGCAGTGCTTATGTGCTATGGTGGCCTTCCTCCCAACCCAGGGCTGCCATGTCTTAAAGGAGGGCAAAGGGCCCCAAAACTCACTCGCCCTGCCGCACTGGAGTGTTCCAAAACTCCTTGGGAGTCTAGTAGGGGCCCTTCTTCCTACCTCCCTCCCTCTCACATCCTGGCCCATGAAAAAATAAAAATTAAGAAGAAGCACCCTTAGGCCCTACCACCAATTAAGAAGTCTGTCCTCTTGATAAAAAAAAAAACCTCCTCCATCACCGTTCAGGACATTGTCCCAAATTTACTTCAAATCCTGGTGATGTAGTGGAAGCAGGAGCGACCCCCACTTGCTCCTGCTCCGCTTGTGCACATTTTTCATGTGAAAGAGGGATAAAGGAGTACCTGGGATGAACTGGCACCATTTTAAATAATTGCAAAGGCAGGTCAGGAGCAACTGGGATTTGCTCCTGCCCTCCTAGATCACCAGGATTTCAAGTACAATTTTTTCGGGGGGGGGGGGGGGGCAGTGGGATGGGAAAGGGGTAAGGGGCATTTTTTGTTAAGGGAGCAGCGCTATTTAACTGGGGGTAGAGCCTAAGGGGAATTCCTATTAATTTTTAGTTGCTTTGATTAGCAGGTTGAGGAGCAGGACAGGGTTTGGGAAGGGGAATCCCTCTAGCTCCCTGGGATTTTTGGAACACTCCGGGGCAGGTGCTTTTTTTGTGGCTGTGAAGCCTTTTAAATTGTGACCCCAGAGCATCTGAACATGCAGCTGGGGAAGAGGTAGCTATACTCCTTAGTAACGAAGCGCATGAAGATTTTTCTCATGCGGGCTACTGACTTGCATGGCAATAAACTGCTTTGCATGCATTTGAATGCAGGGCAGATCATTTGCATACCAGCAATGCACCAGATTTGAGGGCCAGGAAATACAGTAATACATAGGAATGAGCAAATTCGATGTGTTTTATCTATTTTTGTTGCACTAATGCATTTTGCCGCACAGTAAACATGAATGCCACATGGAAAAGTGTTAGTGCAGTTTAGTAACTAGGCACCTACAGCTCCTTATTATATAACACCCAGTTTTTTTACTATACAAAGATTTTCCCATCCTGCCAGAACTTCCTTAAGGTATGCCCATATTTTTACAAAGTTGGCACTCTTGAAGTCTTCGACCCTGACCTTTGTGTGACCTGTCTCTGCCATTGCTCTTATATTAAATCATACTGTCTGATGATGATTAGCGCTCAGGTGGCTGCTTATATAAACAGTGGGATCGCTTTCCCCATGTGTAAGCACTAGGTCCAGTACTGCCCCTTTTCTTGTGGGTTCTGTTATCATTTGTCTGAGGAGTGCCCCTTGACAGGAATCCAAGATCTCTTTTCTTTGAGTTGATTTTGCAGACGAGATGCTTCAGTCCACATCCAGCAGATTAAATTCTCCCACCAGCACTATCTCTCCTTCCATTGCAGGTCTATATCTGTTATTATCTCTCTGTCCAGCTTTTCCACCTGTGGTGGTGATCTGTAGATCACTCTGGTGTAGATGGAAATGCCACCCTCTCTTTTCCAAATTACAAGCCTAAAACAGGATGAAGGGGTAAACTGCAGAGAGTCAGACAGCTACAACCCTAAACAGAAGGCATGGAGGCAACCTGCAAAGAGCATCAGTTATGACCCTAAACAAAATGTGAGGGGATGACCTGCACAAAGTGGCAACTGCAACCCTGAACAGAAGGCAAGGATGTATCTGCAGGGAGTGGCAGTTACAACTCTAACCCAGAAGGCAAGGGAGTAGCCTGCAGAGAGCCGCAGTTAAAGTCCTAGACAGAAAGTAGGGGGTAACTTGCATCAAGAGGCAATCACATCCCTGGCACCTTGCGGGGCAGACTGATGGGCCATTTTGGTCTTTTTCTGCCATCTTCCTTTCCCCATATTCCCTGCACTTCAGTTGCGGGTTTTTTTTTTTTAAATAATTTAATTTTTATTGCTCAAAGATTACAACAAACATTATCAATCAGGTATATACAGGTTAGCAAGAAAAACATTTCAGTATTCACAATATCATCACACTGATTTCTTCAATTATCCCCCATCCCCACCCCCTTCCCCTCCCCAAAGCAGACTTCCTTAGATAGAATAATTGACTAGACACTTCTGGAGTACAGATAAGAAAAAGAAAAGAAGAAATGGACTTATATACCAAAATTTAGAAAAAACATCCGAGGGATAGATATGTATAAAAGCGCTCATCTCAACTAATATTAAGCCTTTGCAAACTACCCCACAGAATAGCAGCTTAATAACCAAGATGATTAAAACTGTGTTTGGCGCCATCTCATAAATGGGTCCCAAATTCTATTAAATTTTGACAGTTTACAACCTCTTATCGCTGTCAATTTATTCAAGAAAAATACTTTCTCTAATCTGCGGATCACTTCTCCCACATTTCGGGGAACAGCTGCCTTCCAACAGGAGGCTAATTCACATCTGGCTGCAATAAATATTTGATGTACAAGCAACCATAAGACCTCAGAAATCGAGGAATCAGGTAAGTTCAATAGAGCACTAAGAGGAGAAATTGATGAGAGATCACAAATATCCTTTACCAACTTAATATTTCCTGCCAGAACACCACCACATATGGACCAAGTCCACCACATACAATAATACATTCCAATTTCTTTATAATCCTTCAACAAGATCCCGCAATAGCTGGAAATGCCTTATGTATACGTTCTGGAGAGAAATACCAATCTTGTTCCCATGCTTTCACATAGTTAAGGTTTGTCTCCTGTTTCATTATTAAAATAACTATAAAGGTTGGAAACCACCTTTTGCCTCCTATCTGCATTATCACACCACACCTCAAATTGTGTTTTACCTAAAGATAGATCTTGCGGGCTATCTCTATTAAGTAAACAATGTCTAAGCTGCAAGTACTGAAATGTGGAAGACCTATCCAACAAATACTGATCATAAAGCTAAAAAAAAAAAAAGAAATGATTTTACCCTCCTTACAAAAAGAACCAAATGTACTTAATCTTTTATCTTTTATCCACCGAAACCTAAAAAAAGGAAACCTCCACGCCCGGTTGGAATTCAATATTATGATTAATGGAAAACTAAAAAAGTATCTCCTGTCTCCTACTAACTTCCTTCACCATTGCTTCCATATTCAAAGTGTAGTATCTATAGATAAGGGAAGAGTATTAAGCGATCTCCATGTAATTTGTGATTGCCAGATCAATGCCCACAAGGACATAACCCCCCACAATAACTGTTCAATCTGGACCCACTGTTTTTTATCACATTTCTTATTCCAGCCTAATATGGCTCGAAGTTGAGCAGCTGCATAATATCCCCCAGATGTGGAACCCCCAATCCCCCATTTAGTTTGGCTCTATGCATGACATTCCTTGCCACCCTAGGAGGTCTACATTTCCAATTGAATGCAAATATTCTTTATGCCATTGCTTAAGTAGGGCATTTAGAGATAAAGATAGGTAATGTTTGAAAGAGATACCCAAACCTTGGGAGTACATTCATTTTAATTGTCTCTATAAGCCCCAACCATGTATTCCTCCATATCACAAAAAATAGAATTAAGTAAAGGAGTATAGTTCAAAGTAAACAATTTGCTAGGCTTATTACTCACATTGATATCCAGATATTTGACTTTCTTAGCAGCCTATTTAAATGGGAACTTCATATTTCTCTAGATTTAATTTAAAAACTGAAACCCTACTGTAACGCTTCATCTCTTCTACCTCCCCCTTGTAGAGACTGGGCTGGTTCTGATAATGTAAAAAAAAATAGTCAGCAAATAAAAATGATTTGTAAGTATTTTGTCCCACTTGTACGCCTTTTACAGCTAGGGATCGTCGAATATTAATTGCTAGGGGTTCCTAAAATAAAGGAACATAGAAATGATGGCAGAAGAAGACCAAATGGCCCATCTAGTCTGCCCAGCAAGCTTTTGCACTTTTTTTTTTTCATACTTATCTGTTACTCTTGGCCCTTTGTAACCTATTTGGTTCTATATCCCTTCCACCCCCGCCACTAATGAGGAGAACAGTGTTGGAACTGCATCTAAGTGAAATAGATTAATTAGTTAGGGGTATTAACCACCGCAATAAGCAATAAACAAGCTACATCCATGCTTATCTGTTTACCCAGACTATGTAATTCAGTCCTTGTTGGTTGTTGCCTGTATATAGATCCACCTTTCTACATTCCCCCCTGCCGTTGAAGCAGAGCCATGCTGGCTGTGCATTGAAAGTTAATTATCAGTCTTGCTCCCCTGCCGTTGAAGCAGAGAGCTATGCTGGATATGCGTGAAGGGGGTATTTTTACCCCTTATTGTATAAGAGGTAAAAATAGCGCGTCAAAAATGCGCGACCAAATGGGGGCTAACAGTGCGCTCAGCCTGAGCGCACTTTACTGCATCGGCCCGAAAGTGGGTATTATGTCACTAGCAAATTGCTTGTAAAACTTGGCAGTAAAGCCGTCTAATCTGGAGGCCTTATTTATTTTTATATCTTTAATAACTTGCTGAATTTCTAAAGGAGAAATATCTTTATCAAAGAAATCTCTTTCACCATCTGATATTGCTGGTATCTCAGTTGACCTCAAATACTCATCTATATCAGCATCTAAAATATTCATATCTTGACTATACAACTCTCCATAAAATAAAGAGAACTGCTGCCTAATATCAGGTGAGGAACTCAGCAAAATTCTTCTTTATTTCTAATCTTTGTAATATGATTTTGTGCCATTCGTTTTTTTCAATGTTCTAGCCAAAAGTCTACTGGCTTTATTCCCCCATTTGAAGTATTCCTGCTTAACTAAGTTTTGATGCAAAGATATTATATCCAGATCCAAAGCCTTTAAATCATTTCTCACCTGCACTAACTTAACATAAACTTTGGCTGATAGTGTCTGTTTATGAATTTTTTCTAAATTAGCCACAGTAGTTTCTAATTGAGCTTTGGCATATATTGTTTCTTTTTTTTATAGGAAGCCCTAGAAATAAAACAGCCTCTAAGAACTGCTTTTAAACAAGCCCATAAAGAAGATGGTGAATTAGAACTATCTATATTGAAATCCAGATATTCCTTGATCTCTGTAGATATCTGGTGACAAAATGGAGCATCTAACAATAAAGTCATCGAGTTTCCAATAACGCTGGCCTCTGTCTATTTCTTTCAGATGGATATCCAATGTTATCAGCGCATGATCTGACCATGTAATTACTCCGATCTCAGCATGCGCCCCATGGGTGGTTAGTTTTTTATCTATTAAAAACATATCTATACTAGAATATGAGTTGTGAGGATGAGAATAGAAAGTGTAATTCTTAATATCAGGATTATAATGCTTCCAGATATCAACAGATCCCATTTTTTTTTAGTAAGTAACTAAGTTTATTTCTACTTCTTATTGACCCTTGTCCACTACTGGTTGAATTATCCATGGCTGGCAAACAAGTCAGATTAAAATCCCCAGCAACTATGATATTCCCCTCCCATTTAGATTGTAAACCTCATCCACAGCAGCAAAGAAGTCTCTTTGATCTGTATTAGGCACATAAACATTTAACAGAGTGTAAACGGTACCATCAATTTCGAATTTAACTAGAGCTATTTGCCTTTTAGGGTCTCCCTAACGATTTCACATTACAAACAAAATCCTTCACCAGCAAAATCTTTAGTGGCTGGTGAGAAGCAAGTATATGGAAATTTGTTCCAATTCAACAAATATTAAAATCTACATTTTAAGTATGTTTCTTGTATGAATATAATTGACACTTGTGATTGTTTAATTTCCCTCTTAAGCAATTGTCACTTCCTGGAGGTGTTTAATCCTTTTACATTCAATGAGAGTATTTTACTTTGGACATTATAACGTTAAGAAAGAGATAATGCCTCTAGCATTAAATCAAATCTATCCCATGTATAAGTACAACTTAATCTATAATATTTTGCAAAAACATGTTTATTTTCCAAAAGAAATTGGTTCCATAAAATTACCCAGGTCAACAGACTGTCAAGAACTTGGAAGTCTTCTAGTAACCCCACCCTCCCCCCACACCCAAGTGTAACATGCTGCTATTGCCTTACATAGTACTTGCAATAGCAAACGGAGAAGTGATCAAACCAGACAGCAACGTACTGCCTCCCAAACAAGCTTACATGAAAAACATTACATGGAAATCTTTATGCCACTGCGACTATTATACCATGAGAAAACAGATGAGACACACAAGAAAAAATAAGGAGATGGTTGGACCCTATCTCATGAAAAGTAAGAAACATAATTGACCATAGCATAACGTTCATCCCGCTTTGCCTTTAGGAGAAGTTGACTCCCCGAAGTTTCTTTTCAGACAACGACCCTTTCCCACTCTTTGCCACATCGGTAGATCTTCTATGAAAACCGCTGGTCTGACCACACACTGTGGCAAACTTGGAGCGGCGATTCCCACACTGGTCAAGATGACCCCGGCTTCATCAATAGTTTTCACTTTAGATGTAGTGCCCCAAATCAACATCGCCAAGCCAAAGGGATATAACCAACGAAATTTAAGGCCCTCTTTTGCAGAGCAGCAGTGATTTCTTTAAATTCCATTTTCTTTTTCACTGTTACTGGCTATAATGGAGATAGTGTTTGTTTCTCAGGACCAGGTAAGTTGCTTCCTTGCTGCTGACAACACTTGCTCCTTAACTGTATAATGATGAAAACAAGCAATAATATTCCTAGGTCGGTTTGCATCTTTCGACCCCAGTGCCCGGTGGGCTTGTTCCAATTCTACTTTCGAGGGTTCAATCACTATATTCTCCATTCCATTTTGTTGTAATAGGAATGCACAAAGTTTTTGCACCACTTCACAACAATCAGCATATTCATTGTTTTCCGAAATGCCATGAAAATGCAGATTACAGCGCCTTGCTCTATTTTCCATGTCCTCTAGTTGTCTTGTAAAGAGGTGTTCTCCATATCCAGGGGTGCACATTGAGAACGCAAATTCTTAGTGTCCTCTGCCTGATGGTCCAACTGTACATTGCATGTCTCCACTTGATTACCAATGTCAGCCATTTCTTCCCACAAGCCAGTAATCATAGAGTATCTCTCCTTTATTATCTTTTACCATTTTATGAAGATCACAAAACCAGTGATGGAATTAATCCCGAGAGGGTATTTGGTTAATATCTGCATTTGCACATGTCTTACCGCATTCATTTTCACTTTGTGCAGGTGACATGCAAGCGGCCTCTTCCATTTCTTCCAGTATTTCTGCAGCCATTGTAATTTTTACATATGAAAATTGTTTGAAATTGGGCATGTTGTTCTTAGAAGACGTGTCAATATTGTTAGAAATCACGTCCAGCAATTACCAGTGCAAAATGATGAAGGATGTGGCAGATCTCAAAAGGATTAGCTTGTCTGGGTGCAGAAGCTCAATTCCTAAGCTGCCATTGCTGACGGTATCGTCACATCCTCTCACTTCAGTTGCTTTAATATATAATATATATCTGTTTTTACATAAAGTGCTGCTCTTACCCCATTTCTTGCCTTCACTAGCCTTTCTGAAGAGATAGCCTGGTATAGCCATTTCTCAGGTGTGGAACTCATTGAACCAAGTCTCTATGATGGCAACAATATCTAGAGCTGCCTCCAATATCAGAGCTAGCAAGTCTTGAATTTTAATAGCTGGACTATAAGCATGTGGGCTGTCAAAGAACTGTGTCCAGAGGCCCCAGATGAGTGAAAGCTCTTTTTGCATCTGGCCCATGGACTCTCATTTTCTGTTGTGAGTAGAAACAAGCAGCTGAATCATGGACAGAGCTTTTTGTGTACTGCTCACCTTAATGAGAAACCTTCCTACCATCAATCAAACAGATCCTTTCTCTGTTCATGGGACAGCCAAATATGCTCAGGGGTAATTTATTTTTATTGAAAAGTCCCGTAACAACATGATGAAATAATGCAAGAAAGCTTCTAATCTCTCCTGGATGCACAGGTTCTTGGCAAGGAATTCTTGGGGAAGAAAACACATCTTAGTATTGAATTTCTATAATTTATAGTACAGATATGGCTGTAAAACACAACAAAATTTCTCATACATGTTTCAGAAAAGTCTTCAGCTTTGAAGCACTGATATTCATCTGTAATTTCCATATCTTCCTTCATTTCCTTCCATGCATGATGACAAGGTTCCACAAAAAAATAAAAGGGATTTTTAAAGGGAAAAATTCTAGTCTACTATAGATAATACAGTAAATACACAGGAATCCATACATAGTATCTTTAACAAGGAAATGTTTGTTAGAAATCCTTCACTGGGGGATGCTTGAATGGCCAATCTGCCACATGTCAGAATTAGCTTTATGTAGTTATCCTTATCATCCAGTCTACTTTACTCAGCTATGGTCTGATTTGCTCTGGTAAGACACTTTGGATACAGCACCATATAAATAATGGACAAAATTAATCTAAAAAGCGTGCATATTCTGATGTTATCTATCTGGTCTAGGAGAAGCTATTGCACCAGGGCATGTGACCGACAGATCTTCAAAGCTGGTAACCAAAGTGCCAAGCTTGTCACTGACTGATGGGGTAGATGCTACCATAGGTCTGTAACTGATGGAGTTGTACAGAAGGTCTTCAAGTGAAGACCTTTATACAACTCCATCAGTACACAGGTCTAGGTTTTTCTGTGCTGAGCAAGTGGGCACATTTTACAGTTCTATTTCAGAGGCCAAATATTCTACATTATTTCTTTTCTAGAAAACGTTCTCATAGAAAACTTAAGGATATCAAAGTATGCTGCTTTTCCCAGCCTTCCAAAACAAATTATCTCCTGACTCCTTCACTACAGAATGCTTCTCTTATACATATCTGTGCTACCCTGTGAATCCCTTTTGTTCCAGCAGTACCATGAGATAGGGGATGCTGTATTTTAGAATATGTGTGTTGGAGAATTCCCTTTTGTATATTTTTCCAGGTCCTTACTGCTTAGACACTTGTAAATGTAGGACTTCATACTCTTCTTAGGAGCTCTGGGCTTCACAGGAGACTGGCTTTTGTGCTACTGCCATCTTGTGGCAGTTGGGTTTGGTTCTGCCTAACTGTGTATTGCACCTAATACACGGGCAAGATTCCAAGTACTATCCTATAGGCTAGGGGTGCTCAAACCGGTCATTAGCACCCCCCCCCCCCCCCCAGCCAAGCAAGTTTTTCAGGATATCTGTAATAATATGCATGAGATTTATCTGCATGCACCACCTCCCCTCCTATGTATACAAATATTTATCATACTTATTCATTAATGATATCCTGAAACCCAACAAGCTGGTGGGGATGCGCCATTGGCTAGTTTAAATACCGCTGCTATAAGCCATAGACAACTCATGATAACTTCTGTAAACCAAGATGGAATACTACAAAATGCGTATGCTAGCAAAAGAAGCCACAATCAACATATTTGCTGAAAGTGCTGAGAACTGTCTACAGCTACTCTTTATGTGCAGACACTGCAAAGCCACTCTCCTGTTATGCTCCTGTCCTTACAAAATTAAAGAAGTTTGCCGTTGCAAACAGAAAGTCACAGTGACTCTGTATAGAGTGCACACAACATGGTCCATGACTGACAGTAGCGACCTCACCCTTGGCTGCTGCTGAAAAGATAGAAGAAATGAGGCAAAAGTACTTAGCCCAATTCAAGTAATAATCAAGACTTAATAGTCAAGACTTGACTATTAATTCAGGTTTTTGCAGCTTGATATGGTGCTGAGGAATGTGTGAAAATCATTTTTGGTTTGTGGTTGATTTAGAATTTATTTAAAATTTTATATTTGTTATGATTATGTTTATTTTTATTTTGTGTTTGCCTATTATATAGTTGTTTGGGAATTGTTATTTTTATTTGAAGACATTGAAGATTGTTAATTTGGAATTGTATTTTTGCTTGGTTGGTTTTTGTTTTCATATTTTTAATTTGCAGTATAACACGTTATAAGATCTGATGGTAATGCGTGTAGTAAACAAACTGGTAAACTGGTTAAGGAACTTTGGAGATGTCAACATCATCATCATCATCACGAAACAAGTTCGGGCAAAGACTAATCATCTCACCTCCTGCCCACTGGAACTATAGAAGCAATTTTGGCCAAACTGCCAGCAAGTCGTATTGTATTACTCTGGCAAAGATAACAACAGATCTTTACTCTCTGTTTTCAAATGCTTTCTTGGATCCCACGTACATAAAAAGAGCTATATTTCTGTATGCATGCTGTATATGCTAGAATCTGATTAATATTGTAATTGTAGTAATTATAAGAAAATATTAGTCTATTTGGATGAAGTATAATGTGGCTTTATTATTATTATTATTGGAATTGCTAATATTCTTATTGGTGATTCCTCTAAACACTTGGTAGCAATCTCTTCTGGAAGTTATTGTGTCTGAGCTCTGTGCAAGCAGCTATTCTCTCACACAGCTTCAGATGCTAAACCAACCCAAGATCCAACTGAACCCTATTCTCCTAGAGCAATGCTCACAGCATCCCTATGTGGCACCCTGCAACTGGGGATCAAAACCCAGCAGCTCACACTTTCTGCGATACACTGTGATGCCCCGGAGCTACATATGCAGACTAGTGATCCAAGTGGCAGGCAAACCTATACTAGCTCATAAAATTTATGATAGATTTCTTTCATTCGATTTTATCTGGAAGCCTTTCATTGAATACAAAAACTGACTTGTAGGCATTTTGTACTTTTTTATCCTGGAACTTAAATCTGACAATAAGCGTGGTACAGATTTCTTCCTTTCTGAATGAGGTACTTCACAGAATGCGCACTCTGTCCTGCCAACAATAAATGCCTTATGGTCTGCAATTTCTTTTCCTTACAAACCAATACTTTGCTCTCACTGTAGATCTGTATATATGTTTTATGAGAACAATTTACACAGTTCTCTGCCAGACAGTGGAATTGTTCTCTTTTTTCCCCTTTTACCGTGCTCATTCCCTTGCTTCGATGGCTGTCTTCATAAACAAGAAAGAAATCAAGAGTCTCCTTTGTAAAGGCGATACTTTTGTTTCAAAAGCTTCACATGCTGAATAAAGGCAACCCTGTCTATAATTCATTAAAGAAGTCTTCCCTAGTCACAAAGGAGAGGAAGCAGCTATAGAGAAAGTATTAACATTACTGATTTTCCTAGCACCTTTTAAACACAGAAAGTACCATTTGACAGCCCTCATAGGGACTACCCAGACTGCTTTGTATTTATTTTATTTAAAAAACGTATATGTTGGACCATCACCCATTCTAGGCAGTAAAACATACATACATAATCATGCTCCAAAAAATAAACAAAGATAAAACATAAGACATAATAGAAAAACAGTGTTGCAATGCCACAGACCCCAGTTGATCTCTGGCTTTTACTCATTTCATTATAATTATCCCATGCCTTGAATTTTGTTAATCTTCTTCGCCTCCACATCTCCACTGGAAGGTCGTTCCATCTATCCATCTCCTGTTCTGTGACTAAATATTTTCTAATGTTACCCCAAGACTATCCCTTTTGAGTCTCATATCATGTCCTCCTGTTCTGTAGCATTCTTTCCTCTGAAAACGCTTTGTCTCCTGTACCTGATTCATACTTGTGAGGTATCTGAATGCCTTTATAATATCCCTTCCCCACACGCCTGTCTCTCTCCTCCTCTAGAGTTTATTTATATTTTATTTTATTTTTTTATATTTACATTTATATTTGCCTTTCAGCCACTTCAAAGCGGATTATGTTGTATTCATACAGCTGACCGTGTTCTTTCCATCCACAAATAAAACATGGTGGAAGAATGCAAACTGGCAATGACTTCCCAAGAGGAGATGGAAAGTGTAACAGCACTGTTCTGCTCCCAGTGTTTGTCTTCTCCAGAGATGTGAGTTTTGTCCAACACTAATGCTGCACTCAAACCACCAGTTTTCACTTGGCCTTCGGTAGGAGAGGGCCTGGCCAGGGCAGACCTGTGGCTTTCATTCCTCTGTCTTCGTACTCCCCATTGACCTAACCTGCTAGAAAGAGTGCTGTCCTGCAGCAGAATAGGCATGACACGGCTCCCTCCAGAGCTAGTAACAGAGGAGATGATAGCAGAAAAAGATCCACTGGCCCTTTCAGTCTGCCCAGCACTTAAAGAAGATATCACAAGTTTATCCTGGAGCCAGGCAGAGGTTATACTGCATTCCCATCTCCTGCCAACCCGAGGAGCCGAAACCATGTTCAGAAAATTGGCTCACCTGGCACAAGTGTAGAGTGGCATCATAGAGCCATTGCTTGTGGGACTTGCATGCTATCTGCATATAAACGTATATTTCTGTATGAAAGGAGCGGGATCCATGACATTATAATTATTATCATCAAATGCTATCTGGTGACCCAAGGCACAGGAAGATAAAGTGCCGTTGCCATGACCAGCCCCTAAAGTGGTCCTGGCTCCCAATCTACCTAAGACTTCATCCCTCCTCTTCACTGCCTAAGCCCTGGGTAGTCACATATTTTATGATCCTGAATAGAGCTGAAGCATAACTTTTCTCACAAATAAAACCTCATACTGGGAAAGGAATAGATGTGTTCTGCCTCACTAATTTAAAATATACCTTTTGACAGGCATGAGAAATGGTTCTGAATTTCTTTCTTCTTCAATGAAAACTGTGCAAAATCCATCCTCTCTTAGATAAGAGAGAGGCCCAGTGCTGAGCAATGCAATCAATCACGGTAGGTCCTTAACAAGGAAATGTAATGACAGGAAGACCAGGCCCAGCGGCTGAGAACCCTGCTTGATGCTTATACTGACTCGGTTACATGTGATGAAGTTATAAATCTAATGCAGGTAGCATGGCATGTATGAATATGCTTTCCTTGCTGCACAGAATGACTCCAACAGTCAACACGATGAGCTACTCTACCCCCCTGACTTTTCTCACACTCATGCCATCCGGTCTCAGTTTGGCCAGCAGTAGACTGGCAGTGAAAAAACCAAAATATGTCTTCTGTATTCAACATTTCCCAAAATGGAAATCCAAATTAGTACACAATTAAAAATCCCAGTTACATTTGATAAGGTCACTTTTTATATTGTGACCTATCTATTTTTAAGTGAAGTTCATCCTAAAAAGGTTGATAGGGCAGTTAATAAACTGTATAAATAAATAAATTCCAGTCGATTGAGAATGGTAAAAACTCAAAGCAGCAGTCCTATATTAGTTTTCCTACTATGGAAGGAAAACTAAGTTTTTTTCAGGAAATATTTTCTCCTAAATCTTAAGAGCTGCAGATGACTCAGTTGTCATGTGGGAAACCCTAGGCTTGATTCCCAGGCCAAGCTTCTGCTATCAGGCCAGCTGGGCTAGGGATGCAACAGAGGTAGCGTTAACAGAATCTAGGGAAGGGGGGGTGGAGTGGCATGGTACTCCCAGTCATCACACAATGGTGACACCTCGTGGCCATGCTCAGGGTGCATGTCTACTGGGTTCCAGAAAGAGTCTGTAGCCAAGGGCAGCTGCTGTGAAAAGTGGGCTTCAAATGAAGCTTCCCAGAAAGCATCACTGTTTCTTAAATTTGGAAAACGTCTTCAAGTAGATGTAAAGTAGAGTTGATGGCACCATAACCTCAGCAGAGGTTCTGGTGTCATCAATGAGTTGGAAGGAGCAGGAGGAAATTGCTGGACCAAACAAAGATGGCAGAGCTAGTTGCACTCTGCCTGCTGGACTATCACTACTATACTACTATCACTACTCCCTTCACCCAGAATCCCTTGTGACATTCGAACATAATGAGGACTGGGTTAGTTACCTTAATGTAGAATGAGGGAGTTGTCGGTACACTCCATCACATACCCTCCCACTCAGCTTGGCATTGTCAGACATACCCGGGATACACCCCAGCTCAGCTTCCAATGCACTCTCCCTCTGGTTGTACTGTCCCCACTACCCACAAGATGTCTCCATATGGATGCAAAATTGGGATCATCTTGACCCAGAATTACTGGGAGTTCGGGGAGGACACCTGCTTCTAGGATGGCTTGTCCTGCAGCCATCATCAAGAGGACATGGGAGGTTGAACACTTCTATTTGCCTCCATGTATACATGTTAATGTCTCTTTCCTCTTATAGTTGATGTGTCCTTGACATAGTAAGTCCTGGTGACTGAGTGTTTTGCTACAGCCAGAATCCACCAAGGTCTGGGTAGAAGCTCCATCCAGTTCTACATGCATGCGTTACATTCACAAAATTGCAGCTTTGGAGTTTTAACAACTTGTGAACCAAAGCGTGTTCTCACATGTTATTATCATTCTGGGACTCTGCCCTGTTCTTTGCTCCTGCTTGTGTTGCTCTGCAAACTTGCATTTGCACTCCAGATCATCAAGCCAAGGACATTCTTCCTTTGCATGACCTTCTGTTTTACAGAAAGCACACACCCATAGGGTCAATTGGGTTTCTGCTCTACCAGGTTCATTTAAAGATTCTTCAGTTTCCAGCTGCCTATATGGACAGCAGTCGTCTTCAAGCCAATTCTCTGCACAAAGGGCACAAAAAGAGAGGGTCTGCAAACCCCCATTTCTGGGTTGTTCCTGTCTCTCTGGACTCCCCTTTTTCTTTCAGGTTGCAGGTCATTGCTGCTTCAGAGCGTTATTTTCAAGTATGCATATTTCTTTCTTTGGTGTTGGCTGGATCACAAGGCTAATGTCCATAAATTCGCTTTGGCCATACTGATAGCCCCTTGCCAAGTGTCCTTTCTGTCCACAGTTAAAAAATGTGGATGAGATTGGCATCTGGAACCCGGGAACAGAAGCTGAGCCCCCTATCACGGAGGTTTGTTGCTGAGGTCCTCTATCTTCTGTAACTTGCCAGGGCACTGTTATGGATTGTCTCTCCAAGCCCCTTATGCCAACAGGCATTGACTGTGCCTGGTGGAAGGCTTCCTGCACTTCCAGGGCTCTCTCCAGGGTAAGCCCGGAATGTCGGCAGACCCATTTCTGCATGGGTTGGCCCAGACCATCTAGAAACTGCTCCAGGAGTATTTGATGAGCCACTTCCAATCCCAACCTAGTCTCTAGCTGGAGCCACTTCCACCCGGCATCTTTCAAATAATGAAAGAGGTTTCTGGGGCTCGTGCCAGACTGTAGGGCCTCCTGTTGGAATTGCTGCTGATAATATTCTGGAGAGTACCCCGCTCTCTGTAGTAAAGGGTAGGAAGCCCTTCCATCTGGATTTGCAGCCTGGAATGCCGCTTGACTTTTGCCTGTGGGCAAATTAGTCAGGTAAGTTGTTCAGCTGGTCTCTGGCCAGGCCAACAGGCGGGCGGTCCATTCAAAGTTCTTTAGAAAGACCTCCAGGTCCTCCCCTTCCTTCATCTTAAACAGGATATCTGAAGGTAAAGGTGCCTGAGGTATTCTGGACATAGCCAATTGCAGGGCCTCAGCTAACTGAGTTAAGACTGCGCCTTGTTTCGTTAATTGGTCTTGTAGCTGCTGCTCTTTATCTATTTGTGTCTGTATAGCATTTTGCTGTTGTTGCTGTCCTGTGGCCATGACTTGTATTACCTGCTCCATTTTATCTCCCTTTGGGGCCAGCTCCCAAACGGATAGCTCACATGAGACAGAGAAAACAAAAAACACCTGCTGGCTTGTTCAGCCCTAACTTACTACTTGACCTCTAACTGCTCCAGCAGGGATAGCCTCCTTGGCCTGCTGTAGTAGAAAATGAAGTCAGAAGGCCCCAAGATAAAAAAAAATACTGCAGACAGCTTTTTTTTTCCTTTTTCTTCTTGGAGGCTGTGGGCTTTCACTTGTGCTTCCCGCTTAAGCAAAAAATCCCCGAATTGACACCATATGTCATGTATTCTGGCCAGCTGTGGCCACAGGAATAGTTTCAGGAATACCACAAGATTTGACTAACTTGGTTCGAGTGCAATTTTTTATTTACAATGCGTCACAAGTGCATAAATCAAAGTAAAGCTCATCTTGCATCAGGCACACATATTAGGTATACATATAATATACAGATATTCCATGAGGGCTTCCAGCTTCCCCTGAGGTCTCCTCTAGCTCGCTAGGCCTGGGTTCTTATGGTAGGGTGAAGGGAACTTCCCTTCACCCAGAATCCCTTGCAGGATTCTACCTTAAGGAGGACTGGGTTAGACTCCTGAACCGAGTTCCTCACGATAGAATGAGAGTTGTCGGTACACTCCATCACAACATGCTTTGGTCATCAGTCAAATTTATTCTTGCAATACAATGCTTTGAGGGCTTCCTAAGCAGATGTTAAAGAGGATGCAGATAGTCCGACGCATTGCAGCAAGGGCAATTTATAGCACTTCTCAATGGGAAAGGGCTTCCCTTTTATCAAGGGAGCTACACTGGCTCCTGGTGGACTATTTTATTAGATTTAAAATTTGAAATCTATCTCATGCATACTCATTGCTGATATTCCGAAAACCTAGCCGGTTTGAGGCTCTCGAGGACCAGAGTTGGCGACTCCTGCACTAGGGTCTTGAAATGCAGTCAGGAGGCCTTGCTCAGTGCTCCCACAGTGGGTGAGATGTATTTAGGGAGGTCCAGAGCTAACACTGTCTTCGTTGTCTCTGCACAGATGTGGAACTTATTCCCATCTGAGTTATAACATATTACTAATTACTTCATGATTAGAAAACTTGTGAAGCCTTAGTTATTTTCATTAATAAGAACTCCAGAGGGACTTACAGCAAGAAAACGGATGTTTAGGTCTCACATTACAGAATATGATTCCATCATATTAGGAAAGCACAGTCGCCCTGAAGATGATTTTTGCTTTAGAGGTATAGTTAGATTTTGATCTCCATGACTGTTGGGAATAGGGATTATAATTATGTTTGAGGAACTTTTAGAGTTATGTATTACTGTACATGTTTCACTTTAGCACTGATATAAGACAATGTTTAAGCTATGTATTTGTATTTTTAGAAGGTTAAATATTTTAATGGCTTATTTACTAAGAGGTCCATATTCAGAGGCATTTAGATGGATAACTCAGACGTTATCTAGCTAAATGAATATTTGGGCACAGAACCAGCTATATTTTAGCCGGCTAAGGGGACGATGCAATAATTGTGCTCTGAAAGCGGGTGCTGAACAGTCAGTGCCTGCTTTTCTACTGCACCCCCAGGCGCCCCTCCTGGGGGCGCCATGCAATATTTTAATTAGGGGTCACATTATCATGGAGGCTGCGAGTGTCGGCTGTCCGCCGGTGAGGAAAACAGACACCAAATTTATCGGCGTCGGGGACAGCCAGGGGTTCAGGAAACGGACTCTTGCAAGTGAGCATCCGTTTCCTGCACCTGAGGCACTTTAACTTTTTTTTTTTTTTTAATTGTTTTTGAAAGATTTCTTCTTCCTACTTAATATCGCATCGATATTGATATCACATCGATATTAAGTAGGAGGCTATACAGAAAAGTAGTTTTTTCTGCTTTTCTGTACTACTTTTAGAAGCACTCAGCAATTAACGCCTGCTCCATTTTTTTTTTTTTACATGTGGCATGAATAGCTAATAGCCTCATTCACATTAATTTGCATGTGATGAGCGCTATTAGTTTCACGCTGCATTGGACAAGCGTTGTGGAGGCGCTAATCCCTTATTGCATAAGAGGATTACCTAGCGCCTATACAACCAGAGTCCAACTTCTGGTTATACAGTGCGGTCAGCTGAGAACATTGTATTGCATTGGCCCCTAAGTTAGGGGCATTCCAGGGGAGGAGTTGATTCAGCCAGCTAAGTTATCCAGCTAATTCCGATATTCAGTGTTAGCCGGCTAATCTATCTGGCTAAGTCTTGATGGACCAAAGAGTTATCCTAAAGATAGCCAGATAAAGTTATCCGGGTAACTTTAAAATAGCCAATTATATTCAATAGTGTGGCTGCACTACTGACTGTACCTACAAAGTTAGCTGGATAAGTTTATCCGGCTATCTTTGCTATCCAGACAGTGACTAAATATGAACCTCTAGAGGTTTTCTCCCATTTTGTGTCTATGGAAAAAAATGCCTAGTAAATAGGGCCCTTAGTTTCTCATGCAGCCCCTCTAGATTTAAACAGGGTGTTCTCTTTTTATGCAGGCTCCATGGATTGATATCTACTAGAAGCTTGAAATACTGGTTTGTTTAGTCTTAATTGATCTGTTTGTATGTTAAAGTTGATTAAATGTGTTATACTTTGTTACATTGCTTGGTTATTGTTTGTTCTGCATTTCAGATTTCATCTGCTTTGTAATTTTGTTATATTTTTTTGTTTATGGGTGTGTTCATTTTATTTTTGTGTTTTAATATGATGTAATCCATCTTTTTTTTAACTCTGTGAGTCATAAAGGGGGAGTATAAACCTTTGAAATTACATTAAATATTTGTCTTTTAGGTAAGCGAGGGTATTTCATAGGCTGTTAAAAAGTGAACTTCAGAAATTCTCAATTTTATTTCTAGCAAAAATACAGTACACTAAATGTAGAATGTATTAGAATGCTAATATTTATTATTTATAACATCCTGTCACCATACAGAGTGCCATACAAGAAAAAACCTCAAGATTATAAGGTGTAGTCAGAAAATTTTACAATCTAATTTTGATACCAAGGAGATTAAACGACCTACTCAAGGTGACCCATGGAAGTGGTAGAGGGAAGGGAGGTGTATGAACTGGTGACGCCAGGCTTCACAGCAGCATACGCTACATCAGTCTCCTGGATTTAGATTCACTAAAGAGAGATTTTAAGACCCACGCGCGCACGGTTTCCGGCACACGCACATGGATGTGGCTATTTTATAACACGCAGGTGTCGGCGTGAGCGTGTTATAAAATAAGATATCCACCTGAGCTTGTGCAAGTGGATGGCCTTCTCCGAGCACGGGGGGGGGGGGGGGGGGGGGATTTTAAAAGCCCTATGTGGACTTTTAAAATTTCACCCCCTGCACAAAAGTTCCAACAGAATTCTATTCAGGCATGTCTTTATTTGGGATGGGCTGGAGAAGGGACAGAACAGATTGTCATCAATGCAGGCATCATTGCATAAAGTCAGGGATTCTAGCTCTAGGATCTGTCAGGTGACAGTGGGATGCTTTCTATGATTTCTGCATTTCAACTTGGCAGAATTGTCCTTTTGAAAGCCTGGACCCAGTTTTTGATGAACGACAGTAGCCTTGTGGTAATTCTATTTTAATGGCCAAGATGAAGGGAAGAATGATGAGGCTTGGGCCCCTCCCACTCCCAGGTTCATTATTTAAATTCTATATGCTGAGCAGGCCCAGATTTAGGCATAGGCAAGATAGGCAATTGCCTAAGGGACCAAATTTTGAAGGCACCAAATACCCAGGCCAAAGTGCCAGAGAGAAACCTGTTCCAACAATCCTCTCAAATTGGCACTGTTGTGGCACTCTGGGACTTTCGGGGATGATTAGGAGGAAAGGGACTCCACCCCCTGCCACACAAAGACACTTTATGATCTTCAGGATCTTCTCTAACCCTATCTATGGGTACAAAACTCTTAAATCCACCCCTGATGCTGAGTCTCTATAATATCAGATCTAGGGGGTGCCATCCCGACCCATCCAGATTCCAGAACCACGATACTGCTCTCCCTCTCACTAGAAGAAAGGTGTTGGAGTGTCAGATTTAAGAACAGTGCAAACATTTCCTAGCTCTATTTGTTCATCTTTCAGCTGGCACAAGTATTCTTTATCAATGATTGATGGCACCATATTTATACCTTGAGTAAAACCCTCACTACTTCAAAACTGTGTATTTTGGGCACAAATGCTTTCTTTGCAGCATAGTGAGAAACATGTCAGTTTGAGAGGAAACCTTATTTTCGACCCACTTGTGCAATTCATGCTACATGCTAAATACTTGCTAGTTTGTGAATTGTTCTGCTTGTTCCTGAAATCAGGTTTATTGTGTGCTAGGCATACATCAGTACCCAGCCTAAAGTGGTACATTTCTGCTTTGCATTCTGCACCGAACACAACTGAACCAGACAGAGCTAGCTAGCTCTATTTCTGTCCTGTGTTAGATCTAGCCCTGTGTGCTCCATGTCTGGCTTCCTGTTCTTCTCCCTGCATTCTAGTTCATGGAGCCTACACGAAAGAAACTTCTATCCTTTCACATTTTCTGCATTTACAATAAGTAATTTCTATGCGTTTAATGCTTAGTTTGCTCATTCTGGTGATTAACATGGAATTCCCATTCTTAGAGCGCAATTATCATTTCGCGTTAGGGCCATAACACTAGAGTTATGGCCCTAATGCATGCGTGAAATAGCACAACGCGCATTACTATGCAATTTTCACATTTGCTATGCAAGTGGAAGGAGTTTGGGTGGAGTAAATGGTAATGAGCAGCTCAAATGAGATAGAGTAACATGGGTTTTAACGCCAAAAGTAACTTCACCTTTCTTCTCTGGGTTTTTTCAAAAATGCCGAAACAAAGTTGACATCAGTGAAGATTTTTTGTCATTTGGAGTGATGAAAGGTAAAAGAGGAGTTGATTTGTACAATGTACTCTCTACCTACCTTGATGCAGAGAGTGCATCACTCCAAATAACAGAAAATCTTCACGATGTCAACTTTGCTGTATGTACCTCTGACTGTGTATGTAAAACTGCCCCCCAAAACCTACCCCACCCCGAGTTACTAGTTCCCCCTCTTACAGTGGTATAAATAGTAAACTTACAGGTTGCCCTCTCTCATATTGCAGGCGCTATTTCTGCTATATATTTATAGCATTTTGATGAATCTAGGGCTTAGTTTGCAAGACTAACTTGTTCAGAACTTGGGTGATCTTTTTATACTAATGACTTGCAATAGTTGATTACATCATAAAGAATTTGCAGTCACAGTATTATTTCAGTTTTCTGTGGCACTGATAATGCCGGTGGCACTGGGGAAGGGAAATAACTCAATAACTCAATAACTGAATCCAATGAGATTTGACATGCCTCACACAGTAACCGAACTCTGTCTCCTGAAATGATGAGCCACCATGCAGGAAAGAAGACATACATTAATATGAGGATGGGGAATAAATTACACAGCTAAATGCGATAACGAGAAAAAAATTCCTTTTTTAAACTCACCCCCTTATGCCAATGCATGCACAGAATGCACACACAAGGTGTTCTTCTTCATTGTAAGACTAGTGCTGGCTTCCATTAACCCTCAGTGTGGCTCCCTGACTCTTTTCACTGATACATACTCTCCCTCCCTTCTCTGGAGGCTTGCAGCTGATTCAGATTTCTTCTGGCACTGCATAGCTGTAGGCGAGTTTGAGCCTGAACTACTAAGCAAGACTTAGAACAATGCAGGAGTTGGATATTGTATGGCTCAAGCTTGCTGACAGCTATAGTGGAGACTGTGCCATGAGCAAGCCTCCAGAGAAGGCGAGAGGGTATTAAACAGAGGACAAAGCTGTCTTGGAAGGGATGGGAATAGAGACAGGATAGTAGAGGTGGATTGGTGGGAGAGGCAGTTGCGGGTTGAGACTGGCTGGGATGGGGTTGGGAAAGAGAGTGCATTGGAAAAATTGTGTGTGTGAGTGTGTTACATGTGTTGGGGGGGGGGGGGAGATGAGCTGGGGAGAGATTTGATGAGCAGGAGAGAATATTGGCCTATTGGGAGAGATAGACTGAGAGAGGGAGAGAGTGTGCAGGAACAGATTCCATTTTATGAATGACTCCGCCTGAGCAGCCAGGCTAGCCACATAAGTGGAGAAGGACACCTCCCTCCTTTACCCATGGCACCATCCACGTTGCACAGTGATGGGTCCTGGCTCTCACATTGAAGGGGTTTTTTGTTTTTTTTTTTGCCAAAATGGCCTCTGCTTGAAGATTAGTGGAAATCTCTGTTAAAAGCGCTGCCTGAATGTACAGCAATGTATGTGTCCTATACAGGACTGCCTGAATGTACAGCAATAAATAAATAAAACAAACATACACAGTTAATGCGACTCCAACATTGCCCTATGCTTCAACGGCAAGACGAAATGTGAAAAAAAAAAAAAAAAAGGATTTGCATCCACAAAAAAGCAGGGGAGTTGCTTGCTTGATACGGCGGTTACTACCCCAAACCAAATTAGCCTGATACTTCACTTTCAATGATATCCAGCATAGTTCTCTGCTTCAACGGCAGGGGGAATGATGAAAAGATTATTTATATTCGGACAACAACCAACAAGGACAGAGTTGCACAGACTGGATAAACATGCGTGGGAGTGGCTTGCTATGACGGCGGTTACTACTCCTAAACAATTAGCTAGATACTTCACTTAGATGCAGCTCCAGCACTGCTAACTACAACGATGGCGGGGGTGGAAGGGAAATAGATCGATGGTGGGGGTGGAAGGGAAATAGAACAAAAAAGTCACTTACAAGGGACAAGAGAAACAGATAAGAATGGGAAAAAAAAAGTGAAAGCTTGCTGGGCAGACTGGATGGACCGTTTGGTCTTCTTCTGCCGTCATTTCTGTTTCTATGTATATATGTTTCAATGCATGAGATCTGGGCATGAAACACAAGCACTACACTATGACATCTGCCTGGATGATGTGCACAGAGCACACACAGTACAGTATCAGCACTGCCTGAGTGTACAGCAATGCATGGATTCCATGCAGAGCTGCCTCAGTATATAGCAATGCATGCATCCTATCCATGCAGCACACTACCCTCACATTCACACTGCTCTAGTCTACAATGGGCAGAGGCTCTTTCTAGTGCTGCTATATTGCAGGCAAGGCTATCTTCTTTCTACAGTGTGTGCATTAGAAAGGTGCAAAACTCTCTTTTAGGCATGCCTATTGGACTGTATACTCTGGTACACATTCATATTTAATCCCTTCTTTCCAGATTCATCCAGTAGAAGGGCCACACCTTTGGGTATTGCTGAGACCAAGCAAACTCACTGCAGTCCTGATGATTCTTCTCAATAGGAGAGAAGCAATTGCTTCTAGGCTCAAAATAATCAGTATAGCAGTCACTCAAATAAAGGTCTCTACACCTTAAAGTGTTTTTTTAAGACATACAAATTTTATGGCATGAGATAACACAAAACCTTCTTCCAGAATTATTGTGAACTCAGGAATACAGTCCAGCAAAAATACACCAAAGCAATCAGTAGTAAATGTTTTAGGGATCCTGTGGGTCTCCCTTGACTGCAAGACTTTTTTGTAAGCTCCTTTGTTATTACAGATTCTTGCTTGATGTGTGTCTCTCGGGATCATTCTCATCTTTCACAGGACCTAGTAACCTCCAACTGTTGTAGACGCCTCTGAAAATGCAAATAAAAAAATCCTTCCACTTCCACAAAACTGAGATGCAGCCAGATATACTGCAGATTCCTAGCACACTATTAGATATCCTTGACCACCAAAAACGTTTGCAGATGGCTGAGCTCTCTTCCCTTTCAGGAAGAGGGGAAATTTATCACTTCTAAACTTCAGTGGAGAAAACAAAGTCAAAGGAGCACTGTATCTGTGTACCAAGGCGAGAAGTTTTCCTGCTGAACAGTGAAATGCAGGAAATTCCCTCCAGACAGCAGGCCAGCAAGCGAGAACTTCTCTTCCAAGGCTGCTGCTTCTAGACTAATGAAAGCTCCTCCCACATGGGCCAGGACATGCAGAGATTCTGGGAGGGATCCTACCAGGAAACAGGAAGTGCCAGTGGCATTTCCTGGTTTGTTTCCTTTTGCTTTGTAAATAAAGTGAAAGAACAATGGAATGGAATTTTGTTCATTTCCCTTTTGTTTCCTTTACAAACCTCTCCCGCTTCCCCCACTGAAGGACTGAGTTGAAATTGTAAAAAAAAACCAAAAAAAACCCAACTTCGCTGCGCTTGGCTTGGCAAAACATCCCTCCTACCTTTGGAGCTCCTTCCCCCCTTCCCTAACTTACCCCATCCAAGGGCAATGAGGCAGGAGGAATTTCCAGATGTTGCTGCCTTGCCAGTGATATACGCTGAAATGGCACCGGCTGACCACCATTTGGAAGTACGGCACCAGTGACTGGGGATCACACTTGCCCCATTTCCCTCGGACACAGGGCTGGGGCGATGTTTTGTGAAGCCTTGAAAGGGGGGGGGGCAGGTTTAGTCATGCGGGGGCTGTGGCTGGCTCTTGAAAGATAGTGTGCACAAAAACAAATTAGAAATGAAACAGCACTTGCCCCACTAACAAAACTAAAATGACAAAAAAGAAACCTTGATCCCCCCCCCCCCCCACCCTTTATACGTAAGTGGTTTCTGCAGGTGGAATATCCCCCTTCTCCTCTTCCCTCCTTCCGTGTTTTGTTTTTTTTTTTGTTTTCACAGCACTTGGGAACACCTCAAAAGGTGGCAGCTCTATGGCCCACGTGGTCTAGGCCTTGATTACTTCCATGTAAAGAACGCGATTACTCGTCTCTCTCTCTGCTGAATATGCTCGTGTCATGTGGAAACCGCATCGATTCCTCCACAAGCGAAGCGAGCTGCATCGGAATCTGATGAAGGCATGGAGGGAACAATTACCTGCACAGCTGAGTTAAGGAAAAACCTGCTGGAGACTTTTCAATGTGAAGTTTGGTATTTATGATCAGGGTAGAGGATCTGATCGGTATCCCAGGCTGGCACTCTGAGCTGCAGCTGTCCACAGAAATCAGGCATATTCAATGTCTGACAAGGAGGTGCTGCAGATCTGCAAAAACACCATCTAATTAGCCAGAATCCAGTTTGACTAAAGCTATACAGATTACAGTTAAGAGTCGGGGGTAACAGAGGATGTATTGTCTGGGCAAATAACCACATGGACAAGGACTGGAAAGATCTGTCAGGGACAATATGTAGATAGCAAAAAGATTGTAAATAAAAACCACAGAGTGAATTTTTAAAGAGTTACATGTATAAAAATTAGCATATACGTGTGTAAGTAACCTGTATTTGTACTTTACATAAGAACATGCCATACTGGGTCAGACCAAGGGTACATCAAGCCCAGCATCCTGTTTTCAACAGTGGCCAATCCAGGCCATAAGAACCTGGCAAGTACCCAAAAACTAAGTCTATTCCATGTTACCATTGCTAGTAATAGCAGTGACTATTTTCTAAGTCAACTTAATTAATAGCAGGTAATGGACTTCTCCTCCAAGAACTTATCCAATCCTTTTTTAAACACAGCTACACTAACTGCACAGATACGCATGAAAAAAGCGGTGTTCCAGGGCTTAGCCAACAATTATGCATATTAAGTTGCTATTTTATGAGACTTATGCATGTACATTTGGCAACTTACTTGTGTAATTTTACACCTCCTAACTCTCTTGCGCAGTTGATATCAGACTTGTTTATGGTCTCTATTGGCTGAGTGGGAAGTGTGGGTGAACTGGGAGGAGTTCAGGCTAAAGAACTAGGACGGTCTTGATGACCTGGAGAAGGACTGAGTGAACCGGTGATTTCAATTATGCGCACATATTTTAAAATATATCAACTCCTGTGTGTAACTTGCATTTTACAGGAGCAAGTCCCATCTTTTTTCATGCACAAAATATATTCACATATATTTTTAAAATTGATAGGTATTTCAATACATTGAAATACTCACTTTCCATGCATTCCAGGTATTCGCATGTAGCATTCGCCTACACGCGTGCATATGTTGGGGTAGACATACGCATATTTTGTAAAATGTGCATATCTGATATCTGCGGGTTACAAAATACTATAATAGATCTCCGTGCAGCCATATACACGCATACATGTGGTCACAGAAAGTTATCCTCAAAGGTTTTTGTAAATAATGTAAAAGTCTTCCAAGCACTTAGAAACTAGCCGACAGCTAATACTTTTGGAGTCAGATCATACCTAGAATGCTCAGCACCTTGCGGCATGCGTTACTGGTCCCAGCAGTCCAAGGGGGCTTTTCAAAATAAACCTTTCCAATGGGATTCTAAACACAAGAAGAGCAAGCAGTGGTGGATCAGGCAGGCAACTAGATCTCATTCTTGGTTTTTTCAACAAGTACATTTGCCAAGCCATCTTTGCCTCTGCAATAACAGCCACCTGTGAAATTCCCCTACAATACGAAGTTCATGAGATCAGGATGATGCAGAGCTCACAAAAAATAAGCACAATTTTCCAGGAGCCATCTGCTTGCTCCTGGGAGACCAGCAGTGCATCGCTATTCAGTCTCTCTCTTTCTGAGTCAATGCATGCACAAGTCAAATCCAAGGTTGCAAAGTTCGAGAAAGGATACATGGAGTGTATATGTATGCATGCGCGCATGTGTGAGAAGCGACATGGGAGATTATAGTTGTGAATTTTTCATGAGCACTATTGAGGGAGAGAGATATGTTGCCTTAATTTTACCTGGAAATTTAAAAATCCTGCAGTCTTGAAATAATTCTCTTCAATCTTTTCCTCTCTTTGACCTTTACTATTTGCTAATGGTTGTAGGGGTCATTGACAATTTTTATTAGGGGACATGAACTAAGAAACGGAACAAAGATTTCATACAAATTGCAAGGGTTTATTTTAGGCCGTTTTTTTGCAGAATTTTTCTGGAATATCTTCACCTTTGGACTGGAATCATTGCAAGTTGCCTTTCTATAGCTGGGGACCTCCCATTCCCTAATTGTCTATTTAGCTGCTACTGAGAAATAGATAACTAGAAAAAAAAGAAGGTGTCCAGGGAATACAATTCTCTCCTAATTGTAAAAACAAGGTACTGCAGGCAAATAAAAGAAAAATCAAAGAAACCATGATACAGGGATAGAGCTGTCAGTTTCTCAAGGACCTGCATGGGTGAGGCCGAATTAAGGAAAGGAGAAATCAAGAAGAAACGGAAGAGAAATACAGCCAAAGCCTCATTATGCAGCATGCATGGACTGTGTCAGTTAATTGAATATTTCATTTAAAGGAATATGCCCCATGCTTCCTGATACAGGCAGCAGCCTGCAGGGAACAGGTCAGGAAAGGGCGATGGGTAGAGAACAGAGCAAAGAAAAGCTACTCTGCTCCCTAATCCAACTGCTCCCTTCCTCTCCTATCCCTTGTAGGGAACAGGAAGGAAGGAGTGATGCATGAGTGGACAGAGCAGAGAAAAGCTACAGTGCTCCTTGGTTAGCGTCCCGTTTAAACCTTCCTGGCAGCACTAAAAAAAACAAAACAAAGCTCCACTGCTAGATGTGGGTAAGTTGAGGTTTTGGATGGGCTGACTACTGGATAATGAGGCTTTTAGTATTTGTTCTTATATTCCACACTATGTATAACACTTATTATAATTGGATTATAACAGGACTTTAAAAGGACAGAGAGAAGACGAAGGTGGTTCAGAGAAAGGCGACCAAAATGTTGTAGAGTCTGTCTCAGAAGACTTATGCGGAGATGCTGAAGGATCTGAATATGTATTCGCTGGAAGAAAGGAGGTGCAGGGGAGACCTTCAAATATCTAAAAAGTGTTAATGATGTACAAACTTTGAACCTTTTCCTATTGGAAAGGAAAATGAATCTCCAGGAGGGACAACTCTCAGCCAACATCAGGAAATATTTCTTCGTGGAGAGGGTGGCGGGTGCCTGGAATGCCCTTCCGGAGGAGGTGGTGAGGATGAAAACAGTAAATACATTCAAAAAGGCACGGGAGGTTGGAAATGAAGAAAAGGCTGCATGGAGTGTAACTCGCACAGAGTGGCAGTTACTACCCCTAACAGAAGGCATGGGGATCTCTACCCTTAACCAATTAGCTTTCATGCTTTTGATGCAACTTCAACATTGCTCTCCACTTTAGGGGGGGGGGGGGGGGGGAGAAGGGAAATTGGATTCAGACGACAGCCAAAGCTGGGCCCCGGCTTTTATGGTCCATGGTACTGATATGTAGACATTAGGAAAAAAGTGCAGGACTGTTGCTATGGCCAAGTCCATAAGCAAAGCAAGTCAAGCAGCTTTGTCTGAATTATCAAGAAGGCTGTTCACCCCGCAAAAATATTGCTAGCAGTAATTTTGTTATGTAAAATTATAATTTAAAACCCAGTGCCTTTTCCTGCCGGGTTTGTCCTGGTATCTGACCCCTTGGGATGCAGCAGCAGCTATGATCACACACATGGAATAACACACTACTGTCTGGGCCATAATCAAGAACTCCCCCCGAAAAAGAATCTATCCTGGAATAGAGAGTTTGAGCCTGGGAGTGAATCGCTAGCTAGAGCAGCCCCTAAGAAAATAAATGTTTGTGTGCCCTTGGGTTAAAACCCCACTAAGGGTAATAATTCCTAAAGTTTTTACTTTCCTTTCAAATCCTTCCACCAATTGCATGGCCCCTCAGCAGGAAAACAGCCTCTCAGAAAAGAAGGCCTCTGGCTCCCATGTGAGAAAATCTTGTCTGAAAATTCAATTTCAGCTTTTTTCTTGGGTAATGTAAAAATGTAACAAAACAGTAAGGCTATTACACACCGCACCAATCTTCATTAATCTTACTGTGGCTATGCTTGCAGGCAACTTGCTTTTGACTTTGATAATCCTAAAGCAGGATTATTCTCCTCATTTGTAGAAGCAAGAATACATTTATGCTTACACTGTTGTTAATATGATTACACTAATTTTTTTATTTTATCATTCCCACCCCGCACCCCATCCTTTTTCCAACATTTATAATCCTCCTCATTAGACGACATGGCAAGGCAGCATGGGCATCCTCGGTGGCCCTGAGGGCTGGAGCAAGTCATCATTGAGGACTGATCCTCAGCGTCTCTCTTTGGCTGGTAGAGACCGCCACCCTCCCTCCCAGGCTGTAGCACATCATCACATCCATGGCACCTTTCAGCTATGTTGGCATCATCAGACAGGGGAACTGAATGCGAGTCTCCTCCACTGCAATGCTGTGGCCTGAGCCTTGACAGCAGGGGGAGGAAGCCCAAGCTTAAATTAATATTAACAAATAAATGGTGGCTGCAATGATCAGACTGGGAACAGTGGGAAGGTGGATCTACTGAAACAGGGGGGAAATCCTGGGGGAGTTGTGAATGAAGGCTCATGGTGCTGGATTCCAGTGCTGGTTCTGACTGAACTGAAAGAACAAGGAGAAAGGTAGAAGTATTACGCACCCCCCCCCCCCCCAAAAAAAAAAAGTAACAAGAAATGGACTTTCTATAGTGCTTTTCACTTAAACAAGATCCCAATACATTTTGCAAACACTGTGCTTCATAAACATTCAGGCAGCTACTTTTAAGGATACAAGGTTATGTTAATAAAACAAATGCTGGAAGCTGTATAAGAATGCATTAAGTAGGGAGGGTAGAAAAAATATTCTTAGTAATAAAATAATTAGTCTTGGCAAACAGCTGAACAGGGGCAGAAGCTCCTGGTAGGACTCTTCCAGAATCACAGCATGGCAGAGTAAAAGCTAGGCTCAGAAGCCAGATGAGGGCCAGCCCATCCCCTGCCAGCTTATGTCAGTCACAAAGCTGCAAGTCACTGGGGCCATACTTACTAGTCACTCAGTTCCAGGAAGCAGAGAACGTAACCCAGCCCTGTGTGCACAGATTGATGCACCTGGCTTTTCTTCCTCAGGGCCTTTCTCCTCAGGTCTCCATTCTTTGAGTAATCAGGCACTGCGTCTAACATTCTTCTACTCACTACAAAAGATTTTAGTTTCTAATCCTCTGAAGACCTAGAGTTATTTTAAAGTTTTGTGCCTGAAAGCGGAACCTCTGGTCTATAGTTAGTTGCATTTTGCAGCTAGAAATTAATCCCTTTTGTTTCTTATAATGTATTTATTTCCTGAGAGATTGTCTCTTCCCTACAGATTTGTCTGTAATCAATAAGAATTCAACTCCTTACATCCTTCCTCCGTCTCTCCTTCTTGGCTTCCAGGAGAGAGAATTAGCAGCAGCAGCAGTCACTGCCAGATCTCGCTCCAGATGTTCGTATATTCTAGACACCACATTATGGGTTTTCAGCATTCCAAAAATGACTAGTGATGGATACAGACTTTGGCTCTGCTCTGTTCCATCCCAGAGAAAGGAAATATTCTCCCTCTGCGATCAGAGGAGAAGGCAGCTGCACTACAGTATATTTTACAAACACAGCAAATGACACCTGAAAATAAATTATTCTTTTTTTTTTTTTTTTAAGGCATTTACTTCCAAAGTTACATAAGAAATATCTTAGCTCTATGCCATGCTATGAGCCTAGAGGGTGTAAAGAAATATTTTTACACAGATAGGGTGGAACAGCCATCTAACAGAGGTAGTGAGGGCAAAAACCATAATGCAATTCAAGAAAATATGGGATAAGCACAGAGATCCCAGGAGGTGGGACAGGTGAGAGTAAACATGGGTCACCGTATTGCAAGGGGATAGGAATATGGGAAGAGCAGATTGGTCTTGCAGTCCATCTCTATTGCTATGGTTCTAATTTTTTTTTTTTATTTCTCCAAAAGGTTTAATCTGTTTTGATAAACATTTTCATTGAAAAGTATTTCAACCAAAACATTGTCATATAAAAGTTTCCTGACACTTGAAATATTCTACTGTAGATACCCTCTCAGGGATCTCTACAGTATGCCCCTAGCTCAACCCTTGGGTTAGATTTAGGAGGTAGGAGGGCGGCACCTCCTGTATAAAAACAGAGTGGGAAAGCAGTCTGGCAGTTTCAATTTGGATTGTAGAAGAGAAGAAGTGCTGTTGGTTTGGTGTTTTGCTCTTGGTTTGGGTTCCCTGGATAGGTGAGGAGGTGAGATACCTCTTGTCTGGTTGGGTTGTCTCCATCTTTGAGTTTTTGGGCTCTGGTGGAATCTCTCTGAGATCCTTGGTCTCTGGATCGGGGAGGATATTGGAGAATGCATGCTTTGCTTCCACGTGCCAGCTCAGTGTAAGGGGGCAACACACATCGCCTCCTTCCAGACCTTTACCACAAGCACACACTGGGACATATTGCTGGATCAATGGCATATAAAACCCAGTTTTAGAAAAGATTCCTCAGATTTCTGGCTGTTGCCTCTCCTCAAGGACATTCATTTTCTTCCCTGAACAGTTCATTTCTGATAGAATTTTCTTTCTGTGCTGTTGAAAATATTTGGATGCAGGCCCAAACTCTCAGTGTGGGCCTGTAGGGAATATTCCAAATCTTGCTAACAGGACAAGCAGCTAAAATGAACTCTCAGATGTTAGAAAATGGACATTGGTCTGTATGACTATCTGCAGTCAAATGCAGATATGAGAGAGAGACTACAGTTGCTGTGAATGTGACCAGCTTGACATATTTACAGGCCCTGCCCACCTGGACGGAGCCGGTGAGGCCAAAAGAAACAGAAGGACAATTTGTGCTGTGTGAATCTGTGCAGCCAAAATACTATAAGCTTCTTTTTATGGTTCTGGGGCCAATTACAGAGCAGGTCTTATCAGTTTAGTCATATGTGAACAACTGGCAGTTGTCATGCTACTACTCCCTGAACCTGGAGAAAGAAACAAAGGACTTGAAAAAGGGTGCGAAAAACAGCCTTAATTGTATATTCACCTGACTATGCATGAAGCTGCTGAATTATGCATAGGTAAGCCCTTAAAAGTAGTGGGGAGCAAGTACACAGGGTCAGTAGATCATTACCCATCAAGAAGAAGAAGACGACCAATCTGAGTGCTTCTACCTCTTCCCACCTTGCCTCCCTGCACCCTATGCAGAAGCAACTTGCAGAGACAAGGGCACAGTAGAACCGGTCCCACACGCTATAGGCATCTAAGACTGGAGAGCTGAACAACTCCTGTTGCTTCCGTGACAGAGACTGCCCTCTCTAGCTCTGTGCCAAAGACCTGAGAAGGGCCATGACCAGCAGACCAAGGACCCAAAGAACATGTGTCACTGCAAGTCCTGTATTGGTGAGAAACTGTGGGCTCTAATCCCGATTTAGTGGGTTATGAAGTTAAGGCTTTTCAGCCCTTTACATATGTAAGTTCAGGCTAGAGGGATGTGATCCTAGCATTAATTCTGTATTCTCATAAGCACCAGATGTCAAGCATGCTTTTGTAAATATTGTTTTCTTATGCTTTTGTTTCTCTAATGATAAGTACTGTCCCTGTATTAGTGACCTTATGGTAACCTCAGAATAAAAAATATTTTACTCAGACAAACACTCAGGATGTGTATCTCATATTAATTGGAGAGATCACTTGAAAAAGGAAGCAGTACGCAGGGGGTAAGATCCAGAAATCTTACTACAGGTTTGTTGTGCCACAAATTAGTATCTTCAAAATTATTAATTCAGACCATGCTTTATTTTGCACAAGAAAAAAATGAAAAAGTGGGAAGCTGATCATTTAAAAAAAAAAAAAAAAAACCAAAAAAGAATGATAGTCAACAGACAGGTACTGAAGCCTCCTCAGACAAATTAGCCCTGGCCAAATAGTTAAATTTGTTTTCTGCAGGGAAAACCTCAGGGACAAATTACAATGTCCAGAGCACAGGGAGGGATGGCAATTATAGAGATGATTCCCCAAGATTTTTTCCTCAAACCTATAAACCACTTGTCTAGCAACAGACTCGCACAGAAATCAAATTAATCTGTAATCACGAGCTTATTTTTCTTTGGAAGGCATCAGAAAAGCCACGGTGATGCTTCTGCACCAGATAGTCATGGCAGGATAAACTGAAGAGGCTTCAAAGCAAAAGAGCAGTCCCAATCTTTAATCATTATGAAAAGCACAGTACCTTGACCTTGTGTTTTAAAGTTAAATGGAGTGGCATTATAAAAATTAAATTGGTTCTTGCTCATTTCCATAATATCCTTAGAAAAGCCTTGCCTAGTTTGGAATGTCTAGCCTAGCTCTGTATCTCGGGTGATGACCCCTCATGCCTCAGATTCAGGCTATGTTTTCACTTTGCTGCTGCACGTGCTCCGAAATTTCAAATTGCAAACTGCTCTCAAATGACAATATTAGTTATACACTTTACCCAAGAAAGGGGGAAGAACTATACCTGGATAATACATGACAAAATATGTCCGCTAGCAGCGCAGGGCTGCCTGAATTTGGAGTGGTAGAAAAGCAAATACCTCCCCCCCCTCCCACCCCCAGCTGCTATACAACAGCATTGTACAAAGAATCATTCTACAGAAAGTGGTTATTTTTTTATATACAGATCCAGAATGTTCCTGATAAGCCCAAAGCTATGTGAGCTCAGCTTCTTCACTAACCATGAACATTCCATTCTGGCACCAAGGGAGGGAGAATTTCAACCCTACCATCTATGTATCTGGTAATCTCGATGCAAGTGTCACTGACCTTGCAACAACGGATGTAACAAAGTACAGAAGCAGATATGGTTTACATGTTGAAAGAAAAAAATATTACACCATGCAAAACCGCGACCATGCAACCTCCTTTTTCTAGGACTAGAGCAGGCTGCTAAAACCTCACCAATTTCTGTGACCAACTCTACGCTGAGCAGTGGCATTTCCTGTGGGTGCCCTGAGAAACCAGCATCTCTAGAGAGCAAGGGGGCCACTGGTCAGCTTACTTATCTGGCTTACTTTGTTGGGATATTGAGGGATGCACTGAAGATATCCAGCGTTCTTAAAGATAGCCAGACAGATAATTTATCTCCACTCAAGAATGCCCCTATGTTATCTGGCTAAACTTTAGCTGGGTGAGTACCCAAAATATTCAAAAGCTGGCATTTAGTTCTTTGAATATGGACTACTTAAGAGTGCACTTGGAAGAAATACCGTTTCTTCATTTATTTTGTTTAGATCCCATATTCTATTATTACAATGCACGTATTTAAGCAGAATTTGTAAATAGCATGTGCTAAAACACTGAAGTGCATGCTAAAGTGTACTAGCACACACTAAAATGATTTAGTGCTAAAACAAAGGACACAAGCAATCCTTTGTTAGTTTTTGTGTGTTGTTTTAGATGGGAAACATGAAACAGAACAGGAAATATTGTTGGTGGTTTAATGTCTTTTAAAAACAACAGCAGGTGCCTCATAGGGACAGTGCCATAGCTCTGAAGTACAAATCAATACAATTTCAAGAAGTGAGCTTCAATATGATAATATTATATAATTACATCCAAGGAGGAATTAAAATTAGAGACAAGAAGATGATATATTACACATTCACGCACATACAATATATACAGGCTCTTTCATTGCTGTTGTCTGCACAAGTATCCCACACTTTGCAGAATGTCATATATTTGTATGGTCTTTATGTAAGGGACCACTGTTTCTCTGGACCGAAATACGAATCATCCACCCAGAAGCCGCCATTGTACATGATTTTTTTGGGAGCACATCCATCCCTTTTTTCAGATGAGAAAAATGTTTCTGATGCGACCTCCGAAGAAGGGACCGGGTGCAGTCCTAAAAGCTCAAGCTCGGTGGATCATTTCTGCGCACACTGGTGTGTTATTATTTAGCAAGCTCTCTACACGGCTTGTATTAAATCTATGCATTGGGCTTGCTGCACTGACACGCTGCACAAACTTTGCTATGTCGTCTGCATACTTATACTGGCGCTTTTAACAAAAGTGCTTCAGCAGTACAAAATCAATAACCATAATAGCACTGAGCATAAATCAAGTCACAACTGGGAAAGCCAAAAGCATGGAGTGGGAACCAACCTGATGAGCATTCAGAAGATTAGAATAGGAGAGGAGCGGCTTCTATTCATTTTTAAATGGTGCTAGTCTTTTAGAAAGAGGCCAGTTGGCGGGTCATATCACAGTCTGTGCCTTTTAGCTTGGTATAATGAGCCCGCAGTTTGTTTATCTTTAAATATGTAGTAGACTGAAAAGGAACCTGATTTTGATCAGTGACTCTACTGTATATAACCGGTACAGCACTGCTTCCCTCTGCAATAGAGGGTGTCCCTAAGCAATGTGTTAATACAATTAGGGGCAGATTTTCAAAGGGGTATGCGCGTAAGATACCCGCGTACCCCCTGAAAACCTGCCCCAAGCTTCCCCTGCGCGTGCTGAGCCTAAGTTGAATAAGCTCAGTGGCGCACGCAAGCCCTGGGGCGCGCGTAAGTCCCGGGGCTTTGCTGGGGGGGGGGCGTGTCGGGGCCAGCGCGACATTCGGGGGCGTTCCAGGGGGGCGTGTTGGGGGCGTGGAGCCGACCCGGGGGCATTCCGGGGGCGTGGCCGAGGCCTCCGGACCAGCCCCCGGGTTGGATGATGGCGCGCCAGCAGCCCACTGGCGCAGGCGTAACTTTTCAAACAAAGGTGGGGGGGTTAGATAGGGCTGGGGGGGTGGGTTAGGTAGGGGAAGGGAGGGGAAGGTGCGGGGGGTGTGGAAGGAAAGTTCCATCTGGGTCGGGTGATGGCGCGCCAGCAGCCCTCGGGCAGGCGTAACTTTTCAAACAAAGGTAAGGGGGGGTTTAGATAGGGCTGGGGGGGGGGGTTTAGGTAGGGGAAGGGAGGGGAAAGTGCGAGGGGGTGGAAGGAAAATTTCAGAGCGGCCTCGGAGGGAACGGAGGCAGGCTGTGCAGCTCGGCGCCCGCAGGCTGTCGATTTTGCGCAGCCTTGCACGCGCTGACCCCTGATTTTAAAAGATACGCGCGTATCTATTAAAATTCGGCGTACTCTTGTTTGCGCCGGTCGCGCGAACAAAAGTACGCACGGGTGTACTTTTTTAAAATCTGCCCCTTAGTCTAAGTAATGTATATTCAGAAATCTCTCATTTTTCCTTTATTATTTAGGCTGATTCTGAATGCCAAGATAATCTTTTTATAACCTATCTGCATATAAACGCATTTGGTTCGGATGCACTGATAACAATTGCAATTTCAACTATGGGGAAAGGCAAAGATTGTTAAGAGCTAGAGATGGTTGGTCGGTACCTTGGTTCTTCCCACGCACAAGCACAATGCGGCTTGAGACTGGACCCTAGTCTGGAGGGTGCGGGCCACCAAAAATGTTAAATAAATAAAGGATATTGATGATCTGGATTGGGGGTGGGGGGAGTTCTCCTAGTTTGAATCTGTGACAAAAACGCCACAGGAAGTCTTGTCTCTGAAATTAACTTATGCCAGAGAAGTTGTAGGAAACCGTGCTGGATTTAAATATCACTTTAGCTGGCCACAGTGTGGGAGAAGACTACTATGGAGCACGAGCATTGCTTCCCCCTTCCCCTAATAAAGGCTTTCGATAGATTTGTAATTCCTTCTGCTCTTGGCTTATTGGCCACACCACTGCAGTGGAATTTCTCCATCGTACACGTGCGGTTTGCCTGCTTAAGGCAAATTTTGTTTAACGAAATGACGAGCAAACCAGTGGCTGCACCGTCCTTTGATTGTGCCCTTCCACCCAAGCCCATGGCAACGGCCTATGTGAATTAGTCACAGCACACTGGCATGTTTTTAAGCCTATCAGAGTAAAGACATTTAATGCAATTAAGGGAATACCAGATTTGACTGTACATCATCTCAAACACAATAATATAATCTCCCTCCTAGTGCTTGCTCAGGGTCCTAACCTGATATTGGCCAACAGGCAGTCAAAGGGTATGGAACTGCTCTGCTACAACAGCTGAGCTCCTTCGTTCCCTGGGGCCGGACCAATCCTCCTGTTGACAAATTGGCCACTTTTCTTTTTCTTGTAGCATGCAGTTAACTTCCCTTTCAAAAATACATTTTTTATTTAGTGCTATAGACAGGAAAAAATCGCTCTGTCGTAAAATTGCACAACTTTACCTTAGGTGCTGAAACACGTGACATGATACCATCTTCCACTTCTATACAAAGCCGTTACAGTGCATAGCAGAAAAAGGGGAGCAAAAAAACCACATTAGCCTCTCATTTCTAATATTAGATTTGCTTTCATATCGCTTGGCCTGTACAGGCAGTTCCTGGAGTTTCATGAAATGGGGGCTGAGCATTATTGTTAGAGAACCCAAATTAGCTCAATTACAGGCAAATTTTAAAATGAACATGTGTGCACCCATATACACGCGTATTGGCGCGCAAGCGAGGAAACGCTGGAATTTAAAATCGTGCGTGCACATGCACGCGGATGTTTTAAAATACACCAACTGTGTGTAAGTATGCTCCTAATGTTAAAAGGTTACTTGAGCACAACTAGCGAGCATCTTCCATAGGATTTTGTTGGTTTTTTTGAACTTTATGTAGGCTGATTTTAAAATATGCTCGCGCGAGGGACAACTCGGTTTTTCCCAATTAGTCCACCAGTTTGCCCAGTTAATATATAGGTCTTCCAGACCTCTCTGGTTCTTCATCCTGCATTCCCCCCCCCCAGTTGACCCAGACCTTTATCCTGTCCTGTAAGTCCTAAAACTCGAGATCTACAGACATGCTCCTCATCTGGAGCAGCAGTAAAGTTACGCGGCTAACAAGCCGACACTCGCCGCGCTCTCTGGTTTTTTAACTACGGAGTCACGCACATAACTGTTGGCCCCACCCTGTAATGCCCATGCCCCGCCCCTTTTCGGCTCTTTTATTTTTGACAATATATACGTGCATACTTCACGGCTTTTTATAATCCGCGTTGCTTGCACGTGGCCCACATATGTGTGATGGTGGGCATTTTTGTATGAGCAACGCTTTTAAAATCTACCTCTCAGTGTGAGCACATTTATGATGGAATATGGGACTAAACCTGGCTGCACTACACTATATAAAGGAGGTACGAATTTGGCTTTCTTTTTCAGATGTGTATTTTCAGCAGAGATTCGCGTGAGCTATTCCTGAGTACCTGCTTACATACATTACCAGGTAGTGCAATGTGCTTTCTTTGGAAAACAAAAGTGCGTATTATACCCAGAAAACAAGCAACGGGAAAACACATCAGCAAAAATCTGTTCTTTTTTTTTTTTTTTTAATTGCTCCATGCTCTAATTAAGTGATAATGCCCATGGCGGTAGGAATTATTAAGTGTTTACACCAACAGTTTCTCCTTTCTGCTGTGTCTAGGACATCAAGGGTGCTATGCAGTGAACCAGGGCTAAAGGAACAGTTGGACAGTTCACTGCATCTGCCCCACACCCTGACAGGGTGCAAAGTCCCAGGAACTGTGGATTAGCCACGGGCGAATATGTGAAAGTATCCCTTCCCTTCTGCACAACTCCTGCATAGACTGCCATTGCAGAGAGCCCTATAAGAGGACTTTAGCCACGGAGAAACCCTGCCAGCAGGTACAAGTGTGCACCCTGATCCGAGCACACAGGCCTGCACTCACCTGAAACAAGGAGGTGGGGAAGGGAAGGAGCCAGGACACACAGGGCTTGCAATGTGAACATCCTGCACCTACTCCGTTCAGTTTCTTTTCATTTTCCTTCATTTCATCTGCTGCTTCATCAGTTTTTGTTTATGTAAAACAGAAAAAAAAAAAAAACCCCAATCGAAATTTTAAAAAAATGAAGGAAAAAAAAATGAAATGAAAAACCGAACCAAAACAAAATGTCAGGTCCCACTGGGAATGAAAAATATCCCTCCCTCTCCCGCTCCCCCAAACCTTCTTATTCTGCATGAAGCGATTTCCCAGTGGCTCCTGCCCCGCCGGAGGCATTGCTTGCCAACAGCGCCACCAGATCAGCACTCGTGGTGAATGCTAACCTCACTTCTGGGGTGCGCAAGTTACCATATTGAAAACCTTGGGACTCTAATGATATTTTGAGTGGTTTATCTCTGACAAAAATTGTCACAGTTTTTTACACCCATGGCTGTCCCTGAAAATTTGCAAAATTAAGTAGCTGCCATATTTAAAGTTCCAGACTTCTAGGCTTTTCTGAAGGACCCAGGAAGGGGGTAAGAGGGGCTAGGATGGGAGATCCCTTGCCCTGGCAAATTTGAATGAGGGGGGCAGGAGGGGACTGGGTAGGCCCTGATCTGGCCTGGATTTATTTTATGGTGGGAGTGGTGGTTGGAGGGGTCTGGAGAGGCCCTAGCTAGGAAGCCTCAGGTCCCAAGTTAAATTTTGTCAGGGCGGGAGAGTAGTTGGGAACCACTGGAGGCCTTTTTTTTTTTTTTAATGCTTGATTTTTGTTTCTGTTTGTTTTTTTAATATTTATTTTTTGGTTCAGCAAATAAAATGAACTGAGAAAATAAACATTAAACAAAACAAAAATAAAAATCCATCTTAAATAGAAAAACAACCAAAAATTTTGGGACTGTACATCCCTAATGCACATCCCAAATATATTTCCATTTATTTTAAACTAGGTGCAAATGTACACAGCAAAAAAGGAGCCATGTTCTCACGGCCAGCTGTTTCAAAGGAAAATCCCATGTAGAGTTTCCCTTTGAAAATGAATAGCAAACCATGCACAGGGTTTCACAATTGCTCAGTAGAGGATAATTTTGTAAAATCGTGCATAAAAAATTCGGCCAAGATGCACAGTTTTTATAGCAGACTAATTTAAATCCACTTTGAAAATGATCCCGACAAATCTATCTGCACAAGTTCCACCTGCTAAAATGTTTGCACACATTTTTTGGGAAATTTTATGCACAAATATTTTAAATTCCAAAAATATGTAAAGTTCACCCCCCCTGCTCAACTCCATCTCTAGGAATGCCTCCTCTCCGTTGGGATAAACAGATCCATGAATGTGGCATATGAGCATAAATTTACCTGCATAGCCAGGGGGCTGCAGTTTTGAAAAATGTGATTTCTGCATGTAAGCCACTGGTTTATTCACTGAAGTCCCTTTGAAAATTACTCTCATAGGGGCCAATGCAATTAAAACGCGCCCACAGGCACCTCTCCTGGGGGCACCATGCTATATTCTAATTAGGGGTCGCGCTGACAAGGAGGCGCTAGGGGCGACTGTGCACCCCTAACCCCTCCTTGACTGTAGGCGCCTGGGAGAGGCTGGCTGTCTGTGGCCATCCACTAGTTAAGAAAACGGACGTTGAATTTATCGGCGTCCGTTTTCCTAACCTGCGCACAGCCACGGGTTCAGAAAAGGGACACTGGTTAATTGAGCATCCGTTTCCCGAACCTGTCCACCGGCACCTTTTTAAAACTATTTTTTTTTTTAAATTTTTCGTTCATCCAACAATATCGCTATGATATTAAGTCGCAGAATATTCAGAAAAGCAGTATTTTCTGCTTTTCTGTACAACTTTTGGGAATGCTCAGAAATTAACGCCTGCTCTAGGCAGGCGTTAATTTCTGAGCGCAAAAATGTGCATATTGGACACACTTTTTTTTTTTTTACATTTTGGGTGAGTAAGTAATAGTCTCATCAACAAGTATTTGCATGTGATGAGTGCTATTTGTTTCGCCACACGTTGGACGCGCATTGTGGAGGCGCTAACCCGCGTCCAACTGCGGGTTAAACAGTGTGTTTGGCTGAGCGCACTGTATCTCATCAGCCCTAGTGTAAAGTATAGAACATCAATTTCCTCAGCATTACCACTGGCCAGGTAGGATCGTCTGTGCCTAACTTTCATACTTATCCACAGTATACAGTATATGAGTGGGTATGCAGAGATTACAACAAGTATTTGATAAACTGTGTGGTGGGAGCTGCACAGTTCATAAAATACCCTGTACCTCAGCATGTGGGAATATTTCCCAGGCAAGAAAATCTATTGTATAAACATACACGTGCATATAGATGTGTCTAAAAATAAAAACATGCATGGGTAATAACCCCGATTTATACGCGGAGGCAGGCATTTTATAAAATATTTATTTATTTATTTATTTATTTTTAGATTTTTATATACCGGTGTTCCTATATGAAATAAAGATCACATCTTTATGCACGCATACTATTTTGAAAATGTTCTTTTGAGCACATTTGAAATCACCAGTTTGCTGATACCTTCCCTCCAGTTCTCCAGTCCATCTCTAGTTTACCTAAGCACCTTCAGCACGTCTCCCTGAGCCCCCCCCTCCCACCAGTTCACCCAGTCCTCCCGTCCACAAAATGCAAACAGCAAAGATATATCCCATTCAATAAAGGCCTTCAGTCACTAATACTGAAAGGCAGATAATAGCAGGGCACCAATATCAGGGTCCTGGAGTGCCTATCTACAGGAAGGTTTCTAAAGCATAACTCGTAGCAAAACTGACTGTGCGGTTCATGGGCAGAGAATTCTTACTCTTCTGTCACTCTGATGAAAGAGGAGGCAATTCCACATTCAGTGAACTAGCCACAGTCTACGGGAACAAATTACCGGAGGCAGGAAGTGATGGACCCATAAATTGAACTATATCACCATTCTGATCTAGATGAACTCAGCTGAAGCTCTAGGACATTCATCTAATGTGTATCTACCTTTTCTGACATGAGGATCATAAAAAGTTGACCTCTCTCTTGCTAGCACATCCAGGTGTTTCCCAGTTCAATTTGCTTAGCAACAATAAAACTGATTATTTCCCTTTGCAGCCAAAGGCCATGGCACGCTTTGCTTAAGACGCAAACCTTATCTACCCTGCAGAAGTGCAGTAAATCGATCCCAGCTGTGCACAATAAGGGAAGAAAACACAGGTACAAGCACTTAAGTCTGCCCGTTAAGGCTTCTGAGCTGCGCATCATTTAATTTGCCAGAAGCCCACAAATCAGTGATTTTCCTTAATTATCGCTTAGCAGCAGCTTTCTTTTTCAGCCAGCGTTATCAGCTTTTATATTTCCATTCAGATCAGATCTTTCCATTCAGAATTAGATTTTGGTGGCAAACTTGATGAAGAACAGCTAAGGAAAAGCAAATAAGACTGAAGCGTGCCAAAAAGCAAGATCTCGTGACAGTGGTTCTTATTCCTACCCTTAATAATAATAGCAAGAAGAAAATGAGGAGGTTCTGGATGATCTGGTTTGGTGGTAAGGCGAGTATTCACAAACCACAGAGGTTCCGTTTCTAAGTCACAGTTTAACTTTGTCTGTCCAGGTGAGTTGGATAATACTCGAGCCAGCCAGGCCTCACAAAGCCAAATCTGAGCCAATCCTGCTGCCTCTCAGTCTCAGACAAGTGTCACTCTGCCATCTAACAGCTGTAAGACTGCTGCCAAAAAAAAATCATGAAATCAGGTGAACAGTCTAGGTGGCTCAGGGCCTGAGCATTATAATTCTTTAGAAGGTCTGGGATCAGTTTTTAAGGAGACAGTACTAAACAGAAATTTCTGCTGTAGTCAGTGCAGGGGTTTCCTTCACAGCTGAGCTTTTTTTTTTGTTCGGGTCTCAGACGAACAATGTTCTAAGGTTCTGCGCTTGTCGTGCAGCCCTCTCTAGTATTTTATACGCTCAGCATACACTGCATGCCTACCAAGTGCAAAACAGCCTTCCTAGCCAAAGCATTCCCAGTAATTGTCTGGCAGTACGATCCCAGCTTCTCTTATTTGCAACTTAATAGTGCATTAAAACATATTTACAGAGCAAAACATGTGCTTTACAAATCTGTTACACAAATATTGGCCCATTCATCTGTGCATCAGTTACCATGGCCTTCATGATTGCAGGATTAAAGTGATAAATCCTCTATTCAGGCAAGGCTCAATTCACCCAAAGTAACGGCATAGAAAAAATTCCAGAGAAAGCTATTCATGGACCTTGGTGGACAAAACTATTGAAATCCTGTGCTAAAGAAACTCAAAGCACAGAGGTGTTGGATGCCTCAGGAAAGGCCTGTATGTGAGATTTCAGATCGGCTCCTAATCTGAACTGCACAGTACATTATCAGCTCTGAGCGTGCTCTGAACATGAAAGCAGCTCAGATTAAGGCAAGAAGCTAAAAATGCTCTCCCGCATTGCCTCATTTTAATATGCTCGACAGCCCAGCTCCAGGAATCAATGGGGGAAAAAAAGGATAAATAAATGAAAAACATAATTCTTTATTGGGTAACAAAATTCACTTTTGTGTTCATAAAGGAAATTAGAAAGAATGTTATACAACAGTATAAAATTAGAAAAAAGGGTCTCCTGCAGATTGTAAACAGCAGAAAGTCTGCAAGTAAAGGTCACACAGTATACGGACTCAGTAACTGCACTGGTGAAACAATGCACACTATTCTAGCACTTTTGTGAGACAGCAAATTGATATACGAATAGCATTAACAGCAAGGGCAAGAGAAGACATTAGTTTTCACCAACTGACATACAAAAACAACACAGTATCACACACCAGTAACGTCACCTATTGAAGATTCACAGGAAGCTCCTTGCCCACCCCTGCCCAGCCTGAACTCAGTACGCTCCCCTCCTCACTCCCTGCCTGACTTAACCTGAGAACTCCCCCAGCCTGGCCCAAGTACCTTTCCCTGTTCCCCCCCCCCCTCTCCTATATACCTGAAGCTCTCGCCTCCTTGGCCTTCCTTCAGTCCTGTGGGCGCCAGCACTGCTGCTCCCCCAGGGTCTTCCAATTTGCCAGCCATCCACCTCCTTCTGGGACTGTGGCCCTGAGGCTTTGCAAAGAGCATGGAGGCATGTGATCTCTACAAAATGCATATATTCGCAAATCTTCCACAAGTTCCCAAAGACTCCATCAAGCTCTCTAAGCATATTTTATACAGAGATACTATTCGTTTCTCACTTGCCTCATAACACACACACACACACTGACGCATTCTCTTCCACCACTTCCTCTTTCTTGAGGATGACGACCACACTTACTCATAGAAGCATGCCCTGCCTTATAGGAATATCATGGCAAAACCAGGAGCCTTGACCACCACGTCTACCAGGTGTTGTATGTGTGAGGTGACTTACTTATGTGTCTATTAGCTTGTGTCACTGATAAATGACTGCATGCTGTAGTGATAACTAGTGCTTGAAGGAGCCAGAATAAACAAATCTTGTATGGCCATCTAGCTCGTCAAAGGGTATTGTATGTGTGCTTGAGTGGATGAAAAGTGTTAATGTGTAAAAGGGTTTGCCTATATATGGAAAGCATGTGGCATGCCCATGTGAGTGTGTGACGCATGCCTGAGTCTGTGCGATAGAAAGTAAAGCTGTGAATGCAATTACAAAGAGACTCCACCTTCTGCATATTCCAAATTTCTTTTTCTTCTTGAGGCATAGCAAATCATTTAAAATCCCAATTAGCTCTTTTCCCCACAGTTGCTATTTAGCAAAACCTGAATTTCCAAAAATATTCATCCTCTAGAGCTCCTAGAGCCCAGGTGGGGAGGGGGAGGGGTAATGGACTCCATGTATTTAATGGTAGCTTAGTTATGCAACGTGTGAAAACCGAGGTTTAACTCTCCCAAGCTGCAAGTTCATATTGTCCCAAGAGGATTTTACCCTTCTGTTTTTATGAGAAGAATTCTTAGCACATTGGTCGAAGGAGATGTTTACCTTCTGTTGGCCAAGAGTCTGATTGAAGGTTTTCTTCCTTTTTGTGTCTACAGTAATAAACTTTTATGAAAAATATCCTCAGTTAATCCAGTTTGGTCTCCATTGGCACATAATGACTGAGAACTCTTACTGTGTTATAATGACTCTGACTCATTATTACTTATATTAGAAAGCAATTAGAGAGCCATTTAGACAAGTTTGCATTCTATGAATAACTAGTCTACATGCAAAGACACAAAATCCTGTCATCAGCACGTTATTTATTGTTTGGTACAGACAAACACAGCTCTTGCACTACTAAGATCTATGCGTACATCTTGGGCACCCAAACTGTCCAGTAGGGGGATAATTAAAATGTAAATGAAAAGCAGGCCTTGCTAGTGAAGGAAGCCTAATGAGGAGGCTAAATTCATTTGGAGAGGACACTAATTTCTTTTATTCACAGCTCTTTAGTTAATTCACGTTTATTAAGAATATGGTTTCCTTTCGTATCTTGTACTGGAATTGGAAACAGCTAATCAAGTGTACTGTAAAGTCTTAACGTCAATCATCTGAGGCTCTTTCTTTTTCCTCCAGAAATTTAAGAACCTGCACTCGGAGGGGTCATACAGCATGTGACAATTTATTGCAATACCTCGCATAGTGTTCTGACTTTGTCTGCATGTTAAGTTGCAGCAAACATGCTATCGATGTCTTGCAGCCTCCACTAAATCACATCACACAGCAGCCTCCTCCTAAAATTTCATGGCAAAGCTGGAATCAAAGTGTGAAAGTGACAGAAACCAATATAAAGAAAGTTACAATTATTTATCTACTGTAGTGCCAGTAGTGATTGACGTACTTTTCTGTGCTATACTGCTGATGTACACATTCTCTGGATGTTTCTTATTTTGTGTCTCTTTTAGGATTTTCAAATCATCTTGCTCTAGCTTGACAAGGTTTAAAAATAGTTATCTTGCTATTATCTCAGCTACCCCCAAAGTGAAAATAGCTTTCAAAAGTAAATATGCCTCTTTTTTTCCTGTAATTTCATAAGAAGGGCTGCTGTAAAGTATCTGACTGTTATGGACTGGCAGGCTGGAATCAGGGAGCACCCCACAGAAGTGGTACAGGACTACAGGGTAGGACTGGAGCTAGTCTTCTGCCTAACCAGACTCTTCCCTGCAGGTTGATCCCTTGAGTTCTGGGGGCCAGTAGGACTTTTCTCCTCCTGAACATCATAGCTGGAGTTAGGCACAGGCTGAAAGCTGGGTCCCGGTATAGGCTGGGAACTGGCTACAGGTACTGGTTGGAAACTGGATCCAGGCAGTGGCTGGGAGCTGGATCCAGGCACTGGCTGGAGGCTGAAAACAGGTACTGGCAGGGAGCTGGAACCAGATATAGACTGGGCTGAAGAGAAGGCTGGAGTTGAGGGTAAGGCCAGGACCAGAGGCAAGGGCAAGGCCTGGGAAAACATACAAGGGACTGGACTGGACAGGGCAAGACAAGGACTGGACTAAACAAGGACAGAACAGGACAAGGACTGGCAGGCAACAAGAAAGCCCAACAAGGCACGAGATTGGGCAAGATAACTCTAGTAGGCCCGGAGGCCTTAAGGTAGGACAGATAGGCCCAAGAGGCCACAGAGCAAGGCAAGGAAGCTGGAAGGTTACAGAGTAGGTCAGGGAGCCAAGATAGGCCACAGAGCAAGCAAGAGGCCAGGAAAGGCCACAAGCAAAGCAAGAGGCCAAGAGAGGCCACAAAGCAAGGCAGAAGGCCTGGGTAGGCCACAAAGCAAGAGGGGAAGGCCTGGGTAGGCCACAAGGCAAGCTAGAATAGTGAGAAGGAGGTGGCCAAGTCAAGGAACTGAGGTGTCTCAATGAAAAGGCACCGAGGGACTGGACAGGCTGGGTTAAGTAGGCCTGGGGCTGAGGCATCAGGTGATTAATGAAGTGGTGACTTGCACAGCTGAGGACCCTTGGTGGAGGGAAGGCTGTGCAGCAGGTGAAACCATGGCATGGGGAGGCTGCATAGCAGGTGAAATCGTGACACTGAATGTCTCAACAGATAACAACAAAGCACCAAGAAGTATAGGATGTAAACCTTTTCCCTTCAGCTGTAATTAAGGTGAAAATAAACTGCTTACAAGACCTATCCATAGGAGTGCTAATGTACCAGGTCTTTTTTCCTTATCATGAACTGTTTTAAAATGTTTCTTTTTTGCTTTGCATAATTTATACACTTTGCTTTTCGTAAATTGCCGGTTTTGTTAATTATAACTGCAAAGACAATAGTGAACAAGTTAGGAGCTTATTAAAAGTTTAACAAACTTATTTGAGAACATGTTAATTTAATGCTTTATTAGTTCACCTCATTTAAGGTTATGGCAGATTCAAGGGACTTGGTTAAAGAATGGATCTAATTCTGTCCATGATGAGACTCATTGCCTTGAAGGCATGGAAGAGTTACATTGGATAATAAGAGTATGAAGATTCATTTTCACTGATTTCCCAGCTGATGGGAATGCAGCATGTGTGAACGCTCCTTAGATTTAAACAGGAGAAAGGAAACTGAACAGGATTTATAGCTGATAGGCCCTAGGGTTTGAGCCATCTACAATCCTTTTGGTCTCTGGAGGGAGAATAGCAGGAATTTATTGGCTTTTTGTCAAATAATAGTTATAAAAGGAGATATTCATGAGATAAGCTAGAAAAATACTAGTTCAGAGCACAAAAGAGGAGAAGCAATCATCAACACTTGATTCATAGGCTTTACTATACCCAGACATACCCAAAAGACTCACTTGCTCCAGTATCTAATTTTTGAGAGTTCTCTGGCATGACTATGTTTACACCTATTCTAGGCTCAGGTTGGAGCACTGCTGCAATCACACCATGTTTGCTCATTAACCCCCAGAATATCAGATTCAGATAACTTTGCTGGCATGACAGTTTCCCATGCGCCACATATAGCTTTAGTGTCCTATGTTCATGATAGAGGAGGCGCTGTTGTGTTTCAGTGAGGCAGGTCATGGGTGACTAAGGACTGTGGTGTCCCTGCCTCTTTCCAAATTTTCCTAACTCAAGCTCCATGCCTTCAAAATAATTAGCCCTGTAGGTGTTGATTTTCAAAGCTATTTACGCATTAACTCCCCTTTGTGCACCCCTTCATGCAACCCTTACTATGTTAACCTTTCCCATGTTTTTATCTCCCTTGTTAACAATTTCCATGTTTATTATTGTTCAATGTATTGACAAAGGAAACGCTTGATTTCCTGCATTTTTTGTTGGAATGTAAACCGATGTGATGTGTAAAATCGAACACCAGCATATAAAAATAAATAAACAAAAACAAATAAATAAATAATACATAAATTTTATGCTTTTAAATGTCCTTTGCAAAGTAGACTGTGGCTCTGTGCGCATGAAAGTAAACCCATAACCCAGTTACACGCAGAGAGGCATTCCGGGGAGCAGAGCTGGAACTAGCTGGGTAATTCACAAGTTATATGGCTAAATGCCTTTGAATATGGACCCCCGTATGTGTAAGTTCACCCCTTTAAAAAGGAGGAGGAACTTTACAGGAGTTGATCTTTGCACATATAAGGCCAACAACTTGAGCATTTTAAACATGAACCTATGTGCGTAATTTCACTTTGAAAATCCTGGCTCTAGTCTGCATGTTCAAGTTACACACAGATGTTAGCCCTGCGCATGGAGCTACAAAATTACCCTCCATTATGTGCAGTGCGTGGAGGTCCAGAGGAGGTATACTAGGAGGGGTAGAGTGGAGATCGAAACTCTGGAGTGCAGAGCTATGAGCTTTCTGACTGGAATTGTTCCTCCATGAAGTACTTTGTTTGCAGGCTGCTTAAGAAATAAATCAGGGGAAAAAGTGTAATGTCTATGACATCACTTTTTTGTGCTTCTTTTGTTCTTAAAAAAGTATATCACTTATGTATTCACCTTGTCTGTCTATCTGGCTGTGTATAATTATCTCCTGAACCATTAGACTTACAGCAACAGAATTATCAGGATAGGTATATCTATAGAAAAGTTAGAAACCAAAATACCCCTAAAGGATCTAGCCGACAAACTGAAGACCATGAAAAAAATAATAATTTTAGAAAAATACTCATACGAATTCCTCCACAATTCTATTCTTTTTTTTGAGTTTACAGCTCACATGTGACATTGCCCTAACTCCTGTATAACCTTCCAACTCCTACTACTACTGCCACTTCTGCAATGCTGCACAGATACACATAGGAGCCATTCCCTACTCCATGGAGCTTATAGTCAGTCAAGACAAACATACATGACAAACATGAACCTGTAGTAAGAATATTGATTGCAAAGAAGGGGTTTAGGAGGTAAAAGCATCCCCAACAAGGTGAGTGTGGCCAGAGAGGGAGCACGAAGCACTAACTCAGGAAATCTATTCCAGGCACATGGCACTGTGAGGTAGAAAACAGAGTCAGGAACTGGTGTGGAGGCCAAGGGCACAGATACGGGGCTACTCATTTTGATTTTTTTTTAAAGCACTTCGCCCACTGGGGATGGCTCAGAGGGCGGGAGGGTGTGGGGACAGGGGAACAGTTGCGGTAGCAAGTGATTGAGGATGATTACAGGGGAGATGGAACTGAGGAGCCAGGAGGAAATGGGGTCAGAAGAACAAGTACTGAGTTTGGAGGAGGAGAGAAGATAGGTCGTTTCCTTTAGTCTAATTTTAGGAAAGGAAAAAAGCATGGATTAGTTAACGGAAGGGGAGGTGAATGACTTGGGGGTGGAGGAGGTGGCCTGGTAGAGAACCCACAATTAATTTTGGCAATCTTTTCATGGAAGAAGGCAGCTGTAGTCTGCACAGAGAGTGTGGGGGAAGGGGGTGAGGAGTCAGCTTGAGAAGGGAAGTGATTACAGTACGGTGGGTGTTTGTCAGAAGGACAACATAATCTTATTTGCTTGCACATGGTGGTAGGGGAGGGGAACGATTTTCAAAATCATTTACCCAGAAAATAATGGCTTAGCTGAAAAATTTCCCTCCTTTTCCCATCTTAAATTAGCCAGAGGCTTCCATAGAATGTGTGCCTTTAGCCGGGGGGGGGGGGGGGGGGGGGTTTAGATCAGGTGACATCTATGCGAGGCGAGCTATGTCACCCCCTCTGGGCAGGTTGCACACAAATGGTACAAAGGTAGGTGGGATGCTCTTAGTGCATGTATTATGCCTTGCCAGTTTTCATAGGGACACCATGCACGTGATTCAGTCTTTAAATATTTACTGCGATGTGCAGGAGCTATAAGTGCAAATGGTGGGCCTGGGGGTAACCTGCACGAGCGGTAGTTGCTAGAGATGTGAATCGGAAATGAAATCCGAACCGATTCTGGTTCCGATTCACATCTATAGAGATGTGAATCGGAACTGAAATCTGAACCGATTCTGGTTCCGATTCACATCTCTAGTAGTTGCTACCCTTAACAGAAACATGGGGGTGACCTGCACAGAGTGGCAGTTGCTACCCTTAACAGAATCATGGGGGTGACCTGCACGGAGCGGCAGTTTCTACCCTTAACAGAATCATGGGGGTGACCTGCACAGAGCGGCAGTTGCTACCCTTAACAGAATCATGGGGGGGGGGGGGGGGCGGGGTGACCTGCACTGAGTGGCAGTTACTACCCTTAACAGAATCATGGGGGTGACCTGCACTGAGCGGCATTTACTACCTTTAACAGAATCATGGGGGTGACCTGCACGGAGCGGCAGTTGCTACCCTTAACAGAATCATGGGGGGGGGGGGGGGGGGGGTGACCTGCACTGTGGCAGTTACTACCCTTACAGAATCATGGTGGTGACCTGCACGGAGCGGCAGTTGCTACCCTTAACAGAATCATGGGGGGGGGGGGTGGGGGTGACCTGCACAGAGTGGCAGTTACTACCCTTAACAGAATCATGGGGGTGACCTGCACTGAGCGGCATTTACTACCTTTAACAGAATCATGGGGGGTGACCTGCACGGAGCGGCAGTTGCTACCCTTAACAGAATCATGGGGGGGGGGGGGCGGGGTGACCTGCACTGTGGCAGTTACTACCCTTAACAGAATCATGTGGTGACCTGCACGGAGCGGCAGTTTGCTACCCTTAACAGAATCATGGGGGGGGGGGGGGGGGGGGGGGGGTGACCTGCACTGAGTGGCAGTTACTACCCTTAACAGAATCATGGGGTGACCTGCACTGAGCGGCATTTACTACCTTTAACAGAATCATGGGGGTGACCTGCACGGAGCGGCAGTTGCTACCCTTAACAGAATCATGGGGGGGGGGGGGGCGGGGTGACCTGCACTGTGGCAGTTACTACCCTTAACAGAATCATGGTGGTGACCTGCACGGAGCGGCAGTTGCTACCCTTAACAGAATCATGGGGGGGGGGGGGGGGTGACCTGCACTGAGTGGCAGTTACTACCCTTAACAGAATCATGGGGGTGGACCTGCACTGAGCGGCATTTACTACCTTTAACAGAATCATGGTGGTGACCTGCACGGAGCGGCAGTTGCTACCCTTAACAGAATCATGGGGGGGGGGGGGGGTGACCTGCACTGAGTGGCAGTTACTACCCTTAACAGAATTATGGGGGTGACCTGCACGGAGCGGCAGTTGCTACCCTTAACAGAATCATGGGGGGGGGGGGGGGGGCGGGGTGACCTGCACTGAGTGGCAGTTACTACCCTTAACAGAATCATGGGGGTGACCTGCACTGAGCGGCATTTACTACCTTTAACAGAATCATGGGGTGACCTGCACGGAGCGGCAGTTGCTACCCTTAACAGAATCATGGGGGGGGGGGGGGGGGGGTGACCTGCACTGAGTGGCAGTTACTACCCTTAACAGAATTATGGGGGTGACCTGCACGGAGCGGCAGTTGCTACCCTTAACAGAATCATGGGGGGGGGGGGGGGGGGGGCGGGGTGACCTGCACTGAGTGGCAGTTACTACCCTTAACAGAATCATGGGGGTGACCTGCACTGAGCGGCATTTACTACCTTTAACAGAATCATGGGGGTGACCTGCACGGAGAGGCAGTTACTACCCTTAACAGAAACATGGGGTAACCTACATGGAGCGGCATTTACTGCCGTGGGAAGCTTGCTGGGCATACTGGATGGACCATTTGGTCTTTTTCTGCTGTTGTTCTATGTTACTATGGTGCAGGTTATTGAAAACTGTGCCCATAAAGTGCATTTTGTGATCTCCAAGGAATAGGGTGGTCAAGTGACTCATTTCCAGGACAGGTTGATCCAGTGCTGAGTTTTACCCCATGACATGCAGAGGCGTGCAGTCTTGCTTTCCTTAACGAATACAGAAGTCAATCAGAACTACAATCAGCCTGTACTGTAATTTTGGAGACCGGTGACAACCCTACCAATGAAAGATTTCCATTCTTCTTTACCCTTTTCCCTCTCACTTCTGCCGGAGTAGCAGAGCTTGATGGTTTGGAGCACATCTGAATGAGGCAGCATGGGTGACTGAGGTGTGAACAGGCATTTTTGGCTCCTTGCCCTTAGTTCAAACTGACATTACCTCTACGGCGTGCTCAGACAACGGTCCTTTGCTCATTTTCATATCATTGCTAACATCAGGAAGAGTGGCTCTGCCTATTGGGAAGGGGATAAGGAGACTCCTGACTACTGTAATGAAGCTGACAAAGCACGTCATGAATCTGAGCAAGGGCCAGTCTGAAAAGACATAGGAAAATAAAGTTTCTTTGAATTTTGCAGACAAGGAGGGCCTCTAAGTTGTATTTTTAACAATAGAAAGTTCACACAAATGTTTTTACATCATGAACTTAGATGAACTGAACCTTTAATAAGGTGACAAGGGGCATGTAACAGGTCCAAGGAATTATAGCTATGTCGGCAGGAAATCCAAAGTTATTACTACTGTCTAAATTGGAAATGCCAGGTGGGTTTTCTGCCTCCTTGATTGATCTCACCAACTTAGGTATAGTTTCTTCCACAAGGTTAAAGCCCTAATTGTTCTTCCATGGAAGGAATGAATGTGATATCCGACACCTCCGGAGGGGAGAGGGATAGAAGTGAGTAACCAACACTACAGGTAAGACACCAATAGGCAGGCAAGTGCTAAAAAGCCAACCTTGCATTCTGAGGGATGCTTTTCCAGAGCAAACACAAGAATATCTTCACAGCCAGCCATTAGATAATTAAAACAATAATAAAAAAGAAATAATTGGCAAAAGCAGATAGTGTAAAATACAAAGAGTTACTTTACCAACCCCAGGTAGCTTTGACACCTGACAAGTGAACGGTTAAAGAAACCTGAACTTATATCTGAAGATGGGAGACTGTAAATTGCAACACAGGACAGTGGCATACAGACAAGTTCCCAGCCAGCGCAGAAAAAAAAAAAAGCAGTACAACAGACAAATGCAGATTCTGTAAAATAGAACCAGAAATGGTTACCCATTCCATCGCTGGGCACCGCGTGCTGGCGTCAGAAGGTCTGCATACAGAACTACACTACGAGGTGGCACAGCTCATTCGCTGGGAACTGTGAAAAATACTGCAACATCCCTGTACCAGGAAAAACACTGGGATGATGACCCTGAGAAAATCGCGGAGAATGGAAGAAGTTGTGATCACCTAGGACATTCCCATTCCAACTGATAGAAAGCTCGGTGCAAGAAAACCCAGACGTTTTGGCAAAGGAGAAAAACCCGAGACTGGCATTGTTAGCAGAAATGTCGGTACCAAGCAATTGCTCTGTATACCATATGGATGAACAAGAAGATTGTCATGTACCAAGAGATGCAATCAGAAACTAGGAAAATGTGGCAGAAAGATACAGAAATAGCCCCAGTTATATTAGACGCCGTTGTCCCGATTAAAAAGGACTCCCAGGTGCATCTTGAAATGCTGTCTGTACCTATAACATCCTACGAAAGCTCTTGTTGACATAACACAAAAATTAAGAAGGGCATTAGCCCTGAGATCATACCCAACCCGGCTTCCGAGTGAGTTTTACTCCTGTCCTGGTACGCACCAAACGAACCCATTGGGAGATCTTAGTCCAGCCATTAGCTAACTGCAACGGGTTGGCACAGTTGGTAGATCTTGTAATCACAGCAGATGGTAAAGAGCAGCATGGCAGAGATGGAACCTCTGGATTACACCTAAATGGAAGTGAGGCAACACAAGTATCTCGTTACACTGAAGGCCTTGTGTACTTGTAGGATGCCATGACCAGCAGAAAAAGCATATGGGCATGCATGCTGCACTCTGATTAATCTCCAGGGAGAATGCAAAGCCTCAAAAACAGGCAATCAGGGCCGACAGGACCATCAGGGCAGACTAGACAGTTGTCTAGGGCGCCGGAAGTGGGTAGGGCACTGCAGAGTGATGCGAGAGCGGCATTCTGGAAAAGGAAGACGTTTGGAGAGGCGGCGCCGGAGGGAATCGAGCATTTCAGAGATTTAGAGGTACGTTTTGCGTGGTATGAAATGAGTTCGGGTGGGGGGGGGGGGAGAGAGAGAGAGAGATGCGGCGATGACATCATGGCCTAGGGCAGCTGGACCTTCTTGCACCGGCACTGCAGGCAATTACTCCTCTACAGATAGTTAATCCAGGATGCATCAGTTTTGATTGAATCAGCAGCAGGGTTAACTCTGATATCTACTAGTATTTGATAACTGCTTTATTTTAATGCCCAATTGAGGAATTGTAAATAAATGGAAAGCAAAAACTCAAGCATTGTAAGTGTTATTCATAAGAAATTGTTGTTATAGGTTGTCAACCATATAATTTGAGTTTTTACTTTATTCATTTCGGTGACGCCTTTACTCAAAATGCAGTCATATCAAGCAAAGATTAGGATGAAAATCCAGGCGGAGGTGAAAATCCTGAAGAGCAGACACCGGAAGAATGAGACCTGCCAGTCAGAAAACACACAAGGCGGGATGGGGGCCCAGGAAGGAAAGATTTTAATTCTGCTCAAAGCTGAAGTTGAGCAAAGAGAGTGAGGGGCAGTTCTAGAGGTAGGAGGCAAAGACCAAAGGTGGGGGAAAGCCCAGGGGAGAGGAACAGGAAGAAAGAAACAGACAGAGTGAAGAGAGGGAAGAAAAGGAGCTGGCAGTAGAGAGTATTAGCAATGATGCCCTGGAGACAAGAGGGAGCAATTTGGGGACAGGAACACAAATACTACAAAGAGGGCCGAGGAAATAAAGGCAGAAACATGAGCAAAGGGAGGCCTGGAGAAGACAAGATGGAGAGAGAGAGAGTTAACAAGGAAGTAATGAAGAGTTGCAGTAATCAGAACTGAGTAGGAGGCGACAATGAGTGCCAGCCTTTGTAGCCTCAGGACTGAGGAGACAGCTGACGCCCGTGAATGCCTTTGCAGCAAGAAGACTTTAGGAAAGGAAAGGAATAGCCTGCTTAATGATAACTGCATGGCTCCGAGCCTGGGAAGGAACAGATCAAATTCAACAAAGGAAAAATGCATTGCAACTTACGCAGGGATGAAAAATCCAGAGCCTAAATGTGACCTGGGGAATGGCCGTATAGTCAGAGCACCAGGACTGAGCCCACATCCATAAGGCAGAAAAGTTAAGCCAGGGCTTCCCAAACCTGTCCTGGTATACTTCCCTTCAAAAAATACTTGCCCCACAGACTCTGGTGTGTGGTGTATGTCTGCACATTTAAGACTAATCGGAGAAAATTCTTTTTCACTCAACGCACAATAAAGCTCTGGAATTTGTTGCCAGAGGATGTGGTCAGTGCAGTTAGTGTAGCTGGGTTCAAAAAAGGTTTAGATAAGTTCTTGGAGGAGAAGTCCATTAACGGCTCTTAATCAAGTTTACTTAGGGAATAGCCACTGCTATTAATTGCGTCAGGAGCATGGGATCTTCTTAGTGTTTGGGTACTTGCCAGGTTCTTATGGCCTGGTTTGCCCTCTGTTGGAAACAGGATGCTGGGCTTGATGGACCCTTGGTCTGACCCAGCATGGAAATTTCTTATGTTCTTATGGATCAGACTGTAAGCTCCATGGAGCAGGGACTGTATCTTATGTGTGCTTGCACAGTGCTGAGTATGTCCAGGAGCACTGTAGAAGTGAAGAATACTAGAAGTGTTATTAGCAGTCACAGAGGCCAGTTTTTCTTTATTTTTTTTATGCTATACCTTTTATAAGGCCAGAATATAAAACTCATCAGTGTACATCGTTTTTTCCTTCTCTGCCATCACAGCTTCCTGTCCTACCTATGCCCAGCAAACCTGCAGAAGAGAGACCAGATCTTGCACAGCTTAAGCAAAACGTGGGGTGGGGGAAGGGAGAGGCCGGCAGTAGAAAAAAAAAACCCAGCACGGCAGAGCAGGTGCAAGCCAAGATGGAAAGGTCAAAAGATGGGTCCAAGTTAGGGCAACAGTTCCTTCCAACCAATCCGCAAAAGGAACTTGCCTAGAAACCACAACCTTTAAAATATACTTAGACAAACCAGCTGAACCCTCCCAAAAGAGGGTGATGAATCTGTGATAAACTCATGCTATGGGGTTGACAGGAAGTGCCTCCTGAAACCACCCCCCCCCTTTCAGATGCGAGCAGGCATTGCCTACCTGGATGGCAACGGCCAATGCTGTGTGTAGTAGCGTCATGGCAAGATTGCTCCAATGGGGGGCTAAGAAGAAAAACCATGAGCATCACTACAGAGTCAGAATTTCTGCTGCTGGAACTGAATTTGCATCAGCAGCTGAATGGTAACAAGGGAGAAGATCGCAACATTCCCCATGCTAAGACTGGAGTGTCTAGGAGAGAAGGACCTTGGCGAACACCAGAATCAGGCCTGGGAGGACTTTGGCTGGCCATTGGCATTCCCAGCTTGGCTTGGTGAGAGAGTCCCTTGTGAGGCCCTAAGTTTCTTTTTCTTGTTTTGGAAATACAGACCTGGGTTCACAGGGATGGAACAAATATATTCAGGCAGTTTTGCTACATGCAGCAATGCGTGGATTCTTATTGTGTCCCGAGTTGTGACTGATAAGGGTCCTGGGTTTGGGAGTGGTAATCCCTTGGGATATTTCTAACAACAGCAGTAGTAGTAGTAGTAGTAGTAGAAGTAGTAGTAGTAGTGGGTTTTCAAGATACACAAAGAATATATAAAAGATAAATTTGCAAATGTCAAGCTTCTAATGCAAGCACATTGATTTCATGCATATTCATTGTGAATAATTTGAAAACCCAACTGGATGTGAAGTCACTAAGACAAGTCTGGGAAGCCCTGAGTTAAGCTAGCAATATTTGTATTGCTGTGGACAAAGAAGGACTTTAGTTTTCACCTTTTACAAGAACTAAATTACATTGAAACAAAGCACAGATCTTCATCACAGCCCTGTGCAGGCATCACACTGATACACGTAAAGCAGAATACAGCACAGATAGCTGAAGAGCAAATCCTCATCACAGCCCTGTGCAGACATCACACTGATGTAAAGCATGAATATAGCATAAACAGATGAATCATAGATTCAGGAGAGGATTTTCAAAATTCCTGAAAATCCAACACATTTAGGAGATACAGTTTCAAATAAGAAAAACGAGTCATACTCGTTTTCATTCGATTATGGAAAAAAAGCAATTTGAAAACTCTTCTTGAAGGCCATTCCTGCATGCATGGACTTGCTAATAATGAAATCAATTTCTGTTTAAGATTAAAGGCATTTTGGTTATCTGCAGCTGCTCTGCTTTGACAGGTTGCTGCAAGAGTTTCAGAGTGTAATTGATTTGGGGCGTGATCACTTAGACTGGACCAGGCAGAAACGTTAATAGGGTACGGAATGAGCAAACAGAGGATCTCCTTCTGATAGGTTCTGTCCCCATCTGTCGCTGCAGCGCCTCTATAGTCCCCAGGAATATAAATAGATGTGACTGCAGAGGGGAGGGAGAGGAAGTCATGCAGAGAAAGTGGATGTGGGGGGTAGATTTTCAATAAGACGTGCAACAAGGTGATTTTCAAACATAAAGTATCTGCACAAATGACTGTTATGCATGAAAATCTATTCATACCTCTAGACCAGAGCTTTCCAAACTTTTCATGTTGGTGACACACATTTTAGACAAACATAATTTCGTGACACAGTAATTCAGTCTACCAGCAAACCAGAAGTTAAAGGTTAAACGAACAAAATGTATTTCAACAATTTATGTATGTTTCCTTAAATATATACATAAATAAAATGTTTCACAACACAACCTATCTCATAATAAATATTTGCAGGCTTCCACTTCCTCCATGCTGATCTCGTACATTGTGAGATCGGCATAGAGAAAGTGCTACTCTTGCACATTCCCAAAGATTACATGTGCCAATCACTAAAAAGTAATTTTTTTTTTTACCTTTGCTGTCTGATCTTAGTTTTCTAATCGGTTGGTCACAGGCTTTTTTTTCCACCTTTCCTTTCTTGTTTTTTTGCCAATTCCTTTTACAGGGTCTTTTTTTCTATTTCTTTTCTCTCCATCTGTCTTCCCTCAAACACACAATCAGGTTCTCATTCTCACACGCTATCTCACACATTCTCACACACACAGGCTCTCACTCACATGCAATCTCACACATCCACAGCTCTCACTCTCACATGCCTCTCTCTCATACATACATACATACATACTGTCTCTCTCGTGCACATGCTGTCTCACTCTCACACACACAGGCTCTCTCACTCCTACATGCTCTCTTGCTCAAGCACAGGCTCTCACTGGCACATGTTGTCCCTCTGCACGGGTTGCCGAAGGATGGGCTCTTCAGAGGCCCTGATCTTCCCTGGCCGTGACATGGGATCTGCAGCGGCCCTGCTATCGGGTTTCCTCCTCTTCTCAGGCTGCCGCGACGTGGGATCCGCAGCGGCCCTGCTATCGAGTTTCCTCCTCTTCTCGGGCCGTCGCGACGTGGGATCCGCAACGGCCCATTAATGCTGCTCTTCTTCTGTACGCAGCAGATGCTCCTCCTCCTTCCTGCCCACGCGGCTCCGGCAACGTTTTTCTTCCAGGGCTGCACAGGCAGGAAGGAGGAGGACTGAACATGACCCTTTTCTTCGGGCCGTGGTGATGTAAGCTCCACCACTGCCCGCCGATCTTCCTGCTATAGTTCCCTGCTTCCGCCGGCCCTGTGGACCGGGCGACACACCTCCACACTACAGGCGACACACTAATGTGTCCCGACACACACTTTGGAAAGCTCTGCTCTAGACACCTTGAACAGAAGGCTGGATCAGCTAGTCTGGTCTTTACCTGCCATCACTTCCTATCTTACTTTGCTACTATGTATGGACATTTTCATGACATTCCTCATTTTGTTTCTGTCAAGTTTTTGTCCATGATTTTAGTTTGTAAATATGTAATTTTATTTTTTATTTTTTGTAATCTGATTATGCATGTTTTTCTTGTAAGCAGCAATGATCTTCTGCACAGCTCAAATTTCACTTCCCCACAGCTTTAAGAATGTAAGAATATAAGAAATAATATACAAAGAAGGTCTACTATTTCATGGGTAGGAGATCATAATAAGCAAATACAAAAAACTACCGCCAAAAACACATTCAAAACTTATAAATGATGTATAAGAAAGCACTGTGAATTGTGTGCTCATATAAAACTAAAATAATATAATTTGAAACAAGACAATCAGAAAATACACTAAATGAAATCATTCTACTTCTTTTAAACTCACAGCCAAAAATACATTTGAACCTTTTTCTACAATTAAAGAAATTTCAATATAGTAAAAAACTCAATAAAACCTACCAAACATTGTTATATCATGTTAATATGATGCTATATTGTTAAATTTGAAGTAGTCAGGAAATGTTTTCAGATGTTCCCAAGCTAATGATATTAAAATGAATCTCCACTGGAGTAAAAAAAAAAAAAAGGTTTTTTGATAATCATACAATGGATCCCCAATACTTTTTTGGAATGTGTGTTTAACAGAAGTAAAGCGATTCGAGCTAGTGTATTTTCTAGCAGGTGAATTTTAAAAGGCCTACGCACCAAGGCTGGGAGACAGGTGCACAAGTCCGGCTAGTGTGCGGCGCATGGATTTGAAAAGGCACCTGAGTACGTGCGTTATCCCTTGGTAAGTGCGCAAGAAATATTAGGAATGGGGTGTGCGTGGAGTCTGGGCGGGGCATGGGCATTCTGGGTCTGTAACCTGAAGTTTGCATGTAAGTATTTACGTGCACAAGTGCATGCGGGGTCCTCTACCTTGTAACTTTACTTCTGCTGTGGATGGCGTGTAAGTTTCAAAATTAAAAAACTATTAGGGCTGGTCAGCGGGGTTTGAAGAGCTGGGGCTAATAGGGTACAAGGGAGGAAAGATTACTGTAATTAGGGGGTTAGTAAGTCAGACGTCTTTACCTGGGTGAAGTGGGAATGGACTGGGGAAACTGGTAATTGTGTTGGCACGCATATCTAATAAAAACCCCTCACTTACACGGTAAGGCTGGCATTTGCGCCCCATACAAAACTGCACGCACATGTATGTGCGTACAATTGATTTTATATCATACGCACATATACATGTGTATGTTATAAAATGGCCGTGTCCATTCGCAGGAGCCGCCATACGCACGTACATGTTCGCCCGCGCGGCTGTTTAAAAGTTACCATCCCTGTGTTTTCTTTTTATATTATTATATTACTTTAGTTTTGTATGACCACGCAATTTACAGTGATTTCTTATGCATCATTAATATGTTTTGAATGCATTTTGGTGGTAGTGTTTTGTATTTGCATAGAACATAAAGATGTGTCCTGCTGGGTCAGACCAATGGTCCATTGAGCCCAGTATCCTGCCTTTGTCAGCGGCTAGTCCAGAAGTGCCTGTCAGATCCCAAACAGGAGAGACCAGTCCATGCTGCTACTTCCCAGAAGCAGGGGATGGAAATGCTCCCGGAGGCTCTCTGGCTGAATAACAATTACTAGGGACGTGCATTTGTTTTAAAATGAATGGAAATGGGAACCAAAAATGGCTATTTTTGTATTGGTTTGCTATACATGAAACAAATACAAAATGGCACCAAAAATAGTGAAAAATTTGTTTTGATTTATTTCAGAAAATTGCATATACTGTTTTCCAAAATAAATAAAAATGAAATAAAAGACACCCCCCCCCCAAGTGAAATTCAGACCAAAAATGGCCCAAAAATGAACGAAACGAATTGATATGACAATTTGGGCCATGCACATCCCTAATAGTAACTGTCCTCTAGAATCTTATTCCAAACCTGTTTTCTGCTACCAGCCTTGCCCTTGACTACATTTTCAAGCAGCAAATTCCATAATTTAGTTATGCATTGACTGAAAAACATTTTTGGAATTCATTTTAAATCTGCTACTTGTTAGTTTTGTGGACTGTCCCCTAAATTCTAGGACTGGTTAGTAAATAACTGTTGCCCCTCAACTTGTTCTACCCCATCCATGATTTCGAAACCCCCAATTATCTCTTCTCTAAGATAAAGACCCTAACTGTATTTTTACCATTCCAGCAGGTGACCAAGGCTTTGAGAATTTACTCTGTCAAGCTGAGGTAGTGGTTTTAAGTTGTGAGTTTTCTGGATACCTGCCACATCCGAGGAAGGTCCCCACCTTGCTCAGAATTCACAGGAGCAGTCAGAGGTTACATATCACACTTTGACTTATTTCAATATAGAATCCATATGGGAAACATTTCTAATCAGTCTTGGTGTTCCTTCAGTCCTTATTCTGCTGCTTCACAAAGGCTCTATTTGGAGATTGGGAGGACATGGAAATGATACCATTTTTCTGACTGCAATTCAAGTTGTGGATAAGAACTTGGGCCACCCTATTTGTATCAATAACTAGCAGGTGCAATAATTCAACTTAACTGTTATACTTTCAGCATGAGAGCGTGCACTGTGACATCCTTGCTGTCATTAAAGATATTCTGCTACTGGCTAATTCAGGGCCAGACATTTAAATCATCTGCTGACATCATTATAACATTTTTACAGGTCAGTATCAATGTGATGAAGATACTTTCTGGTCATCTGTCTTCCTACTCCATTTATTCATTTTTCAGTGACAAATTTTATTCTGACTTTATAATGCATAATATTTAAAGCCTAGTTTGATACCTGGGGAGCCAAACTTTCAAACCTATCCATGGCATAGCATTCACATGTGAAAGTGGATGTGTGGAGACTAATACTAGTGTTTATAAACTGTGCAGTTGAACAGAACAGTTTATATAATACCTAGCTCTGCTCTGAAAGACACTGATATTTTTCAGTACATGTGAATCCCAGTGCAAGAAAATGCATTGCTGTCTATGTTACAAACATATGCAGGTATATTTTAGGCACATAAAAATATGTATATGTAATAACCTTGAGTTATAGGTGGAGGCAGGTATTTTAAAAAGTATTCACATTATGTTCTTATAACAACCATTGTACCTGAAGACTGGAGGGTGGCTAATGTAACCCCACTATTTAAAAAGGGCTCCAGGGGCGATCCGGGAAACTACAGACCAGTTAGCCTGACTTCAGTGCCAGGAAAAATAGTGGAAAGTGTTCTAAACATCAAAATCACAGAACATATAGAAAGACATGGTTTAATGGAACAAAGTCAGCATGGCTTTACCCAAGGCAAATCTTGCCTCACAAATCTGCTTCACTTTTTTGAAGGAGTTAATAAACATGTGGATAAAGGTGAATCGGTAGATGTAGTATATTTGGATTTTCAGAAGGCGTTTGACAAAGTTCCTCATGAGAGGCTTCTAGGAAAAGTAAAAAGTCATGGTATAGGTGGCGATGTCCTTTCGTGGATTACAAACTGGCTAAAAGACAGGAAACAGAGAGTAGGATTAAATGGACAATTTTCTCAGTGGAAGGGAGTGGGCAGTGGAGTGCCTCAGGGATCTGTATTGGGACCCTTACTTTTCAATATATTTATAAATGATCTGGAAAGAAATACGACGAGTGAGGTAATCAAATTTGCAGATGATACAAAATTGTTCAGAGTAGTTAAATCACAAGCAGATTGTGATAAATTGCAGGAAGACCTTGTGAGACTGGAAAATTGGACATCGAAATGGCAGATGAAATTTAACATGGATAAGTGCAAGGTGATGCATATAGGGAAAAATAACCCATACTATAGTTACACAATGTTAGGTTCCATATTAGGAGCTACCACCCAAGAAAGATCTAGGCGTCATAGTGGATAACACATTGAAATCATCAGTTCAGTGTGCTGTGGCAGTCAAAAAAGCAAACAATGTTAGGAATTATTAGAAAGGGAATGGTGAACAAAACGGAAAATGTCATAATGCCTCTATAATCGCTCCATGGTGAGACCGCACCTTGAATACTGTGTACAATTCTGGTCGCAGCATCTCAAAAAAGATATAGTTGTGATGGAGAAGATACAGAGAAGGGCAACCAAAATAATAAAGGGGATGGAACAGCTCCCCTATGAGGAAAGACTAAAGAGGTTAGGACTTTTCAGCTTGGAGAAGAGACGGCTGAGGGGAGATATGATAGAGGTGTTTAAAATCATGAGAGGTCTAGAACGGGTAAATGTGAATCGGTTATTTACTCTTTCGGATAATAGAAAGACTAGGGAGCACTCCATGAAGTTAGCATGCGGCACATTTAAAACTAATCGGAGAAAGTTCTTTTTCACTCAATGCACAATTAAACTCTGGAATATGTTGCCAGAGGATGTGGTTAGTGCAGTTAGTATAGCTGTGTTTAAAAAAGGATTGGATAAGTTCTTGGAGGAGAAGTCATTACCTGCTATTAATTAAGTTGTCTTAGAAAATAGCCACTGCTATTACTAGCAACGGTAACATGGAACAGACTTAGGGCCTTATTTTCCAAACGTATCGCACGCGAAATGTCCCTTTTCGCGTGCGATACCAAAATGGGGGTGGAGTCGGCCCCGGAAGAGGAGGAGTTGGGGTGTCACCGGGGCAGACTCCGCGATGACGGCGCGCACAGCGAAAAGGTAAGTGCCTTTTCGCTACCTATTTCGCTCCCAATAGCTACACCTCCTACGGTGGCGCTATTGGGTGCGAAACCGGCAGCGATCGCACTGCGACGGTGCGATCGCTGCCGGCTAGCGCAGGCCCGTCCCCCGTTTCGGCCCCCCGCCGATACTTCTAAAGTATCGCAGGCCTGCGATACTTTAGAAAATGAGGCCCTTAGTTTTTGGGTATTTGCCAGGTTCTTATGGCCTGGATTGGCCACTGTTGGAAACAGGATGCTGGGCTTGATGGACCCTTGGGTCTGACCCAGTATGGCATGTTCTTATGTTCTCTTATGTTCTTATACTGTTTGGAAAATACTTGCGTGTTTAGTTGTAATCACCAGTTCATTGATACCTCCGCCAGTTCCCCAGTCTGTCTCCAGTTCACCTAGACCCATTAGCACTTCATCCTGAACACCCCTTTCCCCCCAAGCCGAGCCAAAGTTCATCCAGACCTCCTATACAAAATAGCAGCTACCGCATGCGGACTTCTGAACCCTGCCAGGAGCGGCCCTAGCCTATCTCTTTTTTTCCCAGTAAAATGTCACGTGAAAAAGGAACTGCACACATTCTCACAATATTTATAAAATAGTATATACGTGAGATCTTATGCACTTATATGCCATTTTTTAACATTTACTAGAAAGTTTGTTTTGATATACTCTGATAAGATATGAATTTTATACTACTTATGTTCCTTTTTTTTTTTTTTTTGCATTTGCACCCTGCCTAATTGAACGTGAACATAAGAACATAAGAAAATGCCATACTGGGTCAGACCAAGGATCCATCAAGCCCAGCATCCTGTTTCCAACAGTGGCCAATCCAGGCCATAAGAACCTGGCAAGTACCCAAAAACTAAGTCTATTCCATGTAAACATTGCTAATGGCAGTGGCTATTCTCTAAGTGAACTTAATAGCAGGTAATGGACTTCTCCTCCAAGAACTTATCCAATCCTTTTTTAAACACAGCTATACTAACTGCACTAACCACATCCTCTGGCAACAAATTCCAGAGTTTAATTGTGCTTTGAGTAAAAAAGAACTTTCTCCAATTAGTTTTAAATGTGCCCCATGCTAACTTCATGGAGTGCCCCCTAGTCTTTCTACTATCCGAAAGAGTAAATAACCGAAGGATCTATATAGCTGTGTTGTTAAAATAAGGTGGGAATTTGGTGCCATTAAGTGGACACACTGACAAAATCAGAAACTGGAATACGATGGAGAGAATCCCGTGAGGAAAAGACCTGGCAATGCTCCATAAATGTTCAGTGATGCAGAGAATAACCCCCGATGCAGAACATCCATTCAAAATGCAGACAGTTGGAGCACTACTGCATTCTGAGAACTACAAAAGCAACACAGATAAGTTTTGGTTTTATTTGCCAAAAAATGTTTAAAAAGATACGTATGGACTCACTAGACCAATGATTACAAATAAGGCATTTGAAGGCCGCAGCCATCTAGCCGGAAGTACCTAGTAGGAAGGCCTTTCTTTAATAATATCTTTAAAGAGACGTGTACAAGTTCAAAATTGTATCCTTCATTTATTGTAAGAGGATTATTATTTGGTATCTTGTCACTCTATCAGCCTCTACGCTATAGACACTATTTATGCTAACATATAAAATAGCGTGTACGTTAGTACAGGCTACTAACGTGGGTATATGCTAATTTTTACATGCAATACTCTTTGAAAATTTACCCCTATATGTGACCATTTTCCCCGAATAATTTCTGCATATATTTTAGCAAGGGTAATAGTCCGCGGGTACTTTTGATGGGGTAATTGTCAAAACAATTATATGCGCAGACATTCGCCTTGAAACCTGGTGTAACTTATGCATATTTTGCTGACTTTCTTATGTGGGCTCAAAATTGATTGTAGGTAGGAATGAGTGAATTCTGGGAGGCTCAGCTGACCATGGTTGAATCAAGGTAAGATGTAAAAGAGCTGAATAATGTGAGTCATGTGTGGCTTTGTGTGGATAAATCTACAGCCTCACGTAATAATACAGATTTGTAGTTCCAAATGTAAAAATGTCCTTCATTGTGGAGCTGTTGCCAAGGACAAAGGAAGACCTGTTCACAGCTCAATTAAAGATCCGTTCTACGCTTTTTCAATTAAACCCATCTCTCTGTACACATACATTTTCACTCCGTGATCTCACTTTTTGTCAGTCTGGTAATTTCCTATAACCAGTCTGCCTTTGCTACATCATAAATCATTCTTGTCAACTTTTGACTGGAAAACACAGCAGTTCTTTGTGGTTCTCAACTGAGAGAAAAGGAGAGTGATTTGAGAAAGAAGGAAGAAAGGCAATAGCTTGGCAAAGTGAATCAGGTTTATTAGTGGTTAAAGTACGGGCCACCCAACATGTATATTATTATTACCATGATTTTTATAATGCATACCAGATGTGCACAGTACTCTACAGAGACACATACAGGGTGAGATTTTATCTGAGCATGTCGGGGTACAGTTTGTACATTTCTTTTACGTACAAATTTCAGTGCATTAAGTTTGCCTTAAAAATTCCCAGGTAATTGCTCTGGTATGCAAGTGAACTGGCCCACTCAAAATTACACCTGCTCTATCGAGGGCATAACTCACATGGGGTAACTGATGTGCATGCTTTTTAAAATATAAAACCATGCACATCAGTCCCAAGTCTGTCGCCTGAAATGCCTATCACCAGTTCGTGTAAATTGGGTTCCATGCATAAATTTTGCATGTACTAAGTCCCGGGATGTTTTATAATAGCTAATTATGTGCATGAAACGGTGATTTATGCGGGTAAATGCTTTGAAAAGCAGGCCCATGAAGGGCAACAGATATATATATATATATATATATATATATACACACATGCCACGTATTCCAACTATGCAGCAATTCGTAATAAAAAGTTTAAAAACTGGTTCCATTACTGCTCTTAAACCAAACTAACACATTCTGGGCTGGATTTTAAATGCCCTGCGCGCATAAATCCGGCTGGATTTACGTGCGCCTATTTTGCATAGGCCGCCGGCGCGCGCAGAGCCCCAGGACACGCGTAAGTCCCGGGACTTTGTAAAAGGGGTGTGTCGGGGGGCGTGTCCTAAATGACGCGGCGTTTCGGGGGCGTGACGCGGCATTGCGGGGGCGGGCCCGGGGGGCATGGCGCCGGCCCGGGGGCGTGGTCGAGGCCTCCAGACCAGCTCCTCGGTCGGGTGATGGCGCGCCAGCAGCCCGCTGGCGTGCACAGATTTACGTCTGCTTTTAGCAGGCGTAAATCGTGCAACAAAGGTAAGGGGGGTTTTAGATAGGGCCGGGGGGGGAGGGCGAAGGAAAGTTCCCTCCGAGGCCGCTCCGAAATCGGAGCGGCCTCGGAGGGAACAGGCAGCGCGCGCTGGGCTTGGCGCGCGCAGGTTGCACAAATGTGCACCCCCTTGCACGCGCCGACCCCAGATTTTATAAGATACGCGCGTATCTTATAAAATCCAGCGTACTTTTGTTCATGCCTGGTGTGCGAACAAAAGTACGCGCTCGCGCAAATTATAAAATCTACCCCTCTAGGTTTGAGTCACAAAAAATCTTTTTGACTTTGAGAGGGTGAACACGGACAAATATTCAGGCTTTACAGAATAGTGATGGTGTTAAAAGGTAACCTGGCCCTCGCATACTCTCTCCCGCATCCTGGTCTGACCCTGGGCAAATTTACATTCACAGCTTTATTCCCTGTCACATATTCAGGTGGTAATATCTCTGCACACTCACGTTTGTGCGCCATGCACTAAAAAGATGCAGACGAGCACTTTCAGCAGCCCTAGTGCTCCGAGTAGCAGGCAGAGAACCCGAGGAGCCAGGTGAGAGGGGGGGCGGGGACGCTCTGTTGAACGGAGTTTGAGCAGTAATTCTTATATTGCTACTTAGACTTTTGTTCTGTTTTATTGTTTTAGACTTTTCTTTTCTAATTCTGAATGTTTTTTTACTTATTGCATAGGGCTTTGGTATTGGCATTCTATGAATACTGACACATAGCTAAACAAATAAATAAATAAGTAGGGGCAGATTTAAAAACGTTGCACACGTGCGTCCATGAGCGCACGCTACCTGGCGCGCGCAGACGGACGTGCAATTTTATAACATGCCGGCTCCGCGTGCGCAAAGGGGGGGGGAAAGATATTTGCATTTACGAACAGCGAATCATCGGGGCCTTCCCCAGTTCCCTCCCAGTCCGCTCCAATTAAGGAGCGGACTGTGAGGGAACTTCCCAACCCCCTAGCCTGACCTCCCTTCCCCTTCCCCTAGCCCTATCCTAAATCCCCCCCCCCCCCCAAAATCGTTAACTTACCTTTTGCGCCTGCATCTGAGCAGGCGCAAGGTGCGTGCGCTGGCACCCTGCCGGCACGCGATCCCCCGGCACAGCGGCAAATGGCCACTGTGCCTGCGCCTCTAGCCCCCCCCCCCCGCCCCCGGACTGCCCCTTTCACTAACCCCAGGATTTACACACATCCCGGGGGGTTTATGCTCGTGGTCGGGCCTTTGAAAATTGACCCGGCGCACGTAGGTGACTTAAAATCCGGCCCATAGTGTTCATATTCCACTGCCACTCCTTGTGAATTTGAGCAAGTCACTTCACCTTCCACTGCCTCAGCTACAAATTTAAGGGCTGATTTACTAAAGATTTTCTTCCATTATAGGAAAAATACTTAATAGGGCTCTTAGACTGTAAGCCTTCTGGAGGCATGGAAAAATACTTACTGTACCTGAATGTAACTTGCCTTGAGCTACCAATGAAAATGCATGAGCAAAAACACAGAATAAAGTGAAACAAATCTTTATTCCTACGCATAGCACTTATCCATAGGATTATAGATCCCTAGGGGTGAAGGGATAGTAAAAGACACAGTGCTGGTATATTACACTGCTACATTAGCACGCAGGACTCACTTATGCTAACAAGTTATAATACTAGTTTACCACCAGTAGATACAGTTATTTCACAATCACACAAGCTAATGTACATGTACATAATTCACTTCCCTCTTTCACAGCGCAGACACAACAGCTAGCGATGGCCTTGATAGCTAAATTTACTGGATCCTGTCAGGATGCAGCTCTCCGGTTACTACTCTTAACAGAAGGCATGTGTAGTTGTTATGCTCAGAATGGAGTTCCGCCGGGTAGGAGTGGAACAGAATTGAGTCATCGTGTGTAGAGAAGTGAGGAACGTGTTTAAGGTGAATATTGTAAGTGACATTGTGTCCTTGCTGTGCATTTGTTCCCTCTTCCTTTGGCTGTTAACTCCTTTCCAATAAACAAACCAAAAGCCAAAAGAGATTTAAAAAAAAAAAAAAATCAAAATAAGCAGCACAGCGTGGTTCCAAAACAGTAAAGCATTAGAAAAATTCAGACTTGCACATGGAAATATAGAGAGGCACATATTCAGGATCCAGCAACCCCCTCCATTCACAGCTTTAAGGATTTTTCTGCATTTATTCCCCCACCTCTGTTTAGCTGAAAAGAATGAGTTATGACTCTCCAAAGCATCTGGTACAAGAGCATTTTATACTGCCCAGGGGATGTTGCTACTGCATGACAACAAGGACTCTAGTTCCCAGGGTCTGGGAATGCTGGTCCAAGGAGTGGGAGCTGGGACCAGAATTGAACCACTGGGCCAGCCTCATGTGCAAAAATATTTGTATACATCATTCCTGGGTCTCTTCCCCTCTGCCAGCAAATGACAACTTCTTGTCTTAGACCTTTTTCAATTATAAAAAGTTGTTTTCTTGTGTGTTATTTACAGTTAGAAGATCATACTGCCCCTTCCTCCTGTAATGCACACATTTATTTCCTGAAATCTGTGTAGACTCTGCACCAGCTTGGAAGACCTTCGTTGTACTGCTTCTACATTGGTTATACCCTCATGAAAGTACGGACTCCAGAACTAGACACAGTACTCCAGATGAGATATCACCAATCACTTATGCAGAAGTATTAGCATTTCCTTTTTTTTTTTTCTTCTGGTTAGAGAAAATATGTGAAAAAGAGCATTCTGCTATGTATTCAAGAGGCGATAATGCTAAAATATGAAACTTCAAAGCACTACAAAATAAGCACTGTTTCTTTGAAATTGAGGCATTTTGCAAACATGCTGAATGTTGATTAGAGTCTGTGTTGTCACTTGAAGCCTGAAATTAAAAGATTTTGATGGAATATATAACATTTGTTAGACTCCAGGGACAGAACAAGAGAAGATGGAGTCTTCCATATGTTTTTTTTTTAATTTAATTACTGTGGCTGATTTATTTGCAGGGACAGACAACTTCAGAAGTATTTGTGATAAGGTTTTGCATTTAGAATGCGTGCTCAAATGGCATCACAGCATGGCTGCCCCTGAAGGACTGAAAAGTCAGAGTCAAGCAAGGACCTGCAGGGTACAAGAGTTCAGTTTTTGATAGGATATTAACCGTGCTCCTTCACCAGCCTGCATAGCTTAACGCACACAAAGAGCAGTTTCAATTTAAGTAACCTCTACAAGTCTTGCATATCGCAGTGAGGGGAAGGTGAAAGAAATATTATTCATGCGCTACTCTATGCCTCTTTCTTTCGGAGGTTTTAGTATGCTAAAGAATATTCTGTAACAGATCCAAAATGGAGGCATTGTATTAAAATTGTGATCCCCTTTCAGTCCAGGCTAAAAATGCTTTTTCTCTAACCTGCTCTTTAGAGGAGAGATTTTCAAGGAGTTTTCAGAGAGCCCAGACTCTCTTTGAGAAAGTCACCGTATTGCTTGTTGAGAGGGCTGGTGTGCCAACATTCCTGTCTCTGACTGATTAAGCAGTGTTTGACATATTTGTCTCTAACATATGTGATAAGTAGTTTACATATTCAAAAATAATCTTGAGGGAAATTGGCTCTTTTTTCCATTTAGAGTTTTGCTCAAGAAGACAGTTATTATGTTTTTAAAAATAAGAATGTACCCTTTATTTCTCTTATTGAGGTCCATAAAATAATGCACAAGAGATGTGCATTTGTTAGAAATGAATGGGTAAAATGCAACAAATGAGTCTACTTTCATTTCATTCATGGACTCTCAAAATAAATGGAGCGTGTCCATGAACTGAAACAAAAATATTTGTCTCATTCATTTATGTTTCCCATTCAAGTCTGTGACCCATTCAGATTGATGGTTATGCTAAGCAAACAACTGATAACTATAGTAACCAACTCTTGCTTGTGTGATATCATGGCCTCCTGGAAGACAAGGCAGGACAAGTTGGCAAGACCAGATGAAGGACAAACCATGGTGAAGTATCTTTTTAACTAGCCTATAGCTGCCATCTGGATCACGTGAGGTTGATGTACTCCTACTGATGTAGGAGTTGATGTACTCCTACTCTTTTCTCTCTATCAGCTCTCTGCCTCTCTCTGAGTTGAAAAAAAGCTTTACAAAAATAGGCTTTGACACTGGTAAAGGACTTTTTATGATTTTCTCTACTGCAGTAGTCTCTCACTGTGTCAGAAACAGAGAGGCAATGACTCTGCTTTCAGTATTCACTGGGGATAAGGTAAGAGTGGAATGGAGATTGAAGCTGTGCCAGTGATTTTTTTTGTCTTTGTTTGATATAGCATAGTGCAGTGCAGTGAGGGTTGCAGATTCTGACAGACTGAAGTAAAGAAGAGCTTTGCCAGGATGCCAGCTTTCTTGGTTCTGTTTGTGACAGTTTTTTGGAGTGTGGAAAAAGAGTCAGTCAAAAGTGCACACACATACACTGTATATGTGTCTGTGTGTGTGACAGACATTTTTACACATACTAGTCTGGTACTGTGAGTGCCTGTACAGTATCAATACATTTCTTTGTGGTATGAAAATCCCTAATAGATACTTCAAATTCCATCATGCCATTTGAGGAAGGATAGAGGATTTGCTGCAGAGTCAGCTCAGCCTAGCAGTAGAAGCAAGAAAAGTCACAGAATGTCAGCAGTCGAAGACTGTTCAAGCCAGAAGAAATTGAAATTTGGAGATCATGTGCTACCGCCGTCTGTTTTTCACCCTCTTGTTTTGGAAGAGAGGAAAAAGGTGGGAGCGCCATACAAGGCTGTCATTAGCAGGGCATGGACATGGGGAGGAGTAGCAGAAGTGCAACAGCCAAAATGAGCAGCACGTTCCTCTATAGTTACTGCTTTTCAGACAATGGAGGCAGTATTTTTAACAACTGATTCTGAGGAAGAATCTTGTCTGGAATTCCCTGAATCTGAAATTGACAAGTTAGTAGCTGAAGAAAATTTGGAAGGTTTAATCAGTAGCACCTTAGCCTTCAGTGAGGTGATAGTGGAGATAGATGATATAGAGTTGAGAACAACCCTCAAAAAGATCAGATCGTGCAGGTAGAGAGTATGAGCAATGTTGCTGGCCTTTTTCCTCAGGGTCCACCCTCAACAGTGCCAGCATCAGCTCCCAAGAAAGCAGAGAAGAGATTATGCAAGACATCCTTGGTCTGAAATCACTTTAAGGGGATGGAGGACCTGTGTTTTTCTCTGTGCATTCAGTGCAGACAGGCCATCAGTCAAAATAATATACTGGAGCATCTGACAAATGCTGGTATGCAGCATTCTCTGGAGAAGCAGCACCCACTAGCACTGACAACAGTAAAGGGTGGCAGTACTAGCCTGAGGAACCCCTCTGCCACTCAATGTAAAAGTGGGAGAAAAGAGGTTGAAAAAAAGAAAACTGTTCCTCAAGATAATCTCACAGCCCCTTCCACCAGTCAGGTGGCAAGCCAGCAACCACCTGCTATGCATCTGCAGCAGAAACCTATCATAAAGGAAATGGAGTGCTGTTCCATATCACTGTCCCAGGGCAAGAGGCAGGCAGCATTGAAAATAGTAATGAAGTGCATTGGGGAAATCATTGCCCTGGATGACCAGCCCCTGCACATAGTGAGAACCTTACTTGTATACTTACTTACATAGTGAGAATTTTACTTGTACTCTACGGTAAAATTACTTTACTGGCCTTTTCTTCTTTCCAGCTTGTTGCAAGCTTCCAAGTTCCCGCCCCCTGTTGATTGTAACTTTGACTTATTCCTGCTTTGGTTATCTTTCGTTTACGTGAATTTGTTACTCTAGTTTTTTCCCTCTGTTAAACTGTAAACCGATCCGATATGGTAATCTACTATGAAGGTCGGTATATAAAATTGTTAAATAATAATAATAAAACCTGGGCTTTAAGCATCTGCTGTATGTGTTAGCCCCAATTACAAAGTGTCCTCCAGGACTACATTTAACAGCCATATTATCCCGACCCTATACAACCAGTGCTGCAGCCATTTATACCGGCACGGCTGGGTAGGGCAGAGAAGAGTAGCATGCACTTCACCAGCAATATCTGTACCAGCATGAAATCTACACAAGTTTACTAACACTGCACTGGTGAGACCTGGCCAAGGCACGGGCAGGCATCGGTTCTAGTGGGGATGGAGCATCAGGGTACAGGTGGGCTGTGATGCACCCTCAGGTGATGGAGAGAGCCCTCGTATCTTGTGCAATATTCTCAGTCATAAGAAAAATGCTGGAGGGATGGCAGCTAGACCAGAGTGGCAGGAGTCTTCCATCAGGTTTCTTTGTGATGGACAGTGGAAAAATATGATAAGGGCAATATAAGATGAGAGCTTTTGGTTAATCAATGATTACACCCTTGCTGCACCTGGCAACGAGGGATGCCCTGGGGCTGTAGCACAAAGACCATGGGAATCTATTCCTGAATTACCTGACAGACAGATGCAGGAAAATAGCAGGGCATTTCCACTGAAGCATGAATGGGGGAGAGGGGAGGAAGCAGCTTCTCCACGAGAAGCAGGAAGAATACGGGCTGCCTCATAAGGATATGATTCAAGATGTTGGCATCTGCTGGAATTCCACCTACAGATTATGATGCTGCAGAGGTTAGCGAAGCAGCAGACACCATTTAATGGTTTGTCTAGAAACAGAGATAGGTGTGGATTGCCCCCTAGGGCATCATGATCGGATAGTGATAAGGCAGCTGATACAAATCATGAAGCCTTTTAAGGGTGGCATGAAGGATCTGAGCTCCACAAGTGCCAGCCTGAGCGAGGTCATTCCTATAGTAAATATTCTGGAGGAAAAGGAGCAGAGTTTCCATGAGCCTGAGGGAATGGAAGCAGAGGTGTTGCACAATTTGTGGACTCCTTGCTATAGCAGGTGCACATGAGACTGAGTCCTCTGATAGAAAATAATACATGCATGCTTCCCACACTATGTGAACCATGGGCGAAAGGGAATCTTGCCCTCCAGTCCCAGCATTTCACTTACATGAAGGAGATGCTGGAAGGTAGATGTGGGAACAGGAGTGCCAGAGGTAGAAGCACATTGGGAATATAGCACAGGAAAGAAGGCCACCACAGAGAGTAGGGCAGATTCGAGTAGCACCTTGTCTGCTAGCACTTATTCTACCACCTCAAAATGCCCAAACCATGTTGCTCACACAGAGCCATCTCTCCTGAACAGGCCATAGCTAAAGCAGCTGGCAAGCGAGATCCTCACCCCACCACAGCAAAGGAGACCCCCAGCAGAAATTTCTGTGACATGCTATCTCACAGATCCCATCGAGGATATGGACACATATCAGCTCGTAACCTTGGAGTTCTCTTCGACTCCTCTCTCTCCTTCTGTACGCATATCTAAACCATTGCTAAAATATGTTGTTTCTTTCTTTATAACATTGCCAAAATCCATCCTTTCCTTTTTGAACACACTACCAGAACCCTTATCCACTCTCTCATCTCTTCCTGCTTAGACTATTGCAATCTGCTCCTCACAGGTCTCCCGGCAAGCCATCTCTCTCCACTGCAAGCTGTCTTAAATTCAGATGCGTGACTTATCTTTCACCAAAGTCACTATGCTCACATAACCCCTCTTCTGAAGTCACTGCATTGGCTCCCTATCTTCTCTTGCATACAGTTCAAGCTCCTCTTTCTCACCTACAAATGCCTTAACTCTGCAGCACCTCACTACCTCTCCTCTCTTGTCTCTCTCTCCACCCCTCCTCGTGCACTCCGCTCGTCGGATAAGTCACTCCTATCCATGCCCTTCTCCACTACTGCCAATTCCAGACTCTGTGCTTTCCACCTGGCTGTACCGTGGGCTTGGAAGAGTCTCCCTGAACTGGTGCATCATGCGCCTTCTCTTGCCATGTTTAAATCCCATCTAAAGACCCACCCTTTTGAAACTGCTTTTAAATCTTATGCCTGATTGTCTGCTTTTATTCTTGACTTTTTTTTCTTTTAACCAAGTCTCTTGCCCTGTATGTTTGTCTTATTAGATTGTAAGCTTTATTGAGCAGGGATTGTCTTTTTGTATGTTTGTATAGCACTGCGTATGTCATGTAGCGCTGTAGAAATGTTAAGTAGTAGTCATAGTAGTAGTATATTGGGTACACAAGTCTGTAGTCTGATCAGAGGTGCTGAGACATGAGTGTGAGACTGCTGGGGATAGGGATTTGGAGGGTGAGTGCGAGGCTGGGAAGTGATAATTAGACTGTTTGGGATTAGGAGAGGTACAGGGATAAGACACTCATTCCCCTTGCTCCTCCCTGTCGCCAGCAAACTTAAGTCTCATCTCTTGTCCTCCCCACTAGACCTGCTGCCTCTCTCTTTCTTTCATCATGGGGAGGAGGGGCATTGAGAGAGAGTGAGACTGCTGGGGATAAGGCTTGAGACTTGGAGAGACTGATTCAGGAAACTTGACTTGCAATTTCTACATGATTTGCCAAAATAATACAAAGTATTCAAAATAAAAGGAATATTTATGAAATTTACAGGTTAAATAAAGGACAACAATGAGAGCAATTTAATTTAGGTGCTGCTCCATAGTGCACTGCTTATTCTTGGGATAAGCAGCTTGGAATCTATCTACCCCTTGGGACCCTGCCAAGTACTTGTGACCTGGCTTGGCCACTGTTGAAAACAGGATACTGGGCTTGATGGACCTTTGGTCTGACCCAGTATGGCAAATCTTATGTTCTTATGATCAGCTAATCAGATCACATTTATAATTTGGTGACCGGATACAGCTTGTTATGTTGCTGTAGTTGCTGGCTCTCCTGTTTTTCTAGTAGAGGATGGATGCACTTAGGAGTAAAGATGGTATTTTGTTTGATTGCTTTTTGACAAGCTATGCTGATTAATGTACTTATACTCTTGTAAACCACCTTGGTTCTCTCTTATGTGAGGAGGGCAGTATATAAACGTGAATGTTACATTCTCCCAGTTCTTCCTGCTTATCATTCTGTAGGAAGTGTTTTCAGTTTTGTCGGTCTCATTTTGGGCGGGGGGGGGGGGGGGGGTGTGTTCAATTTCAGTTTTGCACAGAGCTCTGATTAGCCTAGAACTGGCCCTGCTTGCTGTTACTATGCCTAGCTGCCATGCCTATTAGGGGTATGCAGGGCAAAAAAAATGGGTTTTGTTTTTTTGGTTCACTTTCAGGAGTTTTTTTCTGACAAATTTTGTTAAATTCATTTAATTGGTATGAAAAAAAAAATCAAACATTAAAAAAAAAGCCAGACAAAAAATAAAAAGGCCTCCCCCCCCCCCCCCCCCCCTCCAACCCACCCAGAAAAATGCCGGACTAGGATTTCCCCTGGCTCCCACTTACCTGGTCTGGTTGTGATCTGCAGATGAGGCCTAGACCCAGGCCAAAGCCTTGGCCTTGCATAAACCAAGGACACGGTAGGTCACTGTGACCTAGGCTTTGTCCTGACACCACTGCCCAGCCCAGAGGCTGGCTCCCAATGCCTGGGGTCAGGCCCAGGCCCAGAGCTCAGGCCTTGGAGCAGCTCTGATAATGTCCTCCCCTTTCTTCTTCAACTGACACCATCCGCTGGGGTCATAACAGAGTTAATTAACTTGTTGGGACCTGGCTGATGGGCCGCAGCATGGAGCCTGGGCCCGGGCTCCGGCCTAGGCTGAAGCCCATGAGTTGGGACTCAGCCTCTGGGCTGGGCCCCAGCGTCGAGCCTAGGTGTGGGTTGAGGCCCTGGCGTCAGGGCCCTGCCTCTGGACCAGACTTTGGTGTTGGGTGGAGTGCCAGCATCAGGATCCAGTCTCCGGGCTGGGTCCCAGCATTGAGTCTGGGTCTAGGTCAAGGCCCTAGTATTGGGACCTGGCCAGGCTGTTTTTGCAGATAACCGAAATATCAGGTAAGTGATTGTTCAGGGGCTCAGGTTTTGACCAGCATGGAGCCTGGGCCTGATGAATTCATTTAAAATTAATGCAATGGATATGGGTTCATTTCATTAGGGGGCCCTCAATTCATTTCAGTGCCCCCAAACGAAAAGAATTATCCTTATTTGTCGTGCTTTATGCACTTGTTTTAAACAAATGCACATCCCTGATGCCTTTGATGTAGCACCAGGGGAGTTTTGGTGCCTCTGTGTTATTTGCTGTTCTCCCAGCTTAGTTCTCCCATCCTACTTTTTTCTTTGTTATATTGGGGTATTCTGTCCCCAAAATAAAAATGTGGAAAAAAGAAAAAAAATACAAGTCCCCCACTCCATCTATTTGCTAGCTCTCCATCTTACAGCTTTGTTCTTCCCTCTACAATCTCAGCCTAGTTTTCTCACCCTGCCTCTTTCTTGATTATATTGTGGTGTTTTGTCCCAAAATAAAAATGTGAAAAAAGAAAAAAAAACCTACAAGTTTCTCCTCCTACCCCACCTCTTTTCTGGTTTTATGCCTTTGTGTCTAGGCCTGTCTGTGCTGTTTATGATTGACCTCACGCTGCTTCTTGGGGTTTTGACACCTTTATGCTGTTTGTAATCCTTGCACTATGTCTTGGGGGTAAGCATTTGTCAGTATGTATTAGCTCTACAATTACCATAGTTATCCAAGTAACATATGGAACCATTGATTTAATGAGCCATTTATACTTTCACTGTACTGGCTATATCTGCTTAACATGTGCAAAGCTCAATCTTTATTCTTTGATAGAAGCATATGCTACTGATTGATCGTATCAGGTAGCCATGCCTCCGACTGGAACAGGCACCCAACACAACTGCAGGTTTCCATGCACTAGACGGGGGCCCGTGCTCTGCTCTCTGGTGGAAGGGAGGGACTCAATGCAGTTGAGAACAAAAAGGGGGACTGTGCTGCTCTATTTCCAGTAAGCTTGTCTACCAAAATAAATTGCACAATAAATTGTGGGATTTGTTGCCAGAGGATGTGGAGAATGCAGTTAGCGTAGCTGGGTTTAAAAAGGTTTTAGACAATTTACTAGAAGAAAAGCCACTTTTATTTATTTATTTATTTATTTATTTGAGACATTTATATCAGGCATATACACTTAGGGAAAGGCACTGATATCCCTGGTTATGAGCAATAAGGTTTGGATCTATTATTTTGGATCCTGCTTGTAAACAGGATTGCCACTGACACAGGGTGTTGGGCTTGCTGGACTTTTTGTCTGATCCAGTATAACACTTCTTATGTTCTTATTCATGGAATCTAACACTTATTAAACAAGTGACTAAATAATTCTCTCCATCTTCGTCTTTTAACTGAAACTCGGCTTTTCCCGAGGACACTGTTTCTGTTGCTGTTCTCTGTCATGGAGGTTATCACTTCTCCCATACACAATGTTCAGTAGGTCGAGGCACCTCTCACAGCAATGATGTTTTTCCAGAATCATGTGCCCAAGAGGGAAGGTTTAGGATGGCAGCTATATTGGGAGATTTCATCAGCAGAAATGCAGACAGCTGGGTGGCTGGTGGGCACGAGGATTGCTTGGTAACTTACCTGCCTGATGCAAAGGTAGGGGACCTCACATGCCTTCTAGATAAGATTTTAGAAAGTGTTTGGGAGGAGCTGGCTGTCATGGTACATATGGGTACCAAAAACATGGGAATGTGCAGGAGGGAGGTTTAGGAAGCTGAATTTAGGCTGTTACGTAGGAAACTGAAATCCAGAATCTCCAAGGTTGCATTCTCAGAAATGCTCCCCGTTCCACATACAGAATCCAAGAAGCAGGCTGAGCTCCAGGGTCTCAATGTATGGATGAGATTATAGCACAGGGAAGATGATTTCAGATTGTTAGGAACTGGGGAACATTCTGAGGAAGGGGAAGCTCATTCTGATAGGAAGTGCTCTACCTTAACCAGAGTGGAACCAGGCTGCTGGTGTGAACATATAGAAAGGAGATAGAGCAGCTTTTAAACTAGACCTTGGGTAAAAGCCAACAGTTGCTCAGAAGTGCATGGTTCAGATGGATGTATCTTCCAAAAAGCACCCAGATGTGAATGACACTAAACTGCCTGTATCATTTACTAACAAGCAGGTTGTAAATACAAGGATAAATGAATATATAAATAAAAAAGAACATACTTTACAATATATGCAAATGCCAGAAGTCTGAAAAGTAAGATTGGTAAGTTAGAATGAATGACATTATATGAGGATATAGATATTATAGCATTTTAGAGATGTGGTGGAAGGAGGACAACCAATGGGTCACTGTGATACCAGGGTATAAATTATATTGACGTGATAGGGCAGATCAAATTGCAGAAGGGGTGGCACTACATGTAAAAGATGGCATAGAGTCAAGCATAATTAAAATCTTACAGGAAACAAAATGTGCTGTGAAATTCTTATGACTAGAAATTCCATGTGTGACAGGTAAGAGTATAGCAATGGATGCATATTACTGGCCAACTGGCCAAATTGAAGAAATAGACTGTGAAATGCTAGCTGAAATTTTAAAAGCAAATAAATCTGGCAACATAATAATAATGGGAGATTTCAATTACCATGGTATTGATTGGGTCAATGTCTCATCAGAACATGCTAGAGAAGTTAAGTTTCTAGATGCCATAAATGATTGCTTCATGGAGCAGCTGGTCCTATAACCAATGAGAGAGATAGCTACTTTAAATCTAGTCCTCAGTGGAACACACAGCTTGGTACAAGGGGTTACTATGGTGGGGCCACTAAGCAATAGCAATCATAATATAATCAAAATTGACAGAATTACTTTGGGGTGAGACATTAAGTAAAACTACTACGGTAGCATATAACTTTAAAAAGGAAGACTGTGATAAAATGAGGAAATTAGAAAAAACTAAAAGGAACAATTACAAGGGTTAAAAATATGCATGAGACATGGATATTATTTAAAAATAGCATTTTGGAAGCCCAGATAAAATGTATTCCTTGTATTAAACAGGTCAAAAGAAGCCTAAATGACTGCCAGCATGATTTAATGGTGAGGTAAAGGAGGCAGTTAACGCTAAAAGGGCATTGTTCAAAAAATAGAAAGCAGACCCAAATGAAGAAAATAGGCAAGAGCTTAAACACTGGCAAAACATATTTATTTACTTAAAATATTTATTCACATCCCAATATCTCAAGCCCTCTCCACTCATTCTTCCATTACACTCCCCTATTCCTCACTGCTCCTCACCTGCCCAGCACCCTTCTCTTCCTTATTCTCCGACTCCTCCTCCTCCACCTACTGTGGCCCTCCCCTTTCCTCTTACTATCCTCCTTCTAGTCCCTTTACTGTGAGGCTGACGTGCTCTATCGCCCGCGCATGCGTGGCATGTCCGTCAGAGCCGCTTTGTACTGCACATTGAGCTCTGATCGATGTGCTCTGCGGGTCTCTCTCTCTCGTGCATGCACGCCTCACTGCAGCCCTCACATGGCTCCATTTCCTCCCGGTGCTGCTCAGCTCTGACTGACATGCTCTCTCACCCGCACATGAGCGGCACGTCGGGCAGAGCCACGCTCTACTGCGCATTTGTGGGCTGTCGGTCAGAGCCCATTTATATTGTAGATGACTTAACTATATTTACTTTTACTTTTTTGTTTCTTATGTAGTATATCATTATGTTTCCTCTTTATTTTGCTTATTTATGCATTATGTTGGAAATAAATAACAAATAATTTTAAAGAAATGATAGAGAGTATGAAACATCTCTCCTATGATGAAAACCTACACAGGCTAGGGTTCCTTCAGCTTGGAGAAGAGATGACTGTTAGAAGTTTATAAAGTCTTGAGTGGAGTGGAAAGGGTAAATAAAGGACAATTATTTACCCTTCCAAATAATACCAAAACAAGGGGATGTTTGATGACACTATCAACCAGCAGATTCAAAGCAGATCATAGAAAATATTTTTTAACTAAGTGCACTGTCAAGCTGTAGAATCTGTTGCCACAGTATGTGGTCAAGGTGACGAGCACAGCAGGGATTAAAAGAGGTTTGGACAAGTTCCTGAAGGAAAAGTCCATAATACATTATTAGCCAGGAAGTTTAAAGAAAGTTATCGCTATCCCTGGGAATAAGTAACAGGAATCAGATTTACTTTATGGGATCCTGACGATATTCAGTTCTGTTTTCCTACCTGGCATGATTGGAAATCCCCTTCACAATTTATTGTACTATGACTCTCTTCTGTCAAAACCTGGTTATCTCATAATAAACTCAGTTTGAACTTATCAAAGACCGAAATAATGATCCTTGGACAGCCTTACTTTGATAACATTCCCAAAACCATTTCTTTTACAGTCATTAACATCTCTAAGAATGTTCGCAGCTTTGGAGTGATTCTTGACTCCTAGTTAGACATGCAGACCCACATCAATTCTGTAGTTAAATCCTCATTTTATTAACTCCATCTTCTAAGTCATTTTAAGTCATTATTAGATCCAACAGACTTTCAAAATGTTCTTCAATCCTTGATTCTCCCAGGAATCGACTATTGTAATTTGCTTTATGTAGGTTTGCCTCAGTTATCTATACAACCTCTTCAATTGGTGCAGAATGCAGCGGCTCAGCTTTTGTCTAATAAAAAATTATATGATTACATTTCCCCAGTTCTTTTTAGCCTACACTGACTACCCATGAAATGTAGTATTCAATATAACATTTGTTGATTCTACACAATCTCATCCATATCAATAAAAACCCATGGCTTTCTGCCACCCTTCACCTTTATATTCCATCATGAAATCTTAGGTCAAAAAATCAATTCCTTTAACAAATTCCTTCACCTAAACCCACCAGACTAGTTGTGACTCGTTAGCATGCGTTTTCCATTATAGACCCTATTTTATAGAACACAATACCTCAAACTCTCAGATCATTAACCAATAAAAAGGAATTCAAGAAAGCATTAAAAAATCATCTTTTTAGACAAGCTTTCCCAGACCTATGTGAGCCTTAACTCCCAGACTTTCTCTTGTTCTGGGTTTTTGTTTTTTATTTTAATTCTTTTTAGGTCCCTACTTAGATTCATTTGTGTTTTATTATTTTAATATTTTAATGTTAATTTCTCTTACTCTATTTAATTTTTTGCTAATTATTGTTTTAATTGTATGTCTTATTTAAATTATTATTACTGTTTTGTTATAACCCAACCCAAACATCGGAGGGTGCAGGCAATAAATTATTTTAAACAAATAAATAAAATAAATACATCCTGCTAGGTACTTGTGACTTGGATTGGCCACTACTGGAGACAGGAAGCTGGGCTCAATGGGCCTTGGTCTGACCCAGCAGGGCACTTCTTATGTGGCAGTGGTGCTAGGCTGATGCTCTCCTCCTTTTGTGGATTTCAACTCCTTCTTCCATCTGAAGCCCACTCCCTTTCTTTTTCTGGGGCCTAGTCTATCCATTTTTTCACCCCACTTTCACTCTGGGTAACTGTCATTTCTTGTCCCTTGATAAGTCCCTCCACTACTTTCTTGCTGATTTTGATTCTTAGCTTTCCTTCTTCCTGGAACCATCTTATCCTTCTCTTATTCTTGGGAACTTTAACCTTCATGTTGATGACCCCTCTGACTCCTTTGCCTCAAAGTTTTTCACCTTAACCTCCTCATTCAACTTCAAACTATGTTCTACTGCTCCCATTCTCCAACATTGCTACTGTCCTGACCTTCCAGTGCACTCTTTTATGCTTCTCCACCCCCGATCTTCCCCTCTCTGATCATCTGATAACCTTTACACTTAATCAACTTCTTCTGCAGTCTTATCCAATCACCATGAACACTTTTAGGAATACCCAGGCTAAAGATGCCCTGCATCCTATCCAGTGTTGTCTTATCTCTCCTCTTCTCTATAATCTTTCCAGAGTCTTTTGATGAGGCAGTCTTATAATGCTCTCCTCTGGTTTGAATACTTTTCTTCACCTCTCCCCATCCTGTAAGGCATGCCAAACCCTAATTTTGGCTCACCTCCAGAGTTTGCTTCCTATGTTTCTGAGCCGGCTGTACATAGTGTCTCTGGATGAAGTCCTGTTCCATACTGACTTCATACATTGCAAATGCTCACTTCCTTCTTTCTGCTATTACACTGGCCAAGCTAGATAATTATGTCCATATGAAAAACACTCTTGCCTGCAACCCCTGCCATCTCTTTGTCACTCCTACCTCCCATTCCTCCTTCACTCTCTGTCCTGATTATAGCTGATTTCTTCCATGAAAAGACTGACAGAATGAATCATGAAATCTTCACAAGATCACTGCCTCTGCCCCTATTCCATCCACCTTCTTTCACCTGGCACTTGCCACATTTTCTTCCTTTTCTGAAATCACAAAGGAGGAAATTGCCCATCTTCTCTCCTCCTGCAAACTCACTACCTGTTCCACTGACCCCCATTCCCACCCAGTTCTTCAGTTCTAGCTCCCCTGTAATTGTCCCTTGAATCTATCACATCCTCAGCTGATCACTTGCCACTGTGATTGTCCCTGCAGTGTTTTGTCACTTGTCACTGTGATTGTCCGTGCAGTGTTTTGCAACAAAACACTGCACGGAGCGGCAGTAGCCACAGTGGCATTCACGGAGCGGGATGCCAGTGGCCAGTGGTTGGTGTTCCACCTTCACGGAGCGGAAGGATGGAGGGCTGCCATCTAAAAAAAAAAACAAAAAACAAACAAACAAGCAAACAAAACAGGGGTGGGTAAGGGGCAGGGGTGTGGCCTGCTGGTTGCAGCGGCTGCTACCCCTGATTGAGTTGGATGTTCACTAGGATGGCGCTGCTCTCTGCATTGGTGGAGGGGTGGAAGGGAATTGGGGCCGGAGGGTGCTGGAAGCCAATAGAGACGGGTGGGAGGGAGAAAAAGGGGGGGGGGGGGGGGGAAATGGATAAACTGCGTAGCTTGCTGGGCAGACTGGATGGGCCGTTGGTCTTCTTCTGCCGTCACTTCTATGTTTCCTTCATACATGCTGTGATCATGTTGTTTCACAGAAAATCCTCACTTGATCCTACCCCCCCCTGCTACCTACTACCCCATCTCTCTCCTCCTTTTCATGTCCAAATTGTTTGAACTTGCTGTTCACCTCCACTGTCTTGACTTTCTTTAAATCTCAAGCCATTCTGAATCTGCTCCAGTCTGGCTTTTGCCCTCTATATTCCACAGAACTTGCTCGTCCGAAGTCTCCATTGACCTATTCATGGCTAAGGGCTTTCCCTTCATCTTCCTTGACTTATCTGCTGCTTTTGACATTGTTGATCACTGTCTACCCCATTACACATTGTATGCTGTTAGATTTCAAAACTATGCTATCCTGGTTTTCTTCTTACATTTCCCCATCATACTTTTTCTGTATCATCTGGTGGTTCTTCCTTCATGCTGTTCTGCTATTGATCATTGTACCTCTGTCCTAGGACCACATCTCCTTTCTCTTTACACTTCAGCCCTCAGTCCTCCGATATCATGCAATGGCTTTCAATACTGCTTTTATGCTGATTTACTTCTTAGTGAAATTTCTGCTGTAAAGAGGTAAATCCGACCTGTAACCTAGACAATTTAGCTCATGGTCCATCCAGTTTTGATTGACTCAGGAGAAACCATAAACATGAAATTATTTCCTAAAGGGAAATTTACCTCTTTATACCAGAAATTTCACCATGAATCTAGTCCCAAATATCAGCCTGCTTCTCTAACATCACCGCCTGAATGTCCTGCTGCCACCTTAAACATAATATGGCCAAAACAAATCTCTTGTCTTTCCCCCCCAAAATTAACTTCCCCTCTTCCCTCTTTATCTGACTTTGTGGATGATGTTCTCATCTTCCCAGTTCCCTCAGCCTATAGTCTTGGGTTTATCTTTAATGCCTCTTTTCCCTTCTCTATACATATCCAAAAGACTGCTAAAACATGTCATTTCTTCCATTATAACATTGCTAAAATGTCTCCCTTCCTTTCTTCGCATGCTAACAAAATGCTCTTCCCCTCTCTTTTCACCTCCTGTTTAGCCTAATGCAACTTGCTCTTTGCTGGCCTCACACTGAATCATCTTTCTCCACTGCAATCTATTCATAATTCAGCTGTGTGACTTATCTATCTCTGGCTCACTATGACCTTGTAACTCCTCTTCTCGGATTGCTACATTGGCTCTCTGTCCATTTCTGCATACAGTTCAAGCTTTTCTTACTTGCCTATTAATGCATTCACTCTGCAGGTCCTCATTACTTCTCTTCTCATTTCCTACACCCTTCCTCATGACTTCCATTCATTGAGCAAGTTGCTCTAGTTTTTCTCCTCCACTCCTAACTATATGTTTTCCATGCACCATAAACATGTAATAAACTTTCTATATGTTAGTGTGTCATGCTCCCTCTCTGGTCGTTTTCAAGTCCAGTTTAAAACCTCAGGTTTTGGGGCTGATTTTAATTCCTAAACACTTCTCTATAATAAATGTTTCCCCATAGACTCTTGTTTGTCACAAATGTTTATTTTGAATAGACTGCAAGCTCCAATGAGTAGGGACTATCTTCTGTATGTTTTTGTTTGGCATAGCTTATATCTAGTAGCACTTTAAAAATGATAACTAGTAGTAGTAGTGATCTCTACTAATATAAGGGTACATTTTCAGTTGGGTACCTAACTGGCGCTCTTGGCACCTACTTTTCAACCTGCACAAACCCAGCCAATCTTCATTTACTTTAAGCTTCAATATCAGGTCCCCTTCACACACTGGAAAGATTATGGTTTAAAGTACACACATTAGCAATTCACATGCATACTTTTTTGAAAATTCATGGAAGCATGTAGTTTTCAAAAATGCCACTGAACTCCTTTCCAGCACCCCACTCCCTGGAAGGCTCTTTCCTATGCAGACAAAAGCAAATATACATTTACATGGGTATGGCTGACGTATGCAAGTTAACTCTGTTTACCCATGTAATATGCACCTAATTCAATGCCCTATGGGGTGAATACATTTTGGAGGTAATTTGCATTAAGCAAAGACACAAGCTTACTTGGGTAAAAAAGTACCTGTTTACTCTGTGTAATAATATAATATAATATAATACAAATGTTTAAAATAAATAAACAAATAAAAATATATGTGCAGATGGGGATGTACAGGAAAACTCATGCTCGGTACATATATTTTAAAATTCAATGTGCAGATAGTTTATTCCACTTATCTCCAAAAACAACTATTTTTTTTAACAGGGGGGAGGAGACTATATTCACGACTCCTGATCTATTCATCTCACTCCTTAACCAGAAAGATTCCTTTCAAAATTGTACTCTTTGTATCCAATATGTTAATTTATATAACATTTCTTTTAACCTGGCTCCTAATTCATTTTTTTTTTTTTAATACAACTATATTGTCAAGGTCAAAAAGTAGAAAGCAGTCTGGTTAGTAAATTGCTGAAGTTTATCTCTGCATAAGAGATGCTGAGGGGCTTTAAACCGGCACTGTCCTGTTCCATAGAAAAGTTGCTATAACAGCTGTGCAACTTATTCAACTCAGTCATTAATCTTCTGCATGCAAGCATTCAGCATCATGAACAAGATCCTTCTTTTTTTCTAATGATCTTGTGATGATCTCATTATCAGAGATGCCATACAGTAATTCTCAAGTAATTCCAGCTTCTGACTCCAAATATAATATCGAAAGAAGAATGGAGAAGAAAGCTGAATTGCAGAGCAGAGACACATTGTAACCTAGTTTTATAGGAACCCAGGAGAACAATACGTCTGAAAACCTGCTCCATAAAAAGAAATGAAAAAATTCTCCTGAAAGAAAAAAAAAAAGATTTACTATGCAAAATATATTTTTGCTGCTGTTAATTGATAGGCAGCCCTGTATCTTAATGCAGAGAAGGGATGTGCAGGGAATTTCCTTTTGTTTCAGTTCATTTTAATCATTCTCGGATTATTTTTTTTTATTTGGTTTGTAGATTTTTTTTCATTCTTCTTTTCTATTTGTTTCTGAAAATAGCACACCCTATTTGCATATAGCGTACCATTTCCCAAAATGAATGAACCTGAACATTTTCAGGACTGGCGATTATGCATGCATTTTGGAATAAAATGAACTGAAATGAAAATGCCTGATTTGCTTTAGATTACCATTCATTTCAAAACAAATGCACATCTCTAATACAAAATGGGAATGCTCTTAAAACACCCCTGTGAGCTGAGCCTCAAATGGCCATTCCAAGCTAAGACTGGTCAGCCTGAGAGCCTCCTGAGAGATCTAACAGAGAGCTAATAGAGAAGAAAAACACAGCAGCAGAGGCCAGCCTGCTTTTCTATTGGAACCCTATTTTTTTTTTTGCTGCCCTTAGGTATGATGATTAATTTAATTTATTTATTTATACTATCTTATATTCTGCAATTTCCATATTGTTCAATGTGGATTACAGTAAAAACATATATATAAAAAGATACATAAAACATCATAAAACAGTAAAATATAACACCATTTATATGCAGATGGTTTGCATTTACATGGAATGGAGAGCCACACTACCACATTTGTGACATGGCTGCAGTTATCTTTTGCTATTCCCATGAAGGGGAACTATATCCCGCCATCACTGAAGAAGAGGAGAGGGATAAAGAGATTTTGCTATCCTCTGACTATGTGACTAGCTGCTGGAAATTGTTCTAGAAACATCTTACACTTTTACAAAGTGGATTTTGATTAATACCCAATAGTCCTGAAGGAGAGCTAGCCCGTGGACTGTTTCAGGGCCAGTTAAAGAAGAAAAATCCCAGAAATGCTATAAGACTGTAACCATGGAGATTCCACATTAAGAAATCTGCCCCTGATGGGCACAATTTAAAATTCTTATGTTAACATTCCAAACTTAAAGAGGGAATGGCCTGACATATTTAAAGGATAAACTGGCATGGCATTGCCAAAAATAAGATCTAGTTAGAGTGTATCCATGCTTGTTCCCTCCTTTAGGGAGATGGGGTGAATTTGTTTATGAACTAGAGCTTTTTCAGTGGCAGTCCTGTCACTATGGAACTTTCTGCCAGTCGAAATCAGACTGAAATTGATTTATTGTAAATTACACAAAAGGGTGAAATCCTGGCTTTTTTTTTTTTTTTTTACAATTTGTGTATCAGACTATTTTTTCCTGTTGCTGTATAGAGAGGTTAATTGGTAATTGAGTCATTGCTTTGGCTGTATGGGGTAATATTGGAGGGTGTTTGTGGCCTTTTGACTGGATCATTTTATTACTGTTTGACATTTTTGGACTTCTTTGGGTCTATACAGGGTAGATATTTAAAGATAGCTAGTTAAGTAAGTTACAAGGGCTATTCAGCATCATAGCCATGTAAAAATTGCTAACTAGCCAGATAAGTCTTTTCTGGCTAACTTTAGACATGCTATTGAGCAAGTCTAACTTATCTGGTTCTTAAAAGGATTTGAATAACTCTACTTAACTTCCCCCCCTGGAATGCTCATATCCCACACACAACTTTTCTGGCTCTCTACTTATCTGGCTAAGTGGTAACCGCTGAATGGGACCAGATATTCAGCCACCACCACATGCCAGCTATGTAGCACTGTATATTGGCCTCATCATTGTTTGCTATGGGTTGTTTGAAAAGTGCCCCTCAAATTTACATGAAATAAAAAAACAAAGGTTTATGGAGGTTGTGTGTATAAAGTCATCATATACTTGCATAATTAGCCGCTCTGTGTGCTAAGCACATGTTTAGAATGGCAGGAGTACATGCATACGGTCACTGCCGTGCAGAAACATGGGCATTTTGAAGGCATTCTAGGGCATGGTTTTGAAGTACACATACATTTACATATCTCATAAATGGAGTATGGGCATATGTCATCAAACACGTGTGCATGCTTTTACACTTGCCAATCGAGTGGCGGAAATGAAATCTGACTTCTATTTTGTCTGCGGTTTCTGGAGTAAGTGGTGAAGCTCTGGGTCAGCTCATGAAGGTCTCAGCTGAACTGGTACTTGGAATTATGCGCACGTCAGTATTTTCATAAGCGACGCATACATCAGCCAACTTTATAGAAAACCTGCCTCGTGCATACACTGCGGATTATTATGTACACGTTACATTGATTTAATCATAAAATATAGCCGCTGATCCCAGCATTAAAAAACCATTGCATGTACTGAAACATACACACTTACTTTCGAGCCGGTGACAAGTGATATTTTATAAACTGTGCAATTCCCGAGTACTTTGTGCCTGAATTGAAGCAGATGAAAAGTGTGCACCAGACGGTACATGTGATGATTTGAGAATACAATCAATGTGCATGCTTTTACCTCTTTGACCTATCTCTGCCCTCTTTTACCTGGAATAAAGGAGGGGGCAACATTTGTATGCAGATACTGTAAATATGTGTTGACCTGCGTAAAAACGTTTGATTTTTTTCCCATTTCTGGTTATGGTAAACACACAGAGCCCAATATTCAAAGATATCCTGCTATCTAAGTTAACCTGATATGACTTATCTGGCTAACTTAGAAAGGATATTCAGCAGTAAGGCTATGCCACTAAATATACCTGTATAAGTTCTAGTTAGCTGGATAAGTTGTATCTGGCAAATTTTAGGCCTGCTATTGAGCAGATCTAACTTTTTCAGTTAATTAAACTGGATAAGTCCAAATATCAGCACTTATCTGGTTAAGGTAACCGGATAAGTAGCCTTGCCACCGACCTGCCCATTGCTCACCCCCAAGATACCCAGCTATACACACAGCTGGATATATACATATACGGCTAAGTGGCATCCGCTGAACATAGTTGCATATTCAGTGGCTGCCACTTAGCTGGATAAGACCCTATTTATCTGGCTAAGTAAAGCTAAATATTGACTTCCCCATAAATATGTAAAACTGTTCAGCATATTCCCCATATTCCATAAAAAGAATGTAGGTTTACAAAGTTTTTTTTTTTCCCCCAGAACATATTGTGGCAACCGATAAGATCTATCAGATGGGATAAATCTTGTTAGAATTACTGTGCTTTAAATCAATATCAATGTTTGCCCCAAATGACCATTAAAGCATCATTACACTTGCCTGGACAGTGTGCAGGGCTGCTGCACTTACAGCCCAGGCTGTTCAATAAGACACAATAAGAGAGTGTGAAGCTTTTTTTGTCCAAAAGGACTTTCCCACTGCTTTACTGAAAGGCAGAATGTGACAGCTGTTCCGCCCTGGCACTTCATATTCGGGATCATCTAACTTAACTGCTATGCACTTACAGATCTTGCCTGGGCGGTTGATAATGGCACTGCCTGATGACTTTTATGGTAGTTGCTCACTCCTTGTAAAAGAAAGGTTTTAAATCCTTCTCAATTTCTTCTTCTCTGATGCGTGTATCCTGCTGATGTGGAGTCTGCTGTCCTAGCCACCCCCTGCTATTGCTACTCAGTGAAGCATTGGTTCTCTTGTCTGAGCCACAGGCTTCAAGCTCCTTATGAGTAATATTGATCTGTGTCCTTTTTGGTGTTCATCTGGACCTTTGACAATATAACTTCAAATCTCTTTCAGTCTATCTAAATATATACCTGTGCATGTAACCCCTTCCCTAGCAATCCTTTAGGTGAATGGGGCTCACACTCAGTACCAGGGCTAAGTCCTTGTCTTTATCTGCCCCAAATGCATGCCCTTCGTTAGGGGGAAGGATAAACCTCTGAGGTCAAAGTGTTATATATAGTCTAGTCCTCAAGGAGCCAGCACCAGTCAGGACTCCAGGATGGTATTCCAACACAAATTTTACTGAATCGCTTGTTAAACAATAACTATGTGGCACTACATTTCCTTCTTGTTACAATCATTTTACAGAAATACATGTTTTCAAATCAGTGTCTATGGTCCTTTGAATAGTTCCCTGGGGTCCCCTCTGTTTCCTTCTGGACCTATAGGGCTGTACCTGGGTGCTGTGAATAGGTTCCTCCTAATTCTTTAAGTATTCCCCCCTTCTATGCCTAGGATCTCCTGTTAGATCTTACTTCGTCTTCTTCTCTCCCCTCCATTTTGTATCAGATGGCGCCTCACCTCTGTCTCTGTTGGGCAAGCACCAGATTAATGCCTCTTCTCATTCAATTCTCCATCCCAGTATGATACCAGATGGGCATCCACTCCTTCTCCCAAATTATGCTGATGGGCAACCGAGATTCTTTGGCTGAGTGGAACAGGGTTTCCTGTAGAAATCTCAGGGAAAACTCCAGTCACTAAAGTAAAACTTCTAATTTCCAAAAATACTACTACAAGGGTGTGATTCATAAGTGGCAAGGCCCTAGATGAACTGAGGCTCTAAGCTATAATTCAGTCCTCTGAAAGGTTAACATGGACAGATGGCCATACAAGTCAAAATCACAAAACAGAGAAATGGCTAACTAGCCATAGAGCGTGAACTAGCAGCAGTCTCCTCACCAAGGCTTTGGGCCTACAAAATCAAGTAATGTGGAACAGAAAGTAAAAAAGCTCCTGCTCTCTGAAAATCCAACTAAAAAATCTGCACAGACTACGGGGGTCATTCGCTAATATGAAAGTAGAAATGAACCACTGTAGCAACCGCCAATGGGAACGTTGTGACAAAGATGGTACATTTCTCTAATCTGCACTATATGCATTGACCCTTTTATAGGGACATAGTCCTTAGTAGCGAATGCAGTGGGGCCCATGTACTTTCTCTGGATGGGAAGACTAGAAAGCTGCATGGTCTTTTTCTGCTTTCATGATTTTATGTTTCTTTCTCTCTATATATATGTATTCATAAGACAGCTTTTTATAAGCTTAAGATGTTACGTCCACTGAGAGTGCTCTTACCCCCTGCATTCTTTAGATCAGTGTTACAAGCCATGGAGCTCACCCATTTGGATTATTGTAGCACCCTATACATTGGACTGTTGGACAGACTGTTGCATGCAATGCAGATGATACAAAACTCGGCTGCAAGAGTTTTGATGGAATTCCCTAGAAAACAGCATATAACCCCTAGTTTAAGGGAGTTACACTGGCTCCCAATTAAATGGAGAAGTAAATTTAGACAAATAACCTCTGTTTTCAAATTTATTCACAATCTTTCATCATGTACTCTGCATGATTCGATAAGACATTATTTGCCCTCAAGCTCTTTGCGATCCACACATTCATATTTGTTAGAGATTCCACCAGTTAAAAAGTTCAGGTTGGCTAGAACTAGAGAGTGTGCTTTCTCTGTGATCGCCCCTAGTGAGTGGAACAAAATCCTATTAAATGTGAGACAGTTATAGGACTTAAAAGATTTTAGAAAGGCTTTGAAGGCAGTATTTTTTTAAGTTGCATTTGGATGAGGCGTACAGATTTTTTTTTTTTGGCTGTTTTAATGTCTATTTTATATTAATCTGTTTATGTTTATTTTATTTGTGTATGTTGTTTTTATAAGTCTTATAATTGTTATTCTGTAATCCGCACTGAGCATTGTATAGAGGCAGTGGAATAAAATAATTTTAAATATATAAATAATAAGTTAATACACATGGAGAGAAATCTCACCAAAATGATCCAGAAACAAGCCAGAAGGGGAAAATAACTGAAAATACATAGCAGAATTTATGGTGAAATTGTGTATTTCTATCACTGATGAAATACAATGAGGATGAGTATTTTCATTGTTTTTTGGCCATGACCAGAGAGTGGTGGTTCACAATGCACAGGTACATTTGAGATTTTCCCATCTCTAGATTTTCCACACAATGAAAAGCTCAAGATAAGGGGATCATGATATGAAGTGGAAGGAGGAATGTAAGAAAATTATTTTTCACTGAGGCGGCGGTGGACACCAGGAAGAGGCTTCCAGTGAGGTCCTAGGAGCCAGAATTAAAAAATGCATGAGACAGGCACAAAGGGACCTTGGTGACAGAGGGAGGGAGGCCACAGATCAAGTAAGACATGTGACAGCACAGCAGGCAGAAACAAACGGGCAGACCAAGTGGACCAAATGGTCTTTTTCTGCTGACTTCTTCTGTGTTTCAGTCAAAATGGCTCAGGGAAATTTTGTTTCTGTAAGTCGCTATTCTCACTAGAGCTATAAGACAATAATATCCACTTATTGAGCTGAGGTGGCAATCTATGATTTCTTTAAGAAAACTCTCTTTAGAAAAGGGAGAAAAATTAAGCTTCATGTCATATAATCAATTACTGCCTGCAAAGTGAACTACTGAGGTTTCTTTGTAGCAACAATTCATTTTATATTGAGTCATACACTCATGCATCTTCCAAAGGCTAGCCCATTTCATTTTTATTCTGACAATGTCCAGTTGATAGCTTTTGTTTTATTAAGACATGAATTGAATTCTGAGTGTTGCATAGCTAAGCTGTCTGCACTGGCTGAAAGTGTCATTGCAGCCAGGTTCATAAGAAAGTCAGCCATCGGGTGGTAGCACCAGGGAGGCAAGGGCCCCAACGAGATCCCTTATGCCGCTAGTACAAAAGGTGCTAGCAGCATAAGGGATCTTATGCACCAGGGGTATGTGGGCCAATACTAGCAATGCATCGGGGGGTATGTGGGCCAGGAGTATGTGGGCCAATACTAGCAATGCATTACCAGTGGAGAAAAAAAACCAAAACTCTACGAGCACTGCACTGACAAGAAGATAATGCTGCATTACGAAAGAGAAACTGCATGGGGAATATCACCTTAGTACCAGGGAGGAACTGCACTGGCACTCAGTAGGCAGGCTAACACTGCATTACCAGATAATACCTGCCTTGGGGGACGTCAGGTCCCCATTCTGAAACAAAGATGATGAACAGAAAAGGGCCAACCGATGGAGCCAAAAGCTAAAATGCGGATGGGCTCCCCTGCCCTTCTGCTCTCTCTCTTTCCTCTACTTTTTTTTCTTGCAATAGCTCTTGCGTTGTTATTCTTCCTTCTAATGCATAGTGGTACAGATTAGTGTCATTAAGGTCTGAACACATACCTCTTGTCAACCTTCATAATGTTAACGCCACTGTGTAACTTTGAAATGCAGATAAAGACTAATCTTTAAAAACAGAAAGAGGGAAAAGCCGCATTAGAACTGTACTGGCTGCAATACTTGGCAGATCGAAATTGCAGAAATAAATATACCAGAAATATCAAATCTGTTCGTTCTGCACTAACGGTGAATGATGACCGCAGATCCTATGCATGTTTTCTTCTGTGTACAGATGCAAACGTTAACTTCCAGAGCTGCAAATCCAGCACCCTTGAGAAACATAGATTGGATTGAATTGACAGAAGAGGAGGACCGGAAAGCTTATCTGCATATAGTTCCCTGCATCCCCTGGGAGAGGACTCCAGAGGTCACAGCGAGCGATACAGGCTTCGGACTCCACAGCCCCTGCTTCCAGAGGCCCTGCACCCATTGCAGTAGAAGAGGACCAGAAACGCTCGCCGAATCTCAAGCCTCTCAATCCTTTGAGTGAAGATCAACTTAATGGTGGTTGAAAAGAATTGGTAAGTATAGCTTAGGGAAATCTTAGGACCTAAAAAAGTTTGGAGAGAGGTGAAACAGTGGGAAATATTCTTTAGAGTTTGTGTGTGTCTGAGATAATAAGCAAGCCAGAGGGAGTTAATTATAGTGTCTGTCTTTCCCTCCCACCCACCAGTAGCTCAACCCTTGATTTTTAGGCAAGAGACACTTTCTCATTAAAAATCAATCAGGCTCTTATCTAAATCATACTATTGCACCAGCCCTTACTGAAAGGTTAATCATCCCATTGTAGGTCACTAGCAGATTAATTAGTGAATACCTATAAATTTAAAGTACTCTAATTCCAACTCCCTTAGCAACCTAAACTTAACTAGGAACTCAATACAATTAAAATGAAGGCAGCAGTCCAGCAGCAAGAGGGGGGCTTTCCAGTCTTTTGCATCAAGTGTCACATGTATGATTTTTTTACTCCCCGATGAGAGATTGTGTGTGTGAACCTGGTGCAAAGGGCTCCTGGCTCTCAGAGAATGAGTCCAATCTCTGGAAGCTAGAGTGGCAGACCTGGAGAAGCTGAGGCAGACAAAGAGGTACATTGATGAGACCTTCAGGGACATAGTAGCCAAGTTTCAAATCCAGTCTGGCAGCCCCAGTGCTGCCTTGGATAAGAAAGGTCTCTCAGTTGGAGAGCATCACCCTAGTGTAGCAGGAAGTGATCCTGTAGCTAGGACTTGCTCTCCAGGTGATGCATTGTCCTCTCACACTGATGACAAGTCTCCCTGGGCTACAGCCCAGAAGGGAAGAGTTAGATTGGCCATCATAGTTGGTGATTTGATTATTAGAAATGAAGATAGATGGGTGGCTGGTGAATGTGAGGACCACCTGGTAACTTGCCTGCCTGGTGCAAAGGTGGCAGACCTCACGTGTCACCTAGATACGATTATAAACAGTGTTGGGGAGAAGCCGGCTGTCATGGTACATGTGGGCACCAATGACATAGGAAAATGTGGGAGGGATGTTCTGGAAGCCAAATTTAGGAATTTTAGGTAGAAAGCTGAAATCCAGAACCTCCAGGTTGGCATTCTCTGATATGCTCCCTATTCCATGTGCAGGTCCCCAGAGGTAGGCAAAGCTCCAGAGTCTCAATGTGTAGATGAGATGATGGTGCAGGGAAGAGGGATTCAGTTTGCAAAGAAGTGGACAACCTTTTGGGGAAGGGGGAGACTTTTCGAAAGGACAGGCTTCACCTTAACCAGAGTGGAACCAGGCTGCTGGTGCTAACTTTTAAAAAGGAGATGGAACAGCTTTTAAACTAGAACAAGGGGGAAAGTTGATAGTCACTCAGCAGTGCATGCTTCACAGGAATGTATCTTTGAAGGATATTAAGGAAACAGGAGAGTTTGGGCATCCCAACAGAGAGGTTCCAATAAGAGCAAAAGTAGTCCATGTGCCTCTAAGTAAAAAATCACCTGAGCTAAAGAATTCCAAATTATCCCTATCAACTGAAAAGCAGGTTGTTAATATAAACAAAAACACACTTTGAAATGTCTGTATGCCAATGTCAGAAGTCTAAGACGTAAGATGGGAGAATTAGAATGTATAGCAGTGAATGATGAGATAGACATAATTGCCATCTAAGATACCTGGCGGAAGGAGGATAACCAATGGGACAGTGCTATATCAGGGTATAAATTATATCACACTGAAAGGGAGGATCAACTTGTTTGGGGTGTGGCACTTTATGTCCGGGAGGGTATACAGTCGAACAGGATAAAGATCATACAAGAGATTACATGCTCTGTTGAATCTATATGTGTAGAAATCCCATATGTGTTGGGTAAGAGTAAAGTGATAGGAATATTCTATTGTCCACCTGGCCAAAATGATCAGACAGATGATGAAATGCTAAGAGAAATCAGAGAAGCTAACCAATTTGGCAGTGCATTAATAATAGGAGATTTCAATTACCCCAATTCTGACTGGGTAAATGTAACTTCAGGACATGCTAGAGACAAAGTTCCTAGATGGAATAAACGACTGCTTCATTGAGCAATTGGTTCAGGAACCAACGCGAGAGGGAGCTATTTTAGATTTAATTTTTAGTGGAACGCAGGATTTGGTGAGAGAGGTAATGGTTGTGGGGGCCACTTGGCAATAGTAATCATAACATTAAAAAGATAGAAGGAAGGCAAAACAATTACCAGCATGGTTAAAAGGTGAGGTGAAAGAAGCTATTTTAGCCAAAAAAAATGCTTAAAAAAAAAAAGGATCTAGCTGAACAAAATAGGAAAAAGCATAAGCATTGTCAAGTTAAGTATAAAACATGAAAAGGCAGGCTAAGACAGAATTTGAAATAAAGTTGGCTGCAGAGGAAAAAACTAAAAATTAAAACTTTTTAAAATATATCCGAAGCAAGAAACCTGTGAGGGACTTGGTTGGACCTTTAGATGACCAAGGGGTTAAAGGGGCTCTTAGGGAAGATAAGGCCATTGCAGAAATACTAAATTAATTCTTTGCTTCTGTGTTTACTAATGAGGATGGTGGAGAGATACCGGTTCTGAAGATGGTGTTCAAGGGTGATGAGTCAGATGAACTGAATCAAAATACTATGAACCTGGAAGATGTAGTAGGCCAGATTGACAAACTAAAGAGAAACAAATCACCTGCACTGGATAGTATGCACCCCAGGGTTCTGAAGGAACTAAAAAATGAAATTTCACATCTATTAGTTAACATTTGTAACCTATCATTAAAATCAACCATTGTACCTGAAGGCTTAGGGTGGCCAATGTAATTCCAATATTTAAAAAGGGCTCATGGGGTGATCCAGGAAACTATAGAACAGTAAGCCTGACGTCAGTGCCGGGAAAAATAGTGGAAACTATTCTAAAGATCAAAATTACAGAGCATATAAAAAGACATGGTTTAATGGAACACAGTCAGCATGGATTTACCCAAGGGAAGTCTTGTCTCAGAAATAAACATGTGGATAAAGGCGAACCGGTAGATGTAGTGTATTTGGATTTTCAGAAGGCATTTGACAAAGTCCTTCATGAAAGGCTTCTAAGACAACTAAAACAATCATGGGATAGGAGGTGATGTCTTTTTGTGGATTACATTAAAAGACAGGAAACAGAGAGTAAGATTAAATGGTCAATTTTTTCAGTGGAAAAGGGTAAACAGTGGAGTGCCATAGGGATCTATACTTGGACCAGTGCTTTTCAATATATTTATAAGTGACATGAAAAGGACTACAATGAGTGAGATAATCAGATTTCCAGATGATACAAAATTATTCAGAGTAGTTAAATCACAAGTAGATTGTGATAAATTGCAGGAGGACCTTGCGAGACTGGAAGGTTGGGCATCCAAATGGCAGATGAAATTTACTGTGGACGAAGTGCAAAGTGATGCATATATGGAAAAATAACCCATGCCATAGTTACACGATGTTAGGTTCCATATTAGGAGCTACCACCCAGGAAAAAGATCTAGGCGTCATAGTGGATAATACATTGAAATCATCAACTCGGTGTGCTGCGGCAGTCAAAAAAGCAAACAGACTGTTAGGAATTATTAGGAAGGGAATGGTGAATAAAACGGAAAATGTCATAATGCCTCTGTATCGCTCCATGGTGAGACCGCACCTTGAGTACTGTGTACATTTCTGGTCTCATCATCTCAAAAAAGATACAGTTGCACTAGAGAATGTTCAGAAGAGGGCGACCAAAAGGATAAAGGGGATGGAACAGCTCCCCTATGAGGAAAGGTTAAAGAGATTAGGGCTGTTCAGCTTGGAGAAGTGATGGCAGAGGGGGGATATGATAGAGGTGTTTAAAATCATGAGAGGTCTAGAATGGGTAAATGTGAATCGGTTTTTTACTTTTTTTGGATAACAGAAGGACTAGGGGCACTCCATGAAGTTAGCAAGTAGCACATTTAAAACTAATCAGAGAAAATTTGTTTTCACTCAACGCACAATTAAGCTCTGGAATTTGTTGCCAGAGGATGTGGTTAGTGCAGTTAGTGTAGCTGGGTTCAAAAAAGGTTTGGATAAGTTTTTGGAGAAGTCCATTAACGGCTATTAATCAAGTTGACTGAAAGGTGAATTTTCAGACCCACATGAGTGTGTCCATGTGCGTGCGGTTCCTGGCTCGCTCATATGGATGCACAGATTTTATAACATGTGCATGCCGACACGTGCATGTTATAAAAACCATTACCCGCGTGCACATGCGTCCCAAATTTTATAGAACAGGTAAGTCAATAGTGATGATAATCCTGTACTAGACTGTTGCTGGTAGGTGATCTCCTCCGCTGTGCATAGGGACAGTAACTCTCAAACCAGTGTGCAGGTGCACATTTGCACACATGCATCGGCCCACACCCAGGGATGCAGCTATTTTATAACATGCGTGTGTATATGCGTGCATGTTATAAAATGTCCTGGCCATGTGCGCATGTGCACCAAATTTTAAGTGGGTATATGCAGAGGTACTCAAATCCTGCTTCTACCGCCTAAGTCTGAGGATTTTAAAAGGGGCGCATCTACAACCCTACACTCCCCTAGTTACCCCAGACCCTTTAAACCCCTCAGAAATGGCTCAATGCTTTCATTTTATGACTTATGCATCATCCATAGTAGAAGCTAAGTCACGTGGCAGGGGACCTCGGCATGTGCTGGGGCGCACAAGTATTTACGTGCGGATCTCTTGGCCAGAACCTGAAAAGCCCACACCCCCGCCCAGGCAATGCCCATGCCTCGCCCCTTTTTTGACATTTTTGAGATACGCGAGCCATGGCATTTACACGCGTATAGGGGGGGCTTTATAAAATATGGTTGGTGCACGTAAAACTGACTTCTTCGTGCATCCCCCTAATTGGTGCCCACGCAAGGATTTAAAAATTTACCTTTAAGAGAGCTATAATCACAGTTGCTGCGTTGGTGCAAACCCCGTAGACAAGTGTAACCCGTAGTGTTTGAAATAACTATCAAAGCTAAGCTGCACTGGTGGTTTTGCTTTAATTGTTGCCCCCAGACATTACCCAGAAGTTCAAGCCTGCTTCCTCTAAGGGCAGGTTTTCTGTCAGAAACATGCACGTAGTTTTTCATAACTTGCACTCGCCCCACTCTATGGACAATGTGGACAAAATTACCAGCATTGACAGTGCACGATTTTCAAAGTCCCCATTCCCATGGGTGAAATGCTTTTTTTTTTTTTTGTAATTAAAGGTTTTTATTATTTCAAACAGTGCAAGAGGTAAATCGTGCATGGAACATCCATAAATTAACAGAAGAAACACAGAACAGTGTCAGAGTACAATATCAACCTTCATAACCAGAAAATAAATCCGTAGGAGGAGTTGTAAGAACATGAGCTGTGGAAAGATTCACACACCATCAGAACTACCAAAAACTTTTGTTATCACCCTAACCCTCCCCCCACCCTAAGAACATAAGAACCTGCCATACTGGGTCAGACCAAGGGTCCATCAAGCCCAGCATCCTGTTTCCAACAGTGGCCAATCCAGGCCACAAGAACCTGGCAATGCCTCCCATATATACACCTAGTACTGATGATTCAATTAGTAATTCTAGGGTTATAGAATATAAAGGAGAAATCATGTCATTGTCTGAATTCTCTATCAAAGAAAGCCTAACTGGTAATTTGGATTATCGACTGTGCCTGAGCGCCACCCTGGCGATAGTTTTGAAAGGTATCCTTCCAGAAGACACACTGTGTTACAAAGTTAAATATTTAGCCATTTTTCAAATATGTAATTAATTTGAGCAAGATGCACAAGGCAAATTATGGAGGATAATGCAATGCACATGTATGTTATTCCAAACCTTTGTAGCCATTAACCAAGGGCCGTACAGAAATCAGTTCAATGACCGTAGTGTGAGTGTACCCTTCACTGCTCTCAGTCATCTGCAGTGGTTTCATCAGTAGTGCTGCCAAAATGCGCTACGTACAACTTTCCTTCCACTCGTGTACTGGTTAACAAGAGTCTACTTTGGAACAGGGGTTCACAAGTAATTTGCCAGACACCCTGTAAGCCACGGAAATCTCTCTGCCAGAGTGGAAATGAGACACAGAGGGGCTGATACAATATCGGGCGCTGAGCTCAGTGCGCCGCTAAACACGCGGTTAGATGTGTCTTTTGGATGCACTAGACATACACCCAATGCAATATCGGGATTAGTGCACCCAAAATGCATGTTCATACTGGCGCATAGCTAATAGCGCTCATCACATGCAAATGCCATGTTGATGAGGCTAATAGCTAGTACCCCTGATCTAAAAACAAAAGTGTGCTTGATGCGCACATTTTAACGTTCAAAAATTAACGCCAGCCCAGAGCTGGTGTTACGTTTTGAGGCACCCCAAGCCGTGCTCAAAAGAGCCAAAAATACAGTTTTTTTGTGGTTCCTCCTATTTAATATTGTTGCAACATTAAACAGGAGGAACTACAGAATGCTGCAACAAAAAAAAAAAAACCAAAAAGAAACTTGACAGCGGTCAGGTTAGGAAAAGGGAAGCCCAATTTACGAGCGTCCATTTTCCCAACCCATGGCTGTACAAGGGTTAGGAAAACAGACGCTCAGAAAATTGAGCGTCCGTTTTCCTTACCTGCTCACGGCCATTTCTCCTGGGTGCTCGATGGCATGGACGCACAATTTATCCATTGCGCATCCCTTTTAGCGCCCCAGCTCATTAGAATATTACCCACTTTTCCTCCCTGTTATTTATGGGTATCTCTTTCAGATTCACAATTTTCTGTATTTTTATCTCTTACCTCAGGTGTTTGCTGCAGGTGACAACCAAGTTCAACCATTTTCTCTATAGCACCCCTCTCATCTGGTTTAAACTCAGATCAATGTAAGATTTGAACTATTCACCTACGGGTAAATTTTAAAACCCGTGCATGTCCATGTGCATGCAGTTCCTGGTGCGCACTAATGGACGCGCCGATTTTATAACATGCGCACGTCGCCACGCACATGTTATAAAATCCAATGCCCATACGCGCCTGATTTTGTATTGGCGTGCCTGCAGGTGCCCAATCGTCTGTGCAGGAGGGGAAGTTCTGTAAAAAACCATGCGGCGACACGAGTAGGCCTACCCCAGTTCCCTCTCAGTCCACTCCAATAAAGAAGCAGACTGGGAGGGAACTTTCCTAACCCTATCCTTCCTCCCTCTTCCCCTATCCTCCCCAACCTCTTAATCCCACCTACCCTCCCCTAATTTTATTTGTCCCTGAACTTACCCGCTCCACGGAGCAGGAGTAAGTTCTGTACACTGGCCTGCTGCCGGCACGTGCTGTCCCGGCCAGCTCATGCCCTGCCCCCGTCCAGACCCCCCCCCCCCCAGGCCCACCCCTTTTTTGCAGCCCAGCACTTCCACATATACCAGGAGATATGCGCGTGGCCGGGCCATTTCGAAAATGTGCTCATTGCGGGCACGGCCTGGCCACTCGCGTATCTCCTGGGATTTGTGTGTGCTGGGCTTTTAAAATTGGGCCCCTAGACTCTTGGTTCCCTTCTCAGAGATATGCAAACCAATTTAGGGATATGCATTTGTTTGAAACGAATGGGTAAAGCATAACAAATGTGCCCATATTCATTTCATTTGTGGCCCATTGAAAATAAAGTAGGGGTCCCACAAAGGAAATTAATATTTTTCATCCCATTGGTTTGTTTCCGATTCATTTCAATGGCCAACTGAAATCTATGACTGTATACTGCTGAGAAAAAAACCCCAACTTGTAACTACAGCTCCTGCCTGTGTGACCTCACTGCCTTGTTACAGTCAAGGCAGGGCAAGCTGGCAAAGAGACTAGCCAGAGGACAAATCACAGTGCAGCATCTTTTTAACTAACCTATAGCTGCTATCTAGATCAAATAATGTTGATGTCTCCTGCTATAAAGTCTAAGCTTGTGCAAAAAGCAGTCTGCATTTATACTCTAACTATTCACAGAGAAGGTTGTGCTGGTAAAAGACTGCTTCTATTCTCTGTGCTATAGTGGCTTCACTCACTGTGCCAGGAACATATGCGGTACACTCCTGCTGATTTTGATTTTTCTCTTGACTGGGGAAGGGTCAGAGAGGGAAACAGTATAGAGATTGCAGTTGCAATAGTGCCAATTATTTTTTTGTCTCTGGATAGTGAGGTCAGTACAGCACACTTAGAGGCTGAAGAAAAGGTTCTTATCTTAAGGGCCTTGCTGCCATATGCCTGTCTGCCATGCCCTTTATATACCACCTCAGGGGATTTGCTGCTACTGCTTTGCTACCTGGCATGTCCCTTATGTACCACCTTAGGGGTCTAACATAGTAGCATAGTAAATATCAGCAGAATAAGACCCAAATGGTCTATATACTGTGCCCAGTAAGGTGTTTTTTTTTTTAAATTATTTAAGAATAGTAACTACCTCTCTGTGCAGGTTACCCCCCCCCCCCCCATACCCTCTGTTACGAGTAGAAACTGCTACTCCGTGCAGGTTACCCCTAGAGTTGGCAATGATATGGGTCTTATAGAAGTAGACTACACTTACAGTCACCATCATAGGCTTTCAGGCAAATTTAATGGTGTCAACAGACCCATATATCCAAAAAGTGCTGAAGTATGAAGGTGAACAAGCAGCATCGGTCTCAGTCCTTAAGCTTGAACAATTGTTCTGGCATATAGAAGGAATGACTGAGAATCCACCGGTGCGCAAGGGGAAAGGATCAACAGAATGTGCAAAACAAGAGAAAAATCTTTTTAAAGAATCGGACCAGCAAACAAGGAGAGATAACTGGCAGATGTACAAATACAGCAGAAAGTACAAAGAGCTACTTCAGCAACCACACAGATCAAACTCTGACATAGCAGTGGACAAGGTGGTTCACTGCCAGCATACAAAAAAAAATGGTGAAATGGATAAATATAGATTTCTGTAAATCAGAACAGGAAACAATTACACATCTCATCACTGGATGTAATGGGCTAATGTCGGAAGGCCTGTATAAACAGAAAGAGGCAGAACAAGATGGCAGGGCTTATTCATTGGGAACTGTGTAACCATTATGTCACCAATGTTCCAAAAAAAAAATAAAAAATGCACTAGGAGCAGGCCCTAACAGAACAGAAGAGACCGAAGAAGCTGTGATCACCTGGGACATTCCTATTTCAACCAAAAGGAAGATCAATGAGCAAAAACCAGATATTGTAGTGAATGAAAAAAAACATAACAAAACAAGAACAGCATTGGTGAAAGAGGCATCAATACCTAGTGACTACTCTGTGGATCGAATGGAGAAAGCAAAGATCCTTAAGTACCTAGAGATGAAATCAGAGTCATGAAAATGTGGCAGAAAGATATAGAAAAAGGTCCCAATGATATTGGGTGCCACCTGCCTGATTAATAAGAATTTCCACGCGCACCTTGATATGCAGATTACAACTCTATGAACTCCAGAAAGAGGCCGTCTTTGGCACAATGCAAATACCAAGAAGGGCAATAGCAGTAAATATGAGAGACTGAGATCACTCCTAACACACCCCCTGGCTAACGAATCAAGTCCTTTCCCTGGCAAGGTATGCGCAAAACAAAAACACTTGGAAACATTTCCCCCAAGGGAAATTATGTTTGCGTGATTTTGTGACAATTCACTTTGTTTACCTGTGTGGCAGGGATCCCAGTATAAAAGCCAAGTAACTGACTTAATCTGGTTTTCTTGGTCAACAAATTTAACAAACTGATGCAAATTCATATAGTACATTACTGCAGACTACTCAATGCAAATAAGACAGAAAAAAGAATACATTTTACTTGTAAGATTTAATATTTAAACAGCTGGATTGTAAGCAAATACATGAGTGCATTAAATACCTTAATACAAGATGGTAGGCAGTGCAGTCAACAATTGGATTTTATAGCTTATTTTTCTCTGTGTGGGTATGCATGGCAGAATGTATTCTGCAGGGGGGAAAAGAGTCATTTCATCTGTGAGGAAAAGAATAGGTAAGTTTAACCCACTGATATTCTTCGCTGCACAGCCCTTACTGATAGAGATTGCAGACCAATATGGTTCATACTGCATTTATTCTTGCACCTAGTTTGCAAGCAAATGGCATGGCTTATGGATATGGATCAACGGATAGAAGCCTGCACTAAGTCCTTAGTGGAGTCCAGAGGGGTAGAAAATCAAAAAGGTTGACTACTGACCCTTTCAAAGGAGTGGAGTGACCTAGTGGTAAGGGAAGTGGGCTGGGAAGCTAGGGACTCATTTTCCCACTCATGATTCTTATGATATTGGGTGAGTTGCTTTACTTTTGATTGCCTCGGGTACAAACTTACAGATAGACTTATTAGGTTGAAATATTTTCCCCAGGCTTGCAGAACTTGGTACTACAGCATAGTAAATTCCATGGGATTTTTCACTGTGGTAAAATACTGTGGGGAAAAATATTGCAGTGAAGTGGCCCCTCATCCCAGGGCTACCATTTTATAAAGGATCTGTATGGCACGCATACATCCTCCCTTCAACTGAGGGGAAACTGGTGGGGTCAAGTGAGACTCCCACCTCCCACCACCTCCTGAGATGGCAAAAGTTGATAAAATAATAATAATAAAAACACATGTTAAATGCTCTAGTTCCGGTGCCACCCTTCCCCCTGCCTGGTCTCAAATCCTGCCCCTTGGAACTGAAAATGTTGGGCCCACCCCCTTGGCATCCTTCCCCCTCCTGCCCCCCCCCCCCCCATCTTGTTCATTACCTTAATTTCCATGGTGTCTGGTGGTGTCCGGAATGTCCCCTAGGCTCTGGATCTGGCTCAGCCATATTCAAAATGGCACTGGCCGGCCTCAGCAACAGTTGAGCTGGCGGTTTGAAAACATCTGCTCTCGCCTCTTCATCTGAATCACACACTGTTTACTCTTCGGGTACTGGTTATTTTTGCTTTCACTTATTTGCTCCCTCCAATGCCACCATTACCACTTCTGGTTGTATTCAGTCCGCCCTACTTCCTGAACAATACATGGCAGACAAGAAGATTTACTTTATCAATTACCACCCACAATTCAACCAGCTTTGCACTTATTATTACAATCTCCACTGTGGATTTGTTCCATAATGTGCTTTTCTTCTCAGTATACGCTATTAAGCTTGGCCCTAGTGAGGACATTTATCACCTGCCCAGGAATGTTACAGAATTACGTCACTACACTGCCACATTGCAACAGACTGCAAGCCCAGTTCAGTACAGCAGCTCCATCCAAAGTGGACATATTTCTCATGCCATGGATGATTTACATGAAGGTGCTTGCATCTGCTGGTGGGAAGCACTGGACAAGGCAACATGCATAAGACTCTTCTAAGTCCATGCTATGTTGTCCTGTCTGCCCACCTTATTTTCTCTTAACAGGGTAAGAGGGACAATTCTTTCCTCCTGAGCATTTGTCAATTTAAAGGTGAGCAGAAAATATTTGCATTCTGCAAAGACACATATTTTTCATGAGAATAAAACTGTCTCTCCCTCCGCTCCACTCTATAGCCAGTACCTAGCGTTATTATTAGGAACTGGGAAACTTGTTTAAACAGATGTCTAGACTTCACATTTAATTTGCCATTCCTTTGGTGTAACTCTCCAGGGCTCATCTACTGTCATAACCAGCATATCCCCAGTCTTCCTGGCCGCCAATTTAGGCTTTGCATTTCTTGGGTAAGCAGCAAGATGTATACTTCATGGTGCTGAATGAGGATCAGTTACTGTTTGCTCATCTCATGCTCTCCAGCTGTCAGTCCCTAAAAGTTGCAATCGCTCCCAACGCCACCAGCCCAGGACGTGAGAGCCGTTCCTTTAATAACTCCACTTCTCTCTCCCTTTACAGCTACGGAAGCAGAGGCGTCAATGAAGCTTTCACAACCAAGATGAATTTTTTTTTTTTTTTTTTAGCATTCAGTATCAGGGAAGAAGGGAGAACACAGATAATTAGCCTATGGTTTACTTTCCTGTTGGTTCACACTTTAAAATGAACAAGTCCCATTATACCCCTCTTCCCTCACTGTAGATTCAGCTCTCTGAAATTCATTAGAAATGGCCTTTTCTTTCAATTACTTTTCCACTTTTCCATTATTCATAGTCGAAATGTGTGAACTAAAAATAGATTTCCTAACCTATTGTAAATTAAAGCCCCGCCGTTGGTACAGGGATGTTTTCAGCTTCGTACCTGCAGGACAGCACGTCATGCCGGGTGCAATCCAGCAGGTCTGCTTGTTCTTCATTTGTTAGTGAGCCAGCAACATACTCCGGTGACATTTTAAAACTAAATTCCATCTGTCCTATAATTGCATTTCTCTTCCTTACCGATTACTGAAAGTTTCTGTAAACTCTAAGAAATCCTCTCCTGCCTGTTTCCTCTTGTGATGACTGAAGAATAAGAACAGAGCAGGAAGAGTCATTGACCAATACAGTTTCTATTGCACACGCAGAGAGAATCTGTGCTATCTGCAGTGGAAGAAGACATTTTACTAAAATAAAGGAAAAAAGAACTAACTAGGAACAACTCTCCAAAGGGTAGAACCAGTTCAGTTCATAATGAAATCAAAAAGGACCATCAGCTGTATTCACCAGTATTAACTAGTCCAGTGGCAATCTTCTGGTGATTGTTATCAAAAATTTTAAAGACCTGTTAAATTTTGTCTAAAGCCCAACAATTGCTGGAAAGTTAAACCTTGAGACCATGAAGCTCTTGCATTGATGGTGACCCATCTATAATTTTCAATGGAATTAGTTCCTGCTTTGAAAAAATGTTCCTCTTAGGGCCTGTTCATCGTACTCTCTGGATTTAGGAATGGCCTCTCCCGAGTGATTGGCTCTGACATAGGGTTTCCAACTGGCTCCAGATTTTCAGGACAGGTTGATCAAGTCCTGCTTTTAATCCCCTGCATGCAGGTACTTATAGTTTTGCCTTTCTTAGGGAATGCAATAGAAAAATCAGAATAAATCCCAGCACGCAATGGGGTAAAACCAGGATTGGATCAACCTGTCCTGAAAATCTGAAGCCATTTGCCAACCCTACTCTGACACTAAGAAGATGTCTCATTTCCTGCGATATTTTCCAAAATGCACTCCTAAGATTGAAGATACACCCTGTACAGTCCACCTGATCCAGATCAGAACATGCAGTGCAGGAAAGGAAACACCATACAGGAAAATTAGTTAGATCTTTACCAAAAGAATAAATATGTTGGTTTTCTTTTACATTTGTTCAAGTGAGTTTGGTTTCTTTCAAAGAACTACACTTTTAGGTCTCTGGAAGATCAATCATCCATGTGGTGCTGATTCAACATGTAGTGTGGACATGCATCTCCCCTCTTAGAGCAAGCCTATGCACTGGGAAAGGAGAGTGCAGCCAGCCGTGGAGGTTTCCAGCGGGTCTGCTTCCCCCATGCCAAGCCCTGAGAATTTTCTGTCATTTTTTTGCCCACACGCACACCACAAATCAGGAAATCCGACTGACTGATTCTGGCTTTCTGATTGGCTAAAGAATAAAATGTGGTCTGCGGTTTCTGGAGTTGCAGAGGTCTTTAGTGAACAAGGCTGAGGGGAGGAGATCCTCTAACTTTAGGCAGCATAAGGAAAAAAAATGGTCTAGCCTTCTTACCGCCATGCGTGCACTACAGGAAATCGACATTTGTTTTCAATTCGGTAACTTAGAACACAACGCAAAACCTCTTGAAAGTTGATCAGCGCTGTTATATTCCATTGCTTCTGAGGCAGTGAAAGCTGAAAGTTTTGCTGTATTTGTGTGCGTCATTTGCTGGTTTATTGTCTGCCTCAGGACTTACTGTACGTCTGAGAAAGTACAAAATGTACCTCCGCAGCTTACATTGTGTTCTACAGGAGAATGGACATTTACATCTATTATTACTACAATTTTCTTCCACATTCCCTCCTGCTTTTCAGCTGCAAATTATCTGACTGAATGCAGCGAGGCTTAAGACGTTTTGGGGAAAATCTGTAATGAAGAAAGACATACAGGGGATCGTTCTGAGTAACCTGTGCGGCTGCAGTGCATGAGGCCATGTTTGCGCTTTGTGGCAAAAACTTTCACAGGGCAACGAGCAAGCAGAACGACCGTGCACCTTGTACCTGCTATGTGTCCAGGTGGCTGAACGGGGACAGAAGAACGCACACGCACTTGAAAATAGTAACTGCGTGTACCGTTTTAATTCCCCAGCCCATGCCCCCTTTTAAAGCTGCTAAAATTGTGCATGCTGTCAACCCTGCAGAGGGAAGGTAACCTTCAAAGAGCTCTGTGCAGCCTCATATTTGGGGCTGTGTGGAGATCTACTGTAGTATTTCATAACCTGTGAGTATCAGGTGAATGCAGATGATAAAATACACTCATGCTTCCTTGTACCTGAATATCTGCCATGCTCTGAAAGCATATTATTTACTTCCCTATTTCATAAACATTTGGACATATATTTAAGCGCAAAAAAAATATATAACTTGCTTGTGTAAAACCCCAATTCGGATGTGGAAGTCACTATATTTTAAAACATGCTGGCATAATTGAAATCATCAGTTTGCCGTTACCTACACCAGCTCATCCCCGTCCTCCTCCAGGTCACCAAGACACTCCTAGTTCTTCACCCTTAATTCCCCTCAGTTCACCCAGACCTCCCACCTGACAATAGCAGACAACAGGCGATCCTGATGTCAAATATGCGAGATAATCTGTAGGTGTGAAAATTGTGCAAATAAGTTGACAAATGTAGTCACATAAATCTCTTATAAAATAGCAACTTCTGCACTTTCCTCTCGGCCACGCCCCTAGACCACCCCTGTTATGTACAGGTAAATGTGTGGATGAAACCGAAAATAATGCACATATTTTTACGTTTTTAAACTAGCAGGCACACAAGTATACGCCACTTATGCACGTAACACCTTTCTAAATTCACTCCATACTTTCTAGCCACTCTGAAGAAGCAGTGGTCAGACAGGTCCATTCAGCTGGGTCAATGGCTTTGAAAGTTACCCTCTTTATCTATCCATGAGCATGTCCATAATGCTAGAGTAGATTTTTTTTAAATAATTATTTTCAGTTAAATAGCCTGAGTTTAAAAGTGCTCTGCCAACAGAAGATCTGTAAAATGCCATAACATTAAGCACTTCTTACAGAGCATCATTTATTTATATACATAAGGACAACTCCTGATCATGAACATGACAGTATCTCTTGCACTTATGAATGCCAGAGCCCTATTAACATCCTCTGTACTCAAACACCTTTTGCAGCTGTTGGGCAAAAAGCAATAGAGACAAGACGGGAAAGATGCACGACACAGAGTGCAGAAAACGTCCAAAGGTGTACTTTACATTGTGTGCATGTCTGCATCTGCTCGATACCCAGGCTTTTCTCTTTCTCCTCCCCTCGGCTCAATCCTCGTTCCTTCCTCCCCTTTCCTGCTCAGTTCCTCCTAGCTCAGTGCCCCCCCACCAAGTCTCAATCAAAGCTTTCCCCCCACCAACCCTCATCAGCCTCAGTCATCCCCCAGCCACAATCTCTCATCCTCAGCCAACTCTCCTCAGCAGCATCTCCCTCCATCTCTCTCTCTCTTCCTCATTCTCCAGCAGACCTCTGAATCCCCCCCCCCCCCCCCCCAATATCTTGGATCTCCAAGTTCCTCCTCTCCCTTCCCTGCAGACCTCTGATTCTCCCTACCCTTTGGAACTCCCAGATCCCACCAGCACCCCCTCCGCCTTATCTGGCAGACAGCCAATTTTCTTTACATTTTGCCTCTTCTCACGCCCCAGATCTTTACCACCTGCCCCACAAACTTCAGGGGTCCCTTCAGCTCCAAAGACGCTGTTCCCAGAAGGCGGTTCTCTGGTGGAATTAGCTGAGGTTGCAGAGAGGGAATAATAATAATAATAATAATAATAATTTTTGCCCCTGCTCTCTGCATCTCTATCGCCTACTAAACCAGACTTGACCCATGGCCTTTCCTGCTATCTGGCTTCCTGCTTGAAAGCAAGGGCATCCTCCGTAAACCATGGCAATTGCCTATGATTTTTAAACCTGACGTATTCTATCTGGTGCAATTGAATCAAGTATCCTCTCTATCTCAGTATTCTATACAGAAACCAGAGATTCTGCTGTCAATTTATTCAGCTCTAAAGCAGGCAATTCTAACTGTTCCAGGAAGTCAGAGCCATCAATCTGGTCTAACCTCCACGTCTTTCTAAAAGTTGGTAGACATACTTTTCTTTTCCCTGACAACTGCAGTCAAAAATTGACTGCAGGCTGATCACTCCAGGATGCCCGACAAGCAGAATACAAAAAAATCCCGGAAGACAAAGTGGCAGAGAGGTAGGGGCATCCTGACCTTGAATCAACGGTTCAGCTAAAAACAACATAGCAAACTGATTGTCAACCCAGCCAATAATCGATTGAATCTTATTGCTTACAGATCTTGCATTTAATCAATGACACATCTACTAACTGCTGCAAGGAACCCTCCTGTCGCCTTTATCAACTGTAATACTGGTAAATGAGCTATGGGACTGAAGACCCCTTGCAATGCCTGCACATTTCCTTTAATATGTATTTCTGAGAAGTTTTAAATGTATTTATTGAATTATGTCTTCTTTGCATTGCATTGTTTGACTAGATTTGTTCTATGTTTCTTTTTATTGTTTATGTGGAAACCGATTAGCATAGTTTCCTATTATAAGCAGTATAAATAATAAAGAAGAATTACCCTCATTAAACTGAATCTACAGCTGTGTTTCCAACTGGTACACCTTTTTATCTACCACTTGCAGGATATTAAGTAGCCAGCGATTGCCAGTTCTATTCCTGTCGGTTCACCTACAGCCATAACCTTTATACCTTCTACGTCCCCAGGCAAGCACACAATATCCTGCAGATACTTTGAATAACCCTTGGTGAATCTACAACAGTCCGGCTAACTATAATACAATTAATAATTCCTCCTTGTTCCTAACAGGGAGAACTGGGGAGACTGAAACCACCGTCTCCCTAGAGCTGATCAAAATTGTCCAGTCCTAATCATGCAGAGAAAAAAAATGATAAGGGCCAGACAGGCTTTTTTGCAGGGACCACGTCCTCTCTCACAGGAACCTCCCAACTCAGGGAAACTAATCCAGGTGCAGGAAGCACACAACTCTGGGCAGCCTCTCAGCTCAAAGGCCAATCCTGGACCACCGCAGGTAAATAAATCCCCCTGCTATCAAGGTCCTCTCTCTCCGGGCCTTTCCAGAGGTGAACCAAGCTGATAAAGGGGGGGAGGCGGGATGGAAGAATGGCCGAATTTCCACAACTTTCTCAGGAGCTCCTCAGCTCATCCTAATTGCACCAATACAACAACAAACTCGCCCTGAACACACATTTTTAACATTCAGTGATTCACACGTACATATTAAACTAATTAGCATAGCTGTAACAGATTATTTCCAATAAAAACTGCTAACCCAAAGCTTAGAGATATAAATGCCCTCTGAGATGTTTTTGTCAGTGTGCATTGTTCAACAATTGGGAATTCTGTTACTGAAAATCATCTGCACAGTGATTTAATGTATTTCACATGCAGTAGAATTATAGGCTGGGTCAGCCATCTACTGGACAAGCCACCATGCTGCCCTCCATACTCTGCCCTCTACTTGGTGAACGGTCTTAAAAGTGAATTCCCATGTGCTTTCGTAATGGAACATGCTGTCACTTTTCTCATGTTTTCAGTCCCTTTCTCTAACCAGTAGAAGTAGCCCATGTAGATCGATACCCAATTACAATTTACAGGCGGATTTTAAATGCCCTGCTCGCGTAAATCCGCCCGGATTTACGCGAGTAGGGCCCTCGTGCGCCGGCAGCCTATTTTGCATAGGCTGCCGGCGCGCGCAGAGCCCCGGGACGCGCGTAAGTCCCGGGGCTTTTTTAAGGGGGCGTGACGGGGGGCGTCGCCAAATGACGCGGCGTTTGGGGGGCATTCCGGGGGCATGGCCGCACCCTCCGGAACAGCCCCCAGGTCGAGTCTTGGTGCGCCAGCAGCCCGCAGGCGTAAATCCATGGATAAAGGTAGGGGGGGGGGTTTAGATAGGGCCGGGGGGGTGGGTTAGGTAGGGGAAGGGAGGGGAGGGCGAAAGAAAGTTCCCTCCGAGGCCGCTCCGATTTCGGAGCGGCCTCGGAGGGAACGGAGGCAGGCTGCGTGGCTAGGCGCGCGCAGGCTGCCCAAAATCGGCAGCCTTGTGCGTGCCGACCCCGGATTTTATAAGATACGCACGGCTACGCGCGTATCTTATAAAATCCAGCGTATTTTTGTTTGCGCCTGGTGCACGAACAAAAGTACGCGATCGCACTATTTTTTAAAATCTACTCCTTACTGTATATTATTTTACACTGTTATTTACGACTTATTGTTTTCTCAGTTATAACTGTTATTTGTTATCAATATTATTAATGTTATCTCTGTAAAAGTTGTTACAATTGTAAACCGGAGTGAAGGCTTGTACCAAACTTCGGTATTGAAAAACTCTCAAATAAACAAATAAATATGTAGTAAGAGCAGTTGGCTATGAGCCAGGGTTCAAATCCCACCTTCTTCGCTGACACTCCTTGCGACCTTGTCCAAATTGCTTTATCTCCTGTAGCCTCTGGTAGCCCCTTAGATTGGATACTCTTTGGGGCAGTGACTTACTATACCTGAATATTAATAATGCAGTAAGCTGCCTTGGGCACTATTTGGAAAGTTGTGCTAAAACTCCAATTAGTTATTATTCTGCATTAGTTTTCATGCCATCAGAAGAATGTCACCAGGATGGGACAGTTTGCTCCTTTGTGAGAGACTGCCATTTGGCGATGTAATCTATTGTTTTTGATAGGGTCCCCGGCCAAAAATAACCCTGTGAGAAAAAGGGCGAGAGATCTCTTGCCAGCATTTCCTACCACCCAAATGATTCTCATAGCCAGAGGCAAGTAAAACACATCTGCTTATAATCCAGAAGCCTGAAACAGGCAGGAGAGTGCTGGAGACAACAGGAAAAAAAAAAAAAAAAAAAAAATTCACAGAGGGCCTTAAATGTAGCGAAACGCTGTATCCTCCTAAATCTATTACATCTCTATCGCTCATGTTCTGGGAGTCTTCAAGCAAGGTAATAACAGAATAAATGAGAAAGAGCATTATACCCTTCAAGAGAGCATAAAAAGAGGTGTCTGAGCAGAAATGAACTGTTTTACGACAAATTGTGATTCCTCTCTGTCGCTTAAGCCTTGGAACGCGGGCAGTCATTTTTAAGCATAACTACTATATATCAGAATATTCTTTCCCTCAAGTGGTTTAAGCGCAATTCCATTTCAGGTTTGAAGATACCTATTATACATTACAACCAGAGGAAAGCAAGCAGAATATAAGCGTAGGAAACTCATCAGCAGCTCTTAAGCCAGAGGAGTAAAAAAATGACTCGGCAGCAACTCCACATAGCGCAAACTGCAGAACTTCAAAAGGAGAAGCTTTGGCTTCCTGGACCATTGAGGATGGTGTTTCAGGGATGGCTGAGCAGAGACGGTGGGCCATCCCTGTTGAAGAAGGGGGCACAGCGTCTTCCAACGCAGACTGGCAAAATCTACTGAGGAGGGCTTTAAACGAGGATTCTCAGGGGTGGGTGAGCAAAACACCAAGGTAAGTAATCATTAAATACATGTATAGAAATAGGAAAAAAAAAAAAAAAAGGGCAATATCTGGAAAGCCATGTACACTAATGTTCCTGGTATGGGAAATAAATTCCCAATTCTTGAGGCAGTCATGGAAGAAGCAGATATAGTGGCTGTCACGGAGACCTGGTACACAGAAAACCATGACTGGGATATAGTTATACCCGGCTGCAATGTATTCAGGAAGGACTGGGTAGGAAGGAAGGGAGGAGGTGTAGCATTTAGCATTATTCATAAAAAATAATATTAAAACAATGGAATTACAGAGCTTACAAAGTAAGGAGGAGGCACTGTGAGTTAATCTGGAAAGAGAGAATGGAACATCTATTTATATTGGTGTAAGACACAGACCTCCATCACAGACTGAAGAAATGGAGAGAGATTTAATGGAGGAGATTCACAAAATTGCAATGAAAGGGGAGGTGCTTTTGCTAGGGGGTTTCAATGTGCTGGAGGCTGATTGGGACATCCAAGCTGTGGTGTTTTCTAGAAGTAGGGAAATCCTGGATTCTTTACAGGGAGAACTGTTCTGTCAATTGGTATTGGAATCCATCCGGAAGGGGGTGATACCGGAACTGGGTCTTACGAATGGGAACAGGATCTCTGATGTGGTAGTGGACCATTATTTGGGATCCAGTGATCACCGGATGGTGTGATTCAGTATTAGAACGCAGGAGATGAAAGTTCATTCAAAAGTGAGGGTCCTAGACTTCATGAAAAATAACAGTTAAAATGAGGGAGTTCCTCAAGGAGCCGCTAACTGGATATGAAAATATAGGGGAAGTAGAAGAGCAGTGGGCAAAACTTAAAAGAGATATTATAAGGTATTATATTATATTATAACCAATTTTAAAAACACTCCACTGGTTACCGATTTTCTGGAGAATCCACTTTAAAATTTTACTTCTTGTGTTTAAAGTTCCCACTTGTGTTAATTCCATTGAAAAAATTTACCAATCAGTTCGCACATTGAGATCCTTGCCTCGTAATCTTTTGGAGGTCCCTTCAATTTGAAAAATACAATTAGCTGAGACTAGAGAGAGTATTTTATATGTTGCAGATCCAGTATTATGGAACGAGCTGCCTAAGACACTTAGAATCCAATTTACTGCAGTTCAGCAAAAAAATTAAGGCTCATTTATTTACATCAGCTTTTGATAAAGGAACTGAGTATTTCCTTGCTGTTATGAGTCATGATTTTTATCAAGAGCTTAAGCTAAAAGATTTGTTTTAATTTTGGGTCACCAACTGTATTGTATGTTTTTATTATTGTTTGTTTTGGCATCTCTGTCAATAGTTTTATATTGTGGTTTTTTAATGTTTTTTTTTCTTTTTAACAATTGTGTACGCAAATTGCAAATTTGTAAATAAATAATAAGTAAGCTAACCATTTTGTTAGGAAAGTAAATAAAGGAAAGAGGAACAAGAGGCTGCTATGATTTTCTAAAGAAGTAGCTGAAATAGAAAAGGTTAGCATTTATAAACTACAAGAGATCACAGAAAGTGGAAGACAGGCAACAATATCTGGAAAAGCTTAGAGAAGCTGGGAAAGTAGTCAGGAATGCAAAAATTGAAAGGGAAGAAAAATAGCAAATATATTAAAATGGAGAGTCAAGACTTTTTTTTTTTTTAAGATATGTTTGTGGTAGAAGGAAGTGCAAAAGGGGCATTGTGAAACCCAGAGGTGAAGAGGAGAATATGTATAGGGCGATGAGGAAAACGCAAATATTTCTGCTTGTGTTCACTGTGGAATGGCCAGAACAGGACCACATACAACAAACAAGAAGATTGGAAGTGAAGTAAACCTCAATCGATTTTCAAAAGAGGATGTTCAGGAGGAGGTAACTAAATGTAAAGTAGATAAAGTGATGGGGCCAGATAGGATACATCCAAAGATACTAAGTGAACTTAGAGAAGTTCTGGCAGCTCTGCTGACTGATCTTTTCAATGCTTATTTAGAGCTAGGAATAGTTCCAGAGGACTGGAGACAAGTGGATCTTGTTCCTATTAATAAAAGTGGAAGTAAGGAAGAGGCTGGGAACTATAGGCTGGTTAATATGATGAGCAAATTAATGGAATTGCTGATAAAACAGAGGATAGTGCAGTTTCTGAAATCAGGTGTATAAATCTTATCAGATTAATCTGATTAATTTCTTTGATTGGGTAACCAGAGAGTTGGATCAAGGGAGAGTGCTAGATGTAGTGTATTTGGATTTCAGTATGGCCTTTGACATGGTACTGCTTACGCGACTTATAATAAATTGAGCGTCCTTGGTATGGGCTGTAAAGTGACTGACTGGATTAGAAACGTTGAACGGGAGATGAAAAGATAGTGTTAAATGGAGTTCATCCTGAGGGGGGGGGGCGTTGTTAGTAGTGTGACTCAGGGTTCAGTTCTTAGATTGGTTCTTTTCAATATTTTCATCAACAATATTGAGAAGGATTGTTGGGAAAGGTTTATCTTTTTGCCAATGATACCAAACTCTGCAACAGAGGAGGGACCTAGCAAAGCATGAGGAATAGTCTAGGGTCCGGCAGCTAAGATTTAATGTTAAAAATGAAGAATTATGCATTTAGAGGTGAATTTTATAAGCCCGGCCATTTTATAACATCCGTGTGTATATGCACACATTATAAAATAGTCTGGCCACATGCACGTAACCACTAAATTTTAAGAGGGTGTGCATGTGGCCAGACTATTTTATAATGTGTGCATATACACACGGATGTTATAAAATGGCCGCATCCCTGGACGCAGGCCAACCTATGTGCGCAAATGTGCAACCTCTCACCAGTTTGAAAGTTACCGTCCCTGGCTGCAAAAACCCAAGGGAAAGTAAGTATTGGGCATGAAATTCTTCTAAGCACAAAGGAAGAGCAGGATCTGAGGGTGATTGTATCTGATGATCTTAAGGTAGCCAAAAGGTGGATAAAATGACCGCAAAAGCCAGAAAGATTCTTGGCTGCATAGGGAGACGAATGGTTAGCAGAGAAAGGGAGGTGATATTGCCCCTGTATAGGTCCCTGGTGAGTTCCCACTTGGAATACTGTGTACAATTCTGGAGACTGCACCTTCAAAAGGATATAAACAGGATGGAGTTGGTCCAGAGGGTGGCTACTAAAATTGGCAGTGGTCATCATTCTAAATTATATGGGGACAGACTGGATGGGCATACTAGATGGGCCATATGGTCTTTTGCTGCTGTCATATTTCTATGTGTAGAACCTGGGCAACGGAAAGATTTGCAAAGTGTAAACTGCAGAGTATACTGTGGTTTGGGTGATTTCCCCCTCAAAGAAGTGTTATAAATGACAAAAGAGCAGGGAAAGTTCCAGCTACCATAAGGTTATCCAGTGGTCAGAGGGAGTATATGGTAACACTTGATTGACATATTTGCTCAGCCCCTAGGGGTTGGGTTTTATGAGTAGGGAATTTAGCCCCACCTAAAGCAAGGAAGGGGTCACTCAGCAAAGGAAAGGCAGCAGTCTGAACCCTCTCCAGGGGGTTTCAAGGGGAAAGGAGGAGAAATAGGCAAAGATCCTCCAACAGGGTTTCAGGGAAGCCAGTGTAAAGCAACTGGAACTGGATTTAAGAGTTAAAAGTATTGAAAGAGCAAAGGAACTGTGAAAGGACCAGTTGGGACCAGAAAGAAACTCCTGCGCCCAGATAGATTTTGGAAACAGGGTGGATAGTCTCCCAATTCTTCTTACTGCAAGGGAAATGAGTAGCTTGAAGCCATCCTAGAGATAAAGGGGCTGATGCAAAATAGTGCGCTCAGCTGATGTGTGTTGTGTAGGCAGGCTCACAGCCCTTTATGCTATAAGGGGATTAGTGCCTCCACAACGCGCATCCCACGTGCCGCAAAACTAATAGCGCTCATCACATGCAAATGAATGTTGAAGAGACTATTAGTTATTCACCCCACATGCAAAAAAAAAAAAAATGTACATCCAATCCACATATGTTTACGCTCAAAAATTAATGTCTGCCCAGAGCAGGCATTGATTTCTGAGCACCCTAAAAAGTTATACAGAAAAGCAGAAAATACTGCTTTTCTGTACATCCTCCAACTTAATATTGTGGCAATATTAAGTCGGAAGAACGAAAAGTTTAAAAGATTAAAAAAAAAAAAAAAAAAGACTGCCGGCGGGCAGGTTAGGGAAACAGACGCTCAGTTAACCAGCGTCCGTTTCCCTAACCTGTGGCTGTGTGCCAGTTAGGAAAAAGGATGCCAATAAATTCCATGTCCATTTTCTTAACCCGCAGACAGCTGACCTCTCCAGGGCACCCACTGCCAAGACGACACTAGGGGCATGCAATCGACCGTAGCGCCTCCTTGGCAGCACGACCCCCTCATTTAAATATTGCATGGCGCTCCCAGGAGGGGTGCCTGGCGCGCGTTAACAAAGCCCGCCCAGGCGTGTTAGGAAAGCCCACTTTCGGCGCATGTTTTGTGTGCACTAGCCCCATAGTGAGTACTTTAAGATTTGCAAAGGGGAGAACAGATCTTTACATGGTGGCCTAACTTAGGTTGCATAGAGGTCTACATGGACTGTAATTTAAAATGTCTGAGGCCTTCTAGGAAGCAAATAGAAGTGTGTATCTGGAGTTTCTATGAAGTTGGAAGTTGTACCTTATAACTGAAGCTACTACCTCAATAAACTTGTCTGTTCTTTTTGGACCACCAATCTGTGGTGGACATTGGGTTTTGTGAAGTGCTTGTGTGTGCGCCCTGTGTGGCTTTGCAGCTCAGCTGCTCCCAGCCCTCGACCCTTCAGAGACGTAATCCCTTGCTTTGGGAGAGATGCTCCAGGCTCCCCAGGTTAGAGAAGCTGACCTCCAACAGACAGGGGGGGGGTGGGGGCTACATATGCTTCTAAGGCCGCGAAACAGCAGACAAAAGGCAAGCCTCACCCAGGCTGGATGCGGTTGGCTCTTACTCTGGAATGAAGGAACACGAAGAAAACAGAACACCAATCCTTTCCCCCTTCAGAACAGACACCATCTCAACTGTAGCATTCCTTAAATAAACACTTTTTATGAAAAGCTTTTCAAATGCAAGGGCTGAACAATAATGTACACTGCAGCACAGTTTGGGACATGAGCTCTGTGCAGTTTGCAGCCTTCACACCATTGAATGACTGGGTCTTTGTTTCACTGGGCATCTACACTGTAATCCCTTGAGCAAGAGTCAAAACAGCCCCTGCCAATTAACCCAGCGCAATGCTTATTGTCTTATTTCCTGCTACCTTCACCCATCCCCAATGCAAAGGCCAAGGCCAGCGTGGGTCACCAGTCAGGACTGATAATCCATAAACAATGATCCTTCATAGGTAGCTAGCTTTTAATTATTTCATGATAATGAGCAGCACAGGCTCCTCAGGCAGCTCTCATGACTGGGCTTCAACTAGAGAGAAGCAAGCATGATTTATTGGTTTATTTGAGGAACACATGCATAAATGAGTTAGTAATGATCCATTACGATGGAAAACAAATAGACATAAGTGCTTTTGCACAAGAAAAACACCATCAAAGTCTGCAATGCTGTCTTTTGACACAGATCCTGTGAAATAATAAAGGGACAAAAGTAACAATTCCATTCCAGCTCCAATTACATTTGCATTCAATTTGCATTTTGCAAGGTTAATAGATAAAAATTTCACTAGTTTAATTAAACGATATCCATTAAGTCAACTCACTGCCTGGATTTACCTTGATAGGCAAGTACAGATAAAGTAAATGCAGCCTTTTGTTTGGAACGCTTGACAAGTTCAAATGCGACTGCAAACACCGCGTTCGCTTCCTTAACAAGTCGTATTGTTTTTTTATAATTATTCGTAAACGTGACCTGTTCCGGGGGGGGGGGGGGGGGGCACCAACTGGCCAACACAATGTGATTTTTCTTTGCTTTTGCCTGATGCATCCTCCTACACCAGCTTTAGTCTGTCTATATGTGCTCATTAAGGACCTGCTTCCCTGTGTCTATAGGGAAAAAAAGAAAGCTTCGCGTGTATCCAGTCCTAAATGAGAACACTGTGAGCAATAGCTGAGCGTGGATGCAGCTGTGTGTATTGTGTTGGCTGGTAACCTATCAGGCAGAGCCTCGTCAGCATAAGGAACAAGTTGAGAACACTAAGGATCATAACTTTCTTCCACAATCTCCTTTTAAGAGTCCATCTCTGATAATTAAAACACTGTCATAGCCAGCGGCAGGATATCAATGCGCATTCAGTCAAAACCAAGTTGGAAATTGAACAGGCATACAGTTAGGTGGAGATTAGACATTTGTGATAGTAGAAGCTGATTAGCTAACCATTGAGGGAATTACTTTGTTGACGAGTATTTCTTCCTTTTGAATGAAGTCAAAGTTTGTTTCCATAGAAACCTAGAAAATGTCGGCAGATAAATACTGCAAAGCCTATCGAGGCTGCCTATTCCAAAGGCAGCATCACGGAGCCCAGTGATCTCAGGTTTTATTGTCACATCCCTGGGCTAAACAGCCTCTATTTTTATCTTGTGCTTTCTGGAATTTTATTACTATTTCTGCCTTCACCAGTTAGCTGTTCCATGCATAAAATACTTTCTGGAGCTCCTTGACATATCAGCAGCTTTCAACACCCTGAATCATCAAATTCTGTCACTGTAATTAGAATAATATTGGGGAATCCGGGATGATGTTGAAATGGTTTACATCTTATCCGGCAGACAGGATGCAGCAGGTTAAGTTAGGATTCACAGTATCTTCATAGGATCATATAGAAATAGGTGCCCCACAGGGCTCTGTCAGTGACATTATTTAATGTCTGATATACGTAAACTCTTAATAAGCTTAGGAGTAAGATACTGAGTGTATGAGGAGGATGTTCATTTCTTTATTCCTGTTATGCTGTCTTGGACAGGTGCTTTGGCATTGGCATCTAAATCCCTGACTGAAACAGAGCGCAGGATGTTTTGAGAAAAGGCTGGCTCTCAACGTCAAGAAAACTGAGGTAATTGTGTTAAGGAGGTTCCCCCCCTAAAGAGATCACTGTGTCACTGTGATATACTGATTGGGTAATCAAGCCAGGTCAGGAATCTGGGGGTTACATTTCAACCAAACCTATCCTTTTGTGTGAGTCAACAGACACCTTGGTAAGAGCAACATTTTTTTAAATTGCTGGGTTTTTGCACAGCTTTGAAATCGTTGGCCCTAACGAACCGGGCTGGACAATCGTAATTCTATCTATACTGGGCTCCCAGATAACACTCTCAGGAACCTACATATTGTCCAGAGGATGGCTGCATGTATTCTCACTGATGCTTAATGACAGATCACATTACTCCTGTACTACAGTCTCTGCATAGATTACCAGTATCATGGTGGATAAGGTCTAAGATCTCAATAATTTTCCATAAATCTCTCAATAATGATGCACCACTTTGCATCAGTATGGCTTTGAGAATTTATTCGGCCTTCAATTACTCTGCATTCTGCCGGTCATGGCCTTTTAGATGTATCATCCTCCCAGTTAGTATACTTGCTGGAGGCTGGAGACAGAGTTTTTTCAGCTGCTGGGTCTTTAGAACATTTTCCCAGAGACCTTGCAAGCCATCGAGTTTTTGACTTAAGAAACAACTAAAGGTATTCTTCTTTAGAGAGGCATTTGTTTTAGAGGAATACATATATGATTTTCCAGGTTGTTGGCATTTTTAGTGTAATCCGGGTACTTTCCGGTTTACCATTAAGCCCTGGGAATAGGCCTGTTAGTGTAGTTAGAGAAATATAATTAGGGGGAGGATCCATTCAGTGGCAGCCCTTCCCCTTGAGGGTGCTAGAATGGATATCTCCTGCAGGAGATTTTATAACAGAGCTCCACAAAGGACTTTGGGGGCAGTCTCAGTAGGAAGTTAGAGAGGAAGGTTGGAGTTTTTCCTTAGTTGCTTTTTGGGCCTACCTGGAGCCTTTGAAACCCTCTGAGACCCCTCCAAGGCAGGTCAGGGCTCCACTGCTGTTCTCTCCTCAGAAGGTGCAGCGTGGTTGCTCGGGGACTGAATTGGATTTTTGATTAGTAGGAGCCCTGCTGAAGACCTGGGCCTTTCTGAGACTCAGGGACTGGGGAACCCTGAGTTGAAGATATCCACCTTTAGGGAAGACCTGCCCCAGAAGTGGTGGTGACCTGTTGCAGAGGACATCTGGTGTTATCTAATTTTGGGGGAACAAAGAAGTTATTTTCAAGACCTGAGAAGAAGTGATTTTCTGCCCCTCTTCCTACCCATTGGTGGACCTGCAGTTCCATTCAGGATCCCTCCCACTGGGATCCTCATACAGAGAAAGGACATCTAACTTTGAGTAAATATGAGATCTAATGGGAGGACACCCATCTGAAGTCTCCGAATCCCTGGTGAGATAGCGACATTAACTCTCTGTGCCAAGACAGATTTTTGTTGCCATCCAGGAGGGGCTTCCATCCACAAAAGGGGCCCTAACCTAAAGGGGACCACTGCTGAACCTAAGCCACGAGAGTGGTTGGATTCCTGGCCTTACCTAAGACTCTTGCCCAGATAAGAGGCTACAAGAATTGTACACTAAGTGAGAGAAAGAGCCATAACTATGGAGCTGGAGATCATATTTTTGTGCCATAAACCAAGCAGTTTATAGTAAGGAATTATTTTGGACACTAAGGCCTGGATTCATCATTCTTCGCAGAATGATGAATCCTGTGGAAACAGAGGGCGGGCCTGCGAAAGCCCGCGGCCTTCGCACCACGGTGGTGCACCAGCTGCTGGCTTTTGCACCGAATAGCGCCACCATGAAAGGTAGCGCTATTTGGCGAGCTACTGCCAACGATGTTAGTAACATTGTCGCCGGCAGCGAAACCACTGCCGACTCCGCCCCCTCCCTGACTCCTCCCCTCCCCCTAATTTGCAATATATCGCATGCGATAGGGCCCCTAACGCACGCGATAAAGCTTTAGAAAATAACCCCCTAAGACAGTTGTCCCTGAGTCTCCTTTGGCACTCAGCATACAGCACCTAACACACTGAGAAAATTCACCTAACACAGGGAAATCAGCTAAGGAAGTTAGTCACCACGCACTAGGACCCCTAGTCAAAGAATCCATACCCAGAGGGAGAGTGAGGGAGACTGAAGAGCTAGTCAGGGTTCCTGCCCCAAAGAGAATAAATAACTTTATGGCCTCACCTGTGCTGGACCTAAACACTGGGGTGGGGTTACATTAATATAATACTGTGCAATGTGGCTCTAGAGAGTAAGTGTATTTTGATTCTATACATATGTATATATATGTTTCTTTATGTTATCCATTTTTCACGTTAATTCCTTGTAAACCGTTATGATGTACCCACGAATGTCGGTATAAAAAAGTTGTTAAATTATTAAAATAAAATAAAGTTAGTTAGCAGTGGCATTGTTTAGTTGTATTTCCTGTTTCTTGTATTTTGTTTTTGTGCTATAACTATTATGAATGTTTTCATGTTACCTGCTTCGGCCAATGGGGTACGTGGGTAATAAATCAATTAATAAAATGCATACATAAATAAATTCCATTATTCCTGTGAAGAAATGTTTCCTTTTTTTTTTTTTACTCCCGAATGTACCCTATTTGAATTGCATATCACCTCTTGTTCTAGAACTTTCTTTCCATTGAAAAATACTTGCTTTTTTGTGCATTAATACCTTTGATGTATTTTTAATGTCTGCATCATAGCTCCCTTCTCTCTCTCCTTTTTTCTAGGCCTTCCATATTTAGATCCTTAAGGGGTAATTTTCAAAAGGATTTACATGCGTAAATGTAACTACTATTGTAGCAATTTTCAAAAGCCATTTATGCATGTAAAGTGCACTTACACATGAATATCATCCTATGGACAATTAAATGGCATATATTGTATCAATTTTCAAAAGCACGCTTACATGGGTAAAGTGCATTTCCAAGTGTAAAAGCCATTTTTAAACATGTAAATACTTATGAAATTCAGGCCCTTAAGCCTTATTTCATAGGGCATATGGGCCAGACTCTGCACCATTTTGGTAGCTCTTCCCTGGTCTACCTCCATTCTTTCTGGAGATATGGCAGTAACTTCAGTAGTAATCCTAGGTGTTGCTACTTGATCATTAGAATGGCAGCTTTGCCTCCAGCCTAATATTGCTGTATCTCTTTATATCACAAAAAAATAGATCTGCCACATAAAGTCATCCCTTTGAAATGTGGCCTTTCCTTGTTTAAGAAGTGCTTGGCGTGCAGGCAGAATGGCTATTGAGAAGAAAAAGCCATTTTAGAAGATCGGCCCATATATCAGAGGGAACAGTTCCCCTGTCAAATAAATATTTCTGGATGGCATTCTGTGAAGTAGTAAAAAAAAAAAAAAAAATAGAAAGGCAACAAAAAACAGGGTTTCTTTGGATTTGTGACTTTTACAATAGTGAATTACAGTGAGCTGTTCCAGAGATAAAACTTCTTTTGCTTTGGATGATGAAAAGAGACAAAGTTTATAGAGCTGAATAGAGCGCAATGACGTTCATCTGCAAAGACAAACAGTGTATGTGTGTGCATGGGAGGCCTAGGTGCATTCATGCTTCAAAACTAGCTATCAATCCTTTTTATAGTCTTCTCTTTATCAATATTTATCAAACCAACAGCAAGCCTGGGCTCCTTAAATCTGTAACATAGGGCATTTAATATACAATACTACTACTCCTGAATGGGACGTCTTCTGAGCAGAAAAGCCAAAGAAAAGTATTCATCATTCTACCTGCAGGAAGGTTTTCTCTAGAGCCCAATATGGAACAGAGGTACGGTATAACAGGGTCTGATGGCGGAGACTAGACATTAAAACCACTTCTTCCCACTGACTGTCAAGGGAACGGCCATTGTTGCTACCATTTTCCATAGAATCGTTAAAAACAAAAAATTATAATAATGGGTTACCATCCAAAACCGTACCTCCAAATTCAGGGAATTCTCCCAGAGGTGATGCTTATTTCTACTTCAGTTTTATAATTATAGTACCACCTTTTTCCCTAAAAAGGGAACCCAAAGCACAGGGAGGCTAACTTTCAAACAACTGCGCACGGTGGCATACATTTGCATATATGGCTGTGTGTAGTTTTACCACAGTATTTTATAACTTGCGCTTATCATAAATACGCGTATCTTTACCCCATAACACACACGCTTACACACGAATGTTCATTGGTATTCAACATGAATAGATGGTTGCAAAACAATTTGGGGGCACGTCTCAGGGTTTAATTATTTGGATAAATACGTACCAGTATATTTTTCTTTTACTTATATTTGAATTGTGTAAAATTTGTAATAAAAGCTTGTTCACATGCATATGATTCCCTTTGTGATTGTTAAGACTGGGCCTGATTTTAAAAAGTATTTAGTCGAGTAATTGCTACAATATATGCCATTGAATTGTCCAATAGGAAATTACTCGCATAAGTGCAGTTTACGTGAGTAAATGGCTTTTGAAAATTGCTGTGATAGTACGTTACATTTACATGTGGAGCTTTTTTGAAAATTACCTCCATTATGCTTACACTCGAATACATGCAATGCACTGAAAGTGCACACTTTTCCTATCCGTTTAAAAAATGTGTTTTCCACACGAAAATAAAGTGGGACTCACTCGTACAAACCAGGATGTATGCACATAGGGGTAGATTTTTAAAGTTATGCACGGGTGTAGATTTGTTCGCGCAACCCAGGGTCGGCGCGCGCAGGGGGGGTGCACAATTGTGCAACCTGCACGTGCCGAGCCGAGCAGCCTGCCTCCGTTTCCTCCGAGGCCGCTCCGAAATCGGAGCGGCCTCGGAGGGAACTTTTTTCTGGCCCCCCCCCACCTTCCCCTCCCTTCCCCACCCCCCCAGCCCTAACTAAATCCCCCCCACCTTTGTTAAGAAAGTTACGCCTGCCGGTGGGCTGCCAGCACACCATTCCCCGGCCCAGGGGCTGGTTCAGAGGCCTCGACCATGCCCCCGGAACGCCCCCGAATGCCACGCTGCCCCCAACACACCCCTGACATGCCCCCCAAGCAAAGCCCCGGGACTTAGCGTGTCCCAGGGCTTTGTGCGCGCCGGCGGCTTATGCAACATAGGCTCGCTGGCGCGCGAGTCCCCTGAGCGCATAAATCCAGCTGGATTTACGCGTGCAGGGCTTTTAAAATCTGCCTCATAAGTAGGTATATTTTAAGACAGGCGCACATATGTGAAATTATCAATTTCACCAATCACTCCGCCAGTTCGCCCAGTCCTTTTCCAGGTCATCGAGACCCCCTCCCTCCTGGTTCTTCAGCCTGAACACCACCCACCCAGCCAATAGTACACAATGAGTACGTTTAATATCACTTATGCCAGATAATTAGCAGGGTGTAAATTTATGCAAGCAAGTTGGCAAATCTATGTAAAGAGTCTTTTAAAATAGCATCGTGCATGCGGATGATGGCCCTGCCTCCAAATGCCCCCAAACCACCCCTTTTTTCACGTGTATATACGTGTGTGCAAAAGCAAAACTACAATGCATATGCTTGAGGTTTATAAAATTACATGTACGTGCTACTTATGTGCATAATTCTTTGAAAATTCATCCCATGGCCCAGAGATTATAGCTATCCTTAATTATGATTACTCAATCACCTAAAAAAATAGACACAGGTGAATTTTAATAGGAGTGATGTGTATAAATGTGGCATACTATGGTGGCAATTTTCAAAGTGCACTTATATGGGTAAATTTTATGAACTATTAAGTGGCTTACATTGTAGCAATTTTCAAAAGCCCACTTACATGGTTTAAGTGCATTTACATGTGTAAAAACCCAGTTTTATGGGTGTAAATGCTATTTCAAATCAGGCCCATAGTCTGCAATCTGATTATGGTTTTTGCCATTTTTTTTTCCTGTTTAGTGAACTAAAGTAAATGAGAAATCCCCAGATTTCTCATTTATAGGGCTGGGTAGAAATTCACAATCAAGATCCTTCCATCATGCTCCAAATTTACTGACAGATGCGATTGTATACATCGACACAGCTCTGTTCTGACAAACGAAAGTATTTAATTCACTTTGCTTGGTTTACTTTTATAAAAAAAAAAAAAAAAAAAATTGAGAGCAAGGTCAGATAACTTCATTTCCTTACACTCAAGGCCTTCCCCACCCCCGATAAGATACAGACGTGATATTATATGCCAGTCAGTTGTAGTACAAGCATCTTACATATAGAAAATGATAAAGGTTTTCATGCTTTGGCTTCAACCACATGCATACAACAGGAGAAAGTCATGACAGTTAGGATGGCAGTATAGATGCACGGTTATTAGAGGGTAATCTGTTAATTGAGATTGATGAAACAACTTGTGATGAGTAGAGTCACTTGCTGTCTTTTAAAACTGCTCGGCTTTGCCATTCTCACATCAAAAGAAAAGTGTGTGTGAGATCACACTAAGTGTAATCATAAAAGGGTCTTGTGGAGCCTCATTAACATATAAACTAGGTATCAAGGCTTCATCAAGGAATAACTGGAGAAATCTGCATTTGCAACAATTCTGAAACAAATTATTTCTCATCATCAGCTTCTTTTTTAGCTCTCGAGCAAAATTAGACCTCTCCTAGTTCAAAAGGACTGAGGGCTTGGGTTACCAAAGTCTGGGACCCTGACAAATTTCTAGCAGAAAAGTATTTATCAACTTTGACAAATAAAAATGTTCAAATCCTGAGGCTCAGAGGCTCTGTATATGTCTCAGAGAAGCCAAATAAGCCCCTTGTACATGGGTTTTACTCTAATTGTTATTCTGTAATAATGCATTAGCTCGCAGTTATACTGCTGTATGCTCAAACTTCATCATCCCTTTCCTGAATAGATAGAGTCAATCTCTTTTTTTTTTCCTGCTATCCTCTGCATTTGGAATTGATAAGACAAAGCATACTGAGCATGCAACTAGGATATCGGCTTCATCTAAGAGCAAGCAGTTAAAAATGCCTACTCACACGTCAGTCACCATTACTGCCTGAAAAGAAAGTGCACAGTCCAAACCCATAGCAATCAGTGAAGCAACAAGAATCTTGCATTTATTGGGCAAAAAACCACTTTTACATTTATCAGGAAGGATTATCAGCTTGTGCAAAAGGATACCTATTGTTTCCAGAAACAAGCATGAAAAAAACACATCGCTTACAGCATTCATTTCACACTTCCCTCACAATACGATACTCAAGTGCTCATTCTGTTCAACCCGCCTAGCAGAGGTCAATTCAAAGTGTCCTAAGTTTGCACACACTCTTACTGGGGGCTCTTAGTATACGAGTATTACAGCAGGACCAAGGAAACTTGGCTACCAAAGCTGTCACCAGTTGCTGTGTAAATGATTTGAAGGGGTGTATGTGCGTTTGTGAGAGATATAAAGATATATATTGCATTAGCTTACAAGATAGAGAAGTCACTGTCTAGTTAGTGCTATAAGTAGTCAGTATGAATGAGTCTTGCTCATCACTGTATCGGTGTAGTAAGCCAGTAATGTATGCAGCTTTTAATATTCCTAAACTCCTGATGATCCATAGTGCCATGAATGTGCACCTGTGTGATTGAATATATGAGAGAAATATACATGTGTCATTCCTGTGTAGAGACCACCTCACCTCCACCAGATGGGCCCAAGTTCCTTGCCCCGAGAATACAGTTAGAGGGACAAACCATTCTTTTCAGCACCTCCCTCTGAAGCTTTCTGTGATGGTTTAGTCTCTGTCCAGAAGGCGGGTTTAAGCCCTTAGAGAGGGTGAGGTCATTTTGGTTTGGCTTCCAAGGAGTGAGGATCTCTTTTGTTGGTTCCCCTGTCTAAGTTAGGGCCTACCAACTTGGTATTTGGTTAAGAGGAGATACTCTTCAGTGCGTTCCCTGCCTGTCAGGCTCTGCCTCCCATTTTGTAGAAGAGAATTTTGTTAGAATCTGGCAAGTTTTTGGATTTTGGTGGTGAACCCTTAGTCCAGCCCTGGTGAGGGATGTGCTCTGGATCCAGAGGCCAGGGAGCAGAAGATCTGTGAGGCCCTCTCCTTGTATGTGAAAGGATGGCAGTGACTGTGTTTCACCTCAGAGGAGATTTTGGGACTTGGACAGTGGTTTATGTTTTGCTAGTGAGGAGGTTTAGTACCACCCCCTCCTCACACTGGAGCTCAGCTTTAATAGTCTGGTTCCTAGCATCTTAAGACTTTTCCCTCTAGAAGATTCCTTAGAAGGAGTCTGGAGAGCAAAGAGAGGAGCCAAGGTCTTTGGAGATCCACAACTGGATCTCTACCCCATTGGGACACAGGACATAGACTAGGGAAAGAAGATTGGAGTTTTGGACTTCAGGTAGGATTTTTCCAAGTTACAGGGGATCCCCTCACTCTTAGGATTTTCCTGTCCCACTGGGATAGTTTATCTGCTCGCTTCAATAGGATAAACTTCACCCCAGGAGCCTGAGATAAAGGACCCATACTCAGAGAGAAACAGAGAGAGATAGTGACCAATGTAAACCCAGTTGATATTTGGCAAAACGTTATCTACTCTTTGGACATTTATTTATTCACAGTAAATTTATTTTGAACCCCCAACACCGTGTCCTATCTGATCCCTGCAGCACAGCATCACCTAAAGGAGTTCAGTGGCACACAAGTGAAAGGGATTTCAATACACCATCTGGGCCTATAGAGACATCCATCCCCCCCCCCCCCCCCCCCCCCCCCCCCGTAGAAAGGACCCACACCTGGGACTAGAAGATTTGGGAAAGTGGCAGAAGAGTTAGCCCCTGAAGTAAATCATTTTATGTACCTTCAGGAAACAGTGAAATCCAGCAAAAAAAAGGGCAACACCTGTTTTTGCTTATTTCAGATTGTACTGTTATATCTTTGTGCGCTTAAGTTACTATACTGCATCTTTCAGAAAGATGGGTAATACCTACAGTACCTGAGTATAACTCACTATAAGCAATCGATGAAATGGCATGAACTAAATATAAAAATTATTTATAACAAATCTTAAATAAATCAATGTGGAACAGGGTTGAGAGGAATATAAAAAATATGTGGCATGGAAGTGTGGGAGATAAAATCAAATGAGTTTGCTATAATGGGTAGAAAGCTAGAAATATACCGTAAGTAAAATCAGGTCAGAAGAGTGTAAGAGAGATCCATCATTTAGAATAAGCTAGAGGAGATTTTAAAAAGCAAGTGCCATGATCCTTGGCAGGAAAATTGGCACTGGCCCTTTAAAAGCAATATTTGCATGGGAAATTTCAGGGTCTTTTTGTTTTGTTTTGTTTTTTTAAATAAAGAAAGCTGTTATAAATTGTCTATGGGTGTTATTAGACAGGGAAAAGTATCCATTTATTTATTTATTTAAAATCTATAATCCGCTACTTCCAAGCACCCATCGAGAGCAGATTAGAAGAATACATTCATGAAACACATTTTTCTTTACAAACACTATACCACTAAATAAAACAGTTAAATACTAAAATGACACATCCATATAAGTCCAGGGACGTGTGCGCGCGTTCTTGGCTCATGCCCAGTTTCGCGACCATTTTACAACATACGCACATGTATGTGACCATGTTATAAAATAACCCGACCGTGCACACGTGAGTGCGCAATTTTAAATGGACGCACGTCTGTGTGCGCAAATGCCGCTTCTACCGTGTAAGTGGGGGCTTTTAATAGACACGTGTGCCGACGCCATTACCAGTTTACCCAGTTCGTTCCCACTTCACCCAGGTAAGGTTTAGGACTTCCAAACTTCCCTGGTTTAATAGCCTCCCTTCTCCCATTAGCCCCAAACCCTTAAAACCCCACCAATCTATTTATCTTTATTCTATTACTTATACGTCTTCCATAGCAGAAGTAAAGTTTATGCAGCAGGGAGACCCTGCGTGCGCCTATGCGCACAGGGGTAGATTTTAAAAGGTATGTATGGGCGTGCTTGTGCGCGTGCTACCCAGCGCGCACACACGGATGCCCGATTTTATAACATGCATGCGCCACTGCGCACATGTTATAAAATCGGGGATCAGCGCGCGCCTGGGAGGGAACTTCCCATCCCCCTGACCCTCCTGCCCCCTGGCCTTCACCTAGACCCTCCCCTGACCTTTGTCTTACCTGTTGTGCCTGCCTCTGGGCAGGCACAGGTTGCAAGTGCCGGCAGCCTCATGGCATGCGATCCCCCAGCACAGCAGCAAATGGCCGCTGTCCTGGGAGCCTCTGACCCCGTCCCGCCCCCTGACCGCCCGGGGGCTTTACGTGCATGGCTGGACCTTTTTAAAATAGGTCCGGCGCGCTTTAGCCCTCCTGCACATGTAAATCCAGAGGATTTACGTGCGTAGAGCTTTTAAAATCCAGGCCTTAAGTTATTCGTGCACAAATTTGAAGATGAAATCCAGGAACACCCATGCGCTGCCCAGACCACGCTCATGCCCTCCCCCCCCCCCTTTTTTTTGGAATATTTTATTTGTGCGCACAGCGAGAGAAAAGCGCGTATCTGAGCAGCTTTTAAAATCTGCTTGGCACGCGCTGGCCCAAAATATTTGCGTATATCCCAGTTTTGGCGCGCAACGGCCTTTTAAAATTCACCTTTAACTGAGCAGATCAAGTTATCTTACCGCAGGGCTTTAATGCCCTTTCTAAAAAACATCATCTCCTGCAACTCTCGCATTCTTTTTGATAATATATTAAATGTAACCACTGCAGTATACAAGAAGTGTTTGTTATAGCTGGTGTTTCTGTTTTTGCACAAGTGTAAAAAGGTTTAACGTGGCAAATTTCAATACATTGCCCTGTGGCAAAATAAGCTTAAATGGCTAGATTTCAGCCTGCCATTTGTGCGCCTGTAGTTAGCCAGCTAGTCTTGAAAATGAGTGCTAGCCAGCTATGTCCTCCTCTAACCCTGAGAATGTCTCTGGGATCTCTCACTTTGTGAGTTACTAAATCTAGCTTCTGAGTGAATCTAGGCAGTTAGATTTAGCTGCTCTGTGGGGTTAAATCTTTACTCTGAGATCGAGTGGGCTAGCTCTGTTACGCGTGCCGCCTGTGACAGACCCGCGGCGCGGCCCTCTCACCTTCTTGTACGGACTCCAGCTCCTGGTTTCTCTTCACTGGCGGCGGTGGGCTGCCAGCTCCGACCTTGGGTCACCTCCGGCTCTGCCATGGTCCCCAGTGTTGCCAGCCAAGATGTCCCTGCTTGTCGGGCCTCTCCGCGTGGCCCGCAGAGAGACGCCGCCATCGGCGCCGCGCCCCTCCCAAGGCACGCACGTGCGCATCATTGATTCTTTTAAAGGGCCCGCGGCGGGAACCTGGCTGCAGCCCCGGATGCTGACGTAAGACTCTTCAGTGAATATAAGCTCAGGCCTCACTCCATAGCGTTGCCTTTGCAACAGGTCTCCTCGTACTCGTTGCTGATAGAGAATAATCTCTATGTTGTGTTCCTGACTCCCATGGTTCCCGGTTCCAGTCTTCCTTGTTCCTGCCCTGCCTATGTGTTGGACTGACTTTCTGGATTTCGACTCAGATTTGTTTGACTACTCTTCAGCATATCTCCAACCTCGGATCTTTGCTACATTTGATCATACCTGCCTTCTCAATGCCCTGACCATTGCATTGATTGACTGTGCCTGCCTTCTCCGTGCCCTGACCATTGTCTTGATTGACTACGCCTGCCTTCTCCGTGCTCTGACCATTGCCTTGATCGACTACGCTACAGATTACTTCGTGTCGAGAGTTCTTCATTACTTGCCACAACCTTCACTTGCCACCAGTCCTAACTCCAGCCTGTCAGTGAGGCTTCCTCCACCCTACTTCCTGGATGTGGACTTACAAGGCTTCGGTCTTTCTTTGCTCTGGCGCCTCCCGTTACCTCCTGTTCCATTGGTGCCTGAGTTCCCGTACCGAACCCAATCCAGGGTAGGACTACGCCACCTATCGACTGCTGTCTCTGGGCTGAACTGCCTTACTTAACGAACCAACCTCGAGGCCCACCTAAGTCCTGTCAGCCCTGGAACCCAAAGGCTCAACCCGTGGGGGCGAGGGCTGGTATAGGTGAAGCTTCAGCGGCTTCTATCTTCAGCCCACTCCACCTGCCGATCGTGCGTCAACCCCACCTCGGCCCAAGGGTCCACCTCCGACGCAACAAGCTCCTTAGCCCACTAGATTCTTTTGAATATCAGCCATCTATGTGTGGCCAGAGCAGCTGCAGGTACCTTCCATTCTCTCTCTCCCCAGTCTCAAGAGCATTTCTTCAATGGCGGGCCTGATCCCTGTGAGCCTCATAGATAGCGGGTTCAAACTAGAATCACAGCCAATTTGGTTAAAGACTGAAGGAAAAAGGCAGGCAGTGAAATTCAGTTACTTACACTGCAAAGATTTCCTAAAAATAACACTGCTTCCAATTTCTGAATTGCTAGACCGATTTTCTAAGAAAATGTAATTGGGTGGTGAATTAATGAATTATTAGATGAAGTTCTTTTTAACACTTACTGTAAGATATGTGACGTAAGTGTAGAATGCAGAATATGGTTTTGCTCAGGATAGCATATGCAGGTTTCCTCTGAAGAATTCTATGATATTTTTAGACATTTTCAGAATAGTACAAATGCAGTATTCTATGTGGACATGACATGCACTGCATAAATGACCCACAGGGGAAATGAGGTAGGGGGAATCAAGCATAGTTGGGCTAATTCTGTAACACCCGCATAATTTTGCGGCCTGCTGCACACACACATTACAGAAATTTTCAAAGCAAAATCACACACAATTTCATTTTGAAAATGGTCCTGACAAAACTCTCCACACTACTTGAACTTGCTGATTGGTGCAGGGAGTTTTTCAACGAAAATGTACAAGCACACGTTTCAGAAACGAAAATCCAAATTCCACCCAGATGCTGCCTCCAGATGCACACCATTTTACTTGCATAGCGAAGAATTATTTCTGTACGTAAAGCACCGTTTTACCTGAAGAAGTCACTTGCAAGAAGACCCTCCCTATGTGAAGAAAGGACCTGTGTGGAATGAGCAGCTGATATTCTTCAGATGATCACATTAAGAAAATCAACAGGCAACAGAGTCACACTCGTGTGTGCAAGCAAAAAACAGTGGCTTACCAGCAACGTAATACATTTTAAGGCACTCATAGAAAGCACAGGGGCCAATAAACCAACATTTCTATGTGGGTAAACGTGCAGTGAACCCGTAGAAAAATGTGGTTTGATTACTGCAGCTAAAAGTATGCACACAGTTTCATGATGCAATGTGCTTTTGCCCAGAAGAAAAAAAAAGTCGTGGGAGGGAAAGCACATGCAGAGATTTCATTTTCAAGTCACCATGCATCCTCTACAAACAGCTTCCATTTAGGTCCAAAAATACCCGCGTAATACCCATGCCACTTGAATTTTCAGAGGGACATTCCAGGGGAAGTTAACCTTGGAACATTTAATCAAAGGTCCTGCAGATACACAAGCTGTCCCCGGGGTTTCAGAACTGCCCTCTATAGTGTTGGGCATTTGCACCTAAGATAATACCCACACAAGATTTTATAATCAACATTACCCATTTTGAATTGCCAGATTAACTAACAGTCATGCAAGAAGCAATCACAAAAAATGTACTTGCAACACATTCAAATTATTACATTTTAAGAGAACTTTCCTCCAGGGCAAGTCACTAATCCAATCCTGCAGGTGCACAGCCTTCAAAATGCAGTATCGATTCTAATCCAACGCAACCCAATACAGGCCGGGTTTCAAATCAGCCTGCATCAGGTGTCCAAACTTCACAATTAGTACAGCAGAGCAGTCTAGATCCTACAAATATCTTAACTCAACCTGTAAAAAATGCATCAGCTCTTTGAATGTAGTTTTTTCATGGGCAAACCTTTTTAAAATAGCAACATAGAGAATGACTGCAGATAAAGACCAAAATGGTCCATCCAGCCTGTCCATTTCATTTTCATGCCAGTGGGTAGATGTGCATATGAGCTCCTACATGGAACCCAACACCACGTCACATGCCCCAAATAATTTAACTGATTCCCTCACCCTTCTCCTACCACTGCGTATCTTCCAAAGCATATCCAAAACCTAATCTATTACAGTGATAGCCTCTACAATCTCTGCTGTAGGGCCCTTCCATATAAAAACATAGCTTCCACAGTTCATTATAGTCTGGCTTTATCCATGGTACCTCTATACAATCCCTCCCCCCACTCCTTGCTTTTCTGGAGGGCATATTGGATTATACCACTGCTGTTTAGGATGGTAACTGCCACTAAGGATGTGCAAGCCCAAATTTTTAATTTCATTTTGTTGTTTTTTTCAGTGTGGATTTCCGTTTTGGTTCATTTCATTTTCTTTTCTTTTGTTTATTTTGTAGGGATTGGGAATTCATTTGAAACAAATGGTTAAAATCTAAATGTAATGAATGAGTCCATTCTTGTTTCATTCTTGGACTTCCAAAACAAATGTAGGGGGTGGGGTCCCATGAATTTAAATGTAACCCCCTTCGTCCATTGGGGATCGCCTTCTCTGCATTGGGGAGCCTGGGGTAATTCTCCCAAAGTGAGGAAATTAATCTCAGTTGGGTCGTTGGCTGGGAGCAGCTAAACTGCAAGGCCGAACTGGGTGCGGGACGCACACACAAGCACAAGGGCGGCTCAAGGCAATCCCCCGCGCCCCACCCCCTCTCACTCTGCCCCGCCCCTCCTCCCTTCAGCAGCCGGTCTGGCCTCCAGCAACATCGGCCTCCCTCTGCCACTCACCAGAGATTTACCTATAATTGGAAGGGGGTAGGGTTGGGCTAGGATCTACAACCTAGAGGCCCATTTTTTTTTTTACTATTAGGGATGGGGGTTGGTTGTTGCCAAGTGTGTGATTTTTTTTTTTTTAATTTAGGGAGGCCAGTGCTGCCTTGGTAAGTGGCTGGGATCGCCATCAACCCTAAGGTTATTTTTTTGCATTGGGAGCCATTTTTAGGCCACTAGCCCTTTAAGTGATGGTGACCCCGTCCACGGTGGGCTGCCATCACATTTTGCCCTGGTCCCTGCTGCGTTGTTTTGTCTCGTGGACGTTTACCATGAGACAAAACAATGCAGCAACATTTTGTTGGGGTGGGGCCAGATATCATGGGGATGCCCCATGTGATATTTATCCCTTTAGTTTAATGAATCCCCCTCTAAGTTTGTAACCAAAGCAATGGAGGGTACAAGGAGCAGCAGAGGGATTTGAACCCTGGCTTACATGATTCATAGCCCTCTGCTCTAACCACTAATGCCCCGATTTATAAAGGTCGTGGATGTAAATTTCGGGGATTACTCAAGTGGCCAGGCTTACGCACGCATTTTATAACGGGCCTGGCCACCGGCGTATCCCCTGATACGTGCCAAAGTGCCAGCCTGCCTGAAAGGGGCGGGGCCAGGCTGGGACAGCGTCATTAGCCACTGTCTCGTGGAAGTGCGCGCCAGCAGCCGGCCGGTGCATGCAGTCTTCAGCTGCTCAAAAGGAGCAGCAAGGTAAATAACAAAAAAAATTATAATAGCTAGGAAGGGGTTGGGGTCAGGAGAGGGAAAAGGGTAGGAAGGTTAGGTAGGGGTACAGGGAACTGGGGAAGCCCTACTCGCATCGCCACACGTAGCTTTTTTAATTCCCTCCCCCGGACACATCCCGAGCCGCCCACACATATGCGTGCAGATTTTAAAATTCGGCACGTATGTACACACGGGAACCGTATTTTATAACATGCGCGCACCGACGCACATGTCATAAAATATTCGCATCCGTGTGCACATGCAGGGAACCGCGCGCACATGGACACATGCGCGGACATTTTAAAATCTACCCCTAAGCTTCTAGTGTGTATATTATAGAAAAATGTGAACTTTCAGCCAGATGAAGGAGGGCAGTTTTCAGCCAGACAATTAAAGCTGTTAGAACTTGATTTGTATGATCCTTCATTTCCATCAGGAACTTTCATTTAAAATTATTATATAGAAATCTTTGGCCCTAGATTCCGATTTGTCTAAGAATAATTGTAAACTGTTGGATTTTTAACTTTGTGTGGCGGTTAAGTTGATTTTAACATATTATAAAAATAATTTAGAGTTATAATAAACATGTGGTGCAATACTGTTTCTACTTTATATCAATATGAAGCTGCAGCTGCTGAGAAGAACGGTTGTTTATTAATATGCCAGAAAACATGAGTGCTTTGCATCGAGATGACTTTCATACAGCACTTTAATTATGTTTCTCTGTAACTGCTGCTGCTATTGTTTTTATCATTATTGGTCATAAAAATAAAAAAAAAGTTCAGAAATGTAAAAAAAAAAAAAAGGCCAATAAAACTTTTTACCCGCGTAGATTGCTTTGAAAATTATCGTATGCATGCCCTGAGATCTATTTATTTTGTTGGTAAGCCACTGCTTTTTGCTAATCTCAGGCACCACATCATCTTTTTTTGAAGACATTTAAAATGCTCTGACGGCCCACAGACACTCTTGCTAGTCCATCTGAGAAGCCAGATCACAAAGGAGGGAAGGTTTCCAAACCTACGAGAGATGGACAGATGTTGATGATCAAAACTAATTCCTGATTTTGTCAATCACTGATTGCCCCTTATAATATAAATGTATAGAGAGACCTACTGGGTCTCCACTAAAAGGAATGTACCAACTGTTTAGGTAGAATAGCAGAATCTTTAGTTGGTATTCAGCTCCGCCATGTAGGCTGCTGTCTTGGTTGCTTCTTACTATTGTAAAAGAGGGGAAATATCTAGAGTTGACTTTTGACGCAGCAGGTTGGAGGTTTCCTGCTCTTCCTTGTCATCTTTCATTTAGAAGGGAATACCTTGGATCTTCAGGAGTAAGGTCTAGGTTGGATAGAAGAAAGAGTAACTCGTCTTCTGTTTTGAGAACACTTTTTGCTTCCGAGGAAGTTTTATCCTTAAGAAGAGAGGACCTTTTAGGGGATCTCTCACTCAGAAATCCAAGGATCCATTGGAGGTCAACAGGTGTGGCTTCACATTCTTTCCTTGGAGGAGGAAAGACAATGGAGGAAGGGAGAACTGTGACACCTATCCAGTGTTAATCACCACATTTCATCACGATATACTGGAGGAAGTTTGGATAAGGAGTAATCATCTGAATCAAAGTATGACAAGTGGGTTTGTATTGTGGGCCATTTAAATTTAGTGAAGAATCCTATTCCACCAATCTTGGGAGGGAGCTCCAAAACTACTCCTGTAATTGCAATGGGATGTGGAAACAGAAAAGTAACTTAAAACCTTAGTAAAATGTCACAGATTTATTGGAACTGAATTATGTCATGGATTTCACGGATCAAAGACGTGTATATTGTGAAGCACGTCATTCCTGCATTAATTATCAGCAAAGTTATGTTGATTATTACTGTGCATGTTAAACTCTTTTATACAGCACTCAGGGCTCTCTTCCCTCCATATGAGCAATAAGAATGCACATTACATCCAATTCACAGTCTTTATGTACAAAGCTGGTTTGGGCCATGGGCACATCATTTTAAATCAGTCCAAGACCTCAAACAGCAGTCAGCAGTTCTAATCTGCTAAATGCAAGCTACTGAGATGGACGCTCAGCATTCTATGACATGCACACAATGTGCCCTGCTCTTGGTTTACATTTATACCTCACTGTCCTGCAAGTTTAAATAACCGTAAATCTCTATTTCTGCATTATTATTCTTCAGGTATGATTATTTTGCTCATTGATATTTTAAATCCAAGTTTGGTGAGTCTTTCTGTGCACAAAGTAGAATAGGGAAAGAGGCAGGGAGGGTGAAAATGGGCAGATACGTGGTGAGACTGCAATAAAATTCCTGCCTGCGCTGGCTGAAATCGAAAGCTCATACTCTTCCATGAACCACAGCGTGTCTAGGAAAGCCTTTACTCTTATCTTTCTCCTTCTGCTGCTCATTTCTTGAAATGTTATTTTGACCTTGACACAATCAGAATGTCAACTTGCAAACTCTCATTCCAAGCCAAGGGAGCGTAACAGTAGTAATCCTACATCTCGGAATCCGAGTCACCTTCAGCTGTTGCCATTAGAAAGCTCAGGATATCCAGGCTGAGCAAATGCAGAGCATTTTCGGTTGATCAAATTCAGGATGCATTTGCCACTCAGCGCCCAATGAGCTTTATTAATATCAAGTCTGTTTACAAGACAGATAAATAATTAGACATGTGCTTGTTGCCAGGAGGATTAATTTTGCCCTTCTATTTGTATTTATCTGAGATCTATTACTACAAACAAACATGTTTTTCTATTATATATCGGTCATGGAATGCAGACAATAACATTGGACATATGCATGTTTTTAAATCTAAAAAAGTGTTCAATTATTGATTTTTTTTTTTTTGCGACATGGAAACTGCAGACGGCCACTGTGAAAAAAAGGAAAGCCAGCACATTTTTTTGGTCCAGACAGAGCTGTGTTTAGTACTAATGGCATTAAATGTCAGGTTATTAAAGCCAAAAGGATATCTTTTACAAACTGGAAAGTGAAGCCAAATGAAGAAAAAAGGGAAGAGCTTAAGCACTGGCCCGTCAGATGAAAAGCATCAATAAGTCAGGCCAAAGGGAAATTTGAAAAGAAGCTTGTCAGAGAGGCAAAACGCCCCCTAATAAATTCTCTCTCAAGTATGCTCAAAGCAAGAAGCCTTTGAGGGAGTCAGTTGGACCTCAAAATAACCCGGGGGGGGGGGGGGGGGGGGTAAAAGGGGTGCTCAGGAAAGACTCGGCCATAGCAGGAAAACTAAATGAGTTCTTTGCTTCGCTATTTACTGAGGAGGGTATCGGGGAGATGCATGTGCTGCATACATTCTTTGAGGGTGAGCATTCAGAGGAACCGAATCAAATGATGAACCATGAAGATATAACAGAACAAACTGACAAACTAAAGAGTAACAAAGCCCCTCATGAGATACTCCTCAGGAACTGAAAAGTCATGGAATAGGAGGCAATGTCCTAAAGCGGATTGGTATCTGGCTAAAGGATAGGAAATAGAGAGAGTAGGTCATCTCTTTCCATGGAGAATGGTAAATAGTGGCGCACACTTGGAATCTATACTAAGACTGTTTTTAATATATTTATAAATGATCTGGAAAAGCGAGTGATGAGTGAGACGATCAGATCTGCAGAGGGTCCAAAGCTATTCAGGGTTTTGTTTGATCATGTGTCAATAGTGAGAAATTGCAAGACGACCTTGAGAGACTGGGGGACTGGATGTCTAAATGGCAGACGAAATATGGAAAATGCAAAGTGGTGTACATAAGGAAGAATGATCCTGAAGCTGTGATCCATATCAGGCATTAGCACCCTGAAAAAGGATATTGGAGTCAAAGGTACTTTTTGCCAACAAACAATGATGAGTTCATAGTGGAGTCACTCGGGTACGAAGCAATGAGCATAATGCCAATGGCAATTCCTCAAATGCAGTTTATATGCTTATGTGTCTGTGTGGACTAATGTTTGCAGGTCACACTAACAGATCAATTAAGACACATTGTAGTTGCATAAATACTCAGAAAATCCAAGCTCCCATAGTAGCATACAATTTATTGATGAACCACACTTTTGATATGTATAAGTAGAAAGTTTTAGATCAAGTGCTCCAATCAAATAGAGGAGACAACTTACAAGCTTTCTTTAAAGCTATATTGAACAATGATGGATTTTTGTTTTAGATACTGTTACCCCTAAGGGATTAAATTGTGAGCTGGAATGGTATAGTTTGTGTCATTTCATATTTTGGTCATCCATGAAGTCCCATCAGTCACCGAGTATGCACATTGGGGCAGATTTTGAAAGGGATACGCGCGTACCCCCCGAAAACTTGCCCCAAGTTCCCCCTGCATTCACCGAGCCTATGTTGAATAGGCTGGTGGCGCACACAAGCCCCGGGACGTGCATAAGTCCCGGGGCTTTCCTGGGGGGGGGGGGGCGTATCGAGGCAGCACGTCATCTGGGGGTCGGGCCACGGGCGTGGTTCTGGCCCAGGGCATTTTGGGGGCGTGGTCGAGGCCTCCTAAACAGCTCCTGGGCCGGGGAATCGCGCAGCCAGCGTGCGCGAGTTACGCTTGCCTCGGGCAGGTGTAACTCTTCAAACAAAGGTGGGGGGGAGAAAGGAAAGTTCCCTCCAATTTCAGAGCAGCCTCAAAGGGAACGGAGGCAGGCTGCGCGGCTCGGCGCGCACAGGCTGCCAATTTTGCACAGTCTTGCGCACGCCGACCACGGATTTTAAAGGCTACACGCGTATCTATTAAAATCTGGCGTACTCTTGTTCGTGCCTGGTGGGCATACTTTATTAAAATCTGCTCCATTGTGTTTTTCAGCCTACAAATGAACAGCGAACAAACCTGGATATGATGTCACTCCTTTTAAAATGGCTGGTAGCAGCATGTGTGCAGCATGGAGAACTATAGAAGATTTCAAGGGTGAAGACGCTATGAGGTGAATTTTAAAAGCCAGGCGCGCACCAAAATCGGGAGATGTGCACATGTGTGTTTGTCCACCCAATTTTAAAAGCTGCCTACATGTGCGCACAACTCCTAAGAATTATTTATTTATTTACAAAATCTTTATATTCCACTCTCACTTGTTCAAGGCGGAATATCTTACCTCGAACGAAAAAGGGGTGTGGTGTAGGCAGGGCTTGGGCATTCCAAGGTAGGGCCAAGAGATGTGCACACAAGTACCTACGTGCCAGGTCCAATGCCACGTAACTTTACTTCTGCTATGGAGGAGGTATACGTTTGAAAAAAAACAAGAAACAGCCAATCCTGAGTGGTTTAAAAAGGGCAACTGGGAGGAGTGCAGGTTTTAAACCCATGGGTGTGTTTGGAGGAGCTAACTCTAAACTGAGTAAACTGGTGGATTAACTGGTAAAACTGGTCATGGTGTGGCTGTGCGCCTGTTATAAAATTGTATGTATTTAAAAAGAAAGCTAACAATACTTATAATAAGAACTATGATAGCTGATAGATTTAAAGTTTTATTCACTCCATAAAGTTAAAACACCTGTCTTTCAGAAGACAATTGAAAATAGTGATTGACAGAATATTAGATTAATTCAGATCACAGACTAAGGGAATTACTGCTTTTAGAACTGAGTATTCCCTCTCCAGGGACCAACATTTTTCTATTATTAGACAAATGTGGTGGTCTGTGTTAATGATAAGTGCTGAATATATAGTAAAAAAAAGAAGTTTTATTATACAATTCTTTGAACAGAAAACAGTCCAATAAAAAAAAAAAAAAAAAACATTTTGACAATGCTGAATCTTCCATTTTTTTGTTACAGGGATGAAGATATTAGGTTGGTTTTACTGCTTTTTTCCTATTTTTGCATTAGTTTTTGCATTCTTAGAGCTGAATTTTAAAGCGAGGAGCATGCCAAAATCTGATGTCTGCAGATGTAGGACATCTGGGTGTACACCCGATTTTAAAAACCGCCTATATCTCCCGATACACAAAGATCTCACTTTGAACGAAAAAAGGGCGTGGTGTAGGTGGGGCGTGGGCATTCTAGGGTGAGAGGTCAAGAGCTGTGCGTGCAACTATGTATGTGCCTGGATGCATGCCCGGGTCCAGTGCCGTGTATGTTTACATCTGCTAAGGAAGAGATGTAAGTTAAAAAAATAAAAATAAAAATACAGGCATCCCTGAGGGATTTAAGGGATCTGGGTTAATTGTGGGAAGTGCGGGCTAAAGAGCCAAGGGGTTTGGAGGACCTAGCTCTAGACTGGGCTAACTGGTGGATGAACTGGTGAAACTGGTTATGGCATGGAATGCCCTTGTTATAAAATTCCCCTGTCTTTATGCGGCTGTATGCGCCCACTTGCAAAATTGGATGCATGTACACATGCGCCAAGGCTATTTTATAGCATACATACATGTGTGTGTGTGTATGTTGTAAACTTGCTGCATCTCATGTGCGCCCGCGAGCCTGTCTGAATGTTACCATCATTATTTGCTTTTCTTTAAGTGGTTCCTCTATATTGTTTTTGTCTTATATTCTAATTTTAGTTTGTTTCTCCCTGTTGTCTTTGCTTGTAAATGAAGTATTTGATCTTTGTTCTGTTATTACCCACTTTTAATTTTGCCCATAGTGGGTTAAAAATGTTTTAAATAGATAAACAAAGGCAGGGTGGTGAAAGGGTTTGACCAGATCTAATCTACAGAGGGCAGTTGTTTAGCTTTTCCAAGCTCAGAAGGTCATTTATTAAACTGCGATGTGCCGCTATCACGGCGGTACTATTTAAATCAGGGGAAGGGGAGGGGTTTGAGCGGGATTACGGCCCGGCAGCACTGCGGGCGATAATGTTTCACCAATTACCGCCAGCAGCAGCACCACGGGAAATAACATCACCTTTTCCTGTGGCGCTATGGGGGCGATAGTGTGCGGTGCGGCTGCATGGCGGCGGGCGAAAATGCACCATCGCAATGCAGCGAAATGATGAATCCTGGGGTTAGTTTGCCCTCGCTCTCCCTGACTTTAGCTGAACTTGATTGAGGGGCATCACGTCGACAAAGAACTGTGGAGCTCCTTTCTTGAGACTGAGAAATATATAACCCAGGAAGCAACACCTCATCTTTTTCCCCAATAACCTAACCACTGAGGTAAACCTAAATGTAACCCCTTCTCTGCTGCTCTAGCCTATAGAGCACAATTTCCAAAGGTATTTATCCAAGAGAATAGATATTTATCAGGGTCAAATGGCCTGACCTCACCTTCCTGAGATCATAATAAACGTCTGCACAGGCTTCTGTATTGAAAGACAGCATTCCTGTGGCTGGGCTGAGGTCAGGGGAGTGTATGCACATTTGATTTTCAAGCACATGCTCACTGTTTTGCCCCCAATCAATCAGCCACAGAGCTGGTGGGTGCGGGATATAGGGACTCTTAGCATGCACACTACATAGCTGTTCACTTTAAAGGGGAAACAATGCAGGGTTATTACGCTTTCAATATCCTTGGAAAGTACAGTGATGCCAGCTTTAGGAATGGTTTATACCCATCAAGGTTAAGATGTAGTCTTAATTAAAATGGCCAGACCCTTTTACTTCAGGAAGAATAACTAACTATGAGCAGGAGCTGCTTCCTTTTCAACATATACAGCTTTTAACATTTGCAGAGAAACTATGTCATCAACTTGCTGAGAATCAAATGAAAAATAGTAACTCAAATGAGCGCACCCAGGATGTATCCGTCAGTTGGATTTATAATAATTCATAATGGCTTGTTCACTCGTACAGTATTTTATTTTTATTTGCTTTGCCTAAAGCTTAATTACATGTTGAAGCTTCTTCGTGGTGATTTACAATTGTTTCCTTCTTAGTCTCCTGGCACTAGAATTAATTTCAGATTTATTCAATTTATTTCAAACTTTCATTCGGACTGAAGGCAGTGAACATCCACTGCCAAATGCAGGCAGGATTTATGTGGGCCGGCAGATCATCAAATCCATGCAGTCTTTTCTAAACTTGTAAACCAGTGCACAATTAACCGGTATGAGGAGAGATCTGTTACTCAGAGCATCCTAGCAGCTACAGAGCGGGCTCCAAAAACTCTGTCACCTGGATCTAAATGAATGAGTAAAGCAAGCTCCTCCAACACTAGCAACTAACAGCCCTGAGCTGCCAGTCTATTATTTAAGAGACTTCTCTTCTCTCTTCTGCAGCTGTCTGCTCAAAACATGTTTCTCATCACAGTAATCTGCCAAGTGCACCTCAGCATCTGAACCACCGGTGTGTATGGAACAGTGCTGCTGTGGGTGATTCAGCTGATTGCTAGTAAAGCTTTCACTCAGAAACTCTCACTTTTATGTTCTGTTTCTTGTACATAGGCAAGGTAATTTTCAAAGCAGCTTCTTTGGGCACAGTGGTGCTTTATCCACAAAACTGATATGCGCACACAGTTATGTGCACACACGCACTGTACATGGGTGCTTTTACTTGCATAGAGGGAAGGCATTCCGGTGGGTGGAGTCAGAGCTGGGTGGAGATTCGCGTGCTTACTTTTCGGTTTTAAAAAGTACATGTATACATTTTCTCAGTAAAATTTCACATCCCACACACCAGGTGAAATTAGGTGCATATAATTTTGTTGGGATGATCATCAAAACAGACTTAGTTCATACAAATTCCTTTAAAAATAGGTGTACCTTATATGTATATTTGCTAGTAAACTTATGTGCAGATTTATAAAATGACCCTCAAACTGAGTAATTTTGTAACAGCCTGAATAAATCGGATGACCCACAGGGATACAAATTGTGCTAAGTTTTAAAGGGGAAGAATGCAATAACGTACATGCTTACTGTTCTTTTTGAAAATTATCTCAGAAGGTACCTACACACAATTACCCTTGCTAAATTGTGCATAGAAATTTTTCAGAAAATTGTATCTTGGCATTTGAAAATGCAGATGTGTGTGCTTAAGTGCAAACCCCTCCCCAACACCATCTTCAAGAACACTGCCATTTAAGTCTGGGAAAACTTACACAATGAACATAGCATGCACATGGAAGCTTACCCATATATCAAGTACGTAGCACATTCAAAACAAATTAGAGAAAATTCTTTTTCACTCAATGCACAGTTAAGCTCTGGAATTCACTACTGGAACCCAGTTAAGGCAGTTAGCGTAGCTGGGTTAAAAAAAAAAGTTTGGATAAATTCCTGCTGAAGTCAATAAAACTGTTATTAACTAAATAGAATTAAAGACTAGATACTGCTTATCACTGCACAATAGCAGCATGGGATCCATTTACTCTATCTAGCCAGGCACTTGTGCCCTGGATTGGCCAATGCTGAAAACAGGATACTGGGCTTGATGGACCCTTGGTCTGATCCAGCACGGCAAGTTCTTATGTTCTTAAAACACTGTTTTATCAGCATGTGTCCATTTGAAAATTATTCTGTAAATGGCAGTAATCTTAATGGATTTTTTAAAATATATTTTGTTTCTCCAGAGTTCATCCATTACACTTATACATGCAGTTTGATATATGGTGCCATGAAAATGCAAGATCCATGGAGACCATCAGCGCCAAAACTTGGTCCATGAAAAAGACCCAAGTATCAGTTCCATTGGCACTAGAGACTGCCAGCACCTCCATACTTTCCAGATGAAGAGTGAAGACCTTGAGTCATTTTCCTGTTCAACTCTTTCTCAAACACTGCTGCAGGGAATCACAGAAGGCAAGGGCAACAGAAGTGCTGATGGCTTAGGTATGGGCGCTCGGAGGAAAACTTTCAAATGAATTTACATTACTGTATACATTCATGTAAGTGGATGTGCAGAGATTTATCTTAGTATTTTGTAAGCCGTGTAGTCGGATTTGTGCAGTTTATAAAATACCATGTACTTATGCTCCGAAAATACACATGTATGTTTCCACTTACTTTTCCTACCTATTTTATAAACTTACATACATATATTTTAGGTGTGAAAAAAAAATAATAGAAGCAGGTATTTTATATTATGTGCATGTATAAATACTTTCGTGTGCTTGCATTTGAAATCACCATTTCACTGATACCCCCGCCAGTTCACCCAGTCCATCTCAAGTTCATGTAGACCCTCTAGCACTTCATCCTGAACATCCACCAGTTCACCCAGACCTCCCACCCAAAAACTGCGGACAACAGACAAGTCCGAAATCAACTGCACTCGTTAATTAGAAGGTGTAAAATTGTGTGAATATTTTAGATAATTTATACATGAATCTCTCTCTCTTATAAAACAGCGACTCCCACGGGTACTTCTTGACCCCACTCTGGAGTGCCCCTATAACTGCCTCTTTTTTTTGCGCTGGTAATTGTGCACGCAAAACTGTATGTTTGATGCTTATAAAATATCATGCACATGAATACAGGCTATTTACGCATGTATATGCTAATTTTCTGTTGAGTTCATCTCCAGCCTGCTTGAGAGGATAGATAATCGAGGCTGTAGCCTTCCTGCTGTGAGGCTCATGCACTGATGGAGATCAATAGCAATGCCTGCACACGATGCTTGGCACCATTGTAACTTTAAGCCCAAATGTGACTCAGAGGAAGCCTTCTCATGCATCCAGTAGAAAGAGTAGGAAGGTTCCCTTCTCCTGGGTCTTTTTCTTTGATCACCAGCGATCAATGTAGCTTCTGGATCTTTCAGTATCAATGATTTCAGGGCCAATGAGAGGGCATCAGATTTAGAAGCTTTGCCAGTGATGTCCTGGGTGATATCTCTGACTAGATGCCAAAACTAGGGAGAGCCAGAGAGAGTCATGCCCTAGGTAGGGAGAGCCATGTTCCAGGCAATTCACATGATGGACAGTTATGAACATTTTGTGACTGTAGTGCAGAAAATGCTTGAAGCCATTGACTTTCTTTTCAGCCAGCTTGAGGAAAAAAAAGACATGGCAACATTAGAAAATGAAATTGTGGCAAAAAAAACAAAACAAAAAACCCCAAATGCTGAGGGGTAAATTTTGAGAATTTTGTATAAATCACAAATACTTGCGTATTTTCAGTTTGGTGTGCTCCTAGGGGTGTTCCAGGGTGGGACAAACACATACGTAAGGTGCTATTTTAAAACACATGTGCGGACATTTGCCAACCTACGTGCGTGCCTCTGCACCTGCTAATTATCTGGTGTGATATTAAACATGTAAATTGCGTAGAAAAGACTGGGTGGGAGGTCTCGGTGAACTGGGGGGAGTTCAGACTAAAGAATCAGGAAGGTCTCGATGATCTGGAGAAGAACTGGGTGAACTGGTGGGCTAACTGGTAAATTTCATATACGTGCACATGTTTTAAAATTGGCCGAGTTATGCATCTATATCAGTACTAATGCGAGTAAGTGCTACATTACTTTACATTACATTACATATATTTAAAAAATAGGCAGGAAATGTATGTGCATTCAGTATATTGATATATGTGGTTTCAGTGCATTGCATGTATTTGCATGTAAGCATAGATATGCATGTATGCTGTGGGGTAAAAATATGCATATTTTATAATATGATAATAAAAGAATCCAAAGTAAACAGGAAACCACTGAACATACACAATATGAAGATCCTGAGTATATATGTAGTGGATTAAAGATTATATGATATTTCTCAAAGTGACCTCATATACCGTGCCCTGGTATATGAGGTCACTCATATACCAGGTATATGAGTACCGTGGGCACTCATATACCGTGCTCAAAAAGAGCTTTCAGCAGCAGGGATCTTTTTAATCATTGGTCACTGAGAAATATTTTATGGGTTGCTCGCATGTCTGGAGCTAACAAGAGGTACACTTATCTTGTATGGTGTGTTGCGAACCTTCCAGTTCAATTTTTACTGGTGAAGCCCACAAGTAAAGTCCATGTACCAGATGGAAGACTGGCTAGGTGAAGATATCCGACGATGTCCGCATGTGTGAGGTATCCTGTATATATGACTTCGATTGACTCACAACCGGTTGAAGAAAATGATCAAGAAATTTCCAAGAGAGACCCGTTGGCTGATTGAAAAGATCCCTGCTGCTGAAAGCTCTTTTGAGCCTGTAGCCTCCAGGGCACGGTATATGAGGTTACTTTGAGAAACATCATATAATCTTTAATCCACTACATATATACTCAGGATCTTCATATTGTGTATATTTTATAATATGTGCATATGGGATACACATACACAGATTATAAAATAATATGGTAAAACTACATGCAGCCATATACATTGTATATGCCACCACACATAATTACTTGAAAATTATTCTCCTAGAATCTGATTTTCAAAAGCATTTACACGCTTAAAACTAGGTTTTACTTGTTTTAAATGCATTTTACCTGTGTAAGTGGGCTTTTGAAAATTGCTACAACATAAGCCATTGAATTGTCCATAGGTTTTACCTGTATTAACTGCACTTAATGCAGGCAAATGGCTTTTTTAAATTGCTACAATAGTATGTTTCATTTACATGTGTAGCTCCTTTGAAAATTCACCTGTACGTTTGCAGTACTAGGCCTGAATGAGAAAAGAAAAAATCTTGGAGCCAAATGCTGACATCAGAAAAGAAAAATGTAAGAAAGTGCCAAAACCAGGATCCTAACCTAGTGCCTTACTAACTTACGTTAAGAAGGCCAAAGGAGTAACAGGAAATGACTAAGGTGGCCCAATCACAAAGAAAAATCTTTTTCTCTTATCCATTAACAAAAAAGGGCTAAAGGGTCTCAGAAGACAATGGTCGGGGAGAAAGTCCTAAAGGACTGAGGCCTCTATTTCTCTGTTTTTCTTTCCTATGTTTGTCTCTTTTATTTAGGAAATGTACTGTTGTTTTATTGTAATTATTATGCTAAGCTTTTATTTTTGTTCTCTTATTTTTATTGCATTTTTGTGATTTTATTGATGTTTATACTTTTTATAATATTTTTCTTGTAAACCATTATGATTGGTCACAGAATGACAGTATATAAATATAGTAAATAAATAAATAAATGCCAGGAAAAGCTTTCTGGGATTCTCTAAAGCTCTCTAGGAAATGTTGCACATTGGGGCAAACAGATGGCATCATCTACTTGTAGGATTGCTTAACTCTGCTTGTCCTTTGTGAATAAAATTCGCATCAATGAAAATGTATAAAAGTCTTCTGGGTAAAAATAAATCTGCTCGGCAAAATTCCACTTAGATCCCATATTGAAAGAGAGATGCCCTGGGACTGAAGTGACTGATTGGCTGGCTGCCCATGAGTTGGTGAGCTGCGCACATGGATGGTTAAAACACAGTGCCGGGAAACCTAGAGAGTGCGGTTAGAATCCCGACCTGCTTCCTGGGTGAACTTACAAGATCGTTGTTTGTCCCCTGCCCTTTCTTTTCTCTTCCATCAGTTTATCCACACTCCCCCTGTTCTTACTAAAGCACAGTTGCTTTGCTATTGGATAGAAAAACGGCTTCCATACCTTCCAGCTGCAAGTTCTATGCACTGGATCTTTCTTGGTAAGAAACACAGAACACAATAAATATTAAACTGTATAAGTTCCGAGTATTTTTCCTGTCAATCAAGTGGTACTTATTTAGGACAATCACACGATGCATCTTTTTTATCCAGTCAGCTACAACAAAGCACATTAACTTTCCTATATAGAAAAATATTATCAATTTACCTAAATTACAGGGGAGTACGTCCACTTGAAATATTTATCTTGATTAGTAAAGGATTTAGGTTGTTTTATTTTGGTGGGACATAACAATTCTCCGTGGATCTTGGTCCAGATTAGTAGGTTCCTCTTATTCAGTGTTTCCTATATCAGACCATGTTCAACAGCACAAAAGAGGATTACACTGTGCATTCGGCTTAGTTCTCCACTGGACCTAACTTAAGAATTAAAGCAATGCTATTTTGCCTAACACAGATGTAAGATTACCTGTGTCACAAAGATTACTTCCCGCTCTTGAATGCATTTTGACAGATGACTTTTCCTTGCTCTTGCAGTAACTCTGGGTTATGAGGTGTCCCTGCATCCTGAGCTCCCCCATCTCATCTTAGATGCAGGAACAGCACACTGTCTCTGCACAGTGCCAAAAATGAACTGCATAGCGCAGTGATTCATTGTTCAGCAAACCGTGTGACGTAATTAGCAAGACAAATGTTCTCTGCAGAGCAACAGATCTTATCCCGCTGTGTGCATAATACGTACCTGTGTTTGTTTACAAGGCTTGTATGCTGTGTTCATTATCCTAAGACAGCAATAAAAGTATATATGACATGCACGTACATGACTGTGGCATATCTTAACATTAATACAAACACCCTTCATCTGCACTAGTACTAACATAGTCATAGTCAAAGGAATGAGTATGGCTACCCCCACAACCTCTTTACTAGCCTAACAAGAGGTTAGTTGATAAAACTCTTTTGCTACTCTAGTCATTAATTTCTGATTAGCTGAGGATCTCCTTTGATTATTTCCTTCCTACGCCTTGGAACTTTCCTTCCCTTGGCTTCCTCCAAAATTTAGATGCCTAAGGAAGGGCATGAGATGAACAAAGCAAAAAGGATTCCTGTTTTTTTCAGGCATTTAGCTCTAGTACCAATGATGCAGTTTAATAGATTGCTCCAGAATAAAGATCATTTTTGCTGCTACCTGGCATTCACATTTTTATTACTTTCTTTGGGTTTACATTTATTGCTTACTGTTGCTGTTTTTATTTTCATTCTGTTTTGTTTGTTGTGTATTAATTTGCTTGTTAGCCACTCAGAGTGGTGGATGGGCGAGGTATAACTATTTTAAATAAATAAGTAACGATATTGAGGATCACACAGTACTCAAGGTAACTGATCAGTAGAGAGGCTGGCCAAAAGTGCCATCAATATGGAGTCACAAAAACTGGAAAGACACTTTAGCTAGAACAGTGCCTGCTCTCTGCAGTGCCTGTGGAAGTGGCTTCTGATAACCAGTTTAGTTTAGGGATAAACACTTCCTGCTCTATAAACATCTCAGTTTCACATGAGCGAAAGTGACATTTTTATTTCGGAAGCCACTGGAGGGTTATCACTTGATTATGGTAAGCAGAGCACTCTGCCTTCTTCTGATTTTCTAAGCCCCAGGCCTGAGAAATCTGAATGCTTAACACAATGGACTTTCTACTTTCAGTCAAACTTTGGAAACACAGTTATACAATTGGCAGTGCGTTCATATTTATAACTTTTAGCTTTCTTCACATTCAGTTCAGGAGCCTGATTTACACTGGTTAACAAGGTCAAAAATAAAAATCTTAATCATTTCTTTAATCCAGTTTAAAACTGGTTTGAAATCAGAGGCTCTTGTAGATTGAAAAAGTTAAATGCATGTATAAAAGATATACAATGACAAGCAAAGACTTTGATTGCCCAGTACAGACAAAGCCTATATTAATTATGCTCTTATGTTCTTAAATCTAAAGCAGCTTGAAATAACAGAAGGATTTGAGCCATGTTATAAATTGAGACTTAAGGACCTAAGTATGTATGCCTTAGAGGACATGGGGAGATATTATACAGATATTTACTGTAAATACCTCAAATATATAAAATAATGTACAAGAAGCAAACCCTTTTCAGAAGAAAGAATGCTCTAGAATAAATCATGGCCTGAGGCTTTAAGTGGGTAGAACCAGGAGTAACTTCAAAACACTTTTTTTTCAGGAAAGGGTGATGGATACATGGAATGACATCCCAAAGGATGTGTTTTAGGGAACAGAAATAGAATTCAAGAAAGGCTAGGGAAAGTACGAATGCTCCTTAGCTGCAAAGAAGTGAAGGGAAAGGCAGAAATTAACCAGACTCTATGGCACTGCACCAGAAATGAATTTGGGCAAACTGAGAACTAGAGTCATCATTTTGCTATAAATTTTGCATGAATAGCGCCCAAGGTTAAAAAGGGGCATGGTTAAGTTAATTTTTGAGATACTGGAACGTGCAGTTAGGTATTTTACTGCAAAACAAGTTAAATTTATTGCACCCGCAATATTTTCACATCGCAGGCTATACCATATCTAACAAAGTTTCAATGCTATAGAGAGACACTCAAATATACACATTTAAAATATCACATAGGGCCATTAGGCTATAACTATAGGGGTGGGACATTTACTTACATTGAGGTCAATATTCTAAGAAGCTATCAGCCTTCCTAATCAGATGCTTTTCCTCTGACTGAGTGAATGCACCCAGTTGGCAAGTAAAGAGCTAATGAAACTTTGACATAGAATGCTTAATAACATGAAATATTGTTAGCCAGGGGCTACAGATATATATAACTCATTTTTTTTAATAGGGATACTATAAACACAGTGAGGTGATTTACATATTTGTGGTAAATTTTCAAAATGTTATCTACGTAAAAATAGCATATATGCATGTAAGTAGCATCTACTTGTGTATTCTACATTTTATAAAAGTAAAAAATATGCACATATTTTTACTTTCGAAAAGGGCTGGTCTAGGGGTGTTCTGGGGCATGGCCAATAGGCATGTAAGTTGCTATTTAAAGGACGTGCACGTACATTTTCCAATTTGCTTACCTATTTTTACACCTGTTAATTATCTGGCGGAAGTGATATTAAACGTGCTCATTGTGTAGGACTGACTGGGTCGAGAGTTCAGGCTGAAGAACCAGGAAGGTCCCAATGACCCAATAAATTAGTCCACGAGGTCACCCATAATTAGTTATTATTATTTTAAAATTGGCCGACTTGTGCGACCAAGTCCTATTTTAGTTTCACATGTAAAATATCGGTGTGTATATTTTTTAAATAGGTAGGAAAAGTATGTGTGGTAATGTTTTGGTACATGTGGTTTCAGTGCATTGCATATATTCACATTCAGGCCAATACAGTACAGTGCGCTCCAGTTAACCTGCATTTGGACGTGCGTTTTCGATGCGCTAGCTTTACCCCTTATTCAGTAAGGCATAATAGCGCGTCGAAAACGTGCGTCCACCCCCCCTGAGACTAATAGCGCCCGCAACATGCAAATGCATGTTGATGGCCCTATTAGTCATTCCCGCGCGATACAGAAAGTAAAATGTGCAGTCAAGCCGCACATTTTACTTTCAGAAATTAGCGCCTACCCAAAGGTCGGCGCTAATTTCTGCCGGCACTGGGAAAGTGCACAGAAAAGCAGTAAAAACTGCTTTTCTGTGCACCCTCCGAATTAATATCATGGTGATATTAAGTCGGAGGTCCCAAAAGTTAAAAAGTAGTCAAAAAAATAAAAATAAAAAATTTAAAAATCGGCCCGCGGCTTGAAAACCGGACACTCAATTTTGCCGGTGTCCGAACCAGTGGCTGTCAGCGGGTTTGAGAACCGCCACCGGCAAAATTGAGCGTCGGCTGTCAAACTCACTGACTAGCCGTCCCTAGCTAGGGACACTAGCTAGGGACCCGCTAGTGTCCCTAGCGCCTCTCTTTACCGCGGGCCCTAATTTGCATAGGCCACCCTCCTGAATCGCGCGCCGGGAGAACGGGCGCTTGCTTGCTCTCCCTCGACTTTTTCTGTATCGGCCTAATTGTGGGGAAAGGTTAGGTGTAGTAGCATAGGATCTATTTAATGTTTGCTACTTGCCAGGTACTTGTGACCTGGATTGGCCACTGTTGGAGACAGGAAGCTGGGGTTGATGGACCTTTGGTCCGACCCAGCATCATGTTCGGGTTATAAAATACTTCTGTAGATCTGCTCGCAGCCATACACCCGCATATATGCTGTCACATGTGTGTATTTGAAAGTTATCCTCCATATTTAACAAATTAAGGATGTGCTGCTGTTTGAAACAATATAGAAAATCATCATTTTCTAATGTCAAGATTTCTTGAGTTGTTAATTTCGAAGCTTGAATAAAGAGATTAACCATACATCTTTATTTTCATTTCATTTTCCTTTCCATTTCCATTCCATCTGAAATGGTTTGGCTTTATGTCATTTTTTTTGCTTCTAAGAGGAGGCAACCTCCCGGCAGCTGGATCACCCTTGCCTCCCTGGCAGTTTCTGTTGTTCTTCCCAACACCCCCCCCCCCCCCCCCAAGTCAGCCTCCCATCTCCCTTCCACCCTCCCCGCAAACTCCTTGCAGATCCCTCCCCGTTAGTTTCACCCAGTGATCTGCAATCTTAACTCTCCGAGCAGGAGGCGGAATCTCCTATTTCCTCCTCTTTTCGGCAGCCTCGCTGCTGACCTGGTTGGTAACGCCACCACCAGTGCAGGGCTGGATTTAAGATTTTGTCACCCATAGGCAGAGTGCCATGGTGGGGCTTCTTTAAAGCTGTGCTGGAACACGGCACTAAAGCAAGCACTGGCAGGCTTCTTGTTGGTGTGCATCTTTGGTGCCTTCAAAATCTGCGGCCCTAGGCAGGGGCCTATGTTACCTGTTCCTAAATCCAGGCCTGCACTAGTGTTTGTATGGGTCTGCATGGAAAGCGTGAGACATTCCCACCTTCCACTAATCTTGGAGTCACACCATGGGTAAGTGTGAACAACCCCTAAATTTCCCCTGCTCTTGGGAAAGTATTTACATTTAATTATTTAAATTAAATTATTCTCTAATTAATTTAACTATGCCACTTCTAATTCATTTTAATTAATTTATATAATTTTTCTATTGTTTATTTATCATAAGGCAACCCAGGTAGGGTGCAGTATGAAAGCTGAAATTATTATTTCATTCATGTCAGACAAACACATTTCTGCCTATGAAGTTCTTTCCGCACCCTGTCCATGAAGTTAGCATGGGGCACATTTAAAACTAATCGGAGAAAGTTCTTTTTTACTCAACGCACAATTAAACTCTGGAATTTGTTGCCAGAGAATGTGGTTAGTGCAGTTAGTATAGCTGTGTTTAAAAAAGGATTGGATAAGTTCTTGGAGGAGAAGTCCATTACCTGCTATTAAGTTCACTTAGAGAATAGCCACTGACATTAGCAACGGTAACAAGGAATAGACTTAGTTTTTGGGTACTTGCCAGGTTCTTATGGCCTGGATTGGCCACTGTTGGAAACAGGATGCTGGGCTTGATGGACCCTTGGTCTGACCCAGTATGGCATTTTCTTATGTTCTTATGATATAACTTAAGAAAAACATATTTAACTCAATGTTAAACACTCAGTAACTGGCTGGCAACTGGTTATCACATTTGCTGGTAAAACATTTTCAGTTCGTCTTGTAATGTTCAGTAATGCTAGTATTGCAGACACATAGACAGGCATTGCAGGATGGCAGGTAGACAGATACTGCTACTTCTATACTTGTAGTATTATCCTTTTCTCCTGGTTTCATCACTCTCTTTGCTATTAAAATCCATGTTAAATTAAATTGGGAACATCCCTGTTAAACTGGTTAAGCTGGTGAATGTAATACACTCAGTAAATGAAATATAACATCATACTGAGCAAACCCCTTAGAAAAACAAGTCATTACCATGTTGTGTTATAGTTCGATCAAAAGGACAATTTCCATCTTTACTGCTCCCCCCCCCCCCATGCCTTATTTCATAAACACCACTATCTAAAGAACCCGATACAACGAGGACCAGATAATCAGTAACACCTGAGCCTGTTATCAGCTAATCAGGAACTCCCTTCTCCATTATCAAGTAATCAGGAATTAACCTCCTTCATAGTTAACTAATCAGGAAGCTGCTTCCCTGTTATCAGCTAATCAGGAATTCACCTCCTTCATTATTAGCTAATCAGGAAGCTCCTTCCCCGTTATCAGTTAATCAGGAATCTCCCTCCCTGTTATCAGCTAACACTTTAAAGAGGACTCTGAGCCCAGTTATTAATCTTCTCCTTCAGAAGAGAGAGATCAAAGACTCTGCTTTTCTTATTTGCTTTTTGTAGATAATTAAAATTTTATTATTCACACTTGCATGCTATTGATGATTCCGCTCTTCCTTAAAACATCTGGCCCTACTGTTTAAAATTCATGGTACGCAGTAATGTCAACCTATGCCTGATAATCAGAGGGACCTTCAATTAAGTAACTACAAGGCAACCAACGGTAAACAAGAGAAGAAGCCGTACAAGTCAGTCAGTCAGTCAGTTCTATTTTTTCATAGTCAGAATCTCAAAAACAATTAGAATCAGTTCTGTGGCCTTGAGTTTAATGAATTTTCATGACAATTTAAATTTCAAATGATCAGGAGGATATGAAATTCGGGAAGTTGAGTTGATTGTCTGTATAATAAATCACCTGTCAGGCACCAGGCATGCAGACTTGAGCACGTTTTATTGCTTCTAAGCTATGTCTCTCATTGTTATCCGTGTGTGACTGACAACAGTGGTTTCTTTCACATCCAGAGATGGCCCAGTCCCAAAATACCTCAAACGTTCTGCTTAGAATCTGTCGATTTTGAATTGCATAGCCCCTACTCAGGATAGCACTAGCTTACTTAAGATATTTGTTCTATTAATAGAATAATAATTCAATTTTAAAACTGAAATCCATTGTAGTTATTTCAATTTATATTCCATTAGCTTTGTTTACAGAAAAGAGAAATGCAAAGAATTTTCAGTTCTGGGTTCTCATATTTTGCACTGATTTACAACAAACATTTAAAAGTCATGGCGTTCCTCCTGCTAACTTGCAGAGCTATTAGGCCTGTGGCATTTTTTTCTTATACTGCAAAAATAATAGTCAGGCCAGCTGGAAGGATATTTGATTCTGCTTCACAAAGACTTACTCTTCTATACCATTATCTACCTCTTTTTAATTTCACAGAATCTCAGCCTATAATAACTCACATCATGATAGATAGAATTTTCTATGTACAACGCGTCAAATTATTAAACACAAAGTCTTTTAAAATATTCATAGCTCTTGCTAAATGAAGGAGATAAAGACTGTGATGGTGAACCTTAGACCATATTTCTCTCATGAAACCAGTCGAATGAGCCTACAATGGATACTCCTTGTAATCTTGGGCAAATCATTTCCTCAGGTGCAACCTTAGAGGCCAATGTACTAAACTGTAAAGTTTATTTGCAAAAGAGGACATCAAGTGAAAAAAAAAGGCAAACATTTCCACTTTGTGCTATTTTACATGTGAACTATGCTTTTTGGAAAAACTTCACAAAAGGGGGCTTCATGTTAGTAAACTTTCACTCATAGGGCCTGATTTCAAAAGTATTTAAACACTTAAAACTTAGTTTTATATGTGTAAATGCACTTTACATGTGTAAGTGGGCTTTTGAAAATTGCTACAATATATGTGTGGGACCTGAGCGGCAGTCCTTTGGCTGGAGGTACAAATCTGGACTGACTCCATTCTTTTCAAAATACTTTATCGTTATTTTACAGCTTTAAACAAACAAATAGTAGTAGACTGTTTAACTTCAGAACAGTATACTCTCAATACTCACAGCTTCCTTTACAGCTCAGTGTTTGAACAGCATTATTCTACAGGAGCTGCCTTACTCCTGGAGACCTGGGTCTGGTCTGATTATCCTAACCTGGATCCCAGTTCTTATTCCTCTCTTCCTGAGCCCCACCCTCACTCTTTCAAGGGAAATTAAATTGGACCAGGCATCTAGTCTGATCCTGCACAGGTTTAAGGGGGGAAATAGGGGTACTCCGTCACAATATGCCATTGAACTGTCAATAGGTTTTACAAGCGTAGTTCACTTACAACAGGAAAATGGGCTTTTGAAAATTGCTTGGTATATTTACATGCGTAACTCGTTTGAAAATTGCTCCTATGCCATTGAATTGTAATAGGTTCTATATGCATAAGTGTAACCTGCATGTAAATGGGCTTTTGAAAACTGGTAGATAGCATGTTACATTTATACATGTAACTCCTTTGAAAATTCACCTGTTAGTCTTCTATGCATGAACGTTTATTCAAATCCCACATTAATGAGCTGCTGTGCTGAAAAATCATGCAAAGGAGCTCACTAATGTGGAATTTTGCAAAAATGGGCTTCAAGAGCTATCTTTGTATAAAGATAATTGCTATCATACACAGAGGAATTCATGGACTACTCTGGAACCATTTTGAAAGCTGGTGCTGGGGATATCTGAGTGAGTGGAGATGGGCTTTGCTCCCAGAGAACTACTCCTTTGATGGGGTACAATTTTAAAGGTGCAGAGAGATTGGAAGTGGGCATGCAGCCCTGGGACCCCAAATTGCTATATACTTTAATTTTGTGGGGACAAGTAATTGAGTCTTTAAGGGGCTGGGGCTTCCTGGGGCATTTAAAAAATATATATATTTGTAGCCTACAAGCAGCTCAGGCTTTGGCCATTGGGTGAGTCCACATGGATCCCCTTGAAAATTTAGAAACTTGGGAGGGTGAGTTCACATTGCCGAACAGGCTGCCAACGAGTTGGTGCACAAAGCAGTGATCCTCCTGCACAGCAGTGAGTTTTGCCATGGCTGGAAGAGCATGAAATTTTTCTTCTGGAAGTTAGTTACAGATGCTAATGAGTTCTGAGCACATTAGGATTCATAGCTAAATTTCGCAAAACAGTCCTCTAACTCACGGAAAATACCACAGGTTAGTACATCAGTACCTTAGATTGTAAGCCCCCTGGGACAGAAAAATAGCTATTGTACCTAAATGAAACACCCTGAGCTCAGGTCGGGAGAGATGAGTAACACTTGGTCTACAATTTAACATTTCTATTGCACTACTAGACACACATATGGGAATACAGAGTAGTATGAATCTTTAAAATTGCACTTGAATTACTTTAGAAAATGATAATACAGAAATTAAAAAAATAGAAAAATGAAGATGCAGAAGAGAGCCATTCCATGAAACGTTATGTGGAAATGACTAAAAACAGAACTAATTCAAAACGTGGCACAAATATCAAGGCCAGAGAGAGTCGATATGAGGACCCTGTGGTCAACCAGGTTTGAAGTGGTGGTCAGGTCAAGAAATATTAGAATACAAAAAAGACCAGACAAATGGTGGTGGAAAAAGGGGAGCGAGTCACTTTTTAGCCTGATAGGGACCTGTAAAACATGGTGGCCTTGGTCTGAGGGGTATCCATTGCACAATCTCTCCTGGGGGATGCTAAGACATGGATTTTTTCCCTTTGGTGTTTTATCACTGGGAAAAATACCACAGGATTCATAAAGCCATGGAACCAATTACTGATTGTGGCTTAAGTTTATTTTATGCCTAAGTTTGCACTTGAGGCAATGGAGCATGAAGTGATTTGCCCAAGGTCGCAAGAAGCATCAGTGGGAGAAGTAGGATTTGAACCCTAGCTTCCCTGCTTAGTTAGCTAGTGCAAGTATTTGTTACTCACTCCACTACCAGAGTACTCAAAGCAAGGTTAGGAATTACCGAATAATTTGCCGGTATGAAAGAAAGCCATACATCAGTAGGGACAATTTACAGGTATAGAGACTATGTAACAGTGGTCATACATCAGAAGAGTTAAATATTTGAGTCCGGGTACTATGGGATCCAAAACAAATAATAAAATAGTTAAAATCAAGGATCAAAATGCTGGGAAGAAGGAGATGAGAGCATCAGAGTGCAAAATTCAATCAGAGGGTGCTGGGACAAAGCTATGAGATCGTTCATTCAGTTTTCTAGAAGTTCCCTGGATGTAGCTTTAGGTTCTGTCAGGCATCTACATAGATGAAGAAGCAAGGGTTGCTGGCTAAGATGTAGAAGCTTGACGGAAGAGTCAGCTCTTTATCTTGCAGCAGAATGCAATTTTGGCTTCTCTTGGGAGCCTGGGGATAAAGGAGGAGGCTCATGTACAGGTTCTGGTCAGCCTGGAGACTTTAGGGGCAGAGGCTTGTAAGAGGGTTTCATTTTCTCAGTATGCGGGAGGATTTGTAAGGAGGCAAGCCATAATTCAGATGCATGTGCCCTAGATGCTTAGTGGCTTGAATACAATGTAGAAGGCCGTGAACCGAGCTTGGTGGAAGACTGGAAGCCCTAAGCTACTTCTCCACTCCTAAGAGGTCTGACAGAGAAGAGGAAAGCTACAGAAAAAATACTTGCTCTAGAATGAGGACGTACATGATAACTGCGTGGGCAATGTGGAGAATGGCATATATAAATATTAGGGATGTGCATTCATTTCATGCGTTTTTGTGTGCACTAAATTGAAATAGTGCATACTATTTTCAATTTAAAGGTGAACTTAATGTGGCGCTTATCCGGACAAGTTCCAACTTATTTGGCTAAGTAGCAGCAAAGTCGCTACTTAGGCGAGTAAGTCTTAAAAGCAACTACTTCTGGCTAAGTCAGATAGCTGGATAAGTCTCAAACAAAGCTACTTATCCAGTAAGTAGCCCTATTTAAGACTTATCCGGCTGACTTAGCTGGATAAATAGTATTTTTAAGACTTATTTGGATAAGTAGCAGCTTCACCGATACTTAGCCAGATAAATTGGTACTTATCCAGATAAGTGCCACTTCTTAGCTGGGTAAGTTAGAATTTATCTAGATAACAGCAATATGTATCATGCATTTTGTTTTTTAACATGCATGCACATGTTGCAGGGTATTCTATTCATGCATGTATTTCATAACCTGTGTATATCATATATATAAAACACTAAAAATGGCAAATACACCTCAAGTAATTAATCACAAGACACACACCCACATGACTTTGAGGAAATAAAAAAATGGGAATCTGTATCAGAATAAATGTGCTCTTGAACAGAAGGAGAATAATCAGCATTTGACTTGTGTATTACCTTATTCTTTATCTATTTATGGAGTAGTTAAGAGTATAAGGAGACACTGGCATGTTTTGCAGTTGTGTCCTGTATTTAAAGAGAAACCAATGATAGCATATTGCAGGGGTAAAAATATTTATTTATTTATTTAGTGTTTTTCTATACCGGCATTCAAGATAAGAATCACATCATGCTGGTTTACATTTAACAGGAGCTGTAAAATGAAAATAAAATAAAACAGTAACTGGTGAAGAGAAACTATGAAGTTACAATAAAACAAGGATGTTTAAAACTGGGTGAAGAATATAAAAATATAAAAGATCAAGTGGTGCGATCTTTTTTTTTTTTTTTTTTTAAGAGAGAGTATGATTTTTTCATCTGAGCAGGTGGACATTACCCTTGCAATTTGTGCTCTGTATGCGCACAATCACATTCAAACATTAATTTACCTTTACAGAAGGTGCATGGGTTTAAATCCAGGGTGAGAACGACATGTACTTCTGGCAAACTTGTGTAAGTGGTTTGGTGTCCGTGCCAGCTACTGTATGTAGGGAAAACAATGCGACAATTAAAAACATGACTGATTGAACATGAGTGCCCTCAAGTGTAAAATGGTAGAGGCACCTTTGGTACAGCACTGTTTGTCCCTTAATCGTCAGTTTGAGGATCTGTTTTGCACAGTAGTAGAAATGTTGCATTGTGATGTTAGGGGTGGTGATACCAATTTGCAGTTGCTGCAAAGTGAGCAACGATGGATCTTTAACTTGAGAACCGTCCATCCTGAAGGACTAAATTATGAAGTTGATTGGTCCATATTTATGTAAGGTGGAGTTTGGTCCATCTGATTGGTAGGTTTAGAGGCGGGTGGTTCTCTTTAAAAATGCACTTCCGTTTTGACATTGGTGACTGCCGCCATTGTTGAGCTGCATTGTGGAGCCAGGTTCGGCCGTGAATGAAGGTAAGTGCCATAGTAGTAGCTTGCTTTTAAATAGTAAGAAGAAAAAAGTGAAAAATGTTGTTTTGTGTGTGTTCTTTTTTTGTAGAGAATGTTTGTTCCCTTGAAGAAGGCATAAGTCAATGCTGAAACATTGGCAATGTCGGGTGTGCGAAGCTGAGGTACCGCAGCGGGCTGGAGAATGAGCAGAGTACTGCAGATATTAAGTGCATGTTGGAGAAATTAAAATGAAAAGATAAGTAGTTTCAATAATAAAAATTGTTGTGTCAAGTGTTAAGAAGTGAATTTTGGTAGGACTGGGAAGAAGTAAATGACATGAATTTAGTGCTCATTTATGATGCTGGTTGTGGCCCATTGCGGCCAAGAGCCTGGAGATTATACTAACAAGAGCACATTCATTTTGATAAAGATTCCCATTTTTTAAGTTTATTTCCTCATGGTCATGTGGGTGTGTGTTTTGTGTATATCATATATATATATATATATATATATATATATCTCATGTAGGCTAAAGACAAATAATTCAATAAATAAATAAATATACGTGCAGGAGGAGATGTTTGTGTGCCCATGTACATGTATATTTGGGGGCACACATAGCTGCCTGAAAATTATCCTCCCTTTGTGCAGTAAATAGAAACAAAACTAAAATAACAACAAAAAACCCCAAAGAAATGAACCCCCCCCCCCAAACAAACAAACAGAAAAAAAACCCCCACAAACATTTTCTGCCTGCATGCTCCTAATAAATATAAATATATGGAGAGCTATCTACTTTATTCTTTTTCTTTGTTTAAAAATCAGATTTTACTGAATCCCAAAATATGTTTCCAGAACACATGTGGAAAGGGACCACTTTCTGTCTCTCCATACCGATGATCTAATCCTGACAGGTCATTGGTTTTATTCTTGCTTGCACATAGAAAAAAAACTGCAAATAAAAAAAAAAAAAGTTACAGCTTTATATTTGGTATTGGAAATAAATCCTTGCTCACCTCCCCAACAGATGCCAGACACACGGAAGCAACAACGCGGATGTCTTCAAAGATGCCACATCTAGAATCTTGGCGTCACTCTGAATGCTAAACGTATGCACTGGGAAAAACGAATGTCTACATGCAAAGATAAGAATCCGGACTATATTCCTACATGGTGACCCTTTCCTGAAAAGGCTGATGACGTTCTGGCTCTTACTAATAAAGCAAATGGTTTGGCATCATTCCACACTCATTAATATGAACACTTGGGTTTACAAATGCTCTGGCAAGAAATGTGAATTATTGTCCTTGGCTGCATGAAGGGATGTGTGTGTGTGTGTAACCCCTGGAGGACGTATGGCACATTTTGATGAAGGGTCTTTTGCAATACCTGGGGCAGGGATATATGCATTTTGCAGCAACTTTCGGGAGCTGCACGGTGCTCACTAGGGCCCTCACCGATAGCTGTTTCACATCACATAATGGTACCAAACACAATTAATGCGAAGAACGCGAGCAGATAATGTAACTGCAGCAATTTTAGAATAATCTTTCTGTTAAAACGGCTCCTTAAATAACAAGGATTACTCATCCCTGCCACACAGAGTCAAATCTAGTGCCAAACGTCCCCTGAAATTGCTTATTTCCAATATACTTTACAGAAGTTTCGCTGCAACAGAAAAGGGAGGGGCATCGGGATTTGAGAAACTATACTCTCTGCTGAAACTTCAGAGCAAGGCTTTACTGGCTCGAGATATGCAATGCCAGTTGCTTAATTTGTTCCATCATATTAGGCTTGCATGGGCAGCAGAACGTTCCTGGAATTTCAGCTGACTTGTCTGGGGTGCGCTCGCTCTGCCGCTGCCCTCGCTACAGTCATCAATTCTTCATGCAGCCTCGGGATTCAGGACCCCTCTCTGCTCCATTTCCTCCAGATTTGGAACATGATCAGAAGGCTGGTGGAAGCGTGACCATCATTAATTACCTGCTCTTGATAGATTATGCTGTCACTAAAATTATCCCATTAATAATTTCTAATGATTCCGTCACACTTAAAAAAAATTCTCTCCATATTGTCTGCTCTCTTATTTTCTTAAACAAAGGCTGCTAATTATAGTGCAATATTCTGAGCTAGGGTAAAGAGAATGCTACTCCATTAGACTGAAAGATGTTTTCTAATTATCTTGTTTGGCTTTACTTTACATCATAACCACTCCTGCGACCCAACAAGTACACGTATGATTTGACAGATAGTTGCACGTGTAATTTATTTGTTGTTATTGGGCCATGAGTCACACATGAGGGATTGGAGTTGGCTGAGGGCGAATCTTGTTTTTAAAATGTGCATTTTGCTGGGCATGTCCACAGCTGTAGTTCAGGAGGCTGCTTCCAGCTGGGGGGAATGAAGCAGTCCATATAGCGTATGTCCTGTGAAGAAACTGCTATGGAAGGATGGAATGGGTTAGGTCCTCGGGTCAGTCCCAGTGGGAAAGGAGAGTCTGCACTTTTGTGAGGTCGGAGTAGGCCCAACCCCCCTTTTTTTTCACATTGGTGAAACACCGCAGAACTGGTGAGTTTTGCCATTTTTCACTTTTCCTGCGGAATTTCTTGCACTGGTAAGTTGATTCACAGACATGCAAATTTTGCAGAATATCTGTGGAACCAGGGGTGGGCTGGCCTATCGGCAGTTCGGGCATGCCCTGGTGGGCCGTTCCGGCCAATCACGTGGGTTAATGTTTGTTGGTCACAGCGACGCTCGTGGAGCCGCTGCCACCAACATCAGCCCCGCAGAGCTGGAACTTTCCCTGAGTTTTCTCCGTGGTCTGCTGTCTACTTTTTATGGTGGCGGTGACGGCTGCGATAGTACGGGCTGGCTCCCTATTCTCCTCCCCAAGCAGCATCGCGACGGTATGGGCCGGCTTCCTGCTCTTCTCCCAAAGCAGCAATGCGTCAGTATTGTCTTGGTGCCCGCACACTTCGCCAAGCAGCACCGCGGCGGCATGGGCTGGTTCCTCAGGCAGCCCTCTCCCTGAAGCACCGCAGGAGGAAGCACTCTTGTGGCGTCCTCTCCCATCTCTGCCTCCATCGCCTCTGTGCCAGCAGGATGCAACCAGTAGATCTTCCACGCTGTTGTCTCACTGCTGGTTAAAGACCTGCTGGCCCCTACTTAAAATTGGCCACAGCAAACACTAATGATCCCTCTTCCCCCAGCTTCAGGGCCTTTCAGCCCTCCTCTTCCTACATCATGAGATGCCTCCAGGATTATCAGCAAGCAGCCCTGCCTGCATTCCTCCAAGACCAGTGAGAGTAAAATAGCTTGTTTAAAATAATATATTCAAATGCCAAGGGGGGTGAAAAGTGAGAGAGAATGCTATTGAGTTAATGAGTGTGTGTGCATGTGTATGTTTGAAGGAGTGCGTGTGAGCAAGCGTGCATATGTGTGTGTGAGTGTGGGACAGAAATTTGAGTGAGCGAGCATTCATGTGTGAGAGAGAACGTTTATGTGTGTTTGAGGATGAGCACATGAGAGATTAGGAGAAGGTTTGTGCATGCCCTCCCCCTCCCAGCCGCTAACTAATCCACAAGAATCTCATGGTGACTGTAATCAAAAGCTCTCAGGTACTGATAGCGGTGTATTTTTAAAAATGTTATTAGCTAATTTTTGGGTGGTGTTTGATGTGTCTGCTATTGTAAAATATTTTATTGGTGTTTGAGAAATGTTTAAAAATGTATGAGTTTTTAATTAATGGGTGTTCTATGCAGCAGCTGTTTTGAAATATGTATTCTTTTTATTATCATGGGTTTACTACTATTGATTTATATTTTCTGATTTTTTTTTTTTTTTTAGTTTCATGAGGAATGGTGATGTTTCTGTTTTTCTATTGTTGCACTGTACACAGTCTTGTTGCAGTTTCCAGTTCAGTTTTTGTCTACATGTTTCTGTTTATACTTTATGGTCACCTTATTCTGTATTTGTTGAGGGTCTTTCAGTAATCTGCTAGCATATAGTTTCTGCACAGGGATCTACAGCATCCTGGCCTGTTCTGTTTTCCTCATAGGTCTATTGGTGTTTTAGGGCCTAGTGTAATATTTGCAACGTTGCCTTTTCATAGGTAGGATCGTCACTCTTTTAAGTGCTGGCAGTTAGTGCGGTTTTGGTATGGGAGGCTTACTGTATTGTAATTGTAATTCAGTTTACTCATGGCTTTCTGAGGGTCAAACCCACACCCAACATGCATAATTCACCTAATGTGGTATGGGTTCCAAGAACCCTTTTTTTGTATGGTTTTCTGATTGGCACCACAGCAGTGCATGTAAATATAATACACATGTTGTGATATTTTTACCTCAAAAACTTGTACTATGAATGTTCTTTCCATGTAAAATCTACTATACATTCATAACGTTTTAATTATGTGTCTGAGAGAGATGAGGCTGGTGGTGGTGGGGGCAGACTGTAAAGTTCACTTAGGACACCTAATACCCTTGCATCAGCCCTGGCTCCATGTGGGAAAGCAGGATTTCATCTGGATGGAGCCCAATCTTGGCCAGGGCTTCATTTTTCTTTATTAAAGCCCTGGAGAAACATCAGTAAGAACCATAAAAGCAGAAGACTCTGTATAGCACACAGTGAATGGGAATGCCCTGGAGTAGTGGTGCTGGTGATGATGGGGCATGGAGAAGCAGAGGCAAGCTGCAGTAAAAGAAAGGGAGGGGATGAACCAGGGAGGAAGTGCCTGTGCAGTGTTGGGGAGGCTTCCGTCTGAGGTGGCTGGACTGAGCTCTTAGGGGCCGATGCAATAAAATTTGCGGAAAGCGGGTGCTGACTTTTCAGCACCCGCATGGCGCCCGCAAGGGGGGGGGGGGCGCCATGCAATGAACAAATTAGGGGGTTGCGCTAGCAAGGAGGAGCCTCCTTGCTAATGCGACCCCACGGTTACCGGCGTTCTGCCGGTTATGAACACCAATGCCGATAAATTCGGCGTCGGTTTTCATAACTGCAGTCAGCCAGTTATGAAAAGCGACAGCGTCTGTTTTCATTGCTGCAGCTGGCCGGTTATGAAAACCAATGTCGAGCATATCGACGTCGGTTCTTCAAAGCGGCCGGCAGAGTTTTTTTTTTTTCTTTTTAACTTTAAAAAAATTGAATGAGTAATGCATGTGATGAGGGCTAACTCATTCACTCCGCTTCGGACGCACGTTAAATAGGCGCTAACCCCCCTATTGCATTAGGGGGTGGATTAGCGCTTATTTAACCCGCGTCCGACAGCGGGTTAAACAGTGCGCTCGGCTGAACACGCTGTATTGCATCGGCCCCTTAAGAAGGGACAGCTGAGCCTCCTGGAGAGTGGGGATGCCAAGAAAGGTGGGAATGGGAAAGGAAGAAGACTGTGGCAGGCTGGGGAAGGACTGGCAGCAAGCAAAAACATTACATGACAAGGCAGGACTGGAGCAGGGGTACTCACTGTTTGAGCACATGAGCAGCAGCACAAAAGTGGAATGTTCATGTCAGAGAGAGACCCCCCCCCCACACACACACACACACTGTGTTTGTGAGTGTGTGTGTGTGTATTTGCGGGCATCTTTCTCTCTGAGACAAAGTGTGTGTGGGCGTGTTTCTCTGACACAGACTTGCACTTTCTTTCTCTTTCTGTGACACAAAGTCACACCCGCACATTCTCAGCTGAATCTCTTAGAAATTCCTTCGGTCCGACAAGCTCATTTGTTTTGTACCAGAGAGACCTCTTTTTCCATCGCCGCGCCAGCTCAATGGAATCTTATTCCTTTTGAACTTAGATCCTTAGATGATGTAAAAAAATTTAAACAACTATTAAAAGAGTATTTGCTCCGTCGTGCTTATAATGTATGTTAAGAGTGATCTAGCAAGAAAAGTCCTTATCAGGTGCGAGGTATAGGTTATATAACTGAGAGTCAATAATTATTGATTTCACCGGATGGTATTGGTTATTCTGGTTTCTGTGAAACTAATGATTTTTGTGTGTTATGTACATGTTAAATTACATGTTTTTATTATGTATGTTTATGTTGCATGTATGTTTATGTATGTTTATGTTGTATATCGCCTAGGCCTGTTTGTGTTAGGCGATTAATAAATTTTAATAAATGAAATGAAATGAAAGCAAGAATGCATGGGTGGTCTTTGGGTCAAATAGACACTCAAACCCACGCACTCTCAGATACAAAGTAGGTGTATGTGTATGTGTCTCTGTCACTGGCTAGCAGTCTGGTCCTCTCATTAGTTGGCATCAAATTCAAGAGCCGATTGAATGGAAAGAGACTAACACCGGAGCAGGAATCTAGGAGACAGATATCTATCTATACAGGAGAAATTTAACCAAACTTGTGGGGGCCCCAACCGATTGCATGGGTGGAACGGTGACTGCAGCTGTTGGCTCACCCCTCATCTAGGGTGTGCTGTACTACTTAGTTATTTAGGAGAAATGTGAAATTGATGAGATTTTTTTGACTCGATTTATCCAGGCTCTAGGTCCCGCTATACCTCTCAAAGATCAGTCTGGCTTGCTTTTGGGAGCAGTGGAAATATGCGCCGCAGGAAAAGTGCTTGAGAAAGTCGGTCAGATATCACATGGGCTGGTTTTGAAAAAAAATCCCCCAGGTTGATGTTTTCCTGCAATCTGCCCCTCTGTGGAACTATTTGTGCCATCGACATTTTACCTTTGCATACTAAACCCTAAGCAGAATTTCATTGTTCTGCATCCCAAACAGAGCTCCTAATGCATACTCACTAAGGGTGGAGCCTTACTTCTCATGATTTATGGAAACACCCTGATTTGAAAATAAGACCTCAACTGAAATAAGATATACCCACATACACTCACACTTGCTAAACAGAACTAGCAAGCAAAGTCAACAGCTCCTCCATTACATCCCTTACACTTATACCTTGTGGCTGCTACTGGTATTACATTGTCTGATTAATGCAGTTTACTGACACCTTTTGGTCACTGCTGGTACTACAGCCTCTTAATCCCCTTCCCCCATCCCTCTACCCCCACACCGCATAAGATGTTCATACAGATAAATATATATAGACACAAATGTTAAAAACAGACACATTTATTCTAAATTATTTATTACATGCAGGTATTGTACATGATTACCTTAGTAACGTTTTAAATTAAAGACTGTATCAGAATGCTTTAATCAGGCAAATAAAGTGAAAACAGTGGGATGCTTAAAAGATTAAGTGAGAAAAATTGGTCATGAAGATATATGCTAATTGAAATAATGAACTAATTTTGCTCTGATTTGCTACACTACAAATGATAATTGTACTGTAATCAGATATTCCGAGTAACCAGGAAGATAATGCATTGCATCAGATGCAAAAGTTTCATCCCAATCACAAAACTGCCTTCAAATGACCTGACCTTGTAGCACTGGGGCACCAAACTTGGCAGCGCGTTATGCTGCGATGATCTCAAGGAATAAGTGAAGTTAAAGACGTCAAGCGTGCCCTGCAGCACAAAGGACTGAAACGCAGAGGGTGAAATTTGCACATGAAACGAAGCGCGGGGGGGGACCGGCTCTTCAGGCTGGAAATTATTTTCAGAAGTGCCAGAGGTCTGCCTCTCTCATCTGTGGGCCCATCTTTCTTTCTGAAACTCAGAGATAAAGGCGGTGGAGGGGGGGGTTCCCGGGAGCACTGTAACAGATAAATGCTTCTCTGGGCCGCTTTTCCGAATGCCCTCGCTCTACCCTATCGTTAGTGGGATCCATTTTCATTCTGTGGGAGTACTGGAGCCTCAGGCTAAGACGGCCTCCGCGGTGTCATAATACCATTTACTGCAGGAGGCCCATCAACAAATTAGTCTTCCTTTTTTTTTTTTTTTTTTTTTTTAAATCCTTATGTGAAAGAGCTCGCAGGTCCTTGTTTTCTTTTCCTTTCAACAGAAGGGTGAAACGGTGGAGACAAGAGTATGCAGGGGCAGTCCGACGGTCAGCGGTACGCCGCTTGCACACGTTCAGAGGGCCCATGGAGATTTATGCCACTCGCTGCACGTGCGTTACCTGTGGGGAAAATATGCGCATCCTATTCTAACAAAACAAAATATGCGCAGTTCAAACTTTTGCCCAGTCTCCATCCCCAGAATCACCCCCCCCCCCCATCCCGATGAGTGCATAAATGTAAGCGCATGAGCCACAGAGACGAGTAAATTTACCAGCGCAATCACATGGCAGTCTTACAAGAAGTCCTCCCCTTTCACACATCTTATTTTCATAATTACATTTCGGCTTATACCCCACTTTTCCAGTGCAAAAGGTCTGCTCAAAGTGGCTTAAAACAAAGCATAAAATCTGGCCAATACACAGATTACAACGTAAGCATAAAATAAACTGAAAATCAATTCATAAATCATCAGTGCTTAATTCATAAAAACATAACAATAAGCACCTGTCATGGATGTGAGCCCCTGGGCTATGGCGTGGTTGATGCAGCCTAGCAGGTGACCCTACTAGACCCCTGCCGACAGCTGGTGGATTCGCTCTTGCTAGGACTGGAACTGGGGCTTCACCTGAGGCCCAGCGCATCCAGGTGAGCATTTGCATGGTGTGGCACACCTGAGAGGGCAGCAACAGCAGGAGAGGACACAGGGCTGCCGGCGGCTGAAAATGAGAAAAGGTCTGGAAGAAGAGTGGTGGGTCACTGGTGGGTTGAGGAAAGGCCATGGTAGTTTTCTCTGTTAGCTGCACACGTGCGCTCACAGCTTTCTGGCCCCCTCCCTGCCCCCAATCACAAGAACGCCAGGGCCAAAGGAAAGACAAGCCCAGGGGGCCGTGGTGGAACTCATCCCTCCATGGCCTGATCTTAAAGCAGAAGGAGGCCAGTGGGGCCATGGTGGATCTCATCTCACCATGGCCCGAAGTGAAGAAGATGATGAATGGGGCTGCATGAGGAGCCTGGAGAAAGGAGGCAGTGTGTGTGTGTGTGTGTGTGTGTGTGTGAGAGAGAGAACCTGTGTGCATGTGTCTGTGTGTCACATATATGCTCTTACAGGCATGCACGCACACACAATAAGAACATAAGAAATTGCCATGCTGGGTCAGACCAAGGGTCCATCAAGCCCAGCATCCTGTTTCCAACAGACACCAAAACCAGGCCACAAGAACCTGGCAATTACCCAAACACTAAGAAGATCCCATGCTACTGCTGCAATTAATAGCAGTGTCTATTCCCTAAGTAAACTTGATTAATAGCCGTCAATGGACTTCTCCTCCAAGAACTTATCCAAACCTTTTTTGAACCCAGCTACACTATCTGCATTAACCACATCCTCTGGCAACAAATTCCAGAGCTTTATTATGCGTTGAGTGAAAAAGAATTTTCTCCAATTAGTCTAAAATGTGCTACTTGCTAACTTCATGAAATGCCCCCTAGTCCTTCTATTATTCGAAAGTGTAAATAACCGAGTCACATCTACTTGTTCAAGACCTCTCATGATCTTAAAGACCTCTATCATATCCTCCCTCAGGCGTCTCTTCTCCAAGCTGAACAGCCCTAACCTCTTCAGCCTTTCCTCATAGGGGAGCTGTTCCATCCCCACAATGTGTGTGTTAGGCATGTATATGTGTAAGAAAATGAATGTGTGTGTGTGTGTGTGTCTGAATATAAAGTTTGTGTTGCCTTATCTCCCCCAATACAATATTAGGGTGACTGGAAATAAAAAGATCCCAGGTATGGGGAGCAGGAGATTTTTTAATCCTTATTAATTTTAATTATTGGGTGTAAATTGATGTTTGTGCTGTTTTTAATATTTTATTGTGTTTTTGGGAAATATTAGAACATTTTAATTATTGGATTTTTTTATTCATCAGATGCTTTGAAATATTTTATTGGTGTTTGGGAAATTTTGCATATTCTATTTGTTAACTGGTTTGAAATATTTATTCTTTTTATGACTGATTTTACTATTATGATTGATGATTTCTAGATTTTATTATTGAATATTTTATGAAGAATGGTAATGTTTCTGTTTTTCCATTGTTGCTCTGCTTATTGAGGCTGGCTTGTTGTGGGTTCCAGTTCAGTTCTTCTCTGCATGCTTCTATTTATTCTTTCTGGTCTCTTTAGTCTGTATTTGCTCAGGGTCTGTCTGTGTTCTCCGAGGTGAGGTATTCTGTTGCCATATAATTTATCTGTAGGGATTCTTAGCATTCTGATTTGTTCTGTTTTCCTAATGGAAGGTGTATTGTTATAGGTCTTGGTGTAATATGTGCAGTGTTGCCTTTTCATAGCTAAGGTTGTTACTGTTTGACTGCTGGCAGTTAGGGTTGTTGTGGTATGGGAGGTTTATTATATTGTAATGGTAAGTCCATATTTTCATGGCTTTCTGAAGGCCAAGCCCACATGCAGCATGCATTACAAAAAGTCTAATTCTATAGGAGTTCCAAGTGTCTTTTTTGCAGTGTCCTCTGGTTCACACCACAGCAGTGCATGTAAATATAATATGCATGTTGTAAGTGATATTTTTGCCTCAGTAGACTGACTTTTGAATGTGCTTTTTCATGTAAAATCTATTATAAATGCATAAGATTTGCGTTTGTGTGTTTATGCAAGGCTGTAAGGTTTGCCTAGGGTACCTAATACCCTTCCCTTGACCATGAGTTCCGTTTGGGGGAGGGTGTCAGATTTTAAAAATAAGATTGCTGGAGGGAGCTGGGCTTTTTTCTGATGGGCCCAGTACAGAGACAGAATGAATTGGGGGGGGCAGCAAAAAAGGTAGCACCGGCCCTGCTTCACCTATACCAGCCCCATTCCTCGCAGGTTGAGCCTTTGGGTTCCAGGGGCCAGCAGGGCTTATGCAAAAATCCTGCAAGGAGCGGTCAGTCAAAGTCGAGACACAGGCAGAGGTCAGGGCTGGCAAGGGTATCCGTGTCCGGGCCAAGGTCAGAGCAGTCAGCGAGCAGCCAGAAGCGTAGTTGAAATCTGTAGCAGAGGTTAGAATCAGGATCAGTCAGAGACAGATGAGACAAAGAAGGCATTCAAAGACAAAGGCACGGAGGGACCAGCAGCAGGACAATGTAACAGCAGGGCAACAAGGAGGCAAGACAAGGCAAAGAAGGCACAAAGACAAATAGCAACATGTACTGCTAAGACAGGAGGACCTGTTGTTGAGGCACTGAGGGGGAGCGCGACTGGGCCTTAAGGACCCAGCTGTGCTAATATCATCACACGGTGCCACCATCGTCTTCCTGCCATGGGGCCTTTAACTAGGGTGCTGTCGTGGGCGTGCATGCCTAAGGGTGGTGCACAGAAGCAAGGGGAAGGCATCATGGCAGTGTCCCTGCCGCCGATTAATTTTGCAGCATCCTGGGATAAGTCGGCTGGTCACGGGGCCATCCCGCCACCGGCCCATTGTTACAGCACCAAATACAAGAGGAAAGCCATTTCTACGGATAAAACTGTGCAGACATGAGCTCTTTGAGACCCTGTAAACAAAAAAGGGGAACTGAACTTTAATTCAAAATATTACCTATAGTGACGGTGTCAGCAAGCCAGACGTTGTGATTCAATCCCGAATCCAACCGGACCTCTAATCATTCACCATCACTTGAACAACTATTTTATTATTTTTGTATGAAACTATTTTTTATATGTTTTTTTCTTTTTCTTTAAAAATTAGTCAAAAAGACTTATGTAATTCACTCCATAATTGACGTGAAGGTAAGAAGTAGCTGGCATTCTCTCAAAGTGTTGTATACAAAAACGCCCAACACGGCCGATGTTTCGCTTGTTAAAGCTTCCTCAGGGGCATTTAGATGGATATCAACATGGGAGTGTTTTGCCGATTCAAAATGGACCTGACGTCTCAATCATTCTTCTGCGTCGCAAGGAGGAAAAGACCCTCCCACCCTCCCTGTGTGCTTAGTACCATGAGGGATGTGGCATTTAGCAGGGGTAGGGATTGAAACAACACACATGAGTTGTGAATTTTCAAAACGAGTATTTGCAGCAAGGGCCATGTGCAGTGAAGTTCTGGGCAAGTCATGAGGCATAGAGTTTAGGTATGAGGTACCCAACAGCAAAAGAGGAGTAAGGAACCAAGCCCTGAATTTGTCAATAGGTACCCATTATGTCTACGCCTAGGGCGGCAAACATTTAGGGGCAGCAGGCTGCCTTCCAGCTCTGCCGACTCTCATTCAGGAGAGAACAGCCTCTGCTACCCTGTAACAGTTCCTTAGAGAAGGCAGGGGGATGCAAGCAGCATAAGTGCGTAGGGATGGCAAAATCCTAAATCCGTCCCCGATTTTGTCCCCATTCTCTACAACATTCTTTACACCAAAGCTTGGCCTGCACCGGGGACCGAAGCTGAGGAAAGAAACTTGCAGTGAAGCCGCCAGCCCCATGACAATGTAGCAGGAAGGTTTCCAATTCTACAAGTCAAACAGAAAAGTCATTGTGGAATCTGCTGGGCTGTGTTTCCTCCTGCATCCGCCATACAAGAACTCTCACTAAGGTCATCTTCTTGGCCAGAAATGTTAGCTTTACTCAAGTTCATGACCTCTGTTCAGCTGCCAGATGCTTTTATGATCCTTCTTCTTTTTGACCAATTGGAGGTGAAAGGAGTTCACTTGATGGATATTGTGGGGGAGACTGCACTGGGTGAAGAAGCATACAATAGTATCTCATGAGTCTATGCTTCAGCAGGAAGCAGCCCAGCCAACACATTTACACACACACACACACACACACACACACACACACACACACGAGAACAGAAACAAAGTGAAAACCTAACAAGTATCATATTTACAAGCACATTGCTTCAACTATTACAGCAATCCTATAGATACACAACATCACCTATCTCAGGATAGCTTCACTTGGTACTTCCTGTCACTCCACTGTATCTTCTTCTGAAGGCAAAGGTCTGCTACAATCTGATTACTTTTCCAGCTATAATCTCTGACTGACAACTGCTGGGCACTGTGACCACCTGTTCCCTGCCTGAATGCTGCAATTTTTCTTGCCCTTTGATCTGACTTCAAATTTTCTGATCCCTCTGGTGGGGCTACCGAGCATCCCTTAAGCCCTGGAGTGAGCGTGGCATCGCAGAGAGACTGTATTTGCCAGAATCTCCCTGAGTGGCTTCAGAAATAACAGCTAAATTATGAAAGACTTGCACATAAAACTCCTCCTAGCAGCTCATTTAAAACAAATCGGAGAAAATTCTTTTTCACTCAACATATAATTAAGCTCTGAAATTCATTGCCAGAGGATGTGCTTATAGCAGTTGGTGTAACTGGGTTTAAAAAAAGCTTTGGATAAATTAGAGTAGAAGTCCATAAACTGCTATTAATCAATAAGGATTAGTAGCTTGGGATCTATTAATTTAATGTCTGGGTACTTGCCAGGTGTACTTGTGACTTGGATTGGCCACTGTTGGGAACGGATACTGGGCTGGATGGACCCCTGGTCTGACCCAGTATGCCATATCTTATGTTCTCCAGGTGTGGAATAATTTCTTTACATAGTTAATCAACACGGATCCAAGAAGCCCAGACCATAACTGAAATTGTGACTTTGTTTTGTCACGTTTCCTGCGCTCGCCGTGGCCATTCAAAGCAGCACGCAGGTTTACTTTCCCTTCTTTATCCTCTTATGTTCCCACCCCCTTTTTTGTCCTTTTTCCACTCTTCAGTGCTCAGCATCAGGCTTGCGGACACTGTTTTCATAAAGGGCGCGTGTGCCTCATTTTTTATGCAGCAGCTTCACTTTATATTCTTTTCTCACATGCTTTAACATTTGGGGGTTTTTTTTTTTGTTTTTATTTTAACATTTTTATATATTTTTCCCTTGAAAAAAAGTGGTTTCCCTCCCTTCATTTTCATTCTGTTTCTTTTTGCAGAATTTCTTTTGCCTCTCTGTTTGGTTCTTTTTTTTCTTTTTTGGCCAGTGTTTTCTTCGTTTCACGCCTCTTTACCTTTACTCTGCTTATTCTTCACTTGTCTTCCATTTTCAGGATCTTCGTAACTCCTTCATTAGATTCATTTGGTTCCAGGTCTTCTCTTATAGTCTCTCTCTCTTCTTTTCCCTCTTTTCCATGTAGCCTCTTCCCACCATCCAGCATTCCCACCAATTCTAGCCTCCTCCATTCATTGCTCCCTCTTGTTGCCACCTCATCTCTGTTTTCCCCGATTCCTACATCCTGCCTCAGGGATAGAGGAAACAGCAGGCGCCTATAGAGAGAACGAGTGAGGACAGTCTAGACAAAACCAGGAAAGTCCTGCTCCGAGCCCGGGGTTTATTTTAGGTTCCTACCAGCAGCAGCGTTTACAGAAACCGACGGAGTGATTCTCTTCACCACAAGGATTCCGAGCTCAGATGCAAGCTCACACAGTGTATGGAGCAGGGATACTTTCAGCCTCTGAGTAACCCGTCCGATTACGTCAAAGGACTCGCAACAGGTCCGGGATTTGTGTTCCAAGCAGGCATAGGCAGAGCCGTGATGAATAAAATGTGACAGTGATAGCAATAACAAAACAGATCACGTCCGCCTCCGGAATCTCCCAGTATCAAGTAATTCAATTCAGCGAGTGTCACAGATCCAGTATCTGAATTCGGCAGCCCTCAAAATTACGGGGAACAATTTCCCTGTTCCCGGCAAATCTCTTTCCCAGTTCCAGAGGCAATCCGTATCCTCGGAGGTGGTGGGGGGTCTCTGACTCTGCCAGCAGACTCTGTCTCCTCATTCAGCCTACGTTTTATTAAAGCCCCACCCGTGGCTCAAAGCACCAGCCTGCAGGCCTGTCAGGTCCTCAGCTCGAGACCTACAAGAAGGTCAACCCCAACAGGAGGAATGGGATATATGGCGGCAAGATGGGTCAAATCAGGAAATTAAACAGCAAAGGAGGCCAAGGCACGAAGTGGTTCAGTCCTATCCTCTAAGGCAGTGTTTCCCAACCCTCTCCTGGAGGCACACCTAACCAGTCAGGTTTTCAGAATATCCATAATGAATATGCATGAGAGAGATTTGCATACATTGGAGACCCAGGGTATGCAAATCAATCTCATGCATATTTATTGCGGCAATCCTGAAAACCTGACCTGCTAGGTGTGCCTCCAGGAGAGGGTTGGGAAACACTGCTCTAAGGAACGGGAAGTCCACGGGGTAATAGCGTAGGTATAAAAGTACTGTAAGTGGGGGAGATGGTGTGGACCGAAGAAATTCAAGTAACGATGTAATGAGGTGAAAGACTGTGGACACAAGCAAGTCTAGCAAGGACGGAGTGCCCTGGGTGAAAGTGAGAACACTGGCGCACGTTGCAATAAAAACAGGCAGCCAGTCACCAATTAGGATGCTCTTAGCACTGATATAACAAATCATTCTTGCTTATGCCTCATGGATTTTATTGCTACCTCTGTCCAGAGCTTAACAAAGCCTGCTTTAATTTACTTTAATGTGTGGCATTATTTTCTAAATAAATTTAGAGTTCATTGCTTTGTGATTGAAATAGAGGGGGGAAAGGACACCAGAGAAAAGTGCACGTAGAAACTGATTAAAACCAGAGTTTAAATTGAGTTTTCAGAAGAGAGCTCATCAGTGATAGAAGTAATTAAGCATCAAGGCACAACTGGGAATGCTGTGCCTGGACATGATAGCACTGTTTGGGGTAGGCTGGGAGGTAGAAAAGGTTCACCCTGGAAGCCAGCAGGCAGCACACGCCGTGGCATGTTTCAGTCCTACTGGAATTTGTGTGCACGCCACGATCACAGGAAACGTGGAGATGGACAGCTGCGGCTAGAAAAGAATCTTGCTGGCTACTTTTGAACGGGATGTGACAAAATACCGGCAGTAATACAGCAGAGTGTACAGTAAAGGATCTTGGTGCACACTCCAGATTGACGCCATTGTATGCAAATATATCCCCTGCATATTTCATTGGGAAGGTCCTGAAAACCAGGCTTGTTTGTGGCACCCCCACTCTTGCTATAAGCACCCAGCTCTGAACTCCAAGTTCACTTTGTAAAAGCAGCAGTGCCCTCAGCAGTAGGCTGGACTGACTGCTCTTCACATTCCCTCATCCTGGCCTATTGGTTTGGGCAATTATCTGACGACAGTGACTGCCGAGGCGGCCTTCTTGCTTGAAAGCTTGGCCTTTGTTTTGGTCCTTTGCATTTTGAAATATTGGGACTCGAGTGCTTGCTGCACGTTTTTCTTGATGTAATGGATTTGCTAAAAAAGGGGAGTTGGAGGTTTTTTTTTTTTTATCAACTGGACTCGCTGAGTCAAAGTTATTAAGTGGGCTCAGTCCAAACATGTATGCAGTCGCTTACTGGCCATGTGGAAGGAGCAGGATCCAATGAGTAAGGTTTTCCCATTCCTCAGACACGGGTGAAAGGCCTGATTTTGACCTAACTTCCTTTTTGTCACATGTGATTCACATTTTAAAATGTACACTTGCAACATATATATTTTCCTTTTTCATTTTAACCATAAAAATGGGCACACATGTTTGAGATCCCAGATATCTGTGAAGTTACTGAAAGGCAGACAAAAATCATTTTCACTTGCACGATAAAATCTCTCTTGGCAGTTTCGTTACTAATACAATGAGATTTTTTTTTTCCCTTTAATGTGGGCTGGCAATGCTATGCATTTCCTATTTGTCCTAATCTTCATATGTATTTTTTCATGAATGCCTTTTATTTTATTGATTTGTAAATTATATATACACTATAATTCAATGAGATGCAGAACGTGCACATGTAAAAGGGCTGCACCAGAGGGAATGCATGCTCTGTATCCTGAAAGTCCCCGAACTAGGAAGTCAAAGTACAAGGGCCGCTGAGCACATGGGATTCCTCTCCCCACCTCCTGCGACACCAATCCTCCTCCGCTGATACATTGACGAGAGGGGCTCTGACCACTCTGCCCACCCCCGCCCAAAAGCCGCACAATTTACAAAGTACAGTGAGTCTTTGCCCTGAAAGTATGCATGCATCTCAGTCATGTAAAAATGTTCGCATACAATTTACATACATGGTAATTATATGTACTGTACATGTAACAACCCTCAGGTGTACAGGCAGGCATTTATTACTGCCTGTACTGCGCTTATGAAAATGCTGACTTGTCTCTGTAATCAGCAGTTGGCTGACACCTCCACCCATTCCCCCCCCACACTTCTGCCAGCTCACCCAGACCCTCCAGTACGTCACCCTGACCCTCCCACCACTTAATCCAGAATTCCCATCCTACAACTGCAGACAAAAGCTATGTGACGTCAGTTCTGCGAGTCAACTCAAAGTGTGCATCCGGGTTCAGTAATGTATGCACAGAGACCTCTTCCAAAATACCGTCTTATTTTATTTATTTATTTATTTAAAATTTTTATATACCGGCATTCATGTTGCAAACACATCATGCCGGTTTACATATAACAGAACTTCGCTCCAGAGCGCCCTTAAACCGCCACGTTAAAAATTACACGCAACACCGCAGGTACGTGCATACACCCAGCCTATTCAAAAATAGCAAGTACGAATGTACATGCCACTTGCATGCATAATCGCTGTGGAACACTTTGAATACCGACTCCTGTAAGTGCACCACCCCGGAGCTTGTACAAAATGCACCAGGTCCCGACTGCCTCGGTTCACCATCAGCCTACCTGCATATTTCGCATGCATGATTGATTTACCATGAGTTCCCAAGCATGCAAAAGGCTTTAGAATGCACATTCATTGAAGGTGGAAATTAGTGACTTGGTCCGTATCTATTCATATTAGCTAAAAGGGTTTTGCAGATCTGACATTTTCTACTTCTGGGATATCAATGTCCTTTATCATTCTAAGGAATTTGATTTGATGACCTTTAAATTTTGACATTTCAGTGTGATCCACGGCTTCCAAACTGGCATTTTTACATATGGAAGGAACCAGCGAAATAAACAGCAGGCTCCATACGGCTCCACTTTTTTTTCCACACACATTGGCAGCTCCTTTTCCCACATGTTCTGTAAAACAAAGCGATGTGGATCTCACACTCACAAATTAAATGTCAATTTTATAAACTTGGGCTCAAACCAGAAAACTGAAACACACTCCATAAAAAATAATTGTCTTACTTCCAAATATTTTGTCATCTTAATGAAGCCTAAGCAGCTATGTTTGCTCGCTACCACTTATCTTTGTGAGCCAGACTCCCCAGACATTCACAGCTTTGGGCGGAAAATAGACACAGCTTCAAGAAACTCTGATTTCAAAGGCGCTAGAGTACAAGGTGGTAGCCGAGGATGTGCAGAAAGTTAAATTTTCATTTTGTAAATTGATTCACAAAAATTCCACTGCATTTTAATATTCCCTAACCTATTTGCAGCAATTGTGATGAGAGAATTTCCATAGGACAGGTAGGGAATGGCAAAATTCACCAGATCTGCGGCATGTTACTTTAAAAAAAAAACCAAAATGCAAAATGATGAATTTCACCTTTTTTAAGTTTTTTCTATTTATTTACAAGTTTTATAAAAAATGATTCCATTAATTCTGAAACAAAATCATTTAGTAGTAAATATTCTTTGTGAACTTTTCATCCAGAATAAAAAGTGGAGCTTTTCAATTTTTACTGTCTTAGGGGGATCATTTGCTAAGCCACAGTATTTTTCACAGAGGGTCTGATAGAACTCCTGTTCCACCCCTCTGTGTTTGCAGGCAGTCCATTGTTATAACATTTAAAACAAATTTTAAGAATGATGCAAGCCCCACCCCTACCCCATCTCCATTCCTTCACTAAAAAAAAAAAAAAAAATGAAGCTGGGATTCAGGACTACCAAAATAGGATCAACCAGAGGATGGTGCCCAAGTGACGTGGCCATTCTACCCTCCAGGAAGGAAATAAGTAGGCGCCAGCATTTGCACACCCCTGCAGATTTAAAAGGAGGAGACCTGGGGAGGTCTTAGCTAAGTAGACCCGGGTGCTGGGCCAGATTAGTTTAGTAGGCCAAGATTTAGGTATTGAAAGAGCCTGGGGAGGCCCCTAGTTCACTTTTTTTGTGTTTAATTGGTTCATTGTTTTTTTGGGTTTTTTTTTTTTGTTTTGGGTTTTTAAAATGTCAGTTTAATGTTTTTTTTTCTGGTTCAGTAAATGAACAGAACAAAAAAAAAAAAGAAAAAATTAAACTAAATGAAAAAAAGCAAACACCACTACAATGAAAAAAACAACTTAAAATGAAAGTTTTGGGGCTGCACATCCATATAGCAGAAAAAAACCCTCCTTATGACCGTGTGTGTGCTTCTATATCTATAGACGCGCACACACGTGATAATTATGAAAATAAAGGATTTTATCTGCCTAAGGGGGTCATTTACTATGCATTTTTCCCATAGACCAGAATAGGAGAAAACCTTTAGTAAATAAACCCCTTAGGAAGTTAGGCCTTAACTGTGCCTTTTCGAAATGTACTAGGGCCTAAATATAGGGTCTCTGTTTTACTAGGGTTGCTAGACTTAAACTGAGGGCCCTAAATTTAGATAAATTCTCAGCCCAAACTTTAGGTACCTAAGCTTGACTGAAAATAGGCTCCTAACTGGGAAACGTAACTTAGGTGGCTGAGCCTTTTTTGAACATCGTCCTCTCTCTCTCTCTCTGCATATACACATGGTGGCAATTTTCAAAGGCACTTATGTGCAGGAAGCACACCTTTCAAACCTATCCACGGCAGAGAGTTTGTGCTTGTGTGGCAGCGGGGAATTTTATCCTCATATTTTAAAATTGTGGCTATAAAATTATAAATAAAAATAAATATAGCACATCCGCACGTGCATGCTACTTACACGCACAGAATGGAGCCCGTTTGAAAATTCGCCTGTTTTCTTTGCATGTGTCGCTCTTTGAAAATAACCTCAGTGAGTATCCAAGTACAAGTATATGTTGAAAGTAGATCTCTGAAAATTTGCATCATATGATAGGCTCAATAAAAGTGGCTACGTACTTTGCACCCAGGCAGGTAATTGGAAAACTGCCGCCTGCTATTTACTGAAGTGCAGTAATTTAATTAGAGGAGCCTTTTTTAGTGGATGGAAGGCTGTCAAAAACGAGCCTGTTTCTCCAGTTAGCAGATGTCACTTCCTGCCCGTTTCCGAATGCGAGAAGCAAGCACTTTCACGGCAGTGCCTGCCTACGAGCAGCGCAAGCACACATTAGTGAACGCTTGTACATGGACAGATTTCTAGACAACCTCGCAAATCCAATCAGCGAGAAATCTTTTACATGCGGCCCCCAAGGCCAGTTAACAACCTGGTTTCCACCTCCCCCAACACGTGAAGCAACATATAATCTGAGGGACAGGCTCGTCCTGTTACGAAGATCATAACCAGGGTAAAGCGCACGAGGTGACAGGAGTAGGAGCAGGAGGGGTGGGGGGGGGGGGGGGGAAGGGGAGGTGCAGGGCGAGGGCGAGCAAACAGTTGGGCGGGGCAGAAGTGGTACAACGGTCGAAGTGTGTCAATTCAAACGACGCGCTCTGATTGGCTAGCAGGGTTAGTTAGTGAGGGGTTAGTTAGTGACGCGGTAGGGCTCACATTTCGGGTTGGCGGTGGAGTGCCGGTTTTCCCTCCCTCCCTCATGGTGATTGTATTGTGGTTATTTGGGATGCATATGGTTGTCGCGGTGGTGGCGGAAACCCAAGCCCATGCTGTAATGGGGGAAGATGTAAGGTTAATTGGAGTGGGGGGGGGGATGTGTCTCGGGCAGTTTGGGGGGGGCTGCTGCTCATGGCCAAAGCTTGCCATCGCTGGGGGCGAGGTGGGGCAAGCAAAGAGGGGAGGGTAAAATGACAACTTTACCCACTGGATGGAGGTGGTAGAGGACAGAGCGGGGATTTAAAGGGGGGGGGGAAATAGGGGGGTGGGGATCGTTTGGAATGTTAAAGTTAATATTTGTTACATGTTGTTCGGGCTCGGGTAATTCAATAAACTGCGGCCTTTTACAAGGCCACCAAAGTGTTGTGTATTTCTGGAGGGGGAGGGAACTGGAGCTAGCGCGCATGTTTTGCCTCCCTGGGTTATTCATTGTTATCGGGGAAATGATGGGTTTCGTGCTAGTAAATGGATTGAATTTGGAAGAAGATTTCAAATTGCACCATTAGAGGAAAAAGCAATTTTCAAGACTTGTACCGTTTTTAGTCCAACTTTCAACCCCTATGAATTTTAGATGGCAGCTCATGCACTCAACAGTTTGAATGAATTAAAGATTTAGAAAACTCTAAAGGGAAGGATAAACATCCAAAATGTGAATTAGTGCTCTTGGATTAAAAGGAAGTAGGTTCATCCACTGTTCTAAAAATATATGTTCTCTCATCATTAATGACTATACGCAATCAATTTGTATCATGCTCAAAATACATACACAGGCAATTATTTTAAAATACATACTCTAAATTTGTTTATAAGCAATATTTCTGACATTAGGGCCCATACTCATACTGTTTAACTTGCATTTTTTTTTTGTGTTTTCTTCCAATTACTAAAGATATGTGTATGAAACAGACTACTTTTTCTTAATCTATTATATCCATCCCCTCCTTGCCCCTTCCCTCCATCCACTGGACAATCTTGCTTGAACAAACTCCCTTTACATAAGAACATAAGAAATTGCCATGCTGGGTCAGACCAAGGGTCCATCAAGCCCAGCATCCTGTTTCCAACAGAGGCCAAACCAGGCCACAAGAACCTGGCAATTACCCAAACACTAAGAAGAACCCATGCTACTGATGCAATTAATAGCAGTGGCTATTCCCTAAGTAAAATTGATTAATAGCCATTAATGGACTTCTCCAAGAACTTATCCAAACCTTTTTTGAACCCAGCTACACTAACTGCACTAACCACATCCTCTGGCAACAAATTCCAGAGCTTTATTGTGCGTTGAGTGAAAAATAATTTTCTCCGATTAGTCTTAATTGTGCTACTTGCTAACTTCATGGAATGCCCCCTAGTCCTTCTATTATTCGAAAGTGTAAATAACCGAGTCACATCTACTCGTTCAAGACCTCTCATGATCTTAAAGACCTCTATCATATCCCCCCCTCAGCCGTCTCTTCTCCAAGCTGAACAGCCCTAACCTCTTCAGCCTTTCATCATAGAGGAGCTGTTCCATCCCCTTTCTCCTTTTGGTCGCCCTTCTTTGTACCTTCTCCATTGCAACTATATCTTTTTTGAGATGTGGCAACCAGAATTGTACACAGTATTCAAGGTGCGGTCTCACCATGGAGCGATACAGAGGCATTATGACATTTTCCGTTCTATTAACCATTCCCTTCCTAATAATTCTTAACAGAAGACTGCAGGAGAAACCCTCCTGAACACCAGAGGCTACCCCTTAGCAGCAAAGCCATCATTACCTTCCTTCAGTTCAGAGCACAGTACCTCAACTCTTTCATGGACTCTAAACTACCAAGCTAATGAATGCATGACTGAAGGCCCACAGTCTCCTGCAGAGCGGCTCCCAGGATGGTCTCCCTGTACAGAGTTTCTGTATCGCGACGCTCACTGCCTTCTTCCTCCTTCCCGACTGACCGGTGATTTCAAAGCCCAGGGCCTGATAATTCAGACGCTTTTTCCTCAGGTAGTAAGTCATGTGGCACTGAAGTCTGATATCATGAGATGAACGTGGTGCAGTGCGCCAAACCGAGTGCCACAGAAGTACAGTTTTAAACAAAAATAATAATCATCACATTAATGTGCTGATGCTGAAGGAGGAAGAGACAATCACATGTAATTTAGAAAAAGAGACACCATATATTTTTTTAGCTTTGCCCAAGGCTGGTAAGGCCTCATGAATTTAATCCAGGTTACTAAACTGTGAAGCTAATATTCAAAGTTACCCAGACAAAAATCTTACATTGAATATTTCCTCCTCTAAAAGTTACATTTTACTCAGGTAAAGTCATAGCCCAGGTAAGAAGTGGGAGGGTGGGGACAGGGCTTGTTAAGCCAGGTCCTAAAGTCCCTAGGTAAAGTTAGACTCCCAGCACTGCTGCAATTTCATGAATTCAGTGCCCGAAGCCACCTCCTCCTCGTCTTCCCTTCCTTATCTGCTGCCCCTTCGAAGTACCCAGGCCCCACCTGATCTCCATGGCAAATGAAACACTTGTGCACTGCCCCCCCCCCCCCCAGAAAACTCACCCCCATCCCCTTCAACAGGCTGTGGCATGAACCCCCCACACCCCATTCCTGTCCTTCTCCCTGCTTCACAAGTGCTCTTATTTCCCTCCTGACCCGGACCACCACCCTCCAGACGTGTTTGGTACCTGCCAAAGGCTTTCTGAAGCCACGGTAATCGGGAGGCGGGGGGTGGTGAGCAGCAGACCGCGGTTTCATTTGCCACAGGATTTGGTGGGGAGCTGGGTGATTTCAGGGGTGCAGCAGGGAACGATTTAATTTTCTAATGCAGGAAAGGGCAGGAGAAGGTGGACTGGACTGGGATGCCAGGCTTCACGCTACAGAGTTGTTACGTAGGTGGTTAACACTGATTTTTCACTGCTCAGTGGATATGTTTGGCAGGAAGGTCCATAATTAATAAGCCGGCAAAGTTACCCGGATAAGCCAGGTACATTCAGCGGGAGACTGGCCCTGAATATCCAAGGTAACTTTACACAGACAAGTTGCTGGCTTACTGGATATGGACCTAAGTATTTCTAGTCCTGTGGATATTGGGACTATAAATATATATTTATGACAACCAATTTAGAAAAAACAGTGCAGCGCACACTGCTAGGCCCAAATCAAGAATACCAAATAATTTATCTTAACGGAAAAAGTGTTTATACCACTACAGTGAAAAGGGCACCTGTTTTATGGAATCTCTCAACAAGCCACCTTAGACTGAAACTTACCAAATCCTGCTGCCATCACTTACGGAAGTGACAAGACAAGGTAAGGAGAAAAGGTCAGCCGGTAGCAATGCCTGCGATCTTAGCCCTCTAAGGTGTATTACCTACAGAACAGCCTAATCTCTTCACTGTTTATTTTTATTTATTTATTTAAAGCTTTTTTATACCGACATTCGAAGGACATGACATCGGTTTACCTATAACATTTGGGGAAACAGTACAAAGAACTCTGTAAATTTACAGTAAATAATACATGAAAAAAGGAGGAGTAACAGTAAAATATCTAGGTAATGAACATAAGTGCAAAATGTTAGGGCAAATTAACTATAGTGAATAAAAAAAGATCCAAATCTATCAAAACTGTGTTTAGCATTGAAAATATCACTTTTTTTGTTTAGTGTCTCACATGATATCATCTATTACTACAATAAAATTCCTGGGTTGTTTGAGGGTGTGTATATCTATTCTTAGAACATAAGAACATGCCATACTGAGTCAGACCAAGGATCCATCAAGCCCAGCATCCTGTTTCCAACTGTGGCCAATCCAAGTACCTGGCAACTACCCACACATTAAATAGATCTCAAGGTACTATTACTTATTAATAGCAGTTTATGGATTTTTCCTCTAGGAACTTATCCAAACCTCTTTTAGATCCAGTTACACTAACTGCCATAACCACATCCTCTGGCAATGAATTCCAGAGCTTAACTATACCCTGAGTGAAAAAAGAATTTTCTTTGATTTGTTTTAAATGAGCTATTTGCTAACTTCATGGAGTGCCCCCTAGTCCTTCTGTTATCTGAGAGAGTAAATAACCAATTTGCATTAACCTGTTCAAGTCCTTTCATGATTTTGTAGACCTCTATCATATCCCCCCTCAATTGTCACTTCTCCAAACTAAACAGCCCTAACTTCTTTAGCCTTTCTTCATTGGGGGCTGTTTCATGCCCCTTATTTTGATCGCCCTTCTCTGCACTTTCTCCAGTGCAACTATATCTTTTCTGAGATGCGGAGACCTGAAATGCACACAGTATTCAAGGTGTGGTCTCACCATGGAGCAATACAGAGGCACTATGACATCCACCGTTAATTTGTCATTCCTGTCCTAATAATTCCTAACATTCTGTTTGCTTTTTTGACCACCACAGCACACTGAGCGACAATTTCAATGTATTATCCACTATGATGCCTAGATCTCTATCCTGGGTGGTAACTCCTAAGATAGAACATAACATTGTGTAACTACAGCAAGGGTTATTTTTCTTTATATGCATCACCTTGCACTTGTTCACGTTAAATTTCATCTGCCATTTGGAAGCTCAATCTTCCAGTTTCACAAGGTCCTCCTGCAATATATCACAATCCGCTTGAGATTTAAGGACTCTGCATAATTTTGTGTCACCCACAAATATGATCACTTCCCTTGCCATACCCCTTTCCAGATCATTTATAAATACATTAAAAAGCACTGGTCCAAGTACAGATCACTGAGGCACTCCACTGTTTACCTTTTTCCCTCTGTGAAAACAAAGCATTTAATCCTACTCTCTGTTTCCTGTCTTTTTTACCAGTTTGTAATCCACAAAAGGACATCACCTCCTATCTCATTACTTTTTAGTTTTCTTAGAAGCCTCTCATGCGTGCATTTGTCGAACGCCTTCTGAAAATCCAAATACACCACATCTACTGTTCACCTTTGACCACATGTTTATTCACCTCTTCAAAAAAATGTAGGAGATTTGTGAGGGAAGACTTCCCTTGGCTTAATACATGATGGCTATGTCCCATTAAACCATGTCTATCTAAATGTTTTGTGATTTTATTCTTTATACCAGTTTCCACAATTTTTCCTGGCACTAAAGTCAGGCTTACTGGTCTTCTCATTCTCTTGCACGTTGTTCCAGATCCACGCACAAGCAATGGTTCTTTCCACAAAGTTGAATGCATTGAAATAGATCCAGAAGGAACTTTCGAGAGGGTCTGATACAGACCGGTTAACATGGAGGTGCTTGAATGTCCTTCATGTGCAAACTGGCAGATCAAAGACTTAAAACTACAATGGCTATCCACTCATACTGGTCACAGTTCAAGGTTTTCTTACTTGCCTACAAATGCATTCACTTTGCAGCTGCTCATTGCCTATCTTCTCTCTCCATACAATCTTCTTCATGAACTCCATTCATTGGACAAGTCATGCTTATCTGTGCCTTTCTTCTCCTCCATCAACTCCCATCTCTGCGCGTTGCATATGCCTGGAATAGACTTCCTGAGTTACTGTGTCATGCTCTCTCTCTGGTCATATTCAAATCCAGTCTAAAAATTCATCTTTTAGAGGGTGTTTTAAAATCTTAACTACCTCTCTATAATAAATACATTTTCCATGGACTCTTGTGTGTCATATATATTTGTCTTGAATAGACTGTAAGCGCCATGGAGCAGGGATGGTCTTTTATGCATATTTGTACAGTGCTGAAAACATCTAGTAGTGCTTTAAAAATGATATATAGTAGCATGGTCTCAAATGTGTGTGTGAGAGTGCCGAAGTGCAGACAATGGCCTACCCGCTCATTTGCCAAGTGCAAGAGAAGATCTGTAGGACGGTGGACCTCACTATGGTTCACAGAGTGGTCTAGAATTACACAATAGAATGCTAGTCCAGGAATCTCACAGTCTGAATGCTTTGTCATCAATGCTTTTAGATTGTTAGCACAACCTTAAGTCTTCAACATTTCTCATGGAGGCTAATAAGCAGTTTTTAAAATTAAAACAAGAATGTGTTCAACTTTATTGTAATTTACATTGTCCAGAGGATGACTGATAATAGTAAGAATGACCCTGAGTTCAGAAGTGTTTTTTTCCCATTATTAATGCTTCGACGTATTAAGAGGCTGATATTGAAAAAAAAGCTGAACTCCCAAATTTCGTCACCTACTTTAGATTCCTAAATTACGCCACCTGTTTCAGATGAACTTCATAACCAAAGTTTTCAGCTGAAAATACAGCTAAATTTAAGGACCTAAAACATATTTGCCTAGATTTAGACACCTAAGTTAGGTGTTTAGAGCTGAAAATCGGTGCTAAGTTTCTAACTTTGTTTCCCTGCCCCACCTCTGCCCCATAGCCACCCACTTTACAAGACTCTAAATTTAGGCTCTCAGCCCTAATCAGATTTTCAGAGGTGCTGAATTAGACTCCAAACTCCAAAAGTGAGGCTTCTAATCCCATAAGACCCAGATCATCTCTCCGCGGGATATTAATTGCCATGAAACATCTGCTCCGACTGGGCGCATAACATTTCAGAAAGAAGATAATGGGGATGTAAAAGTATTTCCAGTACACCAGGACAGTGTAAGTGCTAAAGGTATTGGCGCAGCAAGGTTTTGACAGTATTCAGGTGCCATAGGTCAACTTTAATCCTCTTAAAGAATTTGAGCCTTCTCAAGTCCTCTAAGCAATCCATGGAATGATGTCTTCTAGTAATGGATCAGGCTCACATTTTCTCCTGTGTGAGTGATCCATGGAGACCCCAAGGATGTGCAAAGGACCATAACCTGGTTTTCTTTCATTCCTTTACTCAAATTAATTTGTTTTTTGAATGGAAAATAAGTAACGTCAAATTAATCATTAGCTTTCTGGAGTTTTTTTGGTGTTAATCCCTGCTGATGTATTATGTACCTAGGGGATGGGAGAGAGGAAATGTAAGATAGTTAAATGTCGCTATCCTGTCTCCCCTATCTGAAATGTTTCCATGCACAGGAGGTGCGCTGCTTTCAACAGAAAGGAGGTTCTAGAAAGAGGGGTCATGGCATGAGGGTGAAAGGGGGTAGGCTTAGGAGAAATCTCAGGAAATAATTCTTTATAGAGAGGGTGGTGAATGAATGGAACAGCCTCCTACAAGTGTTGCGGTCCCGGTCGCAACCGGGACCTTACATCCTTCCTCCCGCTCCTGCCGGTGCGCAGGCCGGTCTGTTCGTCGGCGACCTCGCAGGGGCAACGCCGTTGGAGGCTTCTCCGGGGGACGCCCAGGCCTTAGGCGCACGCAAGAAGGGCTGTGATATAGCCCTGTTCCCGCCACGAGACACTCTGCCCCCTCCGCTGACGTCAGACGCCGGGGGGTATGTAACCCCCCGGCGCCTGCTCTCAATCGGGGCCTTGCAACAGGGTTCCCTAGCGCTCCCACGTTGCACCGGGCCCAAACGCGTCTCGCCAGCCCCTGTGCTTGCTTCTGATTCCTGTCTCCTGTCTGATTCCTGCTTGTCTTCCTTGGCCTCCCAGCCTGGTTCCTGCTTGACTCCAGCTATCTTCAGCTTCAGCACCAGCCTGGTTCCAGTGCACGTCTTCAGCTCCTGTCTGGTTCCAGTGGTCAGTCCTGCTTCAACTCCTGTCTGGTTCCAGTAGTCAGTCCTGCTTCAGCTCCTGTCTGGTTCCAGTAGCCAGTCCTGCTTCAACTCCTGTCTGGTTCCAGTAGCCAGTCCTGCTTCAGTTCCTGTCTGGTTCCAGTAGCCAGTCCTGCTTCAGCTCCTGTCTGGTTCCAGTGTCCAGTCCTGCTTCAACTCCTGTCTGGTTCCAGTGGCCAGTCCTGCTTCAACTCCTGTCTGGTTCAAGTAGCCAGTCCTGCTTCAGCTCCTGTCTGGTTCCAGTAGCCAGTCCTGCTTCAACTCCTGTCTGGTTCCAGTGGCCAGTCCTGCTTCAGCTCCTGTCTGGTTCCAGTAGTCAGTCCTGCTTCAGCTCCTGTCTGGTTCCAGTAGCCAGTCCTGCTTCAGCTCCTGTCTGGTTCCAGTAGCCAGTCCTGCTTCAGCTCCTGTCTGGTTCCAGTGGCCAGTCCTGCTTCAGCTCCTGTCTGGTTCCAGTAGCCAGTCCTGCTTCAGCTCCTGTCTGGTTCCAGTAGCCAGTCCTGCTTCAGCTCCTGTCTGGTTCCAGTGGCCAGTCCTGCTTCAGCTCCTGTCTGGTTCCAGTAGCCAGTCCTGCTTCAGCTCCTGTCTGGTTCCAGTAGCCAGTCCTGCTTCAACTCCTGTCTGGTTCCAGTAGCCAGTCCTGCTTCAGCTCCTGTCTGGTTCCAGTAGCCAGTCCTGCTTCAGCTCCTGTCTGGTTCCAGTGGCCAGTCCTGCTTCAGCTCCTGTCTGGTTCCAGTAGCCAGTCCTGCTTCAACTCCTGTCTGGTTCCAGTGGCCAGTCCTGCTTCAGCTCCTGTCTGGTTCCAGTAGTCAGTCCTGCTTCAGCTCCTGTCTGGTTCCAGTAGCCAGTCCTGCTTCAGCTCCTGTCTGGTTCCAGTAGCCAGTCCTGCTTCAGCTCCTGTCTGGTTCCAGTAGCCAGTCCTGCTTCAGCTCCTGTCTGGTTCCAGTGGCCAGTCCTGCTTCAGCTCCTGTCTGGTTCCAGTAGCCAGTCCTGCTTCAGCTCCTGTCTGGTTCCAGTAGTCAGTCCTGCTTCAGCTCCTGTCTGGTTCCAGTAGCCAGTCCTGCTTCAGCTCCTGTCTGGTTCCAGTAGCCAGTCCTGCTTCAGCTCCTGTCTGGTTCCAGTAGCCAGTCCTGCTTCAGCTCCTGTCTGGTTCCAGTAGTCAGTCCTGCTTCAACTCCTGTCTGGTTCCAGTAGTCAGTCCTGCTTCAGCTCCTGTCTGGTTCCAGTAGCCAGTCCTGCTTCAACTCCTGTCTGGTTCCAGTAGCCAGTCCTGCTTCAGTTCCTGTCTGGTTCCAGTAGCCAGTCCTGCTTCAGCTCCTGTCTGGTTCCAGTGTCCAGTCCTGCTTCAACTCCTGTCTGGTTCCAGTGGCCAGTCCTGCTTCAACTCCTGTCTGGTTCAAGTAGCCAGTCCTGCTTCAGCTCCTGTCTGGTTCCAGTAGCCAGTCCTGCTTCAACTCCTGTCTGGTTCCAGTGGCCAGTCCTGCTTCAGCTCCTGTCTGGTTCCAGTAGTCAGTCCTGCTTCAGCTCCTGTCTGGTTCCAGTAGCCAGTCCTGCTTCAGCTCCTGTCTGGTTCCAGTAGCCAGTCCTGCTTCAGCTCCTGTCTGGTTCCAGTGGCCAGTCCTGCTTCAGCTCCTGTCTGGTTCCAGTAGCCAGTCCTGCTTCAGCTCCTGTCTGGTTCCAGTAGCCAGTCCTGCTTCAGCTCCTGTCTGGTTCCAGTGGCCAGTCCTGCTTCAGCTCCTGTCTGGTTCCAGTAGCCAGTCCTGCTTCAGCTCCTGTCTGGTTCCAGTAGCCAGTCCTGCTTCAACTCCTGTCTGGTTCCAGTAGCTAGTCCTGCTTCAGCTCCTGTCTGGTTCCAGTAGCCAGTCCTGCTTCAGCTCCTGTCTGGTTCCAGTGGCCAGTCCTGCTTCAGCTCCTGTCTGGTTCCAGTAGCCAGTCCTGCTTCAGCTCCTGTCTGGTTCCAGTGGCCAGTCCTGCTTCAGCTCCTGTCTGGTTCCAGTAGTCAGTCCTGCTTCAGCTCCTGTCTGGTTCCAGTAGCCAGTCCTGCTTCAGCTCCTGTCTGGTTCCAGTAGCCAGTCCTGCTTCAGCTCCTGTCTGGTTCCAGTAGCCAGTCCTGCTTCAGCTCCTGTCTGGTTCCAGTAGCCAGTCCTGCTTCAGCTCCTGTCTGGTTCCAGTGGCCAGTCCTGCTTCAGCTCCTGTCTGGTTCCAGTAGCCAGTCCTGCTTCAGCTCCTGTCTGGTTCCAGTAGTCAGTCCTGCTTCAGCTCCTGTCTGGTTCCAGTAGCCAGTCCTGCTTCAGCTCCTGTCTGGTTCCAGTAGCCAGTCCTGCTTCAGCTCCTGTCTGGTTCCAGTAGCCAGTCCTGCTTCAGCTCCTGTCTGGTTCCAGTAGCCAGTCCTGCTTCAACTCCTGTCTGGTTCCAGTGGCCAGTCCTGCTTCAGCTCCTGTCTGGTTCCAGTAGCCAGTCCTGCTTCAGCTCCTGTCTGGTTCCAGTAGTCAGTCCTGCTTCAGCTCCTGTCTGGTTCCAGTAGCCAGTCCTGCTTCAGCTCCTGTCTGGTTCCAGTAGCCAGTCCTGCTTCAGCTCCTGTCTGGTTCCAGTGGCCAGTCCTGCTTCAGCTCCTGTCTGGTTCCAGTAGCCAGTTCTGCTTCAGCTCCTGTCTGGTTCCAGTAGCCAGTCCTGCTTCAGCTCCTGTCTGGTTCCAGTAGCCAGTCCTGCTTCAGCTCCTGTCTGGTTCCAGTAGCCAGTCTGCTTCAGTCCCTGCCTGCCCGCTCCAGTACCAGCTTCCGTGATCTCCTAAGTCCCAGTGGCCGGGCTCCTACGGGCTCCTCCCGGGGGAGTACCAGCTTCCAGGGTGAATCACCTAAGTCCCAGCGGCCGGGCTCCTACGGGCTCCTCCCGGGGGAGTACCGGCTTCCAGGGTGAATCACCTAAGTCCCAGTGGCTGGACTCCTACGGGCTCCTCCCGGGGGAGTACCGGCTTCCAGGGTGAAGCTCACATCCAGCTCCTGCCTGGTATCCGCCTCCCAACCTGTCACTCACTAGAGACTATAGTACACCTCTTCCCAGTCTCTCACAGGTCGGCCCAAGGGTCCACTAAATAGCTCACTTACAACAACAAGAACAGTATTCGCACTCACAAAATTATAGGAAAAGCACAGGGGATTGAGTAGCTAAGCAGTTGGTGTGGATAGGCAGATGAGGGTTTGTTTCTATGTTTCTGTATTTAACAATCCTAGGAAATCATTCAGTCAGTAAGTCAAAAAGAGGTGTGTTGGAGTCTGCCTAGACAAGCAGGGCAGGATACAGATTTTATGGAAAATATTGCAATATTTAGGCTCAAAAGAATATGTATATTGAGAAGAGACTATAGATAAAAGGTTAGCTTCACTTTGAGCCAGAAGAAAGTGGGCTGGAGCATGCACAAACTCACCCATGCCAAGTTACACCTGCTGTATTGAGGTTATGTACACTGATACTTGGACAATTTTATGTATGTTATAAAATGTTATGTATACATACATAAATGTTATGTATGCATACATAAAATATTAATTTTCGATAACTTCAGGCACTTCTACTGAGCTAGATACTAAAAAAAAAAGTGGCCCAGCTGGGGTTTTATACATATACACATCTACCACTTGTCAGGAAGAATAATTGTCACAGAACAATGATCTGGGAGCCACAGTCTGTCGTACTGCTGGAATAACTGCCAGGAGGTTTATTATACCCACAGCGATGCACTGGTAAATAACGGAGATACTCAGGAACATTCATCGAGGTTCTTACAGTCTCTGCCACATTTTGGCCTTCCTTTCATCTTTCCTGTTAAACTCAGAATGAATGCGCAGGCAAAGATCTCCAAGGGGCAGAGCTGAAGATATTTGGAGCCGGCCCAAGTAACTTCTTAGCAGCAGGAAGCTCAGTTTCATGCTGATTTACTTCCGTGAATAATGCTTGTCTGTGACTCTGAATCTCACACACTAGCGGCCCATTATTACCTTTGCTCCATGAGCCCCGTTTCCAAAAAGCTCCCTCTCCTCTCTGCACTATTACTACTTATCACTTCAATAGTGCTACTCGATGTACGCAGTGCTTTACAAAAACAAATAGGAGACAGACCCTGTTCAGTAGAACTTACAGTCTAACCAAGATAAACATACAGGGAAGGGACGCTTTCAGAAAACAGTGCTGCATGCAGCATTATGCCCACGGAGTGCTTAGAGAAATATTTGGGGTTTTTTTTTAAAGACACCAGTGTTATCACCACAGCAAAGTCTTTTAAAATTCATAGACATTCATAACGCCTTATTAACTCCGCTAATGGCATTTTGTTTACGTTGTGTTCTATAAAGGCCCAGTTGCCATAATTTGGGTCTCATCAAGGGCTGCCTTCATCAGTGAATGCACAATCTGTTGCAATTTCCTCCTACAAAGTGTGGAGACATCTGTGCAGATAAACACAATCGGGAAACGTCCTTCATATTCCGGTATCAAATGTCGTCAGAGCCTACCAACAGGAACCGCCGATACTATCAGACACTCAACAGACTCTCAGCTTATTAGTGTCAATGAATATGTTCTTCATTGAGAAAAGACAAATGCCAGCCTTATGTTGCTTAATCTTGAGTTATGGAGTGGGAGTTCTCATTTTTTCCTGGGTTGTTTTGCTTTGTAATGGAAATGCACTCATGAAAAGGGAGTCTCATGACTACAGATGAATCGCAGTATAGGAGCGGAAATAATTATCTCTGCTGCCTGGTACACAGACTTGGCCCCATTCGCACAATCATACAGAACCAGTGAAATAGATATCTGATGTAGTTGACCCTGGGCATTAGAAAAATGCTCAGTTTGCTGTTTCTAGCTATTTCCAGCTTATCCTCCCCTCGGACATGGCTATTGCTTGCTATTTTAAAATGGCTGAGAACAATCAGGCTGCGCGATTTGCCATATGACATCATGCCATGACTGTGTGATGCACGGCCAGCACATCATAAGATCAGGTAGCAATGGGGAAGCAGCTGAGGCAGAACCTGATGACATCACAAAACACTACAGCCTCAATGAAACTGAGCAAGCTGGGTCAATGCTATGGAAAAAAGAAAAGATGGTTTATTTTAAAAGTAAAAAAAGTGAGCATTTTTGTGACCTACACTATTTTATAGATGTAGTAAGACATTAGAGGTTATGCATTAAAGGGATTTTGACCCATTTCCCAAGCACTAAGTCCTTCAGTCTCCTTCCTGATAACACATTTGGTTTGTGCACCAAAATCCATGAATGATTAGTTAGGACTGTATTATTGTTTACACGGTTAAGATACCAATGAGATAACCAAACGAGAATCCAACAAAGCAAGGTTTGAGTGCAGAGAGTAATAAACAAAAATGAATCAAGGCGTAGGGAATCCATTTTCTCTACCAGCAAGCTCATCCAGCTACCCATCATCAGCCTAGATATTCTCCTTATGTAACCCTAGACTGCTCAACTCTGCTTCTTAGCCCTAGACTAAATTATTTCACTTATTTTTTTTAAAGTAGATCTAGAAGCTATTTGACTGCTAACAGAGTTTATTACCCTTTTAATAGCACTTTGAGATGCTTTATATGAAAGGTGCTTTATAGATGGGATAATAAATGTTGATAAGTACATTAAAGATGTATGTAAGAGGCATTGTGATGATGCTATTAACTTAAAGACATCACTAATGTTGGAAGATATCACCATAACCCCATAAACTAATCCTTTAGCAAACATTCTTTAGTCTTTGTGCTCCCAATGGCAGGATTTCTGTTTTCTTTCAGTTAATGAGAAGCAAAAATATCCTAAGATGATCCTGTTCCAGGGCTGGCAGTTGTAATGTAATACAAATGAGACCAAATGTGGATTTCCACAGATTAACGTGCTGAACAAGGAAATGAAAAGAGACAGACATTATTTTGTTATCCAGTGACAGAAGGAACTACAAAGCTTTATGTCAGGCATAAGCAAAGCCAGGCAATCCTAGACTATTTAATATAAATTAATATTTCTTAAGCCTTATCTTCTAATCTGTGGAACAATTTTGTACTGAAGTACTACACAAATTTAATAGCTTCATCAGAAATAGAGAGAAGTATTAAATTCAATAAAGATTTTCTCATAATGAGAAAAGTCATTTTTGAATAAGACCCATAAAAGTTTAATGGCATATGAGCTATAAACTATAGTTTAAGGATAACTTATTTGTAAAATGAAAGGCATCTGCCAATCCTGGTGGATTAACAGTGTCACTTACACACTGACAAAGGCGAAGGAAACAGATCCCAAAGTGATAAAATAAAATACTAAAGAGTAACAGAGAAACTGGATAAGAACATAAGAAATTGCCATACTGGGTCAGACCAAGGGTCCATCAAGCCCAGCATCCTGTTTCCAACAGTGGTCAAACCAGGCTACAAGAACCTGGCAAGTATCCAAACATTAAGAAGATCCCATGCTACTAATGCCAGTCGTGTTGCGTAGGAGGTGGATCCTTGGGCTGAGGTGGGGTTGATGCAACCCGTAGGCAAGGGCCTATGGGTCCCCACCATCAGCAGGAGGAGTGGGCTGAAGCTGGAGGCCACTGGAGCTCCACCTATACCAGCCCACATTCTCCTCGGGTTGAGCCTTAGGGTGCCGGGGCCAGCAGGACTTAGGCGGGCCTCAAGGTTAAGTATTGGTAGTAGCTGGTTCAGCCCAGAGATAGCAGCCAGCAGGTGGCATAGTCCTATCCCAGACAGGATGTGGAACAGGAACTCAAGCACCAAGGAACAAGAGGGAACTGAAGGTGCCTGAGCAAATGAAGGCCAAAGCCTTAATAGTCCGTGTCCAGAGGATAGGGACAGAGGCATCACTCTCAAGCTTGAATGGAAGCTGGTGGAACTTGGATGAGGCAAGCGACGTGGAACTCTGGACTCAAGAAAGTCTGAGGTGAAGTCATTCATAGCAATGGTCAAGGCACGGAGAAGGCAGGCGTGGTCAGACATAGCAATGGTCAAGGCACAGAGAAGGCAAGCATGGTCAGATGTAGCAATGGTCAAGGCACGGAGAAGGCAGGCGAGGTCAGATCCAAGAAGTCAATCAGCACACAGATGAGAGAAACATGGAACAGGAATCAGGAACTTGGAGAAACAGGAACACAAGGCACAGCTCATGGAGAAGCAACGAATACGAGGAAACCTGGAACAGGAGGCCAAGGAGACCTGTTGCAAAGGCAACGCTTCAGTGCAAGGCCGGAGCATTTAAGCGCTGAGGGAACTGACTTCAGCATCCGGGTCTGCGGCCAGGTACCCGGTGCAGGCCTTTTAAAGGTTTCACTGGTGCACGCACGCGTGCCTAGGGAGGGGCACTGTGCTGCCAGTGGCATCTCTTCACAACCCCGCAGAGAGGCTCGATGGATGGAGGCATCCTGGCTGGAGGTCCCGGGAAGCGGAGCAGGGCCGGAGGTGCTGGCGGAAGTCTGAGGTTGGGACTGGCGACCCACCGCCGACGACGACGAGGAGCTGGAGCCTGAAGCTTGTGCAGAGAGGTGAAAAGACCGCACTGCGGGGCTGCTGCGGGCGGCGAGCATAACAACTAGTAGCAGAGGCCATTCCCTAAGACAAGTTGATTAATAGCAGTTAATGGACTTCTCCAAGTACTTATCCAAACCTTTTTTAAACCCAGCTACACTAACTGCACTAACCACATCCTCTGGCAATAAATTCCAGAGCTTAATTGTGCATTGAGTGAAAAATAATTTTCTTCGATTAGGTTTAAATGTGATACTTGATAACTTCATAGAGTGGAAGAGAGCCATCAACACAATGTTGAAAGATTCAGATTAAGTCAATGATAAACCACGTTAGAGAAAGTCTAGTCACTGGGGTACAGACATGGGCCAGCCTCTTATACAGAATTGCACACTGATGCCCTTCTTTAGCACTTCACATTTAGGGATGTGCATTTGTTTGAAACAAATGCGCAAAATGCAACAAATGAGACCATTTTCATTTCATTTGTAGCCCCTGAAATGAATGCAGGGTTCACATAAATATAATTAAATTGTATTTTGTTTGTTTCCCATTCACGTATACAGCCCATGTAAAAGTGCTGCAATGAGACTGGTAACTACAGCAACCAAGCAATGCCTGTGAGGTAGGAGTCAGAATGGAGCCAAGGCAGGAGAAGTAGGCAAGTTGACAGGATGGAGAACCAAGCAACGTGAAGCAGTTTTTAACCTAGTCTACAGCTGGCACCTGAATCAAGTGACACTCACATCCTCTCACTGAAAGGTCTGAGCATGTGCTAAGAAACTCCATTTTCTCTGTTGGATTTCGTAGAGATAGGTTGCCTCTCTGGAAGCTCTGTTAAAGTGAAAGAAAATGTTTAAAAAAGGAGAGAGAATAATTTTGGCATTGGCAGAGGGCTTTTTGTTATCTTCACCACTGCAATCACTTACTCTGAGAGAGAGAGACAGGCACTTCATTCTGTTTTCACTGGAGCTGGGCAGTATGGAGCGAGAAGCAATGAAGAAACAGGAATGATTTTTTTGTGTCTATCTTACTCTGCACAATCCACTGCTTGTAGCAAGACTGCAGAGAGAGAGAGAGCAGAAGAACAGCCTTTCCAGTCTTATTAGTTTCTTCTTTGTCGGATAGGTCTTTTAGGTGTGCAAAAGGAGTCAGTCAGCAGTGCACACACATATACTGTGTGTGTGCATGAGACAGAGAGAGAGAGAGAGAGAGAGAAATAGTTTTGCACACAATGGATAGCTCTAGACAAATAACAGAAACTGAATTTGTGCCACTGGCAAGCTACTAATTCTGCTTGACAATGCTTTCTAAGCACTGTAATGGACTCACAGGCTGATAGAATACAGTGCACCCTTAACAGCGCACAGGTTAACACATATTTGAACACGCATTTTGGATGCACTAGATTAGCACCCGTTGGAATAAGGGGATTAGCGTGACCAAAACACATGCCCAAATAACTGCTTAGCCGATAGCGCTCATCATATGTAAATTCCATGGAGATGAGGCTATTAGCTATTACCTCCTGATGCACAAAATCTCCTAGTGCCCAATGCACACTTCTTAAAGTAGCAAACTTAATTCCAGTCATGGAGCTGACGTTAAGCCATTCTGCGAGTCAAGGGTTCATGACAACAGCTGCTCTTCTATATCAGGCAGCCAAACAATACCAATGTTATTGCAAAAGGAAATGAGAAAGACCAGAGCAAGTTTAGGGAAGGGGGCTCTGAAATAAAAAAGAAACCATATGACAATTCAGTTTTATTGGGAGCAGCACAGCAAGCTACACTGGTGGCCAAGGTAGCAGGAGAGGTGGCTTTTGTGAAGCACAGCAGTCCCCTGCCAGAATAACCTACTGACCCTGAAAAGACTGACAGACGTTCCACACACTGCACCAAAGTAATTGTGGCTGCACAGCCACGTCTCCTGGGCACCCGATGCATTTGAGTGTCAGGGACGCACAACTTTTCCCTAGTGCATCCTTTTTAACACGGCAACTCATTTTAACAGAGCATCTGGTGCCCAGGAGAGGTGGCTGTGCGCACATTAGAAAAATGGTGATCAGTGCGAGTGCCTGTTTTAACATGCTTCTTATCACATTGGCCCTTCAGTCTGTCAAATTCATTGATTGTGTGTGTGATAAAGAGACACTCAAACAGTATTAGAGTGATACTGGTGTGTGATACAGTATCAATAAAGTATATTGTGACATGAAAAACCCCAATAACCACTTCCAAATTCATCATGCCTCTGTAAGCAAAGGGGAGAAGAGGGAATAGTCATGTTTATATTTATGTTTATTAAAATTTCTTAATTGTCTATGCAGTAGGCAGAATGGCAGGGGCAGAGAATTGGGTGTTCCAATAGAACTAGCCCAGCCTGTTAGAGGCACAAGTGAGAAAAAAGGAAGTCCTGCCCATAAACTTAACAGCAATTTTTTAGCACAGCAAATTTTGAGCAGAAGGCCAGCTCAAGCCATAAGAAATTAAAATCAGTAGGGCATTTTCTAATACTTCCTGTTTCTCAGTCTCTTGCTTTGGAGCAGGGGAAAAAGGCAGGAGAACCTTTGGAGGCTTGTGTTAGCAGGCAGGGGCAAGGACGGGGCAACAGAAGTGTAACATCCAAAACCATGATTGCTTCTGAGGTAATGGAGGCAATATTTGCAAAAATTGATTCAAAGTCATGTCCTGGATTCCATGAGTCACAGAATATTGAATAGCTATTGGCTGAAGAGAACATTAGGCTTCCAGTAAGTAGCATCTTAGCCTCCAGTGAGGAGGTAGAGGAGGCATATGATACTGACAGGGTTGACATCATACCACAGCAAAGTGGAAGATCAATTCCAAACCTGAACCAACAGCCCCTTCCCTTAATGATGCCATATGGAAACTACATCAGCCCTACTCCAGGAATTTCCTATGGCTTCTTCCTGCCTATGGCTTTGTACCAGTTTGGTTGGTGCCCTATGCCCCTTATTTAGAGCCTTGGGGCGTTCTTGTCTCTATGAGTGACTGTTTTGCACCTATCATGGTGCTTTGAGGTCTTCATGCCATTCTTTCTGCTGCTTTTAATTTCTATAAGTGTCTTGAGGTTTTTTCTGCTATTTTTGGTACTATGTTCATGCTACACTTGGTGCCACTTTCCCCCTCTTGTGTTGCTCTGGGGGTTCATGCCATTGTTGTTGGTGCCCTTTGCCTCTATTTTGGAGCCTTGGGGTGTTCTGGCCACTGTTGCTGCTGCTTTGCTTCCCTCATGGTGCTTTGGGAGAAGTCCTGCCACTGTTTGTACCGTTTTGCTCCATTATGGGTCCTTTAACTATCATGGTACTTTTGGCACAGTCTCAGTACATTGGAATATCCTTCATCTTTCTGATGATGTCTACCCACAAGTTTCATTAGAAATTGATTAGAAAACACCAATTTGGGGGCCCAAAATAGGTGACATTGCCTCTCCCACTGACTTTAATGGTAAATGAATGAATGAATGAAGAAAATGAACAAACACCACTTTAATCTGAAATGAACCAAAACAACATTTTTGCCTCTGTACATCCATCCATCATGGCCACTGCACTGCTATGAAATATAGCTGGTGACATCTAGTATCTTATTCCTTGAAGCATGCATTCCCTATTCTATACATAAACCTATTTCATTCTTTTGTCCTTTACATTCTGTTAAAATTACTATTACAACCGCTATTTATTATTTCTATAGTACTATGAGACACAAACAGCACTATAAAAATACACATAAAGCTCCATAAAGCATGCAGTCTATTCAAGATAACATACTGGGCAAAACAGACTTTGGAAATGTTATTTATTAAGAAAATGATTAAAACCAATAAGGTTGTGATCAGGAAACAGAAGGGCTAAGGTAGGACTCAAATGTGGCCAGAGGGGGAGAATTAATGCATTGGCTAAGGAAGGCTCGTTCATGCATACAGTGCTGCAACATGGAAAGCATGGAGTTGGAAGCTGGCAGTACAGAAGAAGGGAATAAATAGGAATGACGTGCCCAATCAGCAGAGTTCACGAGCACGGGTGTATCCTCTACTTTTGATGCATCCCTCCACTGCAATGCAGGAAGCTACACACAAGAAAATCCAAAGCTTTTTGAAGGGACTAACAGTATTGCTGAGAACTAAAATGAGCAGAGATAGTTTAGCTGTCCTAATGCCCCCAGGCTCCCTTGATCTTAAGTTTCAAGACTCAGATTAGAGTAGTATCCTTATCCTATACGAGCGTTACACATATGGGCTTCCAGTTTCGATACCAGGAAATGAAAGGATCATTCATTACAACTTTATAAAGTACAAATGTTCTTGGTTTACAAAAATATACATAAATAAAATATTTTGACCCAAACTTTTATAATTCATGATAACATTTCTGCTCTACAAGTGAGCATGTTCTTACTTTTCTCACATTAAGTCACTGCCATAATGCTATAGCTCATTTTACTTATTTTTTTGCCCTACGATTTCTGGAACAATAAAACAAAAAATAAAGCACCCTGTTACAGGAAGCAATGATGGGAGAATGGCATGAAGTTCTAAACTTCTGGTTTACCATCTGCTGCACGCACCACCAGAGAAATTTATAGAGGGGACATGCCGAAGCATATCTATGAAATACAGATCCGTGCACTTGCATGGCGCCCTGGGAATTCAGCACGCTGCTTCCATTAACAAAGGCATCTCTGCAATGTCACTTCTGGCCCTAGCCAGAGCTACAGTCTGTGGTGATTATTTCATGATACATGGTCATTAGACTGGAATAGCTACTGTACTTCCAGGTCTACATGTAAAACCCCAACTCATGTATCAAACGACCTGTCATTAATTTAATTGTATCATCCATAGGGGGAATTACGTTTTCTAAGTAACTGGATCTGGTTCTGCTCCCTCACTCAGAGGTAGATTTAGAAGTGGTCAGAATGAGAAGTATCTTTCCCCACCTTAAAAAAAATGTTTTGTACCACTGATGTGTCTGTATCCACAATAAAGAGTTATTACCTATGGGGTAGATTTTAAAAGGGTGCGCACGGGTGTACACCCGATTTTATAACTTGCCTCTGGCCCCCGCCCCCAAGCCCCGGGACTTACACGCGTCATCGAGCCTTTTAAAAACAGGCCCGGCGCGCATAATCCCCCCTACGCGCGCAGGGCTTTTGAAACCTGGCCTCTATATGTATTGACCAGTCTACATTGTGTGCCACACATTATTTATACTGTATTTCCTCTATATGTGTGTGCTGTGCACTCTGCCTGCCTTGTAAGCCGTTAAAGCTTGACAGCCTGAAAGGATATCATTCCATTCACAAGTGCGTTTTATTGTCTTCCTTCTTCGGGGCTATGGGAAGACAAACATTCAAGTTCCCATCCTTAAACACTCAGGCCTTCTTCTCCCATTTCTCTTAACCATCCCTCACAGTCCTGTTCTTACCACTGTCCTCTATATCCATCCCAAGCGTGTTTAAACTTTACCACAATTCTGGTTTCTATCATCGCTACTGGTAAGCTACTCCAGGCATCTACCATCCTCTCAGAAAAGAAGCATTTTCTATTTCTTCTGAGCATCCCTCACTCTAACTTCATATCATTGACCTTTTGCCCTTGAATTTATTTTTCTATGGAAAATTGCACCTTCCTATATTTTATTGAAGCCTGCTTAATATTTGAATGTTTCTATTTGTGTCTTGTCAGTGGTCACCACAGAACTGAAGACCAGCACTGTATAAAAAATATATCTGTGTGATCAGATAATATTCTTCCAGAAGCTATTAAATACGCTTTTTCCTTTGTCTGTAGAGCTTTGTGCCTTTCTGGAACTGGAGGGTCCTCTTTGACGAATCAGATATGATCAAATGTCACAATCATTGCATCTCAAGAACATACTTGGAAAGGGATCAATTCCATCACAAAGACAAGGAAAATCTACCTGCAACACCCTGAAATAATTTGTTCAATTGCTTTTTAAATAAAATGCCATTTCTAGGCGGCAGAAAAATATGATGGCAAGCCATCCTGTCCCATGGAAACAAAGTCCACAGGCACTTTGTTATCCCTGGAATCTGCAGCAATTTTCAGAGAACGAGCACACGTTCGCTCTGCAAGCTGTCGCTAGTGCAAAGCATCCGTGGGCATTTGAACCTGCATTTTGGTGCGGGCACGGTTTTTCTCTCAGAATAGCACGCAGAGAATTGAAAATGCTATCCGCATGCATTATTTTCATGCTCCTGAGAACACTTCTCAATGAGGCTAAAGGCAGGCATCATGATGAACATCACCTGGACGTTTAGCTGCATGAAAAAAAGGGAAATTTTCCAGACAGCTGATTAATGCAGGTAAAAAGCTTTGAATATTGCCCTTTGTGAGAGTCATTTCCAACACCGTTTCCCTGGCTGCAGGTAAAGTTCGGTGCACAGTGCCACTATTGCCCACACAGTGAAGAGGCGTTCCTGGGGCAGGACTGGGGAGAGGTTTGCATTTACGGGCATACTTTTAGATTAAAAAACAAACAAACCAAAACTATCTGCACAACTAAGCAGGTGAAAACATGTGCAGGTAGTTTTTCTGTGATATATTTTCTATTTGAAAATGAATGCAAATTCTGCAGATAACAAGTACCCACCAACTCTGCCCATGTACAGCAAATCTGAAAATTACTGCCCATCTGTAGAATTGATATTCTTTGTTTATAGGATGGTGGAAGGTTTACGTAAGTAAAATTCATGGTTTCACAATATAAGAACAAACAACCCTGAAACAGTGGTGTGCCGGGGGGGGGGGGGGGGGGGGGCAATGCCCCCGGCTGCAGGGGCACAGGGGGGCGCTGATGGCTGACATGGAGGCCTATGCGGCCACCGGTGGACCGCATCCCACTGGCGGCTGAGCAGGGAATTACTACTGTGTGGTGTGCCAGACGCACACAGCAGGAAGATCAGCGGGGCCGTGGTGGAGCTCATCTCACCACGGCCCGAAGAAAAATGTCACGTCCAAACTTGCAGGTGCTCCTCCTCCTTCCTGCCTGCGCGGCCCCGGAAGAAAAACGTTGCCAGAGCCACGCAGGCAGGAAGGAGGAGGAGAATCGGCCGCGTACCGAAAAGGAGCAGTACATATGGGCCACCGCGAATCCCAGGTCCCGGCGGCCCAAGAAGAAGAAGAGGAGGAGCCTCCGTAGCAGGGCCGCCGCAGAGCCTATCCTGCAGCAAGCTGCAAAGAGGAGGCCCAGAGCCTGTAGAGTGTGTGTGTATATGAGAGTGAGTTGAGAGATTGTGTCTGGGAGTAAGAGCCTGAATATTTAGAGAGACAGCATGTGCGAGCTTCTGTGAGAGAGAGAGAGTCACACAGCATGTGACAGTGGCAGTCTGTGCTTGAGCAAGATGGCATGTGGGAGTGAGAGAGCCTGTACATCTAACAGTGAGACAGCATGTGCAAGAGAGAGACAGTGTGTATATATGTATGTATGAGAGACAGCGCATGTGAGAGTGAGAGCCTGTGTGGGTATGTGTGAGAGACAGCATGTGAGAATGAGAGCCTGAGTGTGTGTTTGAGGGAAGAAGACAGATGGAGAAAAAAGAAATAGAAAAAAAAAAAACCCTGTAAAAGAAATTGGCAAAAAAACAAGAAAGGGAAGGTGGAAAAAAAAGCCTATGACCAACCGATTAGAAAACTAAGATCAGACAGCAAAGGTAAAAAAAAAAATAATAATTTTTAGCGATTAGCATATGTTATCTTATGTGCAAAAGTAGCACTTTCTCTATGCCGATCTCGCAATGTATGAGATCAGCATGAAGGAGCTGGAAACCCGCAAGTGTTTAATACCGCAGGGCCTGCACAGAGGAGTCAGCAGAATGAGCTTCAGTGCCAGTAGCAGCAATCAGTGCCTCTCCAATATCTACACGGCAGCAGAGGAAGGAGAGAGGCTCCAAAAATTCTGTCAAAAGAAAGAAAGGGGGGGACCGGGGACTGCCTTCAGTGTGTGCGTGTCTATGAATGGGAGTCTGTCTGGGGGTGTATGTGTGTGAATGCATGGGTGTCTACCTGAAGGTGTGTCTGGATTTGAGAATGAATGGGTGTCTTCCTGGGTGTGTGTGTGTGTGAGAGAGCGAGAGAGAGAATAAATTGGTGCCTGCCTTGGGGGTCTGATGTGTGTGACAATGAATGTGCACATGGGGAAGGAGTGGTGTGAGAATGAATGGGAGCCTGCCTGGGGGTCAGAGTGTGTGTGTGTGTGTGTGTGTATGAGAGAGAGAAATAACTGGGAGCTTGCCTGGGTATGTGTGTTTGCGTGTATGTGAGGGAGCCAGTGAATGTGCATATGTGTGTGTGGTGTGTGTGTGTATATGAGAGAATCCAGGGGAGTAAAGAGCTTGTGTATGTGTGGGGTGGGGGGGGGAGGGTCTTAGAGCCTGTGTCTGTGAGAGAGGTTATGGTGGGTATAAGAGCATGTATGTGTGTGTATGTGTGAGAGAGAATGGACATATGAGTATGTGTGAGAGAGAGAGAGGATAAAGTGCACTCCCCTAACCTTCTTTTAAAAAATGTATATGATTTTAATTAATAGAAATTATTCTATTTATCAGTAGTTTTAAATATTCTTTTATTAGTATGGTTTTGCTCTTATAATTGATGCTTTATGTTTCTTGATTTTATTTGTTTTATAAGGAATGGTGGTTATGTTTTTCCGTTGTTATACACACAATCTGGCTTCTTGGGGTTTTCATTTCAGTTTTTGTCTAATTTGTGATCCTTTATTCTGTATTTGCTGAGGATCTGTCTCCGCTCTGTGCGTGTGACCATGATGAGAGATTCTGCTAGTGTGTAGTGTATGTGTAAGGATCTAGAGCACTCAGGTTTGTTTCATTTCCCCAGTAGGTGGTGTATTGGTATTCTGGGACCCAGTGTAATATTTACCTTGCTTTTTCACAGGTAGGGTTCTTCTTTTTTGAGTCCTTGGTGTTACTACTGTTATGTTATGATGGGATTGCAGTATAGATTTTGAGTGTCCTTTTTGCGAGGTTTTGTGTTAGTTCATAATGTGCCTGGCATTGGAAGGTGTTTGTGCTGCCGTTACTGTGAGGTGACACCAGAATTTGAAAATATCTTTTAGTATGATGAGCTGTAAGGGAAACATCCAAGCTCCATTGTTTGGGGGAATTTCAGTGGATGCACAGAGTTACAGAACTGGAGGTGCAGGATTTATATTGATATTCTGTCCCTTCCTGTATACATTCCAGACTTCACTCTCATAGCCACATAGAATTAGTTGAATGAAGCTATCAAATAATTTTAATAGTGGTTTTACTAGAGGTGTGAAACTAGCCAGCTCTTTAAATTACGCATAAGACCCTTTGGACTTTCTTATTAAGACTTTTTTTTATAACCAATTTTAAAGCAGGGGGCCATGCTATGGAGGTGGGTGTGATGAGGAAATGTCAGATTGACTCACCCCCCCCCCCCCCCAAAAAAAAATTCTTCTGTCTAGAGACGCCACAGATTTTCTGTGACCGTAAGCAATAGCATAAGAAGGATGGGGGGGGAGAGGCACAGAAATGTATTGGCCCCCGGGCGCCGGAGTCCCTTAGTATGCCACTGCCCTGAAATATTAACTGACCCTCGTTATTCACTATGAGGATCAGACTTCCTTTGTGCTATTTGTTGCTCCAAGAAGCTCGTACAGAGATTAATACTGACAGTTCCTCCAAATGACACTCTGCATTATCTGAAACTTTGAAGCAGGAATCTTTAATCTCAGCAGAAGCACAAAGTGACATTGTATTAGGCAGATTATCACTAGAAATGTAAGATTTTTTTTTTTTTTTGCATTATTATTGAAAATACATTTGCTGTACAACTGAAAAAAAAATGTTTGTAGCTTCATCAAATTGTATTGGCAGATCTTTTTGAGAGTAAAATATAAAGCATTTCCCAAAAAATCTAGTTTGGGTCTTAAAAGTCTAGACTGGTGGAGACCTGAATAACATTTTTATTTTTTTTATTTTTTACTCATATCATCTAAGAAAAATCTGAAGAATCTGAGCAAAATCTAAAATTTCTCTCAAATTCAAACCTGTTTGGAATCCAGCTGGTTTGAGTTGGATTTCCAGTTATCTGTGATTATCACAGAATATAATGCTATGTATCCATGAAGGCCTTTTGATCCTCACAGTGTGGTAGTTTTTCCTCCTCCATACTGATGTCAAAGAGAAGTTTTACACAGAATATTAAATTAGATACTGTTGAAAGCCATTCTTTCTATAAAATAGTAACCAGGCATGTTATATCATATACAGGGATCTTTGCAGGTTTTATTGTATTTTTTCTGTACTTTATAACATCAAACTAGGGAGAGATAACTCCAAATGTCGTCAAATCTTCACCAAGGTATACTGTGCTGTTCGTAGGTCTCAGCCTGCATGATAAACTGGCCCCTAAACCCTACACCACCACCATCACCTCACCTCGAGCTATTAGCTGCCCCTCCTATATGCATATAAATAGTTGCATACTGTGAAGGCCTCCTCAGAGGTGCTTTCTCTTCTCTCACTCTCAGAAATGGTCAAAATGCAATTTGAAAAATTTATTGCGAATTGCGTTACAGCCATATCGCACAGATTAAAGCCAGGAAAAATGGTGTAGTTATTTCTGGCATTAAAACTATGTGTTATGCTATCGCATGGTGTGATATTGCCCCTGATTTTCATAAATCCCACCAAAACTCGTCCCTAATCCCGCCCCTTCCCAAAATGTGCATTCGCGCCGCGAGCTAGTGCTATTATAGCATGTGTTATGGCATTAACGCATCTCTTAACACGTTATCGTGTACTTTAACGCCATACCGCATTTTGATGAATCACCCTGTAAGAAAAATAGACCATTCCACAGACAGCTTGGCAAATTAACTGCAGGCATGCTTCATGATGCTTATGCAATATCTGTTTTATCAGTCTACAATAACTTATTCCTATACAATCTACTATTCCGTTTTTTGACCAGAGCCAGCTGTTAAAGTACATAACATAAAATATAACATAAGAACATGCCATACTGGGTCAGACCAAAGGTCCATCAAGCCCAGTATCCTGTTTCCAACAGAGGCCAAACCAGGTTTCAAGTCCCTGGTAGGATCAATCAGTAGTGTGGGGCCCCCATGCTATAGTGCATAGCTCCAATCTACTCCTTACATACCATGCCAGACTACCTTAACTTCTCCTACAGAAACACAACCATCCATAAATTATTTCTGATTACTTTTATATAGCTGATTGCGGCAATGTACTTTATATGATCTTTAGCCTAAATGAGAAAATTAATGTTAAAATCTAGGTTTCTACGCTCATCAGCTGCGAAACAGTCCTTATACTCATTACTGCCCCATAGGTCAATAAGCTTCCTAGAATATTTTAAACTGACTAGAGCCACAAATAGGGATGTAACTGAGCCAGGTACACAAGAAACTTTCTTATTTAGTATCTGATCGCACATATTGTTACAGTGCCTAGTATAGCTCAGTGTAGCGTTCTGTTTTCAAAAGGCAATTCAAGAAATGCTTAAGTACCTGTAGCCAAGGTGTTCAATATCTCAGCTATAGGCACATAATTTTATATTCTCATACACTAAAAACATTCTTCATCTTAAAACCCAATAGAGAACTGACACTGAATAGGTTCTTGTAATAGATGATTGCTAAAGGTTAGCTTGTATTTTAGTTTATTAATTCTTATGCTAAAGAAGTAATATTGTTTCTAATTTCATGATTGCAGTGAATTATGATTGTATACTTTTATGCTAAAGATAAATTTACCATTGGGAATTGTATGGTTAAGTATGCCAACCAAAAAAAAGCCAATGGATATCACATGATAACCAAAGGAGAATAATATAGAGACCTTCATATAATAGTGATAAACAAATTGCTCAGCTTTATTTATTTATTTATTTATTTAAAATTTTTATATACCGACATTCATCCAGGATATCATATCGGTTCAACACTTTACTCCACACTTTACTCCACACTTTACTCCACACTTACATGAAACAGGAACACCATTACGTTTACCATTCACTCATAGCATTTAATCATATATATCATTCACCAATTGCAATTCGGTGAATGTGGTTTACTGTATTCACTATGACTGTCTATTAATATATAGAGGCAGAACGTCTTGCCCAATAAATGTTTGCATTCATGAACATCGGAGCTAGTTACACAGTAAAAAAAAAAAAGAGCTGGCTCCTATTGTGAAACATTGTCTAGAACACAACCATAAATTTGAAGAGTTGCAATAGTTTGTGATTAACTCAGTTGATCAGCTGTATGCTTGTATGCCATACAACAAATTAGCGCTAGCCTCAGGGATGCCTGGCTTCATTCTATATTGGGAGCCAATGGGCAGGTGCAACTTTCTACATTGAAGACCTTGCAGAAGGGGCTGAGGGGGTCCCTGTATGAGGTCCGGGTGCGGGGTTGGGGAGGTCCCCCTTTTTTCTTGGCAATGAATTGAAAATATCCAAAAGTTTTGGGGTATGTTCAGATGTCAATTTGTGGTTCATTCCATTTGTAACAAAACTGACAATCGACTTTTAAACAAATGCACATTTCATAAGGAAAAACAAAGGCATATCCCTACCATGGACTCTAGCATGAACACGCCTCAGGCCCCATTACAGGGGTTATGTATGACTATCCGTCTCTTACAGTTTGGTGCAGATTTAATCTACAGGTGCCTATAATCTGCCCACTAGAGGTTTGCTGGGAGAACTCAATAACCAACTGAGGGCCTGGTTCACTAGCGTATTTCTCCCATCCTATGTCTATGGGGAAAATGCCTTGATGAATCAGGTCCTACATGAGCATGTTGAATACAAAGGAATCAGAAAACAAAAATGTCATAAGCAAAGATCTTCATTTTCTCCCGCACTTAAATCTCTGAAGCATTCTGGATCTCAGCAAGAGCAAGATGACTTCGATCCGGTAACTTTTCTGCAAATATTTATATATTTCAAGAGAAGGTTTAAGAATTTCAGGGATGACTGATTTTATATACAGTATAAAATGTATGCATTTATTTTTGTTATGGTTTCATTTTTAGGAGTTTGAATTTTTTATTCCAATTTCCAATTCCTGTTTCTAACTTAAATTGGAGGGAATATCCTTGCCAGACAGTTCACAGCAAGAAGAAAGAAGAAAATACGCCCACAGTACCGTAGGCTGTGAGGAGGCGAGGATCAGTATTCATCGCAGGATGTGATGATACTCGGGGGGGACACAGGGGAGGCAGTTACAGTATCACTATCTAACATTTATTTAATCGACACCAACTGATTAAAAGCAGTCTCTGGCTCCTGGGAGTTAAACCAGAGATATGGCTTCCTTGTAAATGCATTAGAAAATCATTTTTACACTAAGGGTTTTAAACATTTTTTTTCAGCAGGCTGTAGCCACATGGCTGCTCTGCTGACTGGCAGAAGAGAGAGACAGACAGTCTCAGGGGCAAGGAGGGAAGCGGCTGATTGATGAGAAGATGGGAGTCTGTTTCTGCAGCTCAGACCTATTCTGGTGCGAAGCCGACGGTTATAGACTCAGAGAGAGAAAACAAGAATTTATGTTTCTGTGAATTAAGCAGGTGCCATCTGTCAGGGTCCCCAGTCAGAAAGCAGGTACAAATTAACCTCTACATAGAGGTGACCGTGCAAACGCAGAAGCACTTGCACATAACATGTCTTTACCATGCAGCTTATTTGAAAAAGAAATCGGAGGTAGCAGGGCTCTTGCCAGCATAGAGAGGGCATTTCCACAAGTAAGAGAGAGAGAGAGTCTTTTACCCATTATAATACTGCCCCCTGCACAAGAGGCAGATAAACTTAGGGCACATATGTCATGTTCTTACGAAGCTTAATTAAAATGAGTAAAGGCGTTCCTGGGGAGGGGGATTTGCACTTTTGCATTTTCAAAGGCATTTTCAGTGGAATTGTGGGCGGGTCGCTTCCAAAGAGGACCACATGCGTGTACTTTTCCCTTGAGAACTGCTGTCATTCTTGTGCATATTTACCCCCTAATTTCTGTGGGCTGTTACGAGGCTTGTTTATCTGTTATTGCTATTGTATTTCTGACATGGAGCACTTAAGTCATGGGCACGCAGCCCCAGTCCTGGAGTGCTGCAAATAGGTTTGGTTTTCCAGGACATCCACAATGATTTTGTGCGAGATAGATTTGCATGCACTGCCTCCACTATATGCAAATCTTTCTCATGCATATTCAATGCGGAAATCCCGCAGACCAGACCTGCCTGTGGCACTCGAGGACCTCTGCTCTGGATGAGCATGTGGGTTCCAAAGTGAAATAAACAGACAACCAGATCAATATCTTACCCGCAGAAATGTGAAGGCAGTAATGTGCACACACCCTGATCGTCAAAGGGGAAGTATGCACATCCTTTGCAAATTTATACCAGCAGAGCTACCCACACACAATAATCCCTATAATTTGAGCACAGATTCTTTCAGGAATATTTACCCACACACCCTTTGAAAATGCAAACCCTTTCCCATCCCCGCCTCTTCTCGCTGTGGGGAAATGTATATGCCTATGTCCTTATACAATGCGTTTACCTGCAGATTAGGTGGCCGGTTTTGTCTGTGCCTAAAGCACTGCCAGCTAGATAGGATTTCAGAGAGCACAGGAAGGAGCTGGTTGTTCTGGTACAAGTAGGTATCTATGACATAGGAAGCTGCAAGAGGTAGGTTCTGGAAGTCAAATTTAGGGGTTTCCCTGTGAAAACCTGGCAGTGGGCCTGTGTGGCAGAGTTTCTTTATGCTGTTTAAAATAATGCTCTTAGAATGCCATTAAAAATAGCGATCAATAAAACCAGCAAAACTACCGACCGGCTATATCAAATTATTGACAAGCATGTGCAAAGTATACAGATCGAGCAGAACCCCGTGCAATAGTCCGGCTGTTTGTAAAGATCGCAGCTCTGTTCCCAAAAAGAGAGAGAGACCACTCTGCTGAACCTCGTTTTAGACAAGGTTTCCAGCTGCAGTAAAAATGATTCAGGTTGTGCGTTCAACTTATCAAAGCAACAAAATAGAGCCGGAAAGCTCACATGAGGCTAAACGCGAGTAGAAGGAAACGGACAAAAACAATCCCAAGAGCGCACCGTCACACCGTATCCGTGCTGCTCTGGAATTCCGTTCAAAGAAAGCTCCTCCTGCCATGGATCTTGCAACATTGCCAAAGCACCAGTGCCAGGAACGTGCATCCTGCACAAAAATGTCCACTGCCTCCTTGCCACCATTTGTACGGCGCTTTGCACACTTCTCTTACCTCATCTGAAATCAAGTCACAAAATGATCCTGCAACACAGTGGGGTCCCATAGCCACTTGGTCCATTTTGGCTGTCACGACACAGAGCACATCATAGCTACTGCATGAAACCATGAGAGAAAGTCTGTGACCGTCTCCTATAAATCCATTCCAACGACGGCTGCAGCCAGAACTCTGAAGAATCTAAGGGACCCGTTTCCTACAGGGTTTCTCCCATTTTGTGTCTATGGGAAAGATACTTGGTTAAATGGACTACTGGGTAGCAACGCTCAAAAACAGAAACTTGAAAGCAAAATTTTTGATTTGCTAAAGGATGAAGATCACAGTTTGTGTTTCTCAAGCACTGGAATAATACATGGTGAGGGTAATTATCAAAAGGATTTTGAGGGTAAGGCAATGTTTTATGAGCAGAAATTGTTTTCCAAAATTGCCCCCCCCCTCCCCGCAACATTCCCCAATATGCAGGCTTAAGTTATGCAGATATGTCATGTCCGTGTGTCCGCTTTTCTGAATTCATAGAGGAGTTCTCGGGGCAGAGTAGGGATGGGTTTCTCCTCACACTTATGGACTGGAAACGGTAAGAGCCCAACTTTCAGACTTAGCCGTGCTAAGTAGACGTACAAAGATTAATGCTAGCATTTCATAAACTGCATGGCAAGAGCTGCACAGTTTATAAAATATCACGGATTTCTGCTCTGAAAGTCCACGTGTATTTCCAACATGAGAAACCACATACTTTCCTCACTCATTTCTTAAATATATGAACGGCATCATTGTGGCCGTGTGTGAATAAACATCCAGTGTTACATGTCGAGGCAGGGATTCAATAAAGGGTGTGCATATCCTATTTTGAAAAATGCTTGCCCTGGCGAATACTTGGAATCACCAGTTTGCCGATACCTCTACCAGTTCATCCAGTCCTTCTCCAGCTCACCCAGACCTTCCACCACTTCACCCTGAACACTCATCAGTTCACCCAGAGCACCTACCCAGAAACTGCAGACAGACGATTTCACTTGCACAAGTCAATCAGCAGGAGTAAAAGTGTCAGCATAAGTTAAAAAAATGTATATGCATGCATCTCAAAGAAACTAGCAACTATCGTGCAGTGCACACTTCTGAATCCCCGCCCTGCAACTCCTGTAGACCTCCCCTTTCTTCCCCAGTAAACTCTTCATGTGAAATCAAAACCACAACACGTGCACTTTTGACATTTATAAAATAGAAGACGTGTGAGTAAATGCAGCTTATGTATATGCTATTTTTATGTGTGAAACCCCTTTGAAAATTCACCTTTATGATATTTTCAAGAAAAGTGTCTCTGCATATTTAGCAGGTTATAAGTGAGGGTAGGTTTGCTGGGCTAATTTTCAGAGCAGACCTATGCGCATAAGCCCACTTTGATAATTGGTGTAACTTATGCTCAATGTTACAAAATTATCCCCAGTTTGTACAGTTTCCTTACCCAACAAAACCAAAATCCTCTGACTCCTTTTAGGTGAAAAAAAGTAAATTTACACTAAAGCAGAAGAGAAGTGGCCAGCAGACAAGGACAAGTTGGTCCCTCCAGTTTACAGATTTGTGCCTGCTGACTGTGCGCTCAGAGATCCAATCCAATCACTGCTGTTCTTTCTCCCTGGCCCAACCACTAAGGTCCCCTTTTGTCTTATCTCATTTATGTTTGAAATTTGCCATGCTCTGCTCATGTAACCTCTTCTAGAGGTCTGATGCAGGGGTCCACGCTCTCATTCCTTCTGGGCCTCCCTCCCTCCAGCTTCCCAAGATGACCTCTTGTCCTTCAGCTTTTCACACTACCAAGGATGCCGTCACCTTCTGGTACATTCTACTCCTCTAATACCAAGAATATATTGAAACACAGCTGGATGGTTTTACCGTTTTCTACCAAGAAATCACTTGATCGGAATCTTTGTCTTTGGCTTTTCCATAGTCAGCGTAATGGATACAGAACAATGAATGCATATCAATCTCCAACAGGTTTGGATTTGGGCAGGAGAAGTGGAGAACTTGGTTACTCCAGGGAGTGAATGTCATTTAAATGTCGCATTCAGAAAGGATGGCAGAAATGAAGGCAACAAATAGCAAAAGTATTAGATATGTAGAGGCAAAAAAAAATAAAAGACAGACCTGAACAGCACTGCTGACCCAATTCCACTTTATCAGGAAAGTTCATTCAGTCTGGGTTTTCCTCATCTCCCATCCCAATATAGGGGGTAAATTTATAACAGGCCACATAAGTTACACCAATTTAATGAAGCAGACTAATGTGCAAAAATCATCTTTGAAAATTACCTCCCCAAATCTGCCCACACAGACTTACACTTGCTACTATGCACGTGGGAAGTTTATTCTCATAGGGCCTGATTTTAAAAAGCATTTACTTGAGTAAAAACCAGGTTTACTGGAGTAAATTCACTTTACTTGAGTAAGTGGGTTTTTGAAAATTGCTACAATATATGCCATTGACTTGTCTATAGGATTTACTCACATAAGTGCACTTTACTTGAGTAAATGGCTTTTGAAAATTGCTACAATAGTAGCTACATTTACGCATGTAACTCCTTTTGAAAATTACCCCCATACTTTGGATTTGCCAAACGTAATACATAAGGCCAGACCCTTCCCCATCTCTTTTCTCAAAAATGCCACCAATCTATCTCTGAACAATCAGCACATACTATCACGCAGGCAAATTTTGTAAAAGGCACATTTTGTGGCCAAAACACAGTTTTACCGCAGAAAATGCCTTTGAAAATTACCCTCCCTATCTATCAATCAGACAAGCATCAGCCTGAGTGGGAAAAGCAGTTAGAAAACCAGGAGTGGATTGATTTTGTGTGATTGCCTGGGTTAAGCTGGCCAGCTGGACTGTGCCCGGCACAACCTTCTATTTGCAGGAGTCTATCTGGGTATCATCGATTGGGGAGAGCCTGTTGCTATCCCCTTGCACTTAAGCAAAGAATAATCTAGAAGTGTAATAAATTGCTGCAGCTATCAGCCAATCTTTCAGGGAGTGCCATAAAGCAGCACACATTTAAGAGAAGCCACATGCACTTTCTGCTTTGTCTTATCCAAACTCTTAGCTGCTCATTGACTAAGAAAGCCTATGCAGAAAAGAAACGTGAAGAGGTGAAAATGGAAACTCACAGATGAGAAACCTTGTTGTTGAAGAAGTCTGCAAATATTACAATGTAGGCACATGACACACATTTGGGAATAACGGGAAGAGAGTAAATATAATGAGACATTTATAAAAGAGCTTTTCTAGTATGTACAAGTGGGAGAAAGCTGACCGGCCAGGTCCTGTATCTGCAAATGTTTCCTCCTGGGGTCCATGGGACGGCGGTTTTGGTCATATCTATGGAAGAAAAATCTCTCCAAAGAGCTTGTAAGTGACTTCGCTTATTATCCTACAATAAAGTTTATCACCGATGCATCAAAGTGCATGGCCTCATTGCCGATAGGATCTTAAGCACCTATGATGGAAGTTCCACCCTTTGTTGCCCTCTAGACAGGGGGGAAGCTGACCCTTCCCCCAGGACTCTTGAAAAAGCTTCTCCTGTCCTAACAACACTTTCCAGCCACTGAACCTGCCAAAATTTAGTACTCTGGCCCTTTCTTCCTTCCACCACAAATCCTAAGACTTCTCTGGAAATAGTCTGGTTATCCACAACATCAGTTCCCCTATTTGCAGAACCTGAACACGCCTCTATATGTTACAGCATCCAGATATAAAAATTGTTCGATATGGTTCAAGACAATATAATATTAAACAATAGCTCTAGCTGAATTAAAAATGTGTTTCTGTCACAGTCAATGCAGTTATAATCCTACTAGCTTTGACAAATATCTGGCAAGATTTAATCCTAATTCTCTCTATAAATAGGGCTTAATATAAAGCCCAGTGGACCATTAAAAGTCATAGAGAAATATGTCCATAGTGACAACATTTTTGTCCTCTGCCTGCTGAGTTCTTTTTTCTTGGGCAGCTCCATGTTATTTAAAGAGCTGCCACCAAGTCCTTCTGTGACCTACTGCTCTGTGAATGCCCACAGCAGTGGAACTAATCCATTAAATGCACATTATTTTCCATTTTCAAGATTTTAAGTGGAAATAAAGATTAACAAAAAGAAATAATAATAATGTGATCCTTTTTATTGGGACTCACTTAGTACATTTATTGACTTGCTCTCACAATTTACAGGCCCTTCCGCAGGCTCATTTTTTTGTGCATTTGAGTGGATTAAACACAGCAGCCACACTACTTTATCTAAGACTTAGCATTAGCTCAGATCACACGGGAGGGAGTTATGTTGTTCGTCAATGAAATACAGTATGTTAAATCTCGCTTTGGTGTAGGTCTCTTGAACATAGTAGCATTTGATGTCTCATGCTCTCCTGAATTGATCCACGCATGGGGTTGCGGGTAAGGGCGACTCCTTACTGATGACAGTAGGAGGGACTAAGGAGGAGGAGTAGCTTTCAACAGCTTTATAGGGCCACAGACTTCTCAGGAATGAAATCAGCACAGAAAAGGGGGATCTTAATTATTCTATTTCACCTGCAAATACCTTTTTCTATAATAACTTTTGCCAACACTACTTCTTTAAGAACATCCAAAAACTGGAAGAGGATATCTGTTAGCATATAATTCTACTGAACACCCAATGGAAAGGTCTCGCTAGAAGGAGGGGGCTGTAAAATGCAACGGTGACTTTGAGATATTACTATTTTCAATAAGCTTCTCGCCATCCTGCACTTGTGACAAAGGTGATTTTGTCAATTGGCTTTTTTTTTTTTTGCAATGTACCGCAATTGGTGGTAAAGGTCACGTTACACTAAGCAGTTGCAGTTTACCCATCGACATTAGGGAATAACCTGATTAATTTTGCTCTGGTCCTTGCTGCGTTGTTTGGATTTCATGCATGCAGGCCACATCCTGGATTGGCTTAAACATTACTGTTGTGTCACTCAAGCGCTCTGGGTCAGCCTGAGCTGCCAAGTGCACTGAACAATTTAATGGCAGTGAGCAAGGACCCCGAGTGCTCGCTCGCTGCACTTTCCAGGACTGCCCTAACTCTCCCATCCTGCCCTCTCCCCCTTCCCCCCCCCCCCCCAACACTGTAAGAATGCTGGAGTGAAACATGTTCTTCTTCTTTAGCTGGCCAGAGATGAGAGGAGAAAGCCAGTTCTGCATGGAAAGCCACCTTCTTGACCAGTGTTGTCTGCTGCATTAAAAAGGCAACTAAGAGCCGGGGAAGAAGGAGCAGGAGCAGCACACCCTCCCGGAAATGGGAAAGAAGCATACATACTCCTGCCTCCAGCACTGTAGGTTAGGAGGTGAGGAAGGAGCTGTGAGGGTACCGTGTCTCTTGTGGGAGAGGCGGCAGTGCTGAATATATGGGGAAGAGGTCACAGTGGCTAACAAAGGATATTAAAAGGGACAAGGAATGACCTTGGGGGGTGTATATTTAGATTTCTGAGTTACAAACATTTATCATAATCTTTAGGTGCTTTTGCTGATAATTCGCTACATTAAACAGAAGTAGGTGGAGGGGGTGCTGCCTTGGAATAATAATATACAGTGAGAGGGGGCTCTTTTACAGAAGGTAACAGAATGATTGTGTAAGGAATAACTTGAACCACGCATAAATAATACCCATGTGCATATGAAAATCTGGCAAGTGTACAGTTTCTAAAAACAAACAATCAATCAGTGCTGTGCACACAGCCGAAGCTGAACATGAAGACAGAAGAGGTAAGTGCACACGTCAGCTTCCAGGCTCTTTTTGGCTCCGTCGGAGAAAACAGCCCCGGGTCTTCAGTCTAACCAGCAGCCGAGGGCTCTGAAACAGCTCGGTGCTCAGCTTACAATTAACATTGCTCTGGGTTGCTTATGGCTATCTGCACTTTTCTTTCTTTCTTTACTCCAAACAACTTTCATTTGCTGGGCAAATCCCAAGTGACCAAAATGTAATTTGTTAAACTGTCAGCAATCAGCAGTCCCATTCCACTCCGGTTTAGTGTTTCTGCTGCTCTTCACCTCAAATGTCTGTCTGTGTCTTTCCAAGTGTTTTGCTAGACAGAACTTTCTTTTTTAATTAGTGACGACATGGACATTTCTTCTTTTCAGTTTGTGTGTGTTATTCATGAAGGTTAAGGGTCAGGCAGTGATATTTACAAAAGAACAGAATAAGACCTTGCCAAGTTGACACATTTAAGATACAAGTAGCTTCCTTAAGTTTTCAGAGCGTTTTTGTCTCCCAGGGTAAGAACAGTCTTGATTATTTGCACAATATTTGCCCCTATATTGCAAGAGATGGGAACGGAAGACATCAAAGTTTATCCAAGAGTCCCACATCATGGTGGGCAGCTTTGGAAGAGCGAGGTTTTTAAGCTGCCGGTGCGAGACTTCAAGATGTCAGCACTCTTGTTCTTTGGCTGTCCTTTCAGGAGCACACATTGCTGGACAGCGGCTCTCTCACATGTGCTGCTGTGAAGCAGCTGGAGCTCTGCACTCCAATCATTCAGGGATACTTAGGGAGGGATTTAGTGCCTTGCTCGTTCTTAAAAAAATACAGCTACGTTTCAGGGAATAATTTTCAAAGTCATTTTATGGGCATGAAACCTTGACAGGTGCAACTCATTTCCTCCTATCCCACCCTTCCCATCCCTACCACTCCAATTCAACCATTCCCTGGCAAAAAGACTGTAGCACACTGCTATTCAAGAAAAAAGATCTTTATTGTGTGTGTACACACACACACACACAAAAAGATTCAACCACTGAATATAAATGCATATACAAACTTAAATTCCCAAAATACATTTGGGGTGACTACGCCCTCATCTGCTGAATTTAAAATCACAAGTACTGCTGTGGAGCAGGTCATTATAGACACCAACCCCCTTTACAACATTTTGCTGTCTGGGACATAGGATGTCAAAGCCTTACGTCTAGAGTTAACCTGCAATCCGATCCTTGATTACCTGGGAAGATGTTCTCTGCCATGCGATGAAATCCTGATCTATAAAAGAGCAGGAGTTACTTACGAATATGCATTTTTTTTGGGGGGACGGGGGGACGGACGGACAACAGGCCAGTCCTGGCTGTGAAAGCTGAAGACGAAGCCTGAAACGATATTTCAAAACTATGCACATCTCTAGAATTTGCTGACTTTCAGACACTAATTCTGCGCATAACCCCTTCCCCCATGTAAGTCTTTGAAAATTACCTCCACAGTTTTTTGGGGAGGGGGCAGTGTTACAAGGGTCTAAAGTCCCTTGCACCCTAGGCAGATCAAGGTAATACCATCATCCCCAAAACCCACTCTGAGTTGAAAGTGCCCCCTTATAGTGGGAGATATATAGAAGTCCAGATTGTGTGTCTCTCATATGTATGGGGCTGTTTTTGCATGAGCAAAGCTTTTAAAATCTACCTGAAAGTGAGAGTCAAGTCCACAAATACATGGGAGGGATCCGAAGGAAAATGTATTAAGAACACAAATAGCAAAAAAAAAAAAAAAAAAGCATTTGGTTCATAGTTCATGCAATCAAATCAAATTTAGTAATTGCCAAACATTCAACAGAGACATGGAAACCTTGTCAGGCATCTTATCTTTAAGAAAATATTTGTTGATCTGATTCATAAAAGACAAATCTATTGTTTGAATACTTAAAAATGTCCTTACAGAGAAATTTAAAAATCTCCCTTCCATTCTTTATAACTGTCTGATGCAATTCAAAATCATCTTTTCCTATATAATTATACAGCATTCAGAATATCTAGACATAACATTACCTTCTTTATGGCTAGGAAATAAAGTTAAAACTCTGCATACAGTGGTAAAGTGTACGTGTGCATTGTGCACTGAGGATTTTCATTCTACAGCTTCTATTGAATGCTCAGCATTGTATTCACAGACTTTCCAAGAGAACTTACATGCATAAGTTAACTTTGAAAATTTTACGGCTATTGGCCCCAATAATCTCATCTAAATGTAACCTCCTCTCTGGAGGGTGTAATTTACGTATGTAGACTTACATGCATATTTTTTAAAATCAAAAGGTGTGCATGTAACTTCGTTGAAATAGTCTAATTCGGCAAAAACGAATGCAATGCTGCAGTCCCGGTTGCTAGGCTAGCGACCGGGTCCTTACCTCATCTGCCGCCCTCAGAACCGTGCCGGGACCCGCTGTGGTTTGGGCCTGCTAGGCCGCGTTGCAGTGGCATCTCCATGAGGGAGACACCGCCGAGGCCCAATCCTGGCCCCGCCCCCGCCAAGCAACGCGCGCGCGAAGGAGCAGCATTTAAAGGTTCAGCACCCGGAAGTGCTGGACAGCCCCCAAAATGACGTCAGACGCCGGCAGGGTATTTAAGCCAGCGTCTGCCTTCAGCTAATCGCCTTGCAATGAGGTCTCTCTGTGTGAGTAGATAGTTGCTCCTGCTGTTCCTGGATTCTGCTGCTGCTGTTCTTGATCCGCTCCTGCTGTTCCTCTACCTGCTTCCTCTGTTTCTCTGGCTCCTGACTCCGGCTTGCTCCTGCTTTTCTGTGTCTGCTGCCCGCCTCGACTTCCGGATCGTCTTGACTTCTCTTCGCTGCCTGCCACCTAAGTCCCAGCAGTCCTGGTCCTCACGGGCTCCTTCTGGGGGGACCAAGGACTTCCAGGGTGAAGATCTCCTCGCTTCGTTCCTCGCTGCCATCTCATAAGTCCCAGGGGTCTGGATCCTCACGGGCTCCTCCTGGGGGGGATCTCGGATCTCCAGGGTGAAGACTTCGCTTGGTCATCCAGTCTTGTGCCGCCTCCCGGCCTTTCCTCTTCTGTGGAGCCTCGGCTCCGATGGGCCGGCCGAAGGGTCCACCAGCAATAACATGCACATCTCTAGCAAATTCTAACAAGGGAGTCAGTACACGGATACTTCTGCTGTAGTGTGGAAAATTATGTGTGTACAAAGAGGGTATTTCAAGGGAGTTAGGGGGAGGGTATAAGTACTCATTGATGTATTTTAAAATTGGAGTATACACACACACACATCAAACATGTATGCATGCTTTACATTTTCTAATCAAGTTGCAGGATTTTGGGTGGGGGGTTTGGAACAAGAGGTGATATGAGTGAACTCGTGGAGAGTATGGATCGACTAGTGACAGTCTCGGCAAACTGGAGCTTGGAATTATGCACGCAACTCACCTCAGTCAACTTTATAAAATACCACTGAGGGATATTATGCACACATGTTACAATTATTTAATGCAAACAATATGAGGAGGTAATTTTCAAAAGATTTCACGTATAAATGGACTTTTGAAAATTGCTACGACATATCCTACTTTTACACACAGAACTACTTTGAAAATTCACTTTGAAAAGTACATGTGTGTACTTTTATAAAACAGGTGTCTAAACTATACAGATTCATGCATTAAAAATGTGTTTGCGCTGAAACATATCCACGTGCTTTCAGGGGTCCGGGGGGGGGGGGGGGGGGGATGGTGCTGATACCACAGCATTCTATAAATCATACGGCCCTTGCTGCAGAGTTTATATAATTCAAGCATAACTTTAGGCGTAGCTACGTAGGCAAGTATATGATGACTTATACACATTATTGAACATTACCCCTTCAGAGCCACTAACTAGTTCCTATTTATATAATCATCTTGAAATAATTCTCAGATTGAAGATGTAAAATGATTAAATAATTTATCATAACAATACACTAGAGCTTTTTTTATACTCATAAATCAAGTATTTCTGAGGAAATTTTGTGCTTCCATTTCCATGCTGTTGACCCACAAACCTTTTCCCCTATATAAAGAAGGCAGGATATATTAAGAACAGATGGCTCATATTCACCTATTTATTACTGTACCCTACCATACTGATCTTCTCCAAATTATGTATTTTGGCTGGATTATATAGTCTCTGAGCCTGTAGACTTTGAATTAGGACCAAACTCATTGCTTATAAGACATCAAACTGGACTGTAGCCTTGAGGAATAACAGTGAATGTTGTACACACGACATTCAACCCTTTAACAAAAATGTTAACTTCAACAGCAAGTCAGTATCTTTACAAGCACTTTCTATAACAATGCACATGTTTCATAACCCACCAAAATATTTAAATTGAACCGTCACTCAAGAGCTTGTATCTGCTAGCAGTTATAAATTACATTTAGAACTACATGTCCCCATAGTGCAAATAGGCCATCATCATTTATAATGTGGTATACAAGGAAGAAGCCTTGTACAAGAACACAATTAATTACAGCAAGGTCGTCTCAAAGTCAGTGCAGGCACATGTTGAAAGTTAAGACATTATAGTCCAAAACAGTGTAAGAAAAGATAAAGCATTAGCTTCGTCTTATGACAGTTGATAAAATTAATGAATACATTCTGTATTATGTACCCAGTTTACTGGCAGTAAGAGAGTTATGGACAATTTATTTTAACCTTACAAAGTCAATTATTAAAAGTATTCTTCGTAGATTGGTAATGTGGTTTTGGATATAAGATGTCAGTTTTACTGTTGACTGATTATTTTTTTTATATCTGTTTCTGTTTTTATTATGTGTTCCTTTGCTAGGAAATGTATGTATGTTTTCTTCTATGTACCTGTTTATATGACTCTGATGGGCCGGGGCAGTGGATAGGAAAGTTAATTGTGATCCACCTTGAACCATGAATGGGAAGGTGTGGAATATAAATATGTGTAAATAAATAAAATGAGAAATTGTGAATAAATACAATACATAAGAACATAAAATATGCCATAATGGGTCAGACCAAGGGTCCAATAGTGGCCAATCCAAGTCACAAGTTCCTGGCAAGTTCCCAAGCATAAGACAGATAACAAGCTACTATTGCTTATTAATTACTGTCATATCCTCTAGGAACTTATCCAAACCTTTTTTAAACCCAGTTACACTAACTGCTATAACCACATCTTCTGGCAATGAATTCCAGAGCTTAACTATTTGCTGAGTGAAAAATAATTTTCTTCGATTTGTTTTAAACGAGCTACTTGCTAACTTCATGGAATGCCCCCTGGCCCTTCTATTATCTGACAGAGTAAATAACCAATTTACAATAAAAGATACTGCAAACTGCAAGGAGCTCAAATAATCATGGACAATATTGCATGGAAAATGCCCCAACACAACAAACCCTTGGTACTGTGAAGAAGAGGTCTGTCATGATGATTTGGTGACAATGCTACTTGCCGCCATGCAAAGAGACTCTGGATGAAATTCTTGATTCAAGATTGGCCAGGGCTGGGCATTATGCAAAGGTAGTATTTATGCCCCTGGAGGGGAGAGAGTCATAGTCATAATCATCACAAATGACACTACCCAGTGACCATATTTAGGGCTTATGATTGCAGGGATCTGGAAGGAGCAAGGGTGCGTGGTCCCAAGCTTGGGACTGTCACGGTGACAGCTGAGCTACGAAAACTGGGAGAAGTTTATAAATTTGGTGAAATTATGCTCAGGTAGTTGTAAAATGAAGACTCCAGGAGCCACATATCCAGCCTGGATTCCAAATGAGCTGGAATCCCAAAGCGACATTGGGTAAGTTGCAGTCTAGGACTGTCTGTGAGGTTCTGTACAGCAGGAGCCCCTTTCACTGCAATGGCAACAGAAAGCATTTAAGAGAAATTATTCTATATGCTGGAACTGGACCTAGAGTTTGTGCTGCACTGTTTTCACAAATCAATTTGTCATAAATGTACATTTATATTCCATTTTCCACAGAAATAGAAATACAGTTTTCTAGCCTGGACTAAATTCATGAGGCTTTACCAGCCTTGGGCAAAACTAAAATATATACAGTGTGTGTTTTGTTTTTTTTTAAATTCCATTTACTTGTTATTTCCTTCTTTAGATCTTCACGTTATTATTATTATTATCATCATCATCATTTTTGTGGCACACGGTTTGACACACTGCCCCATGTTTGTCTGCCTGGTTCAGTGCCACACCACTTATTACCTGAGAAAAGGCTTCTGAATTGTCAAGCTGCGGGATGGAAGAGGAAGGCAGTGTGTGATACAGAGATTATGAAGCCTATGCAATAAAACTTGCACAAAACCAAATTTAACATGGACTCACAAAAATTTCATTGGTACGTTAAAAAATTTTACATTGCTGTAGTAAAAAAAAATGCCAGAAATGGTCTGCTCGGCTATTTCTTGTGCACAGAATCCTGAAAATGGCTTGGCTACATAGTATAAGCATGCTGCTTACTAAGGGCAAGCCTAATAGCATGAGCTACTCTATCTCAGAAGGGCACCAGCATCTGACTATGCCTCCCTCTGTGGTCACCTTGTAGTATAGTCCTACAATGCCTGCATTGCACAGTGTGCTATGGCTTCAAAGTTCACAGATGAGCTCTGCACTCGGATCAAAACAACTGGTGAACTCCAAAAAGGGTTTTGAGGGTCAGACTGCCTTTAGCCTCAAGCCTCTGAGGTCCTACAGTGGTCTTTGGCAATACTAACTAACAATATCTCATGCCCTCTTCAACACTTAGGATAAGCATAGACAACCCTTAGCCGCAAAAAAGTAAACAGATAGCAGAAGAATTTTTTTACTGGGTTTAGTCGGGCAGACTGCACTTTCCTATTCTCCTTCCTCTGCTGGCATTTAAATGTATGTCTGGTGACAGCCTTTTATTGTGGAGGAGGGGTGACCCACCCCATTCCCCAGCTAGTCACAAAAGAAGGGAATCTTTCATGCAGGGGTGGCCCCCTCCAGGGGTAAGTGTTTAAGCAGTGGGCGTGCAGTCCTGCTCCACCACACAAATATAAAGAAAGTTTTCACAGGGCACTAACACAACATGGGAGACAGAGGAGAAGGAGAGAATGACAGAAATGGCACACTGACACGCATTTGAGCAATTCAAAAATATATCCACCACACTTTACACAAGGCAAATGTATTTCCAAACAATAGATTCCCAGAGGACCAAGCTCTTTGCTGTCATTGACACTGTTAGTGTAGCCATGGACTATTGTAGCTTTTCAGAGGCTTGAAGCTGAAGAGCAGCCTGACCATCAAAGGCTTTTTGAAGCTGAGCAATAATTTTGGTTTAAAATGAGATCTGAGGTAGCAGAACACTTTATGGTGTTGCTATTGCTGGGTGTTTGCAGAGACAAAAATGGTCTGATGTTGGTAGTCTTCTGAAACAGGGTGGCCAGATTGCTTCCTGGGTATCCTTCTTGCATGCTCCCTTCTGTCTCCAACTATGTTCTCTTACACTACTCTTTTTGAAGATCCTTACTGACGCATAAGTCAAAAGAGTTCTAAATATGCGCTCATGCCAATGTTATGCTCTTCTAGAACTGTCTACTCTTCTTTGACCTCCTGACCTGGAGTACAGTAGCTTTCCCACCTCTTCCTTCTGCACTGTTCCATGTACCAGGCTTAGTTGTATACAACTTGGACGTCAGCAGGAGGAATTGAAGGGAAAAGAGAACCAAGAACGCTCAATTTAGCAGGCTCTTGCTATCTAGCTTGCCCTTGTAAACACCAATCCAAGGTAGTTATTATTAAATAGTGAGCATTTACTGAGAGCTCGCAAAATAGCATGAAGGGTGAGTATACCATGCTATTTAGTGTGGGCTTGATGCCCTCCTCATTTGCATATAATGTTCCTTTATATACATGCAGGGGCATGCAATTTTTAGCATGCTCAAGATAATGTGCACATCGAGGCCTTCCTGCATAGCACACTTATTAATGTGTATGTTAAAGATGATTCCAATGACCCGCTACAGTGCATAGGCAGTTGCTGTGTTTTCTTTACCTTTCTGTTCAGACAGAGGATGCTTTAAGTAAAACACTCAGATTGCATCAACAATGAAAGGTAAATGTCAGACACTCCTTTCTCAGAGTCTACCCTGATCCTGTGTAATAAGCAGGGATATGCATTCATTTCTAATGCAACAAATGAGGCAATTTTTTGTTTTGAATGGAGTAAACCAAAAATAGCCTCCTATGAATATTTCTGGGATTACCCAGCCAGGGCCTTTGCAGGGCCTTTTTTTAAACAGTTTTTTTTTGGGGGGGGGGGGGGGGTGTTTTTGTATTCATGGCATTTTTCAAACAAACGAAAAAAGGCCTCTGGCTGTTTTGACTGCCTCTCCGCATGCCAAAAAAATAATCCAGGCTGCCCCGGAGCTGGTTTGGCTGGGGTCTGCCTTGAGCTGGGCCTGCAGCCCAAGATGAGCTCAGTGCTAGTGCATGCCCCAAGCTGGGCCTGGTGCCAGGCCTGGCATTGGATCCTGACCCAAATTGGGCCAGCACTAGGGCCTGCCAGGAGTGAACCCCTCACTGGGGCCAGGGCAGGGGCTATAGCCCTTTTTCCATGTTTAAAAGTGTCAGGGCTGGGCAGCTCTCTACTCAGCCCCCACTAACCCACACCCTTGTTTGAAAAGGGTAGGTGTGATGCCCAGTCACTCCCGCCTAGGTCGCAGCACTTTAAATAGGGCGCCAACTGCTTGGAGGACGGTGCTGAAATGATGTGGCTTCAGGGCTTTCCACCAGAGCGGCCATCATCATTTTGGCACATGGCCATACGTACATCTAAATGGCGCTGACTGCTTTGGTGCCATCCTCTGGGTGGATGGTGCAATTTTTTTAAAGTACTGGGAGCTGGGCAGAAGTGGGATGATTCCTGCCTTTTTCAAATCAGGATCCATGAAGTGGGTAAGTGGGGGCCCAGAGTGGGAGCTCCCTAACCCCAGCACAGGCCCTGGGCTGGCTCATGGGCAGTTTTTTGGCCTGGAATTGCCCAGCCAGGGCCACATCAGGCCTTTTTATTTTATCAACCACCCCCCCCCCCCAAATTAAACAAACAAACAAAAAAATGAACCAAACTAAAATTTGGGGCTGCACATCCCTAGTAATAAGGTGCAGGATATGGAACTGAATTTCTTATGGCTTTGTTCTATAGAGCAATCTGAAATGCAGGAAATCACAACATTAATAGATGTAAGCTGCATGGAACTTCTGACTCCCATAGTCAGCACGACTTGTGAAATGTGCAACAATGAAAGGCCTGCTGAAGAATAGAAAGCTAATGACGCTGGCCCTTTGTCTTGGGGCAGAGGTATTAGGAAGCCTGTGGTTCAGGAAGAATTGAAGAATTAATCTGGAATACATAATGGGGTGCATTTAGCTATGAAACAGCTCCAGCAGCACAAGCTCCGACAATTGATAGAATATTTAAATACCTTGGAAACGAGCTATTTCTAGTCTGGGAGCAGCATGAATGCAAGTCCCCCCAATTAAAATAGCAAAATTGATCATGTACACAAGCAGTGTAAACAGTGCATTTCTAAAGAGAGTCCTTTTTGTGAATAGTGAGAAATGGGAGGGCAGAGAACACATGCAGATGACGTATGTTTACTTCTGGTAGAGAAAGTGTACAAATGGTGCTACTTCAGTTTTTACAGGATTTTGGGGCAGTGGTTGTAGCTAAAAGCATATCTGATATCCTGATGTTCTGTATTTACATTGTGGCTGCTGTGCAAGAGTCTATAAGACATCGATTATCAGGAAAACATTAAACAGAAAGACCTGGCTATTCGGCAATTACCTTTTCTTAATGACACACACACACAAAAAATCTTTTCTCCCCTCTTGCCTCATTGATCATAAAAGGTATCTTGGTAGAAGTAGTAAGTGAATAGTAATGAGCTTGTTTACAGCAGTAGACCTAGAGGCAGGAAAAGAGGGAGGCACAGTGGTGCAGGTCTCTTACAACAGCAATGCAAAGAGCAAGGAGCAACGTGAAAACGCGGATTCAATACGATACGAAATGCTGCCCTGCCAATGGCAGTTCTGAATCAACCTGAATTCACATCGCTAAAACCCACCAGGTTCTCGCCCTTCCATCGGCATATTCTGATTTGCAATGGCTTTGCTGGATAAAGGAGTGTGGTTGCCATGTTCGGCCATTTGCTTTGACCCGACGAAAGGAACTTGATTCCCAAAGGCAAGCCAAAAAATGTATGACGCTAGTCCAATAAAAAGATATCGGCCTAGAGGTTTTTGGTTAGCCTTGATTTCTGCTTAATGGTTTCCCTAAAACATCTTTCTGGATTGAAAGATCTTAATGGCCCAGCCCAATGGCACTGGAGTACTGATGCCTTTTTCCTGTGCACTTTGGCTCCTTAAGGCTGTGAATGCTGTGACGGGTGTTCTCATGAGCCTGGGCAAGCAGAATGTACTGGTGATCCTGATGTTAGCCTAAGGGGGATACCTGCTGGCTAGCTCCTAGCAGCACTGAAAACAATTTCCAGCACGACGTGTGCTCTGCCTTCATGACAGGTTCTGCTTTGGCCCCTTTGTGGCCAGCCTGGATATCCTGATGGCTGACTTGAGTGGCAGCTGCCGCAGCATCTGACAAAACATAAGGAGAGGACGGAGGGAGGTGCATGCCTGCAAAGGGAACAGGTGGGGGTTCAGGAAAACCCAGTTAGGATAATAGCACCATGGATGGGGCTTGAGGAAGCTAAGGCAAACATAAAAGGTCACATGGATGCATGCAGCTGTATTACCATGTGTCTGGTTTCTAAAACTCTAATGCCTTATGCCGGCAATATTTTCTCACATGCATCTCACTTAAGGAAAACCTCTGTCATACGAGTAAGAATAACAGCCCTCAGGATGGAAACAACCTCAGGATTGGAAAACCAGATGTTATAATGCACTAAGTCTTTCTCCATGGTAGTGAAAAGTGACTCTTCTGCTGCTCACTCTGTCTGCTTAACGTGTGCCCCTGAAACGCACTGGCCTGAACTAGCTGTCATAGGCGGGCCCTGCGGCTTTCGCTTGCTTTCATCAAGGACCTCATCTTTGCATATAATCCTGACTTACAGCGCTGTGCACATCGAGAAGCGCCACAGGAGGACTTAAGGGATCTTGCATGTGTGTGTGGACCTGTGCTGGACGATTCACTCTTTGCTAGCCACGGTTAACAGAGATGGGGGTGGGACCTGTTGCACAAAAAAAGAAAAGTATGAAACCTGTAGTACGTAGCCCTTAAGAATTATTCATGAAAAATATTCCTTTTGGCCTTAATGATTTGCTTCAAGCTCATAAAAACTTATTCTTCACATCCCTTTATACATGAATTCATCATAAGAACATAAGAAATTGCCATGCTGGGTCAGACCAAGGGTCCATCAAGCCCAGCATCCTGCTTCCAACAGTGGCCAAACCAGGCCATAAGAACCTGGCAATTACCTAAACACTAAGAAGATCCCATGCTACTGATGCAATTAATAGCAGTGGCTATTCCCTAAGTAAAATTGATTAATAGCCATTAATGGACTTCTCCTCCAAGAACTTATCCAAACCTTTTTTGAACCCAGCTACACTAACTGCACTAACCACATCCTCTGGCAACAAATTCCAGAGCTTTATTGTGCGTTGAGTGAAAAAGAATTTTCTCCGATTAGTCTTAAATGTGCTACTTGCTAACTTCATGGAATGCCCCCTAGCTCTTCTATTATTCGAAAGTGTAAAAACCAAGTCACAACTACTCGTTCAAGACCTCTCATGATCTTAAAGACCTCTACCATATCTCCCCCTCAGCCGTCTCAGCAGTCCCTTATGTTTGCTGAGAGTTAGGAGGCAGAGAGGAGTTTCAGCTTAGTTGTTTTTTTTCAGGCCAAGTCAGAGGAGCCAGGCAAGCCCCTCCATGGTTGTCCTGAACAGGGTCAGGAGGCAGGGCCGCCATCAGGGCAGTATTCTTGGGCCTGCAGTATGGGGCCCCAGGATCTACTGCCACATATGGGGGCCCGCAGCCGCCAGGCGGCAGGTGCGCTTGGGGGATGTATTAGTTCATGGCAAAGAGGCCCACTGAGGCTCTCTCCAACAGTCTGTCACCCAGGGGCCTACTGAAACCTGGAGCCGGCCCTGGGTGCGGGCCCCAGAGAAGGGAGAGAATCAATGCTATGCGTGTCTTTTAGACACGCATAGCATTGATTTACAGAGCACCGCAGACAGAGACTCGTCCGCGCGCTCTGTCCTGCCAGCGTTCACTGTCTGACGCGGCTGTGACGTCACCGCCGCGTCAGACAGTATGCGCCGGCAAAGCGCGCGGGCCGTCACTGTCTGCTTGCTAGCTGGAGGCCGAGGAGCCGCGGAGTCCCCGGAGCGCAAAGGGTAAGTAACAAGTTTGTTTTGCCGGTGCATTATCTATTTATTACTGGGGGGACGTCTGGTGCATTATCTATTTATTACTGGGGGGAGCTGGTGCATTATCTATTTATTACTGGGGGGACGTCTGGTGTATTATCTATTTATTACTGGGGGGCTGGTGCATTATCTATTTATTAGTGTGAACTAGGCCTAACAAGTCAACCGCTGAATGAATGGCCACATGAGGGAGGGTTTACATTGAATTTTCGGCTTCCGTAATCAAGCACATAATGTGTATGATCGGGAAGGCCCAAAGCATAGTAAGACAGTTTTTTATGTGCGAGAAGCACTTTTTTTCTCTTTTCTTGATTAAATGCATTTTTTTATTATAAGCAGCAGCTACTAAAATGATTTTGCAACAGACTTTCTTTGTTATATAGAACACAGTTGGAACACAGCCTTATACATAGTAAGCAGTTTATCATAGACCTTGATTACTAGCAAATGTTCATTATTTGTCTCTAGTAAATTCTGATAACCCCAAAGAATGTACCATCACAAATCTGGCTCTCAAAAACGGAAGCAGAAAAGAGAGCGTAAAGAAGAAGAGGAAAAGTTGAAGAAAAAAAAACTCATACAACAGTACTTTCAAAAGCCACAAAGTGACAGGGGAGATGAAGTTCAGGAAATGCAAACAGAAGCTTCTCATGAAACAGTTGAGCCGACTACTTCATCCTGTCAGGTAGCTGCACCTGTGAGCATTTCTTCAGTGATAGAAGAAGAGGCTGAAACATTGTGTAGTATGCCACCATGTGCAGTATCAGAAGACGATGTAGACACACGGTCCTGCACCTCGTCACCGAAAAGACCTGTCATTATAGATGAAGATTCGTCTTCAGACCAAATTGTGACATCCCGTGTTTGTACAGAGGTGGAAGAAGAAACACCTTCCTGCACAAATGCAAGTTCCTACCCTGAGAATGACGATGTTGCCCTAAACACAACTTCAATAGAACAGTCACACGAGGAAGAAATTGACTGGAAAGACCCAGCACTATGGCCAGATGTCCTCAAAGACAAAGAAAGAGAGAAGATTGTCCTTTCTGGACTTTTCAATGTCGAGCAATTAAAGAATATGGCACAATCACTACCTAAAGATGCTGACACTCGTTCTTTCAGTGATTTTCTTCTATATGCCAAGTCATCAAATGGACGTGAGAAGATTTTAAGAGATTGGCTGAGATGGAGTCCAAGCAATAAAGTACTGTATTGTGTAACTTGCATGGCATTTACTAATGACTCTATATGTAAAACAGGAAGCATGCTTAGTAGGAAGGATGGTTTTGATCCATCGAAGCACAAGTGGCATCGGTTGTACATAAAGTTGCCAGAGCATGAACACTCTTCACAGCACAGAAGGAACTACTGGAGGTGGAGAACACTTCAAAATTCTATAGGTGGTCATGGTGTTGACTATGAGATTCAAAGAAATTTGTCGAAGGAAGCCGATAAGTTTATAGCTCTTTTAGAAAGACTTCTGGATGTCACATTGCATCTGGCTTCAAGAAACATGGCGTTCAGAGGAAGTTCTCAAAGAATTGGAGAAATCCATAATGGCAATTTTTTGGGAACTTTGGAAATCTTGGCAAGATATGATAATTTACTGAGAGAGCATTTGGAAAAAGTCAAAGCTAGTCAGGAAAAGGGAAAGAAACTTTCAGCTCATTATCTGTCTTGGGCCACACAAAACGAATTCATTAATATTTGTGGAAAACATGTCCTGAATTCTATATTGTCAGAAAGGAAAGAAGCAATATACTTTTCAATAATATGTGATTCTACACCTGATTCTTCACATACGGAACAGAATGCAATCGTTTTACGATACGTTTACAGAAAGCCCCAAGACGGAAAATGGAACATTCGGGAAAGATTCATTGAATTTTTTGATTTTTTTCAGAAGACTGGAAAAGAAATTGCAGACATGATCATGTTTAGGTTGAATGAACATGCCATTGACCTTAAAGACTGCAGAGGACAGGGATATGACAATGGTGCCAACATGTCTGGCAGAATTAAAGGTGTAAGAGCCAAAATCCAGGAGACATACCCAACAGCTATTTTTTGTCCCTGTGCTGCACATTCTTTAAACCTTGTGGGAGTGCATGCAGCCGCAAGCTGCCCTGAAATGAAGACCTTTTTTGGAAGTGTTAACAGGTTATATGTTCTGTTCAGTAGCAGCCCTGCAAGATGGAACACATTGATTGAAGAAGTTGGAAGGTCCCTGCATGGTTTAAGTGACACTCGGTGGAGTTCAAGAATAGAGGCTGTACGTCCAATTGCGCAGAATCTGCCAAGCATTTTAAAGGCTCTGGAAAAAGTTCTTGCATCCAGAAAACTCACAAATGATGCGCATTCAGATGCCCAAGGTCTATATGACTATTTTTTATCCTTTCGGGCAGTGGTTTTAGCAACATTCTGGGTAAAAGTGCTTACCAGCTTCGAGGAGAGAAACAAAATACTTCAATCAAGGTCTATTTCTATGGAAATTGGTGTCGCTAACATTAAAGCTCTCTCTGAAGAGATGAAACTGCTTCGAGAAAAGTGGCCTGTTTTACTTTCTGAAGCTAAAGCTGTGGCAGATTGCATGGAGATTCCCAAGGAACTACTGAACCCTCAACAATTGCGGCAAATAAAGTCAAGGCATCATGATGCAATAGATCCTGAAGATCATTTTAAAGCTAATGTCTTCCTTGTGGCAATGGACACAATAATTTCTGACCTTCATCAACGCTTCCAGTCTATGGAGGAAGTCTGCAAGCTATTTTCTCCAATCTTAAAAGTGAGAACAATGAGTGAAGAAGATCTGATGGCATCGACTGAGGAATTGATCTCAGCATACCCTGAAGATTTTACATCATCTTTACTCAGTGAGCTGCAACATCTTCGGAAAGTGTACGAAGCTACATTTCCAGAAGACATGGGTCCCTTAGATTTGCTTAACTCAATCTACAAACTAGAGCTTCAAGGAATATTCGGAGAGGTGTGTATTGCTCTTTGGATTTTCACCACCCTCCCACTTTCAGTGGCGGAAGGAGAGAGGGCATTTAGCAAACTTTCATCAATCAAGAACTATCTGCGTTCTACAATGAGTGAACAACGTCTAAACGGCCTGGCAATTCTCTCTATTGAGCATGAGCTTGCCAGACAACTCAGTTACAAAGACTTAATTAAAGATTTTGCAAATCAGAAAGTAAGAAGACTGATTGCTTCATAAACCTGAATTTGCTGTTATTTCCACTATGAGTCGAGATGGACACAATTCAGTACTCACACTGAACTGCTTTATTGGATAGAACCCACTGGATTTCTCAGATACTGTGCATTTATCTAAGTGATTTGAGTTTGTTGACTTGTTTTTATTTTTTTACACCTATGGTGGAGTTTACACATAGGTATAAACATTGTTGCATATACTTTATCCACTGAATGCTTGTGGCCCAGACATTTTGGCTGTATGGGGCCTCAAAATTCCTGATGGCGGCCCTGTCAGGAGGGGTTTCCTTTTCCAGTCCACTCACTGGCTGGTTAGGATTTTCCCTCTGGGTATATTTTTCGGGTTTAAGGTTTTAAGTGGTAGGAGCCTTGTGAGAGTCTGCACACCACCTGGGCTCAGGACATGGGGAACCCCCCCCGTGTCTGGGGGCTGTGCATGTTGGGGGAAGACCTGCCCGCCATGAGGGTGGAGGGGTGACAATGACCTGCTGTAAGGAGGAACTCCTTACAGAAGGGGAAAAAACATTTTGAGTTCAAGATCCAGGAGGAAGTTTTGGCTACCCTTCCTTGCTCTCTGAAGCAAAGAGAGCTGCTTGCTTCAAGGGGATTCCTCCCCATCAGGGATCCAGAAAAAAGAAATAATGAGACTGTGTAAGAACCATGGAAATCCAGAAGATCTGCTAATCGTGAGTAAGGGAAATCAAACATCTCTGCGAACACCCATCCGGTGTTTTCACTACCCTGGAGAGAGAAAGAAGAGTTAACTCTCTGTGCCTTAGACTCTTAACCAGTTTTAGCAGACCAAGTTAAAGAGACCCTGCCCACCTGGGAGCCCCACTTGACCAAAACCTGGAGAGTGGAAGTTTCCCTGGCCCCGATACGCGAGTCCTGCACAGACATAAGGAAAAAGAGACTGTAAGAAAAGAAAAAGGGAATTCTGAGGTGCTGCAGTTTGTGCCATTCATCATCCGTGTTTGAACAGTAAAGACTTTAATTTTGGACACTAACTCAGTGACCTCGGCGTATTTCTTTTGCACTGACTGCACCCACAGCGAGGATAAGAGCCCTCCCCCAAGGGAACACATTGGGCCCTGGAAATAAATCTTTCCCACCTACAAAGAGTCCGGCCCTGGAAGTGAGAGAGACCATGAGAGAACTAGCCAGCCCCAAAGAGAAACACATTCTTTTATGGCCCCACTCGTGCAGGACAGGTACACCGGGGTGGGGGGTTACACATAGTCAGTGTCTGCAAATTACAGCGGCCAGAAATCCCTGGTATCATGTAATGGACTCTACCGAGAGCCTGATGAGAACCATGGAAACGCTGTGCTGAAAGCAGAACGACAGGCAAAAAGAAAAAGTTCTTAGGATGGGTGAGGTTTTCACCTATCGGGGACTGATACATTATTTAAGGTGCATCTGGCTCACTTTTATTTGTTAGTGTCATCTATGTCTGTCGGTTTGATGGTTTATTATGTGCGTTATATGCTCCGCCTTGAACGAAGGATTACGCAGGCTATAAATCTTTAAAAGGAAATAAATAAGTCATACCCACTGGATGTCAGACTTGTGCATTAACTAACAGACTTTGGCCCCTAAATTACTCTCCTAGACAGCACAATCAAAAGGAGAAAATGAGCAAAACAATAGGCTCGCCTTTCAAAAGAGATCATAACAAAAGGAGGATATTTTTAATTTGACTGCATGGTTATACTATTGTAACTCCGACCTGGGATCTCCTTAAGTTGATGGGGCACACACTCAATACTGGGGCTGAGTCCTAGCCTCACCTTATCAGCCCCAAACTGCAGGTCCTCCACTGGGGAGAAGGATGAACCTCCAAGGTCCCTCGGCGTTAAATGTATTATCTTCAACTGGTCTGGGGTGAAAAATATGACTATATGGCGCAGGATACAGGTCTTTTGGATAATCTGCATCAGTGCAACTTAAAAGTAGAAAATCCTTAAATCTGCAGTCCCTTCTCTCTCCTTGGATGGAATGAAGCTGCCCTAGGCAAACTGGAGAAGGTTCCTCCTATCCCCTCAGGATTGCTTTCCTGGGCTCCACTGTTTGCTCTTGAACGCTCTGGCTTTTCTCTCCTCCTCCTCCTCCTCCTCTTGGGTATGCTGTGGGTGCCTCCTTAGCTGTTTGCTGTTAAGTGAGATCCGTGTGGTGGCTCAGCTTCTCTTCTTGCCTCCCGGGTATGGTGCCAGCTGGGTATCCAATCCTTCTTCTGCCAATTGCCAGATGGCAGCAAAAATCTCTCTAATGAAACATCTGGATGACTTGTGGAAAATCAAATCCTCACTTATCTCTCTTTCTCTTCAGTAAAAAAAGGGTGGGGGTGGGGGGGAGACCCAACAAATATTACACAAATGGGAAAACTACTCAAAAAGAGAGAGAGAAAAAAATGATCAACCCACTAGATGCAAGTTCAAATTAAAACTCTTCAGTCAAGGGTTTGCACCTATACTAAGCAAATTTAAAGGAAAAAAAAGTTCCTTTTCCCTCAACTCCAAACTCAAAAATCCACTCAGCCACTCTGGGGGGGTCACTTGATTATATGATCAGGAATAAATCACTGCGGCAGCTTCCGATGGGGGGGGAGGGGGGGGGGCGAGGTGCTTAATCAGAAATGATGCGTTCCTCCACTCTCCATTGCCTAAGTTACTAGGCCATGCTCCTTAGCAGGGATCCCAATAAGGCCCTACAATATTTTTTTGACCTTTTAACACCACATGAGACTGCTACTGCTACTGGCTGTGCTTCTGTTTCTCTTTAAAAAAAAAAAAAAATTTTAAAAGCCCAGCAAGCGGCCTGTCATATGCTTTAGATAAAGACATGGAGCAGCTACAATCGGTTAAATCAAAAATTTTACTCAGTGTTCCCTACCCCTGCATGTGCTGAGGGCTTTTTAACATTCCCTGGTGAAATAAAATGGGGAAAGGGTGCAGTGGGACAATCCTTAAAACGTTGCTCTTCTTGCAGATTGTATAAATTATAGTTTTGCTTTAGGAACACAAGATGCACAAATGTGGATGAACACCACTTTCTCTAAGATGATAAATCCTGATATCCGCGCCTTCATTAAGGTAGGAATTACACAGCACAGTAGCTGTCACAGAGCTGCAAACATTTTTTAATTTAAAAAGGATTGTAGAGATTTTGAAATATGTGAGTATCAGAGCTGCCATGTTACCCAGCTCCAGGAGGGAAATTTGGGTTATTCCTGGATTACTTCAGCCCTCTCCTGATGCACTGTGGGAACCGTAGTACCGATTTCAATGAGTTGAATCAGGGACTACAGATATTGCCATGCGTTGGATGTAAGTTCAAAACCAGGACCGGGCAAAACAATCTCCCTCACTAATAAAAATAGTCACACATATACATATGCTGAGGCTTTAGTTTGCTCGATTCGATGGGTTTTTTGAAGCATTTTTCTAGGAGACATTTGAATGAGCATGTACCCACTTACAGGCCGATACAGTACAGTACGCTCCGGCGGAGCGCACTGTTAACCTTCGTTTGGTCGCATGTTTTCGACGCGCTAGCTTTACCCCTTAGTCAGTAAGTAAAATGTGCAGCCAAACCACACATTTTACTTTCAGAAATAAGCACCTACCCAAAGGTAGGCGTTAATTTCTACCGGCACCAGGAAAGTGCACAGAAAAACAATAAAAACTGCTTTTCTGTACACCCTCTGACTTAATATCATGGTGATATTAAGTCGGAGGTCCCAAAAGTTAAAAATAATTAAAAAAAATTTTTTTTTAAATCAGCCCGCGGCTTGAAAACCGGACGCTCAATTTTGCCGGCGGCCAGTTTCCAAACCCGTGGCTGTCAGCGGGTTTGAGAACAGATGCCGGCTAAAATGGAGCGTCGGCTGTCAAACTCGCTGACAGCCACCGCTCCTGTCAAAAGAGAGGCACTAGGGACGCGCTAGTGTCCTTAGCGCCTCTTTTTACCGCGGGCCCTAATTTGAATATTTTTTTTTACTGAATCGCGCGCACAGGAGAGTGGCCTGAGCGGGTGCTCGCCCGCGACTTTTACTGTATCGGCCTGTCACTTTGAAGTATTCTGATGAGCCTTGATAACTCAGTGGCTTTTTGTGTCTTAGCATTTTGGTATGACGCTGTGATAACACCTCTCTTTGAACTGGATGTCACACTGTAAGAACCGCACAGGAGGATTTTCCTCTGATGATCAAGATTTGAGCGAATACTACTTCTGATTTCGAGTGGACTATTTTTAGAGTTGTTCTCCTGAAGCAGCCTCATTTTCGAGGCAAAACCTGGGCCTCCATCAGGATTTTTTCAGATAAATATTAGGACTCTGGAAATGGAACTGCTGTTTTTTGAAGATTAGTTGGTGCGCATGAGGAGGAGTTTCCAGTTGGAAGTCGCATCATTTTTTCATATGAAGCATTTTGGGATTGCGAACACAACTGGAAAGTTATGTTTTTTCAAGTTTTAGTTCTGTTATATTTGTTTTTATAGGTAATTGTGTGTATGAGTGGGCACTCTAGTATGTATATGATTATTTTTACTAGCAGATACTGATTGTCAAAAATCTTTGAACATGAGTAAATATAGTGTACAGTTTATACACAAGATATATTTATGTTAATTTATATTAAGATATGTGTTTGAATAAAATATTTTTAAAATTTTGTATTAGGGATCGCTTAAAATTGATTATATGCTTACTTCTATTATTCTGATATATTCCCTTTGCATTCCCAGTTGATAGCCGACAATAAAAGCTCTTGTGATTAAAGCTTCAGTATGGGTTCAATTCTGTTTGATCTGGAAGCCCAGTGAAGCACGAGAAAGCTGCACCCCCCCTCAAAAAAAAAAAAAAAAAAAAGGCTGTACATACCATTTAAAAAAAAAACTCTTCTATTAAACAAAATGATTTCCTCCCCTAGTATTACACTTTAAGCCTTTGTTTGCCTATATTTTCTGCTCACATAAGAGACCAAGAAGAAAGAAGTCAGCCGCTCCCTGCCCCTCTCCTCGAGAACAGGATTCACCAAAGCCCAAAGAGTGGCCGAAAACAGGAAGATGATCACAGCAAACAGAAGGCGAGGTGAACTCTCCCGTTTCCCTGAGAAGCTGTGGTCCTCGCCTCAAGTTTCAGCTGCATTTCCAAGGTCCCTGTTCTGGTGTCAGTCTCACCCAGCTCAAGATCCTGCCCTCAAGTCCAGTCCCGGCCTTGCTTCCAGCCTAGTCCATGCTCCAAGCTGCAGATGCAGTTCTTGCTTCAGCCCTTGCTCTGGTCCACAGATGCAGTACTTGCTTCAGCCCTTGCTCTGGTCTGCAGATGCAGTTCTTGCTTCAGCCCATGCTCCAAGCTGCAGATGCAGTTCTTGCTTCAGCCCATGCTCCAAGCTGCAGATGCAGTTCTTGCTTCAGCCCTTGCTCTGGTCCGCTGATGCAGTTCTTGCTTCAGCCCTTGCTCTGGTCCGCAGATGCAGTTCTTGCTTCAGCCCTTGCTCTGGTCCGCAGATGCAGTTCTTGCTTCAGCCCTTGCTCTGGTCCGCTGATGCAGTTCTTGCTTCAGCCCTTGCTCTGGTCCGCAGATGCAGTTCTTGCTTCAGCCCATGCTCCAAGCTGCAGATGCAGTTCTTGCTTCAGCCCATGCTCCAAGCTGCAGATGCAGTTCTTGCTTCAGCCCTTGCTCTGGTCCGCAGATGCAGTTCTTGCTTCAGCCCATGCTCCAAGCTGCAGATGCAGTTCTTGCTTCAGCCCATGCTCTAGTCTGCAGATGCAGCTGCTATTCTAAGCTTCATTCCTGCTCCTGCTTCCAGCTCCAGTGCCAGATAAGGGTTGCCAGCTGGCATTTGGATTGGCCAAACAGACTGATCTAGTCCTGGTTTTGTCTCACTGAATGCATGGATTTGTACTTGTGATTTTCTTAGGGAAATCAATGGGACAATCTGAATAACAAATTCATGCATACAGTGGGGAAAAGCCAGAACTGGATCAGCCTGTTCATCTGACCTAGGGTCAATTGGGCAACCCTAGTTCTAGGCTTCCACTCTAGATCCTCAGTCATTCCCTGTTTCTGCTCTGAGTATCAGCTTTATGTCCCAGTTCCAGTTTTAAGTTCCAACTCTGACTCCAGTTCCTGGTTCCGAGTTCCAATTCCAGTTTCAGCTCCAAGATGTCAGGATTAGAGATGTGAATCGGAACCAGAATCGGTTCGGATTTCAGTTCCAATTCACATCTCTAGTCAGGATACTCCCCTCAACCCCAAACTCTTACTCATGAGTATCAGTTTCACTTGGGAACCTAACAAGGCATTAGCCATTATTTTTTTGAAAATCTGGTATGTCACCATGTGCAAGTTATTCGACTCTGATGATTTGCCATTAAAAATCATGTTTTCCCCATCACATTGTACTGTCAACCACCTGAGGTCCATGGTCAAGTCCAAACTAGTTTCAAGTCACAACATGGATTTTTTTTTTTTTTTTTTGACGGAGAGCTTTTTTTTAATCTGCAGTTCTGAAAATGATCTAATCCCAAGCAGATAGATCCTCCAAAGCCCATAGACCAAAAGAGGTTTGGATTTTTCCTGCTTTGATTAGCTCATCTCTCCATAGTATGCACTCATCCTTCAAAATCAAAAGAAAGATTATTAACCCATGTGACAAAAATAAGTGATTCAAATTAGGGATGGGACGGTCTAGGTCTCATAATCTGAGGTCCCTTTGCTGAGTGGACCGTTGGTTACATTCTCAATCATGATTAGCACAAAAATCTCAATGAACACAAATCTCAGAGCAAAACATTTCACGAGAGAGAGAGAGAAAGATGGATAATGGCCGTGAAGGGTATTTCATTTTGCATCTGTCCTATAATGCACAGGGACCTCATCATACATTAAATTAAAGTCTAATCTTAGCGCTTTCGGTACAGTGTTCGGCTTGAAACCTCCTCTCGCTCTCTCACCATGCCCATCTCAAATTAAAACTCTGATCATCCGTTTGCAGCAAGGAACCTGAGCGATTTATTTTCCTGATTTAACATAAAAGCAATTTATGCATTCATCTTATCTCTCCTTAACAGTCCATAAAAAGCCACTGAATTCCTAAGGGAAATAGGAAGGGCTCTATTGGTATTCTTTTCACAAAAAGGGCAAGCATGCCGGGATCTCATCCTGGTAAGAAACTCCAGTGTGCTGGAGCTTGACAACTTTTTCGGTGTAAGATTTTCACAAAGCAATATGCATGAGACACTAATAATGTGCAATATATGACAGCCTGAAATAAGAGAAAACAAGAATCTAATAGACCAGCTGATTAACTCTAAGAATCCCTTCTGCTAAATACTACAGTGCTAATTTTGTGCATATTTTCACCTCAGTTGGATCTCATCCCACCAACTGCAATGGGTGGAGCGCTTGTCGACCAATGGACAGTCAGGCTTTTTATTATACGAGGCTGAAGGAAGGTTTTACAATAAAAGTACAAGATGCCAGGTCCTCTGCATTGCTTGCCACTTTAAGAGATTAGGAGGGCAATTTTCAACATCTATTTACCCTCGTAAATGGTCTGAAAATTACCCACCCTGTACGCAGGTAAAGGTACACCCGGGGATCACCAACATGCATGCTTTTACCGGCAGGAAACGTAGATGGCATCAGAGACAGGGTTAGGTGGGGGTGGAAGGCAACACTTGTAGTTTTGCATTTTCAAAACAGCACACATCATTCTCTAGGGAAAAAATATCCACAGGAAAAGCAGACAGAAATCTCTGCTGCTACGTTTCCCTAGGCAATGTTCAAAGGAATAGGGATAATATCCTTGTACTTTCCCTTTAGAAACTGGTGCACAGTATGCAGGGAAAAGTGCCCACAGGCTTTGCAACAATCCGCATAGTTTAAAAAAATTGCCCCCCCTAAGAGGGTAATTTTCAAAGGGACTTCTGCAGATGAAGTAGTACTTTACCCACAGAAATGGCCATTTAGAGCCACAGCTCTCAAACTAATCCTTGGGTCATACCCAGCCAGTTGGGTTTTCAGGATAACCACAATGAATATGCATCAGATAAATGTATTTTTCTAACCATTTGCATAGTTTTATACTCCCCCTCCTGCATAAATTGTTTGGAGGGGGATTACATTAAACATTCAAAGTATACAATCAAATACACATAAATCTGCATACAATGGAGGTTCCTCGTGCATATTCATTGCTGATGTCCTGAAAACCTGACTGGCATGGTGTGTTATTGAGGAACGGGTTGAGAACTAATGCTTTTGAAATCTGTATGATCGATATGCACATAAAATTGTGTGCATACATACTGTATCTCAAAAATGATACAGCAGAGCTAAAAAAGATACAGAGAAAGGTGACCAAAAAAATAAAGGGAATGGAATGGCTCCCTTATAAGGAAAGGCTAAAGAGGTTAGGGCTCTTCAACCTGAAGAGGAGACAGCTGGGAGGAGATATGATAGAGGTCTGGGTGGACTGGATAAATGGATAAAATAGTACTTGGACTAGAGAACATTCCATGAAGAAAAAAAGTAGCACATTTAAAACAAATTGGAGATTTTGCTTCCACTTAAAGCACAATTAAACTGTGGAATTTCTTGCCAGAGGATTTGGTGAAAGATGTTAGCATAGCTGAGTTTAAAAAGGATTTGGTCAAGTTCCTGAAGTCCATTAACCACTGTTAGCCATGCAGATTTAGGAAAGCCACTGCTTATCCCTAGTTATAAGCAACAAGTATTGGAACTATTCTTTGGGATCCTATTGGGTACTTGTGACCTGGCTTGGCTGTCGGAAATAGGATCCTGGGTTAGAAGGACCTTTGGTCTGACCCAGTATGACATTTCTTATGTTTAATTCTCTTGGCAAAACTCTGTACACCAAGTAGCAGATATGACTGTGTGCATGTTATTTTGGATAATTTTCAAAGCAGAATTATGCATGTAAATCCACTTTGAAAATTGGTATAATGTATGCAAATATTTATCCAGTTAGTTAGCTGGATAAGTAGTGGATGGAATGGGAGTGTAACTGGGAGGAGTTACTTATCTGGCTAACTTAGTCGAATAAGAAGGGATATTTTGTCTTATCCAGCTACATTAGCCGGGAAAGTTGGACCTGCTATAAAGTTAGTCAGATAACCTTATCTGGCTAATTAAAAAGATATTCAGGTATATTCAACTGCACAGCTGTGCCACTGAATATCCCAGCTATGTTAGCTGGATATGTTTATCCATCTAATTTCCCTAGCCAGCTAGGTTTTGAATATCTACCTCCAAGCTTTTAGTTACTAGACGGGCTTATTTAAAAGATCTGGGTCAACATGGCCGGTCTGAGCTTGTCCTGGCTTTTCCTAATTGCATCTATAGACTAAATATCCACAGACAGAATGAGGCAAAACCAGGGTTGGACTGGCCTATCCTCAATGGCATGGAGCTATCCAATTACCCTATTGAACCTCATCATTATTATTATTTTTTTGTATTTAGCTCACACATTGTCATTGGCTGTTCAAGATATCACTTAAAAAGATATGTATAGGATAAGATATGATTTGATTTGATTTATAATATATGGAATATACTCAACCAAAATGCCCCTGACTTACAAGCCTATTTTTTACCAACATACATTTTACTATACAACATTATTTCTACATGCACATTTCTGGCAGTGGAGAGGCAAGAAGGCTGAATACCTGCAAGAATTCCCCAATCTCCCATCAAGAGTGTGTTTGCCTCCAATGCAAACCATGCACTGCAGCTAGCGCACAGCTTAAAACATGATTGGACGTGCATTTTGTACGCGTGTCCATAACCCCTGATGCGATATGGGAATTAGCGATTCTAAAACGCGCATCCAAACCGCTGCGTAGGTAATAGCGCTCATCATATGTAACTTCCATGAAGATGAGGCTATTAGCTCATACCTGTGATGTAAAAAATTTACCTCGTGGCCAATGTGCCCATTGCAATGTGGCAAATTTCATGTCAGCCCAGGGCTGGTGTGAAGGTATGCCGCATTCTAGAGTTCATTGATAAAAACAAAAAAATCCTGCTTTCTGTGATTCCTCTTATTAGAATCGTTGTGATACTAAGTAGGAGGAACCACAGAAAGCAGATTTTAGTACAAAAAAAAAAAGTTTTGGGTAAAAAAAAAAATAATTCTGGGCGCCCAATATAAATGCACAAGGTATATGGTTCAGGCCATGTTTTTTGTGTGTGTATATTGTGCCGGTAGTGGGAGAAAACGGACGCTCGTATTGAACGTCCGTTTTCCCAACCCACACTGACAGCCGCCTCTCCTGTCCACCCGATGCCGAGGAAGCGCTAGGGATGCACAATTTTCCCTAGCGCCTCCTTTTTAGCACAACCCCTCATTTAAATATCACATCGTGCACCCAAGAAAGTTGCCTGGGCATGCATTAGGGAAATGGACGCTCCATGCTGAGTGCCCGTTTTCTACATACAAATATTGCATCAGCCCCTCTGTGTTTACGGAGGCCACATGAGAGCACGCCATCTCGTGGGGGTCAGCAGAGGTCAGCAGTGCTGCATGAACACTTTTGGTGCTACCACTCAACCCTTATCGGTAACAATGGAGCGAAACGCACTACATTGCCAGAAGAGGCGGAGGAGTATGCAGGAAGAGAAACTGTGCCAGAAATAGAGAAATTCCTGGAAGACAGAGAGGCAAAGAAGTAGAGGCATGAACTGAGGGCAGATGGCTGGAAGGGAACTCAGGAGAAAGACACATAGGAAGATGGGAACAGTGATAGATGAGGAAGGAGTGAGGCTGGTGAGAGGAAAAAGAAACTATAAAGGGAGGATGCCTTGGCAAACAAGACTGGGGAAAGGGCAGGGACACTGGGAGAGAGTGGCCAGCAAAGAGGAGAGGTTGAGGAAGCAGAGAGATTAAAGGGAGAAAGACTGAAGAACAGACTGGGAAAGAGAATTAGAAAGGTGGGGGGAGGAGAGAGACTTTGAGAAAGGGCAGCTGGAAGAGAGAAAGTATCTGAGGAGAGACACTCCCAGTCTGGAGAGAGAGAAACATGTAGAGAAAGAGTGACAAGAGGAGAAAGACCGGGGGGGGGGGGGGGGGGGGGGGGGGGGGGGGGGGGGGGGGGAGAGAGAAAAAAATTAAGCAAACGGTAAAGAAATATAAATGGGGGATGCAGAATGCAGAGGAGAAAATCAGTTTCTGGGGGTGAGGGAAGACAAGAAAAACAGAAAAATAAGAGAGAGAAGGGATAAGATGTGTTAAAATGAGAGTAAAGATATAAACACACAGAGAAAAACAAATGAAAGAGGCAAAAAAAAAAAAAATGAAGCCAGAGCCAAAAGGGGTAGGCAGCACAATTGTACTTTCTGGAAATGTATATTATTGTCCCAACCATTAACGAAGATGGAAGCAGATCCATGAACACTGTCTGAAACTGTCAAACTGTAAAACAAAAAGAAGCCAGGACCTCCATTGTAGCTTTTATCCTAAGATTTGTAAAGAAACATTTTATGGTTGCTAAGGACAGTGAGGTTTCTTGACTATTTAATTCTTAGAATGCAGGGATCTGTCTCATCATCATCACCTTTGATAACATATCAGGTGTATAATTAGGGCTTTGGATTTTAGGTTTCAACGGATAAGCGCATACAAACCCCCCCAATGTTTATTGGATAAACACCGGAAACCACCACTTTCCCTAGTCCTCTCTCACCCCTCCCACTTGCTCCTCCACTCTGTTTTGTGCCTTTTTCCATGTTGATGCCTCCTCAGTCACACAAAAGTTATGCAATTAATTCAACGGGAAAAGGTACCCAGCAACACTACCTGTGCCATGAAAACATCGATTAAACACTGATTGTACTCTCAACGAACCCCTAATTAGCTGAAAAATGAACACCTACATTTACAATTTAAAACACCGAAGAATAGAAGCCTCACTTAAAAAACAGTCTTTTAAAATGTATTACTCCATAATACAAGTGTAGAGCTTGATCAAGTACCTGATTCTGCACAGTGAGAAGAATCCCTCCTGAAACCCTCCCACACCATAGCTGAGCTGCTGCCTCACATAACGATCAAGCATGACCAACCTATTGGATATAAAATAAACTTGCAAACGTTCATGGATTAAACAGTGTGGAGGGTGTATTAGGCTGCTTGGATGCAGAGCAATAAAGATCAGCAAATAAGCTGTAGGTGAGACTTTTTCTGTTGGACTAATAAATGTAATACATTTGTGAGAGAAATGGAAACGGAGCATGTAGGGTCAACACATTCCATGCGTGGGGTATCTTTTTTTCTCAGAAGTCTACCGTAAAATTATGAAATGAACCTTTCTAAAATTATTGCTCTGCCCTTTTATTTAAGTAGACCATAAAATGATAATAAACAGGCGATCCATCAATCAGTTTTACAGCCTTTGTGAAGTACCTGGAAATTCTGCCTAGTTGTCAGTTTTCCTGATCATGGGATATGAATGCATTCAGGTCAATGGTTTTTATAGAACATCTTTTAAGTTTTCAGCTTACTCCAGATGAGGCATTCCAATATTCCACCACTACCTTATTGCTGTGATAAAGTAACACAGATGATGACAGAACATTTACTTATTAAAATTTTATTAATTTACATTTTTCTCCTGCCTCACACACAATGCACTCCAAGTGAATTACAAATCAACTGTAGGATAACATATCCCATAAAACGATGCAAAAATATACAAACAGACCTAGTCCTCCTGTCATATATAATCTCAATCCACATTTACACAGATATATATGTTATATCCAACCAGCACATTTATATGACAAATAAACCATTTCAAATCATCTTCATCCAACATAACTAAGATCCCCTCACCAACAACCAACTCAGAAACGCTGCCCCTCTTCCAGACTCACATCCATCACCTTATCCATCCCAGCCCTTTCTTAAAACACCTGCCATACTTTACTAATTCTCCCCATACCAAAAAGTTTGGAAAAACATTGATTCTGTCTTCCTAGCTAAATCCTGTCCACACTATAAGGATACATCCCAACTCCAGCCCGTAGAAATTTCACCACTTGTAGGTTAATACTCCTTGTTCAGTAAGACTATTTTCTTCTTCCTTGGTTCTTTACCATCCTGGGTGCATAAGCATGCAGAGTTCCATACCTAATCCAATACTCAGCCCACTACCATGTTTTATCACTAAACTCTGAATTAATCTAAAAAGTTCCCAAACTAGCAAAAGTATTGCCCAAATGTATGGCCTTGTAGATGGTACCTCGACACACCAGCCTGTCTGTACTAGGCCAATTGGTTTCTGAGGAGTTGCAGCCTGCTGGTACCAACTGGGCTATCCCATAGAGCTATTTGTTAAGGATCTGGTCAATACTTCTCATTTGATACACACACCACCATTGAAGCACATACTTCATTCAGTTACCAAATATTGATAAAGTGGTGTCTGACAGGAGTTACCACCCAGGAAAAAGATCTAGGCGTCATAGTGGATAATATATTGAAATTGTCAGCTCAGTGTGCTGCAGCAGTCAAAAAAGCAAACAATGTTAGGAAGGGAATGGTGAATAAACGGAAAATGTCATAATGCCTCTGTACCGCTCCATGGTGAGACCATACCCTGTGTACAACTCAGGTCACCGTGTCTCAAAAAAAGATGTAGTTGCACTGGAGAAGGTACAGAGAAGGGCGACCAAAATGATAAAGGGAAGGAACAGCTCCCCTATGAGGAAAGGCTAAAGAGGTTAGGGCTGTTCAGTTTGGAGAAGAGATGGCTAAGGGGGGATATGATAGAGGTCTTTAAAATCATGAGAGCTCTAGAACGGGTAGATGTAAATCAGTTATTTACTCTTTCGGATAATAGAAAGACTAGGGGGCACTCCATGATGTTAGCATGTGGCACATTTAAAACTAATCGGAGAAAGTTCTTTTTCAATCAACGCACAATTAAACTCTGAAATTTGTTGCCAGAGGATGTGGTTAGTGCAGTTAGTGCAGCTGTGTTCAAAAAAGGATTGGATAATTTCTTGGAGGAGAAGTCCATTACCTGCTATTAATTAAGTTGACTTAGAAAATAGCCACTGCTGTTAATAGCAACATGGAATAGACTTAGCTTTTGGGTACTTGCCAGGTTCTTATGGCTTGGATTGGCCACTGTTGGAAACAGGATGCTGGGCTTGATGGCTCCTTGGTCTGACCCAATATGGCATGTTCTTATTATAATTATTATGGGAAGTGTCATGTCATCCAAACCTTTCTAACAGGGCAACATTTGGAAAAAGTAATCCTAGTTCTTAAAAAAAAAAAAAAAAAAAAAGACATTTATTAATGAGGAGATCAAAAGCCTGATGGAAGAAAAATTAGAGCACAATAGATTGGATCACAGCTACATTGATTCTGTCATGGAAGGGGTTTTCTAGAAAAGACAATATATGATATTAGATTTGAATGAAATGATCTCAACTCAACATACAGATTGTAATCAAAGATTGCTGAGCAGGGGTGGGTGTGAGTTCCAGCTCTGGAAGGTTTGCATTCTTGGCAGGCAGTCCCCAGGCACAGAATGCAGACATTCTCTGTGGCAGAGGTTTAGAAGAACCCCTTATCAGCAATCCCTCTGCTGTCATGTGCAAACATACAGCTGCTATCCCTCTACCATGCACCAACGTAAACAATTTGAAATGAAATCAAAATATTCTCTTTCCTGCACTTGCATGCCTGGAGTTCTTATCAAACTAAACTGTCTTTACTCAATAATAATTGATAGGGCAGCCTTAAACAAGGATATAATTGTTATTGTCTGTCTGTCAACTTGATTTCAGCTGAAAATGGCTTGCATTTCAATATCAATGTATTAACAAGGAATACGTCTCAAATTCCTAGTGACATTATATTAAGTCAGTAAACACACTGACCATGCACTGTAAGCTGAAATCTACTGAGACTATTCTCAGGGTCATTTCAAGATTCTTCATGCTTTGTATCCTTGTACCAGGTACAATAAAAGGCAGGGTACTTTCTGACAATAATCCACAGATCAGGGGTAGTCAACTCCGGTCCTTAAGTGTCAGAAATAGGCCTGGTTTTCAGGATATCTGCAACGAATATGCATGAGATAGATTTGCATACAATGGGAGGTACAGCATGCAAATTTATCTCATGCATAATTACTGTGGATATCCTGAAACCCAGGCCTGTTCATAGCCAGGGGTAGCCATCCTTGCCACAGACTATACAATTTTGCTTTCATCCGTAGTTTAATGTTCTCAGCAAATATGAACTTCTTTCCTCACAATATGTAACACTATGCACTTTATAATTGTGTAATAATAACACCTTACATTTCCTTATATTACAATTATATCTTGTTCTTTTATTTTTCTTTTTAAATTTGAGCCACATCAACAAGCCTGACAACGTGCCTTGTCAAAGCCAAAGCCGTCCGGACTGTTCAATCATCTGCGGTTATGTTAGTCAACAAGTGCTCTCGAATATCTTTTATCATAAAAATTATTTACTAGAAAGTCTGTCTAATCCCGTTAGTGGCTCGACAGCGACTGGTGTTTCACAACTAAAAGTTGCTTCATCAGGAGCCAATATATGAAGAAGAACCATTGTGCCCAAACGTGTTGCAACAATGTATATAGTTAGCCTCTTCTAAGACACCATGTCTCAATATGTTTTGTCATTGGGACAGATGTCCAAAACATATTGAGACATGGTGTCTTAGAAGAGGCTAACTATATACATTGTTGCAATACGTTTGGGAACAATGGTTCTTCTTCGTATGTTGGCTCCTGATGAAGCAACTTAGTTGCGAAACACCGGCCGCTGTCGAGCCACTAACGGGATTAGACAGACTTGCTAGTAAATATGTTTTTTTGATAAAAGATATTTGAGAGCACTCCTTGACTAACATAACCGCAGATGATTGAACAGTCCGGACGGCTTTGGCAAGGCATATCATCAGGCTTGCTGATGCGGCTCAATTTAAAAATAAAAAATAAAACAAAAATAAAACAAGATATAATTGATGAACTATTAAATCAGCGAAATGAGTGGTGTTTGGTGTTGAAGATTATCTGCAGATTCCTTTTGTATTGTTTTCATTTTGTATGCAGGATCTACTAGGCTCTTTCTGTAAAGTTTATATTTGTTCCATTTGTCCTACCTGTTTTTCCAAAATAAAGCATCCACCATCTGAGTCAACAGACAATGAGTCCTAACTGTGAGAGAGTGAAGACACTGAAAGTGGGACCCCACCCACAAGAGCCAAGGGCCCTGGTGGTGATCCTTCTCCCCACCGGAATTGTATGAAATACTATGGCCTGGGCTACAGCCTGGGTTTTAAAGAAGGAAAAATCCCCAAATTCCAATCTAAGGAATGTTTTAGAAGACCCCTCCAAGGATCTTCAGTAAGGAGACGTGAGCAGTTTGAGGTTTCCTATGAAATCTGCAGGACCCAGGTAGGACTGTGGGAAACCCCCCAGAGAATCCGTGGCCATTGGGGCCAGCCAGGAGCAGGGAAACCCCCATGCTCCCCAGTTCAAGAAAGTCAGGACTCACCCGAGAGCCAGGCAATCAGCACTTACACAGGGAGAGTAAAAAAACAAAATTGTATAGACAGTTACCATACCTGGAAATTGATTACAAGTTGCTCAGAATTCTTAAAACTTATTATTTGAACACCCATCCTACGTTCAGCTGTCTTGACGACACATCACCAAGGACACATCGTAGAAAGTCACCCCACTCCCTGGGCTACAGCAACAACTATGTGGCAATGAAATAAAACCCCAAGAGACAATAAATCCTTTTGTGTGCCCTCTGAGGAGATGCCACTCAGGAGAAAAGGTTTACATTTATAACAAAATGAGAAAACCCAAGAACTCATCTTGAAGAGTAATCTAGTTGGAATAAGGCCTGTAATTTAATACTGACAGGTGGGACAAGAATTCAGAATACTGTTAGCTGGTTATCATGATGATGGCAGTGCTAGGACAGGCAGGTTGGAGAACTGGCAGCACTAAGGAATGAAGCAATGAAATATATATCATTCTCTTGAAGCTGCCTTTCATTTGATGGCCAAGTGAATACCCTTACTGGTGAGATGTTCAAATGAATGACAGAAAAAAAATGTACACGTGGGTCGCTTATTTAGTCCCCATTTCTACTATTTTGCCGCCTTTTTGTTTTTCAAAGCATACCCATTAGAAAAGATACAACTTTGTTATGTCTGGGCTTAAAATGCTCATAATTATTTCTCATTTTCTATCTGAACAATTATTTAGTTGGATTTAAAAAAAATTATAACTACCAAGAAGGCATAAACATTTTCTATAGTGTCGGGTGGCTTGGGTTCTGGGAGGTCAATGTCTGGGGTTCCTGTCGAGGTCAAACTAAAAAGGAAATTCATTTTTCCAGTTTAAGTAATAAGAAATAAATGTCATTTGTTGTTAGGTGGGAAAGTCAGATTAAGGCTGTTAGGGTATTGGTTGGGGCAAGTAGGAGCAAGCATACATCTCCGATCTTGTGCAGACACCACTGGCTTCCGGTAGCCTGGCAGATCAGATTTAAGATTCTTACAATTATTCGCAAAATGGTAAATGCAGGAGTTTCCTTTAGACTTAGCAATTTACCAAAGATGTACATTCCCAATCGTCATCTTCACGCTGGGAATAGACATCTCCTTAAAATCCCCTCTGTAAAAGTTATGTACTCATGTAAAACAAGAGAGCATATTTTTGCCATGGCAGACCCTTCAATGGGGAATGCATTGCCTGCACTTTGAGGTTTGAGTCAGACTGGAAACATTTTAGAAAGGATTTAAAATCAATTCTCTTTGCTGAAGCATTTGGTGGCTGATCGGGGAGTGATATGAGCTAATGTCGAGGCCAGTTTATTTAGCTTAGTTCGAGCAGTTTTATGTTAAAGCTGTTTATGGTTTTTTTTAATCATTTGTTTTATGAATGGTTTTTGTTGTACTCACCCAGGATTTCAGATAAGGTGAGTGATAAATATTTACATTCAATTAAATAAGAAATGTGTTTCCGGTCACTAGATTTTGAGTCCAGCGAGATACATCAGAAAGAATTTGAGATATCAAAATTTTATGTATTGTATATGTGATATTTTGTTGTGAGCCGCCTTGATCTGCTTTGTAAGTTTGGTATGTGAGGTATGTAAATATTAAATGAAATATCAGAACATGTTCACAAATGTTTTCAATCATCACATTCCCCAGAAAGCTGGTATCTCTAGAAAACATCAGCAGAAATAATCTGAACAGGACATTTTTCATGGGTGTCATCCATCACTCATTATTCTCAAAACCTGTACAACTTGTATCTTGATCCGCTCTATCTCTATTCAGGGAAGCTTTCTGGAAAAACGTTCAGTGATTTACACCATTGGTGCCCAGAAACATAAGTTTGGGGATAGGGACATATGATTGGGTGCATCCTCTGTTCCATTTCTTGCTATGTTCCAAAATGACAACTGCTGAATATTTCCTCTGTCAGATTCCTACCAAAAAAATCCCACTAGTCGGCGATCCTTGCTGTGAATTACTGTCATACTATAGGATTTCAGGTAAGATTTTTTGTTCTTGCACGTTGTATGAGACATATACTCTATGAATATGACTGGGTTAGTTCACCACTGGAATTTTCACCAGACCATGGTCTGAGTGGCCCAGAACTCCTCTGGAGACCTTTTGAAGACACCTCTTTTCTATATGGAAGATTTTCTTGCTCTTCTTTTCTCTGCGATAAGATAATATCCTCTCCTAGAAAAAAAAGACTCTAGTACTCCATTCCATGCACACTAAAATGGGAGTGGCCTCAGGCATGGAATATATCATTGGACACCCTGAACTGAAACAGTAACCCTCCTGGGGGGCCCAGGAGGTCCAAACGTGCTTGCAAAATATCCTAATCTTTTGTTTGAAATTATCCCCTGTACTGTGATCACATCAGGCTTTAACCTTAGCCTTGGATACATGTATTACCAAATGTAAGAGCACCCTAAATTCTCATTAGAGTCACAACTCAGCAGAAGCCAAGGGTCAGCAAAGGAGGATAACGATGCTACATTTGTAATTACAGATGTAATTACAGATATAATTTCCTATTCCTATGCTAACACTTTTCTATTTGTTTCATTGTAAACCGATGTGATGTGCAAACGAACGTTGGTATATAAAAGCTATAAATAATAATAATAATAATAATACATTGACTGAGCTGTCTCTGATCAGCCCCCCTCATTTAAAGGCTTTGATGAAGGTGTTAGCCAATCAGATGCCTTCAGCCCCTTGCTAGGAGATTCACAAGCAGTAACAACCTCACATTTCATATTACTGGGAGGAGCTTTGATGAAGAATCCTGGCCTCAGAAGCCCACATGCTAGGCAGCTCTGCATATATTTAGCTTAGCAATGGAAGGGCTCAACCCCACTAATTTGACTCCATTTACCATAACAGCTTGGGTTCATCATGCTGCACAGCACCAGATTCCATGATAAGCTTACTATTCTAAGAGAGAATAACCACTCTTGCTTGTACTAAATTGGCAGAAAACAAGATCAGAATTAACTTGCTGCATTTACTAAAGTGCATTAGTAAGCTTAAAGCATCAAGTTCCAGCTTTCACAGGCCGATGCAATATTGGCGCGCGTTAAAACGGGCGCTCATGATTGAGCTCCCATTTCCTTAACACGCGCCAATCCATCTCTCTGGGATGCCCAATGCAAAATGCAAATGGGCTGCCGCGGTAAAAAGGAGGCTCTAGGAGAAATTGTGTGCCCCTAGTGCCTCCTCGTTGGCAGGCACCTGGGAAAGGTGGCTTTCAGCTGGTTAGGAAAACGAACACTCAGTTTTAGAGCATCTCTTTTCCTAACCTGTCCGCCAGCACCCTTTCCCCCTCCCCGGGGAATTCTAATTATTTTAGTTCCTCTGACTTAATATCGTTACAATATTAAGTCAGAAGTAGTACAGAAAAGCAGTATTTTCTGCTTTCCTGTACACTTTTCGGTCTTCTCCATAATTAACGCCTGCTTGGGGCAGCCATTAATTTTGGTGAGTAAAAATGTGCGCGCGATTGGAAGCGCTAACTCCCGTTTTGCATCGGGGATGATGGACGTGCATCCAAAACGCGCGTCCAATCACGGGTTGAGCTGCACGCTGCAGCCAGCGCACAGTATTTCATCGGCCTGTCAGCGAGATACATTTCCTGCTATTTTCTTCACTCCACGCTCCCCATGAAAATAATACAATAATGGGATTTCACTCAGGTGCCCTGATGAGGAGGAGGAATCTCACTTGCCTTCTTGCCTCACATCAAAAGAAAAGCTCCAGAGACCATTCCACAGGATAAGTCAGCTTCAGAGAGCTCCGCTAGCAGAACGTCGCAAGGGAGGGCATCTTAGACCGTTCTGGTGCCAGAAGCAACCTTGGTCTCTAGTCCAGGGTTTTCACAATAGCTGAAATTCACTGCACTTTCAGGAAAGAGAATGCAGAACAAGATGCAATCATTTAAGTAGTCATAAAAATGAAATAATAAGACTAGCTTTTTTTTTTTTTTCAGGCTACACCTGGAAGAAAGAAGTAGGCTGGTTAATATCCTCTTGACTTGGAGTCAAAATTCTCATGATATCAAGAAGAAGCATTTCCAGACTTGTTCATATCAAAAATACCAGGAAGATAAATTTGTATCCAAAGAATGAGATATAATTTTTAGCCAGTTACAATCTATGTCATTCATAACAAAATGTACTGCAGCAATTGGTGACAGTCCCAGTTTGTAAACTCCACAAGGCGAAATTCCAAACTTCCTATTTCAGGGTAACATGGCAAATTGTAATGCAAGTCCCTCCCCATTTCCCTTGAAAACAGCTCACTTCATCAGACACTTCACTTTCTCTGGCAGACTGTCTTCAAATGCCACATCTTCCTTGGCGATATGCCAATGGAGAATTATGCTATTGTGAATTAGGGTTTATTACATCTATGATAACTAATTGGTGCTACTCACTGCCTGAACAATGAAACAGGAAATTTGCTCAACACTGATGACTGGATTTTAGCTCCAGCAAGTTACTCAAGAAGAAATCTGAAGTATCAGAATACATTCACTGATCAAACTACTATGAATGCACAAACATTTTCCAAAGTGTTGGGTGGCTTGCATTTTGGGAAGTCAATGAAAGAGGCTTCTATAACCTTCAAGACCCACCAAGGTCAAATTAAAAGATAAGAAACAAATAGTTTCAATTTCAGTTTAAACAATTTATTTTAAGCCACATTAAGGAAACAGGAAATTAGCTTACCATCACTGAATTTTGACTCCAGTGCAATACACCAGAAGGAATTTGAGGAATCAGAATCTGTTCACAAATGCATAATAAGAAACTCCTCATAGCAGTTCATTATAATAAAGTTTCACAGTACCGGGCACAGATGCTATGTAAAAACACTCTCAATGTGTACAGAAATAGAAAGCATAAAAAAAACAATATTAAATATATTCCAATTAAAAATAAAATAAACCCTTTGCTTCCTAAGCAATACTCCAAATAAATGGTACAACAAGTATGTTTAGGCTACGCAAGACATTAAGGACCAATGACTTGCGAATGCTCATTATTAAAACTAGGTCATTGTTAAAAACTTGCTGGCACTGGGATTTGTTGCCAAGAATAATAAGAGCTTCAATGCCAGAATTTGCAAGTCGGAATAGGTTAGGCGCACACAAGAACTGCAGGAATAGCAACATTTCCGCTAGTTAGGGAGTTTGCTGCAGCACTACCAGACAGGCCCTGTAAATGAGGCTTAATTTAGCATTACTTCCAACTTCCTGTTTATTGATTGGTTCCCGTAGAGCTGACAAGACAACAAATTTTAAGTTCAGCACGACGCGCCCTTTTACAATATAACCAACCATATGTAGGTGCATGAAAAACTATTCCGTGAAAATGCTTATGTGTGTGGCGGAATACCTAGAGTACCTGAATATAATCCATTTTGAACTATCACAAAAGGCGGAATGTAAATCATAAAAAAAATTACAAAGCTCCCACCTGCCTGCAGACACACCGCGACATAAAGAACATTGTGCAAAGAATGTAGCTTTAAAGAAGAGGGGGTTGTAGTCAATAATAGAGGCAGGGCTCTGTCCAACTGGAAACAACCAGGAAAGCAAAAAGAAAAATAAAAAAAAAAGAGAGAAGAAATATTATTATAGCAGTAGGTTGATAGATAATGCAGATCCAAGAGAACAGAAGCCATGAAAACAGGTGTGGCCAACTAGGGTGTGACTTGAGATTGAAAAGAAACGTCCTATGAAAATGCTAGAAAGAATCGGCGGATAAATGCTTGGTGCCTCCAAGGGGCAGGAATCTGCCAGAGAAGCAAAGACCAATTGGAAGTGACTGTGGTAAGCATAGGGCTACAATTCTGGGTGGGCATAATCCCTGCAAGTGAGATGGGTCGCCAATGACTTGAGGCCTGCCTTATTAAAGGGATTTATAGGCTATTGCAGTGTTTCTCCAACTAGTCTTTGGGACACACCTAGCCTATTGGATTTTCAGGATATCCGCAATGAATATATGCATGAGATGGATTTGCATACAATGAAGACACTGCATGCAAATATATATCATGCATATTCATTGTGGATATCTTGAAAGCCAGACTGGCTGCATGTGCTCCGAGCACTGGGTTGAGAACCACTGGGCTACTGCGTACACCTTTATACCTGACTGTATATGAAATCTAAAACGCTGCAGTATGAAGGAAGACACTGTGTTATTATCTGTGAAGTAACAGATCCAGAAAAGAAATAAAGGACTCTGTTTCTGCAAATGTGCCTGGCGGATGTTTTTGGGCTACCAAGCATGGGCTATCATGAGCAGAATCATGTCACATGTGTGTGTGTGTGTGTGTACACATAGTAGATGATGGCAAATAAAGACCAATTGTTTTTAAGTTTCACTGTAACCCACCTCAAGTGATTTTGGAAGAATGAGATAAATATCAAAATAAGTAATTACATGAATTAGCTCATCCATTTTGCCAATTTATTTCTGTCCACGCCAAGGACCTATCTTGCTTATGGGATACTGCTCCTCATCTAATCCAGTTCTTGCTTTACAGATGCACAAAATGCAGGACAGAACTGAGGCAGCGCTGGAGTTCTTCAGTTCTGACCCGTTTTGTAACGTGTGTCTGAGTGCCAGTTCTAATGGCACCGGAAAGGCAATAGCAGCAGGCAATTTTCACATTTGAGCCTGGAGTTTTCATATAGAATAAAACCTTGCTTTTAAGGTGTTTCATAGAAAGCTGCACTCACAATTTTTACATCAAAGCTCTGGAGAGCACCACTAATTTATAAACTGTTCAGCTCAGATTTTCAGAGAGGAAAATCCCTTAGCCTTTGATCCGCTACGGGAAAAGAATATCGCGTCTAATATCTGCTGGATGCTACACAGCCAAACTGGCATGTTATTGCCGACTAAGGTAAGAGAAGCTCCATCCCTTTAGCTCTTGCCCATGGCTTATGTTCCATCCGAGGATTAGCAGCACAGTGGCAGCACTTCAGAGGCGAGCAAGGCACTGGCAATCTTAAGTTCTGTGCCAGGCCACTTACAAAACATCTTCGCTTATTATAACAGATGACCAAACTCTAGTTCTCTTCTGCCCTTCAAAATAATAGAATTATAAAATAGATCCATTGCTACTACATTTCTGGTTTTAGATGTATAACCGACACAGTTTCCAAGTATGCAAATATGGTAGCCAAACCGGTGCGGGAGAAGAGGAAATAGAAGTGTATGTAGGATGTGGCCGAGTGGCGCCTTTCACAGCAGTGGCGAAGCAGTGCACCACGCTCCTCTCTTCCTTCTTCAGATATATGAACAGGGGACCTCTGAGGTCTGAAATGCTCTGCTACATTATCTTTCTTTTATTGGGCCTCTCAGTCGTAAATCTGTTTCCTAGATCATCTAAAACCACAACCGTCTCAGGCCTGGATTTATCAAAATGCGGTAAGTATCGCATGCGATAGCAAAAGTGGTGTGGTTTATGCAAATATTCATTTTATTGCAATTTGTGCTAATTACCTCTGCAAAGAGCTAAGTTAGTGCAAATTGTGATAACATTATCAGACTTTGTGATAGGAGCCAGACCTGTTGTATTTCCCACATATAACCACTGGGGGGGCGGGGGGGGGGGGGGGGAGGGAGAGAGAGAGAGAGAGAGAGAGAGAGAGAGAGAGAGAGAGAGATCATAATGTCATCTCCCTAGATAGGTATTTGTATCCCTATGGTAGGCCCACCTAGTAACTCGAGGTGAGGTTTAGGTATTAGTGTAGGGGTTAGGGGCCCCTTTGACATTCAATGTTAGATGTACGAACAGAACAGTGCTCTCTTGTGAACATTTGATGACCCTCGGAGTGAGGAAACTCACTCCAAGATGAGAGCTAGGTGGAGAGAACATTGCCCAAATCTCATCTTGGAGTGAGTTTCCTCACTCCGAGGGTCATCAAATGTTCACAAGAGAGCACTGTTCTGGTCGTAATTCTAACATTGAATGTCAAAGAGGCCCCTAACCCCCTACATTGATACCTAACCCTCACCTCAAGTTACTAGGTGGGCCTACCATAGGGATAGAAATACCTATCTAGGGAGATGACATTATGGCCAGTCTGTCTCTGTCTTTCTCTCTATCTCTCTCAGCCTAACGCATTGTTAAAATCAGCATTAAGTCTGTGCAATAGCTCTTTGCAGCCAGGCAAACCCAGCCCTCTCCCTGCCCCTAACTCCTCCATATTTGCATCGCACCATGCGATATGGTGCTATTGCATGCGTTAAGCCCTTAACGCATGCGAAAAAGCCTTAGCGCATTTTGATAAATGCACTAAATGATGCGCTAAATGATTAAATGACTCTCTCAGTTGCAGACAACCGCCGCCTCTAGCCTTCCCATGACTAAACCACCCTTTCCCCTTCCCCCCACCCCCCCCATCTCCAATTGCTCCCATTGCATTTGTAAGAGATAACTGTCTCACCAACATTCCCAAAGAAGATCTTTATTGGACGGATATGGCACAGCATAGGTCAGTGCATACAACAATTCAATTACAAAATTAACATATTCTCGGTCCCTAGGGCAAACTCGCCCTCGCTTGCTAAATTTCTATTTGCCAAATGCTCTATAGCAGGGGTGGGCAAACTTTTTTGGGTGGTGATCGAGCGCAATGAGGGGTGAAGGGTGGGGCGTGCCAGGTCCTGGACACAGCAATCAAATCCCCACCACTTGCTGCAGGCATTTCAGTATCCAGCAGGCTTAAGCGTCATCATTTTTAGCACCCAAGTTGCCCCTTCAGTCATGGATCCCAGCCTCTACCAAAGTCAGAGAAACCTTCAACCAAACAGGGACAAGGCATTTTCCCAGCTAGCAGTCTACCTCACCTCATCTCGGTCACATATGCAGACAAAAAAGTAGATTGGAAACCCTAAAAGCCAGAGTCATATGCAACTTGATAATACAAAAACAGAAATATCAACATTCCTCAAAACAAAATCAAGAAATATAAATCAATCATAACAGTGAGGAAACCATTCTAATTTAAAGCATATTTCAAAAACAGATGACACATAGAGCACCTAATAATTAAGAATAAAGATAAGAAAATACCCTTTAAGCATTTCCCCAAAATCAATTTCTGCTGTTTTGAAATATTTAACAGCAGACATATCAAACACCCCATAAATAAAACTAACAAGGATAAAAAAAAAAAAATTCCCCCCTCCATACCTGAGCTTGTAGACATGGATTAGTAGGGAACAGGAGAGGAGGGCACACACAAACTTCCTCCTTTCTCTCTCATACACACAATTCATTCATATATACACACACTCAGCACCCTTCTACTCGCTCTTCTTCTTACTTCCCTCTTCTACTTCTTCCTTCCCTCTCACTCACCTTCAGTCATTCAACTTCCTTCCCTCTGTCACTCAATCCCCTCACCCTCTTCCCTACCCTCTCTCACTCACCCTCCCACTCACTCCCCACCCTTACCTTTCCTCTGTCACTCACCCCCACTTCCACTCACCCTTTTCCTTTGCTTCATTACTCTTTCCTCTCAGTCACTCACCCCTGAGTCATTCCCTTCCATTCCTCCCCTCTCAGTCACTCACTCTTACTCCCATTCACTCCCCTCTGTTACTTACCCTCCCACTCAGACACTCACATCCTCACTCCTACTTACCCTCTTCTGTTTCTTATTCTCATCCCCTTCACACTCAGTCACTAGCCCCTCTCTCCCACCCACCCACTCCTTCCTTTCCCTGACACATCATCTCCCTCCCAGTCACTCTCCCTCTCCTTTCCACTCATTCATGTCCCTTCCATTTCATTCACTCACTATCCTCACCACTTTCCCATCCTTCCCTCGCTCTCCCTTCTCACACCTCCCTCTCTATCTCTTCCCTTCCTCCTCTATTACTCACCACGGGCCTCTTCTCCTCAGTAACTCATGCAACCTGAGTCCCCCCGTTTATCCTTGCCTGCTAACAGGGAAACTTGTCAGAGCACCGAGGAGTCCTCGCCTCATTAGCAGGGGTTGGAATCCAGTCAGTGCGCTGATAACGGGGCTTCTCCTCGTTGGTGAAAGATGAAAACTTCACCAGCTTTGACACAATAGGTCTCTCTTCATTGGCAGGGGTTGGTAACCCTACCAGGGCACTGGCAGCTGAGCCTCTCTTTGCTGGCGGTGGTTGGTAACCCCACAAGCACCGATGCACAGGTTCTCTCTTCACTGGTGGGTGCCAGGGGCCAGTATGCTGACAGCTGGGCCGCTCTTCGCTAGTGGGGGTTGCCAACACGCTGGCTCTTTCCTCTCCAATCCTTTCTTTTCCCTGTGTAAGTGTTGCGATTGGCTCTTACAGCAAATGTAAGAGCCAAATGGAACACTTATACGAGGGAAAGTCAGGCAGGCAGTTGAGCGTATGCGCTGTGCAGCATCCTGAATAAATATGCGATTGTCTTGCTGACTCACCTGCTAACCCATCCTTGTGGCAAGAAAAGTGTTTAGCCGTGTGCTTACCTCCTTCCTGCCATTGGGTGCCAACGTCAGCAGCAAAGGCCAGGTCCTGGCATCATTCAAAACGGACTGCATGAGCCTTTGCTGATGACACCAGCACTTGACAAACGGCATGGAACACATCTAATCTTAATTTTAAAACATTTGGCGAGCCGGATAAAAATTAATGACGGACCTGATTTGGCCTGCAGGCTGCAGTTTGCCCACCCCTGCTCTATAGGATCATGCTACAGCATGTTGCACTGTTGCGAGTGCAGGCCCATTGAAGCCTTGCCCCAATTTTGCAAAAGCTCCATAGTATCATGCTACTGTACTGCTCCTCAAGTTATCTTACAACTCAGTCATTGACCACTGATGAAGTTCTCTGCTGTGCAACGAAGTCCTGGTCCGTAAAAGAGCTAGGGTCATTCATTAAACATGCCAACCCAATTTAAGGGTGGCACACAGGCAAATCCTGGCCATCAAAGCCGAAGACTTGACAGGCAACTTGTCTCGCTCCCACCGACACAACTTAGAAGCAGAATGCCACATTGCTTGGTATTCTCTAACTGGCCAGCTTTCAGACATTGCACTTGCAGTGCACCTCAGGACATGGTCAACCCTGCCACAAGCCCCAACATAGACATGAAATTTCATCTGCTCCTGAGCAGGTGGTATCTCCAGGCATGTAGTGCACCCCCCTCCTCCCCCCCCCCCAGAATGCCTCTTGTGAGTGTGTGTAATAGTATGCACATAATCAACACATAACCAAATTATGGGCACACTTGTACACACACTGGCCCCTGGATGATTTCCAAAAGGCTGTTTCCACACATAAACCAAGTTTTATGAACATAAATCATTTTGAAAATCGGCTCCTAAGAATACATGAGTCTTCACTGAAAGGGGGATAACATAATGGAATACTTTATTGATGGAATAAACTTTATGTCCAACATAATCTCCAAATAAGATGAAGCAGAAGGAGATCAGTGAAAGGTGTAATATCAGCGACTTGGTCCCATTGCCACAATTACGTTTGGTAAGTAATTTTCATCTCTGTGAAATCATTTTTTCTCCTTCTGCCCTTTGGTTATTGCATGGAGGTTAGGGCATAAGGTAATCAGATAATATTTTATTAAGGCCCTTGGGTTACCTTCTAACCTTACCAACTACTTAACTATGTTAGGCTCTCGCAAAGCAAAGGGTGAAAGGCAGTGCAATAAATCAGAAAACTAAATGACTGCGGCAAACAATACATCTTACAAGGACCGTAAAGTAAAGAAATGGTCAAAAGATGGTCATGACTGAATACAGTTCATATATAATGCCATGAATCTCCATTATACAGGGCCAGTGGGAGCATTAGGCAGACTAGGTGGCCACCTAAGGCGCTAGAAGTGGGCAAGGCACCATAACTGGACGGCATTTTGGAAAATGGAGGGCAGAGAGGCATGGAGCTGGGAAAGGTCACGGTGTGTGAACGGAGCTTTGGAGGTTCATGGGGGTGAGAGAGCAAGAGACTGCTATATCATCGCCGCCTAGGGCAGCTGCAAACTCTTGCACCGGCACTGCCATTATAGGTGTGCTGAGCACAAGAGAAATGTTTTCAGAAGTTTCTTTCTGTTGAGCTAGGGCAAAAAAGCCATTGCAGCAACTGGTACTGGCAGCATATGCCTTTTAGTAAAGATCCGAAGGACACAGAGGCCTCATAGCTCTCATCGCATCCCTTTTATTTTGTTGCCTTGAGTTTTCCTTTCACTCGCTGCACTGTATTACAGAAGAAGGGGAGGAGGAAATGCAAAACTTGCTGAGCATGTTGAGGTACATTTTTATGTGACACAAGACCAAGAAACATATTCTTGGAGGAAAAAGTTGACAGTACTAGGAAGCTACAGCCACCCTCGACCTCTGATCATTAAAGCAAAACACAGAAGCTATGACATATGGAGCTGATCAAAACCTCGCCAATGAACCACAAGTAGCTGAAAATTAAATTCAGCAATATACAAAAGATTTACTAATATACAAACTGTAATTTATGGAAGCATAGTTCAAACACAATTAATGATATCAAGGCCTTCAGATAAGGGCCCATTTGTGTGCATCCAGTGTAGCTATAAAACCGGCACCAAATGAACCAATCACCATGGGAGCTTCAGATGTGTGCACCAAATGGCTCAGTACTTTGTGGCAAATCTGAATTGATTAGCTTCAAAATAGACTATGCTATTCTTTGTCCTTATTTAAACCGTCAGGTGATGTTGTGTCAAGAGTAAACAAAAGCTGAATATATGGAAGAGACTGAGCATCAAATGGGAGATGTCCAGTATTATAAAGATTAACATTTGATCCAACAATGGACATTCAGGCAGATATTAAGATTTTAATTAGGGTAGCAGAACATCAAGGATTTTAAATAAGTTCAGTTTTTGACATTTAAACACCCTGCGCTGATGTAATTTATGGAGTTTCAAAAGTGCATAAGTCTCTTAGTGCACCTCTTTGCCGCCTGACAGTTTCTGCCAAGAGTTCATTATGAAGCCAATTCTGTTTTTTGTTGATGTAGACCTTCAACTTGTGGTACCTTTAAGTTGATCATTCGTACAAGATTTGTCACTTAGGATCTTGAATCAGAACCAAGAAAATATGACAGATATGATATTTGTCACGACAGATGTTCAGTACTTATATTCCAGTATCCTCCAAGAGGCAGTATGGAAGGTGATTGCATCAGTTTTAGGAGATGCACCTCAACTTCAGAAGACCTCTATGGATATTCTCTTGGGTTTGGCACAGATCACATTGACTAGAAACTTTTTTGGATTGCAACAGAGATATTTCCAAAAAAATACATGGAATAGTCATATGGAGGGGGGGGGGGGGGGGTATCCATGGCCCCAGATATAACTAACATTTAATGGTTCAGTATGGATGTGCACACTAATTTTTTTTCTCATTGCTTCATTTTTTTAAAGATTTTTTTTATTTGCTTTCTGTTTTCAGGGTTTTAATTTTTTTGTTTTCAGTAAATAGTGTGCACTATTTGTAAATAGGGTGTCTAACAGTGCATTGCAACAAATCGCTAGATGGGCCATAACCATCTGCTATTAGTTCTCTGGAATCGACCTCTCAGTGTCAGCTACTTGCAGTCACAACAGCTTTATTCCATGTTCAGTATTATATTCTGCACATCACATTTAAGACAGGAGGATCACCCCAGCATGGTAATTTTACAATCAAGAGTTCTGCTAATAAAATTCCCTAGGGACTTTGCATTAAATTCCCCACAGTACCTTTTGGCAGATTTAGCAGAAGCTGTAAGGGGTGTCTGCTGCTGAGTCCAGGTAAGCCACCTTCTTCTAGGCTCCTGTCTGTGACTGTCTCTGTCCTCCTTCTCTCTGGTTGCAGGCAAGGCTTAAAGCTCATGCTGATTACCCTGCAGACGCAGCTATGCCCCCCCAATCATGCCCCAGCTGTTTGCCTGGCTGCTGGTGGGTGCTCTGCACAAAATCCCCAGACTACATTTCCCAGTAGCCTTATACTTCTTGGTGCATCTGGTTTTAGGGTCACCTGGCCAGTTCTTATTAAGTTTTACTTTCTCCTTTTAGATCAGTGATCCCTATGAACCTGTCATCAGCGATCCCTCTAGCTACTAGCACTGCCAGCCGTCCTGTCTTTTCTGACTGCTTTCTCATATGTGAAGCTCCTGCTTCATCATATATCCTATTTGCAAATAGGGCATGCTATTAGATGAAAACAAAAAATTGGCAACTTTTTTTTTTCTTCATTTTTCAGTTCATTTGAAATGAAAATGGGCTCATTTGTCACATTTTACACTTTCTTATCAAATGAGTGCAATTCCTCTGCTCAATTTGAGAAGAAGCAGATCTATACATTAATGTGGATTGCGAAAATACTTGTTTAGCAAAGATATATAGCTGACATCTTTATAGAGACGCTTACGCTAGCAGAGTTACAAGATTTCCATGTGTGGATGAATATTTAGATGAGAATCTGCAATTTATGATGCAATACCACTTGCAGCAACTTACTTTTTTGGATATTTTGATCCTCAAAGGGGGAAATGGCATGTCATTCAGACGTCTCTATTATAAAGCAGCTGAGTGGCATAATTTCCTGAGATTTGACAGTTATCATCCAAGGCCATCAGAAGCAGTATTATCTGTAACCCTATTCTCTTGGATAAGAAGACTGTGACCAAGATTATAAAGGAACAGGCGTTTCTACTAGCTGAATGGTTTTACATCTGGGGCTCTCCCCAGACCGCTGTGAAAGTGGCATATACGAGAACACTTTATGCTGGCCACAATAGTCTGATGCAATGTCGTATGTGTATATGTGTGTGTGTGTGTGTGTGTGTGTGTGTGTCTGTGTGTGGAGGGGAAGAGGGAAGTGACAGATGTTTGTGGCCTTCACCACACCAAATAAGTCATCAATGGTAGCAGCATCGATATGCAAGCACTGCACGTCCATGCTATACAAGCAGTATTCTTAGAAGCTCCCCTGGTAGCATCCTCCTAGGGACATAGTTTTAAAGACTCTATGGTTAAATCAGCATTGTCAATAGTGCTGGAAGAGGTGTAATGTAAGATCACTATGCATGTCCCAACAACAGAGCGAGAGAGCTGGACACATCCTATTGCACGTCCACACAAGCTGTGTATGGGTGCTAGTGCTCCTGCCCACGTATTTATGTGGGGCAAACTAAGTGTTTGATATTGGCTCAAAACACTCTGCAGTTGCTCAAATACAAACAAAAAAAATAAATAAAAATAAGAGGTCTAATTATGCTGCACTGCCTAATGTAGAACCATATGTTCCAAGATCTAAGGTGAACAATTATCAAACAAGTGGCAGTGTTGTAGAGAGGAGCAGGAGAAGCTCATCTGAGGGCATCATCTGAGGGTTAACATGAGGACACAGAATAAGAACATAAGAAGATGCCATGCGTGGTCAGACCGAGGGTCCATTAAGCCCAGCATCCTGTTCCCAACAGTGGCCAATCCAAGTCACAAGTACCTGGCAAGTACCAAAACATTAAATAGATCCCAGGCTACTAATAAGCAGTAATGGGTAAATTTTAAAATCTGCACGTGCACATGGATGCACCAATTTTATAACATGCGCGTGCTGATTTTATAATCGGCACACGATTGTGCAGGCAGATTCAGACTCGCACAAGCAATGAGGGATTTCCTAAAGAAACGCACAACGACACAATAGGCCCTATTCCCCTAACTACCCTTCCTCCCTTTTCCCCTTCGACCTCTAACCCCTACCTATCTAGCCTAATTTTTTTTTTTTTGTTAAATAACTTATTGCGCCTTTGGAGCAGAAGTAAGTTCCGCGTGCCAGCCAGCCGCCAGCGTGCACTTCCCCAGGACAGCGTTTAATGGCACTGTCCTGGCCGGCCCCTGCCCCACCCCTTTTACTGAGCCCACTTCCGCGTGCATAGCCCGGCCATGCACGTATCTCCCGGTGTTTGCGCGCACCGGGCTTCTAAAATTTGGCTCAGTGTCAACTTGATTTACAACAGTTTATAGTCATAGTTTATGCTGAAGTTGTGGTAATTCAAAGTGTTGAGCCAATCAGTGCATGTATTTGAAGCTCCCAGGGTGATTGGTTCATTTATATGTACTTGATGGAATATAAAAATGGAGACTTTTTTATTCAGGTAATCATTTGAAGGAAGGAGTAAAGTACCCTTGAGGCAGAAAAATTGAAGCATAGGACTGTATTGAGTGGATATATGACTGGTTGGAGCAATGTATGATAAGTATCGGGATGTGTAGTTTGAAGATTTCTCACTGCATAAAGAAAATGAACAACAAAAAAATGCTTATTTTATAACATATTATAAAGACTAATGATTATAGTGTTGGTGCCGGTTTTATAGCCATGCTGGGTGCATATAAGTGAGACCACTTATGAAGGTCTCAGTATTATTGTGTTAAACTTTGCTTTCTTAAGTTACAGTTCAAGTACTGGTAGAGCTTTTGAATATTCCTACATTATTAAACTGCACATAGTGGGGGAAAGTTTTTAACAGGCCACATAAATTTATGAGCTACTTAGTGGCCAAGTTATATCAAAGTTCAAAGTGAACATATGCATGTAGGTTCTCGCAAAAAGATGCCCACACAATTACACCTACTATTTTGCACACGAAGTTTTGTCAAGAGAATTTATGTGCACACTTTTTTAAATTAAAAGGCATGAACATAAGTCCCAGACTCCAGCCCCTGCAATACCTCTTCCCTCTGTGTGCAAAATTAGTGTGTGCTATAAACAAAAATGAACCCCCCCCCAAAAAAAAAAACGAATGTACATGCCTAGCAAATATAGGGAAGGTACGGTAATTTTCAACAGTCCATGTAGAGTTAAAGTCTATAAATCCACTTTGAAAATTCACGAGTTTTGCTGCTTGGTTCATGGAGACATGTGAGGGAAGTTATTCTTACTCCTGAGCTTGTGTAACTTTCTGTGTCCATTTTCAAGCACATTTTTGAAAGCTGAATGTGTGCACGTAAATGCTGTTTCCATCCCCCAACTCTGCCCACTAGAACGCCTACTGTGAATGCAGTGAAATGTAAGCGCATAATCGAGTTAATGGTACACTCTTCTCCGCACAACCCCCGGCTGAATTCCAAAAACCTATTTACACTTATAAATCTGAGGTTTACACCTGCAAATCCTTTTTAAAAAGTTATCCTCACGATTTATGTGCATAATCTTATGCATCTATGTACGGGCTGCAGAGTTTTCTAAGGAGTCATTTCTGCAGGTAAAAGTACTACTTTACTCCTTTGAAAATTACCCTCTAAATCAACACAATGCTATCAAAGTTAGGAGTTGGTTCATTGAATGGAAAGAAAGAATAATAATAATAATAAAAAGATAGACTTGTTTGAAAGAGAGCGGGAAAGCTTTTCCAGGAATTCAACAAATGGCTGGCCTAGGTTCCACAGAAGTCTCAGCTCTTTCAAATGACCTAATATCTAGCCCTGCTTATCACCTCCAGTGTTTGTGCTTATGTCATGGGCAGCATATTTTTAGTCTGGCAGGGGGAACGCTGGACTCGGTCACGCTCGGTAAGACGTTCCCCCAAGGGACAATCTGCACAGGTCCGCATGTCACAGAGGCACGCTGAACTCGTTCATGTCGCCGGAGTGACTCCAGTAAGGTGATGGTGCAAAGTGAACACACTGATGTGGTGCTCAGAAGTTCAAAGCATGCTGAATGATACTTCCCAGACTTCCCTAAAATCTTATTAAGTCTTCTTCAATGGACTTTCAATTTTCCCTCTCTACAATATTGGCTCAAAAATGATTTCTGTGTGTCGGCGTGCATCTCTGGGTCACTGCTGTGAGCTAAGCTAAGTATAGTAAATGAAATTATATTTTTCTGTGGCATGCTTCTGCAGGGCACTGACTCTGAGAAAGCCGGGTGATTCAAATGAAATAATCAATGATCTAACAGGATTTTTTTTTTTTTTTTAACTTTTACAAGAAAAAAAAAAAAAAGGAAGAATGCCCATTGTAAAGGATGCAAAGCAGTCCCTCACAAGACCAAAGCAACAGTGCATGAAATTGAACTCAAAAAGAGCCACCATTCTGTGCGACTTCTTGGCTGACACAATTTAGATATTTATAGCTTTATGAACGGGCCACTGGAGAAGAACTCGAAGCTTTTCCTAGCCAGGAAGGATTAATGAACATGTGCACCTGGTAATTACAGCACTCCATCTTTTCTGCAAACCCTCGCACTAACTCAGCAGTCGACACTGTAATGAAAAGCCATTGAAAAATATCAATCTGCATTTCTATAAGCCATCTGAATACTCATATTTAGAATCTATTTTCCTAGTTTCCATAAATACAACAACAGAAGCAACGGGGTAAAAATAAAATCCACATGCATTATTATGAGTATTGTTACTAGTCATGCCTCATTGGAAAGGTAATCCTCGTAGAATACCTCAACACAAGCTGTACGCTAAGCAGACACACACACACACACACAGAAGTGAGGCTGAGAAATAGCATTTAACGTAGACATGTCAATAACTGCAAGACAAGAGGAGTCTTTCAAAGTTGAGCTAAGTTCTAGAGTTGAAATTACCTATTTAAACTTTACACCTATGGATCGAAAAAAAAAAAGTTCTACGGGCATGATTGGTATGCACAAATCGTGTATATATATATATATACATACACACACACCCCAAGAACATACCTTCATCTATTCTAGGTCACTTATCAATGCTAGAATAAACCATGAACAAGATGCCGTGCATCGTTTTCCTAAGTATTGCTTACATTTTCACATAGTACTGAAAAATTCAAGATCTCCTCATTCTCTAGATAAGAGTGAACTATTTAAAGGGTGACTGAAAGGTTGGCACAGGGGCACTTCCACATTTGCCTCTTCTCACTTTTCAGACCCTACCACGGAGTTTCAACATTTAATTTTCCTCTTGATCTGTATCTTCACAACATTTGGCATGCAAAATAGACTCCCAGAGAAAATAACATTTTTTTTTTAGCATTTGTCCACCAAGGTTTCTCATTTTTTTCTAGTTTGGAAGCTTGAGATTGCACCTGTGGACCAAAGGTCTGTAAAGATGTTACAGGCAAGTCCTTAGATTTAAGGCATTAATGTATATATGAATCTACATAAATTATAACCAATGTTCAACAGCCTGCATACTGTAAATTTATCTTTTTTTTTTTTTATCTTTGGTGATATTACAGAACATCTTTAGGAAAGTTGATTTTTTTCATGCACAACTCAAAAGGCTTATTCCAATCTCGTTATCTCAGGTATCATTCCAATAGAAACAAGAATAATAAAAGTTTATTGTGATGACAAACACAAGTACCCTGCAGAAAAAAACCTCTCCAGAATAGAAAATCTTATCGCTATCTTAGAAACATGCAAGGACTTAAAGAAAAAAAAAAGCCGTTTACTCCCAGACATAATTGCCTTGATCCCTGATTGATTATTTAAAAAAAAAAAAAAATATGACTCCAAACGGGAGAAGCCTACATAAAATACAATCTCTATGAGACTCCTCCAAATTGGCTGAATTAAGCCAAAGTGACTTCATGAAATAGGTCAGAAAAGCAGGAAGCCCAGGGCTGCAAAAAGCTCCCTGCAGTCATGGACTGCCTGCCTTCCCTGTTGATTTTAATACAGCTGGCTCTAACTTGGGATGGGAGAAATAATTTAAGGGCGTGTTTCCAGCGGATTTCAATCACCATGGCATGCTGTAGTGAATTTCTGTTAGCCATCATCTGGACCTTCCGATTTCAAGTACAAAGGCGTCCCCTCCCACCTCCTGCATCAGCAAGACAAGACTCAAGGAAGCTGCCTGAATGAATAAAAATATCCCTCCATTTGCTTTGTCTGGTTAATAGTCTCTCACGCACAGGCGCACGCTGCTTCTGTCTCCTTTACCTTAAATGAGATGTACAGGATCAGCCGGGTCCCAGGGATGATTTTAGCTCAGACAAGCATCCAGCAGTGCATCCGCACAGCGCTTTGCCATAGCGAGTGTGAGAAGAGAGAGGAACGGGGAGGGGGGAAGAGAGGTGCTGGATGGATGCTGAATAGCACGGCGGCCAACTTTGTGTGTAGCAAAGGCTGATTGAAAACCCGGCCTGTAGTCGTGTTGGACTGGAGTCTCCTGCACAGTGGAGCAATGTGCTGGCAGGGGGACTTCAAGAATGGAAAAGCGGAGCTCAGTAAAAATGCGTCTGCATTAAGATGGTAAGGTTTCCGTGTGCTGACACTGTTGAAGGTTATTGTGCTTCTCACAGATTTACATCTTAAAGGGGGAGCATAACAGCCAAAGACTATTAACCACAGGTGATATTTATACAAGGCAACACACGAAGTGGCAAGCACTGGATTCTTGCCCAGATACTTTGCTGATGTCGCTAGTCTACCCTGTGATTATACACTAGACACACTGGGAAGCTCCCAGAGCAGCTGTTCTCAGCAAACCCCTTTATGATAAAAGGCTTGGTCAAACTGAACCTCTGGCTCCCAAAGTAATCCTAGCCCTGGAATTGCAATGGCAGTCACTATCCACGAGCGCAAATCCTCTCTGTTCTAAAGAAGCCCAGTGTCCTTAAATCACTTGTCAAAATATGCCCCTAGTTGCTATTACCCATTAGTTAATTACAAGCTCATATTTATTGTAGATGTTAAGTCTACATTGACAGCCTGTTTGCCCAGATGTTTACTGATCTATGCGAATGTTACTCGACAAGATTCAGTACATAAATAATTCACAATGCATTCTGAAGGAAAAGTAAAATAAAGATTCCTTTTGAATTAAGCAAGAAAAACTTAAAGTGATGGCAAATTCCAGTTTCAAAATAAATACTGATGCACCTGAGTACTAATGGAAGGGCATGCTTTTTTTTTTTATTATTATTAAATGAGGTACCTTATGAGGTAATGGCCATGAGGTCTTGAGTTGGGATTGGGCAGTTCTGAAAATGACACCTTTGGAAATTTGATCCAATGAAGGTTCTCCCACTCTGCTATCATTGCTCAGTTGTAATTTGGCCTGGAGCTCTATCCTGAGGGGTGCCATGTGCTGGCTTTACTCCTAATAAGTGATGCCAGATGTTCATCTTTCTTCAAATTAAAATCATGGCAGATGCTTAAAAAATGATTTTAATGGTTGACTTCATTGGAATGATTCTCCGTACCTTTTTAAAAATTTTTTTTCGCAGTAATGACAACAGTAAAGGCTTGAATAAGAGACGTAGAAATTCAAGGGTTTAAATTTGTTACTACCTACATTATTCTTTACAGAAGATGCTAACTAGCTTATCTTGCATGTCCTCTTGGTATAACTATCATTTTCAGTTTAAGGCTCATCTATCTTATGAAATCATTATCTCCTTAAAATTAATGAAAGGGGGATTCACATGGTTTGCATTAAAAAGGACCATATTAAAAAAAAAATCCTCCCTCCATTGCCTTATTTGCATGCGGTTTACTTAGTGCCCGCCTAATTGTCTTAGAGTCGGACCCGGTGTCTTATGGGATAATTTATGCATAGAACGCCATGTTCTCTAACAAGTGCAGGTCATAGCACTTTAAACCCAGATTTCAATTTTCCTAGCTTCAAAATCTTAATACACAAGGAATGAAAACCTTTGCCCCTTAGGCTCTGTCACAGCTGTAGTCAAAGTCATTGCAGCCTGCAAAATAATAGTGCAAGAAATGTTGAGGATATGATACGACCATGGAGTCTCTGTCCACTAATAATAATATTAACGGAAATGTATTTGGTGTTATATATTCATCAATGCATTCATTAATGGTAAAAAAAACAGTAGTAACATATTCTTAATGACACAGTATTCTAATAATTTCTAAAGCACTACTAGACATACCCAGCGCTGTACACATACACATAAGAGACAGTCCCTGCTCCAGGGAGCTTACAATGCAGTCAAAACAAACATACATGATAAGCAAGAGTCTGTGGAAAGTGCCCTTACGCCCACTTTTTAAAAGGCCTGCCTGCGTAAAATTCGAGGGTTACATGCGTGGCCGGACCCAGCGCGCATTTTCAAAAGAGCCCAGCCATGCGCGTTACCCTCGATATGCGCACAAGTGCCGGGCCTGAAGAAAGGGGTGGGGTCAGGGTGGGGCAGGGGCAGGCCAAGACAGCACCATTGGACTACATGTGCAAAATATGGATGTAATGACACAATATTCTATTTTTTTCAGCATTAATGAATGCCATTAGACGCTGTCCCGAGGAAGCGTGTGCAGTAACTTACATCTGCTCCTTAGGGCATGTAAGTAAAAAAACAAAAACATTTAGAAAAGTTAGGGAGGGTTTAGGGTTCAGGGAGGAGAAGAGAAGGGAAAAGGTAGGAAAGCCAGGTAGGGGTGTAGGGAAGTTCCCTCCCAGTCCGCTCCTTTATAGGAGCGGACTGGGAGGGAATTGGGAAAAAGGTAAATCGCGTCACTGCACTTAATTTTAAAAATCCCCCCTGTGCACAGAAGAGCCCTCCCACCCACACATGCATGTGCGGATATTAAAATCCGGTGCACATGTTATAAAATAGCCGTGGCCATGTGCGCACGCCGGGAACCGCGCGCACATGGATTCCCGCGTGTTTAAAAAAAAAATAAAATCAACCCCCTTATTAAATAGAAGTGTTTAGGATTTAAAAACCAGCCTCCAAAAGGTGAGGGTTTAGATTGGATTTGACCATGCCCAGAGAGGGATCATGATGCACTGATTCAGGAAGTCTATTCCAGACCTTTGCAGAAAGCGCAGAGTTGGGAGCTGGCATTGGAGTGATGAGCCCAAGGAGCACAATTCATGAGGAAGGGTGTAGGGAGAGAGAAGAGAAGACAGGCAATGAGAAGCTGCAGAGTGAATGCATTTGTAGGCGAGTAAGAGAAACTTGATGTGTAAGTGGACGGGGAGCGACTTGAAAAGAGGGATACATGCTCATAGTGACGCTGAAGGACGATAAGTCATGCAGCCAAATTTTGAATAGATTTTAGTGGGCGGCCTCTGAAGCGCAAGTTGCAGTAGCCTGAGCAGGAGGTGATATAGTGGGGGCTGCTAAAAAGTGTGAACATAGCTCTGTGTAGTAAGTCGTATTGTGTTGGCAAATATTGTGAGTTTGTGACCAGTGCTGGCTATGGGAGCAAATTGTATTTGCGTGGCACTTGCAGTCTACAATTTCTGCCACAGAATATCATCCCAGCTGCTAGAGACCTAAGTTACATGAGCTTTTCCCATCAGCGGGGGGGGGGGGGGGGGGGGGAGAGAAGTTTCGCTGAATCAGAGCAGAAGTCTCTAGGAGGTGGGTCACTAAGGTGGTCGGGGAAGTGACTTCCTCAGTCTGCTTTAGACAGGTGCCAGTTGCATAGCAGAAGACACCATATATGTCACCTCATCATTTTGCCTGGATTTTTTTGGCGCCGTTGCATCCCTTGTTTTGCTATTCTCCCATCTCTTTTCTTTATTTCATGCCATTTTATCATCATTAGATACATCTGCCTCGGAATTGTTGCTTTCTCTGGAAATCCTACTATTTCTCTCAATGTGAGATGCCTTGAACCCCCAGACTTACTGCAGTCTTTTGGTTTTGATTTAAGCTAATCAAACAGTTGTAATTTGCGAGGCATTCTCTCACGAGCTTGTGAGGAATACAGCAGGCTGCAGTGCCAGATACAGATCATTACGGGGCCTTCGAAATGAATACTGTAAGCACAGCAGCTTGCAAATTTGGACTTTAATATGTTTAGAGTAGATACAATCAGCATAGGTTTTTTTTTTTTTTTTTTTTGCTAACACATTCAGAGAATTGTCCTCTGGTGACTGAAAAGGGAAAACAATAAATTCTGCTCCTGCTCCATCTCTGTCTTTTTAATATAGTCAGTGCCTTATCAGCTCGCAAACACACTCCTGCGAGAAGCTTGGAAAACAAGAGCTCAAATATTTGGATTCATCTTTCAGTCTTGTTTCCTTTTGTGGTGTTAGAACAAAAATAGAGGAGTTGATTCCCCCATTTTGAGGCCTAAAAAGAAGCTGAGGAGAATCATTATTCGGGCAAACTGGCAGGTAAAACGTTTGTATTTGTTATTCAAAGTCGGACCAGAAACTACGCGAGAGGAATAGTGTGGCAGTGCACAAATAATGAAGTATTTTGGGTCTGCATTGCTCCAAGCCACAGAATGCATTAGCTGCCTCATTTTCTATGCATGAATCTCATTATCCCTTTTCGGACACGTACAATTGCTTGGGTGACATCTGTCCCCAGTAGAAAAAGGCAAGGCATGAGTGGGCCGTGATATCAGTGTGAGGAAACAGCAAAAAGTCAAAACCACCTGCCCACATTTCAATCCCTATGCCATCTAATTTGCATACTTTATGAAACCCCTATTTTCCCCAGCACCACAGGAGTGAATAGTGAAAACCCCAAACTCATAGATATGTTACAAAATACTTATTACAGCCAGAAAACAAACTACCACTGCCTTAGCAAGCTTCAGGTCAAGAGGAACTGCTGAGCATGAAAAATCAGCATATGTTTAATTGTAAAACAAAAATCCTGCTCCTTTGTACATAACCTTTATTCTGCCTCTTTCCCTCACAGTTTTTCTTGCCACGAAGGGACAGCATTCATAGGGCACTAGCCAGGAGAGGCTCTATCATTAAGCAGGGCAAGGTGACTGCCTGAGGTGGCATAATTATGGATCAGTAAAAAAGAAAAAGAAAAAAAACTCCTGCAGTAGTTGCCTCATCTTGCCACAAGACATATCTAAAAAATCATGCCTGCGGGGTTCCCACACCCTGCTTGCAGAAAGAAGAGCCCTGTGGTGGTGCAGGAGGATGACTCACCCATGGATTTCCTGTGGAGGAAGGAAAGAAATAGGGCTGAGTGAGAAAGGAGGCAAGGGAAGACAAGAGAAGGGTTGTGAGTGAATGAGTAAGTGAAAGGAAAGGAGGGGGGAGGGTGAGTGAGAAAGGAAGGGTAAGTCTGTGAGGGAGGGAGGGAGTGAGAAAGGAGCAAAGGAAGTGAAGAGGTGTAAGTGAATGGGAGGGGAGAGAGGAGTGAGTGGGTGAGAGGAGGGAAGAGGGTGAGTGAGAGAAGGAAGAAAGAGGATGAGTGAGTGAAAAGAGAGGAAAAAGATGTGAATGAGGTGAAAGATAGGAGGAGCGTGAGGGTGAGTGAGTGAGAGGTGAGGGGAGGGTAAGAAGAGAGGGATGAAAGAGAGGGGAAGGGGAGGTGAATGACAAGAGAGGGTTGAGTGAGAGGGAAGGGAATGAGACAAGGGGTGAATGGGTGAGGGGAGGGAAGGGGAGGTGAGAGTAGAATGGAGGGAAGGGAAAAGGTTGAGTAAGAAAGAAGGAAACGGGGTATGTGAATTATGGGGAGGAAAGGAAAGGGGATGTGAATGAAGTAGAAGAGGGCAGTGAGGAAAAGAGGGAAGGGTTAGGAAGTAGAGAGGAAGTAACAATGTATGGGGGTGTGAATGGGAGAGAGTGCAGGGCCACCTAGGGTGCCACAGAGTTTTGGAGATGGTACAGCAGTTTCAGGATTGCGAGGATTGTGCTTCTTTGTTCTTCCCACCCACATGGACCCAGAAGAGAAAGTTGTGTTCCCAGGTAGGAAGGAGGAGGCCCAAATGTCATGGGCAGAAAGAGTAGGAGCAGTGCCAGTGTGTGTGGCCAGAAGAAAGATGCAGCATTGGCCTGTACCCCAGGTAGACAAAGTAGTCCCATTGGCTCTGTGGGCTGAAGGTGGAGGCTGCTGTCATTTGTGTGTTTCAGAGGGGGAGAAGAGTAAGTATGTGTGAATGAGAAAGAGAGTGTGTGTGAGCACATGTGTGAGTGTGCGAGTGTGTGTGAGAAAAAACATATGTGTGTTAGAGAGTGTATGTGTATAGAAGAGAGGACAATTGGTATAGAGCCCCCCTCCCCTCTCCACTAATCCCCAGCAAACTCAGGGTGACTGGAAATAAAATATTCCTAGGTATGGAGAGCAGGACATTTTTTTATTTATTAGTTTTGTTAGGTATTATTTGATGTGTGCTGTTTTGAAATATTTTATTGTTTTTGAGAACTTTTAAAAAATGTGTATGAATTTAATTATTGTATGATGTTCTATTTGTTAGCTGTTTTGAAATATTTATTTTTTTTATCAGCATGGTTTTAATGTGTTATATTTCTAGATTTTACAATTGTTTTATAAGGAATGGTGATGTTTCTGTTTTAATAGATAATACAACTTCAGTAAGTAAAACTATCAAATAGACAATCCCGAAAATTCACTCAATAAATATACACAAAATTTTAAGTCTGAAATGATTTTAGTACCTCATTTCACAGACACAATGCACACTATACAAGCGTGGCTTACATTATTCTTGGGTGTCACTGATATAATTCATGGGTCTGTAGAGTATCCATTTTTTGAATAGGAAACAATTAGGTAAAAGTCTCCCTTTTTTGACATATTACAAATAAAAATATGCTTATCTTGTTGAAGCTTCTTCAGTGCTTTTTAAATGATATCCCTGGCCAGTGTGCATATTTTTATTTGCAATATTTAAAAAAAAGGGGACTTTTCCCTAATTGTTTCCTACAAAAAAAAAAAGATACTCTATGGTCCCATGGTTACAGCAGTGACACCTAAGACTAATATAAGCTGCACTTGTATATTTCTGTTTCTCAATTATTGCATTGCTTACAGAGTCTGGCTTCTTATGGCTTCCAGTTCAGTTTTTTTCTGCATATTTCTATTTATATTTTATGGTCTCTTTATTTTGTATTTGGTGAGGGTCTGTTTATGTTCTCCATGTGTGACCAAAGTGAGGTATTTTGCTAGCATGTAGTTTTGTGGAGGAACCTATAGTAGTTTTGCTTGTTCTGTTTTGCTAACAAGAAGTGCATTGGTGTTTTATAGAGCCTGGTGTCATATTTGCAGTGTTGCCTTTCCATAGGTAGGGTTGTTACTGCTTGAAGCCTAGCAGTTAGTGCTATTTTGGTTTGGGAGGTTTACTATATAGAAATGGTAATTCAGTTTACTCATGGCTTTCTGAGGGCCAAGCCTACACCCAATGCATTTTACAAAAGGTCTAATACCATATGGATTGCAAGTATCTTTGTTGGACGGTTTTCTGGTTGGCACAACAGCAGTACATGTAAAATATAATATACATATTATTGTGATATAGCTCAGAAGACTAAACTCTGAATGTCTTTTTCATGTAAAATATGTTATAAATGCATCATTTTTTAATTGTTTGTAGTGAGGGCTGAGAAGGAGGGAGTGGATGGGTTTAAGGTTCGCTTAGGGGTCCTAAAACTCTTGCATCACCTGGAGAGAGTGTACCACACACAGACCCTCACCATTCACCAAATCTCCCATTTCTCCAAGGGGCAAATGCTGGGGAAAGAGTGGGGTGCAGGGCATAGGGTTCCTGGGAGTGTGGCAGGGTTGCCAGCTTCCTAGAAACATTATCACTGACACTCTATCTGCCAATTCTATGGAACTTACATAGAAACATAGAAATGACGGCAGAAAAAGACCAATCGGCCCATCCAGTCTGCCCAGCAGGCTCCCACACTTATTTTCCCATACTTATCTGTTTCACCAACCACCAAGTTCAGGGCCCTTGTTGGTAACTGTTTGATTCAAGTTTCCTGCCATCCCCTGCCATTGATGCAGAGAGTAATGTTGGAGTTGCATCAAAGGTGAGCATAAGGCTTAATGGTTAAGGGTAGTAACCGCTGCATCAAGCAAGTTACCCCAATGCTTGTTTACCCAGACTGCACAGATCAATGCCTTGTTGGATGTTGTCTGAATGTAAATCCTCTTTTCCACATTTATCCCTGCTGTTGAAGCAGAGAGCAACGCTGTATATGCATTCAAAGTGATGTATCAGGCTTAATTGGTTTAGGGTAGTAACTATCGTAATAAGCAAGCAACCCCCACGCTTATTTGTTTACCCAGACTGTGAACTTTAGTCCTTGTTGGTTGTTGTCTGAATGCAAATCCTCTTTTCCACATTTCCCCCTGCCATTGAAGCAGAAAGCAACGCTGTATATGCATTCAAAGTGATGTATCAGGCTTAATTGGTTTAGGGTAGTAACCACCGCAATAAGCAAGCTACCCTCATGCTTATTTGTTTATCCAGATAGTGAAGTTCGGTCTTTGTTGGTTGTTGTCTGAATGATAATCCTCTTTTCCACATTTCCCCTTGCCGTTGAAGTAGAGAACAATGTTGGAGTTGCATTAACCGTGCGAAGGCTTATTGAGTAAGGGTAGTAATCACCAGGTAGTAGTCTCCATTCCAGCAAGCTACCCCCAACGACTCTGACCCTTGCTCTTCCCCTTCTTCAGCATTTCAAACCACTGAAAGGGCTGGAGTCCAAGGGGACCCCTCTCTTGGTACCCTCAATTATTTGACCTGTGCTGTGCCTTGTGGGGTAGGGATGGGGGGAGCACTGTCTCATCCCTTGCTTCAGGAAGCAGATTGCTTAAGCCACTGCTGGCACTAGCCACATACCTTTCTCTAAAATGCACCCTGCAATCGTGAACCAACTTCTTCCAGTCTCCTTCCACACACTCCAACAAGGCTGGAAGCAATGGCAACTGGAGCTTCATCTGTCACTCATGGGATACCAGGACTACATCTCCATGCATGCAATGGGCTGAAACCAGGACTTACCCAGTTCTTCCCTCCCTGACTTGGAACTACATGGTAGCTTAACCTCACACCAGTGCTTTCCAAACCTATCCGGGGGGATAGGTTTGGAAAGCACTGGTGGTTACAGGAAAGCACTGGGTGTTACAGGATATCCACAATGAATATACATGAGATAGATTTACATAACACTACCTCCTCGGCATGCAAATTTATCTTACACACATTCATTGTGGGTATCCTAAAAACCTGAATTAGCAAGAGGTTCCCAGGGCAGGTTTGGGAATTACTGAGCCCAGGAGGTAAAGAAATGCTCATCATTTATGGCCAGTATGGAAGCAGCACATAGGACCTGCTCCACCACATAGTCTATATTTTCCATTTCCCTAGAATGGGACAGAGTAAAAGCAATCAGGCAGATATAGTAAGGTGCGCTCGACTGAGCACACCGTTTAACCTGCAGTAAATTATAGCGCTCATCACATGCAAATGCATGTGGATGAGGCTATTAGTTAGTCCCGGGATGCTGAAAGTAAAATGTGCGGCCAAGCCGCACATTTTATGCTCAGAAATTAACGCTTACCTAAGGACAGGCGTTAATTTCTGAGTAACTCTGTAAAATGTACAGAAAAGCAGAAAATACTGCTTTTCTGTACACCCTCCAATTTAATATCCTAGTCATATTAAGTTGGAGGAATCAAAACCTAAAAAAAAAAAATTCTGCCCACCGGTCAGCAAAACGGACGCTCAAATTTACAAGCATCTGTTTTCCTAACCCGTGGCTGTCAGCGGGTTCGAAAACCGATGCCGGTAAAACAGAGTGTCGGTTGTTGGACCCGCTGACAGCAACCTGTACCACCAATAAGGAGGTGCTAGGGACGCGCTATTATGCCTAGAGCCTCCTTATTAGCGCATCACCTCATTTAAATTGAGAATTGCGTGCCCAGGAGAGGTGCTTGGGCATGTGTTGGGAGAGCGGGCGCTCAACACGGAGTGCCCGCTCTCCTGCATTTTTTACTGTATTGGCCTGAATGTGTGTATCACTGGCTGACTTCATGGGTTTCCTCAGGGAGGAAAAGGAAAAATCAATATTTCCTCCAATCAGATGGAATGGGAGATCATCTGGACGTACTCCTGCTGTATCTGGGGGTAGATACCTTGTGGAGGTGAAGGAATAGCAATTTGTGTGGGCTCCACCTCCAGCATGCTTCAAAATTACTTTCAGGTCCTTTCTAATATGTTTTTAAGAGTTTGAAAGCAGCCTGACCAGTGACTAAATTTCCCTTTTTATTTCTGGGAAATGACTATATGGAGGTCTGAACCTCCAGGGATGAATCATATGCCGAAATTTTCTCTGCAAGTTGACCTAATCTCTCCCCGTTCCCTCCTCTACTATTTTTGACCCAGCTTTGCCTGTCCTTCAGTTTTCTCGATTTTTCTATCATAGGCAGTGGGAGGGGCTTTTCAGCCCACCTTTTTGTGAGAGGTTGCTGGGGATTATAGAAATCCCCCGGAGCATGTGATTTGGGTCTTTGCCATCCCCCAGGTGGACTGACCAGGAGGAGAGAGGCAGTGGAGGAGACCCAAGGAGTAGATGGAGATCACAGGATTTTTCTATTTTTGGATTTTGAGTGGACCTATTCCTGGCAGAAGGGATTTCACGGCAACTGGAAGGGCTGGCATTAATTCTTTGTGCCTTTGCTTAGAGGCTGAAGCAAGGGGTGAGGAGAGTTTTGAGATTGCTGGACATTCCAGTTAGAGTTTTTTGGATTTATTGGATCCTGAGGCATCAAGGGGATTTCCACCTTACACCGACAGTTTGGATGCTGGAATTGCAACGGAAATATCCTGCCCTTCAAGGGGAAGGATTTTTGGACACGGATGCTGGTGCAAGAAGGGAACGCATGGAGAAGGAAACCAGGGCTTTTGTTAAACTGATTTTCCTCATGTTGTTTTGATTTTAAACTGAAGGAAATTTTGGTTGAACATCAACTTGGACTCAGAGACTCCTTTTATTTGGATCATAAACAGTGAGTGGAGAGGGTGCTGGGTTTTTTCGTTTAGTTGCTCCCTGAGATCTATTTTGGCTCCTCCTGAAGAACCCCTTGCACACGGCAAAGGAGAACGGTGGTTGGTGACTGGAGTGAAGCCCCCACAGACATGTCCAAGCCAAGGGCCCAGGAAGCTGAACTTCCCCCACCTCCCCGCTGGACGAATCCTGGATTTGTAGCTCCCCGGATGCAGCCCACCAGCCCACTGGGGGTCCCCACTCCACGTTCTTCCAGCGTGCCCTGCGTTTGAGCAGACAGCATGACCGGAGCATGCTCAGAGGGCTTCTTCAGGAGGATCCAGAGGTTAATAAAATCAAGACAGAAACTCTGCATTTTCCAAAGATAATGAGGCTCCCCAGTAATGGATCTGAAAATGTATTACACATTCCTGATCCCAAATCATCATGTTATTTTAAATTGTAACTCATCAAAAGTTTCCAAGAATGGAAAGGTGAGAAATCTGGTATGAGCTAGTCCATAAATAAATGTATTAAGGTGTGGTCCCATTGACACAGAGGGGCCAATGAAATAAAACCGCATGGTAAAATGGGCACTCATATCGAGCCCTGTTTTACTAACGCACTCATAACCACCTCTCCTGGGCGCCAGATTTAATAATTAAATGAGCTGAATCGCTAAAAAGGACAACACTAGGGGAAACTGTGCATCCCTAGCGCTCCAAAGCATCGGGCGCTCAGGAGATGTGGCTGTGCGCAGGTTAGGAAAACGGACGCTCAATGCAAGTATCCGTTTTATCCTGCCACTTCAGAACTTCTTAAGCTGGCTGATCCAACATCACTTGAGAGAGGGCAACTTACATACTTACACGAGTGAACGGCCAGCAGAAAAATTAAAGTAAAACCATTTCACGATTTAAGGAAAAATAATAAAATGGACAAGTTCTTGACGGTTTATCGTTACAACACACCGAATCCGCAAAATAAGAAAGGCTATCAGAATACAGAAAGCAGCAGTGATTTGGTTTTTAGTTGAGTCCTGTACTCGCCTGTTGACTTAACGCCAGCTCTGCGGCTGGCATTAAATTTGCCAGGTTACGAAGGGTGCTTTAGCCGAGCGGCAATTTTCTTCATTGGGGGGTAATAGCTAACAGCCTCAACTACATGGCATTTACATATGATAAGCGCTATTAGCTACATGTGAGCTTGGACTCGCTGATCCCCTTATTGCATCGGGGATCCAATCGCTCATTAAGCTGTGCGCTAGGCTGAGCGGGGATCCAATTGCTCATTAAGCTGTGCGCTAGGCTGAGCTCACTTTATTGCATTGGCCCCCAAAGAGAACTGTCGTAAATCAGGCCCAGAGCCTGTAAACCCGCTCAGAAAGTTCTGACACACCAGAGCTTCTGAACCATGACTTTTTAACGTAGCATGGGATTTTTATAGATGCTCATGAACAATACTACAATATCTATTTCACAATGGTACACAGTGCCTGCCTAAATCGGGCAACAAAAGCGCACCCAAAAGCAAGCTTAGCACACATAAGCCCATGTAAAATTATCCCGCCCTGCGCTCACTCGCACCCTATTAAATGCCCTAAAGGCGGCTTTAGCTCAGTCCGGGTAAACTTAAATGCGCGGACTGGACAGGCAGGCAGCTTTGTTAAAGGCCACTCCCGTGCTTTGCCAGCAGAAATGCCTTTGGAAATCAGAAAGCAGTGTCACGGGGCGTGCTGGCAGTGCTAAAAACAGTGCATCGAATGCCACTTTGGCACGGTTCGGTGGGCCCGTAATTCGCCTAGATATGTGGTAAAATAAAGATTTCTCCGTGTTGATAGCGATCAGAAGCCATTGTTGAGCATAACATTGATGGAAGAACTTTTTCATAGCATGCCTGCGTAGACGAGAAAAAGTAATGCTCCAGCTTTCTGTCTCCTTTCAGACGTCTTCTGCAGGCGGCTAATGATCCATCCTACGACAGTCCAGTGCAAAAGAAAACGTGATATATGGGCGCTGTAGACTTGAATTTTATTACACTGCCCCTCGCTCTGAAAATTTAGTTTTGATTATGCAGCAGTTAGCTGATTTACTTGTTCATTAATCCATTGCCATAGTGAGAAGCGCAATCAAACACCAATAGCTGCGCAGGAGCGGGGGCTTACCATCTTCTCTCCCGGGTCCTTCATCAGCAATGCTAATTCATTTCTCACCACCGGAGTTTTTAAAAAACACACAAAGTACTGCTTAAAAATCACAGAAAATCCGGCATTCACAGAATAGTTTCCACAACAAAAAAAAAATAAATTTAAAAATGATTAGGGCTGTGGCTATTTAAACCTTTCTTCTTGTTTTTGTTTCAGCAAGCATTTTACTTGTTCACTGCGGGCATGTGCAAACTGTCATCAAACTGAAACCAGTGGAGCTTCAGCAGAGTTAGAGTTTGATAAGAAACACAGATTTTCCTTTGGAGCTTTTCCTAGCTGACTCCAGGAAAACAAAAAAAAAAAAAAAAGCAGATCTGCTGCTGTGATGAAATCTCCAGTAGATTTCCTCAACCGTGCTTTGCACAAGAGGCGGACTTTGCCAAATGCAGCCTTGCTGTTTGTAGAGATTTGTTGCAGATCTTGTAAAGAGTCGCAGGTGTCTAAGTCAATGCTCTGCTTTCAATCACATTGGGAAATACAAAACTTAGGAGAGCTGTCTAGGTTGGCTCTTTACAGGGCGTTCTCTTCCAGAGAGAATTTCTGGGGTCACAGATGGCCTCTCTTAAGGATTGCAAATCTATGTCACTGTATCTCTGTTACCCCTCTCTATTTGATAGTGATTTCTTAGGGCGCGGCGTGGATAGGAGCACGCCTGAGTGGGTCCATATCGGTTTATCGACCAGCTTGCAAATAATATTTCTACCATGCATCACTGTGATTTCTCTTTTAACAGTGACATACTATTGTGTTTCCTGATACATCGCTCATTCCCAGAAGAGTTACAGTATGACCTATAGGGGGAAACTTCCAAACTGTCAGGCCAATACAATTATCTAAGCGTTAAGAAACTGAGTGTTGGTTTTCAGTGCAGTTTTAATGCACTGATTACAATTTTGTTAAACTCCCAATGCAGTAAGCTAATGCTATACAAACACATTGAGAGTTTACAAAAAGTGCGTTAACTGTAAAATGTGTGTTTGACACAGGCCAAACGCACATTTTAACTTGGGAGTGTTTAAGCACCCGATATGGAGCCGGGAGGAGAAGTACTTATATGGCTAGGTGGCAGCCAGAAACCATGGTCAAATAGCCAGCTAAGTCAGTATTTATCTGAATAAGTGGCGGTGGTTAGCTTGATAAATCCTGACTTCTTTTTTTTTTGCCTGTTTTTTTTTTTTAAGTGTTTTACGGGTTTTTAGATCCAGCGCTAAGCAAATCAGTGTTAGGGCAGCACCTCTGTCTGCATCGGGGAGTACTTTAATGCCCTCATTTGCATGGAATTTCTATGCAAGGGCAGTACGCAGAGTTGACAGTTTTCAATGCATGTTCTCTGGGTGTGGAACTCCTTGCTGCTTCAGCACTCACACTACCACTCACAAAATGTGAATTGGTATGAGGGTTGAGCTGTGCGATCAGCTGATCGCACCATTCTGCATCGGCCTGTGCTTGGGGAGTTGTAAAGTCTGCAGGTACTTTTTTTACATCAACTTTCAGGGAGAATTTATTTTCCCTTTTGAAAATTGCCTTTGATAAAATATTCACACATTCCGGCACCCTACTATTTGTGTGGGTATTTTTTCCAGCAGAATTTCCATGCAGACTCTTTGAAAGTTAAAGCACACCCATAAATCTCGACTGCCCTCACTGGAATGCCTCTCCAGATGTGCATGGACATGCATGCATGTAACTGTTGTGTGCGTTGAAATATACATGCATACAGGTGGGGTAATTTTTGGGTAAAACACTGCTTCACGCACATGCATGTCTTGGAAAATTGACCCACTCATATCAGTCTTTGCTGGGACTTGTCACTTTTGCTTATTTTTCCCAAGATCACCAACCAAGTTGTAACATGATTCAGTTTAAGCTCCTGTATAGTAGCACAATAACACAGCAGAAAAAGACCACTTGTCTCATTCAGTCTGCTCAGTTATCCCTGTCCACACTACTAAGGATGTATCTCAGCTGCAGCCACAAAGTGTGACAACTAGCAAGAGAGCACTCCTTACCTAAGACAGCTTTTGACATCTTTCTCCTTTGAACTCTATGATCTTGGACAGTTGCTGTGCTTTTTCTCCTGAGAAAAAGGTGCTGGTGCTCACATGAATGGCTGCCCTTAGGGAGGTGGGGCAACTGCCCAGGGCCACACCCCCATGGTAGCCCCCTCCCCCTTTAGAACTGATCTCACACCTCTTATTGAGAAAACAGAACAAGTAGATTCCTACACAGAATCTACATCCTAGCAGAGTATTTCACCTTGGTCACACACAGAACACGAACCGAACCATCACCAAATCCGTAATAAGGAACCACAAATTAAAAACAGAAATGTAGACAAAAATTGATTTGGAAACTCTAAGATGCTTGATTCTGCATGCAGTACCATGGGGGAGAAACAAACACTGTGCAAAATACAAAGGTATCAGTCACATTCCCAGAGCAAACTACACCAGACATTAAATATTTTGTTTTCTACCTTTGTCATCTGGACATGTTGGGCCCTCACATATCACTTCCCCCCACAACAACAACAACAAGAACGATGATAGTGGCTCAGTGGCCCTGACACAGTACCTTCTTCCAGTGCTTATTAAACCCCAGTACTAGTCATGACATTGGGGGGGGGGAATCAGGTGACTGCCTCGGACCTCAGGGAAGCTCAAAAATTCTGCAACTGGATGAAGTTTTTGCAAGGAATGGCCCCATTTACATTTTAACACTCAACTATTTAACTAATTCTCCAAAGCATATTTAAAAAATTCAGCATAAAACTTTCATTGCAGCTTCATGTGTATGGCAAAGTGAAACTGAAATAAAAAATGTCCGACTTGCTTACAGGTCATCAAAATTAAGTCTCTAAGGGGCCCCAAATGATTCTCTTGCCCAAGGCCTGAATAACCTTATGGTCACCACTGCCTGGCATTCCTGATCTGCCAGTCTAGCCAGAATATAACAGAAGAGTTTTCAATAAAATATTCTCAAACTTTTCTATTTCTTTCTCTTTTATTTTCCTGATCTTCATCCTTTTTGTTTCATTTTTCTTCCTTTCTCCTGATCTCACCTCACTTTCTTCCAGGAGTTTTTATTCTTTTATTTGTATTTTCATGTTTTCCAGTCTTTTCCTTATTTTTTCAGTCTCCATTTCCTCTAGCCACCGAATTCTCTGTTTCCTTCCTCCCTTGCTCATTCTGTTCTCAGATTTTCCCTTAGATGTTTTCATCTCTTCTCTTGCTGATCTAATTCCCCAGTCCCCTTTCTTTCTCTTCTTTTATCTTAGCTCATGGGATCTAACACATTTTTCCTTTCTCTCCCATATACATCCCATCTCCTCACAGGCTCACCTCACTTCCCTCCTCCTCACACTCTTAATTCCTCCCCACCTCTCTCACATATAGTATGCACGCCACTCCTCTTTCTCACATATATACCCCCTCAACTCTCTCTCACATGCATACACAACTCACTCCCCTCCTAACACACAAACATTCCTCCCCAACTCTCATACATACACATTTCACTCCATTCCTCCACACATACTATTCATATCGCCTTCCTTACATATACACCCGATCTTGTTTATCCATTTTTCTTCTCTATATCTTCTTCTTTCCCATAACTCTCTTCTTCTCCACCACTCCTTTGATCCCTCACTCATCTCTATCTTGCATCCCTCTCTTCTTCAGTTGTCCCTATTCTCCACCTCTCCCTCCCTCATCTCTGCTTCCCTTTCACCACACATTAGCAAGCACTCTTCCCCTCTCTCCCCTATACTCCAGGAAGCACTCTCCTCTTCCCTTCCCCCCTACAGATCACAGAAAGCACTCTCCATTCTTTCTTTTCCTCCCTCAGTGCCCCAGCAAGCAAGCAAGCACTCTTCCCCTTCTCTCCCTCCAATATCCCAACAAGAAAGCACTCTCCGCAAGAACCCGATACATAATCTCCTCCTTCCTTTCCATCCCTTCTTCTCCATGAAGCACGCTCCCCAAAGGCACCTGTTTGGCTGTGCCTTCTGTGCCTTTTGACCTACCATGGCTGAGAAACCACATACCCCTCAGCAGGATAATGCTACATAGGAATAGTCAGATTTCTCCTATTTAGGCTGATGTACTGCTACGACATCTCTGCTTCCACCTCATGGGCAGTCACCACCTTTTGCTGTCAGTGAAAACCTTATTTGTGAGGCCCCTCAAACTGCTGGACCCAGTGCAATGATGGTGCTGGGGAGGAGACACAAATTGAGGTGACTGCTATAAACGCACCCCAACATCATACCTATGAGGATTAGGAGATGCTGATGATTTAACTCCTCTGAGGTGTTCCCATTGTTGTGTCTGTCGGTTCCCGACGCCCTCTCTCCGCTCTCCTTACCACTTTGGCGCCTCCCTCTTCATCCACGGGAAGATTGGCTGCCACGGCGTCCTTCTGCCGAGGTCCTCCGGCATCCCCGGACCGGCTATACACTGCAACCCGCCATGTTTCCTGGAGACCTAGGGGGCACGCGCATGGCCCCGACTGAAGTACCGGCGATGGCGCGAACCTCGGGGGCGTCCCCCAAAGATGACGTCACCCGCGACAGATATATAATTTGCTAACACATCGAGTTTGCAACAATTGTCTACGGACTCGCTTCGACTTTCCAAGCTACTCTGCCTCCTCGGACTTACTAGGGGTACCCCCTCCTCGGGGGCCTCGCTCTCTCCTTTTGTTTTTCAGGTGACAGTCTGGAACCGGTACTCGCTCCCCGAGGGCCCTCGTTCACAGACTTTCTCGGTACTCTCTTCTGCCTGGAAGTCATCACTGCCAACTACATCAGTGAGTTACCATCGCTCTCTCAGAGCTTTCCCTGGAACCAGGTACTCGCTCGAGGGCTTATACATTCCAGCCCCTGGGCTTCTATGAGACATTGTGTGAGTGTTACCATCTGGTTCAGTACATGAACTCTGCATACCCTGCCTACTCCCTATATTTCAGTTTCTCTACAGCTCAGCCTCCAGGGATCGCTGTTTCAGTATCTGAGGGAAGCCCAGCTCACCACTGCCACCTCTGGTGGTTCAGTATACTGTCTAATAAAAGAACTAGTGTGTCCCCGTCTCCATACTCTGAGTCTGACCGGTGGTCCCTCTTGGGATCTTCTCCCGGGGGCGTGGTCATCTGCCACCTGTCCAAGGATCCACCCACAATTCTCCTAAATAACAACAGATTGCTAATCCCAAGCAGACTGCTAACTCCGAACTGAACACCCATGTAAGGCCATATGAATTATTCCCACTAGTGTGCTGCGAGCTAGTAAATTGCAACTACACTGACAAGAATGTCACTGGCAAAAATATTTACCTATTGATTGTGATAATTATAGACTTGTTATGGATAAATATAAGAAAGCTGTGAAACTGGCTAAGAAAGATTATTCTACATGGCAAATTTGAGCAGCCCGCGTGAGCTGTTTCACATTATGGAAAATGTAACTAAGAAACTAGAACTACCATCTCAAATAACAGCCATCTTCATTACTCCATTGTCTGGTGAAGAGCTTGCAAAATTCTTCAGTACAAAAGTCCTTGATTTGTGTCAACATTTTCAAACCAATACTTCTGTACCTTTAATATTGGCATCAGATGTTAATAAATGGGATAAATTTTCATATATGCCCACCTCTGAAATTATTCAGATAATAGACAAAATAAACTCTTCATCTAGACCTAACCCGTGTTCCATGACTTTATTTAAAAAGTTTATGCAATGAGATTAGTGATTGTGTAACTCAGATGGTGAACATTACTCTGTCTGTGAGCATTATGCCATGGTCACTAAAGCAAACTTCCATCAGGCCTATATTAATAGATGCTGTACTTTTGGCAAACTGTCACCCTATCTCCTCCTTGCCTATTTTTGGTGAGTCGGCTAAATGAATTCTTGTAAGATAATTCTATTTTAGATCAACAACAGTTTGGTTTTAGGAAGCAATGCAGTCCTGAAATTTTGTTATTGTCAACCTTAGTCACTGTATGTCATGGTTTTGATGAAGATCTAATTATGTTATCGTCTTATTAGATATCTCTGTCACATTCAATATACTAAATCACTGGGTTCTTCTGTTTTGATTGGCTGATTTGGCTATTTCAGTTCTTGTGTTTGACTGGTTTCAATCTTATTTATCTGACCAGGATCAACAGGTGACAATTTGTTCGGCAGCTTCTTCATGCATCCCATAGTTTCTGGGCTTCCACAGGGATCAGCCTTATCGGATACATTATTTAACATCTATTTAGTCCCACTATGTAGGTTCCTGGCTGGGTTGATGGACTCTTATAAGTTGTATTTGAACAATATACATTTTTTTATGCTGCTTAAATCATTCTAGTCTGCTACTTTGGATATGGTCACTTTGGGGTAGATTTTCCACATAAGCGTGTTGCATCCATGTGCCAGCACATGCATGGTGGAAAATCCGTGGGCCATGCATACATGTGCGCAGGGAAGGAGATTTTTTTAAAATTTCCGCACGGCAATGCTCCCCAGTTTCCTCCCAGTCCGCTCCAATTAAGGAGCAGACTAGGATGGAACTTCCCTAACCCCCTACCTAATCTCCCCTTCCTTTTCCCCTCTCCTCCCCACCCTACCTTTTTTTTTTCTTCTTTTTTTTGCAACTTACTTCAGCTCCCAAGCTGAAGTAAGTTGAGTGCACCGGCAGCCGGCTGGCATGCGAGGCTCTGGGACAGCGAACAGTGGCGCTGTTTTGGCCCGCCCCTTGTAGGAAGTCTGGCACTTGTGCACACACCGGCCTTTATGTGCATGGCTGGGCCTTGTGGAAAATTGGCTCAGTGAGCATAAAGCGCGGCCAAGTGCGTAAAAGCCAGAATTTACGCGCGCAGCCGGTGGAAAATCTACCCGTTTATGTTTATCATTAATTAATCAATGGCTCTCTGCAAATAAATTTACACTTTTTTAAACTATTTATGAATTTTTCTTAGCATACAAAATATAATGTCATTACACAGTAATCTTACATCCATATCTATTATGTAACATAATGTTATACAAGGTGTATGTTCCAGGAACAAATGAAATAACAGCTGTGTTCAAAATACAAGCAAAAAGGAAATCAATCACCTTTGAGAAAGGGGAATAGCAAAACAGGGAACTGCATCTAACCATCAGCAGCTCTGTAATACTCCATGATAAGTCCCCCAAATAGCAATGTACTTAAACATCTCGTTTTTGAGCATGTACTTGTGACATTCAATGTCTGCTATAGTACGAGTCTGGACTCACCAGTGATCCAGGCAGGGATTGTGCTTCAAGAATATGGCGATGATCATTGGGCAACCAACAGCAACTGGCTGATTAGAGTCCTGTATTTGCGAGAAACAAGGGACCCAACCCATCAACCTAATAATCCAGTGAGGGGTGCTATAAAAATTGGGAAATCCTATAATGTCAGCTATCACTTGAGTTAATCCCCGCCATAACTGTCTTTCCCCCTGACAGTACTGCCACATGTGCAGGTATGTGCCTATCTCTCCACACTCTCGCCGGCACCTGTTAAAGAAGCCAGATACATTTTAGTTTATAGTGTCATTGAGTACGATAAATTCTATGTAATAGCCACACCATTAACTCAACTCCCGCAAACACATTTTGGCATCCATGTGTATTTCCAAGTCTGTATTTCAAGTGTCTATTAAGGCAGATGAGATCTTGGATCTGAATCTGCCCTTCAAGATGCCCCAGTAGATAGCTGCAATACCTTTATCGACACTTCTGGATCTCCCAGGAAGCTCTCCATTTCATTTAAGGGCCTCTGCTTAGCAGAGAGGTCTAGCAAGCCTGACAATGCAGCGCACAACTGTACTTAATTGACACGAGAGTTCCCAGGCAACTCAAATTCTTCACTAAGAAAGTCATTCATTTAGAAAACTCCCTCCTCCCAGAGATGAGTCAAACGGAAAAGACCACTTTCTCTCCATTCTTTGAATGCTGACAAACACGTATGACTGTATATACGGGGATTGCCATATATAGGAACCAGAGGTGACAGAGCTTCTCTCTTCAAATTTAGAAACCCCAGTACCTATTGCCAAAACCAAAGCCTGTGCACCAGAATTGGATGAGCCCTTATTACTTGCCATCTAATCAGGGATGGGGGCAAAAAAATGTAAGATGGTAAAATCTGTCACATCTATTGGAAGACCTCACCTTAAGACATGACAGTCGCACCATCCATAGTAAATTTTGAGGATGGGAAGGGTCATTCATCCCTGCACCTTGAGAAGCCATAACTGGCTAATGTGTGCTCATGCTTGTTTATGAATTTGGACATAGATGTGTCATCAAATATGCAAAGCGGAATATTGCACTACACATGTTGAAATAGATATAGCAATTTAGGAAGTATGAACATCTTCAGGAAATTAATCCTCCCCACCCAGGATAATGATAACTCCATCCAGGCCTGCAAATCTGGTTTAATTTTGGAAATAAGAGTATCAAAATGTTTAGAGAAAAGATCTTTGAAATCTTTCAAAACATAAGCTTCTTTAGTAACCTTGAATCAGACATGCATTCAGGAATATGAACTTTACTGCCAAGGGGGAAGATTTCTGTAACTGGACAGACAGCTGACGTTATCTAATTAATGTAATAAGCTGGGCCAGAGAGTCTCGGCATAAAATAAATCAGCACATCATCTGTGTAAAGTGAAATGATGTCCTGACGTTTACCAAACTGAATTCCAGTGATCTCAGGGTTCTGCTGGATTGCTTCAGTCTTGAATTTCAAAGCACTTCAAACAAGAATGACTACAATACCCAGTCAAATACCTTCTCTGCATCTAGGGAGACTATTAGATCCATATATCCTCAGGGGCGGATTTTCAGAGCCCTGCTCGCGTAAATCCGCCCAAAACCGGGCGGATTTACGCGAGCAGGGCCCTGCGCGCCAGGAAGCCTATTTTACATAGGCCTCCCGGCGCGCGCAGAGCCCCGGGACTCGCGTAAGTCCCGGGGTTCTCGGAGGGGGGCGTGTCGGGGGCGTGTTGGGGGGCGGGTTCGGTCGTCGCGGCGTTTCGGGGGCGTGTCGGCAGCGTTTTGGGGGCGGGTACGGGGGCGTGGCTACGGCCCGGGGGCGTGGCCGCGCCCTCCGTACCCGCCCCCAGGTCGCGGCCCGGCGCGCAGGAGGCCCGCTGGCGCGCGGGGATTTACGCCTCCCTCTGGGAGGCGTAAATCCCCCGACAAAGGTAAGGGGGGGGTTTAGACAGGGCCGGGCGGGTGGGTTAGGTAGGGGAAGGGAGGGTAAGGTGAGGGGAGGGCAAAGGAAAGTTCCCTCCGAGGCCGCTCCGATTTCGGAGCGGCCTTGGAGGGAACGGGGGGAGGCAGCGCGTCTCGGCGCGCGCAGGCTATACAAAATCGATAGCCTTGCGCGCGCCGATCCAGGATTTTAGTGGATACGCGCGGCTCCGCGCGTATCTACTAAAATCCAGCGTACTTTTGCTTGAGTCTGATGCGCAAGCAAAAGTAGGCTGATCGCGCTTCTTTTAAAATCTACCCCTCAGTGTTTAGACTTGTGCAGAATGTTAAAGAGCCATCTTATATTGGTGACAGAGGTATGCCCCTTCACGAAACATATTTGATCATCTTGCACTAACAATGGAATTATCGATTTAAAGCTCAGCTGCAAAACTTTGGCAAGGATCTTTATGTCCAAGTTTAAGAATGAGATGGGTTGGTACGAACTGCATGGGGTTGGGTCTCTTCCTTTCTTAGGAATCAAGGATATAATGGCATCCCCAGCATACCTAAAGAAGCATCAGCAGACCCCATGCTATTAAAGAGTGCTAGCACTAAAGGAGCAACTTCACCCAGGTATTTCTTAAAGAAATTCATGTGATAACTATCCGGCACTGGGCACTTCCCTCCTAGGAGCGATCAGACTGCCGTCTTTATTTCAATTAGAGAAATACGGGCAGCCAGGCATTCCTACTGTCCTTGAGCTAACAAGTGTAATTTTAAGTAAGTAAGGAAGGCCCAAATTCTCTCTTGACTGTCAGATTCCGAAGCCAAATATAAACCAGAAAAAGAGTTAAGAAAAAGAGCTTCCATCTCTTCAGGGTTGGCTGTATTAGCTCTATTTTACTTTTTAAGTGACACTATATGTGATTTCCCAGCCTTCTTCTTAACTACTCAAGCCAAAAATGCTCCAGGCTTATCTCCATGTTCATAGAATTTAAGGCATGTAAATTTAAGAGCTTGTTCAATTTTGTGTGTCTCCAGTGTACGTAGCATTCTGTGGTAGAAATCCATTTTTTTTTATAAGTTGTACATACATACTTAGCTTTGATCACAAAGCTCTCTGGTGGGATATCAAGCGGGACCAGGAGGCAGACCACAATAAAAGGAAACAAACCCTCCAAGAACTTTCTCCTAACAAGCCCGCCTTCCCAACCCTCCCCAACCAAACCTGTGTCCAAACTGAGGTAAAAATACAACAGAGTATGTTCATATATATAGTATGTTGCATGAATCAAGAAAAAAGTTTTAACAGTGCATGTCCAGCTCCAGCAAAAAGATGCAAGAAGCCAGAAATGAACAGGAGCATGTGCATCCCAGCAAGATGCTAGCAAGAAACAATAGCTCTCAGCAACCACCAAGCAGAACTATAAAACAGGCACCTGTTGCAATGTCACACAACCAGAAAATTCAGGCCTTGAATGACGCATTGAACCTTGAATGTCCTGCTGAACCTAGGTCCACCTTTGTCACTTGATAATGACCCCACGTTGGAAAACTGTACTCTGCCTCTGAGGTACAGCCCATAGCACATCCAAAAAGTGCATGAAAACAGGCCATAGCAAATGAACTAGAGACTCAGAGACGCTGGTGTCTGCAGTGAAGCAATCAAGAGTTGAAGCATTGTTGCTCGAATGTTCACCCCACAAACCAAAAATAATACTGAGAAGAAATGTAAGAACTCCCCACATAAAACATTCTAAATAAATCCCCCATTTATCTGCCCAGGGACTTCCATTAGTATCATGCGAGCTCAATGAGCTGCTCCCACCAGGAAATTTAGGCCACAGCCATTCAGGTCAAGAACTCATTTTTAGAGGCCGATGTTGAATCAAGGGCCTCATTTTTAATGCACTCAGTCAGCTTCTCTGCATCCGCCTCTATCTGACATCGTGGTCTTGTTATTTATCGTTGCCTGCAGTTTGGCTGGATAGATCATCGAATAGTGGATGCCAAGATTCTGAAGCTCCCACTTTACAGCGCCTGGCCTGACTTTGCCGATCCAGTGAAAAGTCCTGAAAAATCATGCCTTCATATTATAAGATGATGGCAAGACAAGCATCATTTAAGACTCGCCGCTTTTCACTGAAATTGTGAAGATGCATGATCAGCGTCCAAGGCAAGCGCCCGAGCTAGCACAAGAGATTGGTGTGCTCTGTCAAACTTAAGCATGCCATTTTGGCATGCCAAATCTAGCAGCATGGGCAGCCACCTTGCCATGAAAGAAATCAGATCATGCCTTCAGATTGCTCAGGAAGGTTGATTATGTGGATGTTATTTCTTCTGGAGCGATTCTCCAGATTGTCCAGCTTAAACATCATGGTTGTGTGTGAGTGGTCCAGCTTGTTGAGTTTCGCTCAAACTGAGGTGAGTGTGTCGATCAGAGACCCGAGTCTCAACTTCATCTATCTGAAAGGAGTTCTCCCTTCACTGACTAGACTAACTGATCAATCTTGGCTACCATTGCACCCATACTCAAATCCAGTTTTTTAGTGATCTTTGTAGCAAACGCTTCCAGCAGGTTTGAAGCCGAGTCTACACCTCCAGCCACATGAATGACTGAGTCATCTAACATCATCTTTGGAGGGAATCACAGCCGCCATCTCATCTTCCTTCGGGGTTTTACTTTTAAGTGCTTTCCTCATTTTAGCACTGTGATTGGCCCACACAGCAGGCTGATGACATTTGCAGGTGCTGTGGCAATATATTCAGATTAAATTTGATATGTCAACAGGACTGATAGGAGCTCAACTAGACAGAACCTGCTTTACTCAAAACAAAACCGGAAATCCAATGAAAACAAAAGAGTATTTTAAGTATGTTACCATTACATGGTGCACCATCGGAATTTTCTTTTGAAGATCAAAGTATTCCTCTCACTTTGCAGGTTCACAATCTCAGAATAATCCTTAATTCGAATCTGTCAATGCATCCTCATATTAAATTTGTTGTCCAGACAGCCTTTTATAAATTACTTATGTAAGGAGGATAAAACTATTTCTGTATACTCATGATTTTCACACAGTCTTGCAGACTCTTATTCTTTCACATCTACATTATTGCAATTCTGTTTTTCTTTGGCTTCTAATCTTTACGATTCATGTACTTTATTTTTATTTATTTATGTGTTTTTATATCCCGTTGTTTGGAACTGGTCTTCACAACGGTTTACAGCAGAAACAACAATATATATAACGTTATGCAGGTGAAACAAGAATATATAGGAACGTTTAACAAGAAAACATATAACGTTTAACAATTGTATGGCATAAAAGTGTAAATGATTGTAGTTTATGATCTGTGTAGTGGGTTATAATTAAGAGGTAAAGGTAGATTAAAAAGGGTAGAGGTGGTGGTAGGATCGATAATTGGTAGTGGGTCAAATGAAGTTCGTTGATGTACTATATACAATGTAGGTTTTGGTGTGATGTTGCGATTGGTGGGTGAGCGAGTGTTGGGTGATAGCTGTGTTCATTTTTTCTTATCCAATGCCCTCTCTGTAGGCTTGTTGAAATAGCCAGGTTTTGAGGTTTTTTCGGAAGACTTTTGTATCGCTCTGTAGTCGTATGTTTTCCGGGAGTTTATTCCAAAGGGTTGGGGCTGCCATTGAGAATGCTCTGTCATGGGTTGTGGTGAGTCTGGTTGCTGTAACTGAGGGAATTTTTAGTAATGCTTTGTTTGCAGATCTTGCGTTTCGTCGTGGAATATGTGTGTGTATTACGTCGTTTAGCCATTTGATTTTTTTCCCCATATATGGTTTTATGTAGCATGGTTAGAGCTTTGAATTCAATCCTTTTGTCTATGGGGAGCCAGTGCAGAGATTTTAAGACAGGGGTGATGTGGTCTGTTTTTTGGTTACCGGCAAGGACTCCGGCTGTTGCGTTTAGAAGAACTTGTAGTGGTCGTGTGGTTGCTTTGGGTAGGTCTAACATCAGGGAGTTACAATAGTCCAGGCTTGTCAGGATTAGGGATTGTAGGATGGTTCTGAAATCGTTATGGTTTAGTAGTGATTTTAGTTGTTTTAGTATTAGTAATTTGTAGAAGCCTTCTTTGATCTTTGCAGATATGTGTTTTTTGAGGTTTAGTTCTGAGTCTATCCAGATTCCAAGGTCCTTTATTTTGTTGCTGGGTTTGATATTAGTGTTTTCGATTTGGATGGTGTTGTGTGTGTTAGTTATTGTAGTTTTTCTTTGGAGGAGAATGCATTCTGTTTTGTTCATGTTGAGGCAGAGTTTCAATTGTTTAGGAGATTTTTTTATGTTGTTTAGCTATGAGGCTGCAAGGTTGAATGCGTTCTCGATTGTGTCTGTTATTGGTATGATGAGTTGTATGTCATCGGCATATATGAAGTAAGTGATGCTGAGGCTAGATAGGATACTTCAAATCATATGAAATATGGCCTCATGAATTTTACCAGGCAAGACCCTTTGAGACCATATTACACCTGTGTTCAGTTCTCTCCATTGATTGCCAATCTAATGGAAAATTAAATATAAGGCAGCCATGATAATTCAGAAACTTTTGAAACAGGACACCATTCCATGGGATATTGCATATCTATGAGCCCACTTGATGTCTCAGAATCCTCACAGCAGGGATTATTAGAAGTTACATCTTTATGGTCTGCTCACCTTGCAGAAGTCAACGACAAAGCATTCTTTACTGCGGGCCCCATATTTTGGAATAGCGTCCCTGGTTAAATAAGATCACAGGCAGATACATGTTACTTTAGGAAAGTTTTAAAGAATTTTACATTCCAACAAGCATTCTGCCATGCTACTAGCTAATTAGCTACTAGGACTGTTAATGGAATTCTTGACAGTCTCTTATGCAGTAAATTGCTAATATAATTTAAATTGTTTTAGTCCTGTTTTTATGTTATGTTATGCTAGTATGTGTGTTGGCTGTTTCCTGCTTTGAACATTGGAATATACGGGCTACAAATTTTTTAAATAAATAAATCTTCTGAGTATCTTTGTATGTTTGGGGATCAGTTAGGCAATGTGAGCAGGCAAGGAAAAATGTTCTGGGATTTAGTGCAGACATTAGGAATGTGCAGGGGAAAAAATCATTTTTGTTTTTTGTTTGTTTTCCCACATATTTCGGTTTGTGGATTGCTTGATTTGTTGCATTTGTGTGAAAAAAAACAAACAATTAACCCCCCTCCCCCCCAAAAAAAAGACCAAAAAATGAAAATTAGGCCTCCCTCCAACCCTCCCAGAAAAAAGCCAGGGCCAAGATCCCTGCCAGCCACCCACTTACCCCGTCTTGTGGGACCCAGCCTCCGGGTTGGGTTGCAGCGTTGGGCCAGAAGTCAGTGCTGGAGTTACGTTACACCTTCCTAATTCTCACTACAAATCTTTGTAATTATCTAAACAGCTACTGTAGCTGTTGCCAGCACATGCAGCCCCCTAGGTGCATTTGGACTTTCTGGCTGGCACCCTGCCACCATCAACCTGCTACTTCCAGCTCAGCTGGTCTCTGAGGAGTTGTAGTTTTACTTACATATGTAATCCCACCGTGGTGGAGCCATAAAAGAATTTGTTTCTCTTTGGGGCTGGAAACTCTCACCAGTTAGCTCTTTCATATTCCTTCTTACTCCCAGGGCCGGATCCTTTGTAGGTGGGGGGAAGATATACTTCCAGGGCCCAATGCAACAGGGGGAACCTTTTTACGCATTCCTAGTTGTCCGTTGTGTTCCCTTGGGGAGGGGTACTTGTCCTTAAGGTGGGTGCAGTGAGTGCAAAAGAAATACCCTGGAGTCACTAGGTTAGTGTCCAAAATTAAAGTCTTTATTATTTTAACACTGATGATGAATGGCACAATAACTCAAACTGCAGCACCACAAATTTCTCTTGTTTCCTTTTTTACAGTTTCTTTCCCTCTATCTGTGCAGGCTCAAGTATCAGGGCCATGGAAACATCTACTCTCTTGGATTAGGAAATGTGAAGATCTCAGGTGGGCAGGGTTTATTTAGACTGGTCAAAAAAAAAGCCTTCCAATCTGATATAAAAATGTTAGAGAGTCTAAGGCTCAGAGAGTAAATCTTCTCTCTCTCTCTCTCCCCAGGGTGGTGAAACACCGGATGGGTGACCACAGAGATGTTTGACTTCCCTTACTCACAGTTAGCAGATCTTCAGGACCTCTTTAGTTCTTGCACAGTTTCTTTCTTTCTTCTTCCTGGATCCCTGGTAGCAATGATCCCCTTGAAACACGCAGCCCTCTTGCTTCAGACAAGAAGGAAGGGCAGCCAAAACTTCCTCCTGGATCTTGAACTCAAAATTGTTTATCCCCAACTAAATTTAACACTGGAGTTCCTCCTCACAATGGGTCACCACCACTTTAGGGGCAGGCCTTCCCTATCCCTAGGCGTTCCAGACACAGAGTTCCCCAGTCCCTGAGTCCAAGAAAGGACCAGGTGTCCAGTATGGCTCCTACCACTTAAAATCTTAAAACCTAAAAACTAGACCCAGAGGGTAATCCTAACTAGTCAGTGAGTGGAAATGTCATAATGTCTTAATGTCACAATGGAAAATGTCATAATGCCTCTGTATTGCTCACAATTCTGGTCATGGCATCTCAAAAAAAATATAGTTGCACTAGAGAAGGTGCAGAGAAAGGCGACCAAAATGATAAAGGGGATGGAACACTCCCCTATGAGGAAAGACTAAAGAGGTTAGGTCTGTTCAACTTGGAGAAGAGACGGCTGAGGTGGGATATGATAGAGATCTTTAAGATCATGAGAGGTCTTGAATGAGTAAATGTGAAGCGGTTATTTACTCTTTCGGATAATAGAAGGACTAGGGGGCATTCCATGAAGTTAGCAAGTAGCACATTTAAAACTAATCAGAGAAAATTATTTTTCATTCAACGCACAATTATGCTCTAGAATTTGTTGCCAGAGGATGTATTTAGTGCAGTTAGTGTAGCTGTGTTTAAAAATGTTTGGATAAGTCCTTGGAGGAGAAGTCCATTAACTGCTATTAATCAAGTTGACTTAGGGAATAGCCACTGCTATTACTGGCATCACACTAGCCTGCACTCTCTCTAGCTGAACTAAAGGCTCACCCAGATCTTACTTAGTGTTTGGGTACTTGCCAGGTACTTGTAGCCTGGATTGGCCACTGTTGGAAACAGGATGCTGGGTTTAATGGACCCTTGGTCTGACCCAGTATGGCAATTTCTTATGTTCTTATGGACTGGAAAAGGAAACCCCTCCTAACCTTGTTCAGGACCACCAAGCAGGGTTTGCCTGACTCCTCTGACTGGGCCTGAAAAAACAACTCATGAAAACTCCTCTCTGCCTTCTAACTCTCAGCAAACATAAAGGACTGCCTCCCGAGCTTTCTGTTGAGAGCTGCTATATAGACACTCAGGGGGATGGCCATTCCAGACCCCTCAAAGGGAGGGGCTGAATTTGAATGTTAACCTCCCCCTCACACTAACCTGCATTCTCTCTAGCTGAGCTAAAGGCTACTCAGGCCTTACTGGCGATGTTACCGTAGGGTCTGTCACACTCCCCCCTCCCCATTCAAATCTAGATAAGGGGAGGAGACTCTTGCACAGATTCTATAGTAGAACTCAACATATGATATTGCATGGCAAAATACAGATTTCATACAAGAACAATGACACAAATAAATAAATCACCGGAAAGCATTGCATCCAATCCTTTCTAGGCGAGGCCTCCACTCCCAGATAGGTGCTGCACCTGGTGCAGGCATTTTGTGCAGGGCAAGCAGCCCAGTCCTACAAAGGACAAATTAGGACAAACATTCCCAAAAACAATTCCACCAGACTTTGAATAGAAAATGTAATTTATGAAGGTAAATAACCAGCCATGCCACTGCTGGACACCAATGGGTGCTGCCACCACCCAAATTGTAGTGGATGCTCTCACCAATAACACAATATAAGAACATAAGAACATAAGAAAATGCCATACTGGGTCGGACCAAGGGTCCATCAAGCCCAGCATCCTGTTTCCAACAGTGGCCAATCCAGGCCATAAGAACCTGGCAAGTACCCAAAAACTAAGTCTATTCCATGTAACCATTGCTAATGGCAGTGGCTATTCTCTAAGTGAACTTAATAGCAGGTAATGGACTTCTCCTCCAAGAACTTATCCAATCCTTTTTTAAACACAGCTAAACTAACTGCACGAACCACATTCTCTGGCAACAAATTCCAGAGTTTAATTGTGCGTTGAGTAAAAAAGAACTTTCTCCGATTAGTTTTAAATGTGCTCCATGCTAACTTCATGGAGTGCCCCCTAGTCTTTCTACTATCCGAAAGAGTAAATAACCGATTCACATCTACCCGCTCTAGACCTCTCATGATTTTAAACACCTCTATCATATCCCCCCTCAGTCGTCTCTTCTCCAAGCTGAAAAGTCCTAACCTCTTTAGTCTTTCCTCATAGGGGAGTTGTTCCATTCCCCTTATCATTTTGGTAGCCCTTCTCTGTACCTTCTCCATCGCAATTATATCTTTTTTGAGATGCGGCGACCAGAATTGTACACAGTATTCAAGGTGCGGTCTCACCATGGAGCGATACAGAGGCATTATGACATTTTCCGTTTTATTCATCATTCCTTTTCTAATAATTCCCAACATTCTGTTTGCTTTTTTGACTGCCGCAGTACACTGCACCGACAATTTCAATGTGTTATCCACTATGACACCTAGATCTCTTTCTTGGGTTGTAGCACCTAATATGGAACCCAACATTGTGTAATTATAGCATGGGTTATTTTTCCCTATATGCATCACCTTGCACTTATCCACATTAAATTTCATCTGCCATTTGGATGCCCAATTTTCCAGTCTCACAAGGTCTTCCTGCAATTTATCACAATCTGCTTGTGATTTAACTACTCTGAACAATTTTGTGTCATCTGCAAATTTGATTATCTCACTCGTCGTATTTCTTTCCAGATCATTTATAAATATATTGAACAGTAAGGGTCCCAATACAGATCCCTGAGGCACTCCACTGTCCACTCCCTTCCACTGAGAAAATTGCCCATTTAATCCTACTCTCTGTTTCCTGTCTTTTAGCCAGTTTGCAATCCACGAAAGTACATCGCCACCTATCCCATGACTTTTTACTTTTCCTAGAAGCCTCTCATGAGGAACTTTGTCAAACGCCTTCTGAAAATCCAAGTATACTATATCTACCGGTTCACCTTTATCCACATGTTTATTAACTCCTTCAAAAAAGTGAAGCAGATTTGTGAGGCAAGACTTGCCCTGGGTAAAACCATGCTGACTTTGTTCCATTAAACCATGTCTTTCTATATGTTCTGTGATTTTGATGTTTAGAACACTTTCCACTATTTTTCCTGGCACTGAAGTCAGGCTAACCGGTCTGTAGTTTCCCGGATCGCCCCTGGAGCCCTTTTTAAATATTGGGGTTACATTTGCTATCCTCCAGTCTTCAGGTACAATGGATGATTTTAATGATAAGTTACAAATTTTTACTAATAGGTCTGAAATTTCATTTTTTAGTTCCTTCAGAACTCTGGGGTGTATACCATCCGGTCCAGGTGATTTACTACTCTTCAGTTTGTCAATCAGGCCTACCACATCTTCTAGGTTCACCGTGATTTGATTCAGTCCATCTGAATCATTACCCATGAAAACCTTCTCCATTACGGGTACCTCCCCAACATCCTCTTCAGTAAACACCGAAGCAAAGAAATCATTTAATCTTTCCGCGATGGCCTTATCTTCTCTATGTGCCCCTTTAACCCCTCGATCATCTAACGGTCCAACTGACTCCCTCACAGGCTTTCTGCTTCGGATATATTTAAAAAAGTTTTTACTGTGAGTTTTTGCCTCTACAGCCAACTTCTTTTCAAATTCTCTCTTAGCCTGTCTTATCAATTTCTTACATTTAACTTGGCAATGTTTATGCTTTATCCTATTTTCTTCTGTTGGATCCTTCTTCCAATTTTTGAATGAAGATCTTTTGGCTAAAATAGCTTCTTTCACCTCCCCTTTTAACCATGCCGGTAATCGTTTTGCCTTCTTTCCACCTTTCTTAATGTGTGGAATACATCTGGACTGTGCTTCTAGAATGGTATTTTTTAACAATGACTACGCCTCTTGGACATTTTTTACTTTTGTAGCTGCTCCTTTCAGTTTTTTTCTAACAATTTTTCTCATTTTATCAAAGTTTCCCTTTTGAAAGTTTAGCACGAGAGCCTTGGATTTGCACACTGTTCCTTTTCCAGTCATTAAATCAAATTTGATCATATTATGATCACTATTGCCAAGCGGCCCCACCACCGTTACCTCTCTCACCAAGTCCTGTGCTCCACTGAGAATTAGATCTAAAATTGCTCCCTCTCTCCTCGGTTCCTGAACCAATTGCTCCATAAAGCTATCATTTATTCCATCCAGGAATGTTATCTCTCTAGAGTGACCCGATGATACATTTACCCAGTCTATATTGGGGTAATTGAAGTCTCCCATTATTACTGCACTACCAATTTGGTTAGCTTCCCTAATTTCTCTTAGCATTTCACTGTCCATCTCACCATCTTGACCAGGTGGACGGTAGTATTCCCCTATCACTGTAGTCTTCCCTGACACACAAGGGATTTCTACCCATAAAGATTCAATTTTGTATTTAGTCTCATGCAGGATGGTTATCCTGTTGAACTCTATGCCATCCCGGACATAAAGCGCCACACCTCCTCCCGACTGCTCCTCTCTGTCATTGCGATATAATTTGTACCCTGGTATAGCACTGTCCCATTGGTTATCCTCTTTCCACCATGTCTCTGAGATGCCAATTAAGTCTATGTCATCATTTACTGCTATACATTCTTATTCTCCCATCTTACTTCTTAGACTTCTGGCATTAGCATACAAACATTTCAAAGTTTGTTTTTTGTTTGTATTTTTATTCTGTTTTTTAATTGATAGGGATAAGTTAGAATTTTTTAGCTCAGGTGAGTTTTTAGTTACAGGCACTTGGACTACTTTTCTAATTATTGGAACCTCACTGTCAGGATGCCCTAATTCTAATGCATCATTAGTATCCTTTAAAGATACCTCTCTCCGAACCATGCGCTGCTGAGCGACTGTCGGCTTTCCCCTTTGTTCTAGTTTAAAAGCTGCTCTATCTCCTTTTTAAAGGTTAGCGCCAGCAGTCTGGTTCCACCCTGGTTAAGGTGGAACCCATCCCTTCGGAAGAGACTCCCCCTTCCCCAAAAGGTTCCCCAGTTCCTAACAAAACTGAATCCCTCTTCCTTGCACCATCGTCTCATCCACGCATTGAGACTCCGGAGCTCTGCCTGCCTCTGGTGACCTGCGCGTGGAACAGGGAGCATTTCAGAGAATGCTACCCTGGAGGTTCTGGATTTAATCTTTCTACCTAAGAGCCTAAATTTGGCTTCCAGAATCTCCCTCCCACATTTTCCTATGTCGTTGGTGCCCACGTGTACCACGGCAGCCGGCTCCTCCCCAGCACTGTCTAAAATCCTATCTAGGTGACGCATGAGGTCCGCCACCTTCGCACCAGGTAGGCATGTTACCAGGCGATCCTCACGCCCACCAGCCACCCAGCTATCTACATTCCTAATAATCGAATCACCAACTATGACGGCCGACCTAACCCTTCCCTCCTGGGCAGTAGGCCTTGGGGAGATATCCCCAAGGCCACCTTTGGCTGGAAGATGAACCCCTTTTTGGTCTCCAGGCTGGAGAACAGATTACTCTAACAGCTCCAAATGCTAGGAACCTGGAAGAGATTCCTCCAGTACAGTACCTGAAGAGAGAAAACAATATTTATTGTCACTGTTACACTTCCTTGTGGCAGCTCTTGAAAACAGGTACAAAAGACACCAGATGGCTAGGCGGCACCCAGCCTACAAAGAAAAAAGTTAGTTTTATATGGGAATCAGTTGAAATAAATCCAAGGACACTTTGAATGCTTTTTATGAACAAGTTTTTTCAATTTTTATAGAAGCACATTTTTTTGTAATTTTTCATTAAAAGCAACACATGAATAAATACATTTTCCTTTTGTTATACCTCACAGAAAAAACATAATAGGACATAAAAATAAAGCCATCCACTTGAATGGCAAAGGAGATGGAAAGTGACTGAAATTAAAGTCCCAACAATTCACTGTTGGGTCGATACAGTAAGGCCGCGTTAGAAAGAGTGCGGCAGTGCCGGGCGCACCCTTGTTTGCCCCACGCACTGTTCTGATCACCTACCGCTCGATACTCTATTTAAATTGCTTGCAAATGCAAGCCACGTATGCAAAGCGTTAGGCGAAGCGTTAGGCCCACGCAACCCATTTTACTGTATAGGCGCTTAATACAGCGCCTATACAGTATCCTGGGTGCGCTGGTACCTGTCATTTCAAATGACATTTGAAATGACAGGCACCAGGAAGTGGATCCCAACTTTAACCCAGGAAAACCTAAAAACCGAAAATCCCCTCCTCCCGAAGCGGCTCGACATGTACCAACTTACCTTTTGTTGCTTTTCAGCCCCTTCCCTTCTCTGCCAATCTCCGGAGGGGGCAGCCGGCGGCGAAAGTGGCTCGCAGCGGTCGTCCCCCCCCCCCCCCGCGCAGGTCCCGGTTCTCCTGGCTCGGCAACAGCTAGGGCTCCATCCGGCTTGCAGCGTTCCTCCCCCCCCCCCCCCCCTCCCCCCCCGTGCAGGTCCCTGTTCTCCTGGCTCGACAACAGCTAGGGCTCCATCCGGCTTGCAGCGTTTCTCGGCCCCCCCGTGCAGGTCCCGGTTCTCCTGACTCGGCGTGAAGTGCCCTCTCCGACACGAGCGAAGCGAAGCGTTCTTTTGTTGGCTGGAGCGCCCGATTTGGGCGCTCCGGCTAATTAAAGCACATAGACGGGCGTGCGTGACGTCACGGCATGCGTCATGCGCGCCCGTCTATGTGCTTGAACGAGTAGATGTGATCCGGTTATTTTCACTTTCGAATAATAGAAGGACTAGGGGGCATTCCATGAAGTTAGCAAGTAACACATTTAAGACTAATCGGAGAAAATTCTTTTTCACTCAACGCACAATAAAGCTCTGGAATTTGTTGCCAGAGGATGTGGTTAGTGCAGTTAGTGTAGCTGGGTTCAAAAAAGGTTTGGATAAGTTAAGTTCTTGGAGGAGAAGTCCATTAATGGCTATTAATCAATTTTACTTAGGGAATAGCCACTGCTATTAATTGCATCAGTAGCATGGGATTTTCTTAGTGTTTGGGTAATTACCAGGTTCTTGTGGCCTGGTTTTGGCCTCTGTTGGAAACAGGATGCTGGGCTTGATGGACCCTTGGTCTGACCCAGCATGGCAATTTCTTATGTTTTTATCAATACTTTTAGGTAGATATTAAACATTCAGAACACATTTATTTGGCAGGTGGTTTGCCAGTTCTGGCTCATAATGATTCGGATGGGGTTTATAAATAGTCACCCCATTGTGCAAGAGATAGTTAATCTAATATTCGGGGGGAGCTGAAATCACAGCATGCTTTCTAATGTTTCTCCCTAGCTTCATTTCCTTCATTCTCCTCTCTACTTCTTTCAGGTAATCAGGGTGATTTCGCACAAACTCTGGGTTGGAATTCTTTATAATTCTCTTGTCGACTTCTTCCCTGAGCCATTCATCACGATGATCTTCAACATAGTTCATGATGTAGAAGGGTACATATGGATAATAGAGGCCAAAATAAGCCTGTACCCCTCTCCATACAACCCATTGTGTTTGCGAAGCTCTCAAAAGGCTTTTGGGATCCACTTCTCTTCTGGGAACCACCCATGACTGTTTTTTTTACGTCAGGATGTAATTGCTGCTCCTGTAGATCTTTTCTGGGTAACCACCTGGTGGCTGAAGAAGCTAAGCTGACTTCACTGGTCACTGGTGAGATGGAGAAGGTTGAGATGGGTGATCCAGCCTCATGATATGATGCACACCCTTAATGTAAACCCAGAATTGAATTTGACCTTGTAACCCACCATAGCCTGGTCAATGTATTCCTTGTATGTAGCAGTCTCCCAGGTATAAATGTTGATATTGGGTGACATGATGGAAAACGTTTGCCTGGCTACCACTGCACTAAAGGGTACATTCCAATTTTTGGACTCTGCAGCGTCGGGTGGCCAGACAGTGTCAAATATCCCACTTGCCTGTGAGGGAACTAATATCAGGACTTCAAAAGACAGCGACTACAGTCGCGGACCTGCAAGGAGCCCTCAGCACAGCCAAGACCATCGCGCTAAATCAGCGGTACCTAAGCGGCTACACAACTACAGAGTAAGCTGTCCCACAGCTCTCAAACCACAGTTAAGCTAAGTATCATGTACTAAAAAGTATTTTTTGACTTGCGTAACGAAATGAGAGAAACCCAGACCTAAGCAACCAATGATTATACCTCTGCACGAAGAAGCAATAGCTCTTCCAGGTTACCGGACATATATACTGGAACCTTGTGCACTTATGAAGGTTGCTGGGTCATTATCACAGTAAATTTTGCCTGTAATAGTCCCAGTTCTCGTGAGAAATCTCTGTATAAGTATATTATTTTTTCTTTTCTCATATAAAGAGGTTCTTTATGATAAATTAACTGTGGCATCATCTGGATGGGGTTGGTTGGCCCCCCCCCCCCACCCCGTTAATCAAACCAGCGCTTCATATTACATAGGAGTCAGTTATTAGAGTACAAGTGGATATAGAAGAGAGATTATTTGGAAAGCAGGGAGATGTAACAAGGACATGATGCAAGAGAGACCAGACAGAATGAATGCCAGCCGCTAAAATGAGCAAGAAACACAACAGGGTGTAAGGAACTGACTAAATGGAGTGTACTAACTAGCGTGGGGGAGGTTCAGAGAGATTTAGTAAAAGGAGGTTTGGGTTTTTACTCCCCCATGTGGGAGCTGTAGGTGGTGAGCTGTAGCAGTTTATCATCAGCAGGCACCATCTTAGGAGTGTGGATTTTGTTTGGACAGGAGCTATTTGACACCGATCTTTTACAGTATCTTTCTAACTTATTAAAGGAGAGTGGTCCGTTTTGCCCTTCGAGGGTAGGCCTGTTTTTTCTGACCTGTTCTGCTTTGTTTTTACTCTTTTAAACCAAAGTTTGGAGACTTCCTTGTGAGACCAGCATATGAATTGGTGCATCCCTGTGTATGGTTAAATCAAGGGTAGGAAGGATTCTGTAGAATTCTATCACTCCTCTAGGGTATAGACCTGTTAGTGACCTGATGAGGGTTCAACTTTAAATTATCTGGTTTTGGACTTTCTCCTCATTTGTGAGGCAAAGATGTTTTTCTACCCTTCCTGTCCCTATTTCCCCTTTCATTGGAGTTAGACTATTTTTGTTATTGGGAGCTGAATACCCTTGGTACCCGGGAATCAGCAACAAATCCACTAGAAAGAGGTGTCTTTCACTCCGAAGGATCCAGAATGTAGGAGTAGTTTTTGAGGACCGATCCCTGCCTGTTGCAGAGGAGCACAGGAGCTGAAGATCATTTGGAAATATTGTTGCTGCTGACTCAAGTGGGATATACTAGAGAGGAGAGTGTCCACTGGAACTGTCAGAAAGAGAGCTAACGCATTTGAGAAGTCGTCAGGAAAGGTATGAAAATTGGGCTTACTTTCTGGTACAGAACTGGGACTGGGCTTCTAACCATTCTAAAGTGGGTAGAGAACTGGGGTGATGCTGGGAGTTGGATGAAGGACTGAACTTTCTGCAATATATAAATAAGAGAAAGGAGAAGGAGATACTGTGTAGGGAATTGGCTTCTAAAAGGAGTGGAGACACTTTACTAGAAGAGTGAAGTCACACATTTATTCATCTTTCTTCTGCATTATTCTTCTTTGAATTTATTTAAACATCTGATTTGAGTGCTGTAAATATCCTTCAGCCATCTAATCATCTATCAGTAAAGAAGTTGGAAACCACATTGCTTCTCAATGAGATTTTTGGATGTAAGAGACTGTCACTATTATCAGTGCTGTTTACAGAGAAGGAAAAGGGGCTAGTATGGGGATTAATGCAAAAGGGAGCCCTGGAACTCAGTTTTGGTGAAGGCATCCATAAAAACAGACAGCAAGAGAGCAGATAGGGTGCCTCCTCTCTTCCTATGTCCCCCATAAAGGATCTGTTCTGCCCACAGTCACAAGAGTGATATAACATATAATGAGGACCTATTTTGCAAAGCATAAGAAGCAAGCATTTTTTGACAGAAAGAAAGTTCTAGAACAAGGGATCATGTTATGCGTGGCTGAAAGGAGGTAGACTTAGGAGCCACACTAGACGATATTTTTTCACAGAAAGGATGGTGGATACTTGGAGCAGCTTCCCAGGGGAGGTAGTACAGTTACAGTGACAGAATTTGAAAAACCCTGGGGCGAGCACAGAGGATTCTCAGCTATGGGGGAGCAAGGGTAAATCACAAGGTAATACAAGGAAATATTTCTTCAAAGAGTCTGGGGGAAAACGCAGAAGAACCTTAGCTTTGAGGTGGTGAGAGTAAAGCCGGAGACTGGGGAGCCTCTGTAGTGCTGCTTCGTTTGGGCAGAGTAGTTGGGTCTTATCTATCACCATTTTCTCTGTTCCTGTGTTTTATTTAGAAAAGAAGTTACACGCCACGTTCTCTATTCAGTAGGTATTTTTGGGTAAGCCTAAATCCAGCTGTTTAAATCTTTCCTTAGCAAATGATTTACACCAGTTATAAAAAGTGTTACATTCATATGTGAAAATTATGCTTCAGTATAGTTCTCTCTGGAGCCATAAACGAATCCGAGTTCAATTTCTGCTAGGGAAACAGACATATGAACCTCGCTGGGGTATTTAATCACAATATGCTGTCTCTGAATTAAAAATCCATTTTGCAGAAAATCTCGCAGGGGCCAAGAAAATCTGGTTGTTTATAAAAGTCAATTTAAAACTTTTAGCACAAACACAAAAGGACACAGAAGCAGATGTTACTCGGCTTTCAATTAAACCCAGTCGGGGTCCTCAGAGGAAACAGGGATTGTATGGCGCTATACGAGCAATTGTGCTCTCTCAGCCTGTTCTTACCTCTCGCCTCCCTCTTTCCTTCAGAACTGGACAGCAGCTCACAGGCAAGATCTCCATGAAAAATATTACAAGTGGCTACATTCAAACCATTTTGAGGCAGCTTTTAATTCTTAGACACTGGATCTTCCTCATCAGCCTTCCTTGAAATCCCCTATTTGTTCTGCCTGTGTCTTGACTAGATTACATGGTAACATAGTAATGACGGCAGAAAAGAACAAAATGGTCCAGCCAATCTGCCCAGCAAGCTTTTTATGGTAGTATCTGACGGGCAGATGTTTCTGTTAAGGGTAGTAATTGCTGCAACATGCAGGTTATCCCCATGCTTTATGATAACCCATAAAAAATGTACTGCTAGCAACATTTTTACAGAGTGCGGAGACTTCTTGAAAAAAGATTGTAAGCTCTATGGAGGAGGGACTGTCTTGAGTGTATCTGTTTAGCGTTGCAAAAGTCCTTGTAGTACCACGGGAATGATTAGTAATGGGAGTAATGGCTGTAAATTGTAGATGACAATGGTTATTTATTTTTGTGTTCATGAGAAACCAGGAGAGAAATAAAGGTGATCTGACATACATACATGAATCCCTAATTGGGTACTTTTCATGTTGGTTTCATGTTGTCTCATTTTCTAGTTCAAATTATCATGAAAAACCTCTCCCCACCCCTTAACCCCTGTGAGTTCATTCAGACAGGCTTCAGCCTGCTCTACTTAATCTAAATTCCATGGACCAGGAGACTTACAGCATTTACCATTTTCACTCCGCTGAAACAAAGGAGAATGTGCGCATAGGTTACCAGGGTAGTGTATGGGCTTGAAAGGAATCATCATGCTAACAGCATTCAAATTCATTTCCAACTTTTGTATTCATGTGTAGAACCAAACACTGAATGACAAATCAAAACTCAAGGCTTTTTCTAAGCACCTGATGGTTCCAAGTTTGTTTTTGGTTTTTTTTTTAAACCATTCAGCTTGATTTTTATTTTGTATAATCGGCTTCAAGTGCCACCATGCACTTTCAGCTGGGGCTGCCAACTACTGGAAACAGCCGAAACCTTCTAGATTGCTTTTGAGGAGCTGAAAAGAAAAAAAAAAAAAAAGAAAGATGCCTGCACTGACCTTCTCCGTGATTGCATAGGTGCTTTAGACCTGCCACTGTCTGTAGGGGTGATTCCAGTATTCATAAGAGCCTTGCACCGTGGGCTGCCCAAACTCAGCCTTTAGATAAGGAACGCAGAAGAAGTTGGTAGAAAAGGGACTCTTTTCTTCTGTGCTGTGCCAAGTGTCATTTGCTCTGTGGTCACCTCTCTTTCTCTCCCATGCATGCTTGAATTCTACCACTCTTATAGCCCCCTATAGCTTCCTCCAATGCCTCTCACTGAAAACAAGTATTTTCTCATGTTTTTGTTTTAACGACCCTACCTGCAACTTCCAGTGATGACCCCTTGTCCTTCATCTTTTGTTTAACTTTAAAGGAGAATGCTTCCTTTCAAAATGTTATGGACAGCAGAGATATTTTGAGCACTGAACTTTTTAGATATTGTTTTAATGTCAGTCTTTAGAATTCTGTAAGCCTAGAGTCTTTAGAAATGCAGATGTTTACATTTCACATGATAGCTTCAGGTATGGGGTTCTTTGCAAACTGAGCACATCCTGTTTCTTTACTTTTAAGGAATGATATCCTATATTTTAAAAGGGAGGCAGGTCTCACTTTAATTCTCTAAATGTTGTTGGTGCACTTATATCTCAACAATAATAATGCATTTATATATTTATTGGTTGGTTGGTTGATTGTTTTAGTAGCTTGGCTCCCTTTCTTCCAAATTTGAGGTTCCCAGCCCATTTGGAATCTGTTCCAGGCCGACCTACTCCAATTTATGACAGAGGAGTTTAAGGTTCTGGTGCCAAAAACCTGGAAATAGCTTCACGTAAAGTCAAGGAGCCACAGAGGGCTTCCCATGAGCCACCACAACAAATTCATGGATTGCCCACAAGAAGCTGCCTCGTCGCAATCAGTTGGAACTGCAAGCAGAAAAAAAATGTATCCTTGCATTTTATATCACAGGAGTACTTTGATAGCTGGAGCTGCAGAGGCTGTGCTCGGTAATTAAAAGACTCAAGACACAGGCCCAAGGCCTTTACGATCTCCTTTCCAATTTACCCCCAACTGAGATTTTGATAATTAAATTCAACAGTCATAATCAATCCCCCCTTCTGCAAGCGATCCTTTAAAAATACAGGATATTAAAGTTACTGTGATCCTGGCATTATGGGGGGCAGTTTTAAAAACTGGCAACAACATTCACATTGGAAGAGCCAAGGGGATACACATCACAGTGGTTGAACTTTCCATGATCAATGATGTGCTGCCAGTGTCATATACATTTGTTTCAGCAGCTCTGTCCCACTGGGCAAGGCACTCCTTGTTTCCATAAAATGACTTAACTCTCCTCCACCTCTCCCCATAGAACAAAAAAATAAATAAATAAATAAATAAACATACAGAGGACAATATTCAGAAAACCTGCAATTTATCTGGCCAAAGTCAGGCAGTTACGTTTTGGGGGCATTCAGTGAAATAAATGTCCTGCTGAATATTTACTGAACTTTCAAAGCTAAACAATAATGTTTGAATATAGCTGGTTAGGTGTTTCTACTGGTTAGATGTTTCCTCCTGTGAAAATTAGAATCAACAAAAATACCGTGGAAAATCCCCTTATTCATTTATTTATTTCATTTATTTAAAATTTGCGATATTTTTACCAGTCCTACTTAGTGAGAATGATTATATTTGCTTTTTCAAGGTATTTTTGCAGGTTATGTTGAAAGTTATACAGTTATGCTTGTGAACAACTTTTAAGGCCATTTTCAGTTCATTCCCAATGGAATGAAATGCAAATGGCCTTGCCCAAAAATATCCACAAATTTTTAGTTCATATACAAAAAAGGCCTCCTCAGCCCCTTCAGGCCCCCATCACTACTCTCTGCGGATTCCCCAGGAACTCTCCAAGCCCCTTCCTTCTATCTCCCTTCTGCCCCCAAAGAAAGCTGTGGGGTCTGGGCCTATCTGGTTGGGTAGAGACAAGCCCAACCAGGGCCTCCATGGCCCCTCCAACCCACCTCCCACTCCCAAAAAATGTGCTAGGGCAGGGGATCTCTATGACCCCACTTACCCCCTTCTGTAGGGGTTAATACAGAAGAAAAAAGAAGCAATGGACCAATACTATGTGACTTCAAAATGTGCTAGTCTGATTGGCTAGTGTTATTTTTTTTTTTTTAAAGGATTCAAAGTGTGGCAGGAATAGGTATCAGGTTTGACCCTTTCATCAGGATGGACCCCCTATGGAAGGGGTAAATTGAGGCCGTGGTGGTCCCTAGTTACAGCACATTTCTTGAGGGAGAGGGTGGTCAGAAGGGCCCTAGGAGGCCTCAGAAGATTTGGCTCAGCTTAGGCAAGTAGGCCTGGGAACAACTATTATGCTGAGAGCAGAAATGGATTTTCACTTTGCAATCTTTGTCTCCGAATGGCCTTAATATGGACATTGAATGGATTCACTTTTTATAACACTATGCTCAACTAGGTCTTTTTGACAGATCGTATTTGCTCCCTCTGACTGGTTGGTTTGGGATCATGTGACCTGCTCTCTGATTGGACAGTTACTATCCCTTGGTGCAAAAAGCTGGTTTGTTTTATGTTTATAGCCCTCTCTGTATGTCTGTAAGAACTCCCAACATTAGATTGCCAGTGTGTTTTCTACGGGTATGCTTTCAATTTATTATCTTATGTGTATGATTTGCTATTGAGCAATCAATAAAACAAAGCCTGAGAAACAATTTCTATACACCAGGAGTAATAATAAATCCAAAACAAAAACAATTACCCTAGAGAATTTTCAAATGGTAATGTATATTAAATATGTAGGACCTTATTCATAAAGCAGCCAATTATAATGAAATAAGGCTGCAACCTGAATTAAGCTCAATTTACTATATTTAATATTTTTTTTATATTTCTAGTAATTCAATGCACTTAAAATGAAAAGAACATAGTCCAAACTTAAACGTGAAAATATATCATTTAAATCCCAATGAACCCAAAACTGGTGGCTTCCTTCTTGAATATAACTCAGTTTCACAATGGCAAAGCACTTAGCTGTAGCTAACTGAGCACCTACTGAGCGGGCAGTTTTGTTAAAGCCCATTTCTGCAAGCAAAGCAGCGTTTTACCTGCAGAAACAGCAGTGAATATTTCCCTTCCAGATACTGCCTGCACATGTGCAAAGTCTGCAGGTACTCGTGACCCAAAGGCTCCGCACAGATTTTCAATGTGAAAGTAGGCGCACACTTCGGAGAATAAAACAGCATGCAGGTGGATCCAAACTGCTTCCCAACCTTGCCCCGGGTACAGCTCTCATCAGTGCGAGGAAATTTACATGCCAACCTCTGCCCGCATATAGGTAGGTCAAATTTCTGAAAGTCCCTTTCTGTGGATAAAGCATTGTTTTACTCAGCAGAATGGCTTTAAAAATGTCCTTATAGGTCAGACCATTCAACAGACCAGTTTTATTTCTTGCACTGCAATTTTCAACACATTGCCCACCCAAGTGCAATATCCTAGGTCTATCACTGCTATCACTCTTTCTCTCATGCTCCATTGGTTAAGCCAATATGCCAGATGCTCTTCATCTCCACCCACTCTTTTCCAGGATATTGTTTTAGTGTGTGGATAGGAATGAGCAATTCTTTTGTTAAATCCATGAACATATATTCAGATTTAAGCAAAATTCTAATCTGGGCTGGGATTATTCATGGTAGCCAGAATCCTATCTGCTCATAGTTTGTATTGTGCCAATCCATAATTGATTCACTGGCAATACATTCTGCTGTAAGATATCAAAGTAGGTAAAAGAGACCAGAAGGAAGAAATAGAGAAACATGGAGACAAATAACCAAGCTCCCAGATGAACAAGCATAGACTGTAGATGTGTAAAGATACAATATAATATGCAAAGGGATCGACTAGATGTCTACAAAATTCCAAAGACAGAAGTTAAACATCTATATGGAGTTAGATGGCTCTGGGCTGTTTAGTGAAGTGGCCGAAGTGTAGGATGTGCTCAAGACTCAAACCACCTATGCCTACCCACATGCCAGGTGCTTAGGTAGCCAATGTGATGCTCAGACAGTTTTTAGAGGTTCTACATTTGATTTAAAATCTGTTCCCTTTCTGGGAATATAAATTGTATCCTCATAAATATCCCACCTCAGTGCACAATTACTTGCCCATTTAAAAAAAAAAAGAAATGCACTCCTTAATATCACCTGTCAAACATTATACGATGGAACTACACCCTAAAAGAAAACACCTGGCAAAAATGCATTGGAATGATCTGGGAGTTACATCAAAGTTGGCTTGGGCTGGAGTGCTGCTTTCCAAAGCAAGTAAGCCAATTATTTCTGCAATTCCTGTTCCTTTACATCCTGTTTCTCTCTCCTATTTGTTGTACTTTTCTTGGTTTTGCCCAGCAGCTTCCTCTTGCTCTTTTAGGCTGCCAGCTAAAGTGGATCTCGCCTCTCCTGGCCCTGCAGGGTCATTGTCCTTCATTTGCAGCTTCCCCATTTTTAACCTCCTCCCGTCAAATCTATCCATTGCAGCCACAGTTCTCTGGCCGAGATGAACAGATCATGATTCCATCCAGAATCCAGTACAAGCAACAGTCAGTAGGAATCATTGTAATGTAATGACAGGGAATTTTCCTCCCCAAGGGCTGTAAGTGCTGCCTCTGCAGTATGCCCCAGCCATTTAGGACAAAGGGCAGAAGTAGGGCCTGTGGATCAAACCCGGGTCTTCCTGGCACAGCAGTGTGCCATTCTGCCACGGAGACATTGAGATTTCTCTTACTTTCACTTTTGCATGGCGGAACATTTGTGACGCGACCTATGACGTTTGCCTTTTTGTTTTTTGGTGCTTTCCATAGCACAATGATGGCAAATCTCTGGAGAGCTTCTTGTATGCATACTCACAAAAATCTACAATTTGATTAGAAATGCGCTGTATGTACCAAGTCCTAAACCTCTTGAATATGCAATGGAAAATGATCAATGAAAGTAGATGGCACGTCAAGCCAGATTATCCCTAGATGAAATAGCACTTGTCTTGATGCCTTCCCTCTCTCGCTCCCAACTATAAAGGAAAACTCCTTGCATAAACTCTAGAGAAATTTGGTTAATTCTAGCACTTATTCTTCTTAATTATAAGATATAACCCCAAAAGACCACTCCATTTTTAATCTTACAACAAAAGTAATTGTGTTTGCATTAATTGGTGTGGAAAAAAAAACCCCTAGTCGATTTTAGAATATTCATTGAAGAATGGACATGTGCAATGCTTTATGGGCTGAATTTTCAAAGCCATCTCTGTAAGTAAAACAGTGTTTCCAGTAGCAGGGCTTGCCTTCTGTGCATACTTTTACTTTTTCAAAATAAGCACAGAATTGTATTTTTAACATTAACTGAAGAAGGTATTACAGTAAATTAAGAACAGATCCAGAAAAAAATTAAACAAACATGAATACTCATAGTTCTTTGTCTCTTACCAAAGACCATATAAAGAAAACCTTTATCACATAGTACACAACAGGAAAAAGAAAAGTAGAATGAGAGCCCACTGAACTGATCCAGCTAGGCAGCAAAAATCCCAGTCCCTAACCCTTACACAACTCAGGTCTTATTTACTTCTTAGAGTCCAAGAAAAGCCTTAACTATGAGAACTCAAAAAAGACAAAGCTAAACCCATGCAATTTCAAAATATATTTATAAGGAAAACAAAGTATATATAATGCTCCAAAAGCCAAGACGTCTTATTACATCATAAGACATTTTCTCTTGTGCTCCTGCATAGATCTATAAACATCAGGAAACAATCCAATATTTTGACCAAACAAAGGGAACTGCTCTATGTCGGGAAAAGAGCCACAAAATGAAGTCCTAATCTATTAGGGACATAAGGATGACCAAAAAATGTTCCTCTGATAGCCTCACCTTTCCAACAAACCAGTAAGATCTGGGGTATCATATTCGGTAGGATGGTGAGTGGGCAAACTATCCGGGTAAAGTTAGCCGGATAACTTGTCCCATACATTCAGCAGGAGAAACGTCTCGCTGAATGAATATACTAGCCTAAAGTCACCCAGCTACATGTAGCTGGATAACTAAAAATTTTAACCGGCTATGTTTGAAAACAACTGATTAGGCTTTTTTTAGTTATCCGGTCTTGTGTGGCTGGATAACTTCCCACTTAACCGGATATGTTCAAAAGGTATCTGGTTAAGTAGTGCTGACAAAGTTTAAAAAAGAGATGTAAAAGGATTTTTGGCCTGATTTCTTCTTTCCCCCTCCTAAATGTTTTAATAGTTCCATGTCAGCAGGTCCCTATCCCCCACCACTTCTCCTTCCTCTGTTTTCTTAAATACAACAAAACCATATCCCGTCCCAGACCCTCCCTCACCCAGTCACTCCCCCTCAATGTCCGGACCCTCTCCGATCCCCTCAACACCCAAAAATCCCCTGCTGGGAGTGCAGTACAGTTCTTACCACTCCCAGTGTTTACAGTGCAACTTCTGACAGAAACGGGGGGGGGGGGGGGGGGGGGGGCCTAATCTGCCAACACAGAGCCATTAAAACATTTAGGTGGGGATGTTGGATGGGGGCTGATTGGCCCAAGAGGGCCATTGATGAAAAGTGCTTGGGGGGGGGGGGGGAAGAAAAGAAATCGGGCCAAGAGCCCCTTTGCTTCTCTCTATTTTTTTTTTTTTATTTGTCAACACTTACTGCACCAGATATCTTTTGAAGGTATCTGATTAAGTAGGAAGTTATCCGGCCACACAAGGTCTAATGTTCTCTAGCTAACTTACCCGGATAGCACTGAAATGCCTCTTGTTTATCCGGCTAAAATTAGGCCGGGTTAGTGGTTCAATATTCAGAACCTTGCCATTTAGACAGATAACTTTTATCTGTCTAAATGGCTTTGAGTATTGACATCTAGAATGTCAGCTGAAAGCTGGCTATCCATCTCAGGAACCCCTCGTCTCGTACCACCCGGCCTTCCCAATGGCAAAAATTAGGTTCTCTCAACAGGTGGCAGTGCCTCTGCTGGCACTTTAAGGACATAAGCCAGATATTTTTTGAATGTTTCTAATGGTAAGAAAGTGCCAAGCTTAGGGAAATTCAGAACCCACATTTTCAAATGCCTCGCATAGTTCTCCAAATTTTATTATTTATAGACATTTGATATTTCACTTTTTAACCAAGAAAGGTCTCAAGGCAGATTATAACAAATTAAAAAAAAAAACCCTTTTGAATTAACATTAAATTAGAGTTAAATTCACAGTTGATAACTTCATAATTGGCATAGCACTAAGACTCCAGTGGTGAACAACTTGTAGTCCTTGTTCCAATTAGGTAATCGGGTTGGCAGACGGGAGGTTTCTGCAGAGAAAGCCTGGGTAAAGAGCCATGCTTTAGCTTTTTTCCTGAAAGAGAGGTAGCCAGGCTTCAGGGGTAGGGATAGAAGTATCTTCTTTCAATTATTTTGTGCATACCAACAAAGGCCCAAAGTCGAGTACACACTTGAAGAAGCAGAGAGTTTTAAATGTTATCCTGGCTTCAAATTGGGAGAACGTGTAATGGATGTAGTATTGACTTTGTGCAGTCTGTTGCTTTGCCTCCTACCAGGATTCTTGCGGCTGTACTCTGTAGGAGCTGGAGGTGCTTCATACTGTATTGTGAGATGCCATTAAAGAGAGCTGCAGTAGCCAGTTCTGCTGGTGATTAATGTGTAGATAGGTGGCAAGACTGTGTTTCTCAAGGTAGTTGGTGGATCTTGTGCAGATTCATGAACGAGGTAATTACTAATCTTTTCAATTTTCAGTCTTCTTACTCTGCACTAAACTTGCTTGAACCAGCTCAGTATGAATATTGGTTGCATGGGTCATGCACCTCTTCAAGGCCTCCATTTTGTCTTGTTGAGAGATCAGGAAAGACTCATCAGACTGGATCCACAAATAAACATTAGAAGTCATATTTACTAATGAAGAAACAACCTACTTCAGAGAAACCAGAGCAAACAAAATGGAATCCAGTTATGGTGGAAACAAGGAAGGTCTATTGGATAGCCTAGCAAGTAGTACAGAAAGGACAATATTTGCCCTAACAGCAGCTCTCTGAATATAGGAAAAAGCTATACCTTCAGCTCCCACTTTGGGTGCATCCCCCAACAGCAGTTCTTGACCTCTCTGGGAATCCATATTTTGCTACTGGAGCCTCTGCCCCAGTCTACTGCTGTTCTCCTCATTGCCTTCCTTGGGTCTTGTGAGAATGGAAGGGAAAATGTCCTCCGACATTACTGCTCTCTTCTCAACTCTCAGCAGTTCTTGCTGCAGCGACCTTGCTCCCCCTTCCGGCATGGCTGAAGGTGGGACAGACAGCAAACCCAGGGGGAGGGAGACTCCCTCTTCCCGCAGAAAGACTATTTGCTCTTCTGATCCCAACAACCTGGGTGACCCCACAAAGGATGTGATGAGAAACTCTGAAATGTTTCTCTGCTGTGTAGGGGAAGTGCAAGGAGGCCACAAGGGCTGCTCCCTAAGAAGGCAACTTTCAAACTGGTGTGCGGGGACACATGTGCATGTGTTTGCTGGCCCGCGCCCAGGGACATGGCTGTTTTATAACATAAGCACATATATGTGCACACGTGTGCTGAGTTTTATGTGGATGCACAATTGTGTGTGCAAATCCCGTTTCTACCGCATAAGTGGGGGGATTTTCATTTTCCATTTTTACCAGTTCATTCCCAGTTTACCCAGTTAATAGGTCATCCCCCCCCCCAATTTGATATCCAGTACATCCCCCAGTTACCCAGATCCTTTAAATCCCTCTGAAATGGCTCTTTTTTTTTTTTTTTACTTATATACCATCCATAGCAGAAGTAAACGTAGGTGGCAAGGAGCCTCTGCTCACCGGATCGCATAAGTATTTCTGTACAAATTTCTGGTTAAAGACCCAAAATGCCCATGTACCGCCCATGCCTCACCTAGACCACGCCCCTTTTTGAGAACATAAGAACATAAGAAATTGCCATGCTGGGTCAGACCAAGGGTCCATCAAGCCCAGCATCCTGTTTCCAACAGAGGCCAAACCCGGCCACAAGAACCTGGCAATTACCCAAACACTAAGAAGATCCCATGCTACTGATGCAATTAATTCACCAACTCAAACGTGTAAGGGAAACCTTGTGTGGTGATAATTTTGTCCGGAGGTAATTGATGAGGATAACCGATTTTGCAGTTATCCTGTCTTTTGCCTCCGTCTATTATTCTTTTATTAAAGTCAAAAGATATTTTTTATTTTGTATTATTTTTCTTAAAATCCCTTCTCCCCTGCTGCTTTTCCGACCCACTGTTAGTAGTAGGAACGTAGGGACGTAGGAAATACATTTACAGAGACCATTACACATGTGGATCTACAAAAGTCATATATGCACTGTGGTGCACGTGCCATAAAGTGTATATTGGCAAAACAATGCGGAAAGTTAAAAATAGGATTCAAGAACATGTTAGCCGATTGAGACATAAAATTGAAGGTGCACCCTTAACTGACCACTGGCAAGAAATGGGACATCCACCAGAAGAGTTCAAAGTGGCAGTATTATTTCAATTACAGGAACACCCCAGGGGTGGTGACCTCAATATAAAACTCATACAGATGGAACAAAAATTCATATACACATGGGACACAGTGACTCCCAAAGGACTCAACCGAGAAATAGATTGGACAGTATTCTGATGACTATCTTCACTGGTAAATAAGGAGGTGTTCACCATCATTCACGAGAACATGATCAGCAACTCCCCACACTGTGAAAAAATTTGATTATAGCGTAATATCAGTTTAGGTGCATAAGATCAGTGGGTATTAGTTTTCTATTAGGTTAGCAACAACTCTTAAATATAAAAAAGGAGGAGTTGATAGCCAGTATCACATTTACATAGATACTGGGAGAACTGCATCAGAGTAATATTGTGGAATCAAGATATCACTTACAGACATGAAGTAGCGAAGCACACATGTTTGTCAGCCACATTCAAGAATGCCTACTAAAAGTATTAAGAGCAGAGAATATCAGGCTCGAAACGGAGCATTTTAGAGAGAATATGATATAAGTAAATTGATACTTCAATGAGGCTGCAAAGACTCATCTGAGCAATTCAACATAGTACCCGATTAAATTTTAAAGAAAAGAAGACTGTGGATAGCTAATCTACCAAGCGGCGCGGCACAAGCGCCCCGCCCAGGACACGCCCACTGTCTTTGATACCTATTACGTCAGAAACAGTAGGAGCGGACGTGGCACGCACAAGTTCACCACTAGGTCCGCCAGAACAAGAACGATATGTGTTGCAGATCAGATGAAGTTCTCCATCAGGTCCCCCAAAGCTGCCCAAAAGTAATTATGTGAAACTTCTGAAATCAACGTCAGTACAAGTCAACACTACAAAAGTTACGTAGCAAAGATGTTTATATACTTAAGTTTGATTTAAATGAAGACATAATATTATAAATATGAGTTAGAACGAAACTAACGAGTTTTATAGTTTTCACCTGAGATAGCCTCGTTCTGGCCAGAGAGGGCGGTGGACTCCCCAGTCAGGCTTTAAAAGCAGTGAGAATAGAGTAGACGCCCAGGCAGACACAGAAGGCGTCGCACGAGAAGATAGCAGAAGCTTTTGACAAGTAAGTTTTTCAAAAAAGGTGGGTGAGAATTAGAGAATTAAGAATGAATGTGATACAGAGTAAGTGATGTTGAACTAAATTGTTTTCTATATTAAAGGACCTTAGAATGCTGTGAACCCATTTAGGACACAGCACACTCTCCCATAGTCCCTGAAGCAGGCACCTTGTGCCGAAACATGGCCCGTGTCGGACAAGCAGCTCCGTACCCATGAGACATCAATAAAGGCGACGACCTTGATAAGTATGACATAAGACTAACAGTGGGTCGGAAAAGCAGCAGGGGAGAAGGGATTTTAAGAAAAATAATACAAAATAAAAAATATCTTTTGACTTTAATAAAAGAATAATAGACGGAGGCAAAAGACAGGATAACTGCAAAATCGGTTATCCTCATCAATTACCTCCGGACAAAATTATCACCACACAAGGTTTCCCTTACACGTTTGAGTTGGTGAATTGTTTAAGAGGGAAAGAGGTTGGTTAGTGACTGATGCAATTAATAGCAGTGGCCATTCCTAAGTAAACTTGATTAATAGCCGTTAATGAACTTTTCCTCCAGGAACTTATCCAAACCTTTTTTGAACCCAGCTACACTAACTGCACTAACCACATCCTCTGGCAACAGAAGTTCTGAGATGTGTGCACAGCGGCATTTACGCGTGTATCCGGGCGGCTTTTAAAATCTGCTCGGCACACGCGAGCCCAACATATTCACCCATTCCCTAATTTTGGCGCGCATCCAACTTTTAAAATTCACCTTTAAGTTTCCCCCTTATGGGGTGGATTTTCAGAGCCCTGCTCGCCTAAATCCGCCCAAATCCGGGCGGATTTAGGCGAGCAGGGCCCTGCGCGCCGGTGAGCCTATTTTACATAGGCTCACCGGCGCGCGCAGACCCCGGGACTCGCGTAAGTCCCGGGGTTCTCCGAGGGGGGCGTGTCGGGGGGCGGGCCCGAACCGCGCGGCATTTAGGGGGCGTGCCGGGAGCGTTTCAGGGGCGGGCCCGGAGGCGTGGTTATGGCCCGCGGCGGCCCGGGGGCGTGGCCGCGCCCTCCGGACCCGCCCCCAGGTCATGTCCCGGCGCGCGGGGATTTACGCCTCCCTCTGGGAGGCGTAAATCCCCCGACAAAGGTAAGGGGGGGGCTTAGACAGGGCCGGGCGGGTGGGTTAGGTAGGGGAAGGGAGGGGAAGGTGAGGGGAGGGCAAAAGGAAGTTCCCTCCGAGGCCGCTCTGATTTCGGAGCGGCCTTGGAGGGAACGGGGGTAGGCTGTGCGGCTCGGCGCGCGCCGGCTATACAGAATTGATAGCCTTGCGCGCGCCGATCCAGGATTTTAGTGGATACGCGCGGCTCCGCGCGTATCTACTAAAATCCAGCGTACTTTTGCTTGCGCCTGATGCGCCAGCAAAAGTAGGCCTATTCGCATAGTTTGAAAATCTACCCCTATGTTTGGAATGAGGCAAGAAGGTAAAAAAAAAAAAAAATACAAAGAAACAGCACGATCAGAGAGCTCTAACACCACAACCTCTCATGCTGAAATCTTGGGTCCCTGCAAGTATTTTTCCTAGGAAAAGCCTTTGCACACACATTTGGAGATGTAGATGTGTACATGTTATTTTGGTGGGGTAATTTTCAAAGGGAAAGAACACACATATTTATCCTTTGAAAATGAATGGAAAGCCTGTCTTTACACCAAAGCAGGGCATTACAAACTTACCCCTTATATAACCATCAGACACCACTTATTCTTGTCTTCACTGTTTTTCAATCACGCAAATTGTTATTCCCCAGGAAATCACTAGAATTTATTTTAAAGCATTCAGCATCCCTCCCACACAACTCTTCAGAATTCCTTCTTCATCAATGTCACCTAGCCAATAAAAATTCCACCCAACAGGTCTGAAATTTGACTCTCCCTACTGAATCTCCTTACTGCAACGCGCTCAGCGATGTATAACACATTCTGAGAAACAGCCTCATACACCTTCTCTCCTATACTGACGGTAAGAAGGGGAAAGCAGGAGCTCTGAAGGAGTCAGAGCAAGTTACTTCTAACTATAACATTTGTTTCTATTGCTGCTGCTGCTAATAAATAAATAAACAAACAAATAAATAAATAAATAAATAAATGTGATAGATGCCAAAATCTAGGTCCTTTTGTTCAGAGAACAAACTCTTTTCTGCCCTAATTTCAGACATCTACAATATAGTCACACAGAAGTGTTCTGTTTGCATTTTCCAGTCTGCATGTTTTTCCTGCCTGAAGAGGGGGGAAGTCTGTTGTTAGGAGCTTACCAAGGAAGGTATTTATTGGTCTGTACCACAATAGCCAGACTGTTAGAATTAATACATCTTATTGTCTTTTATATCAGTGGAAATCTGTCTGCGTCCAGGATTCTTATATACTTTTACAGATTATTGAACACCATGCTGAGGTTGCTAAATAGCTAAAAATGGAAGAGACAAGGAATCAATAGTGCATTTTGTTTACGCTTTGAATTCCACAGGCAGAAGATTATACGATACTGAAGCTTTTGTTTTCTGGGACATAAAAAATAGTCCAGCCTGCTAACAGTTCATATTCTTTTGCCATATTTGCTTTTATTCTGTGCCTCCCAGGGTTTGTTGTACATTCAAAAGATGAGACGCACTAAGTATTTTCCAATACATATGAAATGAGAGACTCCCCACAGCACATCTAACCCAGTATCTCTACAACTGAGGAGCAACTAGTGTAGGACAATAACTGTTTCCTTTGACCATTCACATTCAGTCACCTTCCATCATAGTCAAAGTTTCCATGTTAGTTTTGCCTCAGATCCAGACCATAATGGCTCCTCTAGTATTAATCCACTGTAGGAATAGTAGCAGAGTGGCTGAAAGTCCCCCTAACTTCCAGAGGAGTGACTAAAGGCTTGTTGAGATTTATAGGACTGGAATATATTCAGGTTAAAATTGCCAGGAAAGTCAGCGGATCAATGAGCCATAGACCTCAAATCCAACTAGAGACAAATGTTTCTTTATGCGGATCATTTCTGATGGGGATCACTCTTACAAACATTGTAGGAGTATATAATGTGTGCAGCTGTCCTGTATGTTATTGTATTGATTAAGATGCCAGCGAGGCATCACGCACTGTTTATTCCTGAACAGAATAATTTACAAAGTTTGCAATTTTTTTTTTTTTACTGTAATGAACTGAGATAAACTGCTTAAATCAACAGGCTCATTTTTACTTTTCATAGAGGGGGGCCAGCCTAGTCACTTTTGATGGTATTATCACTTTGTGGGTTGCTTTATGGGGAACAGAGAAGTCTTCGTTTTGCTTTGTTAAGTTGGGTGAGCTTGGAGATGGTTTAGCCTCCTTCATTTGGTCTACTTGCTAGTTATTATTAAGGAGGGATTTAGGGTAGGGGGGGTTAGTTGGGATATAATGATGGAGATTGCTTAGGATTTAAATTAATTATGTTTCTTTCTATTATTAATGTGTGGGTTTTGGGAGGGCGTGCAATTTTAATGTTATTGCCTTAGGGCTTGATTTACTAAGGCTTTTCTCTCGTTCTGTGGCTATGGGAATTGTCTGTAATGCAGTCTTTTCCCAGCTCCGTAATGAGAGTATTTGATGATTTATATTGTTACATTATGTGGGTTATTAGGCCTACAATAAACAGGCACTGGGTGCAGGATTTGCCCACAGAAAAGTGTAAATGAACTGGCATTACACCGCATTACGTTATGTGCTGATTATGTAAGGAACAGTGTGGGTGCGCTGGCATGTTTTCTCAGGGGGAGGGGTGTAGTCTGCTTTTGTCGCTGGTGTGGGATGGAGACACTGCTACTAGCTTGCTTGTATTTCTTCAAAGGATGAACAAAGGATTGACTGTAACCGAGCCAGTGTGTCAAAGAGAAGGAACCTCAGATGCAAGTCAGAGCTCGGTTTGAAATTCATACTAGATTTTTCCCTGCTATCAGCACCCTGGAGAGGGAACTTGCAGTGTGATTAAAAGGCAGTTGCGACCTTGTAAGGGATTTCTTTTGTATATTTTGATCTTCTGGTAGTGTACTGGTTATTACTATATACAGTTTCCAAAGATTTAACAAGATTAGAGAGATCAGTTTGCTTTATTCTCAGTCACCAAAAGCAGATGTTGTAAAGTTGTTAAAATGATGTTACTGTATGTTTGTCAGGCACTGACCTAATGACTGACCTAAATTTCAAGTACCCCAAGGTGTACAGGAAAGAAACAGTGAAGAAAAGAGAACATATTCACTTTCCTTAATGCATGTTTCTTATTGCACATTCCCAAGCAGGTAGAACTTGACGGATCTCGGGCCTTGTTTCAAACTAAACAGCTATCAAATCTCAGTCTCCTGCATGATGCCTCTCAGGCCATGTTAAACTTTCATTGTGGCTGCCTATTTCAGGCAAAGAAGAAGAATACTGGGAACTGCATTTTTAGTCATGTGCAACCCAAGATAAAGATGTTATTTGGATCCATAATGTGTGCTTTTTCACAAGAAAAAGTGTGCACTGCAGTTCGGTGTCTCACTTGTGATTTATACAGTTCGGTGTCTCACTTGTGGGAACCTGGGGATCTTGAATGAAGGCATGGCATAGGTTAACAGCAAGTTGTTCTTGCATATAAGACGGGCCTTCATCTAAGAGTTCATGCAGTGCTCTACGTGATGATTCTAGCTTTCTGAACTTAGTGAGGATCCTAAAAGCAGCTGTATCATCTGACGTCTCTTTTTTGCAAGTTTAAAAATATTAGGTGTGAAGCAGAAAATAACTTGGATTTACACTGCATCAGGCACAGTGATAAGAGGTGTGTGATCAAGTTAAATTCTGGTGCATCGAGAAGACACAGGAGGGGACAGTGTAGGAGGACACCACCAGTTCAGATGGACTCAGGAAAAGTCAAATAAAAGAGTAGTGAGTTTTCTCAGAGAGGGGCAATCCAAACATGCCAGCCCCACTTCAGGTAGTACAACAATTAAAAGAATTGGTTTGCTGATCTGCTGTTCTCAATAAGGAGAACATGTTCTCCATGCAAATTAAAGTGAAGAAGAATATCACAGCTGACGATTTTGAACATGATAGATGTTTGAGATCTATTCTTTTCGAACAACAGAATCAGCATGTTACAAAATGTCTGGCAGTGCTATAGAAATGAAAAGCTGTAGTATTAAAATTAATGAACGTGTGTGAGAAAAAAAATAGGCATATCTCCAACATCATAAAGGCATCTAGACTTACAGAAGTCCTCTGTACAAACAGATCATCAGCATTAGGAAAGGGTACAGTGTGGGTAAAAACAACAGCAGATGGTGAAAAGCAAGCAAGAAAATGGGAGTAAAAGGAATTTCTGAATATAAAAATACCGATTACTCGGTACTCTCCTTCAGTTCAAGCAAAATGACAGCTGAGTGCATAAGTTAATATGGGGCCAATAATCAAAGCTTTGCATATGGGTAAATATCTCTTTACTCATGTAAAAACTAGGGATGTGCAGAGGGAACAACTTTAATTTGGGTCCTACCCATTTGAGCGCTCCTGTCTTATCTGGTTAAGTTCTTAGCTGACCAAAATCTGAGGGGGTAATTTTCAAAGGAGTTACATGCGTAAATGTAACATTCTATTGTAGCAATTATCAAAAGCCAGTTACTTGAGAAGAGTACACTTATATGAGGAAATCCTATGGACAATTCAATGACATATTTTGTAGCAATTTTCAAAAGCCCACTTACTCAAGTAAAGATCATTTACTTGAGTAAAATGCAGTTTTACTTGAGTAAATGCTTTTTAAAATCAGGCCCCTAGCCGGATATTGGGTTCCCTAGACACACCGGTATACATGGGTAGGACTTTGGGGTTAAGGCAGAGGGAACTTTTTGGGGAAGGGGGAGTCTCTTCCGAAGGGATGGGCTCCACCTTAACCAGGGTGGAATCAGACTGCTGGCTCTAACCTTTAAAAAGGAGATAGAGCAACTTTTAAACTAGAACAAAGGGGAAAGCAGACAGTCGCTCAGCAGTGCATGGTTTGGAAAGAGGTATCTTCAAAGGATACTAATGATACATTAGAATTAGGGCATCCCGACAGTGAGGTTCCAATAATAAGAAAAGTAGTCCAAGTGCCTGTAACTAAAAACTCACCTGAGCTAAAAAATTCTAACTTATCCCTATCAATTAAAAAGCAGATTGAAAATACAAACAAAAACAAACTTTGAAATGTTTGTATGCTAATGCCAGACGTCTAAGAAGTAAGATGGGAGAATTTGAATGTACAGCAGTGAATGATGACATAGACTTAATTGGCATCTCAGAGACATGGTGGAAGGAGGACAACCAATGGGACAGTGCTATATTAGGGTACAAATTATATTGCAATGACATAGAGGAGCACCCGGGAGGCGGTGTGGTGCTTTATGTCCAGGATGGCATAGAGTCCAACAGGATAAACATCCTGCATGAGACTAAATACAAAATTGAATCTTTATTTATTTATTTATTTAAATACTTTTCTATACCGAAGATCATGTACAAGTACATATCGGTTCGGTTTACAGTGAACCAACATTTGGAAATTACATCAAACAATATGAACTTAATTTAACAAAAAATTGTACTGCAAACTATATGAACATAATTAACAAAATTGTACGCGAATAGATTTATAGTTGAACAAGCATAACGAGTGGAATATGGGGAAAATCAAAAAAGGAAAAACATGATAGTCAGCACAGGGAGTACATTATAAAGGTTACGGGGAAATTTCGGTCAGTTAGACACGTTTGAACCTAAGTTCTATAAAGTAGAACTTTATGGGTAGAAATCCCTTGTGTGTCAGGGAAGACTATAGTGATAGGAGTATACTACCGTCCACCTGGTCAAGATGGTGAGATGGACAGTGAAATGCTAAGAGAAATTAGGGAAGCTAACCAAATTGGTAGTGCGGTAGTAATGGGAGACTTCAATTACACCAATATTGACTGGGTAAATGTATCATCGAGACACACTAGAGAGATAACGTTCCTGGATGGAATAAATGATAGCTTTATGGAGCAATTGGTTCAGGAACAGATGAGAGAAGGAGCAATTTTAGATCTAATTCTCAGTGGCGCACAAGATTTGGTGAGAGAGGTAACGGTGGTGGGGCCGCTTGGCAATAGTAATCATAATATGATCAAATTTGAATTAATTATTGGAAGAGGAACAGTTTGCAAAACCACGGCTCTCGTGCTAAACTTTCAAAAGGGAAACTTTGATGAAATGAGAAAAATTGTTAGAAAGAAACTGAAAGGAGCAGCTACAAAAGTAAAACGTGTGCAAAGGCGTGGTCATTGTTAAAAAATACCATTCTAGAAGCACAGTCCAGATGTATTCCACACATTAAGAAAGGTGGAAAGAAGGCAAAACGATTACCGGCATGGTTAAAAGGGGAGGTGAAAGAAGCTATTTTAGCCAAAAGATTTTCATTCAAAAATGGGAAGAAGGATCCAACAGAAGAAAATAGAATAATGCATAAACGTTGGCAAGTTAAATGTAAGACATTGATAAGACAGGCTAGTAGACAATTTGAAAAGAAGTTGGCCGTAGAGGCAAAAACTCACAGTAAAAACCTTTTTAAATATATCTGAAGCAGAAAGCCTGTGAGGGAGTCAGTTGGACCGTTAGATGATCGAGGGGTTAAAGGGGCACTTAGAGAAGATAAGGCCATCACGGAAAAATTAAATGATTTCTTTGCTTCGGTGTTTACTGAAGAGGATGTAGGGGAGGTACCCGTACTGGAGAAGGTTTTCATGGGTAATGATTCAGATGGACTGAATCAAATCACGGTGAACCTAGAAGATGTGGTAGATCTGATTGACAAACTGAAGAGTAGTAAATCACCTGGACCGGATGGTATACACCCCAGAGTTCTGAAGGAACTAAAAAATGAAATTTCAGACCTATTAGTAAAAATTTGTAACATATCATTAAAATCATCCATTGTACCTGAAGGCTGGAGGATAGCTAATGTAAAACCAATATTTAAAAAGGGCTCCAGGGGCAACCCGGGAAACTACAGACCAGTTAGCCTGACTTCAGTGCCAGGAAAAATAGTGGAAAGTGTTCTAAACATCAAAATCACAGAACATATAGAAAGACATGGTTTAATGGAACAAAGTCAGCATGGCTTTACCCAAGGCAAGTCTTGCCTCACAAATCTGCTTCACTTTTTTGAAGGAGTTAATAAACATGTGGATAAAGGTGAACCGGTAGATGTAGTATACTTGGATTTTCAGAAGGCGTTTGACAAAGTTCCTCATGAGAGGCTTCTAGGAAAAGTTGCAAGATGCCTATGCACATTTTGAAAATGTAGTCAAAGTGGAAGAGTTTGGGAGGGCTTTATGAAATTCAGGGGTGTTTTAACGCCGGAAATAACTACACCTTTTATCCTGGCAGGGAAAGGGAGTGGAGTGAGGGAGGGAGAGAGAGAGAGAGAGAGAAGAGATAGCCTCTGGGGTTGCACACATATTTGTCATCTATTTATACTACTGTAGGAGGTTGAACTAGTAACTCGAGGTGAGGTTTTAGTGGTGGTCAATGGTTTGAGGGGCAGTTTTACCCAGGTAGAGATGCATCAAGCTAGGGCGATAGTACATTGTAGAAATCTCATCTTTGTGTACCTTTCCTCATTCCAAATCACATCAAATCTTCACTGATGCGTACAATGCTGTTCGTACATCTGACTGCGCATATAAAACAGCCCCCAAACCCTAGACCACCACCAAAACTTCACCTTGAGTTACTAGATGACCCTCCTTTAGTGGTATAAATAGTTGACTAATATGAGAGCCTTCTCTGTCTCTGTCTCTCTTGCTCTCAGCAGCCAAAAACATGGAAATGCCTGTCTGGGCACTTCTCAGCCTGTGAATTGGAAATATCGTGGGTGTGATAAATTTAACGTACGTTGCCGTAAAATACCTACGCAAAGTGCTAAAATAGTGTGCGTTGCGGTAACTCAAAGATAACCCTAACCACACCCCTTTTTTTATCGCGGGTGCTATTCATGCAAAAATTATAGCAAAACAATGAATCTAGGCTTTTAAGATAGCTGGCTGCACCACTAAATATCTAGTATAAGTTAGTCAGACTGCCCATAGCTGAATATGGTCCTCGGTGTGCGTTATTAGGGTAATTTTCAATAGTTTTCATAACTCAGCACATACACGTATAAAAAGGTGTGCATAAAGTTATGCCCACATCTTATAAACTGTGCATTGGGAATGGGAGCCACATGGTTTATAAAATAGAGCGTATCATCATCCCAAAGGTCCATGCATATGTTTCAGTACATGCACATTTTTTAATGCAAGGATTTGCATAGTTTACACACCTAATTTATAAAAATAAATGCATAGATTTTATGCATTAAATAATTGTAATAACCCTCAGTTTCCACACAGAGGCAGGTACCTGTGCATACTTCCAAGCACCAGGTCACCAAGACCTACACTAGTTGATCCAGACCTTCACCAGTTCAGCCACACCCTCCACCACTTACTCTAGATTCCCCGCCCATAACTGCAGACAAAAGAGAAGTCAGATGTAATTTCTGCAACTTGGTTAGCAGGTGTAAGAAAATGTATGCATGTTTGATGATGTATGTACTTACTCAATGCATAAAATCTGTAAACGTGTGCATACTTACAAATCCCGCCTCAAACACCCTGTTTGAACACACATGCTGTTCTGCATGGCAGCAACTGTACATATGCGCTCCCATGTTTGTGAATATGTGCTTACCACACAAAGAGGCTACTCACACACAGGTGCAGATTTTACTCACACAACCCCTGAGCAAGCCTTTGAAATTACCCCAGCAGAGTGATCTCTGAACTTTGCTGTACCACCCAATGAGATCCACACCTCTTTTACGTCTTTGCATATGTAAGCAAACTGCAGTTTTATATTGCTCAATAGAGAATTTCAGGCACAGTCCAATTAAAAAGGTTGTGCTGACTATCTCCTGCTGAATTCACTAAGACCAGGACAGGGCCTCCTCTTCTGAGGTGTCACAAAGCTGACAATGAAGATATGCCTAGATACCAAAAATCTGTTACTACCACTGCACGTGAGGGAAGGGAAAGTGCCAGCAAAATAATACTACAAGCAAGATAATGGTCGCATATTGTTCGTCCCAGCATTTCACAGTACTGCAACGTTGGTAACCCAACATAAGTTCAGCATTAGTGAATATATGTGAATGCCCTTCATATCCTTTGTAAGTTACTGTAAATATTTAGGTTCTTATTTTACTATAGACAGAGAGTCTGGTTTACTCTGTAAGCCATGCATCACATCTCCTAAACCTAGATGTATTGATTTCTCTTGTGCCCTATTCTGGAATAACTGAGTAGGGAAAAGCACAGCAAAGAATTCCATTTTGATTCATTAGTTCATTTAATGTTTATTTTGGTTCTGTTGCCAAATTCAAATGAACATTAAATAAAAAAAAAGAAATCCCCTAAATAAACAAATGAACTGAAACAAAGCCTCCCTGGACCCCACTTACCTCTTCTGCAGGGTCGTCCGTGTAGAAAGGGGCAGGAGTGATCTTTGGTTGCTCCTGTCCCATTGGCTTCCACAGCGCAATAGCATCAGCCAGCCCCTGAGACTGGTGTCAATGTTTCACAGCCATGAAGCATACGCCCATGAAAAAAAATGACCCTGGTGTTAGGTCCAACCAGTGCCATTTTATTGTATGGCTGTACGCTTGCATGGCTGTATTACAAAATGGCGCTGGCCTCAGAGCCAAACATCACCATTGTGCAGCAGGAGCAACTGAGGCTCGCTCCTTTCCCTCTCTGCTTTGCAGACCCCCTCCAAAGCGGTAAGTCTTCCAACCAACTGTAGACTCTTGAATCAAATCTTTTCTGTTTTTCTCTGGTATATTGAAAGCCATGATTCCCCCAGTATGTAAGCAGGAAAGCAGAGAGTAATGCTAACATTACCAGATGGCTTTCGGAAGCTGTCAGTGAGATGAATCTACAAATCTACATTCCATCACTCAAAGTCATTCCAAGAAATAAAAAGTTATCAGAAACCCTTTCCCAACCAGTTCTGGATCTTACAGGATTACCTACAAATGTTGCCCAATTAGAATTCCTACGCCTGTTCAAACAGACCTCTCCTACTGTCATCCGCACGCCAACAAATCATTAATGCACTGAGAAAGATTTACAATATGCCATACAAAATCTTTCAGATTCTCTTCATAATATCAGTTTCTCCTCAAAATGTCATTTGTAAAATACAAAGAACTCTCATTTTCTTTGGTTTGGCTGAAACGAGGGTGTGGATAAATAGGTCAGCAAAACAAACATGACACCAGGAAAAGTGGGGAGATGATCAAAGCCAAGACAATTCTACCGAATGCGAAAGTTTAAATACTGCAAACATTTCTTTGTCCCGTCAATGCAGTTCTGCTAACACAATACACTGGAATCCATTGCTCTGGCAGAGACTACCAGAGAATGGAAAGTAAATCAGAGAAATTGTTCTGAACAAAGAACCCGGCCCTGCGTATGCCTTCCACACAGGCCTGCTTGGACCAGGATTTCCAGTGTTGAAAGCAAGGTCAGAGCCTTTGTAGTTAATGCATTTGCAAAGAAATTCTGTTAATTTCAAGCCTGATTCGCTAAGCAGCATGATCACATTTAAAAAACATGTCGCTAATCTAACAAGAGGTGGACTGCTTGGGCCTCAAGAATGGTAATTTTAAACTGCGTCCATGCCTCCTGAAAGTTTTTAACCTTGTAGATTGCTCCTTTCAGTATTTTTCTAACAAATTTTCTCATTTAATCATAAATTCCCTTTCTATAGTTAAATGCTACTGCAGTAGTTTTCCTTAGTATTTGTCCTCCATTATTATATCAAATTTTATTGCATTATGATTACTGTTGCAAAGTGGATCCACCATCTTTATCTCCTGCACTATGTCCTGCGTTCTACTGAGAACCAGATCCCTTAAATGCTAGTACGTTATTTGATTCACCTTGCTGTTTAATGATTGTTTTATTAAGATGTGATCAGCTGTGATTTGTGTTGCATCCTAGAGATTACAGAGAAAATGGTTTAAAAAAATCTTAGAAAATGTCTGGTCACAATACAATCATAAGTAGAAACTACAAAATTCAATCAAAGCATTACAAATTGGTTTTTTTTTTAAATATAGTAAATGCTCCAACCAGAACAGCCTTATTTACGAGTCCAAACTAACAGCAGAATGAGGCGACTGTACTACAGCGGTTAAAAGAAACCTTACCTTGAGCTGCTGTGTGCACTTGGTTGGGTCCAGGCTCCCAGCACCGGCTTGCATCTCGACCAGAACATGTTCAGCCTCAGTCAGCCACTGGGCAAAGCTCTTCATGTCATGGTGAAAACGTCGCCACTTCTCCACAGATCTGTCAAACCGCCTGGTGGAACAAATTGAAATAAAGATGGTTCCATAGTTTAACATGCATATGAAAAATCTATCACTGGAATTCTGGGAAGTAGCAACGCCCAAAGGGAAGTAACGAGGTATGCTCTCCATTGCCACTATGTTCCATGGGCCTGCTACAGCCCAAATATGTGACACCTACCTTGGAGCAGTTGTTAAAATTTGTACTGAGAAATCTGCAATCTCTTATACTTAACAGTCCTTTCACGTTGGGAAATTACTATTGGGAGATTTCATCTCCCTCTTAACCCGCTGAATCAAAAGTGAGCCCTTTCGAGAACTGAGTACCATCCCACACCCTGAATAGTTGGAACCCCCTCCCCTAAGAGACATCCCCCCCCCAAAGGTGCATAGCAGCAAACCCACCCCCCTCTCAAACAGTATCTTCCCAAAAATGCCCCTCATGTTGTAGGACCCCCCTCTCCCACTCCTCCGGAACCAGATCTTTACCAGTCCAGAAGGGCAGGATTTCACAGGCTGGTGGGATACTGGAACCCACCTACCCACACTGCAACCACTACCGATGGATGCCGCTAGCAGGCACCATCATACATGGAGTAGGGTCAGAAAGAGTCATGTTTGGAGGGAAGGGGAAAGCTTTCACTTTTGGCCAGTTAGTATGGGGGATTTCAGTAGGAGCTAGCATGTATCGTATAGGGGTTTTTTTGGTTACACTGCACACTACCACCCAGGTCATGTTAGTGTGGCAAAAATGTAATATGCAATCAGTAAAATGTATTGCATATCACGTCAAGAGATGTTTTACCATGCACAATCATTTTTTACCAACTTGCAGAGTAAACAATGCTTGGCATAAGTTTATTGCACAGGCCTCAACGTCGGTGCATTTAGGGCCTGATTTCCATAGTGCTTTACATGGTTAAAACCCGGCTTTATGCATGTAAATCACACTTTGAAAATTATCCAAGGGGCTATGCAGGTAAATGCACACTTAAAACAACCTTCACATGCATTTTCATTTGCGCTTGCAAGCGACATTCTAGGGGTGGATTTGGGGCAGGGGAAGGATTCATGTGCTTACTTCCGAGCTTAGAAAGTAGAAGCTGTTTGGAAGTGACCCTCTTTCAGAGCAGAGCATGGAGATGTAAGCGTGCCCTTCTTACACTGCACATCTGCACTTTAGAAGCACCCAAGGAACTGTCCAAGTCTCTCTCATACTGCTTTTGATTAATCTGTCTCCTGAAGAGCTACAGTGACACACTCATTTGAGAAAGCAAGAATTGAAATATTTGCTCTGTGCAGATGATTGGTGGGCAGCCTCAGGAAACTTCATGATGCTCCATGCAGCTGTACACAGCTCTCTGCAGACTGGCCATGGATTCCTGCAAATATCTGCAACTTATTGGCCACGTATAGCAAATGTTGCTTACCTGTAACAGGTAGGGATGTGAATCGGGCTTTGGACGATTGAAAATATCGTCGATATTTTCAAAATAGTCAGAAATCGGGAGCTCCCCCAAAACGATAGGAAAACCCCACGATATTGATCGTGGGGGTTCTCTTATCGTTTTGGGGGAGGATGGGACAAACGGAACACAAAAACCCATCCCGACCCTTTAAAACTAATTTTTAAAGATGGCGCTGGCCATCCAGTGCTCCCTCCATGTGACAGGGGCCGGCCAATGGCATGGATACCCTGTCACATGGTAAGGGCAAAGGCCATCGGCGCCATTTTGATTAGTGGCAGCTGACGGCCCGAGAGCAGGAGATCGCTCCCAAGACACCCACTGGACCACCAAGTACCTGTAAAATGTTTTTGGGGGGGTCGGGAGGGTAGGGGAAGCAAAGGGATTCGTTTTAAAGGGTCGGGGTGGGTTTTTTGTTTATTGGCTCGGGCGCAGCCGATAAACAAAACCGCGATCGGGCCCGATGAAAAAAACCCCACATGGGAATCGGAACCGGAATCCAAACCGATTCCGGTTCCGATTCACATCTCTAGTAACAGGTGTTCTCACAGGACAGCAGGATGTTAGTCCTCACATAAGGGTGACATCATCAGGATGGAGCCCAATCACGGAAAACTTCTGTCAAAGTTTCCAGAACTTTGACTGGCCCCTACTGGGCATGCCCAGCATGGCACTAACCCTGCAGCCAGCAGGGGTTCCCCTTCAGTCTTATTTGAAAGGTACAGGCAGTGCCGAAAATAAAATAACAAAACGTTACGAACCCAACACCGTGGGGCGGCGGGCGGGTTTCGTGAGGACTAACATCCTGCTGTCCTGTGAGAACACCTGTTACAGGTAAGCAACATTTGCTTTCTCACAGGACAAGCAGGATGGTAGTCCTCACATATGGGTGAGTACCGAGCTGAGGATGTCCGAACATGCACCAAATGTACCCAACGGCGTGCAACAGGCACAACAACTGGGGTAGAATTTTGTAGAGGGCATCCTGAACCCCACCGGGCAGGCGGAAGGGTGTAGGTACGTCATGTTGGAAATAAGTTACGCAGGACAGACTGGCCAAAGATGGAATCTTGCTTTCTGGCTTTGTCCAAGCAATAGTGGGCTGCAAAAGTGTGGAGAGAACTCCAGGTGGCAGCCCTGCAAACGTCAGGAAGCGGCACCGATTGTAGGTGAGCTACTGAAGTCTCCATGGCCCTCACAGAGTATGCTTTAACACGGTCTTGAAAAGGAATGCCTGCTTGCTGGTAGCAAAAAGATATGCAGTCCGCCAACCAGGAGGAGAGAGTCTGCTTACCCACAGATTGCCCTAATTTGTTGGGATGGAAAGAGACGAATAACTGAGTGCTCTTCCTGTGGGCAACTGTATGGTCTAAGTAGAACGCTAGAACCCGTTTAGAGTCAAGGGTATGCAGAGCCTGTTCCCCTGGATTGGAATGGGGCCTGGGAAAGAAGGTAGGTAGTATGATGGATTGATTAATGTGAAACTCCGAAACTACCTTGGGTAAAAACTTAGTGTGAATGCGGAGTACTGCCCGGTCCTGCAGGAGTTTAGTGTAAGGCAGATAGATAACTAGGGCCTGTAACTCACTAACTCTGTGAGCTGAAGTGATAGCTAAAAGGAAAATCACTTTCCATGTGAGATATTTTAGGTCATAGGAGTGAAGAGGCTCAAATGGTGGTTTCATGAGCCGACCAAGAACCAAATTAAGGTACCAAGAAGGGGCAGGAGGACATAAAGGTGGCTTGATATGGAGCAAGCCCTTTAAAAAGCATGTTACAAGGGGTTGTACTGATACAGGAACATCCCCGACACCTTTATGGAAGGCGGCTACCGCACTGACATGCATTCTGATTGAAGAGGTCTTTAAACCTGACTCCCACAAATGCCAGAGATAGTCCAAAAATCTTGGGATTGGACAGGAAAAGGGATCAAGGGACTGCAAGGTGCACCATGATGTGTACCTTTTCCATTTATAGGAATAAGATTTTCTTGTGGAAGGCTTCCGTGAAGCAATCAGGACACGAGAAACCGAATCTGAAAGGTTAAGTGGTTGAAGGATTAAACTTTCAACATCCATGCCATCAGAGACAAGGCCTGAAGATTGGGATGGCGTAGGCATCCGTTGTTTTGAGTGATCAGATGCGGGTCCGTTCCCAAGGGAATATGCCTGCGGATTGAGAGATCCTGAAGTATTGGAAAGTGGAAACCACACTTGGCGTGGCCAGTGAGGTGCTATCAGGATCATGGTTCCTTTGTCTTGACGTAGCTTCACGAGAGTCTTCGAAAGAAGAGGAAGTGGAGGGAATGCATAGAGCAGACCAGTTGCCCATGAGAGGGAGAATGCATCTCTGGCTGAGAGCGCTCGTTCCGAATGAGGGAGCAGAAATTGTCGACTTTGTGGTTCTGAGGGGACACAAAGAAGTCTGTCTGGGGATAACCCCATTGTTGGAAGATGAAGTCCGCTACCGAGGGCCTGAGAGACCACTCGTGCGGTTGGAAGACACGACTCAGTTTGTCTGCCAAGACATTGTCCACTCCCGGCAAGTAGGTGGCCCTGAGGTACATCGAGAAGGAGAGTGCTTCCGCCCAAATCTGCACAGCTTCCTGACACAGAAGGAAGGAGCCTGTGCCTCCCTGCTTGTTGATGTACCACGTGGCCACCTGGTTGTCCATCTGAATCAGGATGACGTGATTTGACAGGTGTTCTTGAAAAGCCCTGAGAGCATATCGCATTGCTCGAAGTTCTAGGGAGTTTATTTGATGTTTGGCTTCCCCTGGAGACCAAGACCCTTGTGTCTGTAGATTGTCCACATGGGCTCCCCACCCGAGGTTGGAAGCGTCGGTGGTGAGAATGAGTTGAGAATCTGGCACTTGAAAGGGCAGTCCCTGGAGGAGATTGTTGTGATTTTTCCACCAGGCAAGAGACAGATGGAGTGAGTTGGTGATGTGGACAATGGTGGACAGAGGCTGAACAGCTTGAATCCATTGTGACCTCAGAGTCCAATGCATGAGCCTCATGGCCAGGCGGGCCATTGGTGTGACATGGACTGAGGACGCCATGTGTCCTAAAAGGACGAGGAATTGGCAAGCTGTTGCTGTATGCTGAGACTGCAACTGGTGAGGAGACACACGAGAGTTAGCGCTCGTTGTTGAGGTAGAAAGGCTTTTGCCTGCAAGGTGTCCAAGTCTGCCCCAATGAACGACAAGGTTTGAGATGGGACTAAATAGGATTTTTCGTAATTGAAGAGAAATCCTAGAGAAATTAGAGTGTATAGGGTCAAATTGAGGGACGACCGAGCGGCTTGCTGGGTTGGAGCCCTGATTAATCAGTCGTCGAGACAGGGGTAGACGTGAACACCTTCTTTCCTGAGAAAAGCTGCGACAACCACGAGACATTTGGTAAAGACTCGTGGTGCCGATGCTAGGCCAAACGGAAGCATGTGGTATTGATAGCGCTTTGGGCCTACTAAAAACCTGAGGTACTTGAAATGAGCTGGAGTTATTGCAATGTGTGTGTATGCATCCTGAAGGTCCAGAGAGCAGAGCCAGTCTCCTCTTTGCAGAAGAGGTAGAAGCGAGCCCAAGGTTTCCATCTTGAAGTTTTCTCGCTGTAGGTACTTGTTGAGAGCACGTAGGTCCAGAATTGGACGAACTCCACCGGATTTTTTTGGGGGATCAAAAAGTATCGGGAATAGAACCCTAGGCCTTGCTGCAAGAGAGGGACGGGTTCTATTGCTCTTAACTGGAAAAGAAGGGAAACCTCCTGCTCCAAAAGGACAGAATGGTTGGATACTCTCCATGCTTGCAGAGGTGGTGAGTCCGGTGGAAGAGCAAGAAAGTTTAGGTGGTAACCCTGAGCAATGATTGCTAGCACCCATTGGTCAGTTGTGATTGATTGCCACATGCCGTGAAAGTGGCACAATCGACCTCCCACTGGTGTGCTTGGCAGAGGAATCAGGCTGATGCTCTCCAATTGAAGGTCAAAAACCTGAAGCAGGCCCCGGCTGGGGAGCTGCTTGCGGCTTTTGCTTTCGGGCCTGGCGAGGCTGAGGTTTTTGAGAAGGCCTCGTAGTTCGGGACCTTGTTGGTGGAGGATAATACTTCCTTGGATGGAAGAATGACTTCTTAGAGTCCTTTCTAAAGGTCTGTCTTGAGGGGGAGTCGGAAGGTATCGATGAGAGCTGTTTAAGGGTCTCATGATGGTCCTTTAATTCAGCCACTATTTGCTGGATCTGTTCACCGAACAGATTGTCTCCTACACATGGCAGGTCAGACAGCCTGTCTTGTACTTCTGGGCGAAAGTCAGAAGATTTGATCCAGGCCCATCGTCTTACCGAAATGGCAGCTGCAGACACTCTAGTAGAGGAGTTGAAGATATCGTAAGCTGTTGTTATCTCATGCTTTCCTGCCTCAAACCCTTTGTTGACAAGGATTTGAATCTGTTGTTGGAATTGGTCAGGCAGGGTTTCAGAGAAGTCCTGTATCTGCTTGAAAATGACCCTATTGTATTGGGTCATATACAGCTGGTAAGCAGCAATACTGGAGATGAGCATGGCCCCTTGAAACACTCGTCGACCAATATTGTCTAGGAACTTGTGTTCCTTAACAGGAGGGGTAGATGAGTGAGGCTTCGTCCTTTTTGCTTTCTTTTGAGCCGATTCCACCACCACTGAGTGGTGGTCGAGCTGAGATTTTTGAAAGCCGAGGGCTGATTGTACTAAATAGGTAGTGTCAGCTTTTCTATGGACTGGGGCAATGGATCCAGGGTTTTCCCAGTTCTTTTTGAGGAGGTCAAGAAGAACTTGATGAATGGGAACAGAAGTGATCACTTTAGGGGCATCCAGGAATTGGAGGAGCTCCATCATCTGGTGCCTATCATCCTGCTCTGTCTGAAGCTGAAAAGGGACCAACTCTGACATTTCCTTCACAAAATTAATGAAAGAAAGGTCCTCTGGAGGAGAACGCTTTCTACTTTCAGTAGGAGAGGGAGGTGAAGGTAAGTCATCGGTGTCTGTGGAAGTATCATCACCCCAGGTGTCATAAGGATCAGCAGACTGACCTGTAGGACGAGAAGGGGATTGGATACCCGAAGGCCCCGGCTGAGGCTCCGAGAAAATCGAAGGAATCGCCGGGGGCACCGTGGATGGCCTGGAAGGCATCTGTGCCGGTATCGAAGGCATCGATGGCGCCGAATTGCGTATCGCCCCCAATGAATGAATCGGTGGCGAGGGACGAATTGGCATCGATGGCTGAGGCAGTACTCCCAAAGGAGGAATGCGGAATGGTGTTTCTCCTCCTGATGAAGCTGTCAACAGGGAGTGCACCGGAGCCATCGGAGACCCGGGAATCACCGGTGGAAGGGCGGTCATGAGCGCCTCCATCCGGGATAGCAGCAGTGCCAGCGCTGCTGTCATTGGGTCGGTGACCGGTTCCAATCTCGGTGCCGGTGTCTGTGCCGGTGGAACCTGGAGCCGTTGCATCACCTTGTCGATGGCCTCCTGGACCAGCCGGTCCAGTTCTTCCCGGAGACCTGGAGCAAGCAGCCCCATGACGGAAAAGGGAGGTGGAGGCACAGTCGGAGGGACCACTTTTACAGGTGGAATCGCGACTCCCAAACCCCGATTGGGTGAGGGTGGCCTCGATGTCCCGGTCGCAGGAATGGTCGGTGCCATTCCTGGACGTGGCTTCTTCGATGGTGGCTCGGACGGTGGCGAGGTCGATGATTTCACTCCCTCGACGGTCCGAGACTGACGATGCCGATGGCGATGTTTCTCCCTACGATCCCCTCGATCTTGAGGGGGAGAAACGGGAGTCGATGGCCGTGAAGACATCCATGGCGGACGGTCACCGGACGGTGGTCGATGCTGGTGCGACTTCGACGGTACCGGTTCCGATGACATTGATGCGATGGACGGCGTTGGGGTGTGAGCACGGAGGAGGAGTCCCATCTTCTCCATTCTGGCTTTGCAACCTTTTGGTGTCATGAGGGCACATTTGGTGCAAGTCAGGACATCATGCTCACGCCCTAAACACATTACACAGAGGGTCTGTGATAGACATGGTATGAGTACAGTCTGGGCACCGAAGAAACCCCGATGCCATGGCCATCGAAAAAAATCGAGCTGCGGTACGGTCGACGGCCAGTAGGCCGCAAGGGCCAAACTCGACGGTAATCGACGAAAGACGGTCAAAAAACTTACCGAAGTACCGCGGCCTGAGAAAAGTTAGAGGAGGGACCCCTGTGGGGCAATTTAAGTTTTATTAACTCCGTGAGGAAAATTCCTGTCAGGAATCTCTTCAGAGCTCCTAAACCGCGAGGCTACTGCTGCGCGGAAAAAAGAAGACTGAAGGGGGACCCCTGCTGGCTGCAGGGTTAGTGCCATGCTGGGCATGCCCAGGAGGGGCCAGTCAAAGTTCTAGAAACTTTGACAGAAGTTTTCCGTGATTGGGCTCCATCCTGATGATGTCACCCATATGTGAGGACTACCATCCTGCTTGTCCTGTGAGAAAATATACATTGCATATTTATGACACATCATTATTATAAATACATTCTTATTATACTTTGCATATTTATTCAATATAATTCATTACAGACTGGAACCAGTGTGGATCGCTTTAACCCAGTTTGCTCCTTTCAGGAACCCAGCAGCATCACAAAAAGCAGGACTGAAAAAGCGTTCATAAGCCAAAGATGAAGCCAGGCACCAGACTGCTTTGCAAAATAAACATAACTACACATTTTGTTTCTATAACTCTACAAATAACTGAGATGCATAGCATTGTGCTCACATAAGAAAATGAGAGTAATAGTTGCAGAATCAACAAATTCCAGGCATTGATTACAAATGATATGTCCCATCAGCAGGAAACAAAGAACGGCAGGGGATGAGGGCTAGGAGATGCTGAGATCAAGCAGCATCTGAATGAGGAGGAGGAGGAGGTGTGCTTCTCTGTCGAGCAGGTGAGCAAAGCACATTTCTCTTTCTGTACCAATAATTGTTATGTCAGCTCTACCCTTTTTAGTCTCAGCATTTTTGAAAGGAGGGGGGATTATTTATTGATAATCATTTATATTCTGCATTCATTGCCAACTTCTGCTCCAAGCGGATCTTAAATCATACTGTATATACAATAACAAAATGGTACAAATAAAACAAACAAAAAACACCCTGTGTGTGTTTCTCAGTCTTCCACTAATGATTTTCCCAATCAGTGTCCCAGCAGGGGGACATGAGGTTTCTGACAGGAACATTTTTCCAGACCCAAGTATCTCAGAAATATGCGTGCGCAATCGATTTTGTGTTTTGCGGGCATTTTACATCTGAGGACACTAAATTGTTACACCATGTCAGGAGGTCCGTGGGAAACATGAAAACAAATTTTTTGTAGCATGTGCATATTCATTGCAAGGACACACTCCTAATAATTTCTTGCCAGTTATGGTGCCTAATATCTTTTTAGTTTTGCACCAGATCCAAATCAAATTTTCAGGGCAGATCAAGAGGTCCATGAGGATTGAGACAGGAATATATTTTGCAGATTCACGTATCTGATGAATACAAGCATACAGTGAAGCCATCTGATCACTTTTGAGTTTAGATTCTATCTCCAAGAGTCTACAAAGATCAAGACAAGGGAATTTTGGAGGGGATGTATGCATTACAAAAACACATGTGTACAATTATGCCACCTAATAACATTTTTGGTTTTGCGATCTCTCCACACACTGACTTCTCAGGACACGGCAGGGGTTCTCAGAGGAACACAAGTGGGGAATGTTCTGGAGCATCCACCTATTCCACAAATCCACATGCACAATTATGGTAACTTGTGGGCTTTGCCACCAATCCATAACAATTTTTAGGAGATGTCAGAGTGGGCCATGAAGAACTGGACACAGGTATTTTTTTTTATGAATCATAAGAACATAAGATATGCCATACTGGGTCAGAGCAAGGGTCCATCAAGCCCAGTATCCTGTTTCCAACAGTGGCCAATCCAAGTCACAAGTACTTGGCAAGTACCTAAACATTAGATAAATCGCAGGCTACTATTGCCTATTAATTACTGTAATAACAGTTTGTTATGTCTAGGAACTTATTCAAACCTTTTTTAAACCCAGTTACACTAACTGCTATAATCACATCCTCTGGCAATGAATTTCAGATCTTAACTGTGCACTGAGTGAAAAAAAAATTATCTTCAGTTTGTTTTAAATGAGCTACTTGCTAACTTTATGGATTGCCCCTTGGTCCTTCTGTTATCTGAGAGAGTAAATAACCAATTTTCATTATCTTGTTCAAGTCCTTTCATGATTTTGTAGACTTCTATCATATCCCCCCTCAGTTGTCTCTTTTCCAAACTGAACAGCCCTAACTTCTTAAGCCTTACCTCATACAGCAGCCGTTCCATTTCCCTTATCATTTTGGTTGCCCTTCTCTGCACTTTCTCCAGTGCAGCTATATCCTTTTTGAGATGCGATGACCAGAATTGCACACAGTATTCAAGGTGAGATCTCACCATGGAGCGATGCATAGGCATAATGACATTCTCCATTTTATTTGCCATTCCGTTCCTAATAATTCCTAACATTCAGTTTGCTTTTTGACTGCCACAGCACACTGAGCTGACGATTTCAATGTATTATCCACTATGACGCCTAGATCTCTTTCCTGGGTAGTAACTCCTAAGTTAGAACCTATAATTGTGTAACTACAGCAAGGGTTATTTTTCCCTATATGCATCACTTTGCACTTGTCCATGTTAAATTTCATCTGCCATTTGGAAGCCCAATCTTCCAGTCTCGCAAGGTCCTCCTGCAATTCATCACAATCTGCTTGTGATTTAACTACTTGCATAATTTTGTGTCATCCGCAAATTTGATCACCTCACTCGCTGTACCCCTTTCCAGATCATTTATAAATATATTAAAAAGCACCAGTCCACGTACAGATCCTTGAGGCACTCCACTGTTTACGTTTTTCCACTGTGAAAACAGACCATTTAATCCTAATCTCTGTTTCCTGTCTATCAACCAGCTTGCAATCCAGAAAAGGACATCGCCTCCTATCCCATGACTTTTTAGTTTTCTTAGAAGTCTCTCATGCGGGACTTTGTCGAACGCCTTCTGAAAATCAAAATACACCACATCTACCGGTTCACCTTTATCCACACGTTTATTCACCCCTTCAAAAAAATGTAGATTTGTGAGGCAATACTTCCCTTCGGTAAATCCATGTTGGCTGTGTCCCATCAGACCACATCTACATAGAAACATAGAAAAGATGGCAGAAAAAGACCAAATTGCCCATCCAGTCTGCCCAGCAAGTTTCGCACTTTTTTTTTTCATACTTATCTGTTTCTCTTGGCTCTTAGTAACCTTTTGGTTCTATTTCCCTTCCACCCCCACCATTAATGTAGAGAGCAGTGTTGGAGCTGCATCTAAGTGAAATATCTAGCTTAATTACACCCATGCTTATTTGTTTACCCAGACTATGTAATACAATCCTTGTTGGTTGTCTGTATATAGATCCACTTTTCTTCATTCCCCCTGCCGTTGAAGCAGAGAGTTATGCTGAATATGCATTGAAAGTGAAGTATCAGTCTTTCTCCCCTGCCGTTGAAGCAGAGAGCTATGCTGGATATGCATGAAGTATCAGACTTTCTCCCCTGCAGTTGAAGCAGAGAGCTATGCTGGATATGCTTAACGTGTCAGACTTTCTCCCCTGCCGTTGAAGCAGAGAGCTATGCTGGATATGCTTGAAGTATCAGACTTTCTCCCCTGCCGTTGAAGCAGAGAGCTATGCTGGATATGCTTGAAGTATCAGACTATCTCCCCTGCCGTTGAAGCAGAGAGCTATGCTGGATATGCATTGAAAGTGAAGTATCAGGCTTATTTGGTTTGGGGTAGTAACTGCCATAAAAAGCAAGCTACTCCCTGCTTTTTTGTGAATGCAAATCTTTTTTTTTTCCCCACATTCATTTACGTCCTGTAGACTTTATGGATCCACAGTGTTTATCCCACGCCCCTTTGAAGTCTTTCACACTTCTGGTCTTCACCACTTCCTCCGGAAGGGCATTCCAGGCATCCACCACCCTCTCCGTGAAGAAATACTTCCTGACATTGGTTCTGAGTCTTCCTCCCTGGAGCTTCAAATCGTGACCCCTGGTTCTGCTGATTTTTTTTCCGATGGAAAAGGTTTGTCGTTGTCTTTGGATCATTAAAACCTTTCAAGTATCTGAAAGTCTGTATCATATCACCTCTGCTCCTCCTTTCCTCCAGGGTGTACATATTTAGATTCTTCAATCTTTCCTCATAAGTCATTCGATGAAGACCTTCCACCTTTTTGGTCGCCCTTCTCTGGACTGCCTCCATCTTGTCTCTGTCTCTTTGGAGATACGGTCTCCAGAACTGAACACAATGTTCCAGGTGAGGCCTCACCAAGGACCTGTACAAGGGGATAATCACTTCCCTTTTCTTACTCGATATTCCTCTCTCTATGCAGCCCAGCATTCTTCTGGCTTTAGCTATCACCTTGTCACATTGTTTCGCCAACTTCAGATCATTAGACACTATCACCCCAAGGTCTCTCTCCTGCTCCGTGCACATCAGCCCTTCTCCCCCCCATCGAATACAGTTCATTCGAATTTCCACTCCCCATATGCATGACTCTGCACTTTTTGGCATTGAATCTCAGCTGCCATATCTTCGACCACTCTTCCAGCTTCCTTAAATCCTGTCTCATTCTTTCCACTCCTTCCGGCGTGTCCACTCTGTTGCAGATCTAAATGTTTGGTGATTTTATTCTTTATAACAGTTTCCACGATTTTTCCCAGTACTGAAATCAGGCTCACCGGTCTATAGTTTCCCAGATCACCCCTGGATCCCTTTTTACATATACGGTTTACATTGGCCACCTTTCAATCTTCAGGTACTCAGATGATTTTAATGATAGGTTATAAATTAACAGGCACATTTTAAATCACCCGCGCACGTAAAATACGGGGATTACGCGTGCAGCCGGGCCTTGCATGCGCCACACGTATTTTAGAAGGGGCCTGGCCATGTGTGTAACTCCTGTTACGTACAGAAGTGCCGGACAGAAGAAAAGGGGCGGTTTGGGGGGGCAGGGCTTGAGGCGCTGTGCACCGGCCGCGTGCAAGTTGCTACTGTTCCTGTTGAGGAGCAAAAGGTAAAATAAAAAAAACAGGGGTAGCTGGGTTAGGGATAGGGGGTGGGGAGAAGAGGAGAGGATAAGGGGAAGAGAGGTTAGGGTATGGGTAGGGAAGTTCCCTCCTAGTCCGCTCCTTAATTGGAGCAGACTGGGAGGAAACTGGGGAAGGCTGCGATGTGTCACCGTGCGAAAATTGCATTATTCCACCTCCCTTGTGCATGCCACCCTGGATTTTATAACATGCTCGCGACGGTGCATGCATGTCATAAAACCGCGCATCCGTATATTTAAAAATCTACCCCTAATTGAAATAGGTCTGAAATCTCATTTTTTAGTTCTTTCAGAACCCTGGGGTGTATACCATCGGATCCAGGTGATTTATTACTCTTCAGTTTGTTAGTTAGACCTACCACATCTTCCAGGTTCACCATGATTTGGTTCAGTTCATCTGAATCATCATCGATGAAAACCTTCTTCGGAACAGGTATCTCTCCAACATCCTCATCAGTAAACACTGATGCAAAGAAATCATTTAATCTTTCTGCAATGGCCTTATCTTCTCTAAGTGCCCCTTCAACCCCTTGATCATCCAATGGTCCAACCAACTCCCTCGCATGCTTTCTGCTTCGGATATATTTAAAAAAGTTTTTATTGTGAGTTTTTGCCTCTATGGCCGACGTCTTTTCAAATTCTTTCTTAGACTGTCTTATCAATGTCTTACCTTTAACTTGCCAATGCCTATGCTTTTGAATGAAGATATTTTGGCTAAAATAGCCTCTTTCACCTCACCTTTTAACCATGCCAGTAATCATTTTGCCTTCCTTTCACCTTTCTTAATGCATGGAATACATCTGGACTGTGCTTCTAGGATTTTTTTTTTTTTAACAATGTCCATGCCTGTTGCACACTTTTTACCTTTGTAGCTGCACCTATCAGTTTTTTTTTAACTATTTTTCTCATTTTATCAAAGTTTCCCTTCTGAAAGTTTAGTGCTAGAGCCATGGATTTACTTACTGTCCCCCCTTCCAGTCATTAATTCAAATTTGATCATATTATGATCACTATTGCCAAGTGGCCCCACCACTGTTACCTCTCTCATCCAATCCGGCACTCCACTGAGAATTAGATCTAAAATTGCTCCCTTTCTCATTGGTTCCTGAACCAATTGCTCCATAAAATTGTCATTTATTCCATCCAGGAATTTTATCTCTCTAGCTTGCCCTGATGTTTCACTTACCCAGTCAATATTGGGGTAATTGAAATCTCCTATTATTACTGTACTACCAATTTGGTTAGCTTAGCTAATTTCTCTTAGCACTTCACTGTCCGTCTCACCATTTTGGCCAGGTGGACGGTAGTATACCCCTATCACTATGCTTTTCCCCAACACACAAGGGATTTCTACCCATAATGATTCAATTGTGCATTTAGTCTCATGCAGGATCTTTATCCTTTTGGACTCCATGCAATCCCGAACATAAAGCACCACCCCACCACCAAGATGCTTTGTCTGTCATTGTGATATAATTTGTACCCCAGTATAGCACTATCCCTTTGGTTATCCTCTTTCCACCATGTCTCTGAGATGCCAGTTAAGTCTATGTCATCATTCACTGCTATACATTCTAATTCTCCCATCTTACTTCTTAGACTTCTGGCATTAGCATACAAACATTTCAAAGTGTGTTTTTTGTTTGTATTTACATTCTGCTTTTCAGTTGAGAGGGATAAATTGGAATATTTTAACTCAGGTGAGTTTTTAATTATAGGCACTTGGACTACTTTTCTTATTATTCAAACCTCTCCGTTGGAATGCCCTAACTCTAATGTTTCATTAGTATCGTTTGAAGATACCTCCCTCCGAACCATGTGCTGCTGAGCGACTGTTGGCTTTCCCCTTTGATTTAGTTTAAAAGCTGCTCTATTTCTTTTTTTAAAGGTTAGTGCCAGCAGCCTGGTTCCACCTGGATAAGGTGGATCCATGTTGGCACACATGCGAGTGTGCACGCATTCCAGAAAATAAGCTCAGTTAAATCTGTGTTCATGCTTCTAGTTTTAAGTTTATGAAAAGTCACCACAGAATTTACTGGTCCGTTTTCATGCAAGGAGGGAAGGTGACAAAAGTCTTTCAAAATAAGAACCTGATATTCAAAAAAACAGTTAGCCAGCTAAGTGGCACCGCTACAGGCAGCATATGCCTTTTAGCCGCCTAAGCTTTTAGCCGGACAAGTCAGGGGCAGAGAATGGGCAGATCAGGGAGGAGTCGAGTTGGTCAGATAAATTGACTGGCTAACTAGTGTTGTATATTCAGCAGCTGGATATGGACCTCTGTATGTTTTTCTTCCATATTTTAGTGCATGAGAGGAGAATTGCTGTGGAATAGGTTTGATCTCATTGTAACCAACTTTGTGGCCCATGAAGTGAATCAGGTAATCAAGGGTAAAACAATCCAACAAAGAAATAAATGGATGTATGTACATGATATTCATGGGGAAGTCAAGGAAAATAATGCAAAAATCTGCTTCACTTAACAATAGGCTGCTATGGATATGAAAAAGGCAACATTTTGATTTGGCAGATTTGCAAAGGCAAAAATTTCCTTTGTTTGCTTTTTTGTTCAAATGTTTTCACACACATCGAGGCTTGTGGGAAGAAGCAGAAACCTACAAGTCAGAATAACTACTGGGATTTATGAGTTCAAATCCTTACCAGTAGCTGCCTCTCTCTTTGTCTTTCGGCAATTCATTTTATCTCTTTGGGCTTCAACTTACCCAGATACAGTGATGCCGCTGTTTCCATCCCATTTTTTTAAAACTGTGACACGATTGACGTTTGAACAAAAAGGTGCAACAAGCTACTATAAACCAGGTTCCTGCCCCCACAAGCTTATCATGTGTTGAAGCCTTACAAAATGGCCAGAGCTGTGTCTGGATCTGAGTGATATGTTTTTGGACCTGTCAAAAAGGGGTTTTCAACCCTGCAGAGACTGCAAGCCGCCGTTACAAGGCGAAGGAATATAAAAATACATCAAAACACCTTTGTGACTCCTGTGAATGACAAATTTTCTGCAAGAACCAGCATCCAGGACTCACAGATTTAACAAGTTGGGAAAAGGGCTGTACTGTTTAACCTGCCGAGAGAACAGCATTACATAGCCAGCAGAGGAGGGAGCCAAAGGAAAGCTGAGAGACCATTTAAGGAAGAAAAGGCACAATTTGGCTGCATCTGTCTGTGTGTGAGAGGCGGGGATGGCCAGTAGTTGGAGCCAAGAAGAGAGGAGTGAATCTGGCAGTTCTGCAATCATTTCTTCTCCTGAAAAACTAAATTATCAAGAGGGAGAGATAGAATATGCACTCTGAGGAAATAGAGAGACAGAGAGCTATTCTTGCTTCATAGCCAAGCTACATGTAAAATCCCAATAAGGAAGAGAGGAGCTAAGAACTGAGACACTTCCTTTCCAGAGATAGCCAGGCCCAGGAGCACATGGCTGGATCACCCTCCTAAGAGACTGAGTTAAGTAATCTAAACTTTGCACAGAGTATCTTAGCAGAAGACAGAGAAAGTTTCTTTCCTTGCCTTTTGCCACAAATTCAGCATCTCATCTTAATTGCTTTAGCTTTTCAGACAAATTCAAGCATAAACCCTTGCTAGCAGGTACTGAGAAAGAAAAACTGGTGGTCCGTGGTCTTTCTGAAAGATACTGAAACCAGGCTCACTTTCTGTTTAACACAAAGTAAACAATTTGGAGAAGCTCCCCAGGAGAGAGAGACATTTCACACACTGGTTTATTATCTAGCCAGCTCTACCATCAAGAGGGACTGCTTCATTTTCTTGATTGTTTTTTTTTTTTTTCATACAATTTTGTGTTTGGGACAGGGTGCACCCTTTACAAACTGGTAACACTGGAGTGGGTGAGTACTCAGGAGTAAAGACAATTTTTGAAAGTTTGTACTCCACTTTTTTTCTCTCCAACCTTTCTTAGCATTTCTTTTTTTTACTATCCATATGAGTATGTGGGTTGCCCTGATTAACAGGCCATATCCAGTGTTATTTTTGCATTGCTTGATTTAAAATAAGAAAACTGTAAGTTTATAGTACACTTCACAGCTGTACTTTTCCCATTTAATGTTCTAGTAGGATTTACTGTCTACTTACACAATACTAGTAAAATGATTAATTACCGTTTTATTCTGCTGTGATGATTTTTTTCTGGTTTGTGGTGCTACAAGTGAGAGGTTGTTTGGAAAAGGCACAGAATTGTGGTATTGGGGTGACCAAGACCCTATTTCAACTGCTATTCAGGCTACGAACCCAAAAAAAAATCATATTAGTAAATATAATTTCACATGTGGTACTCCAAGCATAGGGTAATTCATAGTCTGGACCAAGGGGGAGCCACAGAGGCATGTCATAGCCTTTCTACTTACAACGTGTGAGTGGATGTTGGAGTTTGGTCTTCTCCATACCGATTTTAGAACTTTAATTAAAGAGATCAGGCATTTTAATTTGCCTGTTGGCCTGTTCCCCTGAGCTCCTTTCCCCTAACTGCTGGCACTCAGCACCGTCATGCCGCAACAATTCAAAGTCAACTCTGCCAGAGGCAGTGTATGTCTGAAAGCTAAAGCACATCATCTGAGAGTATCTCACAGGCTGCCGCAGTAAAGATCTCAGAGAGGTCACAAACGGAACTTGCAGTTAACCTGCTTTCAGAAGGCCTAATGTTTGTAAATGTTGCCAGTCTTATGGAATTAACATTTTCTTGAGCTTTTAGCTCAAATTTTATTTGGTATTTTTTTTATTTAAAAAAACCCATTAACAGAGAAAATCCTGCTTTTACTCTCTGTTGCTCTGGGTTCTCACCAGAAAATCCATTTGTCTGTAGCATTTGGTTAGTGGCCAATACACAAGCTCAAGGATTCTTTTTTGGTAGGGTCAGAAAGATGAGGAATTGGATTTCCAGTGGGTGGGGGTGGGGGAGGGGAGATACTTTCCCTTACTTGTACAACCACAAATGTGACTCCTTGCTCCTAAGGACAAGCATTTTATTCAGAAACAGGTAAGTTGCAGAAGATGACAGAAAACACCATCACTTCACTCCCGACACTGGCTGCAAATATTCCGCTCCTCTCCCCCTGTTTTTTTTTGTACCAACGTAATCAGTTCTAGTTTTGGATTTATGGAACCAGGAAACATGTGGGAATTTGATTTACTTTAGGTAAATTCACATCACATCAATGCTGGGCAGACTAGATGAGCCCGTTTGGTTTTTATCTGCCATCATTTCATATGTTAATGTGTTACAAAAGGGACTGATTTTGGTTTCAGGCAAAAAAAAAAAAAAAAGAGTCCAGCATGGTCTGGCCAAAATGATCAGAAACAAAGGGAATCGACTTCTACTAATTCAGACTATTTCACCATCCGAAATATTAAAGAGGTATCTTCAAATGTATATTTTCAATTATTAAGATACAATTTTAAAGATGAAAACGGGATCGCATCAGCAAGCCTTTTGACGACGTGCCTGGTGTTACCAAGCCGTCCGGTCTTATCTATCATTTGCGACCCGTTAGATGGAAAGTATTTAGAAAATGTTCGATGTTCTTACTTCAAATAACTCAAATATGTCAAAGTGCTCAAAAAGCCCTAGAAAGAGTCTCATTGGTTTTTTATCCGTGACCCGACAGCGGCCGTGTTTCGCAGCGGAGCTGCTTCTTCAGGAGTCATATATCTCAACAGAAACTAAAAGGATGAAAAATATCATCAACACATTGTAATCAAATAGATAATGTAATACTTAGCTTCGGATGGGGTGACCACCTACTTATACGGGAACCAAGTCTCCTTCAGTCATTTCTTTACCAACGCCGGGCTAGATTGAGAAGTTCATAATAGGATCGCTATTTTGCTCCTTGTGAGTTTGGGCTGGCCAAAATGATTACATCTCACCGTGCTGCTTTCTGTATTACACCATAAAACACAGGGATTTTCATCCCCCTCCCATAGGAGCATGGTGACTGGCTGATCGCCAAGCAAAATACTCCCAGATCTCAGAGCTCAGTAGTACAGGATACTGGTAAGCAACGGAGCGTGGTCTTCTGCAACTGGCAGCATCTTCCGTGTCACTCCTAAAGCACAGGATGGCCAGTGGAGGAAGGACCCCTAGATTCTTCGAGCACCATTCACAGAGGAGAGCCCTCGGCTCCTCATTTCCCACTCTCCCGGGGAAGAACTCACCAATTCCCTCAAGGGTCCTCGGACACCCTCTCTAGTAGAGCACACACATGCTCAGGATCCAAGGGAGGGTCCACAGTATTGTACTATCTTCTATATTAGGGCATGGATTTAATTTTAACTGAGGTGAAGGGGTTTTATAAGCGGAAATATAAAAATACACTTAATATTATTTATTTATTTATTATTTATTTACGGGTTTTTTATATACCGGGGCACGTAAGTAACATCACCTCGGTTTACATTCAAACATTAATTCAGCATATTGCTTTACATTATAACATTAAAAACTGAAAGAATACAAATCCATGTAAAAAACTTTGTATAACGAAAATAAATATTAGGAAGCCTGTGACTGGGTGCAAATGCGTGCACCACAAAAATGAAAAAATATTCTGACATTTAAGCAGACGTGGATGGAATAAGAGATAACATTTGCAGAGTAAAGACTTAGCATCCTCTTTCTTCCCTCATTCCACCAGCCTAAGCCCGAAGCCCTCTCTTTCAATCCGTGCCTAAGCACCTAACCTTAAGCCGTTTCCCTTCCTGTGAGACCACAGACGTAAAAGAAGAAAGTGCAGATAGTAAAAATGGGCTTTACAAGCACAAGGCTGACCCAAGAAAGCTTTGTGTGCAAATACCATCACTATCTCTCTCTCTGGGAAGAAAGCAACATGCATCGTTGTTTGTGCATTAGAACAGATCGGCAGAGCTCACTGCTGGAAAAGAAGATTCAAACACCAGGGGTCAGGGTGGGAAAGCCATCTCCTCCACTCGCATCCCACAGAGATGCTGAAGTCTTTCTTTGCTCACACCTAGAAGAGCCGTTTTCTCTCTGTTTCTTAACAATCCTCCCCCTTAATCTCCCTATCTTTTTTTTTTTTTTACTGTATAGTAGTTTTACGGTCCTGGTCACTCCTGCTAATGTCTCCATCTCCATTTACGTATTTGCTCTGTTCCTTGCCCTTGCTGTTGGGCCAATTGGGAATTTGCATGCCCAAAATGCGGCAGCAGAGGCATAAGTGTCACCGGGAGAGCTATGTGATGTTCAGCTGCAGCCATGTTTATAAGGAATTCACAAAAGTTTTCCCAATTTGTTTTGCAAATGCTCCTGAGAAATGTGAATATATGAGATAGACTGTTTGCTAAGAGGACTAGAAGACCAAAATGTCTGCCCTCGGATTTGATCCAAGCTGATAAATTAGCATTAAGAAGTGTTCCAAACTGTTCTGCTACAACCTACAGAAAATTACTTCTCTGTTCTCATTTCAAGTTCATACTATCAGTCCCAAACAAGCAATAATTCATAATTCAACAGACTGCACAATTTTCCTCAAGAGACATTAGGGACTGAGCTATAGTAGCACACAAGTACCGTAAATAGCTTCTTAGCATTGCAAGGGTGATATCTTCAAGCCATAATTAAGCTAATGAGTAAGTCAGCCTGGCGATATCCACGTTCTCTGCAGATCTATAGGAAAATGTTCTGTTGGCAATGCTGGACATTGGAGCATGGACATAAGTATTTCCCTAAGAAATCAGGGCCAGGCATTTGAAAGATACACCGTCAATCCCTTTGAAGGGGCATTTCAGCTTAGACAGCTTGTCTCCTCCTGCATGGCAGTATAAGGTCAAACTAGTCTTCCAATGGAGAAAATTACGTTTCAAGCAAGATTATTTTTTTCTGAAGCCTGACACTTTCTTCTGATTGTACAGATCTGGTTCTCCTTTTTAGGCATACTGAGAGCTTCAGTGGGAGTTCAGATATCTCTGATGGGCAGAGCTCAGTAGTGAAATTAACCCCCATTCCTCTTTGGCTACCCTTAGACCCATAGTCAGCTGGCCACCCCTCTTTGAAGTCACGGCTGGAAAGAGGGGTCTTTTTCTGAAGTTGTGACTGGCCTGGGTAGGGGAGCTCGCTCTGTGATGATGCGTCAGCTAGCTGTCCCAATATGCTAGCAAGACTGTTATGTTTGCTGGTACTGGGGTCGTCACTAGCAGCACTGACTCCCACGATGTCAGCAGCCACCCAGTGCAGCAAACGCCACCAGTCTCTTCAGTAGTCAGATGCTGCTAACGCCATCAGTCCCCAGGCCCTCCTGGGGACTGATGGGGGCCAGGGTAAACCATTGAGTTGGCGCCTCCTGATGACATCTGCAAGGCTGGGTTCTTAAGATCCAGCCGTGTGCTAGTCCAACACCTCCTCAATAAGTCCTGCTTCTCAGCATTTCGTGTTGCTCCAGCATTCCTGTTCCTCCTTTGCTCCAGCCTTGTTCCTGTTCCAGCCTGTCCTGCCCTGTCCAGTCCAGTCCATACTGTCTGGTCCAGCTTTCTGTCCCGCCTTATCCCTCTCCTTTGCTTGTCTGCCTGGTTTTGACCTCTGCTTCGGATCCAGACTACTCTTCTCCCTGCCATCTGCCTCTGACCTCTTCTATAGACCTTGACTACACTTTGTTCGCTGCCTGCCCTGACCCATGGCTTGACCCCGGTAACTGCCTGATCGCTACTTGCCCAGACTTTAGCCTAGCCTTAGACTATCTCTTCTTGACCGTCCTGTGGGACTATTGCCTAAATCCTGTCAGCCCCTTGAACCCAAAGGCTCAACCTGCAGGGGGAAGGGCTGATATAATTGAAGGTCTAGCCTTGTCCCAGCTCAAGGGCATATTCGCCATCTGTTGGCATGGGCCTAGTAGATTTGCCTTCTAGGCTACGTCAACCATGCCACAGGACAAGAGTCCACTACCATTTCAGTGACTTCTGGAGCTTCTCCTTCCACCACATTGTATTTGGAGATCAATGTCTATAGGCAGAGTAGCTACTGCCTAGGAAGTTCCATACTCTGCCAACTGGGACATCTGCCTCTGGTTGAGCCAGATAAGTACCTTTTACACATACCAAGCTTCAAACTGTGGGGAAAATATTTGTGATAGTTATTTTTCTCTCTGTAAGAGAGGAGAAGTCCATTAATGGCTATTAATCAATTTTACTTAGGGAATAGCCACTGCTATTAATTGCATCAGTAGCATGGGATCTTCTTAGTGTTTGGGTAATTGCCAGGTTCTTGTGGCCTGGTTTTGGCCTCTGTTGGAAACAGGATGCTGGGCTTGATGGACCCTTGGTTTGACCCAGCATGGCAATTTCTTATGTTCTTATGATAGCAGTGTATTTGAGTTTGTAAAGTCAGAGTCTAGCTCTTGGTGTAATTAAGTACCTCACACTGTACACAAGTCCTCCACTTTAGGAGATGGAAGCACAACATTTATATTTGGAATGAAGGTGAGAACGACAGAGCATTTACTATACCATGCCTCGCTCACGATAGATTTCCCCAGGGGCAAATCAACTGGTGCCATTTGACGCCTTGGAGCCAGCCGGGCAAGAATGGCTGGAGTTCTCTCCTGCCCCCCCCTTAGCTAGCATTAAATGAGGTAGGCGGTGATGGGGGAGGGGGGGCTCTGGCTGGGGGGAGGGGTGTGGACAGGGGGACAGTGAAATTCAGACCCAATTGAGAGAGGAGCTAGGGCACCAGCAGGTGCAGTAGCCCACTAACTGCTATTGTAGTAAGTTTAGACACAACATGAGGTATAGTTAACTTCTTGTGTTGGCCAGTGGGTTACTGAAAATTGTGCGGCTTAACACAGTATTCCATTTTGAAATTTAGAATCTGTTTTACATGCATTTGCATGCAGCACAGCTCATTAAAATTGTTTCCACATGCACACTTTTATATTTTACATTAATGGAACAAAAGCTCATGCATTAAAGCACATACTGATCATTTGATACAATTTAGCAAACAGTCCACCGTAGGTGCATTTTGTGTAATCTTCAAATCTGGTTCCATGTTTCCAATATATGCATACTTCCCTTTAAAAGTAGGTATGTAATAACAGACAGACAAGCAGTTTAGAGCTCTGAAATCTACTCAGTCACTGACTCCCTATGTGACCCCAGGGGGCTCACTTTATCCTCTGTCTCAGTCATTGACTCACTGCATGACCCTGGAGTAAGCACTTAATCTCCTTGTGCGACCCCAGAGGAGTCATTTTATCCCCCGGTTCCTCAGACTCTGATGCGGCAATATTCAAAAACCCGCTGAGCAGTTAAGATGACCATTTACATTCAAATGGTCATCTTTACACAGATTCTCAGCTGTACTGAATCTCTGGCCAAATCTGCCACTCAAAATGTGAGTTGGTAGATGTAGGTCTCCAGGCTGGGCGACACTAGCCTTTTAATAATTTGGCCCAGTCAGAAGCATTCCTGAGATGGGCTGTCAAATTTAGCCAGTTTATATGTAGCAATCTTGAAAGCCCATCCCAGGAAGGCTGCCAAACCAGCACCCTGTTTTACCTGGTTAAATATGTGCAGCTTCCAATTTTAACCACACAAATTTAGGGACCCGTTCACTAAGCCACCGTTTTTTTAACTGAGAGATTATTACAGCATTGCTCTTTCTCCCCTTTGGAAACTCTTATAGTGTCCACACATCAGAAACATGCTGCCAAGATATCCACCCCAGAGCTGGCTGTGTGCATTTATCTGGGATCGTACCTGGCTAAAAGGTGCTACACAAATCAGAATTTTCCTGAAAATTACAGCAGTAGCAGAGGGAAATTGCTTGGGCATGCCCTCAATCTTTGAGTAAACCTCTCGAAAACTTAGCAAATGAGTTTTGAACTTTTTTTTTTTTCCTCTTAATCCCAAAAAGATTTGACAGCATTTTTGTAGCCTATGATTTTGTTATGTACACACTATAAGAAATAAGCAGGCTCAGCCATAAATCATTACAGGCCCCATCTGTGGCAATGAATAGTAAAATAATGGTTTGGTGAAAGTGACAGTCAGGTGTGACGGGTACCGTGCAGAAGACAGCCCTCCCTGTCACACTGCTGACAAAAGGATATCAGGCGATGCCGCCTCTCTCTGCCACTCTGAATCCCAATTTCAAACCCCTTTATATTCTGCTACACCCACCTTGTTATTCCACTCCTAGTACAGTAATTGGCTCTCTGCATGACAGCTGTACAAAGACTGCAGAAGGCAGCACCAGATGATCCCATTTTCTTCCCCCCCCCCCCCCATACACACACAAATAATCCTCGTGGATTCTCCCCCGACTCTACAGATCTCACTGACGACATCCCAACAAGGAACTCCAAATCTCAGCCTAGAAACTTAACAATGACTGATGGCTGGACGAGTCACCCAAGAATGGGTAAAGAGGTCACCTAACTGACAAAGTACATCTGCACTTTCCAGCCTACACAGTTACCTGTATTCAAACACAAACTCCCAGCGTAATTTGTGTCTGAAGATCCGGTGGTCATGTGGATAAAAAGTATGCATGCCCCTTTATTTCTTTATTCATTTTGTCCAATTTATCTATCAGCTGTGAACAACTATGCTCCAGATCCATCACAACAGCTCAGTACAAATACTCACGTTGAGTTGTCTCCAACTGAAGAGTTAAGGGGGTTGATAACGCATGTGCATTAAAAAAAAAAATGAAATGCAGGCGCACTGTTTTCTCCTCTGACCAAGTTACGCTGTTCTTTGCGATGGCTTAAAATATTGTTTGTTCTGAAAATACCTGAACATGTAGGAGGATTCAGCCCATCTAATTACATAACCCCCAGCTTTTACCTGCATAGTTCCTGACTAAGCCTTTGAATAAATATATTCGATAAAGGGGATTTCCCATTTTGTGCCATCTGGCCCCTAATCTAACACCAATTGCCTCTCATCAGTAGAAAACACATGACTTGTTCTTGAAAAGCCCAGCCTGTATCCCTCAGATCACACTGCCTGGATAATTAACATTTTTTTGGAGAAAACGCAGTGGACACAGAGCTGATGAGGGGGTTACCATGGCAATAGCTTGAGCACCAGCATGCAAGTAATGATCTGTCATCAAGCCTTCATGGTCTGAAGTGAAGTGCAGTCACATCTTCCCCAGACCATCAGACTCTGACTAATTACGCAGAAAATACACCCACCACAGGCTGTACCTCCCCAGCTCTGCGGTGCCGGTTCCTCGTCTCTCAGAAATGACATGTGGCCAAATCAAAGGCAAGCTCCCAGATGGTGGGTGCCATGCCATTGTGACTAGCTCATAAAGCAGAGCTCCCACTGGGGCAGGATTCTTGTATCACTGGCAGGTTGAGCCATAGAAACATTTACTTTTTACAATTATGTATGTTTTACTGTACCCCACCCTGAACGTAGGAAGAGTGGGTAACACATGTTTAAAAATAAATAAACTAGGGATCTACAGTCGTAAAAAATTTGTTTTGTTTTTTTTCAGTTCATTTTTGGGAGGTTTTTTCGCCCCAAGAATTTCAATTCATTTAATGTTTGATTTGTTTAAAAAAAAAAATCAAACATTTACAAAAAAAAAAAAGGGAAACAGGGCCTCCCAAGGCATCCTGATTCTAATACCCATCCCTCTCACTAGTAAAAATGTCGAGGCCAGGATTCCTGCTGACCCCACTTACCTGGGCTGATGGAGATCCACTGGCAAGGCCTAGACCCAGGCCAAAGTCTTGGCTTTGCGTAGGGCAATCTAGGCATTTTGCAAGGCTGAGGCTTGGAGGCCTGGTTCCGACACCTCAGACTAGGCCTGACGCTGGATCCTCGGCCGGACATCTGGGCCTGCTCCAGAGGCCAGGTCTCAATGCCAGGGCCTTGGACCCAGGCCTGAGACTGGGTCCAGACGCCTGAGCCTTAGTCCAGAGTCAGGCCCAGGCTGGGAGTCCAGGTCTCAGAGCTCCAATGGATGTGTCTTCTTTCTTCTTCTTCTGTGTTCTTGAACTGATGCCATTTGCTGGTGTCACGCTGGAGTTAACTGAGGCACATCCTCCCCAATGGATGGTGCCATTTTGATGTGCGGCAGCTAACTGAACCGCCATATATCAAAATGGCTTCCTCCACTGGAGAGGATGCATCGGAGTGACGCCAGCGGATGAATTGACCCTTAATTGTTGCATTTTGCAAATTTGGTTAAAATGAATCCACATCCTTAATAGAAACTTGAAGGCAGAAAAATACTATATGGCACATCTAGTCGTATGATTTTCACTTTGTAGACAGCGCGGTAGGCGGAGGGGATGTGGAGTGCTACAGAAACACACCTGGTGCATCTCTTGTCATAGAAACAGTACTTCCTCATGCACAAGGCCATGCTATTTAAACAAGGGATCGCTTGCCAGCACATGCTACATATGTGAATTTGGCTTCTTGATGGTTTCATGCTGACTTTCAAGAACTGTGAACAAAAAATGACACTGAGGAACTCTTAAAAGATTATTTATTTTGGAAACATTCTCTTACCCTCAGCCCCACTCCCAAAAAAAGCCACAAACAAATTATTATATCAACATTCTTCTCATTTGATGTTCATTTAACTGCCTTCTGGTTACTCTCATGATAACAGCATTTCTGATTTTCTTGATTAAATGAAGTGTTCCACTTACCATTCCCCCATGTTAAAGCATATGTGAACATTTTATTTGTAATGGCTGGGAAGGACATCCAAGCATGTTCATCCCACATACATCTGTTTTCATCTTCCTTCCATGGCACCACCCCTCCAGTATTTTTCTGCTAAATTTGTTTACAAGATTTTAATACAAACCTTAATGTCCTAAAAAACCCTATAAGAAAAGCCTTACTGTTCAGACCATAGGTCCATCAAGCCAAGCATCCTGTCTCTGACAGTTAACCAGGTACCTGGTAGGAATCCAAAGAATAGATTCAATCATTTTTGCTCATAAATAAGAATAAGCCGTGGCTTTCCCAAGTCTACATGGTCATAAGAACATAAGAAATTGCCATGCTGGGTCAGATCAAGGGTCCATCAAGCCCAGCATCCTGTTTCCAACAGAGGCCAAACCAGGCCACAAGAACCTGACAATTACCCAAACACTAAGAAGATCCCATGCCACTGATGCAATTAATAGCAGTGGCAATTTGTTATTGACTTTTCTTGCAGGAATTTTTCTAAACACTTTTTTTAAACTCAGTTATGCTAACTGCTTCACCACATCCTCTGGCAACAAATTTCACAGTTTAATTATGCACTAAGTGAAAAAATACTTCTTCCAATTTGTTTTAAATGTACTACATATTAGTTTCATGGAATGTCCTCTAGTTCTAGTGGTATTGGAAAGGGTCAATAAGCATTCCGTATGATTTTATAGACTTTTATCATATCTCCTCTTAGCCGTCTTTTCTCCAAGTTGAAAAGCCCAAACCTGTTTAGTTTTTCCTCTTAGGGGAGCCATTCCATCCCCTTTATCATTTTGGTCACCTTTCTCTATACCTTTTCAAGTTCCACTATATCTTTTTTATGATGAGGCAACCAGAACTGCACACAACAGTCATGGTGTGGTCACACCATAGAGTGATAAAGAGGCATTTTGATATTCTCTGTTTTATTCTCCATTCCTTTTCTAATAATATTCTATTTGCTTTTTTAATTGCCACTATGCACTAGGTTTTCAAAGTATTGTACACAATAATTCTAAGATCCTTATCCTGGGTGGTGACACCTAATATGTACCTATAGTTTGGATAATTCTTCTCTATATGCATCAATTTTCACTTGTCCACATTAAATTTCATCTGCCATTTAGACACCTAATCCTCCAGGTTCACAATATTTCTCATAATTGGCTCATAATCTAACAACAGCTTTGAATAATTTTGTGTCATCTGCGAAAAATGACTACTTCACTCTTTACTCTCTTTCCCAGATCACTGATAAATACATTCCAAAGCCACGATACCAGTACAGATCCCTGGGGCACTCCACTATTTACCTTCCTTTACAAGAGAAATGTCTATTCAGTCCTACTCTGTTTCTTATCTTTTATCAATCCACAATAGCACATTGCCTTCTGTCCCATGACTTTCCTGATGAGTCTCTCATGAGGGACCTTGTGAAATGCCTTCAGATACACTACATCAACTGACTCACCCTTGTCAATATATTCAAAAAACACTTAAAAGATTTGTAAGGCAATATTTTCCTTTGTTAAATCCATATTGGCTCTGCCCCAATAGACTGTGTCTATCCAGATGGCCAGTAATTTTTCTCTTCAGAATAGCTTCTACCACTTTGCCTGGCACTGATGTCAGGCTCACTGCATAGAGTCCTTTTTTAAAATGAGCTTTACATTGGCCACCCTCCAATCCTCAGATGCTATAGCTGATTTGAATGAAAAGTTAGATATTATTAGTTATATATCTGCAATATCATTTTTTAGGTGGGGTTTTTTTCAGAACTCTGGGGTATATATACCTCCAGTCCCAATGATTTGTTATGCTTTCATTTGTCTGTTTTCTCTTTTATATCTTCCCACTTCACCATGATTTGATTCCATTCCTCTGAATCATCACCCTCAAAGAGTGTATCTCCCCAACAGCCTCCTCAGTAAACACTGAAGCAAAGCATTCATTTAGTTTCTGCTATAGCTTGCTTACCTGAACACATTCTTTTACCCCTTGGTCATCTAGTGGTCCAGCTGACTCCCTCATTGGTTGCTTGCTTCAAATAATCTTGGAAATAGCTTTTATTTTGACTTTTTGCCTTTCTAGAAAGCTTATTTTCAAATTCCCTTTTGCCTAACCGTACTAATACTTTACTTCTAAACTTGCCAATGCTAAGGCTTTTTCCTGTTTTATTTGGATTACCTTCCAGTTTTTGAAATATGTTCTTTTGGCTTAAAAGCCTCTTTCACCTCACCGTTTAACCATGCTGACAATTGTTTTCTCTTCTGTCTACCTTTTTTTTAACATAATCCTCCCTTCAGTGATTATGTTAAATTTGATTATGTTATGATCACTACTGCTAAGTGACCCCAACACAGGTCTTCTTTTCACAGCAAGGATTAGATCTAGAAAAGAACCCCCTTTCTGTTCCAGGATCAGCTGCTCCATGAAGCAGTTTTTTATGGCATTTAGAAATTTTGCCTTTCCAGCATGTCCTGATGAGACATTTACCCAATCAATAATGGGGTACTTGAAATCCCATTATTCTTGAGTCTCCTAAATTTGTTAGCTTTACTAATTTCTGAGAGCATTTCATCATATGTGTCTTCACCCTGACCAAATGGTCAGTAGTATACCTCCATCACTATACTCTTCCCCATCACACATAGAATTTCTATCCATAGAGATTACATAGTGTATTTTGTTTCTTGCAAAGCTACTGTCCTGTTTGACTCAATGCCTCTTTAACATATAGTGCCATCCCTCCACCAATTTGATACATCCTATCATTGCGATATAATTTGTGCCCTGGTACATAATATCCTATTGGTTATCCTCCTTCTACTAGGTCTCTGAGATACCAATTATGTTTACAGCTTTGCTCAGTGCTATACATTCCAATTCTCCCATCTTATTTTTTCGACTTTGGTATTCACAATCAGACAATTCAAAGTATGTTTTTTAGTTGTCTTCACAACCTACCTAGCAGTTTAACTGGATAGTTAAGAATCATTTCTCTCTGTATGCTATTTAAATATACCTGGGCTATTTCGGCCTCGATCACAACATCTCTATTGAGACATTCTAACTTCCACATTATGCCAATATCCTTTGAAGATACTTCCCTATGAACCATACACTGTGTTGGGATAACCCCCTAGGCAGGAGCTGTGGGGGCAGAGTGGACTCAGGGATGGGACAGGCCAAGGAGGAGTCTTCAACTGTACTGGCCACATTCCACTCAGGTTGAGCCCTTGGGTTCGAGTGATCGGCAGGATTTGGATGATATGAGGGCTTAAGGGCACCCACTGGAGCAGGGCTAACTGCAGGGGCAACACACAACCGTTGAAGGTGCCCACAAAAGACTGACAAGCAATACAAACAAGCAAACCAATACAGGGAAACACAGGGCAAACACAGGGTAAACAAACACAAAGAAAACAGGCAGCCACAAACTAAAGCCTGAAATCAAACAGAAACAAATAATAACACAAGAACTTGGAACACAATTATACAGAGCCCAAGGGAAAGGGCCAAAAAACAGACTGGAACAAGGGAGGGCAGAATTAGGAGCAAAGGGACTCCAAGCTGAGGCAGAATACTAAGGGCCCAGCAAGTTTAATGGGTGTGGCAGCGCTGAGTCATTTTTCATTTTGGCTGCCAGCACAGCTTCCAAGCCATAGGAGCCTGTAAGACTGAGGTAGCATAGAACATATCCCACTGAGGGCCCCTTCTGGCAGGAGGACAGCACTGCAGCCAGGATCCTCACATTCCCCCCCCCCCCCCCCCCTTCAAAAAGGACAGATTACAGTCACCCCTAGGAGTGTCTCCTCCCCTTGGATCCCAAGTGAAGGGGAGGTTTACGGCATCTGAACCAAAGCCTAAAATGGAGCAAAAAAAAAAATGGAGCAGGGTGCCTGAATCAGAGCTTGCCTGGAGTGGCGTGCCTGATCCAAATCTGCTTGGAGCGGAGTGCCTGACACAGCATCTGAGTCCGCCTGGAGCGGTGAAGCCGGCTGTGACAGATCACCTTGAGCAGAGTTAGCAACTGACTGGAGTGGATCACAGTAAAGACTGGAGCGGAGCCAGTGCCTGACTGCAGAGGGTCCTCTGAAGCAGGACCAGAGACAGCTGCTGGGTGGAGGAGACCCTCCAAAGCAAGATCAGGCTGCTTACTGGATCGGGTCTTCTGAAGTAAGCATACTAATGCTGGAAATGGATTCAATGCATGCTGTGAAGCAGCTGATGCTAGAACTGAATTCAAAGCAAAATTTGAAATAGCTGCTGCTGGAACTGCTGCAGGGTCCAGAGTTTGCTGTGAAACAGTCACTACTGCTGGATGGTCTGGATTCTCTGAATCTGGGCCTGGATTAGGCATACAGCCAGGCGCATAATCTGACTCCCTTTCAGGAGACCAACACAAATCTTGGAATTTGGATACCAGGGCCTCCAGAGGAACTTTTGTTGTTGTTGTTGCTGCTGCAGAAACTGAAGAAAGGCCTGGCCTGGAGTGATTCCAGATTCTAAGTGAAAAGACAAGGTCCCACTGGAAATCATGAGTGGGTCTGGCTTGACAGGACAAGAAAGAAGATCTGATATGATTTCCAACACAGGTAATTAGCTCCTTGAAAGCTGAATCAGGCTTGGTCAAGGCTGAGACTAAAGGTGGCTTGGCTGAACCTGGCTTTGCTGTGGTGACTTCACCAGAGATAAGGCTGGTACAGGGGCTGTACAAACAGTATGGGCTGCATTCCTAGTGCTAAGGCAGGCGTTGTTAGTACAGAACTAGAGATAGCTGGCTGGTAGGAGTCACTGAATTGCCTAGATTTGAAGCTACATGGACAGCAGGAACAGGGCTGTCTTTGCTGGTGCTAAGACTGGAGTCTTAAATGCAGAAAACCAGAAAGACCAACATCATCAGTGATATTCTTTTTAAAATATGATGAGCCTATATACTTATGTTTATGGTGCTGTCCCCTAGATATCACAGGGGAAAAACGGAAGAAGTTCTAGGGCAGCGGTCCCCAACCCTGTCCTGGGGGCCCACCAGCCTGTCAGGTTTTCAGGATATCCACAATGAATATTGTAATGAAGTGCAGGCTGTCTTAAGGGAGGAAAACCCGGTCCGGATCACCTCCGGGAGGGCCAGGAGTAGGGCCAGACAGCAGAAGCTGCCCGCGAGCCGAACAAAAACTACCCTTCCCAGGTTCTTTGAGCCTCAGCTGAACCAATGGGGGCAGGAGAGGCTTGATTTCGCAGCCGAGCAGGGCACCAGGGAAAGGCACACACCAGTCCCAATGATTACGGACGAGAGGGGAGCTGGAAGAAAAGCTCAGCTCCTCAGACGAGGAGGCGGCCATGGAGTTGGAGGTCTCTGCAGAGGAAGCTCAGGACACAGACATGGAGACAGAGTAAGTGAGAGATTACTCTGGAGTTTTTGACTGTTTTGTTTAAGCCTGTGGTCAGGTGGTGGTTTTGTTTTGAGGATTGGGAAGACCGTGGCCTGCAGCACAACGGAGGGGAGTTGGGGGGAGTTGTGCTAACGCTGAGCATGGCGGTGTTTGGCTGGCTGGAAGGCCAAGCGGAGGTTTTTACCCTGTGCGTTTGGGCGGGGTTTGTGACTTGCGGTGGTTATTTCTTTGGAACTGGAAAATGTCTCTCAAAACAGTCCAACTGCATTTCTGTGCTTAATTTGTTGGGAGCTGGTTTGGACCTGCTGCAGGGGGGACTTTCTTGCCCTTGCGCTAGCCCTGTAAGGGCACGGAAGGCCCACGCCAGGGCCGGAACATTTATTCTGCTGTGGAGTTCTGCAGAGGGGACCTGCCTGGAGAAGCCGGATCGGTGGGGCAAGAGGAGCACCGGACCTTCCTGGGAGTGGCGAACCGTCACAATATGCATGAGAGAAAATTTGTATGTTATGGAGGCAGTGCATGCAAATTTTCTCTCATGCATATTCATTGTAGATATCCTGAAAATCCAACTGGCTGGTGGGCCCCCAGGACAGGGTTGGGGACCACTGTTCCAGAGAACTTACTAGTTCAGGCTATTAATAACCTCTACTACTTGATATTAGGGGATTTTAACTTGCATCAGGATAAAAATACAGGTATGAAAATAGTGGATTTTTATGCATGTTAGAATTATGTAATTTGGAGCAAATAGTTTTGGAACCTATTCATAGGAAAGAACATTTGTTCGATTTGATTTTAGGCTCATCATTAGCACGACAATCAAGTAAATTGAAATTTCATGGAGTGGAACAGATTTTATGGTCAGACCATTATTTGGTAAAATTTTCTTATTGTTTTATTAAAGACAGGTTGAAAAAAGAGGTGTGCGAAAATGTTAGATTGCATTGAGGATAAGTAGATCCAGAATTGTTTAGGAATAAGTTAAAATGTGTTATGGATATTAATTGTGGAGGGAGATTAGAAGAGGGGAATGTGGGAAGGTTAGTATGAAATAATAGAGGAGAGTAAAGCAGAGGTGGGAATGAGGAAAAATGTAAGCATGTAATTGGTGGGAAGAGAGTACAATCTTCATGGTATACCACAGAGTTATCAAAATTGAAAAGTTATTGTAGTTTACAGAGAAGATGGCAGAAAATTGGGGATTTGGAAGACAGAATACAGTGGAGGAAGAGTAATACAGAATATTTTAACAATATTCTATTAAGGAAAAGGGAATATTATGGTGGAATAATTTGTTTTTCACACCACAATCCTGAAGTGTTATTAAACTTAGTACGAATCGTTATTGAGAGAAAAGGAAAAGCGGAATATAAGCTATGTGGATGCACCAGATTTTGAGAGGTTAGCTGTTTTTTTTTTTGTTTTTTTTTAATAAGGAAAAGGTGGGGTTGTTAATAGATGTTTTAGAAAAGGAACAGAAGAGGAAAAATAAGGGATATCAACTGTCACAGAGGGATAGGGAGTATCAAGAACAAGTTGATAGGATAGAGGTTTTTGAAGAGGTTTCGCTATGTGAGTTAAAATCAATAGTGGCACAAGTAAAACATCAACTATCTTTTTGGATCCTTGCCCCTCCTGGTTAATTCAAGGACTGTCAGATAAGGGATTGAGGTGGTTGTTGAATTTTGTGAATAGATCTATTGAGAAGGGGTGGGTTCCTAGTATGCTGAAACAAGCAGATATCTTTCCAATGTTGAAAAATGAGTCAGTAGATTAATGTGAATATAATAGCTATAGACCACTTTCAAATTTGGAATATATGGCAAAGCTTTTAGAGCATGTAGTGACAAAACAATTATTTGATTTCTTACAGCAAAAGAACCTGTTTGATGATGCACAGGAGGGTTTCAGAAAAAAATGATAGCACTGAAACTTTAATACAATCAATGATGGATGAGTAGTTATTGGGTATTGATAAGGTGGAGACGATTATGTTAATCCTATTAGACATGTCAACTGCTTTTGACTTAGTGGATCACTCTATTTTATTGCAGAGATATAAGGATTTGGGGATGGGAGGAGTGGTTTTAAAATGGTTAGAAGATTACTTAAAGGATAGATTGCAATGTGTCTTTTTTCAAGGTAAACGATCAATGTGGAAAACTATGGAGTTGGGAGTTACTGCAAGGCTCCTCCCTTTCCCCACTGCTTTTTAATGTATTTATGTCACCACTGGGAAAAATCATTGGATCATTTGGATTTTAATACGTATATTTATGCAGATGACATTCAGATTGTGGCTAGTTTGGGATGCAACCAGAAGGATGCTGTGATACGGGTGAATGAATGTTTACAGGGGCTTAGGGATTGGTTGATGAAGAATCAGTTGATTTTAAATACTACTAAAACAGACCTTTTACAGTTGGGAAGGGGAGGAATTGAGGGCTGGCCCAAATTGGGCAATGTAGAGTTGGTATGTAGAGAGAAGGTGTGATCATTAGGAGTTATACTGGATGAAAAATTGACCTTGGAGAAGCAGGTTGTTAGAAATACCTATAGGAACTTGAAAATGGTAAAGCAGTTAAAACCTTATTTGGATTTGCAGGCCCTGCAAGCAGTGGTGTATGCTTTAATCTTGAATCAAATTGATTATTGTAACTCCATTTATATGGGAACCCCTTGTAAGATTATTAGGAAATTACAATTGATACAAACTGTGGAAGCTAGGATTGTGACAGGTAGCTCGAGAAGGACACCAGCAATGCCTCTGCTATTGCACTTGCACTGGTTAACCATTAGAGGCTAGATGTAAATTTAAATGTATGATTTTCACTTTTAAAATCTTCAGGAAAAGTGGTTCACCCTATTTGAAAAATAGTTTAAAATGGTATGAAACAACAAGAAATTTGCATTCTGTGGGTAAAAATGTAGTGCAATTGATGCCATAAAAAATGTTTTGCCATTTGAAACTATTTGATAAGTTCTTCTCAGCTTTATGGCATAGTCTTCCTGTTGATATAAGGGCAGAGACAGAGTTAAAGCTGTTTTGGAGAAAACTGAAAACTTGGATGATGTGTACAATTTTTAACTGAAATATTTGGATAAGAACTAATCCCATATTGTAACTGTGTATTAGTATTAGGGGGTTTGGTCAGATGTATTTATTAATGGCCTGGTTGGGTTCGATGTGGAAGATTTGGTTGAAATATGAATTTGTATATTTTTATTTTATTATTGTCCATTTTATTTTTATCTTGTATATTGCTTTGGGCATTTTTTACAGTAAGGCAATTAATAAATAAATGCAAATAAATAAATAAAACACACCTGGAAAATCCAGACTCTGGTTACAAGGGTAGGGAGACAGGTTTTAAAAGAATCATAATCAGGAATATTGCAAGCAGGTTTCATCACAGGGTCAGAAAAATTTACTCCTGAATCACCTGGCTTGCTACGATCCATACTGCCTGTCCTGGGAGGGGGGGGGGAGGTCTCCCTGGCCTTTTGATGTCAGAGCCACAGTGGCCAGTGTTAGAGTAACCACCAGGATACAAGTGGCAGGCAGGGTAGATTCAGGGATGGGACAGGTTGAAGCAAGGGTAGGACAAGGAGGAGTCTGCACCTATAGTGGCCACCTCCTCCTTGGGTTGAACCCTTGGGTTCTGGTGGTCAGCAGGACTTGGATGGTATGAAGGCAGAAGGGCACACATTGGAGCAGGACTAGCTGCAGAGACAACACATAACAGAACCAAGGTGCCCAGAAAAGACAGACAAGCAATAAAAACAAACAAAACAAATCAAGACAAGGAGACATAGGGCAAACAAACACAAAGGGGAAGATTTTAAAAGCCTTACGTGTGCGAGGGGTTTACGCACGCCGAGCCTATTTTGCATAGGCCCGGTGACACACGCAAGCCCCGGGACACGCATATGTCCCAGGGCTTGAAAAAAGGGGCAGGGTGTGGGTGGTCCGGGGGTGGGGGCATGGCCAGGGGCCTCCATAGGGCCTCTAGGCCAGGGGATCACGTGCCGGCACTCGGCCAGCACGTGCAACCTATGCCTGCCTAGAGGCAGGCACAACTTGAAAAATAAAGGTTGGGGGATTTTAGGTAGGGCTGGGGGCGGGTTAGGTAGGGGAAGGGAGGGGAAGGTGGGGGGGGGGAGGGAACAGTGAAAGCCATCAGGGCTCCCCTAGGGCTCGTGCGTAGGTATTAAAATCCGTCTCAAAGGAAACAGGAGGTCACAAACTAAACCAAACAGAACCAAATAAGACAAGAGCAAGCATCAAGATTATACAGAGCAAGAAGACCACGAGGGAAAGGGCCAAAAACCAGACTGGAACAATGGAGGACCAGATCTAAGAGCAAAGGGGCTCCAAGCTGAGGCAGAGTACTGAGGGCAAGGCAGGTTTAAATGGGTGTGACAGTGCTGAGTCATTTCTATTATGGCTGCCAGAAAGGCCTCCAAGCCATAGGAGCTTGGAGGACTGAGGCAGCATAGAACATAGCCCACTGAGGCCCCTGCTGGCCGGAGGACAGTACTGCAGCCAATATCCTCACACGCTGATCAACTGTCTGATCTCCTTTTTAAATGTTAGAGCCAGCAGCCTGGTTCCACCTGTTTAACCTGGAGCCCATTGTTTCCAAGTAGGCTCTCCCTTTTCCAAAATGTTGCCCAACTCCTAACAAATCTAAAGCCATCTTCTCTGTACCATCACCTCATTCACCCATTGAAACTCAGAGCTAGGCCTGCCTCTAGGTTCCTGTAAGTAGAACGGGGGCATTTCTGAGAATGCTACCCTGGAGGTTCTGGAATTCATGTTTCTACCTAAAAGCCTAATTTGGCATCCAGAACCAACCAGTAATGGAACTGCCATATGAAGCTCTTTCTGCACTGACAGAAAGACAGGAGAAATGCTCTCCAAAGCTCATCCAAATGTGTTACATTAGTCCAATAAAAAGGTTTTGCCTGTATTTGCTTGTTGACATTTATTTTTATTAACTGTAAAATGATTGGCGTCTGAATATAATTTTAAGTAGTGAAATATACTTTACTTCTTGCTTGTGCTGTTGTGCTTTCTCCATGGACGAGTGAAATTTCAAGAGGAGTGAAGTCAAATCTTTTGAACAATGATTCATCCACATGGCTGGCGTCGACACTACAAACTGACAAGGCATTTACAAGTTCCAGCTCCCAAATTAGCAAGACTTGAAGTTACCAGAAACAGAGCTCTTTCAGTTGCCGGCCCATGATTATGGAACACTCTAACAGATCAACTCCAAACTGCGCCAATTCAAAAATCTTTTAAAAAGGCATTGAAAACTTCTCTTTTCTCATTGGTTTTCAAAGACATGGGCGACCCAGTGCTGTAAATCTTTGTTTTCTTTTTCTTTTAAATTTGTCTGTTTTAATATAATTTTATGTTTACTTTTATGACTTTATGTATGTATCAACTGTAAGCTGCCATGAACTATATTATAATGTGTGGGTTATATTTTTTAAACAATTAAGAACACCCCCAAGAAATATGCACTCTATCTTCCTAAGGCACTGTTCAGCGATATTCAAAGGGTTTGTCCAGGCAGCTCTTGGGAGTTATCCGGACAAAACCTGAGATTTCTATCTTTTCCTTCTCCCACACAGAATTTACCCAGATGCAAAGTGTTGGTATTGGAGGCATTCCCAGAGCACGGTTTCATGCTGGCTGGGCAGCACGGATATTCAGCACTACCTAGACCAGTCATGGCGAACTCCAGTCCCTGAGTGCCACAAACAGGCCAGGTTTTCAGGGTATCCACAATGAATATACATGAGAAAGATTTGCATGCAGTGCCTCCACTGTATGCAAATCTATCTCATGCATATTCATTGTGGATATCCTGAAAATCTGGCCTATTTGTGGTACTCAAGGACTGGAATCCACCATCACTGACCTAGACAAAGTCAGCCAGGTAGGTCGGGTTGGAAGAATAAATCGCTCCTCAAGTGACCTGGATAACTTTATCAGGGTGTATTCAGAGGAACGCCTTATGGGTGTGCTCTGTTGAACCCCGAGGCGGACCGAGCTCTAGTATCTAAATGAATGAATAAGATGAAAAAGGCTTTAGATTCACTAGCAGCTGGGTGTCATCGTGGAAGATACTTTGAAATTTTTGGCTCAGTGTTCAGCTATTTTCAAAAAGGAAACAATATTAGGAATTATTAGAAAAGGAATAGAGAATCAACTGGAGAATGTCATATTATCTCTGTATTGCTCCTTCATGAAATCAGACCTAAAGTACTGTGTTCAATTCCAGTTGCTACATATCATGATAAAGGGAATGGAATGGCTCCCCTATGAAGAAAAGCTAAAGAGTTTAGAACTGCACAGCTTGCAGAAGAGATGGCTGAGGAGGGATATGATAGAGCTCTGTAAAATCATGAGTGGAATAGAACAGGTAAATGTGAATTGGTTATTTACTCTTTCAAAACAATACAAAAACTAGGGGACATTACAAGAAATTAGTAAATTGCACATTTAAAACGGGAGACAATTCTTTCACTCAAGGCAGAATTAAGCTCTGGAATTCCTTGCCAAAGGATGTTGTAAAGGCAGCTAGCATAGATGGATTTAAAAAAAGTTTGGACAAGTTCCTGAAGGAAAAGTTCATGAGCTATTATCAGGTAGATTTGAGAAAAAGTATTACTTATCCTTGGGGGTTAGCAGCATGGTATCTATCTACTATTTGGAAACCTGACAGGTACTTGTGACCTGTATTGGCCAAATTTGTAGACTGGATACTTGCTTCATGGATACTTGGTCTAACCCAATATGGAATGTATTATGCTCATATGAAAGGGAGACAGTTCTGATGAAAGGATAAGCACCACTGTGAGACAGTGGCCTTAGTGTTCCCCTATTTACTTGTGTAGGACCAGGTTAGATGCCTGGTCCACCATAAATCCACTAATGGGAGAATGCTCTGTGGGTGGGATCCTGCGGGGCAAGTGGAGCTCAGAAGGCATAACCAGAGACTGGGGAATAAGAGCTGGGATCCAGATGGGGATAACCAGACCAGGCCCAGGTCTCCAGGAGGAAAGCAAATCCTGTAAAGTAACACTGTCCAAACATGGAGTTGTGCTGAAATGTGAGTACTGAGGGAAGCAGTACTGAACTGTGAGTAATTGAGTACACTGTTCTGAAAGAAAGACAGTCTACTGTTGTGTGATTGTTAAGCTGTAATAAGATAAGCGTTTTAAGACAGGCTGGAGTCAGACTACATTTGTGTCTCCAGGTCAGTGAGTGGGCCTGGTTGCAGGGACAGCCAGGAAGTGGTAGGTTTGTAACAGCTATCAGGAAAAGTCCAGCTGGAGTTAGATAGGGAATTAAACAAGATGTAGTCTATGCTGGTTACGCAGGCTTTTTAAAAACTTTTTCTTGCTTGAAAAAAGAAAAGAGGAAGGAACACTAGTGTAGCAGGGCTGTAATGAACAGAGTGTGGCTCTGGAAAACCTGACAGAGTGAGCTGTGAGTGCGGTGAATGGAAACAGGGCAGGGCCCTCTTCCAGCAAGCAAGCCACTGTGTAGGGAAGGTGTGCAGCCACAAGAAAACCTGGAATGGAGCGGCCAGGATACTTCAGCACCAGAATGCAGCAGTCTGAGAGCATGACTGAAGGAAGCTGGCAAGCAGTGATCCAGGAACTCCAGGAGGGAGATAGAAAGTTACAAGAGAGCCTTGCAAAGAATCAGCGGGCCTGGGCTGAGCAAAAATGGAACCAGGAAGCACACTGGGCCGTGGTTAACTTCTATTTGCAGGGCAGCCTTGTAAAGAAGTGGCGTTACAGAGAGCCCAGGAGGGGGCACTACAGAGTGCTCAGTGGGCTGCAACACCGATTGACCAGAGGATGGTATTACAAGTGGTCCTGAGGAAAACCCTGTAGGGTGCCCAAATACTACCAGAAGTCCAGAGATTGCTCTTGTGAGATGTCTCGCAAAGGGTGCGGTGAAGAACCATGAGAGAGGGGTCACAGAGAGCGCTGGAGAGGGCAATACAAACTGCCCAAGAGGAGGCAGCATTGAAATTTGGAAGTCGGTGCTACAGAAGGTCCCGAGGAAGACCCTGTATGGAAGCGATTCTCAACCAGTGTATCGCTACACACCAGTGTGTTTCCACACACTAACAGGTGTGTCATGTGCTACCCGCAGCCAGTGGGGCAAAAGACCAGAGCTGCTGACCACCGCTGGAGACCAGGCCAGTGGGGCCGAAGATCAGAGTTGCTGGTTGCTGCTGCTGGAGACCAGGCTGGCGGGGTTGGAGCCGCCTGGCTGCTGCCACCCAAGACCAGGCTGGCGGGGCCAAAGATGAGCTGTTCAGCTGGGGGCCACTGTGTGTGTGTGTGTGTGGTGTATATGTGAGACAAGAAGGGTGCTTCTGTGTGTGTGTGGTGTGCGTATGTGAGACAGGGAGGAAGCTTCGTGTATGTGAGACAGGGAGAGTGCTTCTGTGTGTGTGGTGTATATGTGAGACAAGAAGGGTGCTTCTGTGTGTGTGTGTGATGTGCGTATGTGAGACAGGGAGGAAGCTTCGTGTATGTGAGACAGGGAGAGTGCTTCTGTGTGTGTGGTGTGTATGTGAGACAGGGAGGGTGCTTGTGTGTGTATGGTGTGTATGTGAGACAGGGAGGGTGCTTGTGTGTGTCAATGTGTGTGCGAGAGAAAGATGGAGCATGTTTTTGACTGGCTGAGGCTGTGAGAGAGAGAGAGGCAGAGCATGTGTGTGTGATGAGCCTGTTTGTAAGTGAGATAGAGAGAACCTGTGTGATTCAGAGCTTGTGTATAAGTGAAAGAGAGATAGCATGTGTGTAATTGAAAGCCTGTGTGTAAGAGAAAAAGAGAGCATTGTGTGATTGAGAAAGACTGGTCAGAGAGGTGACGTGTATGTGTGAGAAAGACTGATCAGGGAGATGACTGGTATGTGTGTGCTTGTGTGTGTGTGTGTGTGTGTATGAGAAAGAAAGACTGGTCGGGGAGACTACTGGTGTGTGAGACAGAAACTGGTCCTTAGGGTGTGACTGGTGTATGTGTGTGTGAGAGAGAGAGAGATGAGACTGGTTGTGGTCCCTAAGGAAGAAGACCGAGAGTACAGCTTCAGCAGCTACTGCTGCTTCTGGTGTGGCCTCCAAGGGAAAGGAGTAGGAGAATTGCTGGAGAGGCTAAGTAAAGGTGGCTTTTTAAGTTAATTTTTCTTGATTGACTGCCATTTTAAATGTTGGGTATTATGTGATGTGTCTGCTGTTTTGAAATATTTTATTGGTGTTTGAAGAATTTTTAATAAGTTTTAAGAGTTTTTAATTGTTAGATGTTGTTCTGAAACATTTATTCGTATAGTTTTACAATTATTTCTATAACAGCTTGGCTTTTTCTGTTTTCCTAATGGGAGGTGTATTGGTATTTAGGGCCTGGTTTAATATTTGTTATGTTGCCTTTTTATAGGTAGGGTTGTTTCATGTGAGTGCATGCCATAATGCAGGTGTAACTTTGTGCGGGTTAGTTTGTGTGCATTATTGCAGATCCTGGGACATTGTTAGGTGCTATATTTCTGTTTCCATTTCTCCAGGTTTGCTCTGCATGCAGAGTGGCTTTTTTTGGCTTTTCATTCCAGTTTGTCTCCATATTTGTAATTTGTGGTCTTTCTGTACTTGGTGAAGGTCGATCTTGTATGTATGGCTGAGGTGAGATATTTATTTATTTTATTTTATTTATTTAAAGCTTTTTTATACCAACTTTCTTGATACAAATCAAATCAACTTGGTTTACATCGAACGAAGATCTTAACAATAACAAAGCCATAACAATAAATATGAGACAGCAGTAGCAGTAGTAAAGTTACATAAAACAAGGTCATCTAACTGGCAATAGGAAAGGAAGAGGGGGTAATAGATAAAGGTTAAATACTAATAGTGTGTGGGGAGGCTAGGGTAGATAACCTCTCTATATTATGTCATGATTTATGTGAACTTAGTGCTAGTCTTGGTATGGCGAAGAACTGATGAGTTAGATTCTGTAACAGTGATGATGTTCTAGGAACAGGGGAAAGCACGGACGAACAACCATGTCTTGAGTTTCTTTTTTAAAGTTTGAGATATTTAACTAGCATGTAGGTTAGTAAAATACCTCATTTTATTTGTTGTGTTTTCTCAGTAGGACATGCATTGGTGGTTAACTGCTGTCTTTTTATAAGTAGGGCTATTGTGCCTAGTAGTAGAGGGAGTTTGTGTTGCTGTTATTGAGATAACACCTGAATATCTTTTTTTGTATGATGAGTTGTATGGGAAATGTTCGAGTTCTGCTTTATACCCATTACTGAGGGGTGGGGATGAGGTTAGCCTTGTGACTGTCATGTGTTCAGTGTGTCACACACGTGGGAACTATCTATCAGTTGTGTCCGGACAGAAAAAAGGTTGAGAATCATTGCTGTAGGGTGCCCAAACACTACCAGAAATCCAGAGACAACTCCTGTGAGAAGCCCAGAGAGAGAGGGCATGGAAAGGCAAGCAAGTGATGCCATGGAGAGCCTAGAGGGTGGCGCTGAGGAGATCCCAGTGAGCGAGGCTGCGGAGGAGCCAGCAACCTGCGTGGGCAAGTAGCCAGAGTGTACAGAAGTGGAAACTATGGAGAGCCTAGAGGGAGGCGCTGCGAAGAACCTGGAGGAAGAGACCACGGAAAGCCCAGAGGATAGCACTGTGGAGACTCCAGCAACTGAGGATACAGAGAAGCCAAGGAGGGCTCTACATCAGAGATACCAGATACCAGGAAGTGGGTGCAGCTGGTTATAAATAAAGCAGCTCTGTGGTTCCCCATAAAGCTCCATCAGGGCTGAATTCAAACCAGAAAAACCAGAAGAGGACTTAGCTAAAGAATTGGGGATGTGCACAGCATGAACGGCACACTGGGTAGTGGTCGTGACACTATCGAGGGTAACCCTAAGAGATGGGGGTGAGCATGTCACTAGGTCCCTGTTCCCAAGCATAGCTGGTGGGGAGCCAGAGGAAGGGGCATGGGATGTCTTGGACTTTCCTGAATGGGATCCAGGAGGTAGTAGGGATGCTTGGCTGGATGGGTATGTGAGATGGTGCCCCTAGTGTTCCTCTATTTATCTGTGCAGGACTAGGCTAGATGCCTGGTCCACCTTAAACCCACTAAGGAGAGTTATGCTCTGTGGGTGGGATCCTGGTGGAGCTCAGAAGGCATAACCAGAGTCTGGAGAATAAGAGCTGGGATCCAGGTGGGGATAAGCAGACCAGGCCCACATCTCCAGGAGAAAGGTGGCTCCTGTAAAGTAACACTGTCCAAACACTGAGCTGTGCTGAAGCTGAAATGTGAGCACTGAGGGAAGCAGTACTGAACTGTGAGCAATTGAGTACACTGTTCTGAAGGAAAGACGGCCTACTGTTGTGAGATTGTGAAGCTGTAATAAAGATAAGTGTTTTAAGAATGGCTGGAGTCAGACTGCATTTGTGTCTCCAGGCCTGGGGGATCACTCCTCGGTTCTCACAACCACCTTAACCATAATGGAACCCAGCTGCTGACACGAACAATTAAAAAGGACCCAGAGCAATCATTGCAGAGACCAGACTAGGTATGTTGAGGAAGGGGGGGGGGGGGGTCCCTTGGTATTTGTGAATGTAGGTTTGCTGTGCCAGAAACCAGCCTTTGTTCTGACTGAGCTGAAAGTGCAAAGGAAGAGAGGAAACCGCTAGGCGAGGAAAAAAAAAGAAAAGAAACAGAATGTATTTCAATCCTGTTTTCTCGATAAAGCAAAAGCAAGCAAAAAAAAAAAAAAAAGTTAGGGGAAGGTGTTAGCATTGAACTGCATGTGATTAATCCACATCCCACAGATTTGAAACACAGGCAGGGAGCAGAGGTAGAAGAATATATTTTCATTAAAACTTTGCTACCCGAGGAGAAGTCTGATATCCTGTGGGGATTACACCACGATTTAATTAAAGCCGGCTCTCCTTTTATCATTTTCGGAGCTTCATGTGAGATATGAAACTGTGGCTTGATTTATACCGATAAGCCCCAGTCTGCCAGGGAGGTAAGGAGAGTTCTGCGGCTCCAAGGAAACGAAGACAGGACACAGGGCAGAAGAAAAGGCAGAGTATTTTACCTGCTAGGAGAAAGCATGCACCATAGCTACTATTCTGTCTCACAGACCACTCAGCAGAAAGGTTTCAACAGTCCAAGATATCGTGAGATGACGTGTTCTTTCCCCAGAGAATGATCGACGAAGGCCGCATGGCTCACCACTCTCTGCTGACCGCAACAATACCATGCCCAGAGCTAGCTTCAGCTCTCAATCAGGTGTTAGTGATTGAACATTGAATTACATTTAAAGCTAGCCACTAAATTGTACTAATCACTTTCACATGAGATTTTACTCAGACAATTTATGTGTAAAAGAAATGATGAAAATATCAAGGTTTTGTTTGTTTTTTTTGCCAGGAATACAGTTTGATTAAGATGACAGAAAGAGAAACACATAAATATAGAATAGTAAAGATAAGGGCTGTGTGACCAAAATGATAAAGGGGATGGAACAGTTCTCCCATGAGGAAAGACTAAAGAGGTTAGGGCTGTTCAGCTTGGAGAAGAGATGGCTGAGGGGGGATATGATAGAGGTGTTTAAAATCATGAGAGGTCTAGAACAGGTAAATGTGAATCGGTTACTTACACTTTCAGATAATAGAAGGACTAAGGGCAATCCATGAAGTTAGCATGTAGCACATTTAAAACTAATCGGAGCAAGTTCTTTTTCACTCAACGCACAATTAAACTCTGGAATTTGTTGCCAGGGGATGTGGTTAAGGCAGTTTACTGTAGCTGTGTTTAAAAAAGGTTTGGATAAGTTCTTGGAGGAGAAGTGCATTACCTGCTATTAATCAAGTTCACTTAGAAAATAGCCATTGCTATTACTAGCATCAGTAGCATGGGATAGACTTAGTTTTTGGGTACTTGCCAGGTACTTATAACCTAGATTGTCCACTGTTGGAAACAGGATACTGGGCTTGATGGACCCTTGGTCTGACCTAGTATAGCAAGCTTTATGTTCTTATGTGCTTATCCTAGGCTTTATCCCTCTCTCCCCCACAGCTAAGGATTTTTTGTGCTTAGCCCAGGCTTTATTCCTCACTTCCCCACAGTTAAGGATCCTCCCTGCTTATCTCAGTCTTTATCCTCCACAGCTATGTATCCTCTGTGCTTATCCCAGTCTTTAGCCCTCACTTCCCACAGGTAAGGATCCTCTGTACTTATCTTAGGCTTTATCACTTACTGCCCAACAGCTAAGGATCCTCTGCGCTTATCCAATTCCTTACTCCTCACTACCCCAAAGCTAAAGAACCTCTGTGATTTACCAGGCTTTACAACTCAGCTAAGGAACCTTTGTGCTTATCCCTACTTTTACCCCTCACTTCCCAATACCTACGGTTCCTCTATGCTTTTCTAAGGCTTTACCCCTCACTCTCCAACAGCTAGGGATCATCTGTGCTTATCCCAGGATTTATCCCTCACTTCCCCACAGCTAAGAATCCTCTGTGCTTATCTCAGGGTTGACTCCTTACACCCCCACCCCACAGCTAAGGATCTTCTGTGCTTATCCCAGGCTTTATCCTTCATTCCTCCACAGCCAAGGATTCTCTGTATTTATCCCAGACTCTGCTTCTCACTTCAGTGTCTGCTGAGGATTATCTTGGTCTGTGCTATGCCTTCTTGAATTCTGAATAAACAAAAAATTACTTAAGATATGCTCTCATAACTAGGAATCTCTCTTCCACAGAAAACGTCTTTCAGACTCAGCTGAAGATTTTTCTTCCAGCCAGGACTGATTAATAGTCTGGAAAAGTAAATGAAACTTGAATCATCCCACTATCTGATTGGGCTTTCTTAAAGCACTATTTTTGGCTGCTCATTCTTTTCCACTATTTGTGGTTAGTGTTCTCCCTCTGTTTCCTGGGAGTTCGAATCATTTCCAAGACTAAGTCTGCATGTAAGATAGCCAGTGGCAATGTACATGAAAGTGATTTGCTGTATACTCAATGGGTTCATCTTTGGAAATAAAAGGCACGCTCAATTTCTTGCAATCGCCAATGAATTTCAATATATCTAGGGAGAGGATTTCCAGCACCATTTTAATGTGTTGAATACTGATATTTTAACAGAGGCTCCATCTTTCATTTCTACTCATTAGGACAAGATTGAGACATGATGGGGATCCGAGAGATGAATCGTGCTATCTCTGCTATATCTTTCACTGTCTGTTTTCTACAGAATTAACTTCACATGTTTCTCCATATTTTTCTGACTGGGAAAAACATGAATAAATCTTCGCAAGGCTCAGAAGAAATCTCTCATCATATAAGCTTTCTTATTTCTGATCAGAATTTCAGGGCTTCAGACACAAAATTACAAGGTTTTCTATCAGCACTGAAATATTTAATTGACTGCCTTCACCAAAAATTAAAAATCCCAATATGTTTTAGTTGGGCACAACAGCAAAAGATAGCATCCAATCTTAATTAAGGCTTAGCATAGCCTGAAAGTTAAATTTCATGCATCATAAAAGTAGACTTTCTTGCGGTACATAATTGAACTATTTATGATCTACTGCACTTGAGGTCTTCCTATGCAGGATTTTAAAATGATTGCCTGGGCTCTGTGCGAGTAATGGAGAATAGAAGTAAGAAAATTGACTATGCTACAATTTGCTGACCATACCAAAACTTGAAATGCATGCTGCTTTGCTTCCTCAAGGAATAATGTGAGAGGGTCGCAGCTTACGGGCACCACATCTACAAAAATGTTGTGCATCAGGGAACAGGTCACCCATTTTTTTTTTCTTTAAAGCCAGTGTAACATTTGTCTCAATGTGCAAAAATCCAATATTTTACTTATGGGTATGCAGTTAAGCTCTGCACTGCTGGGCTTCACTCCTATGCTTCCCTCCAGGATACACTTCGTAAAAACAGGTCATAGTGCTCCCTTCAGGGGATTTCAAGAATGTTTGTTTTAATAGATGAAGACTGCACAAATCAAACTTACACAACAATGTGGCAGATTTATTTTCATCACAAGAAACTGGTACGAAACAGCAGACAGTCATCAGGAAATGTACCTTCTCTGTCGCCGGTCCCTTACTTTGGAACTCCATACCTGATTCGTTATGCCAGATCACAATTTCTAAAGACTTTAAGAAAAGTTTAAAAACCTATTTGTTCCCCAAAGCTTTCAGTCTTCATCTTTCACAATAAGCTTATTTTACCTAGCCACAGTCAGATTTAAGCTTTACCATCTGCTTATTTTTGTTACTTATTGTTTTAAATATATTGCTTTTTTCCTATTTTTATGCTTTTATGTATGTTTTATCTGTAAACCGCTTTGTCCAACCTGCAGATGTAAAGGCGGTATATACAGAAATAAATAAATAAAATAAATAAATACATCATCACTGTTATTCCATCGGAACGAGTTTGTCCATTCAAAGCTTATAATTCAGTTGGTGACCCTAAACTACAAAGGTTTAAATGTGTCACAATTGACTCTTCACAAAAGCATGGTGGTGCCGAGACTTGTGTAAATATTTTTATTTTTTTATTTAGCATTTTTTTTCTATACCGAACTTCATGGTTAAATACCATATCAGATCGGTTTACATCGAACGGGGGATAGAGAAACTTGTAACAAAATGGAACAGTACAAAATAATCAGAAGAGAGCAGTAAGTTACATTAAACAAGGACAATAAACTTGGAGGCTTTACAGCTTAGAAGAAAGAAGAATAAAAGGCCCAAGAAGGGCAATAACTTAAACACAAAAGTTGTAATATATATTTATATATTGTAAAATATATTTGTATTACCTGCAGCTCCTTTTCAGGTTTCAATTTGCAATAGCTAATTTGATCAGAATCAATAGCCAATAGTGGACTCACTGCAGGCAAACAACATATGATGTTCCCTGCTCGATCAGACCAAGGGCCATTGAGTCTAGCATCCTATCTCTGACAGTGGCCAATCCAGATCACAAATAGCTGGCAGATCCCATAAAGAAGATCTATTTCCTATTACTCTCTCCCAGGTGATAGCAATGGCTTTCTTTAGTCTACCTGGCTAGTAATGTGTTATGGACTTTTCCTCCAGGAACTTGTCCAAACCTCTTTTAAACCTTGCTATGCTAGTCACCTTGACCATGTCAGCAGATTCCACAGCTTGATAGTGCGCTGAGTGAAAAAGTAATTTCTTTGATTTTTGTTAAATCTGCTGGTTGTTAGTTTCATGGAGTATTATTATTTTAGTATTATTTGGAAGGGTAAATAATCACCTTTTATTTACCCGGTCCACCCCAATCATGATTTTATAAACTTCTATTATGTCCTCTCTCAGGTGTCTCTTTTCCAACCTGAAGAGCATTAGCCTGAATAGCCTCTCATCATAGGGGAATTGTCCTATATCCTTTATCATTTTTATTGCCCTCTTCTGTACCTCTTCTAACTCTTTTATGCACACTGAAATCAAGGTGCAATAGCACCATTGCTCAATACAGTGGCAATGTGATATTTTCTGTTCTATTCTCTATTACTTTTTGGATCATTCCTAACATTCTATTTGCTTGTTTACTGCTACTCAATAACTTAATTGTGTGTGTCCCCCCGTCTTCATACTCTTTGAAAGAGAAAACAACTGATTAACGCTTACTCGTTCTATTCCACTCATTATTTTATAGACCTCTATCAAACTTCCCCTCAGCTGTCACTTCTCCAAGCTGAAGAGCCCTAACCTCTTTAGCCTTTCTTCATAGGGGAATTGTTCTATCCCCTTTAATATTATTTGTTGCCCTTCTCTGTATCTTTTCTGGATGGGCAGATGAGTCTTATACCCAGTTGCCCATAGTAATACAGTGCTAGATTCACTTCGAGAGCAGGCCAGGGACAGGGGTTTGGGGGAGGTTGGTTAAGACTGGAATTTCCAGTCTGTCAAGTTAGGAGTCATTGCATGGTTTGAATTCAAACCATGGTAGGGTTGGGAGTCAATTGGTTCCCAGACGCTGGGCCTGTAGGGTAATGGGAGGAGTTTGGGGGTTTAGGGGGTGTGTGTGGCAGTGTCGGGTTTACTCGCTTGCTGTTGCTGCTGCTACTGCATCGTTTTGGCTTGAATTCAGTGAGAGGCCCAGTGTTTCATTGTTGCTATTTTGTTCCCATGGAGTCTGAGGAGTCGGCTATGGCAGTTGAAGACATAGGGGAGGCGAGCGGTTCCCTGTGGCCTGCATTGACGGTGGCTAGCATCAGTGTGAGCAGCCTGATGGGACCTGTAATTGGATTGGGACCCCCCTCAGTGAGGGTGCCCGAAGGCGCGCAGTTCTTGTCTACCGGCAGTGAAGTAGAGCCAGTCCTCGACTGGGCCTGTTGAGCTGTGGGGTCAGTGGTTGTGGAGGCTATTGGTGCTGCGCTTATTTTGCATCGGCCCGTGGCTGCTGCCTCTGATTTTGGTATGTCAGAGTCAATTACCACTGATGTTCCAGGTCGCACATTCCTTGCCTCTTCAGAGGCAAAGTATCTATGGGGTCAGGTCCCTGATTTCGGTTTAGTGGGGCCTGGAAGTTCCTGGCCTGAGTGGGGTGGCCCCAGTGCTTGGGGGTGTTTTGCATGCTGTCGCTGAGGGTATGATGGGGGATGAACATTTGGGAGGTTTCCCTAGTGTTGGGATCCCTGCGGCTTGGGGATCGGGGGTTATGTGAAAATTTGGGACATTATTTTCCTGTAGCGGGGGATTTACACGCGCAGGGCATTTAAAATCCGCCCCTGTGGGTTCCTTATTTCTTGCTACTGTTGGGCTCGGGCACCTGGTTGTACATTGTAATAAAGCTGTGGCCTATTTGATCCCACTCAGGTGTTTGTGTGTTTATTGTGTTGATCTTTGTAAAAGGGCAGATGCTGGGAGAAGTGTATGTCCTGGCTACCCATTTTATGGATGGGTAGATGGGTCTTGAACTTGGTTGTGCGTAGTAATATGGTGCCAGGCTCACTTCGAGAGCAGGCTGGGGGAGGACTTGGGGGAGGATGATTATGACTGGAATTTCCAGTTTGTCAGGTTAAGAGTCGTTGCATGGTTTGAATTCAAACCGTGGTGGGGTCAAGAGCCAATTGCTTCACGGATGCCTGTAGGGGAATGGCAGACGTTTGGGGGTTTAGATGGTATGTGTGGCAGTGTTGGGTTTACTCACCTGCTGCTGTGGCCTACTTGATTCCACTCAGGTGTTTTTGTGTTTATTGTGCTGATCTTTATAAAAGGGCAGATGCATGTCCTGGCTACCCATATTATAGTTCTGACATATCTTTCTTGAGATGGGGTAACCAGAACTGTAAACACTCAAGATGCTTGTTATAAAGGAGACTTGCTATAGCAGGATTTGATGCAATGCAGCACCTAATATTGTATAATATTTACTCTGAAGCATATAACATGAGTTTCTTATAAGCAAGATGTGTTAAGGTATTCTATTTACACAGGGGTTCATATAACATAGAAATATAGAAATGACAGAAAAAGACCAAATGGTCCATCCAGTCTGCCCAGCAAACTTCTTAAGGTAGTAAGTGCCACTCTGTGTAAGTTACTCCCATGTTTCTCTTAAGGGTAGTAACTGCCACTCCCTGCAGTTATCCCCAAACCTTATGATAACCCATCAAAATTGCAGCTAGCAACATTTTTTACTGGGTGATGAGCTTTCTTGAAAATTCACAATGTTGCTTGATGTGCTTTGCTTATGGACTTGGACATGGAAGCAGTCTTATGCTTTTTCCTTATGTCTGCATATCAATATCCCAGACTATGGAAGTCAGGGCCCTTGTCTGTTGTCTGAATCCATTTTCTCTTTTCCTCTGCTGCTAAAGCAGAGAGCAATATTGGAGTTGCATCAAAAGTATCAAGGTTTATTGATTAAGGATAGTAATCTCCATGCCTTCTGATAAGGGAATCACTGTACTAGCAACTTACCCTCCTGCTCACTTTTCTCATTTCCTTCCTCTAGCCCAGAGCTTTCCAAAGTGTGTGTCGGGACACATTAGTGTGTCGCCTGTAGTGTGGAGGTGTGTCGCCCGGTCCACAGCGCCGGCGGAAGCAGGGAACTATAGCAGAAAGATCGGCGGGCAGTGGTGGAGCTTACATCACCACGGCCCGAAGAAGAGGGTCACGTTCACTCCTCCTCCTCCTTCCTGCCTGTGCAGCCCCGGAAGAAAAACGTTGCCGGAGCCGCGTGGGCAGGAAGGAGGAGCAGCATCTGCTGCGTACAGAAGAAGAGCAGCATTAATGGGCCGTTGCGGATCCCACGTCGCGACGGCCCGAGAAGAGGAGGAAACCCGATAGCAGGGCCGCTGCAGATCCCATGTCACGGCCAGGGAAGATCAGGGCCTCTGAAGAGCCCATCCTTCGGCAACCCGTGCAGAGGGACAGCATGTGCCAGTGAGAGCCTGTGCTTGAGCAAGAGAGCATGTAGGAGTGAGAGAGCCTGTGTGTGTGAGAGTGAGACAGCATGTGCACGAGAGAGACTGTATGTATGTATGAGAGAGAGGCATGTGAGAGTGAGAGCTGTGGATGTGTGAGATTGCATGTGAGTGAGAGCCTGTGTGTGTGAGAATGTGTGAGATAGACAGCGTGTGAGAATGAGAACATGATTGTGTGTTTGAGGGAAGAAGACAGATGGAGAGAAAAGAAATAGAAAAAAAGACCCTGTAAAAGGAATTGGCAAAAAAAAGAAAGGAAAGGTGGAAAAAAAAGCCTGTGACCAACCGATTAGAAAACTAAGATCAGACAGCAAAGGTAAAAAAAAAAAATTACTTTTTAGTGATTGGCACATGTAATCTTTGGGAATGTGCAAGAGTAGCACTTTCTCTATGCCGATCTCACAATGTACGAGATCAGCATGGAGGAAGTGGAAGCCTGCAAATATTTATTATGAGAGGTTGTGTTGTGAAACATTTTATGTATATATTTAAGGAAACATACATAAATTGTTGAAATACATTTTGTTCATTTAACCTTTAACTTCTGGTTTGCTGGTAGACTGAATTACTGTGTCACGAAATTATGTTTGTCTAAAAAGTGTGTCACCAACATGAGAAGTTTGGAAAGCTCTGCTCTAGCCTTTAGAGATCCACAGTATTTATCCCATGCCTCTCTGAATTCTTTGACTGTTTTCTTCTTTACCACCTCTTCCAAAAGAGCATTCCAGGCATCTACCACCCTTTCCATGAAGAAATATTTCCTGATGCTGGTTCTGAGTCATCCTCCCTGGAGTTTCATTTTGTGACCCCTAGTTCTATTGTTTTCTTTCTAATGGAAAGGGTTCAAAGCTCATGCATCATTAAAACTTTTAGGTATCTGAAGGTCTGTATCATATTTCCCCTGCACCTCTTCTCTTTCAGGGTATACATATTCAGATCCTTCAGCCTCTCCTCACAGGTCTTCTGATATAGATCCCAAACCATTTTAGTCACCCTTTTCTGGACCACCTCCAGCCTGACTCTATCCTTTTTGAAATATAGGCTCCAGTACTGAACACAGTACTCCAGGTGAGGCCTCACCAAGGACCTGGAACAATGGCATTATCACCTCCCATTTCTTACTGGTTATTCCTCTGCTTAGGCAACTATCGCCTTGTCACATTGTTTCACCATCTTCAAATCACCAGACACTATTACTCCAAGATGCCTCTCTTGGTCAGTGCACATCAGTTTTTCACCCACCATCACATAAAAACAGTACTTTGGGATTACCGCATCCCAGATGAATGACTCTGCATATCTTGGCATTGAATCTCAGCTGCCAAATCTTTGACCACTCTTCAAGCTTTCTTAAATCACTTTTCATTCTCTCCACTCCTTCAGATGTGTGTCCATTCTACTGCAGATCTTAGTATCATCCGCAAAACCTTACCTTCTATTCCTCCTGCAATGTTGCTCACAAAGATATTGGACAGAACCGGTCCCAACACCAATCCCTGTGGCACCCCACTTAACACTGATCTCACTTCAAAGAAGGTTCCATTTACCATTACATGCTGTCTCCTATAGAGCAGCTTTTAAACTAGAACAAAGAGGAAAGCCGACAGACATTCAACAGTGCATGGTTCGAAGGAAGGTATCTTCGAAGGATACTAATATTAAAAGGAGAGTTAGGGTATCACAAAAGATAGGTTCCAATAAAAGCAAAAGTAGTCAATGTGCCTAGAAGTAAAGAATCACTTGGGCTAAAGGATTCAAAATTATCCCTATCAACTGAAAAGGGTACAAATTATATTGCAATGATAGGGAGGATCAACTTGATGGGGGTGTGGTGCTTTATGTCTGGGAGGGCATAGAGTCCAAAGGATAAAGATCATACAAGAGATTAAATGCACAGTAGAATCTATATGGGTACCTTCCACCTGGCCAAAATGATGAAACAGATGATGAAATACTAAGAGAAATCAGGGAAACTAACCAATTTGACAGTGCAGTAATAATGGGATATTTCAATTACCCTGATACCTACTGGGTAAATGTAACATCAGGACATACTAGAGATATAGAGTTCCTTGATGGAATAAATGACTGCTTCATAGAGCAATTGGTTTAGGACCTGATGAGAGAGGGAGCAATTTTAGATCTAATTCTTAGTGGAACGCAGGATTTGATAAAAGACATAACGGTAGTGGAGTCTCTTGGTAATAGTGATCATAATGATCTAATTTAATCTAATGACTGGAAGGGATACAAATATGTAAATCTACAGCTCTAACACTAAATTTTAAACAGGGAAACTTTGATAAAATGAGGAAAATAGAAAAAAACTGAAAGGTGAAGCTTCAAAGGTTAAAAGTGTACAACTGGCATGGGCATTGTTTAAAAATACCATCTTAGAAGCGCAGTTCAGATATATTCCATGTATTAAGAAACGTGGAAGGAAGGAAAAACAATTGCTGGCATGGTTAAAAGGTGAGGTGAAAGAGGCTAATTTAACCAAAAAAACATCCTTCAAAAATTGGAAGAAGAATCCATCTGAAGAAAATGTGATCTGAATGTAAACTGTTTTGATTAAGTGTAAAACATTGATAAGACAGGCTAGAGAGAATTTGAAATGAAGTTGGCCACTGAGGCAAAAACTCATAATAAAAACTTTTAAAAAATATATCCGAAGCAGGAAACCTGCGAGGGAGTCGGTTGGACCATTAGATGACCGAGGGGTTAAAGGGGCTTTTAGGGAAGATAAGGCCACTGCAGAAAAACTAAATGAATCCTTTGCTTCTATGTTTACTAATGATGATGTTGGGGAGATACCGGTTCTGGAGATGGTTTTCAAAGGTGATGAGTCAGACGAACTATACCAAATCACTGTGAACCTGAAAGATGTAGTAGGCCAGATTAGCAAACTAAAGCATAGCAAATCACCTGAACCCGAATGGCATGCACCTCAGAGTTCTGAAAGAACTAAAAAATGAAATTTCAGATCTATTAGTTAAAATTTGTAACCTATCATTAAAATCATCCATTGTACCTGAAGACCGGAGGGTGGCCAATGTAACCCCAATATTTACAAAGGGCTCCAGGGATGATCCAGGAAACTATAGACCACTGAGTCTAACTTCAGTGCTGGGAAAAATAGTGTAAATTATTCTAAAGATCAAAATCACAAAGTATATAGAAAGATATGGTTTAATGGAACACAGCATGAATTTACCCAAATGAAGTCTTGCCTCACAAATCTGCTTCATTTTTTGAAGGGGTTAATAAATATGTGGATAAAGGTGAACCAGTAGATGTAGTGTATTAGGAGCTACCACCCAGGAAAGGGATCTAGGCGTCATAGTGGATAATACATTGAAATGGTGTGCTGCGGCAGTCAAAAAAGCAAACAATGTTAGGAATTATTAGGAAGGGAATAGTGAATAAAACGGAAAATGTCTTTACTCTGTATCGCTCCATGGTGAGACTGCACCTTGAGTACTGTGTACAATTCTGGTTGCCGCATCTCAAAAAAGATATAGTTGTATTGGAGAAGGTACAGAGAAAGGTGATCAAAATGGTAAAGGGGATAGAATGGCTCCCCTATGAGGAAAGCTAAAGAGGTTAGGGCTGTTCAGCTTGGAGAAGAGACGGCTGAAGGGGGATATGATAGAGGTCTATAAAATCATGAGAGGTCTAGAATGGATAAATATGAATCAGTTATTTACTCTTTTGGATAATAGAAGGACCTGCAGACCCTCCATGAAGTTAGCAAGTAGCACATTTAAAACAAATCAGAGAAAATTCTTTTTCACTTAACGCACAATTAACCTCTGGAATTTGTTGCCATAGGATGTAGTTAGGGCAGTTAGTGTAGCTGGATTTAAAAAGGTTTGGATAAGTTCTTGGAGAAATCCATTAACTGCTATTAATCAAGTTGACTTAAGGAATAGCCACTGCTATAACTGGCATTAGAAGCATGAGATCTACTTAATGTTTTGGATACTTGTCAGGTACTTGTAACCTGGATTGGCCACTGTTGGAAATAGGATGCTGAACCTGATGGACTCTTGGCCTGACCCAGTATGACAACTTCTTATGTTCTTTGGTTCTTAGTCAACCAATTTGTAATCCATAGCACCACCTTAGCATTCACTCCCCAGCTTCTCATTTCATTCCCAAGCCTCCTGTGCAGGACCATTCCAAAAGCTTTGCTTAAATCCAAGTAGATCATATTGCGCTCTTCCTTGTTCCAATTTTCTAGTCACCCAATCAAATAAATCAATCAGATTTGCATGAAAGGACCTTCCCCTAGTGAATCCATGCTGCCTCAGATCCAGCAACCCTCCAGATTGTTGATAGTTCAATATCCTTTCCTTCAGCAGAGTCTCCATTAATTTTTCCACCACCAAAGTGAGGCTAACTAGTTTACAGCCTCCTCCCTGCTACCACTCTTATGAAGCAGGAACACCACCACTCTTCTCCAATCTCATGGCATCTCTCCTGTTTCCAGAGACTATTGAACAGGTCCTTCAACAGACCCGCTGGCACATCTTTGAACTCCTTCACTATCCTGGGATGTATCTCGTCTGGCCCCCATGGCCTTGTCCACTTGCAATTTGCCTTACTCCTCCCATACATTCTCTTCTGAAAACAGAGTTTCATCTACTCCATCTGCATCTACAATCTTGTCAACGTGCAACAGTCCTTCTCCAGGGTCTTTAGTGAATACCAAACTGAATTATTTGTTTAATATTTAAAAGCACTGTTCTTTTTGCATTTATTTTTGCAGCCATCTCCTTAGAGCAGCGATTCTCAACTGGTGTGTCACGACACACCAGTGTGTAGCCAAGCACCAGCAGGTGTGTCGTGTGCTACCATTCTCCTGCTGCTCTTCCCTCCTCTTCCTTCACCGAGCAAGAGGCAGACGATTTTCCACTGCTGCTGTTGCCGCCCAGGCTATCAGCATGTTCAAGCCTGGATGCTAATGGCAGCAGTGTTAGTGGAGGCTGGCAACTGCGGTTGGCCTTTTCTTCTTCCCACACCTGCCCCCGTAGCCCAGAACAGGAAGTAATGTTCAGTAGGATGCGCGGGAAGAAGAAAGAACCATGCTGCATGGAAAAGTAGTGGCAGCAGCATCAGCCCCGAGAAGTAGCGTAGGCCAGGAGCAAAATCTGAAGCAGCCGGCAATCGGCAAAAGAGACAGCAGCATTAGTGCTCCCATGGCCAATGGGATTCTTCTTTCTTGGCCTGCAGGGGCTGGAAGAGGAGGCTGCTGCAGCTACCATTTGTGGTCTGGGGGGGGAGGGGGGCAGGAAGTGAGAGATAGAGACAGCTAGCCAGCCTGTGTATAAGTGAGACTGTGTATGTGTAATCGAGATTGAGATCCTGTGTGAAAGTAAGAGCATGTACTTGATTGAGAGCATATGTGTAAGTGTGTGAGAGAGAGCACGTGTGTGACTAAGAGAAACTGGTCAGAGAGGTGATTGTATGTATATGTGAGAGACAATGAAAGTGACTGTCAGGGAGTTGACTGGGGTGTGTGTGTGTGAGAGCGAAAGTGACTGGTCAGGGAGATGACTGGGGTGTGTGTGTGTGAGAGCAGAAGAGACTGGTCAGGGAGATGACTGGTGTGTGTGTGTGTGTGAGAGAGAGTGAGATACTGGTCAGGGAGGTGACTAGTGTGTGTGTGTGTGTGTGAGAGAGAGAAATCATAGAAGTGAGAAACCTGTGTATGTGAGAGAGCATGGGAGTAAAAAGCCTGGTGTATGGGGGCGTGTGTGAAAAAGAGAATGGGAATGAGAAGCCTGTATATGTGAGAGAGAGCATGGGAATGGGAAGTTTGTGTGTGTGTATGCATGAGAGAGAGAGACTGGTTGGTGAGGTGACTGGTGTTTTTGAGAGAGAGACTGGTGTGTGCATATGTGGGTGTGAGAGAAAGTGATTATGGGAATGAAAAGCCTGTGCATGTGGAGAAAGCGAGCATGGGAATGAGAGAGACTGATGCGTGTGTGTGTGTGTGTGCGTGTGTGTGTGTGAGAGAGAAAGTGATTATGGGAATGAGAAGCCTGTGCATGTGGAGAGAGCGAGCATGGGAGTGAGAGGCCTGTATATGTAAGATAGAACATGGGAGTGGGAAGCCTGTGTGCATGAGAGAGACTGTTCAGGAAGGTGACTGGTATGTGTGAAAGGGAAAGACTGGTCGGGAGATGATTGATGTATGAGAGACAGAAACTGGTCATGGGGGTGTGACTGGTATGTGTGTGTGTGTGTGTGAGAGAGACTGGTCATGGGCCCTAAGGAAGTAGACCATGAGTACAGAGCTTCAGCCACTACTGCTGCTACTGGTGTGTGCTACTGGCCTATATGGAAGAGAAGTAGGAGAGCTGCTGGAGGGAATAAGTAAAGGTGGCTTTTTAAGTTTATTTTTCTTGATTGACTGCCATTTCAATTATTGAATATTATGTGATATGTCTTCTGTTTTGAAATATTTTATTGGTGTTTGGAGAATTTTAAATAATTTTTATGAGTTTTTAATTATTATTATTTTTTTTAACATTGCATAACATTTTTTCATTTTTGTTGTGGGTTATTCGGGAGGCAATTCCCAACCCCTTCCCCCCCTTCCCAAACGTCCAATACAGAAATTCAAGAAAGACTCAAAAAATATCACAGCATGTCGAGGATGGCGTTGTGGTCTGATACGCCATTCCCCTAAAAGCCAAAGTTGGACGAACTTCTAAACCCCCTCCCTCTGTCCCTACTCCCCGCCCCCCCCCATGTGAGTGCAGGTCCGGGATTATACCTCATATCCTAAATGGCTATCAGTGATACATCTTACATAGTATTTAATATCATACTCCATGCTCTAAGAGGTAGGGTGTGCAAATACGAGTCCCACACTTGTAGAAAGTGGGTTCTTGTGTTGCGCTGCTAGGGCTTCCTTCTGCAACATCTCATGGACCGCACTGCGCCATTGCCAAAAAGAGGGGGGACTCTTTTGATCTCAAACCCAGTAGAATAGAACGTTTGGCCTGGGCTAGCAATTTGTGGGCCAAGCACCATCGATTCTTCCCCAGTATGTGTGTCTTGAGGTCCGTATAGAAAAGAAGAAGCTCAGGGTGCAAAGGGAGGTGACAGTTAAGCAACATACCTATATAATTATTAACCATCTAGAGTTGCTGAACCGGCCCCTAACCATGGGGGAAATTACGAATGGCATACAGAAGGCGAAGTCCTTGAAAGACGAATATTCAGCAGAGTTTTTTAAAATTTTACTCGCTGATATCCCTGGCTGTTTGCAAGTTTTTAATTTTAGATGTTGTTCTGTTCATAGCTGTTTTGAAACATTTATTCTCTTTATTCTTTCTATTATTTCTGTGCGGGGATCTATAGCTGCTTGGCTTGCTCTGTTTTCCTAATAGGAGGTGTATTGGTGTTTAGGGCCTGATTTAATATTCGTAGTGTTGCCTTTTCATAGGTAGGGTTGTTACTGTTTGAGTGCATTCCATAATACAGGTGTAACTTTGTGCGGATTAGTTTATGTGCATTACTGCAGATCCTGGGAGCATGTTAGGTCGGTTCTGTGTAAGTGACCGAGGTGAGGTATTTTATTAGCATGTAAGCGTTTGTATCAGTCTTATTTGTTGTGTTTTCTCAAGAGGACATGCAATAGTGATAAACTGCTGTCTTTTCATAAGTAGGGCTATTGAGTTTGTCTTTCTGTAACTGAGATGACACCAGAACCAGAATATCTTTTTTGTAGGGCGAGTTGTATGGGGAATGTCGTAATTCTGCTTTACATCCATTATTGTGGGTCGGGGGGTTCCTGTGGATGCAAACTGTACTTTACATTTAGCTAACGGTCATGTGTTCAGTGTGCCACACATGTGAGAACCATCTGTCAGGTCATTTTCTTTTTACTTGTTTACTTTTCTAACATATAGATTTGTTGCCTTTGTAATAGCTCCTTTTAATTTGGCCCACTGTTGTTCTACTTCATCCATTTTCTCCCAGTCTTCCAGTTCTTCCTCCATGTACGTCACCATTTTGACAAAGTTAGTATTTTTTAAATTCAAAACTCAGGTCTTTGTGTGACTTCTCTGTATCCTATTTACAAAAATGAACCCTACCGTTTGATGATCTCTGAGGCTCAGGGCAGCCCTTATACAAACATCAGAGACATTATCCCCATTAGTGAGCACTAGATCAAGTTCCACACCCTCTCTTGTGGGTTCCATTACCGTTTGTTTGAACAGAGCCCCTTGAAGGACATCCACTATCTCACTACTTCTTGCAGATTCCAAAGAATGGATACTCCAATCTACGTCTGGCGGATTAAAATCTCCAAGGAGAAACATTTCACCCTTCTTTCCCACCTTTTGCATGTCTTCGATGAGTTCTCTGTCCAGTTCTTCTGTTTGAGCTGGAGGTCTATAGCTCATACCAGTAAAAATGGAAGCACCATCTTCTTTTTTTAGTTCGGTCCATAATGCTTCTTCTGTACCCCATGTCCCTTGCATTTCAGTTGCTTGGATATTGTTTTTGACATAAAGAGCAACTCCTCTACCTTTTCTGACCTCTCTGTCTTTTCTTAATAAGTCCAGAAGATTACAATGTTGCTCTGTCTTCCTTATCTAAGCAGATGCCCCCTATTAAAAAGTGCTCTGTTTGGAATAGCGCAATGTACTGAGAAGCAAGGAAGCCGGGGTTCAAATCCTGTTTCTCCCACTGATGCTGCTTGTGACCTTGGGCAAGTCATTTGATCTCCTGTTGCCCTAGGTACCCACCTGGACTGTAAGCTCTTCAGGGCAGAGAAATATTTACCATTTTACAGTACTGTGTATATCCAACAAAAATAAGTATTGTTATTATATGGACTGTTTGATGATGTTGCGATAATATTAATTCATAATATAACATCACTAATACCATGAGCCATGCAAAGAAGCAGTGCATTTAACCCCAGTATAAGTTGAGCATAGCCATCATAGTACACGCCGCCTGCAACTTTGGCATTTTCTCTCAGTATTGTGAGTACCAACTGTAACAAACTTCCAGTTAGGCAGAGAGGCCTAAAGGGAATTCCTGCCAGGCATAGTTCAATTTGATCATTGTTTGCCACATATTAGGCACTGCTCTTCATACCTACTAAAATACCAGGACTCCTGCTACTTTTCAAGTCAGTTTTGTTCAGACAGGGGATGTATACTCTCTCTTTGAAAACAGAGCCCAACGGGCTACATGCATTGCTCATGCCCCTCTGTTCCAAGCAGAGCATTTTTAAATAAGGGGCGGCTGCTTATGAAAGGAAGACGGAACCACATTGCAATCTTCTAGGCTGTTCAAACTGGACTCTATTGCTAAGTTATTACTGTCGTATTATGATTTTAAAATGTCATTGACCTTTGAGTTTTATTTTTTATTTATTTTTATTATTATTAATTGTCTTATGGTTTGGAAATGTCATTGGCCTTTCAGTTTTATTAATTTTTTATTATTAATTGTATTACAGTTTTAAAATGTCATTGGCTTTCAGATTTTTTCATGCCCAATAGCCTCTCTCATGCCTTTGAACAGATATCAAGGAATTTTGCTAGAGAGTTGCTGATAGAGTCCAAAATATGTTAAATGGATTTTCAAGGGCTGAAAATGTTGAACACGCAAACAAAACACAGAAACAGCAAAGAAAAATGCTGAAATCTATGAGGACATACTGAAGATATGGAGGATATATTTGCAATAGAAGTAGAAGCGAATTATCGCATTAGCAACTTGTTACGTTTACCGCTTGTGGGATGGCCCCGCGAGCGGTTTCACTCACCCTGACACCGCCATCTGAAGACTGCCGTCCAATGCGGCAGGGAAACGCCACCGCTCCTGCTCCCTTCCTAGGTGCGTGGGCACAGCACGCGCCAAGCTATAAAGGTCCCACAGTGGGAACTCTTGTTCTCAACGCCCTCAGATGATGTCACACAGCCTGGTATTTAAACCCTGGCCGTGCAACACAGGATTGCTTCAGTAAAGATCACCTGATGGTCTTTAAACCTTGCTTCAGTCTTCAGCCTAAAATTACTCCACATCCATCTTCAGTTTCAGCCTCAGCCTCATCTGGTCTCTAGCTTTGTCCGGCTCTTCGGATCTGACCGTAGTCACAGTTTCCAGGATTTATCATAGCTTGGTTCATGTAAAGACTAATTTGCCCACTGTTGTTGCAGACCTTAGGGCTCTGACCATGAGTTTGTATCAACTGCGCCACGGTCCATAGGGGCTCACACTCACATGGCTCGCAACACAACTAAATTATATAAGAACATAAGATTGCCAGATTAGATCATACCAAAGGTCCATCAAACCCAGTATCCTGTTTCCAACAGTGGCCAATCCAAGTACCTGGCAGGATCCCAAGTGGTATACAGATTCCAAGGGATAAGAAGTGGTTTTCTCCAAGTCCACCTTAATAATGATTTATGGACTTTTCTTCCAGGAACTTGTTCAAACCTTTTTTAAACCCAGCTACCATAATAGCTTTTACCATATCCTCTGGCAGTGAATTCCAGAGTTTAATTATGTGTTGAGTAGAAAAATATTTTTGTCTATTTGTCTTACATGCACTACCTAGTAACTTTATTGCATGTCGCCTAGCCTTTATACTTTTTGGAAAAGTAAACAACCAATTTGCATTTACCCGTTCCACTCCATTCATTATTTTATAAAGTGACACTGAGGCATATTCTCTGTTTTATTCTTCTTTTCCTAATAATTCCTAGCATTCTATTTACTTTATTTTTTATTATTTACAGTACAATTAGGAGTTTCTTCATCTGACACTCAATTAAATGCCAACCTAAAGAGAAGTCTTTAGCAACCCTTTAAATGTCTTAATATAAGTCATTAAATGCAGTACTTGTGGAACTGAATTCCAGGAACTGGCACTGCAGTTGAGAAGGCACAATCCCTTCTCTATGCCAATTGAGCCTGGCCAATCGTGTGAACATCTAGCAGCCCTTTACGAGAGGACCACAGAGCTTGAGAAGGATTGTAGATAAGAAGTATGAAGTAGAGTTCTATTCTCTGTTTTCTATCTTTTAACCAATTCTCATTTCACAATAGAAAATTGCCTCCTATCCCATGACTTTTTAATTTCCTCAAGTCTCTTATGAGGAACTTTGTCAAATGCGATCTGAAAATCTAGGTATACTATATCAATTGTCCCACCTTTAACGATGCCTTCAAAAAAATATAGCAGATTCATGAAGCATGACTTTTCTTCGCTAAATCCATGTTGGCTTTGTCCCATTAAATTATGGTTATCTATAAGTTCAGTAATTTTGTTCTTTATAATAGTTTCAACCATTTTCCCCTGCATTGATGTCAGGCCAACAGTCTGTAGTTTCCTGGATCACCCCTGGAACCCTTTTAAAAAAACTTGCATTACATTGGCCACCCTCCAATCTTCAGGTAGAAGCTGATTTTAATGATAGTTTACAGATTACTAATAGTAGGTGTGCAAGTTTATTTTTCAGTTTTTGCAGCATTCTGGAATGTATACCATCTGGTCTAGGTGATTTGCTACTCTTTAGCTAGGAAACTATTCAGGGATGCATACATTCAAATGGAAGAAAAAATAGGAAATACAGTAAAACAGGGGGGGGGCACCACATTTTTTTTTTTTAGATATGTTAGTGATAGAAAGAATTGCAAAAGTGGCATTGAGAGACTCAGAGGTGTAGGAGAAGTATATGTTGAAGCTGATGAGAAAAAGCAAAATTGCTTAACAAATACTTCTGTGGAAGGGCCTGAAGCAGGATCACATAAAATGTACACATATACAATTAGAAGTGAGTTAAGACTCAATTTTCAGAATAGTATTTGTGAGGAGCTAAATAACTTAAAGTAGATAAGGTGATGGAGTCAGATGGGATACATGCGAGGGTATTACGGGAACTTAGGGTATTACGGGAACTCTTTCCCAAGAAAGAGATCTAGGCGTCATAGTAGATAACACATTGAAATCGTAAGTTCAGTGTGCTGCGGCAGTCAAAAAAGCAAACAGAATGTTGAGAATTATTAGAAAGGGAATGGTGAATAAAACGGAAAATGTCATAATGCCTCTGCATCGCTCCATGGTGATACTGCACCTTGAATACTGTGTACAATTATGGTTGCCGCATCTAAAAAAAGATATAGTTGCGATGGAGAAGGTACAGAGAAGGGTAACCAAAATGATAAAGGGGATGGAACAGCTCCTCTATGAGGAAAGACTAAAGAGGTTAGGACTTTTCAGCTTGGAGAAGAGACAGCTGAGGGGGGATATGATAGAGGTGTTTAAAATCATGAGAGGTCTAGAATGGGTAAATGTGAATCAGTTATTTACTCTTTTGGATAATAGAAGGTGTACGGGGCACTCCATGAAGTTAGCATGTGGCACATTTAAAACTAATCGGAGAAAGTTCTTTTTCACTCAACGCACAATTAAACTCTGGAATTTGTTGCCAGGGGATGTGGTCAGTGCAGATGGTGTAGCTGGTTTAAAAAAAGGATTGGATAAGTTCTTGGAGGAGAAGTCCATTACCTGCTATTAATTAAACTGACTTAGAAAATAGCCACTGCTATTACTAGCAACAGTAACATGGGATAGACTTTGTTTTTGGGAACTTGCCAGGTTCTTATGGCCTGGATTGGCCACTGTTAGAGACAGGATGCTGGGGTTGATGGACCCTTGGTCTGACCCAGTATGGCATGTTCTTATGTTTTTAATACTGGCTGACACTTTCGATGCTTTAGAGTTGGAAGTAGTTCCGGGGGACTGAAAATGGGTAGATGTGGAAGGAAAATGGAGTCTGGGAACAACAGGCCAGTTAGTCTGACTTCTGTGGTGAGCAAATAAATGGAATTTCAAGATCTGAGGCAGCATAATTTTACTAGAGGTAAATCATGTCAGATGAATCTGATCAATTTCTGTGATTGGATGACCAGAGAGTTAGATCAAGGGAGATTGCTATATGTAGTATAGTTGGATGTCAGTAAGGCTTTTGACACAGTTCTGCACAGGAGACAAATAAATTGAGCACCTTTGGTATGGAAACTAGAGTAATTGACTGGATTAAAAACTGGCTGAGTGGGAGGTGACAAAGGTAGTAGTAAATGGAGTGTACTCTGGAGGGGGTGTTACTTGTGTGTCTCAAGGATCAGTCCTTGGACTGGTTCTTTTCAACATTTTTGTGAGCAACATAGCAGAAGGAGTGTTGGGAAAGGTTTGTTTTTTCACCGATACCAAAATCTGCAACAGGGTAGACAGCCAGGAAGGTGTGGAAATCATGAGAAGGGATCTAGTGAAGCTCAAGGAATGGTCTAGAGACTGGCAACTAAGATTTAATGCTGAAATATGCAGAATAATGCATTTGGGCTGCAAAAACCCAAGGAAGAGGTACCGTGTCAGAGGAAAAATTCTTCTAAGTACAAAAGAGGAGCAGATCTGGGGGTGATTGTAACTGATGATTTTAAGGTGGCCAAACAGGTAGATAAAGTGATGGCAAAATCCAGAAAGATGCTTGGCTAAATAGGGAGAGGATTGGTCAGCAGAAAAAGGGAGGTGATATTGCCCCTGGTGAGATCTCATTTGGAATACTGTGTAAAATTCTACTTTATACATTGGCTATGTCTGTTATTTGAAAATTCAATACAAAATATTTAACTAAAAAATTCTGGAGACCGCACCTTCAAAAAAATATAAACAGGATGGTGTCAGTCCAGGGGGTAGCTACTAAAATGGTCAGTGGTCTTCGTTCTAAAGCATATGGGGATAGACTTAAAGATCTAAACATGTATGCCCTAGAGGAAAGGTGAGATAGAGGAGATATGATAGAGACATTCAAATATCTCAAAGGTTTCCATGCACAGGAGGTGAACCTTTTGCAATGGAAAGGAGGCTCTAGTATGAGGAGTCATAAGATGAGGTTGAAAGGGGGTAGACTAAGGAATAATCTTAGGAAATATGTATTTACAGAGAGGGTAGTGGATGTGTGAATAGCTCCCAGTGGAAGTGGTAGAAAAACAGTATCTGAATTCAAGAAGGCATGGGATAAATACAGATGATCTCTAAAGAATTGATGGGAATGTATAATACTAAATTAATTGGATGGATGAGCAGACAAGATAGGCCATATTGTCTTTTTCTGCCATCATGCTTCTATGTTTCCTGTTACATCAAGGTGATGGTTTCCTCCCGGGTGACCTTGCTCCTCTAAAGCAGGACAAGAGCTGCTAGACTGGAACTAGGACTGCTCTACTATGTCCCTTAAGATCTCCTCTATATACCTTTCTGTCTGCCTCAGCAACTTTAGGTCTGCCACTCTGTCCTCTCCGACAGACAGGAGCTCTTTGCACCGCGTGCACACATAAAACCTCTCACCAATAGATAGATGATAATCATACATTTGGCACTTGGTGCAAAAGACTGGATAACCTACATGCTGCTGCTATATCATTTTTTTATCCTCAAAATGGATTAATCACATTGAAGCTAATGAATTGAGATATGCTGATGTTCGTATACATGTTAATGCATGATAAAATAGCAAATAATATGCTCTATTCCTTTTGTGAAATTTTGTGTATTTGCCTATTCATCAGGTTACTTAGTAATGCGAGCATCAACACAAATTCTGTGAATATAATCAATGAGCTGCATAATTATGTAGAACAGCTCATTACCTATATTTGCATAATTAAATAACATGTATTAAAATGTGCAAGGGTACACGCACAGTCATTCTGAGAAACTTCTCTATACCTCAGGAAGACATACTTAAGTTTTTCTGTGATAATGGCCATGTTATTGTATGCAATTTAACATTCACTATTTACCTCAGAACTCATCTGCATGTGCTTAACATGGACCATTAATTAATGCACAGTAATGGCCTATGTTATCATAGCTTAGTGCATCGGGTTCTTTCTTGGTAGCATCTCACCTCGTACAAAATCCTTAGTACATCATGAAATTATTATTGGATATATTAGAAACCCTCTTCTGTTTTTCCTTGGGTTGTGCAACTGCACAGCTCTGAGAAGATCATAAGAGTCCCATGTGGCAGATCTTAGCTACTCCATACAGCTATACAAGAGAGAAACACCTGGTACTCACTACTACAGAAGGTTTTTTTCCCCCAAAGGTGTAGGACTCCAACAGTAATTGTGGTTGACTGCTCACTGGGGTAGCAAGCTTTTTTGTACTACTTACACTGAGAGACTGTTCAATTGGCACTGTCTTTGAATACTATCAATCACAAAGAATAGGAAGGGACCTCAACTCCTTTAGCCGGCCTGCAGTACAGTTGGCACACTCCCAGGAGCTCCAATGGTTTTATTTATTTTTACAGAGCTGATGTTCAACAAATCCATTTGACTTGCCAGAGTGAATGACAAATCTTATCTACAATCAAATGCTTTTAAATCCTTTACCTGGCAAGAGGTTAACTCATGTGCACGTGTCACTATTGCTGGTACATCAGTGTAGAAACCATATGTAAACTGATTTATATCTCTGAATGTTTGAGTAACAGACCCTATGGTTCCGTTACCAGTAAACCATGGGTAAACTATTTTCTTCAGCTAGAGATAGTGCAGTTAGAGGAAATAATTAGGGGAGGATCCATTTGGTACTGCCCCTCCCTTTCAGGATGCTGGGATGGACATCCCCCATCTGTGAGTTTATACGTAGCTCTCTACCAAGAGCTGGCGGGGAAATATTAGTTTGGAGTTTTGGAGGAGGTTGGAGGGTTTTTTGCTCTGTTAGGATTTTGGCCTACTTGGAGGCCTGGGCTCCACTTTGCCTGGGGATCTCTGGACTAGACCGGGGACTCCACTCCTGCAGCCAAGTCCATAGTTGGCTGCAGGAGTAGAATACCTAAACAAAAACCAGCAAAGACATCAACCCCAGTCAACCAAACACCTTTCTCACCAATGAAGTTAGAGATCTTGGTATCACCCTCGACTCAGAACTCAACATGAAAAAACACATCAACCTAACAATCAAAGAAGGCTTTTATAAACTCCAAGTCCTCAAAAAACTCAAACCACTACTATTCCACCATGATTACCGCACAGTACTACAATCCCTCATACTCTCCAAGTTGGACTACTGTAACTCCCTCCTTCTCGGACTTCCTGCCTCCTCCACAAAACCTCTCAAGCTGCTGCAAAACACAGCAGCCAGATCTCTCACAAACACCAACCGTTCATCACACATCACCCCATTCTAAAAGAACTCCACTGGCTCCCCATAACACACAGATTACAATACAAAATCCTCACCCTCCTGCACAAAACCATCAACAACGGAAAAATCAATTGGTCTAAAGACCCTCCCCAACCCCACAACTGCCAGAGAAACCTGCGATCCCAAAACACAGGCCTGCTTGCCATCCCCCCCACAAAACTAGCGCACCTTACCTCCACCAGATAACGTACCTTCACAGTAGCTGGCCCCACCCTCTGGAACAAGCTACCCTCCCAACTCAGACTGGAACCCTCCATCCAATCGTTCAAAAAGCAATTGAAAACATGGCTATTCCATAAAGCCTACCAACACACATACTAATCCCCCCCAACCCCTCCACTCCCTTCTTGCTCCACTTCATACAATGTCTCCATGTTTCATTATTAAGACACCTTAACCTTCCAGTTAAAACTGCTACATGCCATTCTGTATATATTGTATCTGTGATACCCTATTGTATATATTGTAAATACTGCATCGGTTAATGAGGCACCCTAGCCCAGTTCTAAAATTGAAATATCAGTAACCATCCCTTAATATTTATCGTTATATTTGTTTAATGTTCACCCACTAAGGTGTAATGCTATATAAGTTCTAATGTTCCCCATTAAGGTTAATGTTACAATGTATAAATAGTACGACTCCCCTGTCATATTATTCCAACTGTTATAATGTGAACCGATGTGATGTACTCCAACGAATGTCGGTATATAAAAGCAAATAAATAAAATAAATAAAAATAGTTGCAGGGCAGTTGGCTTGGGTTGTGTTTTGGGTTTTTACCTTTTTTTGTATAAGAGGACTGACCCCAGGGTGTTGCTTGGAGAGAGGTCTTGGTTGAAGCCTCTCTTTGGGGGGGGGAGGGGGGGGCCCTGGGTAGGGAAGACCTGCCTTGCTTTTACCTGCACTGGAAACAGAGGAACCATGGTGACCCAAGGCAGTGTCCTCTGGAGTTGCTTCTAAGTTGGGGAAGAAGAGATTTTTGGTTGCTGCCCAGGAGGAAGAGTTTTGCCCCCTTTCCTGCCTGGACGTGGAACCAATGGAGTAGCTTATTTCCAAATAGATCCCTCCCATCTGGGATCCTGAAAGGACAGAATTATAAAGAAGAACACATTCTAACTGCAAGTAACAACAGAGTTAAGAACATTGAAGACCCCCTATCCAGAGTCTTCACCTGCTGGGGAGAGAGAGAGTTTGTCTCTCTGTGCAGTGACTGATTTTTCCAAGTTCTTCCAGTTTTGGAAGGGATTTCTCCTCTTCCAACAAGGATCCCCTGCCCATCTGGGGATTCCACTTATCTACACCTTGGAGGGTGGAAATTCTCTTTATCCGGGATTAGAGACCTGTGCACAGATTGAGGGAAGAAACCATAACTGAAAAGCCACTGTGATGCTGAGGACTCTGTTAATTGTGCCAGTTTCCAATTATAAATCATCTTCAGTAAAGACTTTACATTTTGGACACAAGCAAAATGTCACCATTGTTTTATTGGTACTATTGCCCATAGTGAAATAAAAGGATAGAATTCCCCTCTCCCAGGGACACCGATCAGAGAGGAAGGCACCCCCAGCACGCTGGACCCTGAAAGGAAAACCTTTCACCCCATCCAACCATGAATCCAGGCTCTGGAAGTAAGAGACTGTGTTCAAGCTAGCCTGCTGAGGTTCCATCCCCAAAGAGACAGTACAAATTATTTTATGGCCCCACTGGGTTGCAGTCTGCACCTGGGGATAGGGTTATAGTTGCATACATTCAAACCTACTTGAGTAAATTTGAATTTCTTCAAAAAATTGGTCAGATTTAAACTGGGTTGAAGAGGACTCTGATTATGCAAGTAGGCTTGAGTCAAATATTTCCAGATTGAGACCAGGATACTTCAGTTCATGTATATATGATCTGTCTGGGTTTTATGCAATGTTCACATTTGGATTTCTTCTTTACCTTCCTGATCCTGCTCTGTATATGACAAGCTTTCTGTAGTCAAGCCCGTCTATGTAGGGGAATAGCCTAGTGTTGTGAAGCAAGGAAGTCAGGGTTCAAATCCCCTGGTTGCTCCTTGTGACCTTGGTCAATTCACTTCCCCCTCCAGTACCTCAGGTACAAACTTAGGGCCAGAATGACTAAGGCTTTTCTGCCATTCTGTGTCTGTGGGAAAAATGCTTAGGGGTAGATTTTCAAAGGGTTACACGCGTAAGATACGCACATAACCCCCGAAAACCTACTCCTGCGCGCGCCGAGCCTATTTTGCATAGGCTCGGCATCGCACGCAAGCCCCAGGGCACGCGTATGTCCCGGGGCTTCAAAAAATGGGCAATCTGTGGGCGAGGCCACGGTCCAGGGGCGTGGCAGAGTGCCCCGACACAGCGGCAGGCATAACTCTATGAAACAAGGTGGGAGGGGGGGATTTAGGTAGGGCTGGGGGGTGGGTTAGATAGGGGAAGGGAGGGAAAGGTGGGGGGGACCAAAAAAAAAAAAGTTCCCTTCAAGGCCGCTCCGATTTCGGAGCGGCCTTGAAGGGAACGGGGAAAGCCATCGGGGCTCCCCTAGGGCTTGGCGTGTGCAAGGTGCACAAGTGTGCACCCCCTTGCGTGCGCCGACCCCGGATTTTATAACATGAGCGCGGCATGTTATAAAATCCGGTGTACATTTGTGCGCGCCGGGTAGCAGGCACAAATGTACCCCGCGCATGCAAAATTTAAAATCGGCCCCTTAGATTGTAAGCCCTCAGGAAATGCCTGTTGTACTTGAATGCAGTCTGCTTTGAAGTGTCACAAAAGGCAAAATCATATGAGTGCTGCTTTCCTTTTTGCCTTGTCCCTACTGTGGGTGAACGGAATTAAGTCTCTCCTCCATGCTGAACAAAAGTGCCAATTTGACTTTGAGGTACTGGCAATGGAGAGAAACCCTACAGAACAGGACGATGTTTCCTTACAGAGTCTCATCCTTTCTCTTTAATTTACCATTACAATCATGTTCGTACTCTTCTTTAGCTACAACTGAACTTGTTCTGTGTCCTCTGCTCATAATATAATCTTCTCAACATAACTGGGCTAATTTTTAAACTCCCCGTGGTGCCACTGGAGTTTCCTTTTAAACATTTGTAGAAGCAATGTGGGTACTTGGGTATCTGTACGCTTCAAAGTACCTGCAGGGATTCAAGAATGAAATCCTTGTGTATACGTTTTTGATGTCCCTCCATCCCGCCCCCCTCCCCCCCAACTTGTTTTTGGTGTGAATAAAAGCACACACACTCTCACACAGTGCACAATTGTTCACTGCTTTCATGGAGGAGGAAGGGAAATTTGCAAAGTGTGATCTTACATGGGCAAACTTGTTATTTACGCATGTGGAAACCTTTGAAAACCGCCACCCACACCATCATCTCAATATCACCTTTTATTTATAAACCACTTTCTCACTAAAATCATGCCCAGTGTGGTTAACAACCAGGCATAAAACAATGCATAATAAATTAATTTCAATTACACAATTATCAATGGTTAAAATATTGTAATTTCCAGGGAAGCTCATTTTAAAGGACATGCACGCATGCCCATATATTGGTGTGCATGGCCATGCATGTACCATATGCAAGTGTGTCATATATGCGCGGATTGTAAGATACACATAATTCTTCCCTGCGACATTCGTGCGTATGTAAAACATATTTGTGAATAGATATTCAAGTTAGCCAGGTAAGTTCCGGTATATCTAAGTGGCAGATATACTGGATAAGTGGCTGCCCCTTAGCCAGAGGGAGACTGATTTTCAAATTGCACTTAGCTAATTAAGTCGGACTTATCTGGCTAAGTGGCGGCTGCTGAATATCCAGCTATGTTCAGTGGCTGCCACTTAGCTGGATAAGTCACTTATCCAGCTAAGTTTTTAGCTGGATACTTGTGGGTGGGTAGTGGGCATAATGGGGCGGCACCACTTAGCCAGATAAGTTATCCGGCTAAGTAGCGATATTGCCTGGGTCTCTATACTGCAAGCAATGGATAGGTGAATAATATATCAGCTGCCCTCTACTTTAAGATCCTCAAAAGGATCTTAAAGTAGCACGGTATTTTAAAAATAACCCTTGTTCACCCCGTTTACTTTCAGAGGCTGCTGAGCACTAGCCAAGTTGTTGAATCTTCTGAAAAAAATGCATGCATTTGTGCTGTGGGGAGCAGATTTCACCAAACAAAAGCAGTCCACACCAAAGACTGTGCTCCAAAACAGAAAAAATAATTACTGAAACCCCCCCCCCCCCAGTAGTCCAGCAGAGACAGAATCACACAACTGTCCAAAGAAATCAGGATAAAAAATACGGTACAGTTTCTTCCCGAATGTCAACAAGGACAGTTCCACAATACTCGGATCCCAGGAAATCCCATCAAGGCTTTTACCTCTGCAGCCCCACACAGTAAAATTTGCAGAATCTCCTTGTTTCACCCTCAGTTAGTCACACTTGTCTGGCTTGCCCAGGTCAGATATTCTTCCTGCTCTCTGGTGCTAAACATCTTTCTGAGTTGGCCCCTACTCATTGCAAGAGAGAATCCTTCTCTTGCCCTGAATCAACACTGGAACCACAAGACAGGAAACAGCTCCTGCTGCCTTCCCTAGCCCCCAGCAAAAAAAAAACCTTACACAAACCAACCCAGACCCCTTCTGGCTCCAGGCTAGGACTCTTCCCAGAGCCTCGTGGACACCCCATATATATTCTCAAACTGCACATCCCTATTAGGGGATGAGCTCTCCTATCACTCACAATACCACTAATACCTCTGAACCTCCCACTGCTGGAGAATGCTTCATTTTACGAAATGGTACCACCCAGTGATCCCAGTTAGGGTCACATAAAGGTAACCAGTGCAGATTAAATAAAATTGGAATTAATCTGTCAAGCCATCTAGTCCCCTGCTTGACGGACCGATGTCTGGGGCAGGCACAATATGTGCGTGCAGCCAACGATGGCTTAGAAAGGATGTTCATTAGGGTCTAGATGGGCGGAGTACAGAGAGAATTCCATGAGACAAAGAAGCTTGGGGGGCGGGGCTTGGGGGGGGTGAGCTGCTATTGGGGACAGCACAAAAGATTTTAAAAAACACCAGAGCTAGAGAAATCCCCTCTGCAGCAGCGGATGTCCTAGCAGCAGTTCCCACCCTCCCACCCCATCAACAAGGGAGTAGGAAAGAATTAGACAATCGCAGCACAAGCAGGGTGACCAGACGATAAAAAGAGGCAAAGCCAAAGGAGCCCACAACGTGAGTTAGCGCCAGACAGCGATGGAGCCCAGCTAATTAAGTTTGACGGTATCTCCCCTCACTTCAAGGGTGGGGGTCATCTAAACTAGAAGACAGCAAGCAACAAGTCGGGGTCCCAGATTTCTACGGAATGGAGCCCCAGCCAAGTCATGTGCCAACCTGCACCATTTTAAGGCTTCAATGGCCGGGATTTTCAAAAGATTTGGAGCAAAAGAAACAGCAGACAGAATAAATTGAGCCTGGCCACCCTGCATGATAGATAGTCAGGCACAGTTAAGAGTTTATAAGTTTGAGTTATAGCAGAATGCATTTGTTAATACCTCTGTTAGGTTCTATGATAATTGTGTGGTTAACTGAAAGCTTGTGCTGTGGCCATAATTGCCCATATAAAGTTGTTCTTGTGATCGAACGAGTTTGGTGTCTTTCATTATAATGAATGTGGGGCAACACAATGTATGTGTTTGGGGGGAGCAGGCTTGCACCTGCACATACTGTGAGTTTGTCAGCAGACAGGCAGCAAATGTTTGCACCAGTTGAACATTTCTTAAAAGTTTTATTTTGGAGATCCATGGAGAGCAAACTGCAGTGATCAAGATGGGAAAATATGAAAGCATAGATTATCATTAAAAAGGCAGCTTTATCAATGGATGGACAAAGGTGTTGCTTTAAAGCTAACTTTACAAAAAAAAAAAAGCCAATTTGGCTATTGCCTTCATATGAATCCAAAATAATACCCAGGCTCCATACTTGGGAACTGAAATGCATAGGGAATTCATGCGAAATCACAGACTTATCCAACTCAGCCATAGGCTTCTTACTCACCACAGTACCTCGGTCTTACTAAGGATAATTTGTAGCTTAAAATGCTTTGTTCTTGAAAAGATTTTAGTCAGAAAGAGGTTCATATGAGAAATAACACTCTTGGGATCGGTCCAAATTAACCCAAAACTGGATATTCTTGCATTATTTCTTCCAACAATCTCAGATAAACATTATAAGGAGAGTCAAGAAGACTGAGCCCTGTGGAACCCTGCAACCCACTTCCCCTAATGTAACTTCCTGCAATCTCCCTAATAAAAAAAAGAAAATCTAGTACCTGGCCCCTGCTGCCCAGACCATATGGTCTGCATTAATCAATTATCTCTGTTGCCTTGAATCGAGACGTATAGAGGTGCATTTTCAAAGGCTTAGTAGGAAGTATGTGGGTAAAATTGGGGGTTGTGAAGGTAAGACTGACCTTTCAATTGGCTAAAAGTTCATGTGTATTTCCACAACCAGTGCAGTTTTAGCTGCACTAAAAAGAGGTGTTCTGGGGGTGGGTATAACTGGTCGGGGCAAAAATACTGTAGCAAGGCCGTGGAGGAATGCAACAGAATAAAAATTAAACATTTATTTTTTTAAAAAGAAAGTAAAGAAAAAAAGAAAAAAGAAATTACTATTGGAGGGTGGGGTATTTTGGGGATTATTGATGAAATTTTAAATCATGCATGTATAAGCTTTAAAATACACCTAGCGCATGTATGTGTGCTCCTAATTTTAAGCCGATACTCCAGAAAATGTACTTCATGTCATGGAACCTGCCCGCGGGTTTCCCCCGCGAGCAGGCACTGCTCACTTCTTTGTTGCTTTTGCCGACGTGGCTGGTGCCGCCCACGTTGGGCCTGTCAGCGTGGCTGGAGCCGCGGTCTCGCCTTGCTCACGCGTCCAGAGGCCGCCCACCTAGCCTCCCCTTCACCGCAGTGAACCACGGACTTCTGCCCCTCTTCGTGGCTGGGAGCCGCCGCCGGCATCATCGTGATCTTCGCAGCCTGGAGACCGCATCCCCAGGTTGGAGTAGTGTCTGGAGCTGCCCCCGGGGCCTCCTGCAGCGGCTGGAGCCGCTGCCGTCATCGGGCCTGCTTCTCAGGCCAGCCCTGCTCCTTACGCGACGTTGATGCTGTGCAGGCCACTGTCCACGGTCCTGTACAGCCAGCTTCCTGTTCTTAGGCGCTGGCGTGCGCCTCTCTACAGGATTTAAAGGGCCAGCCACAGGAAGTGTGGCTGACCCCACCTAAGGATGGACTTCCTGCTCTAGCCCTATAAAAGGGCTGTCTTCAGTCAGTCTTCGCCTTGCATCGGAGTTACTTCACTCTGGAGGCTCCTGCCTGCCAGAGCTCCGTCAGGTCTTCTATCTTCTCCATGGAGTTCCTCGTCTCGTTTGTTCCTCGTCATGCCATGTCTTCGTGCCTGAGGTCCTCGTCCAGGTGTCCTGGTGTTTCGTCTCCTGGTGTCCTGCCCTCCTAGGTGTTCACGTCAGCGCTCTGAAGCCTTCTGGTCCTGTCGGTCCTGCTCCCTCGGATGACGCCTTTCCCGGGTTGGAGAGGCCTGCAGGTGGACTGGTGCCCTGTGCTCCTGAGCAGTCTCATCCTGCCAGCCGTGTTTGTGCTTTGGATGACATCGGCTTCATCATCGGAGTCCCACCTCGACTGGATCCTTCCCTGTGCTTGTCCCGTTCTCAGCGTGGTCCGTGACCAGCCTCTTCGGGCTGTGTAGGGCGAGCAGTGGGACAGGGTGGTCCGCAACCAGTCTCGTGGCTGCACTGAGTAGGGCGCCCTGAGAGACAGTGCCAATGTCCTCCTGCCTTGCGTCTTGTCTTGTTTGGATTTCAAGTTCCTCGTCATGTCTGCACTTCAGAGTCTTGTCCCTGATGCCGTTGCATCGACCAACCGGTCCGTGATGTCTTCGCATCAGCCCTGATGTTATGTCTTCCATAGTCCTGGTGTCACGTCTTCACCTTCGTCACAGTGTCACGTCTTCATGTCAAGGCCCGTCTGCCCTCATCCTCAGGCCAGGCCTGCTGCTCCATGCCATTCCTAGCGGCAGGTCCGAAAGGGCTCGGAATAGTCGGAGGACCATTCACATTCCAGCATCATCCTGTTGTTGGCCTTGGGAGCTTGCAGGCCTGGCAGAGGGTAAGACCGTCTGCCATAGTGGAACACGCCGTCAACCCTCGGTTCGGTCCTGGATCCGTCTGGGGTCGGGCTGAGGCCCAAGGGCACACTAAACACCCCCTCCTAACAGAATGCAAGGCCTCTCGAGGCCCCTCACGTAACACTTCACATATCTTTCTTAAGAAATTGTGGGCTTTAACGTGCGCAGGTAAGCAGATTTTTAAACATGTTCGTGCGGGGGGCGGTCCCAGTTTTTCCCATTAATCCGCCAGTTTGCCCAGTCAATCTCGAGGTAATCCAGACCCCTTTGGTTCCTCATCCTGCACTCCCCCCCCCCCCCCCCCCAGTTGACTCTGACCACTCTCCCTGTTGCACAAGCCCTAAAATGCAAATTCTGCAAACTTGCTCCTTCTCAGGAGGAGAAGTAAATATACGCGACTAACAAACCACCGGCGCACCATGGCCACCAGTTTTAACTGCTGGCCCTGCCCCGGAATGCCCATTTCTACCCCTCTTTTCTTTACTTGCGCTCATGTATGTACATGCGTAATTTCCGGTTTTTAAAATGCGTGTCGCTTGCACAGGGCCCAGGTACTCACATGTATGGGCTTTTTAGTGCGAGCAACGCTTTTAAAATTCAGTCCACACTTTTTATCTGTATAAATACTCAATCTTCAAACAAAAACTGTATTAGGTAGTTTGTTCCTGCAGATCAGGGAGGTTTGTGCAGGTTAGATGGCTTACTGACAATTTACCCAATTAAGGGCCAGATTTTAAAAAGCTTTTACACGCTTAGGGGGTCATTTTCAAAGGAGTTACGCATGTAAATGTGACATACTATCGTAGCAATTTTCAAAAGCTATTTACTCGAGTAAAGTGCACTTACTTGAGTAAATCCTATGGACAATTCAATGGCATATATTGTAGCAATTTTGAAAAGCCCACTTACTTGAGTAAGGTGTATTTACTTGAGCAAAAACCAGTTTTGCTCGAGTAAATGCTTTTTAAAATCTACCCCTTATAATCTAGTTTTACACATGTAAATGTACTTTAGCCATGTAAGTGGGCTTTTGAAAATTACTACAAATATATGCCACTGAATTGTCCATAGGATTTACCTGCATAAATGCACTTTATATACATAAATAGCTTTTGAAAATTGCTACAATACAAGCCATTGAATTTTCAATAGGTTTTACATGTGTAAGTGCATTTTACGCAGGTAAATGGCTTTTGAAAATTGCTACAATAGTTATCACATTTACATGTGTAACTCCTTTTAAAATTACCTGCTTAGTGCATATTTTCAAAAACTTACACAAATATAAGTGGGTTTGCTTGCTTTACTGCAGTCAAAGTAGTTTTGTACAATGATTCATTATCTTTGTTGATCCTGGTCAATTTAATATATCAACCCACCAATATAGGCCAAGATGACACTGTTGTTGGGTTCTAATTAGACTTTTCAATAAGCATTTCTTTAAAATTTCTAGTGAGTATCAACATTGGATATATCTGAAATTTCTTCAACAATAGCTCAAATTTTCTATCAAAAAACAAACTAGAATTCAAGGTTTACTGGTGTATATCCTGAAGCAGTATATGCACTTTGGAAAAATCACCAATTTAAAAACCCCATCCAACCAACACTCTTTTTTCCCTCAAGCACACAGTAGTATCTCCTCCTCCTCCTGGTGGATCTCTGGATGAGCATGGCCCTAGCAAAGAGCTTCCGCATGGGGCGAGGATCCAGCAAAGGCCAGAGGTCAACCAGGAGTGGAAAAAACACGAATGCCACAAGAAAATGACAGAGCTAATTTCAATTGCTAAACTTTATTTTTTCTCCCTAATAGGTGTACAGTACTGTACCTAAGAGCTACACATTAGCTATTATGGTATTCTAGTGCCAGGTTGTTGGGATAACAAGACATAATGTGATCAGACATGAATGTTTCCTTGAAGAACTGCAGAGCCGAGTCCTTTTAGTTCGGCTTCATGTGATGTTACAGAAAAACAATGCGGCATGTTGCCCAAAGCTGTCAGCTCATGTATGTCATTTATGTAATGCCTGCAGCCCGACGAACACATTGATCACCTGAGCTAGAGAGATTTCAAGTAATGTAATTCTGAAACTTATCAAAATTATATTTGCATGAAACACATAATATATACAGCAGATAAAAGCTGCTGAAATACAATGCTGTTATCAAGATGATAACGTTAATTATGCTAAATGGCATCTAATACAGATTTCTGTTACATATTCCTTCTCATTTTCATTTATTTCCTTAGATCCCCAGTGTGAAGGTCTCGGGTCTTAATAATTTCCTTGCTGTCAGATCTGGTTTTCTTGGAATTCTTTCTTCACTTACTGTGTCTCCCTCTTTATCTAATTAATTTTCTCATTATCTAATCTGCACCCCTCCATATCATACTGTTTTCCAGGCAGTGTGTGCCTCCCGACAAAAGTTAAGAACAACAACCCTCCTTTTGATCTACAGGACACAATGCTACTCTTCAGCCGCTTAGTAGCCCCACCGCAGAAGCTCCCCTAGCTTTCCCAGGGCTGGAGTCCTTACCTCCTACCAGAGCCGTAGCCAGGCAGTTTGGCACCTATGGCCAACTGAAAAACTGCACCCTTACCCATTACACAACACATGACACCACAAGTTGGGAGACTCTGTTAAATATCTGTACAGCAAAGCCCGTGGCCAGTACAAGGGTATTAGCTGTCCTAGAAAAACTTCACAGCCTTGCACCCCGCACTCCATCACACCCTCCTCACACACAATTAAAAATTATTCATTATAGCAACAGATTTTACATAAAAAAGAACATTCAAAGCACAGTCTTCTGAGGTTAAAATATCACTTACAATATGTATAATATATTTACATGCACTGCTGTGGTGCCAACCAGAAAACCTTGCAAAAAAGCCAGAGACACTTGGAACCTATATGGTATTAGGCCAACTGTAAGGTAACTTGGGCATGGGCATGACCCTCAGAGTGTCACGAAAAATAAGAATTTCTATATAAAAACAGCACTAACTGCCAGCACTCAAACCTATGAAAGTTAATACTACAAATATTACACCAGGCCTCAAATACATCCCTTATTAGGAAAACAGAACAAGCCAAGCTGCTATAGATCCCTATACACTAATGCCCACATTTTAAAAGGCCTGCGCGCGTAAAAACCGGGCGTTCTGCACAGGGTCTGGATGAGGAGGGGCGGGGCAAGAGGCGGGCTGGGACAGAGCCATTAGACGCTGTCCTGGGGAAGCCTGTGCTGGCAGCCAGCCTGTTGAGTTCGTGCCTATTCTCGCCCTCGCTCCACCCTCTCTACCTTTGTGGCAACTCCCTTTGGCTCAGACGGACAGATGCAGCCGCAGCTTCTCCCCGCCTCTTGGTCCCGGTATCCCCGGGCTGGCCTGACGCTACGGATCCGCCATGTTCCTGATGACATAAAGGCGCACGCGCTCCAGACTTTGTACCAGCAAGGGCGCGAACCTCGGGAGCGTCCCCCCGTAATGACATCATCTGTTTTCAATTTAAAAGGTCTTTGTTTGCTAACTACAAGTGAGTTAGCAAGGAACTCCAACAAGACTTGCTTCGGCAGTCCATGCTACCTGCAACTACGTTCCGAGGGGTATTCTTCCCCACTGCTCGGCCTTTTCAAACTTACCAGGAGTACCCGCTCCTCGGGGGCTCCGCTCGCTCTATTCTTGATTTCAGATTGTTGGACGGGATCCAGTACTTGGTCCTCGAGGGCATACGTTCCCGAAGACTCCTATTGCCTGGAGGCGATCGCAGACATGAACACAGTGAGTCCTATTACAGACAGGAACCGGTACTCACTCCACGAGGGCCATTGTTCCTAATCTCAGGCTCCCTTCAGTCTAAGACGTTATCGCAGGTACGGAGTTCATGAGTTACCATTGCAGATTGCAGATAGGAATCGGTACTCGCTCCACGAGGGCCTATGTTCCTAATTCCTTTCTCATACTCTCTTCTTCCTAAGAAGATACCGCATACCTATATCTTATGGATTACTATTACAGATTAACAGATAGGAACCGGTACTCGCTCCACGAGGGCCTATGTTCCTAAATCTCTTCTAGCCTCTTTTCTATTCCAGAAGCCATCCCATACACAGTGATTGTGAGTTCTATTTCAGACTGCCTATAGGAACCAGTACTCGCCTGCGGCTCCTGTTCCTGAATACTGAAGACTCTCTGTTGCATAAGAAGACATTACAGATATCTACAATTGTGAGTGTATCATCTACCACTGGTTATGCCCAGCATACCCTGTCTACTCACTACCTATAGTCTCTCCTTAAAGCTCAGCAACTCAGAGATCGTAGTTCCAGTATCAGAAGGACTTCAGCCCTGCCGGGCATATCAACTCACTACTGCCACCTCTGGTGGTTCTACTTCCAGTCTAATAAAGAACTATCTGTGTTTGTCTCAATACTCCAGCCTAGCCGGTGGTCCCTCTCAGGATCTCCACTTGAGGGTGCTGTCATCTGCCATTGGCCCAGGGATTCACTATTTCTAAGTGTTACTTCCTACATTAATAGAGCGGTATTTATCATCTGCCACTCTGTGGGAGCCAACCCACATCAGACCATTACTCCTCTGTCTGCGGAAGCTGATCCATATCAGATAGCTATCTCCCCGTGGGAATCATACAGGTTGCTGGTTCATCTTTCTACAGGAACAAAGCATAACAGTTGCTACTCCTTCCTTCCGGAAGAGCAGAGCACTAACAGATTGCTACTCCTTAGCAAGATCCGTAACAGAGTGCTAACTCCGCTTCCCCTGGCGGGGTGATCGCTAACAGATTAACTCCTCCTTCAACGGGAGTATCCAGCAGCCAGATTCATAACAGATTGCTAACTCCTCCCCTCTGGGGGAGCAGATCTATAACAGATTGCTAACTCCTCCCCTCTGGGGCGCAGGTCTATAACAGATTGCTAACTCCTCCCTTCTTGAGGAGCCAAGCTTAACACAGCCAGAGCTTAGAGTTTACTTCTGCTCCAGAGGAGCAGTAAGTATCAAAACAAAAAAATTGAGGTTAGGTAGGGTAGGGTTTAGGAGAGGGGAAGGAGGAGGAAGGATAAGGTTAGGGAAGTTCCCTCCCAGTCTGCTCCTTATTTGGAACAGAATGGGAAGGAACTGAGAAAAAGGCCAATTGAGTTGCTGCACGTAATTGAAAAATTCCCTCCCCTGCGTGCTAGAATGGGGCACCAGCTCGCACATGCACGCGTCAATTATAAAATCTGGTGCGCATGTGCTCGTGGATATTGTATTTTGTAACATGCGTGCTGCGACGTGTGCATGTTATAAAATTGGTGCTTCCATATGCGCACACCAGTAACTGCACGCACCTTTTAAAATCAACACCTAATAGAATAACTTACTTCAGTCACACATGCAAAACACAAAGAGACCATACAGTATAAACAGAAATGTACAGACAAAAACTGAACTGGAAACCGCAACAAGCCAAATTCTGTATGCATTGCAACAATGTAAAAACAGAAACATTACCATTCCTCATAAAACAAAATGAGTAAAACCATACCAATAAAAAGAATAATTCAAAACAAAGAATAGAACATTCAATAATTAAAAACTCATATAAAAATCTTCCAAGCATCAATACAATATTTCAAAACAGACATTTTACATCAAATAACACCCAGCAATTAAAATAAGAATTTTAAAAAATTCCTTGTTATCCATATCTTGGAACTATTAATTTCCAGATGCTCTGAAATTGTCATGGATTAGCAGGCAGAGAGTAAGTGTGGTATTTGTGCACACATGTGCTACATCTCATACACACACATGCTCTCTCTCACTCCCCCACATAGACACATACAGTACATGCTCTCTCCTACTTACATGCACACATGCTCTCTTACTCTCCCACACACATGCTCTCTCTCGTTCTCTCACACACAAGCACACATGCTCTCTCGTTCTCACACACAAGCACTCATGCTCTCTTTCTCTCCCATGTACATGCTCTCACTCACTCTCCAACACACATGCTTTCTCTCTCCAACACACGAGTACACATGCTCTCTCTCACTCTCCCTCACTCAAGCACACATTCTCTCTCACACTATCCCACACACAAGCACTCATACTCTCTCTCATTCTCTCACACACATGCACACATGCTCTCTCAATCTCCCGCACACATGCTCGCATGCTTTCGTTTACTCTCCCATTCACAAGCACACATAATCTCATTCTCCCACATACATTCTCTCTTTCTCCCACACAACTGCCCACATGCTCACTCTTGTTCTCCCACACACATGCTCTCTCTCTCCCACACACCTGCCCATGTGCTATCTCTTTCACTCTTCCACATACATGCTTTCTCACTCTCCCACATATGTGCACACATACTCTCTCTCACTTTCTCCTTGACGGAGCAGAAGTCGCTTTCTTCGGCCCCTGTGGCCAAGGGAATGGCTTCCGGCCATGGGGATGAGCCAACTCTATCATTGAACTACTTTCGGCAGGGCAAGGTGCGCTCCTCCTTCTCCTCCAAAGCAGTGTGGCCCCGCCGAAATTGACGGAATGGTAAGCACAGCTTTATTAAGTGGAAAAGCAGTGTGGCTATGACAGAATCAGCAGCATTGCCAGCGGGGCCGTGCTGACCATGCTGTTGATTTTGAGGGGCCTCGCTACTTTTTCTCTTGTTGAGGACCCGCTGGCCGCACTGCTCTCATTGGAGCATGGCAGCGCTATGGCACCTTTTGGTAGCGGTGCTACCTTTTGGTATGGCATCTTTTGGCTATGGACATATTGGCCATAGGCATGCTAAGGCTCTGCCTCTTACCACTAGATTTGCTAATTACATACAGAAACAATCTTTTGCAATTTATGCAGTTAAATGCCCTCAGTCTTTTGAGAGTGGCTAGTGTTATACATATTTAAGTGTACAATGATCCTAACAGAAAATAAAGATAAGTGAAATCCCAGGTGCATGCTTTATTAATTTGCATTTAGGGTTCGATTTTAAGACCCATGTGTGCATGTCCATGAGCGCGTGGTTCCCAGCGTGAGCACATAAACGTACCGATTTTATAACATGTGCATTCCAGCGCACACATTATAAAATCTGATGGCGCGTGCACATGCGCATGTGCAGGCAGCCCGCGACTCACGCCCGGGGGTGGTGGCGTAAGTCGCGGGCTGCCTGCACATGTCCGCTCCAATTAAGGAGCGGATAGGGAGGGAACTTCCCTATACCCCTATCTAACCTTCCTACCCTTTTGCCCTCTGTTCCCTAACCCCCTACTATCTACCTATTAGAATTTTTTTATTTTTTACCTTACTGCTGCTTTGGAGCAGTAGTAGCCTCCGCGCGCCGGCCAGCTGCCAGCGCGCGCTTCCCCGGGAAAGTGGCTAATGGCGCTGTCCAGCCTGCCCCGCCCCTTCTCGCCCAGACCACGCCCACCCCCCCGGCCTGCCCCTTTGGAGAGGCCCGGTACTTTGGCTCGTAACGGGGTTTAAGCACGTGGCCGGGCCCTTCCAAAAATGCGTGCAGCACGTACAAGGCCCAGCCATGCATAACCCCTTATTTTTACGCACATGGCCCATTTAAAACTGGGCCGTAAGTGTTTACTTCTGATCCAAGCTTTCCTGAGCATGCTGGCTGTCAAGGACACACACCATTCAGTACTGTGGTTTGTAAACAGGCTGAGAGTCCCTTGATGTATTAACCAGACATCCTCCATTGTTTTTAATGGTATTCTGTGCATACTATAAATCTATGTAATTCATATATGTTGTATCCCCAAATCAGCTGTAATACAGTTCAAAATCTAAACCTTCATAGCCAATGTACTATGTTTTAAGCATTTTGGTTTGAATTTTAATATGAGATGAGTCAAGTTTTTACATTATAGGCTTGTTCTAATTTTATGAACTCAACTGTTGACGGCTGGCCGGGATCTAATTAACTCTTTCACCTAACATGGGACTAACCTTCCTGCAGTTAAATATTAAGGGCCAGGGTCAAGAATCAGGCAAAATAGGCAACAAAAACCCCAGGGATCAATTTACTTGCACAGTTTTGAAATCAGATTTAATTTCCTGCCAGCCCTGGAAGGGAAAAAAATTCTACAGAGCAAACTGTGTATGCAAACACTTTTGCAAAAAAAAAAAAAAAAATGCCATGGGACTATAGTCCAATTTTTGAATTTCACCCTCATTGTCATATGTTTGTCTCATGCAAGACACAATAACTTCTAAGGCACTACTGTATGAATTTTAGCATCCATAAACCACATTCTAAAGTTATTTTATTAACTGATACCCAAATGAAGAAACGTATTTCCTACCTCCTCTGTATAAGCTGTCCAGGACTGGCGCGTGTTGCACTGTAACAGATTGCATGGACTCTTATTTTAAGAATAACAAGTAGAGAACTGATGTAGGACAAGTTACTTGTCTACAGCCATGTACAAAGTATCCGGCATCTCCCAGAGCTCAACCAGGACAACTCGTAATTAATTTTGCCATAAGCAACAACTTAAGGTGAGTTACTTACTCTTGTCGGTCCCTGTACATCTTGTTAACTTTTTCCCATTCGAGATCCAGCTGAGTCAGGGCTTCTTGTATCTTCTCAGCTTCCCCAGGTGTGGCGCTTTTCAGAGCTCCTGTCTTCTTCTTCTGAACGGCCTCCAGGTGACCTGAGAGTCTGCTAAGGCCATCTTTCACATTCTGTAATATCAAGGTTTTACAATAGGAAATACAATCAGAGGTATCAAGAAGATGTCTACAATAACCTTAATGGTGTTGAGAAGACTGAACAGAAACCATTCAAAATGTATTTTCACCTTCACAGTACTTTTGATTTTGCTTGCTGTTTCTTTGTTTAATTTAGGATCTGACTTGAATGCTGGGCAAAAATTATGCAAAATGCTTCCAAGTTAATTTTTTTTGTATCGTATTCATGCATGATTTGAACACATGGAAATAGATACATAAATGGGCTGAGTTAGCACAACTTTGCAAATTGACAGCAGCAGCTGAAGTTGACAATATTTTATGCCCTACATTTCCCAGACCTAATATGGGGGGGTTCCCGCCATTGTCCCATTGTAAAGAATAGTATTAGAATTCTGTGAGACCCTCTTATCCTGCTGAGTGCGATCTCCCAGGCTGAAATCTGCAAATGTAGAGCCAAGCACTGGTAACATCAAAAGGCAACCAGTTCTTTTTTTTTAATATGTCTGTCTGGTTTTATGCCCATAGGACAGCTGATAGCATATCTCCTTTTAATTAAATCAACCCCAGAATGCCCTACATTTTGAGCAGCATTAAAACACAATTATCTGTCTTGACTCGCCATTGGACATTTTGAATTTTAGGTTGCACCCTTTGGAAAGAGACGGGAATTAGTTGTTTAAAATCTCTCTAGAACGCAAACATCACCACACAGAGTTACATCAAAGCTGGACATATTCCCAAGCACCGTGTGTTATCAGGAACTGAGCAGCCTTCTGCTCTAGTGCTGAAACAGTTTCTCTCTTCCAGGCGGCTTGGAGAGCAGCAGTTGGGCTGCATTAGTAAGAGAAGTTTTGCAAGAAATGATATGTGAAAACATAGGATAACAGTTACATATGAACTGTGTCAATCATTCACCATTTATTAGCTGACCTTTCTTTCAGCTAGGCAGGGGCTCCTGGCCACAGTGATAACTGATTTACAGGGAAAATACAAATTGTGGAAATACAAAAACATATGAGAGTTCACTGCCAACTCTCAGATGGGTACATATAATAACAATACTTATCATTCTTATAACATTACTGGACATACACAGCACTGTACAATCTTGATAAATATTTAGGTATGATGTCTGTGCCCCCAAAATTTTAAACTGATAGGGTCTGATTTTCAAAAACATTTACACGCTTGTGTGCATGGTATAAAATCAGCTGTTCGTGCGTACATGTATGTACAATTTTATATGAATGCGCACATGCGCGCGCAAATGCTGGCTTTACCGCATAAGTGGGGAGGATTTTAAAAATAACACGTGTCAATGCGACAGCTCTTTTTCCCAGTTCGCTCCCAGTTTGCCCAGTTAATGGATTGGTCTTCCTAAACCCCATGTTCCCTTTTACCCCCAACCCTTAAAACCCCGCTGACTCGCCTAGTTTTTTTTTTATTTTAATACTTACACAATGTCCATAGCCAGAAGTAAAGTTATGTGGTAAGAGATCCCGGCGTGTGCTTGTGCAAGTAAATACTTATGCGCGCATTTCAAGGCAACTTCCAGGAACGCCTGTGTCCTGCCCAAGATCTGCCCAGACCATGTCCACACCACGCCCCTTTCTTAACTTTTTGATTTGTGCATGTACTTCCTATAATCAGTGCAACATGGGCCGGCCTGAGACGCGAACTCATCTCCCAGCTTTGGCGTAGGTAGGACTTTTAAAATTGACCTTATAAAGTTAAAAAAAAAAAAATTCTGACATCTGTGGCCCGTGAAAACAGGAGTCAGTGTCCAGTTTTGTTCCCGGCAACATTGGAAAATGAGCAGATTCAATGAGGTCTCGCTCTGCAATCACATTCTTTAGCTCTACGGTTTACCTCTGCAGCACACTCAATCAAATTCTGCTAAATAAAACTGCTAGAGGTTAGATTTTTATTTAAACACAGATTATATATCTACAGCAGATTTCCCTTCAAAACATCCCAGCCGGCATATTCAAATTGCATTTAGCGCTAGATAGCCGGATAATTTGGACTTATCCGACTTTCTATTGGCCACTGAATATCCGACGGATCAGGGTGACACTACTTATCCGGTTAACTTAACCAGAAATGTAGCAATATTCACTCTTAGCCGGTCAAGTTAACCGGATAAGTTAGACTTGCCATAGAGCAGTCCTAACTTAGCTGGATACAACTTATCCAGCTAAGTAGTGATATAAACGCGGATATAAACGCGTGATATAAACGCTGAATATCCTTTGTAACTTAGCCAGATAAGTTATATCTGGCTAAGTTACATACCCAGATAACTTTAAATATTGGGCCCCTCACTGACTTTTATATAAATCATGTTGTGTATTCAGGGTGATTCATCTTGCTGCCCTTGATAATGTATTTCTAATATTTACTAATCTCTTGTCTGAGTAGCAATAGCTGTGATATTATAAGGAACAGAAAACAGTGCTTTATTGGTCTGTCCCAAAGACACACACAGAGCTCTCCAATCACCATCTGACAAAATAATACAAAGTCTCATTTCATCTCTCTGTCAACTTCAATACAATGGAAGATTAACTTTCCCTGTTCAGTGCCCCTCCACTCACCTAATAATTTGAAGGATATGTATCTCATTTAAAAACAATAAATACAACATAAAAGAAACCGTGTGCTTGTGTCTGTCAAGTCTACCGAGATTACATGTTTCGGTTTCTCAAGTATTCACACATTGTCTGCTTTGTGCTTGATTAAACTTCATAAGGAAATAAATACATCAGCCTGATCAGAAAGAGGAATTGCAGTGCCATGAAGAGCTGTAGAAATGAATCAGAGTACCACAAAACTTCTGTTAGAACTGCATTTCTTTAAGGTGAGTATGGGCTAGCCAAGTCAATCTAGGACACATGTGGGTGGTGCCCGAGGACCATCATTTAGAACCGCAGCTCTAGAACATACAATCTGTGCATCTTATTTTCCAGGGTGATTTTCAAGCTCTCTAATCTTTTAGGGGGGAAAAAGGGGAAGCTTCCAGGTATAACTGGAAGTTATGTGGTAGGAGATCACAGGTATAACTGGAAGCTCGCTTACTACCATGAGAGGCTTGCAGGGCAGACTGGATGGACCATTTGGTCCTTTTCTGCTATCATTACAATGTTACTATGCTATGTAACTGGACTCACTTGATCAAGTTAATCACAAACTGATGAACTTTATAAACTGAAGGAGTCATATTCAGTAAGCTGGCAAATAGACAAGTTAATTGGGTAATGCGTCCCAAATATTCAGCAGGATACACACTCCAGTGACTATTCTTGCCTAAAATTATGCAGCTACATGCAGCTGAATAATTTAAAAGCCAATTTGGCTATGTTTGAATATAGCTGGTTAGGTTTTTAGTTATCTGGCCTTGTGTGGTCAAATAACTTGCAACTTTCCAGATATCTTCAAAAGTATCTGGTTAAGTGGCCCTGTTAAAAAAAATATATATATACATATATATATATACATATATATATACATATATATATATATATATATATATATATATATATATATACGTATATACGTATATATATAGATATATATGTATATATATGTATATATATATATACATATATACGTATATATATATATGTATATATATGTATGTATATATATATATATACAAAAAACAAATCGGAAACCGATCCAGTTGGCTGTATTAGAGTGAAAACAATAGGAATCGGATGATCACATGAAGCCCTTTATTATGTGCCCGACTCTGGCCGAGTTTCGCTCGTAGAGCTGCCTCAGGGGCAAGGGGGAGAGGGAGAGGAAGAGGAAGGGGACGGGGAAGAGGTTACCCCCAACCATATTAGAGAATGTGGTCGTTGCAGATGAGAAGAGAGTAATCAATATATCAAGCAGGGAGTTGAATAGTGTAGAATCGAGTGTTTTGAATAAGGGTTTATCATTTGTCCCTACTACTAGATATGATGCTTTCAAGACTAGAGTAGAGCTGTTTAAATTTGTGAGAAAGTTGAAAATCATTGATCTCTTTTCTAATATACCAGCAACTACAGATAATTCTATTGTGAAACCTATGAGCAAATGGATGCCAGGTGGACCCCCGAATCCAATTATCCATACATTTGAGACATTGATATTAAAAGATATCATAGTTAAAGAAAGAAGGTTTAGATATAAACACAACATATCGAGTTTGGAGAGAGAAGCTATTACTAGTTTGAGAAATGATCAATCAATAGTAATAAAACCGGCAGACAAAGGAGGTGCCATCGTTGTTATGGATAAGTCGAAGTATATCAAGGAAATAGAAAGGCAATTACTTGACACCAACTTTTATGAAAAATTAAGGAATGATCCTACAGGAAAGATCAAAAAAGAGGTTGATAAGATTATATCGATTGGTGAATCGGGCAATTATTTAACCAGAAAAGAAATAGATTTCCTGATGGTAGAGTTTCCTGTAATGCCAGTGTTATATGTCTTACCAAAGATACATAAATCTATCACAGATCCACCTGGAAGACCCATTATTTCTGCTAATGGGTCACTCATGGAACCCCTGGCTATCTTTATAGATACTTTTTTGCGACCACATGTTCCCAAAATACCATCCTTCATAAGAGATTCAGCCCATATGATTACCATACTCATGGAGCTGAAAATTTATGATAGTAAAATCATTTTGGTGACTTTAGATGTAGACTCATTATACACCAATATACCACAGGAGGAGGCGATTAAAATTGTAGAAAATATTATTCACAAGTTTAATATTGACTCTCGCATACCTAACCAACTAATCCTAGAGTTAGCTACAATAGCATTGAGAAAGAATTTTTTCTCCTTTAATTGTGAATATTTTATGCAAGTTAAGGGAGTAGCGATGGGGTCACCTATGGCCCCATCAATTGCAAATTTGTATGTTGCTAATTTTGAAAGTATGTTTCTAACAGATCATAGGTACAAGACTAATGTCCTACTATGGAAAAGGTATATTGATGATGTGTTTTTAATTTGGAGAGGTAGTGAATGTGAACTATTATGCTTTGTAGAATGGCTTAACGGACTGGATTCAAATTTACATTTTAAAGTGCAGTTTGATGAAAAAGAGATCTCTTTTTTGGACATATTGATAAGGAGGGATCATATAGGTTTTACTACTGATGTTTATCGAAAACCGACAGACAAAAACAAGTTTTTAGTTTATGACAGTCATCATAACAAATCACTCATAAAAAATTTGCCATACAGTCAATTCTTACGTTTAAAAAGATTATGCACTGACAATAATACATTCAAAAAGAGATCTGAAGAAACAAAGATACGCTTTTTAGAAAAAGGTTATCCAGAGAATTGTATCAATGAGTGTTTTAATAAGGCAGATAAACAGCAGCGTGATACATTATTAAAAAAAGGAAAGAAAAGTGAGAAAAAGGATAGGATAATCTGTCCACTCACATTTACAGGTCTTTCGCATAATATTACTCAAGTCATTCGAAAACATTGGCACATATTACAAGTCCTTCCAGCATTCAGCGACAAACAAATAATGGTGGCCAACAAAAGAGAAAAAAATCTTAAAGAATTAATAGCACCATCAGCATTACCGATTATTAAGTCAAAGCAGAATGGCATAGTAGGACATCGCCCATGTGGTAACTGTAGTGTCTGTTATGTGAACCTTAAGACGCAGAGCTTGGAGGTCAATAATACGAACAAGGTTTATAAGCTGTATCATTCTACAAATTGTAAGAGTTCTGGAGTGATCTACGTAGCTATCTGCCCTTGTAAAAAATGGTACATTGGAAAAACCATCAGGCAATTTAATAAAAGGGTTATCGAACACAAGAGTGCGATAAATAGATTAAGCGAAGGGAAACCTTTAGTTACACATTGTATTGAAACTGGTCACAAGTTTTCTGATTTTAGGTTCTGCGTCATCCAAAAACCAATGGTACACTGGAGAGGCGGTGATTTTAACAATTTACTTTTAAGAAATGAACAGAGGTTGATTTTCGAATTTAATACCATGACACCAAATGGTCTTAACAGTGAAACTGATTTAGCAGTTTACCTATAAAAGACTATCCTTTTTTATAGTATATATAAATACTCTATTTTTGAGACTATTTATTTATGTCTTTTATAGTGTTCTTAAATTTTTTTAGTCTGCTGTGTCATTTTATGGTATTTAAACAGTTTGTATTTTTGGAGTCTTAATATTTATATATTTTTAGGTCAGTAAATGAAATCATTTGTATTTAAAGTAGATTTCTTTATCTAATTGTGATTGGAGTTTGGTTATTCATATTATTAATATTTATTTTAAAGATCTTTGATTCTCTTATTTTTCACCCTCATTTTTTTATTATTAATTTATATAATATTAATATTGATGTGATGGACGCTAAAAGATAGTAAGCTGTCTTTTGAATAATCTTTTGGATGTCTTCTACGTTGCAATATTAATCAAATTGATTGTTATGTGTTTTTAAATTTAAATATGCGCTTGTGCGCACCTTGATTGACATACTATGCAAATTGAGAGCTGTGCGTTACTCGTAATCTAAATACGCGTCTGTGCGCAATTTGATTGACAGATCATGCAAATTGACGTTTTTGGCGCCAAAACATGGCGTAGCTCGCGATATTTCCTACTTATACTGTGACTGATGACAGCTAAAAAGTTAGCAGCAGAATGATGTTCAGTACGTTCCGCAGGTATGAGCAGGTATAAGTGCAATAAAAGCATATTGACAGTTGTGTATTGGTTCGGCATTCATTTTTAAACTATAGGATATGTGTGATAGAGTGATATGTATTTCTAATGCAAATTATGAGTACATTTTGGTCTTTAAAAATAGTATTCTGGTTAAGAGCCATCTTAGGATCTGATATACATTAATCAAAATTAGTTATGTTCCGTTTTAATGCATATAGCTACGTATGTTTTGGCGCCAAATATCTTTGAGCATCGCCACTTGGACTAAAACTGACAGCTCTTTGTAGTTGCTAACAATAAGTGTGACTATGTTGAATGTTGCAGATAGGAATGGGTGACAAGTGTGATACGGGAATATTTTACAATGTTAGAAGAGTTTAGCTATTTTTATTACTTGTATACAAAGAAGTGCTAGTGTGTAGCTAGTTAAATTAAAACCCATAATGTTTGTGTTTGTTAGCACTGCATATGACTGTGTTAGACTGAGTGAGTGACAAGTGTGATGTATAATTGATTTCACAAATTGTAAGTATTTGATGCTATAAAGATGTGGTTTATTCAGGTTTATTTAGTTTCAATATGATCTTGACCATGAAACTGCATGTTATAGAAAATGGTACGCAATGGTTTTTTTTTTTTTTTTTTAAATAACACTTTGGTTAAGAGCCGTCTAATGATTTGATATATATTAATAATAATACAGTTATGGTTCGGTCCTATGCTTCACACCATTGGTATAACGTCATTAAATTATAAATATGCGCGAGTGTTGAACCGTTTTTATGCATATAGTTATGTATATTTTGGCGCAAAATTCCTTTGAGCATCGCTACTTATATTGTTAGCTTCTTATAGTAAGTGTGTTTGTGTTGGATGTTGCAGATATGAATGGGTGATAAGTGCGATATGTGAATGTGTTATAATAGTACAGGTGTTCATCGTTAAGAAGCTATTTTAATTGCTTGTATATAAGGAAGTGCTAGTGTGCAGCTAGTTATATGAATACCCATAGTGTTTGTGTTTGTTAGCACTGCATATGATAGTGTTGTATTGAGTGGGTGATAAGTGCGATGTGTGATTGGTTTGAAAAATAGGAAGCATCTGACGCTGCATAGTTTTAGTTCATTTAGTATTTATTATTATGATGTATCAGTTTGTTTTGTAAGTATTTTTTATGAACTGTGAAGACTATCCAAAATACATGCAGTTATTTAGTTAATTGTATGATTAGGCAATTAAGAGATTGGGATGTATTTAGTGATATTTCCAAATAGTTCTAATTATTTTTCCTATGACATGATATAATTATTTTTGATTTCTATCTAGGAATTAATTTAATACTGCATGTGATTCAGTGACAGTGTACATGTGACAGCAGCCCAGCAGGCATTGTTTAAATCCTGCCAATTGAAGTAAGAACAATTTAATGATATAATATATGCAGACTCCAATTTACTTTTTTATCATGAACTCCAATGTGAATCAGTCAGCCTCTCCAGTTCCAATTCTTTGTAATTTCTGTCTACACAATTTTTTTGTTATTTTTGTCTACACTATTTGAATGTTGCAATACATTTAATGTTTTATTTTTGTATCATCCATGAGTTTGTACAATTATATATGTTTGTAAGTTTTTATTTTTAAATACATTGTTTGTTGATTACTTTTTTACATTTTTACATGTAGTGTATATTATGATTTGATAAGTGTATTTATACATGTTTAATATTATTTATCTTATACATCTATACATATATTTATTTATGATTTGAGTTTGTACATCTATACATGTTTTAATGTTTTTAATTTTTTATTTACTAATTATGATATTTATTGGTATATTGTTTTGTTGTAGTTGCCCCTGAGGCAGCTCTACGAGCGAAACTCGGCCAGAGTCGGGCACATAATAAAGGGCTTCATGTGATCATCCGATTCCTATTGTTTTCACACATATATATATATATATATATATATATACATATATATACATATATATATATGTGTGTATATATATATATATATGTATATATGTATATATATACGTGTATATATATATATATATATATATATATATATATATATATATATATGTATATATATGTATATATATGTATAAATATACACATATATATATATATACATATATATATACGTATATACGTATATATATATACATATATATGTATATATATATATATATACACATATATATACATATATATATATATATATATATATATATATATATATATATATATATATATGTATGTGTGTGTGTGAGTGTGTGTAAGGGCCTGTGCTCAAACCTCTACCCTTCCCCACAAAATGTCATATAAGGCCCCATCGGGCCATGCATCCCCCAGCACACAATCCTCTTATAAATGTCCAAATAATATCCAGAGTGCGAAGGTCGTGGACTCCCATTCCCCCATTCTTTTCAAAAGTACAAATTGGGTTGCTTCCCCTTCCTCCGCCCACCTGCAGTTCCTATGTGCTGCACCGCCGCTCTACACCCTCCCTCATCCCCCCATACCTTAATGTCCTGGGGTGAGCATGTTGGGCCCCCTCTTCTCTGGTTCTTTTCAAATATACAAATTGGCTGCTTCCTCCCCGGACAACCCACCCATCCACAATCCCTATGGGCTGTGCTGCCCCCACCAGCCCCATCCTGACCTCTCCCCAATACTTTATGGCCCCTGCCTGCACCGCTTCCAGCACTGCTCTGTTAGAAGCTCATTGGGACTTTACTAGGACATTTAAGAGGGGCTGGGGGTGAGAGGGATGCACAGCCCAAAGGGGCCATATATGAAAATTTGTGGAGGAAGGCCCTTTAACATTTTTTTTTAAGATGAGAGAGAGAGAGAGTGAGAGACTTTGTAAGAGTTGTTCATAAGTCAACTATTTATATCACTGAAGGAAGGTCGACTAATAACTCCAGGTGAGATTTTGGTGGTGGTCTAGGGTTTTTGGGCCAGTTTTACATGCACAGGCAGACGTACGAATAGCACAGTACACATTAGTGAAGATTTGATGTGATTTGGAATGAGGAAAGGTACACAGCAATGAGATTTCTACAATGTACTCTCGCCCTAGCTGGATGCACTCTCTACCTGGGTATTATCAAGCTAGGGCGAGAGAACATTATAGAAATCTCATCATTGTGTACCTTTCCTCATTCCAAATCACATCAAATCTTCACTGATGTGTAATGTGCTGTTCGTACGTCTGCCTGTACATGTAGAACTGACCCCAAACCCTAGACCATCACCAAAACCTCACCTCCAGTTACTAGATGACCTTCCCATAAATAGATGACTACTATATGTACCACCCTAGAGACACCTTTCTCTCCACTCCCCTCCCCTCTCCCTGAAACAGAATTTACAAAAAATCCCATTGCAGGCACAGCACACAGCTTTCATAGGTCATAATGCTAGGAAAAAAGGTGCAGTTATTTCCAGCATTATTATCTTTATTTAGAATTTATAAATTGCCTATATCCTAAGTGATGTACAAAAGGTCCGAAAAGGCCTTAGACATGCATAATAAAACATAAAATCAAATACAAAAACAATAATAAAACAAATTAACCGAATAAAACAGAAATCACTTAATATAACAACAGTAAAACCACATGTACATACACACAGCGTTACCACATCTCATTCTCATTTACTCCACCTAAAATCTACCCACCTGAATAAATTTTGCAAATTTGCATATGCAGCGCATGCTGCGATAAATAACGCATGCATTATAGCATTATCACGGGCGTTAGGGCCCTAAAGTGATTTGATGAAGGACCCTGTTAGCCGGATAAAACCTAAATTTGGCATCGTTAGCCGAATAACTTAAACATGCCCCAGAATGCCCCCAGATCACCTCTTTTTTTTTTTTTTTTATCTGGCTAGAATCAAGCTGGATGATGTCTTATTCAGGTAAAAATCTAGCCAGATAAGTGGCTCAGTATTCAAAAACTTGCCATTTTAAATGGATGATTTATAAGATATCTGTCTAAATACCTTTGAATACTGGTCTCTACAAAAGTACACTGAGAGCTTTTCTTGCTGTATAAATCCTCACAGTAGAAACAGAGCCATAATTTGCATTAATAAAGGCAAACAAATAAAAACTGTTTCACAAACTTTTAGAAAACTTGAAATTGCAATCCAGACTTTGGCTTTATGTGATGGCTGCCAATCTCTAGTACAGTTACTTTATTGATATGCTAATAAAAAAGGGATTATACAAATTAAAAAGGGATTGCTAGAAGGGTTAGTAGTTATTCTGCAATACAAGAGACAAAGCATGGTTATAGAATATATTCACATAGCAATGAGGGAGAAAGCTGTGACTCTACCCGCCAACAGATAGAAAAGCCCCCACTAAAGTCAGCTAGAAACACAGAATATGATGGCAGACCAAGGACCTCCAGATCCATTCTCCACATAACACTATAGAGCCTGCCCAGTCTCAAGATCCATCCTAATCTCTTTGCATCCAAGTATCCTGTGCTTATCTGGTGCTTTCTTGAATCCTGTTACTTTGTGGTTGTCACCACCTTCAGTGGGACACTATACCATGCATCCACAGGCATTTCTGCCTGTGGATGCATGGTATAGTGACTTGTTGGTATGACTGACTTGTTGCATGGTATGACTGACTTGTTGTTCTAGAATTATTTGTTCTTCAGCATCACTTCTTCTTGAGATATTTGAATGTCTCTGTCATAATTCCCCTGCTCTTCACCCTTCTAGGGCACATGTATTCTATCAGCTATTAGAACACGGGACACATTTAGAATCAGTGAGGCAAGAAAATACCCCATGTTTCCTAGGGTGTTTTTCTTGATGGGGGGAGGGAAGGAGGGGCAAAAGGCTTCAAAGGTCCTTAGGCTTTTAGAGAGGTCTTCTGATATCTTCCAGTAAGAATAACACAGCATGCCATCACTGTGTGATGTTATTCAAAATAAATTCTTTACTGGAGTAACTGATGCAGATGAATAAAATCAGTAATGTGCACAATGGAGAACAGTGCAGTCCATACAGTACAGACTCCAAAACGTTACAATCACTGCACAATCTTCACATAGTAGGGCTTTCTTATCCCTCTACCCACTAGGTCTGAGGTACTCTTTGGAGATGGGACCCTCTCTGGGCCTCTCCTTTTCTGGTATTTGTTTTCTGGTGAGCAGATCTCTGTAGTCCAGTAACATGAATTGGAAACCTTGTCCTCAACCAATGAGCAGCTCTGAAAGTAGATCACCTAGTCTGGCAGTCCTTACTCTGACTCCAGCCAGAAATCCACTCTGCAAACCTTAAGGCAAATCTTCAGTGAATTTCAAGGAGTATTAACTCCTGTTTCACTACTGTTGGACCTCCTAGATAACCTCCCCCTTCTCCTGGAAGGCCTGAAGGCTCTGTTGCCGAAATTAAGCCTCCTTCCCAAGATAGTGGACGAAAGAGATCATGAGCCAAAATGGGTTCATGAGTTTGTTAAAAACACACTCCCTCACAAGACAACTCGCACTGGGGAGTGTTACGGAGTACACCACCTACTCTCTCTGACATTCGGTGTCTGCTAAGATTCTGAGGCACAGAGGAAAATCTCTGGTGACATTTTGACATGTATTTAGATTCTGAGTCTTATTTTGTAGGGATTAGGGGTCAAGTTTTATACCATTTTCATAACCCTTCTTTAGACTGTGTTTATTCTATCTCTATCCTTTCAGAGTTATGTCCTCTAGAATCAGGCACAGAATTCCAAATGAGGTCGCACCAATGAGTTATACAGAGAGAATATCACCTCTCTCTTCTGCTGGCAATACCTCACCCTTTGCATCCTAGCGTTCTTGAAACTCTTGCCACTGTCCTGTCACACTGTTTTGCTACCTTGAGATCATACATTTGTCCATGCTGAGATTCCTCTCCTGACTGGCATATATCAGTCCTGTAAACCTATGAGGCTTTGCCTGAAACAGAACTATAGTGAAAATCATGAAAAGTGTTAATGAATGCCAGAGAAAGCATGTTCATTTAACTTTTGCTGATGCCTGGAGTTGGACAGAGATATTATATGGGTTTATGGAAGACAAATCCTGTATAGATACAGACAGAAGACAAAGCCTGCAGAGATACAGTTGAAGGCCCAAGATGGAGTTAACCCCAATGATTCACAAACATGCATAAGAACAAAAGGGTAAATTGAAAGAGAAACATAGTTATGAAAACAATGAGGCCCATATTCAGTCACTGGCCAGATTGTAAAGTTAGCCGGAAAACATTATCTGGAAAAAATTTAGCCAGATAATGGGATAGTTAAAGTTTAACTGGATATGTGCCCAAAATATTCAAAAGTCTGATTTTAGCTGGAAAATGTATGAGTTATCCAGCTACATGCCTCTAAATATGGACATTGTTTTAACCCCAGAATGAAACTGTTGTGGTTAGGGATCTCCTGTCCATTGGTGTAGGCTGATATTATAGTAGACAGTCTAAAAATATTTGTAAATTATGCAAATGATACAGATCATAAGCATGAGCATAATACCAAGCAGTAACAATAAATAGCCAGAATTAGAAAAGATACAGAGAAGGACAATCAAAATGATAAAGGGGATGGAACACTTCCCCAATGAAGAAAGGCTAAAGAGATTAGGACTCTTCAGCTTGAAGAAGAGATGACTAAGGGGAGATATGACATAAGTCTATAAAATAATGAGTGGAGTGGAACAAGTAATAAACGTAAATCAGTATTTACTCTTTCAAAGAGTAAAAAGACTAGGGAACACACAATGAAGTTACTAGGTAAATCATTTACACTATGAGAAAATATTTTTTTTTTACTCAATGCATAATTAAGCTCTGGAATTCATTGCCAGAGGATATGGTGAAAGCTATTAGTGTAGCTGCATTTAAAAATGGTTTGGACAAGTTCCTGGGTAAAAGTCCATATACCATTATTAAGGCAGAGTTGCAGAAATCTACTTCTTATCCCTGGGATAAGCAGCTTGGAATCTATCTACCTCTTGGGATCCTGCCAGGTACTTGTGACCTGGATTGGTCTTTGGTCTGACCCAGTAAGGCAAATCTTATATACTTATATGTACTTATATACTTATGTAATCAAAGCTGTAAATTTGGAATAATTAACTCTTGAAAGTGATAAGGTAATACAGGAGATGTGGCAGAGTAGCCAGGTGGTTAGAGCTGTAAGCTAAGAACCAGGAAAGCCAGTGTTCAAATCCCACTGCTGCTCCTTGTGACATTCACCTTTTATTGCCTCAGATACAAACTTACATTTTGAGCCCTCTGGGGACAGAGAAATACCTGCTATACCTGAATGAAACTCATCTTGAGCTAAATCTAAGTGACCCACTTCATCCCCACGCATCATCGAGACCAATCAGATCCAGCTACTTAGGCACCTTATATGCACCTCCAGCCAAGTCATCGCTCAAGAAACGTGCATTCTCGACCGCCAGCCCCTCTCACTGGAATGCCCTTCCCACAGACCTTCGGCTAGAAACTTGTAGTCGGACGTTCAAAAAGAAGCTCAAAACTTGGCTTTTCACAAAAGCCTTCACTTAAAGGTCTCTCCCTCAGGATCAGATTCACGATGATGCGAGATGTCCAACGCCGTAACCATTTAATCTTATAATTTAATCTCATTATTTCCCCGCAAGCTGTATGTTATAATGCATTCATGCTTTTCAAGTCTGCTGTAAATCCAAGTTTGTTGAATGTTTATGTTTATTTATATTTTGTATATTTATACTTATATTTATAATAATTTTATTTTATTTTAAGTCGTTTGCTGCTTTATCTATAAGTTCATACGAAGTTAGCCCTGTTATCTGTACCCTCTTGTTTGATGTAATTTCCAATTTTGGTTCTATGTAAACCGATGTGATATGTACTAGTACAGGAACATCGGTATATAAAAGCCTTAAAGCCTTAAATATAGGAGGCAACCTAAAGAAGACTGCTTTAGAACCATATAACTAACACCTCGAGTCTTATAAAAGAAGGAACTGCAGCAAAATTATTAAGTTTATTTATTTATTTGATGAGTTTTATATACCGTTATTAATAACGAAAGAGAAACAGAGACAAGAAAGAACCGGAAAAGATATATATAAGGTTTGAGAGGGAGATCACATATTAGAAGGGTGAAGACTATTGAGGGATGAGGTGGCCAGCTCCAGCCCGCAACAATGCTGAGAAAGATGAGAATTTGAGAACCTAGGAGCATTAACACTGTCCTGCTGGGTCTGGAGAAGATTCCTTATCTCTTCTTTTCTATTTTTCCTAGAATAGATTTGAATTGTATTAATTATATTGATTTTTCTGAAAGGAAGAGCTGATATTTGCTCCCAAATGATACAACAAATACTGTTATAAGAACAAGCATTAAATCTATATACCTTTCATGGTTGTGAGCCCTTGGGCTGTGGTGTGGCAAACCTACTAGGCCCACACCAACAGCTGGCAGACACGCCCTTAATGGAACTAGAGCTGGAGCTTTACCTAGATCGGTCCTATTCTCCATAGGTTGAACCCTTAAGGAGCGGTCTGAGAGAGTCCAGGTATGGGCAGCGGTCATGGCTGGCAGCAAGAAAACAGGGTCCAGGTACACACTGGGGCTGGGGCAGGCAGCATGTATGGAGAAGTCAAGGTCCGCAGCAGAGGTCATTACCAGGTGGCAGCAAGTGAATGGTCTGGGTCCAGAGCAGAGGTCAGTACGAGGAATCAAGTCAAGAGAGACAGAACAAGGCAGGACAGACACGGAGGACCAAGACACAACAGAATGAACTGGGATAAGGCAACGGGGATGGAAGGGAAAGTGCAAGGCAAGAGGCACAGAGGCAGTAAGGCAAGGCAGATTACAGCAAGGAGACATGGTAAGACACAAAACAAGGCAAGATAAAGGCAAAAGGCAAGGCAGCACAAAGATAGCAATTAGCTCTGTAGGCAAGGTAGGAGACCTGTTGCTGAGGCAAGGAGAGGAGTATGGGGGGGGGGTTTAAAAATACCCCACTGCGTGACATCATTAGGAGGTGGTCTTGTCAGGCTTTCCTGCTGCGCAGCCTACAAAGATCGGTGCGCACTATGTGCATGTGCCTAGAGTTTCAGGTCAGCAGAGTAGGGAGATCAGAGCATGGCAGTGTTCCTGCCACGGTGATGATGTAGCGCCATACAGGTTGATTGCAGCTGGTTGTGGAGCCATCTCACAACTTGCCAAATATTACAATACCAATTACATTTCAAGTCATTATCAACTGGCATAATGCTACACAGCTCATTAATAAAATCTTTTACATTGCATCCAAGAGGACACAATTTTCTGAGGTGAAAACTCCAGGCCCTGATGATAACCATACATTAAAGGGATACTTGATTAGATTAGGCCAACAGTAGCTCACTTCTGTTTTGTTCTGTTGTCCTGGATTTCTGCACCTCAAATATACAACTCTACACTTTTTGGATTAAACTTTAGTTGCCATTCTTGACTACTCCTTGAGCTTTCTTCTCATGCAACATTTTTTCTATTCTACCTTGATTACCTATCCTGTTGCAAATGTTTGTATTATCTATCAAGAAACCCAAACCATTCCTACCAACCCTTCTGCAATATCACATATGCAAATACTGAACAGAACTGGATCTAGGATTTATGCCTGAGACACCTCACCAATGCCTCCCCCCATCCCCACTACCACCACCGTCCTGGTCACTGAAATGAACTTGTTTGCTATGAACCATGAATATTTAGAATGTTAGGGCTGTTCAACTTGGAGAAGAGACGGCTGAGGGGGATATGATAGAGGTCTATAAAATCATGAAATGACGAACAGGTAAATGTGAATCGGTTATTTATTTTTTCGGATATTACAAGGACTAGGGGACACTCTCGGGCGGATTTTAAAAGCCCTGCTCGCGTAAATCCGCCCGGATTTACACGGGGACCCCGTGTGCATGAAAGATTGTGTTCAATATACAGTGGAGTTGCCATCTTTTGAATAAAAGAAATTTTGGATTTATACACTTATCTAAATCTGGGACTGTATCACTTTATTCCAGCATTTGTTCTGGTTTCTATAGTTTGACTGAATGCTGGCCGCAGCTCGGTTGTTTGTGATGTTTGGGTACTTGCCATGTACTTGTGACATGGTTGGCCACTGTTGGACACAGGATGCTGGGCTTGATGGACCCTTGGTCTGACCCAGTATGACATATCATGTTCATTAAAAGAGAAGTATGTATGGAGGTGGTGGTGGTATGTTTGTAGGTGTGTGTGTGGGGGGGGGGGGGGTGGTGGTGGATATGGAGATATATATTACTGTCAGAGTGGGACAGACAGCACTGTAAAGATAAAGAGATACAACAGAAGTCAGAATTTTCAGTTGACTGACTGAGGCATTTTATTTTGGCACCTCTCTAATGAATAAATTAAAGAAACAAAGAGAAGCCTTGGAGAAATGAAAGACAGCTACTGACAATTTATCAGTAGCACCCTTTTCACATCACCAGAGCTTTATGTGCCTTTATGATATAGATGGAAGGAGTTTTCAACAAACCTCTGACAACCTATATTAAAACTTTCTGATATTGTACCTCACAACACCCTAGGGGGCATTTTCAATTGTCCTGCTCTTTCAAGGGTCAGTCTTACCAACTGCAAAGTATAAATGTGAAAACCCTTACCCTTTTCCCCCATTTAAAATCATCGATATTTTGATAATTTTCAAATGTGTCATTCAGTAACATACCATACAAGAGGGTATAGCGTTGTAAAAGTTCATGGATCCAATTTTTAAAAAGATTCAATAAATCAAACTTGAGATCAACACATCCTTCATTTATTAAGTGATATTTTTGCAGAGAGGTCTTTAGGTCCCCCGACATGGACCGTGTTGTGCCACAAGGGCTGCGTCGGGAGGGACAAAGCCCAATGGTAAAACGGTGGGATGTGTGACTTGAGATATGTTGAATGTGAAGTGTCAGAAATCAATGTAGAGCCCTACGGAGGGGGTCCAAAGCAATTGAAAACTTGCAGATAGGTTGAAACCCTTCCTTAAGGATATGCTGCCTATATCTGCAAGTTTTCAGTTGCTTTGGACCCCCTCCGTAGGGCTCTACATTGATTTCTGATGCTTTACATTCAACGTATCTCAAGTTACACATCCCACCGTTTTACCTTTGGGCTTTGTCCCTCCCGATGCAGCCCTTGTGACGAAACATGGTCCGTGTCGGGGGACCTAAAGACCTCTCTGCAAAAATATCACTTAATAAATGAAGGATGTGTTGATCTCAAGTTTGATTTATTGAATCTTTTTAAAAATTGGATCCATGAACTTTTACAGCGCTATACCCTCTTCTATGGTGTTTATTCAGTTTTATTAGTTTATTCAGTAACATACAACATTTGAAAAGGAATATAATGGGAACAGGAGGGCAGCCATTTTAATTGCCAAGATATTCAAACTCCCATGATGCAGTGCAGATAATGATGCATTCTACATTGATCTGCAGAAGGGATGTATAAAGCTCAGGCTTAGGAGAAGACAGCATTGAAGACACCTGGATTATCAGTATGAGCAAAGATTGAAATCTTGGAAATGTGTGACCAAAAAAGAAGATAGTCTGTAGGCCTGAGAAATCTGTGGCACTGGTTCTGCAAAAGATTCATCTGCATTGCTGCCCCGATGACCACATTGTGATGAGCATTATGGTGATGGAAACATATTGTAATGGCAGCTTCCTGTTATGTTGTGGTATTCATACTTCTGTGGGGGGAGTAGCCTAATGATTAGAATAATGGGCTGCAAACCAAGGAAACCAGAGTTCAAATCCTGCTGCTGCTTCTTGTGAACTTGGGCAGGTCACTTTACCCTCCATTTCCTGAGGTATAAACGTTGGGCCTCATTTACTAAGCATTTTTCTCATAGTCACAAGACAGGAGAAAAGCCTTAGTAAATGCAAGTTCTCTGGAGACAGGGAAATACCTACAGTACCTGAATATAATCCGCTTTGAAGTGCCTGAAAAAGCAGAATATAAATCAAATAAACTGTTATTAAGGTGGACTTGGAGAACTCCACTGCTTATCACTAGGATAAGAAGCATGGAATCTATCAACCTCTTGGAATCCTGCCAGGTACTTGTGACCTGGATTGGTCATTGTTGTGAACTGGATAGTGGGCTTGATGGACCTTTGGTTTGACCTAATATAGCAAGTCTTATGTTCTTCTGTAAATACATTTTACCAGTCTGCATGAACCCTAAATTGTCACTATATGCTTTCTAGTTTTGACAGTGGATGTGGGTCTATCATTGTCTTTTTTTCTTTTGGATTTTTCTGTGATATTGGAGAGATGCTATTCCTCATGGTCGCTGTTGTGAGTGTCCTATTAGTGAGAAATACCAAAGCACCTTCTAGGATTGGAATATCTCCTCCCATGCCCACTGAATCAATGCTCTCAATGCATGACACATAAAGAGGATTAAATTACCCAGATCACCCAGAGGGTCTGCCTGAAATACAGACAGGCATGATTTAGGAGATAATCAAGGAGATCAAAGACAGCAGAATAAAAGAGGAAGCACCAGAAATATACAGAGTTGATCTGGATTCTACTGTGGTAAAAATTTTTTTAAAAAAAAAAACAGATCATGAGCTAACAGGGCTAGAAATATCCTGCTATTTCCTATAGGATTTTATTACCCTTGGAAAATATTTCAACAGTAGCTCGTGCAAAGCCTAGGTTAAGTAGATTTCTGCTCTTGTCTATCCCATCTACTTCAATTTTGCTTTAAGCATGAAGTGGAAGATGCTGGCTTCAAAAGACACAATGATGTCTAGTAGCTCTAAGAATCAAGAGAATTTCTAGCCTTAGAGCACACAGGAAAGAGAAAATTAGATTATCAACCTCTCATTAAACAAACAAAAGGGAATAGTGTACATGATAAGAGCCTTTAATCTCTTTGTATAAGATAGTGATTCAATCTCTTTTCTCATTCCATTAAGTCATTTGTTAACCATTTTAACTAGAAATCATTAAACCATTCCATTGATGATCTTCCTTCTCTGTTGCTCAAGACAACACTAGCACCCCCCTCCCCCACGATAACTTGAGGACAGGAGAAGAAATACCTCTAACTACATGACAAAACCCAATAATTATGAAACTTTTTTTAAAAATCTGTTTTTATGTTATTGTTTGCAACTTCAAGCCATTTTTGTATCCAATGGCCTTGGGAGATCCTGTAACTTGGTTAACAGAAGCTAACACACAACTTTCATTTCTAAGAAAAAAAGATTAGAGAGAGAAGCACATTAACAGCCCGGGTGATAACAGCCCTTGGGGAAGTGGATCTGTGTCATCGCTCTTGAAAGAGAAAAAAAATAAATCACAGCACTAGAGCCTGGCATGCTGCAGTTCATTTTCGGTATCTGGAATTTGTCTTTTCTTGACAGGCAGAGGAGAGCACCCAGCAGAAATCCAATTCTCTGATGCCGTGTGGACAGCGAGTTCCCTGAGCTCTGTATTACTGACAGATCCTATTGAGGGTACCATTTCATCACAAGGGCTCGCAGAAGATGGTCAATTAGGATTTTTTTTTCTTTTTTTTTACTGCTTCACCACTCCATCTCCTACCATCTTGGTGATAGGCTGCTGGCCTGGCTTCCTATACTGAAGGGGCAAGACTCAGCTGCGTGAATTCCATTTATTAATTAAATGCAAATGCATCTGTCATATCTCACTAATGACGTGCAGACTAATGCGCATGAATATCTCAATAACGCAATGTCGCAATCCAATCACAATGTGCAACAATACAGCTTGAACAGCCTAAAAAAGGCAGGGAAAAGATATGGCTCAGCAGCAGCCTTGGAGCCCACATTGTCGTGCAGACTGTCGGAAAGTGGTGTGTCTCTTCTGGACGTTTGTGGGCATATGAAGGGGTATACAAGAGAAAACCCCAGAACATCTTAAAAGACCGGCTCCAGAGAACTGTCCTGGTCCACCTTGAACCCAATACAGAAGGGAATCCTGGTCCTGGGTGGAGGCCCTTAGGAAAGGATTATAACTAGCCAGACCTAGGAGGGAAGAGGACACCCAGGAAAGAGAAGGAAGCCCAGAAAAAGAGAACACTGTAAGTTACATTTCTGCCTTTGTTTTGTCAACTGCAAAGAATAGCAGAGCTTCTTTTGTTTTGTTTCTTGTCATTGAATTAAGAAGTCCATTCTGAGTCTGTTTCCTGGCTACCTCAAAGTCTGCTTACATTGCTACAATGTGATTATGTATATGACAGACTCTCCTGCATGAATGCACAGGTTACCCAGGCTTCTCATGGCATTGTGCAATTTTCTAGTTCGTTAATTATTTTAATTGATTTTAGCTTGTCATGCAGTTGAATTTATTGTTAGTAGATAATATGTTAATAAGTTAAAATATTAACTGATAATCAGCTATCACGATAATCCATACTTGAAGGAGAGAAAGCATGGGGTGGATTTGTGCAATTTTGTTGTTTGTTGTTCTCGGCCTGGTAGGTAGCTCCTCCTTTCTCCTTTTTCTTCCAGCTCAGTTGAATGAGGGTGGGATCTAGCACTATGAGCCTTTATTTGTAGCTGACCTGGGGATTGTTCCCCTGTTTTCATAGACCCTCCCTCTGCTCCTACTCTGATCACTGCAGCAACGTTCTTAAGGCCGGACGTCATGACCTTCTTCCAGAGCACTAAATCCAGCCACCAGGAGCCGCCCTGCAAGACCAAACTTCCCCTCCCCCCCAGGGGCTTTGAAAGCTGCTCCCATAGCATTCCCAGCCCTGGACAGCCCAAGGTATGGAAAACCTCATCTGAAAATCAAACCAGGGACCTTCCACATGGACATGTACAGTGCTTGTCACTAAGGTTCCATCTAATTTTTTTGTGGGCCATTTGTGCAAAACAAATCCGTGGGCCGTATTCCTTTTCCTGTGTGTGCTACATTTTCCTGTGAGCATACGCATCAGGAGGAGGCCTGGACTACTTTAGAGGGTCTCATTCTATAGGGCTTGTAACAGGCTCCAGCCTTGAATTCAGGATAATGTTTCACAGTATCATGGGCCTTAGTCTGCATCCCATAAGGAAAAGACACAGGAACATCAAATTAGAGAAAAAGTTAAACTTTTCCGCTACTGTAAACCATCATTTGTCTTCCTTAGTATCTGCCAATGTGGGAATAGGTGCCATGCCAGCCGCTAGTAGGTGGCAGAGTGCAAAGTAACAGAATTATCTGTGCAAACTTGTGGACTAATAGGCAAACTTCCCAGTGTCCCTACTACATGCTAACCCTGGGGAATTTGACCTTTCCTTCCTGGCTCTTTACAGGAAAATGAAAAGACGTTGAGTTAGCCTGACTTCAATGCCAGGAAAAATAGTGGAAAGTGTTCTAAATATAAAAATCACAGAACATATAGAAAGACATGGTTTAATGGAACAAAGTCAGCATGGCTTTATCCAAGGCAAGTCTTGCCTCACTAATCTGCTTCACTTTTTTGAAGGAGTTAATAAACATGTAGATAAAGGTGAATCGGTAGATGTAGTGTATTTGGATTTTCAGAAGGCGTTTGACAAAGTTCCTCATGAGAGGCTTCTAGGAAAAGTAAAAAGTCATGAGATAGGTGGCGATGTCCTTTCATGGATTGCAAACTGGCTAAAAGACAGGAAACAGAGAGTAGGATTAAATGGACAATTTTCTCAGTGGAAGGGAGTGGACAGTGGAGTGCCTCAGGGATCTGTATTGGGACCCTTACTTTTCAATATATTTATAAATGATCTGGAAAGAAATACGATGAGTGAGATAATCAAATTTGCAGATGACACAAAATTGTTCAGAGTAGTTAAATCACAAGCAGATTGTGATAAATTGCAGGAAGACCTTGTGAGACTGGAAAATTGGGCATCCAAATGGCAGATGAAATTTAATGTGGATAAGTGCAAGGTGATGCATATAGGGAAAAATAACCCATGCTATAATTACACAATGTTGGGTTCCATATTAGGTGCTACAACCCAAGAAAGAGATCTAGGTGTCATAGTGGATAACACATTGAAATCGTCGGTTCAGTGTGCTGCGGCAGTCAAAAAAGCAAACAGAATGTTGGGAATTATTAGAAAGGGAATGGTGAATAAAATGGAAAATGTCATAATGCCTCTGTATCGCTCCATGGTGAGACCGCACCTTGAATACTGTGTACAATTCTGGTTGCCGCATCTCAAAAAAGATATAATTGCGATGGAGCAGAGAAGGGCTACCAAAATGATAAGGGGAATGGAACAGCTCCCCTATGAGGAAAGACTAAAGAGGTTAGGACTTTTCAGCTTGGAGAAGAGACGACTGAGGGGGGAATATGATAGAGGTGTTTAAAATCATGAGAGGTCTAGAATGGGTAGATGTGAATCGGTTATTTACTCTTTCGGATAGTAGAAAGACTAGGGGGCACTCCATGACGTTAGCATGGGGCATATTTAAAACTAATCGGAGAAAGTTCTTTTTTACTCAACGCACAATTAAACTCTGGAATTTGTTGCCAGAGGATGTGGTTAGTGCAGTTAGTACAGCTGTGTTTAAAAAAGGATTGGATAAGTTCTTGGAGGAAAAATCCATTACCTGCTATTAAGTTCACCTAGAGAATAGCCACTGCCATTAGCAATGGTAACATGGAATAGACTTAGTTTTTGGGTACTTGCCAGGTTCTTGTGGCCTGGATTGGCCACTGTTGGAAACAGGATGCTGGGCTTGATGGACCCTTGGTCTGACCCAGTATGGCATTTTCTTATGTTCTTATGTATCGTTCCATGGTGAGACCGCACCTTGAATACTGTGTACAATTCTGTTCGCATCTCAAAAAAGATATAGTTGCGATGGAGAAGGTAGAGAGAAGGGCGACCAAAATAATAAAGGGGATGGAACAGCTCATCTATGAGGAAAGGCTGAAGAGGTTAGGACTTTTCAGCTTGGAGAAGAAGAGATGGCTGAGGGGGGATATGATAGAGATGTTTAAAATCATGAGAGGACTACAATGGGTAAATGTGAATTGGTTATTTACTCTTTCGGATAATAGAAAGACTAGGGGGCACTCCATGAAGTTAGCATGTGGCACATTTTAAACTAATCAGAGAAAGTTCTTTTTCACTCAATGCACAATGGTTAGTGCAGTTACGGGCAGATTTTAAAAGCCCTGCTCGCGTAAATCCGCCCAGATTTACGCGAGCAGGGCCTTGCGCGCCGGCACGCCTATTTTCCATAGGCCGCCGGCGTGTGCAGAGCCCCGGGAAGGGGGCGTGTCGGGGGCGGGACCGGATGATGCGGCGTTTCGGAGGTGGGGCGCAGCGTTTCGGGGCGGGACCAGGGGCGTGGCGCCGGCCCGGGGGCGTGGTCCAGGCCTCCGCAGTCCGCAGGCGTAAATCTAGGAACAAAGGTAAGGGGGGGTTAGATAGGGCCGGGGGGGTGGGTTAGGTAGGGGAAGGGAGGGGAAGGTGAGGGGAGGGCGAAAGGAAGTTCCCTCCGAGGCCGCTCTGATTTTGGAGCGGCCTTGGAGGGAATGGAGGCAGGCTGTGCGGCTCGGCACGCGCAGGCTGCCCAAAATCGGCAGCCTTGTGTGCGCCGATCCAGGATTTTAGAGGATACGCGCGGCTATGTGCGTATCTTATAAAATCCAGCATACTTTTGTTTGCGCCTGCTGCGCAAACAAAAGTACGCGATCGCGCTGTTTTTAAAATCTACCCCTTAGTGTAGCTGAGTTTAAAAAAGGATTGGATAAGTTCTTGGAGGAGAAGTCCATTACCTGCTATTAATTAAGCTGACTTAGAAAATAGCCACTGCTATTACCAGCAACAGTATCATGGAACAGACTTAGTTTTTGGGTACTTGCCAAGTTCTTATGGCCTGGATTGGCCACTGTTGGAAACATGATGCTGGGCTTGATTGGTCCTTGGTCTGACCCAGTATGGCATGTTCTTATGTTCTTATGAGTTCCTAGAGAAAACATTAGAACTGCAGTCTCCACTAAAGGCACTACTTCTCCCCAAGAGACATTTTGCTGACTTGAGTTAAAGGGGACTGCAGACAAGGATTATACCTGCCCAGCTCTGCTGACTGCAGGACGGAACAAAAAAGGTGCTCATGACGTTTGAGTGGTGCCAAGCATAGCATCAGGAAAAAAGCACAGCCTGAGCTGTGCCGATGCCAGACACGCTACCAGATGCTAACTTACAAGGGGTCTCCCCAAAACAGCAGAGATGTCAATAAACAGCTTATGTAATGGGAAAGCTACTGGCTAAAACAAACTGTATCCCTGGCTGCTAATGAAAGACAAGAGAGACTGTGATAGGGACCTTTGTTTTCAGTTTTTTATTTAATTTTTCCTGGGAATTTTAATAGAGGAAAATGTGATTACACGTTTATGTTTAAATTTTATAGTTTTTTGTTTTGTTTGTTTTAAAATTGTTTTATGTCGAATATGGAATCCACTTAGCTTAATTTTCATTATTAGAAACGGAATATAAATGTTTTTTAAATAAATAAAAATGGTGTTTAATTACAAGAACAAAATATATATTTACCGTGAGAAAGAATTAGTTGTTTTTCTCCATTGATTTTCTCACTCATTTTTGTTTTTGTTGTAATAAATTCTAAGGAAAAAAGAAATAAAAACTGCAAGCAAAGGTCCCTGTTAAAGGAATAAGCTTACAATTCATTAATATGCAGAGGGTGATGCTGAATACTGTACATGGAATGGTTCTGTTAGCTCACAGCATGAAAATCCCAGGTAACAGCAATTAGTACAGGGCTAATTAAATTCTTGGATGCATTTTGGTATTGGACAAAACAGAATGTGATCTGAAGACAAAAGTATACCACATAGGTGTTTTCCTTCCTGCAGTGTTTCGCTCTAGGTTCACCTGTAACCCATAATGGTGCCAGGATATGAAATGTCCACTTGACGAAATGGGTAACTGACTGACCTCACCATGACTCAGGATGGGAATTGCACACAAAGGTTGACCAATGTCAGGCACTCTCAGACATTTTAGGCAGGAGACTTACTGGCTCCCAGAGTATGTGAATATCATTTAAAAATTGGATTTTGCCAATTTTTTCCTATCCTACCTCATATAGCCCTCTTCATGTGAGCTAAGCAGACTATTTGCAAGTTTTGATACTCCGTTATCAGATAAAACTAAGAACGATCTTAACATGATGCAGCGTGTCATCTTTCAAGGTGACACATAAGCTACAATTTTTTACTGTGCAAGAATTACTTTTGGTACAAAAAGCTAATGAAAAGGGCCAGCCTGCTGGCGAGTTATTGAGGTGCCAGTATGAACTGTCCGAGCCATGCACTTTATAATCCTGGTCTTTTCTGCACTGTATTTGGAAGCTGCTGCTATCACTGGTGAAAATGAACTGCTCCCAGGGCTTCTAAACCCACCCCCTACAACAGTGACATCACTAGAGAGTGAAGTGCACCCTATGAAAAGGGCCAACTTTCCGGCAGGTTTGCTGGTGCTGGCCGCTAGCAAAGGGCTTTGCACTTTTCTGGCCCCTTCGCTGGACTTTTGGACTTGTGCAAATTGGTTAGACTGGGGCTCTTTTTTTTCATCTTGTGTTTTATAATTATGTTTGACCAGATACCAGTCATACAGGGGAGGTGACGAGTTTTTCCTGGGGAACAGAGTAAAGCACTATTTCACACCCTTTAAAAAAAAAGTATTTTTATTTGTAGTGCAAGGTGAACACATTAAGAAAGTTTTCAGATAAAAGATAAGATGCATATTTTATTTTATAAACAAGTTTTGAAACTGAACAAACATGAAAACAGATGAAAGGAAACTTTGGCCTTGGCTTTGCTGGAAGTCACACTGGCATACATTCTGGAAAATTCCCAAGCTGTATAAATGGCCACACATCTGGAGCTCTCTGGCCTGTGGCATTCTTTTCTCGTCCTGCCTCAGAGTCAGGGGCGCATTTCCCCCTGTGTGCCAGAGATTTACTCCACTACATAAAAAAATGTGCACACTTCTAAAATTTGCAGAATCAATGCCACTGTAAATATGGACCTATGTTATGGGAACACAAAATCAGTGCATTTTCTGCAGTGATCCAGCAAGCAGATGAGAGGAGTGGGGAAGAAAAAGCGTGGTCATATGGAATTGAATAATTTAGTCATCGTCGCTAAAGGATTTAGATTCTTTATCAGTGTTATATATTAACACATGTTCTGTTGGCAATAAGTTTGATTTGATTTTTACATTAATTTTAGAACATCAGGTGGATTTGTTTTTTATTACTGAATCATGGAACTCTGATGCCGATGCTTTACTACTGAATCAATTATGTCCCCCTAGCTATTTAATCTGGCAGCACGCAAGGGGTGGTCAGAGAGGTGGTAGGGTGGGGTTTATTTATAGAGCTTCCTTGCCCATTTTACTTACCCCTCATAAAGTAGGTGAGGGGAATGAAAGTTTGGTAGTCACATATGGGCACTGGGCTATTGGGTTAATGTATCGCTCACCGGGTAAATGTAGGGAATCATTAGATAAATTGTTAGATTTTTGTTCATTGTTAACTATGTGTTATCAATCGCTGTTGCTAATTGGAGATTTTAACATCCAGATTGACAGTGCAGACAATTTTTAACAAGATATTTTAAAGCTGATTTCAGCACTTGGGCTGTCACAGATTGTTAAAGACCCAACCCATCGAGCTGGGTACATTTTAGACCTAGTTCTCCTCCCTACTGTATTAATAGAGGAGAATGTGATTACATGTTTATGTTTAATAGAGGTTGCGTGGTCAGATCATTTTTTGAAGTCTTTCTGTTTAGACTTATGTTACCCTCTGTAGTAAGAGGGAATTCTGATTTTATTCGACAGTCTTGAGGAGAAATTGATGTAGTCAAATTTGATTCTAGATGGGAAAATACTAAGGAAAAGTTAGTTGACAATTCCTCAGATATTATGGCGAGCTCTTTACAGGAGCTGCTAACTGAAGTAATTGGAAAAAGTGGCACCAATGAAGATTGTTAGATGTTTTGCAGTAAGTCATTGACTACCCTGGTTTTCTACTAATTTAGTTCAATTGAAAAGAAGGAAGAGGAGGGCAAAGCAAGTTTGGAGAAAACATCGTACTTCAGATACTACTGAGGTATTTAAGACCTGTAGGACTGTTTATAGGGTGGAGTTTATGAGAGAAGAATACTATAGTGTAAAGCTGCGGGCTTCTTTAAATTGCTATTGTGAATTGAAATGAAAAGAATTGGGTGGCACCTTATAGACTAATCAATTTATTGAAGCATGAGCTTTTGAGGACAGAGTCCATTTGATCAGATGCATGATGAATTGGATTCTGTCCTCAAAAGCTCATGCTTCAATATATTGGTTAGTCTATAAGGTGCCACCCGACTCCTGTCATTTTTGCTACACCAGACAAAAACAGATATCCTTCTGAAGGTTTTTCAGCTTGTGAGTTGTTCACTATTGTGAACTGATTGACTAGCATCCCAGAGATTACTATGGGAGATAAGATCAATTGCGCTAAAGTAGCTCAATTCTGGGAAGAGAAAGTCTCAAAAACAGTATCCACAACCACAACAGGAATTCTGGTCTTCTTTTGAATTTGTACCTTCTACTGAGATTGAATCTGCAGTGATGGGATTGAAAGGGTCTTGTGGCCCCTTAGATCCATGTCCTTTTTAGGTACTGTGTTCTCTGAGAGATTATTTTACAGCTCCATTGTATAAATTAGTAAATCTCTCATTGGGTGAGAGGTATTTTCCAGATTGCTTTAAAAAAGCAATCATTCGCTCTACACTGAAAGGGACAAGTAATGGGCTGGACGTGCTGACCAAGTAAATTATCATCCCATATGTGTTCTTTCATCAACAGGAAAGATCATTGAGAAGGTAATTTTGAATCAGTTTACCTCCTTTTAAAAAAATTATATTTGACACCTATAGCAGAGTGGGTTTTGGCAAGGTCACAGTACGGAGATTGTGTTAACTTCCATTGTAGAGATGGTACTCCAGGAGATAGACAAAATAGTCTAGTGGTTAAAGCAGTGGGCTATGACCCTTGGAAACCAGGGTTCAAATCCCACTCTTGCTCCTTGTGACCTTAGGCAAGTCACTTTACCCTCCACCTACCTCAGGTACAAAAATTAGATTATAAGCCCTGTGAAGATAGGGAAATACCTATAGTACCTGAATGTAATCTGCTTTGAAGGGCTGAAAGTAGAATTAAAAAGAAGTCTTGCTGGATGTGTCGGCTGCTTTGACTCAGTCTCACATTCTATATTATTGAAGAGACTTATGGAAATTGGGATGGGAGGTAAAGTGGGAGAGTGGTTTGCCTCTTTCTTAAGGTACTGATCTTATCAAGTAAGAGTGGATCATGATGGGTGTTCCACAAGGGACTTGTGAGTGACATTGTTCAAAATGTATCTTCTTCACTTATCTGTTTTATTACAAGAAGATTTTTTTTCCATCTTTATGCAGATGATTTACAGTTGCTATTCACAGTTACTGGTAGTTTAGAAGATAGTCTTCAAGAGATTGGCAGCATTATAAATATTGCTATGCAATGGATGAATCAAAATGGTCTATTGGTTAATGTTAAAAAATCAGAATGCATACCATTCACATGTATTGCAGAGCTGAGTTCTCCTACTCTTCAATTTGAAGGGACTACTGTTACGGTAGTAGAATCAGTTCAGGATTTAGGAGTATTGCTAGACTCCGGGTTTACAATGCAACCACAACTGTAAGCTGTGGTAAAGAAAGTTTTCTTTCAATTAAGAAAACTTCGGCAATTAAAATATGTGCTTGATAGGAATGATGCAGGCTTTTGTGTTATCTTGTTTAGACTACTGCAATCCCCTTTGTTTAGGATTTCCAAAGTCCTGTTTATGGGCAGATATTGATGAATGCCGCTGCTTGCTTAATTGTTGGTTTCCAATGACTGCTCACAAGTCCCTAATTTTAAAAGAGCTAAATTGGCTTCCTATCGAGTCACGTATTCATTTGAAAATTTTAACATTAGTACACTGAATATTACATGGCGACTTCCTAGCTATTTGAAAGCCCTAGTACAAAGATATTGTCCACAGTGAAGTTTTACATGCTGTTGGTCAACAGTTTTTAATGATTCCTGGTGCTAAAGAGGTGCACTTTTAACAAACCTCTCCTCATGCTTTTTCTCAGATTACGCTGGTACTTTGGAATTCTATTCCAATAGATATATGATTGATTACTGATTATCAATACTTTGGAAAGAAACTGAAAGCATTCTTGTTTAATACTACTTTTAAATTATGTTTGTTTTATGATAATTTGTTTGTTTTATGAAATTTGTAACCTATCATTAAAATCATCCATTGTACCTTAAGACTGGAGGGTGGCCAATGTAACCCCAATATTTCAAAAGGGCTCCAGGGGCGATCTAGGAAACTACAGACCAGTTAGCCTGACTTCAGTGCCAGGAAAAATAGTGGAAAGTGTTCTAAATATCAAAATCACAGAACATATAGAAAGACATGATTTAATGAAAGAAAGTCAGCAAGACTTTTGCCTCACAAATTTGCTTCACATTTTTGAAGGAGTTAATAAACATGTAGATTAAGGTGAACCGGTAGATGTAGTGTACTTGGATTTTCAGAAGGCGTTTGACACAGTTCCTCATTAGAGGCTTCTAGGAAAAGTAAAAAGTCATGGGATAGGTGGCGATGTCCTTTCGTGGATTACAAACTGGCTAAAAAATAGTACCTGTGGAGCAAATAAGAATTTCCACCAAGTGTCATCCCATCCCCTGCATGGGAGCTTAAGTGCTCTGCTGCCACCCTCATTGACAGAAGAGCAGCATTGGGGGCTTCTTACCTACTCGTTTCACAGTTGGAACCACACGAGAGAACAAGAGATTGATATTCTGTTAGTAGGAAACAGCCTGTTAAAGTGCCCGCCCCCCCCCCCCTGTCAGCTGGACTAACCTGAGGCAGGAATGGAAGGTAAGATCGAGGACAGGAGAATGCTACGTGGGGTGGATCAGGAATGGAAGGTAAGATCGAGGACAGGAGAATGCTACGTGGGGTGGATCAGGAATGGAAGGTAAGATCGAGGACAGGAGAATGCTACGTGGGGTGGATCAGGAATGGAAGGTAAGAGCGAGGACAGGAGAATGCTACATGGGGAGGATCAGGAATGGAAGGTAAGATCGAGGACAGGAGAATGCTACGTGGGGTGGATCAGGAATGGAAGGTAAGATCGAGGACAGGAGAATGCTACGTGGGGTGGATCAGGAATGGAAGGTAAGATCGAGGACAGGAGAATGCTATGTAGGGAGGATCAGGAATGGAAGGTAAGATCGAGGACAGGAGAATGCTACGTGGGGTGGATCAGGAATGGAAGGTAAGATCGAGGACAGGAGAATGCTACGTGGGGTGGATCAGGAATGGAAGGTAAGAGCGAGGACAGGAGAATGCTACGTGGGGAGGATCAGGAATGGAAGGTAAGATCGAGGACAGGAGAATGCTACGTGGGGAGGATCAGGAATGGAAGGTAAGATCGAGGACAGGAGAATGCTACGTGGGGTGGATCAGGAATGGAAGGTAAGAGCGAGGACAGGAGAATGCTACGTGGGGAGGATCAGGAATGGAAGGTAAGATCGAGGACAGGAGAATGCTACGTGGGGAGGATCAGGAATGGAAAGTAATATCGAGGACAGGAGAATGCTACGTGGGGTGGATCAGGAATGGAAGGTAAGATCGAGGACAGGAGAATGCTACGTGGGGTAGATCAGGAATGGAAGGTAAGATCGAGGACAGGAGAATGCTACGTGGGGAGGATCAGGAATGGAAGGCAAGATCGAGGACAGGAGAATGCTACATGGGGTGGATCAGGAATGGAAGGTAAGAATGACAATGGGCAAGGTATGGAAGGTGAGGGCAAGGGTGGGGCAGGGACAGAAGGTGGGGGGCAGGGAGTGATGTGGGGAGAAAGGGCACTAAATTATAGTTTTTGCACAGGGTGCTGATTAAATCATTGCCCTGCCCCTTAGTAGGTTTCTGCCAAGATCTCTCAGTTTTGCTTGTTAAATGACTTTACAGTGCACTGAATGTCTGCATGCTTATTGACACTCAGGATGGACAATTCCCCAAGATGGCAATCAGACAACACGATGGCACTCTCATTCTCTTTTCATGTCAATTAACTGTCTGAATTACATCAATTCAGGGAAAAATAGGCCATGAGCAATAGAAGTTAATGAAAGCATAAAAAAAAGAAAGCATTTTGGCTTGCCCATGCATATTAAGCAATTGATGCATTACTTTGTGGTTATGGATCAGGCAGCCGTACTGTCTGTAAAATGAAAGCCTTATGGTGCTCTTGGTAAAATTAGACTATGGTATATGTTTCTGTCTGCTGCATCTTTGCAGGCTGCAGAAAGCGCACTGATTGGGTGTTCCCATAACATAGGCCCGCATTTGCATTGGCCTTAATTCTGCAAACTTCAGAAGTGTGCACAGGTTTTTCTGCAGAGAGGTAAATCTCTGGCACACAGGGTGAAATGTGCCCCTGACTCCGAGGCAGGACGAAAAAAAGGATGCCACAGGCCAGAGAGCTCCAGATGTGCTGCCATTTATACAGCTTGGGAATTTTCCAGAATGTATGCCAGTGTGACTTCCAACAACAGGTAGAACTGGCCAAAGCTTCCTTTCAACTGCTTTCATGTTTGTTCAGATTCAGAACTTGTTTTTAAAATAAAAAATGCATCTTACATTTTATCTGCAAACTTAATGTGCTCGCCTTGCATTAGAAATAAAAATACATCTTTTTAAAGGGTGTGAAATAGTGCTTTACTCTGTTCTCCAGGAAAGACCAGTCAGACATTACTTCAGAGGCACTCATTTTACAAAACAGGTGCTAAACTATCCAGCCATTCTGCTCTAGTCCAGAAATTTGATCCATGCATATCTGCCAGAGATAAAATCAACCACAATTTTATTCCACCCTTCTCCACCAGCAGTTGTAGAGTCTGTGAACTGCTTTTCTATTTTTACTGCCCAATAATGACAATGATGAATGCTTTTATGAGGAAATAAATATTCATTAAGGAGGCCCAGATCAAAAATATACCCCTTCCAAAAATCACAGGAAATGTAAAGCTCACTGGAGATTTATTTGGGAGGAAAGTTGAACTATGCCAGCAACTGCATCTGATGACACTTTAATAGTCTGGCTAAATTAAACCCATGGCATTACTTACCAGTAAGCACAGTAATCAATAGCATTAAAAGCAGTGGTGGCTATAACAATATCAGATGTATGAGGGAGAACAAGTGATTAGTTATGGATGTAAATCAGGTTCCCAGCAACACTAGGAAACACGGATAAGGAGCCACTCAAGCTGCTTACAGGGTCACTGCTCCTCTGACCAATCTACTCATAAACATGCAAAGTATATGTAAACAAGGGCCAAGTGGTAACTCATTAGTTGTGATTTACATGCTGTATGACCCTCTTTGCATATGCACACCATTCCATCAACAGCAATTACCTCAAATGAAGAATGGCATTACCAGGGGCATGCTGTCAGGCTTCAGGAATTGGGAGTCATTCTTTCCCCGGCACCTACACTTCAACCAATTAGGCTGTACTGCAAACGGAGTCAGAGACTGCTGCTGTTTACTGTCGATTAGTTTCTGCATCCCCAGGAAACACGCAGAAACGGAGAAGCTGACAGCAGAGAAAGAGTGCCTGGCTCATCTAGTCTTCTCAGTTGTTGGGGTTTTTTTTTTTTTTCTGCCTACTGCAATACTGCAGATGTTACTTGATATTTGCTTTGCCCCCATTTCCACTGGCAGGTGGTCTCGTGAGTCCACCGTCCTTTCCTTACATAGCTCCTTAGTCTGCCTCACTTCCATCCTTGTATTATGGCCGTTTGGTTTCAGAGCTCTCGCTCCACTGAAAAAGGTTTGCTTCTTGTATGCTATTTGTAATCTTTCAGGTATTTGAATATATTGTTTCCCTCCCCTTCTTGCTTCTCTCCTCTAGAGCTGGAGCCCCAAAATCTGGTCCTGGAGCGCTGCAAACTAATCTGATTTCCACAATGAATAGGCATAATATATACCTGCATACAATGGTGGCAATACATGCAAATAAATGGTTTTCTAAAGAAGTAGCTGAAAAAGCAAGGCAGAAAAGATTAGCATTCAAAAACTACCAGGCACAATCAAGTTGTGGAATCTGTTGCCAGAGGACAAGGTCAAGGTGACGAGCACAGCGGGGTTTAAAAGAGGTTTGAACAAGTTCCTGGAGGAAATGTCCATAACACATGATTAGCCAGGCAGACTAAAGAAAGCCATCACTATCCCTGGGAGTGAGTGACAGAAATCAGATCTACTTTATGGGATCTGCCAGGTACTTTTGGCATGGATTGGCCATTATCAGAGACAGGATGCTGAACTCAGTGGACGTTAGTTTTTATGTTATTAAGATCTAAGGCAGCATGGATTGGGCCAGCAATAATCTTGTCGGACAAATCTCATCAATTTCTTTGATTGGGTGACCAAACAGCTGGATCAAGGGAGAGCGCTAGATGTAGTATATTTGGATTTCAGCAAGGCCTTTGATACGGTTCTGCACAGAAGACATAGATAAATTGTGCGCCCTTGGTATGGATCCTAGAGTGACTTACTGGGTTAGAAACTGGCTGAGTGGGAGGCGAAAAAAGGGTAGTGGCAACTGGAGTTCACTCCAAGATAGAGGTTGTTACTAGTAGTGTGACGCAGGGATCAGTCTTTGGACTGGTTCTTTTCAACAATTTCATAAGTGACATTGCAAAAAGATTGTTGGGAAATATTTGTCTTTTTGCAGATTAAACCAAAATCTCTAACAGGGTAGACCATCCAGGAAGGTGTGGAAAATACGATGAGGATTTAGTGAACCTCGAGGAATGGTCTAGGATCTGGCAGCTAAGCTATAATGATAAGAAATGCAGAGTAATGTATTTATGCTGCAAAACTCTACGGGACAAGTACAGTATTGGTGGTTGGAATTTTTCTAAGCACAAAAGTGCAGGATCTGGGAGGGATTGTATCTGATGATCTTATGGTGGATAAACAGGTGGATAAAGTAATGGCGAAAGCCAGAAAGATGATTGGCTGCATAGAGAGAGGAATGGCCAGCAGAATAAGGGAAGTGATATTGCTCCTTGTGGGATCTCATTTTGAATACTGTGTACAATTCTGGAGACCATACCTTTGTTATGATAGTGCCTTGGGTTGGAGTAATACAGTTAGGTTTAGTATTATAAGGTAGGATGAGTTATGGTAATCTCCTGAAGTGAATGTCCCCTGGCCTACAAGATTAAAACCTCCCAAAAGGGGACACAAATTAAGGAATAAGAGACATTAAGCTCAAATAAAGCAATAAGCTGCAATATTAAAGGACAGGTTTCAGGCTAGGGATGTAGCTTTGGGGACTTTCTACTGAAATGAACATCTTAGTATCCAGCTGGCAACTTTTGAAAAGACTTATAAAACATAAATGGGAATAAGCCAGCCACCTACTGCACTGCAAAACATGACAGAGCTACAGGAATAAAGACTCTGAGCATTGTAATACCAGAGACTATTTCTCCCCACCTTCCCCCAACAACTAGGGCTGGAACATCGAGATACAATGTTGGATATACCAATCAGGGAAGGCCTCAACACGTGTCCCAAGCCTCTTTGTCAAATGATGTGGGAGAACAACATGACCCCCACTATCAAATGATCAAATGATCAGGCCTGGGTCTGAAATGAATTTGAAAAATATCTACCAATGAACTAAGAGACATTCCAGTCTATGGACTTGATTTCTATAAAAGAAGATGACTGAAAGCAGAACTTTGGCACATTTAGTCCCAGGGCTGGACTGGCCTATCAGGGCTTAGGGCACGCCCCAGTGGGCCGGTCATTTTGGTCATGTGATGAAAGGTAGCAGCACGACATCTGCATTGGTTGCTTGCTGTGCTGTGTCCCCGCACTCTGGTTAATATAGCGTGAAGGGCCTAAAGAAACCACAGGCAGAACCATCCTGCTGGCAACCAAAGGAGGAAGAGAGAACCAGGCCACCACCGCTGGAGCAAAAGAAGAGAGATCTGACTGCGGGCCCAAGTATAAAAAAAAAAAAAGAGAGAGACCCGGCTGCAGCCGCCACAGGAGCCCAGGCTGGCAGGGCCAAAATGAAGAGAGAGACTTGCTGTGGTATGTTGTGGGAGCTCAGGCCAGTGGGGCTGAAAAAAAAGGAGAGACTCGCTGTGGGCTGCCTCCGGAGCTAAAATAAAAGTAGAGACTCGTTGGGAGCTCAGGCCAGTGGGGCCGAAAAAAAAGGAGACTCGCTGTGGGCTGCCTCCGGAGCTAAAATAAAAGTAGAGACTCGCTGGGGGCCACCAGTGGAGCCAAAGAAAATCAAGAGAGACCCAGCTGCAGGTTGGTAAGGCCAAAGAATGAGCAAAGGCAGAACAGTGTGAGAGAAATTGGGAGTTTGGAGTACGAAAAGAGACTGGGAGCCTGCTTGTGTGTATGTGCCTATGACAGAATGATTGGGAGCCTGCTTGTGTGTGTGTGTGTCGGTAAGAAAGAGATTGGGAGCCCTCTTGTGTGTGTATGTCTGTAAGAGAAATTGGGAGCCTGCTTGCGTGTATGTATGCCTGAGAGAGAAAGAAATTGGGAGCCTGCTTGCATGTGGATGCCTGTGTGAGAGAGTTTGGGAGCTTGCTTGAGTGTGTGTGTATGCCTGTGAGAGAAACTGAGAGCCTGCTTGCTTGTGTAGATATTTTTATTTATTTATTGTTTTTATATACCGACATTCAATCTCAATTGAGATATCACACCGGTTTACATTCAGGTACTGTAGGTATTTCTCTATCCCCAGCGGGCTTACAACCTAAGTTTTTGTACCTGAGGCAATGTAGGGTAAAATGACTTGCCCAAGGTCACAAGGAGCGACAGCAGGACTTGAACCTTGGTCTCCTTGTTCATAGTCCACTAGGCTCTTCCTCCGATATGCTTGTGAGAGATTGGGAGCCTGCTTACATGTGAGTGCCTCTGTGTGAGAGACTGGGAGCCTGCGTGCGTGTGAGCAGCTGAATGAGAGAGATTGGGAGCCTGCTTGCATGTGGGCATCTGTGTAAGAGAGACCGGGAGCCTGCTTGCGAGTGAGCACCTGAGTGAGAGAGATTTGCTTGCGTATGGGTGCCTGTGTGAGAGAGATTAGGAGCCTGCTTGCATGCGTGTGTGTGTGTGTGAGAGAGAGAAAGAGTCCACAACAATTTTAGGATGAGTGGAAATCAAACATTCCCAGGTAAAGAGAGCAGGGGATTTTATTTTAATCCTCGTTAGTTTTAATTATTGGGTGTTATCTGATGTGTCTCCCAAACACCAATAATATTTGAAAACAGTAAATTTAAAAAAATGTATGAGTTTTCAATTTTCTATTCATCAGCTGTTTTGAAATATTTGTTCTTTTTCGAATATGTTTTACTATTATGTTTTATATTGGTTTTATTGTTTGATGTTTTATGAGGAATAGTAATGTTTCTGTTTTTCATATACATACTACTTTTAAAGTGAAACTCAAGACTTGGCTCTTCCGTCAAGCTTTCCCAGAGAGCTAAAAACAAGAAGAACAACAACAACCATCCTTGCCTTACAGCAATAATCTAATGTTTATATTACTTCAGTTATATGTTTCCAAGTTGTGTTCTAAATTGATCTTAGTTGTTTTTCCCAATAGATTGTACTTTATTATATATTATCCGTTCATTATTTCGATATGTTCCATGTAAACCGCCTCCCCGGCGATAGTTATTTCTGTTAAATGTGAACCGGAGTGATATGTATTGTATACAGGAACTTCCGGTATATAAAAACCAAAAATAAATAAATAAATAAATATACAGTGTCTGTCTTGTTTCCAGTTCAAATTTTGTCTGCATGTTTCTTTTTATACTTTATAGGCTCTTTACTCTGTTTTTGTGTTATGTGTGCCGTCCGCAGCAGATCCGTGGCGCGGCCCTCTCACCTTCTCATGTGGACTCCAGCTCCTGGTTTCTCTTCGCTGGCAGCGGTGTGTCGCCAGCTCCAACCTCAGGTCGCCTCCGGTGCCTCCAGCTCTGCCATGGTCAGTGTTGCCAGTGTTGACAGCCAAGATGTCCTTGCTCGTTGGGCCTCTCCGCATGGCCCGCGGAGAGACATCGCCATTGGCGCTGTGCCCCTCCCTAGGCGCGCACGCTCACATCACTGGTTCTTTTAAAGGGCCCGCGGCAGGAACCTGGCCACAGCCCTGGATGCTGACGTCAGAATTCTCAGCGGCGTTGCCTTTGCAACAGGTCTCCTCGTACTCCGAGTACTCATTGCTGATAGAGAATTCTCTCTACTTCATGTTCCTGACTCCTGTGGTTCCCGGTTCCTGTCTTCCTTGTTCCTGTCTCAACTATGTGTTGGGCTGACTCTTTGGATATCGACCCAGCTTTGCTTGACTACTCTTCTGCTCGTCTCCAGCCCCGGGGACCTCTGCTACGCCTGACTACTCTTCAGCCTATCTACAACCCCAACTGACTGAGTCGGCTTTTTGCATAAGAGAAGTGATTCTTGGAAGAGCTGTAATGGCAGACATAGAAAAACAGGTGGAAAATGGACAAGTGTAGCAGAAAATCAGAGAGTACTTCAACAACCACATACATTGTAACACAGTAACAATGGCAGAAACAGGCCATACGGTCCAACCAGTCTGCCCAGCAAGCTTCTTATGGTAGTAACTGATGCTCCCTAAAATCTGACCAAGGAATGGATAAAGAGAGATAAGCTTAAACCTAAAGATGACAGATTGCTAACTGCAGCACAAGACAGTGAGCTATGCACACAACTGTTCACAATGAGGTAGATTTTAAAAGGTGCGTGCACACATGGCCGCGCCAATTTTATAACATGCGCGCCAGCACGTGCATGTTATAAAATCCCATGGCTGTGCGCATGTGTGGGCGGCGTGCGCAGGGGGGCTCCCAATTTTGTAAGATTAAGTGCAGCGATGCAATCGGGCCTCCCCGAGTTCCCTACGCCCCTATCCATGTACACCCCTTACACCCTTTCGCCTATCTTTCTTTTTTTTTTTGCTTACTACTCCGTTGGAGCAGAAGCAACTTACGCACCCCGGCCAACTGCCGGCACGTGCTTCCTCAGCACAGCAGCAAATGGCCACAGTGCTGGCCGCCTCCAAGCCCGTCCCTCCCTGCCCCCCGGACCGCCCCTTTCTCTGGGCCTGGCACTTCTGCGCATAACGGGGATTATGTGAATCGCTGGGGCCCTTTGAAAAAGGCCCAGCCTCGCGCGTAACCCCCATTTTTTTTTATGCGTGTGGCCGTTTTAAAATTCGGCCGTTTATGCATAGAAATAAAGAGGTAAAAGTGACAGATGGAGATTCAGTAGCACAGAACTGAATGGAAACCATTACCTATCTCGTCACTGGGTGCAATATTAAGTGAAAACATTTCCTAACTTACTTTCAAGTTTGCCACTGTTCCAATGTTCCTTTGCCCTGTCTGTCTTCTTCAGGAGAATGTTTTCTTCATCAGATGGGATTTTTCATTCCAGAACAGACGTGACACTTTGCATGCTAAATAATATGTCTTGTTTCACTGCACACATCTATTTGCCTTAACTCTCTTCAGCATTCCACGAGATAACCCACCCATTGTGCGTTTCTGAATTTTAAGTAGATTTTCTTCCTCAGACACGATAGTGTTCATTGAACTTACATAGGAATGACCTAAAAAATGGGCTTGGTTCATTAAGGCCATTCTCCCATTCTATATCTAAGAACAAATAACTTGATGAATCGGGCCCAATGTTTATACGCAGGCTTACGAGAACGCTTCTCAGCCTCTTTTTTTTTAGATGGCGCACATGATCCTGAATGATTGCACACATCTTCCTCATCCAAAGATCTCCGCACCGTGGAGTCATAAGCAGTAGGCTGAACTTCCCCCGAATAAAGCCGACCGGGCATCGAACGTCAAAGTTAGAGACGCGCGATCCCTTCCATATGTGCAAACACCTTTTTTTCCCCAAAATATTGGTATCTTGGGACATGACCAGAAAGAATGGCCTAAATTCCCCACAGCAGCTGAGCACGTTATATAGAGATCTGAATCTATAATATGTGCCCTAAAAGCTTGATGCTGTGATATAAATGCTCTGCTTGGAAACAAATTGTTTTCCTCAACTGCATATTGCTTGAAAGCCTAGAGATGTATGCAAAATTTGCAATAAATTCCTTTACAGAAGCCTGTATTTGTAAATCTGTTACCCACCTAGACCACAGTTTAGAAAAATCCCATTGGCTCTAAATCCGAATTAGTGTTTCGTAGAAAGAAGAAAGAGTCCCCCTTCCTGGGTCTTCAATGTCAAACCACTCCTGAATCATGTCCTAGTGATCTTTAGTCAATCCCCCCCCCCCCCCCGCACACACGCTCTAATGATTTTACATAGTGAAATGCCTGCATATATAGGAATTAATCTTTCCTTTGCTGACCAAAAGTTTCCTGCAACTCTTGAAATGGGAGAAAGTCCCTATTCTCCTTTAATAGTTGTCCTATTATTTGTAACCCTTGACGCCCCCACCTCACTGGATTGCCTGTAAACCTGGTACAAATTGCAAATTGCCTTTTAATGGTAAAAAAAGGGGATATCTTATAAGATAGTTGTAGCCGCCGAATTAGCCACTGCCAAGTTTTCTGGAGCAGAGTAATTAAGCAGTGATTTAAGTATACCAGTAATTGCCCATTGGGGGTATGTAATGAAGAGGATAGTGACAGCGGGTACACCCAACCTGTTTCAAACTGATTATCAATTTACTAATTAGTTTCCATCAACCAGTCTCCTATATGATGTAAGTTTGCGCGATATTAAATAATTTCAAATTCTGAAAATCCAGGCCACCTTTGCCCCATGGTTTCATTAATTGCTGCAAATAAATGCCAGCTTTTTTTCCCCTGCCACAAATAAGACCAAACTTCTTTAGCATAGGACCGCAACGTGCAACTATCCAAATGAAAGGATACCCATCACATATAACCATTTAGGCAACACTACCATCTTAAACAAATGTACTCTACCCATTAAAGCAATACTTAAAGGAGACCAGGCCCGTAAAATATTTTTGGTAAAATCCAACAATCGCTGTACATTCAACGATTGCAGGTACTTCAGATCCTGGGGTACTATAATTCCTAAATATTTTATTTTCCTGTCCGTCCACCTTAGCGGGAAATCCCCTATCCAATCCCTTGATTGCCACTCCCCAATTTTTAGAGCTTCACACATCCACATTTAATTTAAAACTCGCTAACTCCCCATATCTTGTAAACTCCCCAATTAATTCCTTCACTGATAACTCCGGACCTGTCACATGTACTAAGAGGTCATCTACAAAGGCTGACATTTTAAACAATTGTTTCCCAACAGAGACTCCCTGTATATATCTATTAAGTTGAATATCTAAGGATAACACAAACATTAGCAGGGAGAGTGGGATTTAAATCATTTTTATACCACCTATCAAAGTTTCTAAGTGGTTTACAGATAAAATATTCATAAATAATACAAGACATAATAATAAATAGACAAAAAATGGGAATAAAAAAGCTTTAATAAATATGCCCCTTGGATTGGTCCCAAATGGAAAGTCTCACAGCCTGTTGAGAATCCCATTTTATACAGCGGAAGTGCCATCACAGTTGTCTTTCTCCCCCGCTCCCCCTCTCCCCCCTCACTTCTCATATCTTACCTTGAGGCCCTCTTCCTGTTTGGAAAGATCTTCACAGTCTTTCACCTTCAAGTCAGGGGAGTTGAGGAGACGTTCCACGTCTGACACCGACTTCAGAAGTCGTAAGATCTCCACCAGGTATGCAGAAGGCACATAGGAGGTTTCTACGCTCATACCTTCGCTCATCACTACAGTTGTCTCTTCATAAACAGTTTGCTGGTATAAATACACAACAGAATGCTTCTCTTAGTCTCTCATCACAGTCATTACTTTCATTACTATTGTTTTGCAGGTCTAAGCCATTTCCATCTCATACCCTAGTGTCAAAATAAAATAACCACCGTCTGTGGAGCGTCAAAAGCAGAATGGGCTAGAAACGAAGAAATATGCTTTCAAAAACAAGAAAAGCCGAGCAGTGTATGAATCACTTACTCTCCTCATCTTAGCATGCTTGACAGAAGGCTTCACAGGATCTTTATAAACACAACTTAACAGAATGTCAGTTTTCTGTAACTGTACACAGGAGGAGAATGTTGTGTAATTTGTAGTGCTTGATCTAAAATGTACAAATACCGTCTGAATAAAATAATTGCATTATTTTAGTATGATTCTAATGCACTGCTCTAGTCTATAAAACGAACGCAGAGCATTCTATAAATATGCAATATATAGATCCGAAGGTGAAGATATGACCACCATTAATCTACTTAAATCAAAGCTTTTTAAACAGTTACTTTTTCCTTTTATTTTTCTATATCCAGGACTGTAAAATTATTTACACAGAATAACAGCAGCCAATAAGGGCTTCCATTACTGTCCCGTAAGTAGCTCAAATGTGATATAAAATGAAACCAGAATCAAAATCACTTTAATCCCTTTAAAAATGTGTTTGTACAGTGGGATGAAAAGGCACGCTTAATTTTATTAATATGTGGGATCACAAAGTAAATATTGGCAGATAAAGAAAAGACCCAAATGGTCCATCCAGTCTGCCCAGCAAGGTATTTAGGACTGTAACTGCCGCTCTCTGCAGGTTGCCCCAATGCAGAAATGTTACACCAAAAGTTACCACAGCAGAAACAATAGGGAGTAAGTAAAGGAGAAATTGTGAAGAAGATAATAGGATAGGACACCAATAGGGAATGACTTAGACCATCTGGACCCCCTAAGGAGCTATAGCAAAGAGGCATAGGGTTAATTGGTTTCAATTAAACCCTAGTGACATTGAAAGGACCTAGACTAAAGATCTGTGATTCAAATTCAAAACAAGATTGCAGGGCAGACTCGATGGACCATCCAGTCTTTTTCTGTAGTCTATTTCTATGTATCCATGTATCTACTACTCCATTTCTTCATTTCCCTCCTAAAGCCATTAGAGAATCCTCTGTGTTTATTCTAAGCCCTGTGAAGAAATACATTTAGATGTTGTTCCTGAATCTACCCACTTGGAGTTTCATATCTTGACCTGCAGTTCTACAGCTTCCTTTCCATCGAAAAAGGTTTGATTCTTCTGCATTATTAAAAATCTGTATCATATCCCCTTTCTCTCTCTCTTCTAGTATATTATTGCTTAGGTCCTCAAGTCTTTTGGTGCAGACCTCACACCATTTTGATCGCCCATCTCTGGACCATCTCCATCTTGTCTTTATCCTCCAGAACTGAACCCATTAGGCCAAGTGAGGCCTCACCAGTGACCTAAACAGAGGAATTCTTTATTCCTGCTGGTTATGTCTATTTCTATGCAGTCCAGCATCATTACTATTTTAAGAAATTAGATATGTGTATACTAGACAGATAAATAGCTGAGTTAACACAAGTTAGAAACCTGTGCTAATTCAATCATTTTTCTGTGTGGGTACTTTTCTGAATGTGGAGTATAAGCACCCTGTTTATATAGTATAAGCACCTAATATGTAAGTATAGACTACTGGTTTTGAACCCAGTTCCCAGGACAACTGTGTCTATTCAAATAGTACTTAGCCGACTAAGTAGGACTTAACAGGCTAAGAGAGAGAGAGAGAGACACTCTTTAAAAGGCTCTCATATTAGTCAACTATTTATACCACTGTAGGTGGGTCAACTAGTAACTCGAGGTGAGGTTTTGCTTGTGGTCTACTGTTTCAAGGGCAGTTTTACATACACAGTCAGAGGTACGAACAGCGCAGTAGACATCATTGAAGATGTGATGTCATTTGGAGTGAGGAAAGGTAACAAAGATGAGATTTGTACCAAGTACTCTTGCTCTAGCTTGCAGGGCCGGCACGTCTATTAGGTGAACTTCGGCGGTTGCCTAGGGCACAGAGCCATAGGGGGCGCCGAAGAGCAGCCACGGTGCCTCAAGCATGACCGGGGGCAGTGCAAGGGTCGCCTAGGGCACCCGATACCCTTGCACTGGCCCTGCTAGCTTGATGCATTCTACTTAGTTGCTATCAAGCTAGGGCAAGAGTACATTGTACAAATATCATCTCTGTGAACATTTCCTCACTCCAAGTCACATCAAATCTTCACTGATGTGTACTGTGCTGTTCATACCTCTGACTGTGCATGCAAAACTGCCCCCCAAATCCTAGACCACCACCAAAATCTCACCTCGAGTTACTAGTTGACCCTCCTACAATGGTATAAATAGTTGACTATATGTGTGCTACCTCAGAGGCACTCTCTCTCTCTCACTCCCTCTCCCGCCCAAAACAGGATGTGCAATAAATATCACAAATCCCATCTCAGGCATATCACACAATATAACACCAGAAAAAAAGGTTTGTTATTTCCAGCATTAAAACATGCATCACACACAACATTAAACACCCCTCATTTTCATAAACTCCTCCCTTTTGACTAAAATTTAAAAATGTGCTTATGCATCTTGTGATGTGATAAATAACACATGCATTATAGCATTATCATGGGAGTTAGGGCCCTAACACCCACAATAAGGCCCTAACACGATTTGAAGAATGACCCTATTAATCAGGTAAGTTCTTTGTCAGATAACTTTGGAGCAGGCAATGGGCACAATAGGGCAGCTCTACTTAGCCGGATATGTTATCAGCTAAGCAGCGATATTGAGACTTAGCCAGTTAAAAGGAGCTATTACAAAGGCAACAAATGTCTGGTAGAAAAGTAAACAAATATAAGAGGAAAAAGAAACCGATCTGGTGCTCAAAGGATATGGCTGGAAAAGTAAAGGCAAAAAGAACAGCATTCAAGCAGTACATAAAACCCCATAAAGAGGAAGACAGGGAAGAATATCTGGTGAAACTGAGGGAAACAAAGAAAGAAATCAGGAAAGCAAAAGGTCAAGTGGAAGACAGGATTGTCAAAGAGGTAAAGCGAGGTGACTAATCATTTTTTAGATGTATCAGAGAAATATTATGAGTGTTTAAAGTGTGCTCCACACTGGACAATATGTATGAATTCTAAGATGCGGAACATGAGCATTTTTAAATAAATAAAATTAATAAAGGAGGAAGGCCCAAGGTGGTCTAGTGAAATTGAAAAGTGACAAGGGGCAATGTGTGGAGAAAGACGGAAAAATGGCAGAAATATTAAACAAATATTTCAGTTCGATGTTCACTAAAGAAGACCCTGGTGAAGGACTGTTGTTGATTGACAACACTATGGATGGCGGTGGTAGATGTGACCCTGTTTACAGAAGAGAATGTATGGGAGGAGCAAGGAAAACTGAAAGTGGAGAAGGCCATGGGGCCGGATGAGGCACATCCCAGTATACTGAGGGAGCTCAGAGATGTGCTGGCAGGTCCACTGAAAGACCTGCTTAATGGATCCCTGTAAACGGGAGCGGTGCCACGGGACTGGAGAAGGGCGGTTGTGGTCCCACTTCACAAGAGTAGTAGCAGAGAGGAGGCTGGAAACAACAAGCCAATCAGCCTCTCCTCGGTGATGGGAAAAGTCTATAGTCTACCCAGCTAACTCAGACAGACAGCTATTCTTTGAATGTGTACCCCCTATGTATGTCTATATATAATAGTTACCCTGTGTACTTATATGAGTATAGGATGAGAACCCAGTGTATATAAACCATATTATGTGTGCGTATAGTATGGGAGGCCTGAATGTATATAAATAAAAATGTAAAATAGTTTGGACGTAATCGATAACCTCAGAAACTACTGCACCAATTGCTTTCAAATTTGGACACAACCTTGCTTTCACTTTCAGCAAGGTTCTTCTCTATCTAGATTACATAGATGTCACACGGTTACAGAGAAAAACATATTTTTACATGTGCGTGGGGAAAACAGCGACATCTGTTGGACAGACATATATGTACTGTGCATGCGTGGGCGGGAGCGCACGTCGGGCACAGCGGGACCAACATGGCGCTGGGAGGAGCAGCAGCGGTGCACGTCGGGCACAGCGGGACCAACATGGCGCTGGGAGGAGCAGCAGCGGCGGACTGGCGGCGATATCGGGCGTGGTGGTGTCGGCCGGCCGAACTTCGACACCTGGGAGGAGCTGCGGCGGCGATCTGGTACTGCTCACGTGCATGACAGGGAGGGATCCTCGCTGACCTCATGTCTTCGGGAGCGGGCCGCGCAGAACCGCACAAGAGGGAGAGGGACGGGGGGGGGATCAGCTGGGAGGGCATTGCGAGCGGGAGGGGATCTGAGTCAGGGAAGGAGATTCAGAGAGGGTGTGCTGTCACTGACGAAAGGGTAAGGAGTAGGCGGGGAGAGGTGACAGTGATGGGAGGGAGAATGAAGGGGGCGGTGAGTGCCAGGGGAGAGACACAGAGGGGAGAGGTGAGTGTGAGGGGTGAGAGTTGGAGTGGGGACAGGGGAGTGAAGGGGGGGTTACTGACCAAACGGGGACGAGTGAGTGTGAGGGGAGAGAGTTGGAGTGGGGACAGGGGAGGAAAGGGGGGGGGGAGTGACCAAGGGGGAGGACGATGTGTGACTGAGGTATATGAGCAAGGGGAAGGGGGAGGGGGGAAAAGAACCTGACTCTGCCACTGCAACGCATGGCGGGCCACCGCTAGTATATGTATATAATTCTCACCCTGTGTATATATTTGTATAGTTTAGACACCTGGGGGTTCATATTCAGCCGCTATGCGGCTTGGCTAGTTAGCCGGATAAAACTATCCGACTAACAGCCTGAATATATTCATTGGTGTGGGTACACTGCTGAGTATGCCCAGCTATCCTAAAGTTGGCTGGATAAGTCTATCCAGCCAACTTTAGGGAAGGTCTGCAGGATGACCAGACTTAGCGAGGTAAGCTATCTGGCTAGCTCCTCCCAGTTATGCCCCTAACTTAGCTGGCCAACTTTTAGCCGAATAAGATATCCAGCTACAAATTTAACTAGATAAATGGCAAATATTAATTTAGCTGGATAATTTCTAAGTTATCTGTCTAAATGCTTCTGAATATGGACCTCTCTGTATCTGTGTATATATAGCACAGTTAGCATGTGAAGGTATGTATATAGTATGGTTACCATATGTATGTGTGTGTGTATGGAGTATCAGATCCTATTTATATGTGTGTGTATATTATATGGTCTCACCATATATATATAAGTGTGTGTTTAGTATGGATATACTGAGATCCATATTCAGACACAGTCCAGATAGCAAAGTTAGCCGAATAAACTTATCTGACTAACTTTGGAGGCATATTCAATAGTGTAGCTGTACTACTGAATATAGCTGTCTATCTTAAAGGTAGCTGGCTAACTTTAACTGGCTTACTTTAGGACAGGTCTACGGGCCAACCAGACAGCCAGCTAAGTTATCCAGCTAATTCAGCTCCTTCCAGTTATGCTCTCAGAATGCCCCTAACTTAGCAGGCTAACTTATTAATCAGTTAGAATTTCGCTGGATAAGGGCCCAAATATTCATTTATCCAGCTAACTTCTGAGTTAGCAAGATAAATGCTTCTGAATATGGACCTCACTGTATATGTGTGTATAGCATGGGTACCCTTTGTATCTGCGTGTATAGTTAGATTCCCTATTTCTATATGTTCCTGTATATTATTTATTTCTAAGTGGGAGCATTGGATATAAATTATATAGATTTAGTTAAGAAGTAAGTGAAACATTAGCCATATAGAAGATATTAAGCATATAGTATACTGTAAGGGGCGGATTTTAAAAGGAGCGCGAATAGCCTACTTTTGTTTGCGCTCCAGGCGCAAACAAAAGTACGCTGGATTTTAGTAGATACGCGCGGAGCCGCGCATATCTGCTAAAAACCTGGATCGGCGCGCGCAAGGCTATGGATTTTGTATAGCCGGCGCGCGCCGAGCCGCGCAGCCTACCCCCGTTCCCTCCAAGGCCGCTCCGAAATCGGAGCGGCCTCGGAGGGAACTTTCCTTTGCCCTCCCCTCACCTTCCCCTCCCTTCCTCTACCTAACCCACCCGCCCGACCCTGTCTACACCTCCCCCTTACCTTTCTCCGGGGATTTACGCCTCCCGGAGGGAGGCGTAAATCCCCGCGCGCGAGCGGGCCTCCTGCGCGCCGGGCAGCGACCTGGGGGCGGGTACGGAGGGCGCGGCCACGCCCCCGGACCGCCCCGGGCCATAGCCACGCCCCCCAAACGCTGCCGACACGCCCCCGAAACGCCGCAACAACCGGGCCCGCCCCCGACACGCCCCCCTCGGAGAACCCCGGGACTTACGCGAGTCCCGGGGCTCTGCGCGCGCCGGGAAGCCTATGTAAAATAGGCTTCCCGGCGCGCAGGGCCCTGCTCGCCTAAATCCGCCCGGTTTTGGGCGGATTTAGGCGAGCAGGGCTCTGAAAATCCGCCCCTATATGTATAAGTAGCATGGACAACATCCTCTGTATTTAATATGTGCAACCTGTTTGTATGTATCATTGTATATGTGTATGTGGTACAGATATCCTATGTGTGTGTGTATATATATATATACTCATATATATGTGATATATATGTGTGTTTATATGTGTGTATAATATAGGTACCTTGTGGATACGAGTATACCTTACAGACATACTATAAACATCCTGTGAAAATGTGTGTGCGCGCATGTGTGTGCGTGAGGGTGTAGTATGGACACTCTGAGGTAGATTCAGTGGTGCGGCCTTGCCACTTAATATACCCAGCTATCTAAAAGTTAGCCTGATAAGTTTATCTGGCTAACTTTAGACCTGCTCAGCCCATTGCTCTAACCAGTAGGCTTCTCATAGTTCTTTGCACATGCTGGCATACTAAATGAAGGAAGATATACCATCTGATAAACTGTCACACCACTTTAGGAAGAAATGATGGAACCATATGGATAGCAACTGTCTCTTTCAAGAACCTCAAAACTAGTTTTCTGCATGACCAGTCCTGCAATTCCTAAATCCTACTCTCAAAACAAATGGCTGCAAGTACAGCAATGATTGGCATGATGGCAGAAAAAGACCATTATGGCCTATCCAGTCAGCTCATCCAAATCAACTACTCAGCTTTACGATCCCTACCACACCTTCAGAGATTCCCTCTGTTTATCCCATTCCTTCTTGAATTCAGATATTATCTTCATCTCTACCATCTCTACTTGGAGGCTGTTCCATGAATCCATCAAGCTCGCTGTAAAGAAATACTCCCTTAGATTACTCCTGAGACTAACCCCTTTCATTCTCATCCCATGACTCCTCATTCTAGAGCCTCTTTTCCTCTCAAACACACTTTTCTGAAAACAGATTGAAGGTTTATTTTGCTTCCAGTCCTGTTGCTTTCATTTTATGTAGTTCTGCTCTTGGCCTTTCCATAGTGAATACCGAACAAATGGACTCATAGGGAAGACCAATCAGTCTTTTCAACACCAGACCTAAATACCAAGAAGGAATAATCTCCCTCTTGATTAAGGTCTGGATAAGAAGCCAACAATTTACTTGAGAGGAGGTCCCTCTAACTGGCAATAGCCACCACCTGAACCTAGGGGGTCTGAGGATCAAGCCTTTCTTGCATGAAGGCCAAAATCTCCATCACTGAAACATTCCTGCCTTCATACTCCTCTCCATATACCATGCTTAAAAAATTCTCCACGCTCTCACATACTCTAGGGAAGTTGAGATCTTCTTTGCTAGCAAATGTGTTCCTATCACTTTCTTAGAGAACCCTTTCTTACTCAATCTCACTCTCTTAAGGACTATGCTGGAAGGGAAATAGAACCAAAAAGTTACTTATAAGGGACAAGAGTAACAGCTAAGTATGAAAAAAATAAGTGCAAAAGCTTGCTGGGCAGACTGGATGGGCCATTTGGTCTTCTTCTGCCGTCATTTCTAAGTTTCTATAACATTGATCTAGGTCTTCGTGCACCATTGCAACTTGTCACAAAAGATTCCTATGCTGAGGAAGCACCAGGGGTTCTCTATTCAACAGCTTCATCAGATTTGAATACCAGAGATCTCTAGGCTAATCCAGAGCTACCAGAATCATTGAACCTTGAATCCTCTCTATCTTCTGCAACACTCTGCTCACCAAGGGCCAAGGAGGGAAAACATACAGAAGTCTCCAAACTGGTTAGAAGAAATAGCCACTTTGTTAGGAGTGAAACTAGACACAAAATTAATGATGCATGATTAGATCTCAAATACAATTTGGTCATGCTCTTCTCATCTGAGATTTTTTTTTACATCAGATTCAATCTTATCTTACAAAAATGATCTTGAAATGTTAACTTATCCCCCCCTTAGACTACTGTAAAGTGCTTTATCAAGGCTGCACAAATGTTTTAATTAGGCACTTACAATTAGTTCAAAACATATTCAGAAAACTTCTTATTTGGAGCAAATAATTAGGACCCTAAATTAGGGCATCTAATCCTGTTGTTCCCTTTACCTTTAGGTGAGTGAATACTTGCTCACCTTGGCGTTCCCATTGGTGGCCATCAGATCCATCTCTGGTTCCTATCTTTTCACAATTAAGACAAATGCTGTTCTTGAAAGTTCCCACTCTCCTAAATCCAGAGGTTTCTGACTCAAGAAATCCACTTGAACAGTTTCTTTGCTTGCTATAAGTGCCACTGAGAGCACCTTCAAGTGCCTCTCTGCTCTTTTTAGCAAGAGACCTACTTCTGCTGCCACCTGGGGACGTCTATTCTCTCCTGCTGATTTACATACTTGACCACCATTGCATTGACTGACAGAATCCTAACCAACTGTCCTTGCATGTGAGGAGCAAGCCTTAGGAGATCGATCGTTCCTTATTAATTTTGTTTCCAACTGATTGATGGACCATTTGGCTGTCATGGGACTCCAAGTCCCTTGAACTACCTGATCCCTACAATGTGCTCCTCATTCAACGAGACTGGCATCGGTCATCACTGTTATCGAATTGGGGAGCTTGAGGTCCACCCCCTTCTTCAGGTTTCTGTACTCTAACCATCAGACTGATCTTAGTTTCCTCCAGCCTTACCAAATAGCCCTGAGACTGAGGGAACTCTCTCGATAACAAGGATCTCTGTAATGGCCTTATGTGAATCCTTGCCCATGGAATCAGATCCAGCACTCTCGCCATGGTACCTAACACCTGAAGATAATCCTACAATGTGGGAACCTAGGGTGCCAACAGACTTTGCACCTGAACCTACAATTTAAAGGTTTTCTCTTCTGTCATGTGAACCAGACCCTTCTGTGTGTCAAATCAAGCAACCCGGTACTCTAAATTCTCCGAGGGTACTAACTTGTTCTTAGGGAAACTGACTACCCAGCCTAGTTCTTGAAATAATCGTACCACCCTACTGGAGGCCACCCTGCTCCCCTGCACTGACTTTACTCTGATCAGCTGGTCATCCAGATAGGGATGGACCAAAATCCCCTCTCGATGCAAAGCTGCCACTATCACTACCATCACTTTGGAAAAGGTTCTTGGAGTTGTTGCCAGACCAAACAATAGCACCCAAAATCAAAATTGACACTTCAAGATGACAAACCTCAGATACTGCTGATGTTCTTCTCTTATAGAGATGTATAGACAAGTCTCTGTCAAATCCATGGAGGTCAGAAACTCTCCCTGCCTCAATGCCACCATGTCTGACCTTAATGTTGCCATTCAGAAAGTACCCTCAGGTTCACTTGCTTTAAAATAAAAAACTGCCAAACTATGCCCTCTTTCTTGGAAACTACAAAATATATACTTTGCCTTCATTGTCCTCACTAAGACACCTGTCAAAGCTCTTGAGATGGAGGAAATTCCACTGATATAATTCTGAAATTGCGGGTAAAAGCACAGGAAGCCATCCATCCTTTTAGAGTCATGTGGCTCCAAAATAGCTGCCCATTTTCACTGTGGGCCTCCGCCTCCCTCCCCCCCCCCCCCCCCCCATCTCAATCAGCCTGAAAGTCACCTGCTCTTCTCTCTCTCCAGGCACTGCCAGCAGAGCTCTGGTCAGATTGTGGCATGACACATACTAGAGTGAATGTTGCCGTGCTTAAGGCACTCAGGTGGAGCTGCTAGCAATACCCCTTCTCCCAACTGACTCATCACAATCAGTGTCACTCCTTAGCTCCCCCCACCAAAATTACTGCCTCTGCTGTTGTCCAACTCACCAAACAGTTCACTGGCCCTTAATCCTCTCTTTTGCTTTTTTTTTTTTTTTTTACTTTTTCAAATAAAGACAATAGAGCCTAAATAGCCAGAAAGTACCTGAGAGTCCCAGGAATGGGGACAATAAGGAGAAGGAGAGATAGAGAGGGAAGCAAAGAGGTGGGGAAGCAAAGAGGGGTCAGAAAAGGGAGGCAAAAGGAGTAAAGAACAAAAATTCTATTGACCACTTTCAAACATCCAACTTCCTCCACCAGGATACCCAAGGACTCTGAAACTCCTTGGTTCTCTCCTTGCCTCTGCTTAACCAGATGAGAACCCAGCCCCATGGACTATCACCCCAGGAGCATCCATGCCTTCCAATTCTATACCCTGGGATCCATATTCAACAGCATTTAACCAGACATCTTTTGAATATTTCCATCACGTTTCTGTCCAAATTTTAGCAGGATAATGTAGGGGCATTCTGACGGCGTTCTGGGGCAGAATTAGGTTATCCGTCTAAATAGCTTTTGAATATAGACTTCTCTATATTTAGTTTAGGCAGCCTTTTTAAAGAACAAAATCCTCTAAGGAAGTAATTGGACTTTTGAATATTCTTGCTTCACTGCGTTATCACAGATCAAATAATCTCTGGTTTACATTATACAGGACTACAAGCAGATTAGTGAAATACAAAAACTCAGCTTTTTAAACATTTTGATTGTTTTGTGCTAAAGGTTATCTTCCAGGTAGGAAAAAACTGTGAAATGTCACTTCAAAAGAAAATCCTTTATGCAGCTCATACTTTTTTCTTTTCTGCTCTGACATAATATGTTGGAGATCAGGCTGGATCTGTATGAAGGGGATACACAGACAGACTAGATAACGTCAGCCAGGCCTATCAGTCAGCTATTTTTCTGATTGTCGGGTTTTTCTCCATTTCTGGGGGTGTAGAAAGGAAGAGACTGCACACAGCAATGGAAGATCATCTGCATCTTTTGTACCACAGTCTAATCTGTAGATGTAGGAACCGTGCAAAGAATATAAGACCAACCCCCTTCCTCAATCATTTTCCAAAGCAGAAAACATGGCCAGGGTGGTGCGCTTATTGATTTGAGGTAATTGCCCCCGATAGGATTTTAAAATTCGTTCAAATTACCCAAAACATTTGATGTTTCATTTTTCCTTGCAAATGAAGAGATGTTCAATGGTAGAAGAGCTCTGCCAACCAGGCGTGGTTCTATATACAGACAGGGTTGAAGTGGCCGCATCAGGCAGCAACATTTTGGGGTGGCAAAACGTGCCCCCCAAAATGCCCAGGGGCCACCTCACCTTGCTGCCAGATACATATTTAGCTACATGTTGGCAGTTTTCCCACTCCTTGCCAATGGTCAAAAAAGATGAAAGCCCTGCTCACCCCTGGTGGAGCCCAACCCGCTGGCAGCAGAAAGAAAGATTCACATGTCGCCAGCAGAACCCAATCTGCTGGCGGAAGGAGAAGATGACAACTTGCAGGCTGCCGGCAGAGCCCAACCCAACAGCAGCAGCAGGACAGCAAGACTCATGCACAGCCAGAGGAGTAGGAAGAAACGAAAGAGGAGGCCCCACCAGGTGAAGAAGAGGAAGCTTCTGCCATCAGCCAAAAAAAAAAAAAGGGAGCGAGCAATGTGTGAGTGAGGTAGAGGGAGTGTGTGTATGCGCTTATGTGTTTGTGAGAGAGAATATGAATGGCTGTATAACAGAAAGCATGTACATGTGTGTGAGAGAGCATGTGTTGTGTGTGTGAGAGAGCATGTGTGAGAGCATCTGTGTGTGTATAAAAGAACATGTGAGCATTTGTGTGTTTGTGAAAGAACATGTGAACATCTGTGTGAGACAGAGCACGTATGAAACCATCTGTGTTTATGTGAAAGTGCATGTGTGACAGAATCTGTGTATATGTGTGTGAAACAGCATGTGAGAACATCTGTGTGTGTGTGTATGAAAGAGCATGTATGAGAGTATCTGTGAGTGAGAGAAATCATGAAAATGTGTGTATGTAAGAGGAGAAAGTTCACCCTTTCCGCCCCCGCACTAATCCACAGAAATCTCAGGGTGTCTAGAAATCAAACGTTCCCAGGTATGGAAAGCAGGGAATTTTTAATCCTTATTAGTTTTAATTATTGGGTGTTTTTTATGTCTGCTATTTTGAATTATTATTGATGTTTGGAAAATGTTATAATTTTTAAGAATTTGTTATTATAGGCTGTTATTCTATGCATCTGCTGTTTTGAAATATTATTTTTATTAATATGTTTTACTATTATGATTTATATTTTATATTCCTTGATTTTATTATTTGAGGAATGATATTTCTATTTTCCCATTGTTGCTCTGCATTCGGTCTGGCTTGTTGAGGTTTCCAGTTTATTTCTGTTTATACTTTACGGTCTCTTTATTCTGTATTTAGTTACTGAGGTGAGATAGTCTCCTAATCTGTTTTTTCTGTGTATGGAGCTAGAGCAGCTTCGCTAGTTCTGTTTTCCCTAGTAGGAGGTGTATTGGTGGTTAGGATTAGATAATAGAAGGTCTATGGGGCACTCCATGAAGTTAGCAAGTAGCTATTTAAAACAAATCAAAGAAAATTATTTTTCATTCAGCACATAGTTAAGCTCTGGAATTCATTGCCAGAGGGTGTGGTTACAGCAGTTAGTGTAACTGGATTTAAAAAAAGGTTTGGATAAGTTCCTAGAGGTTAAATCCATAAACCACTATTACAGTAATTAATAAGCAATAGTAGCTTGTGATCTGTCTTATGTTTAGGTACTTGCCAGCTACTTATGACTTGGATTGGCTACTGTTGGAAACATGATACTTGGCCTGATGGACCCTTGGTCTGACCCAGTATGGCATTTTTTATATTCTTATGTTCTTATCTGATGTAAGTTTTGCAGCATTGCCTTTTCATAGTTAGGGGTTTTACTGTTTGAGGGCTGCCAGTTAGTGCTCTTTTAGTATGGGAGGTTTACAACTATTGTAATTATAATTCAGTTTATTCTGGGCTTTCTGAGGACACAGCCCACACCCAACATGCATTGCTATAGGCTTAATACCATATGCATTCCAAGTGTGGTTTTGCAGGGTCATGATATTTAGTGATATTTTTACCTCAGAAGACTACTCTCAGTGTCCTTTTTCATGTAAAATTGATTATAAATACAGAATTTTGAATTGTGTGTGATGAGGGCAGGGAGGCACAGACACAAGGCTTCAAAGCTCACCTAGGGTATCTAATGCCCTTGCACCAGCCAGGAGATAGCGTGCCACACAAATACCCCCACCATTAACTCATCTCCCACTTCTCCAGGGGAAAATGCTGGGGAAAAGGGTGGGAGGCAGGTATTAGGGTTCCTGGGAGTGTGGCAGGGTTGCCAGCTTCCTAGAAGTATTATCACTGGCACTCTATCTGCCACTCTTCTGGGAACTCTGACCCGTGCTTTCCCCCTTCTGCAGCATTTGAAATCACTAAGAGGGTAGGACTACAAACAGACCCCCTTGTCCCTCTTGATGATTTCACCTGTTCCGTGCCTTGAGGGAGGGAGGGGGGGGGGGGAGAGAAAGCAGAAGGAGCACCCGCGCCTCTGGCAGCAGATTGCCTTGAGTTGCACCTGCTACTAACTTCTGCCATCCCATGACTGGATGAGCATGCCGCAGGCCTCAACAGACAGGATGAGTTACTACTCTATGGCATTCGGGATTTCCAATGTTCCCTGTTTACATCCTTGCAATCAGGAATACTTTTGCACATATTTCCAGGGCTCAGAATTTCATGACACTCCAAATGTTGGTGGAACATTTATAATTTTTTAAAATGTTTTTAGAGGTTTCAGAAAACATCTGTGCCCTACCATTACTAATGTGCGTGCTGTGCTGCCCTGTTATGATCCAGTCTCATCTCCCCTGTTGATCCATTGTATGAATGACTTTGGCAAGCTCAGAAATAAGAGTGCATTCACTGTCTGTATAGAAAATCAAATATTAAATATGCCTAAGCCAAAAAGATTGACAACATGAGATGTTAAATCCAGGTTGAGAGATATTGTAATCTATTTTTATTAAAAAATATATTTAAAAAAAATCATATTCCATCTTGTTTTATTGCAATTTCTTGAATGCACTTGTACTTCGCAACTTTATCATGCAGGCTATTTCATAAAAAACTGTGTTACAGTAACACCAAATCTATCAAAGTAAGAACTATTCTAATCCCTGGCTGACCTGATTCTAATCACTGACTCACCTCATTCTGCTTAGCAGGCTTTAAGGAAGAGCATATGATTTTGTAGGTTGCATGACACGGGGCAATAACCTCCAAGAGAGAACCGTCAAAGAAACATGGTAGTCTAAGCTCACAGCTTACAAGCTTTAGTCCTTTGAATGAATCCCTTCATTTTATTCCAGAAAAGTTTTAGTTTTCCTATTTTCCCTTTTCTAATGTATTACTGGACAGTGTAGTGCCTTTCACTTTTCAAATGGCATTATACTGGTCTCCAATAAGATTTAAAAAAATAACCTGCTGGATTCTTCCAGTGACATGTCAATGGAGAGAAGCTATTGCTTTACCAGACTATTCATATGGTCCTACTCCAACTTTAATTGACACAATTCTTCCTTTGTCCAGAAGTCCAAAGTTCTTTTAGTAAGTTACAGTATCAATAGCGACAACCTAAATTTAACCATTAAATTTAACAAACATCATGTCATGTGGTTCATGCATTAGAACTGAATTGTTTGCCTGCCAGCCACTGAAGACAGAGCCTCCATTTCCATCCATTCCCAGGACGTTGACATCATTGAGGCCCTATTGTGCCCCTCCTCTTGATGTCTTCTTGGGCAGTATTGACGAGATGGCCCACAGCAGGGTGGGACATCTCTAGGTGGGACATCCCAAAGGGGATCGTTCCTTCAGGAGCTCCTTACAAAGCATTTAGGGGGATTTTGGTTCCTTTACTGTCCATTTTTAGAGAAATTGCTTTCTTAGCAGGGAATCCTGGGGGCTAGTAGGGCCTACTAGGAATTTAGGTTTGTTTGCTTTTTTTGTTTTGTAATTTAATGCTTCAGTTATGTTTTATAAATTGTTTCTCAGCTCTTCCAGTCCCTAGTAAGGCGTGAGAATCAGTTGTGGATTAAGATTTTTTAATGTTTTATTTTTATGATTACTTTTTTGTTTTGAAATTGTATATTGATATGTGATGTATCCCCTAGTTTTATGTTTTGTGTTAATTTGTGTATTTGACTTATGTTTCAATATTGCATTTCAGGTGGGTTTTTTTATGATGTATATTGCTATTCAGTATGTTATTTTTTATGTTTCGTGACCCACTTTGGGTTGGACTATATCTAAAGGCAGCAGAATACAAATATAACACAAAATAAACATTCAATGCCAATACATCCAAGAAGCAAATAATCTCAGAAGGATGATTATAGCTAGTTTAATATGGGAAGAATACGGAATCTAGTGAAGTATCCCCAACTAAATCACCTCAACATCTCTATCCACAAACTTTTGGGGACTTTTTACATCACTGTTATTTTTCACATGTTTTACAGAGAGTTTAGTAGTAGCAAATCATCAGATTTAGCTTTATAACTCTGATACAGATCTCAGTATTATTTTTATGAGATAATAAAGGCCTTCACCCATTAGTACAAATGATTGGATTCGACTTTCACGTCATTGAAATAAATCTCCTGCTGAAAGAACAGACATGCACTTCTGGGCACTATGCTATACTGATTTGGTAAAAAATATTAGTAAAAGGTACATTTTCATATTTTAATAGTTTTTCTCTAGTTTTTTTTAATTAGTTGGAGCATAAAACTCCTTCCTTCTCACATTTCAGGATGGAAAAAGGTTAAAAGATAATATAAAGTTAATTGTGAAATTTGTAGTCTTTGTCCAGGTGAAACAAACCTGTGATCTGATGTAATAATGAATTCCTTTAGATTTCACTTTTGGGCTCAGGAGTACTATAAGGAAGCATTTCTACACACAGTCAGGGTGCTGGATGCATGAAATGTCCTTGGCAAAAAGTATTACAGGATGAAGTAATGAGCTCCCCAGAAAGGAATGATCCTTGGCAGCAGAAGAAACAATGGTAAAATCAGCTATCTAGTAAGGTCTGTGCTAATGCAAGAAGAAGAGGAAATGGGGACCTTGCAGTCAGGTGTACCTGACTGTAAGGTGTACCTGACTGCAAGGTCACCAGTCACCTGTAAGGTGTGTGCATGTGTGGCCCTGTAACAAACCACCAACTACCGTGCACACTGCTGCGTGGACCACCTAGCCTAGACATCTGCACCATCACCAACACCCAGCAGAGATGTGACAGGAGCCCTTCCCCTCCGCTCCTGATCTCTCTGCACTGGCTATGCTAGTCCCAGGAGCAGTTTCAAAGCTCACAGCCCAGTACTTCCTGGCTGTTGATCCTGTGCATTGTGAGGTCAGCAGCCAGGTTGTGCTGGCCTGTGAATTTAGAAAATGTTTGTAGTGCAGCAAAGACAGGGAAGCATGGTTGACTGCAGAGGGCACATGGTTAGAAGAGGGGGGCAGATGCTGGGGAAGAGAGGGTTAGGAAGCAGGTGGAAAAGGTTTATGAAGCAGGGAAAGATGCAGAAAGGTGGATACTAGGGATAGGGGTGGGGGTGGGGGGGGTCCAAGGGGGGGGGGGGAAGAGACAGGGTGTTGATGCTAAAGAAGGGAGCAAAGTGACAAGGGGGTGGATGCTAGGGAAGAAAGAAAAAGAAGCAGGAGCAGATGGGAAAGAGGAAGAGATAAATGGAAGGTTTGTTGATATAAAGAGTAAGATATGGGGGAATGAAAAAGGAAGCACTCTAGGTATGAGAGCTGAGGTGAAGATGGAAGGTTGGAGGAGGTGGAGGGGATAAGACTCAGGATGCAATAATAAGTGATGGAAGGGTAGAAGAGAGGACTATGACATGGAGGAGTAGGTGAGAGCAAGCTGAAAGATATTGGAGAAGCTACAGAGGAGTGAAAAGAGAAATAGTGGCATTGAAGAGAACAGAGCTGGACGCAGAGGAAACAAATATGGAGAGAAGTGAGATTAAACAAAGAAAGAAGGAGCAAGATAGAGAGATTGGATTTCTGGCAGTGGTAGGGGTAGTGGTGCCATAGTAGAAACAGCACATGAATGGGGGGAGGCGCACTCCTTTCTGTCACAAAGTTTTATGTACTACAATAGTGCACATCTGGACAGTGCATACCCCCATGCTCCATAACATATTAGAGGAAAGAGCTTGCAGTTTCTGGGTTGTAAACTCCTTCTACCATGTGCCAGGCCTGTATGCATCTATAGCCAGTTGCCTTTGGCTAATTCTTAACCTCTATAAAATACTACTGAGAAAAAAATGGTAGACCACGGTAGCATGCCACACCAGTTTTAATTATTCAACTGCTGACGAATGGCCAAGGAAATCACCACCACCTAGGTACTGTGATCCTACCAGTTGCATCACCAACTATCAGCAAAGAAAAAAATATTTTCCATTTTCCTACCAAACATAATGCGGTGTGACCTGAAGGACTCAGGGAATGTAAAGAGATTTTATATTTAGGAATTCAAATTGGCTTTCATTGAAACATGCTCATAAGAACATAAGAAATTGCCATGCTGGATCAGACCAAGCATCCATCAAGCCCAGCATCCTGTTTCCAACAGAGGCCAAACCAGGCCACAAGAACCTGGCAATTACCCAAACACTAAGATCATCCCATGCTACTGATGCAATTAATAGCAGTGGCTATTCCTTAAGTAAATTTGCTCACTTAAGAATGAACAAAGGGACTGCTTTACTTTATTGTATAGTGAGTTGCATTCCAGAGTTGAATGTTCCTGGAAATGTCTTAGGTTTAATCCTGCTGCATATTTTAAGCAATTGTTTTATTTGTGTGAATTATGGAACAATGAGAGAGAGAAAAGAACAGACCTGCTTGGGCACTGGTTTCTAGCTTCTTGTGAAGTAACAGACAAGCACATTCAGCTATCATATTCCTGTCCTCGTTCTGAGAAAGATCACCAGTGCAAAACAAACCAAGGCAATGCAGAAGAAACAAGGAACTCATTACGATTAAACCAAGGGGTCAAGGTCAAAGTGGGATGGAAGCAAACAGCATACGATGGATTTAGGTTTATCTTAAGAAAAAACACGAAATCAAACTGTGTACAGCTTTAAAGAGCCAGTAGCACAAGGGAACGAGAGGGCAGGGAGGTGGGATGGGGAAAAGGAGAGAAAATCATAGAGGCAAGAACAAAGCTAGAGATTAGAAACTGAAAATCTATTTTATTTTTTTATTTCAACTTGACTGTGCATTTTATCACACGTCACTCGAATTATAAAGGATTATGTGCATTCCAGAGAAGCAAAATAGGAAATGAGATGAAATTTACAATTTAATTTTGTGTCATTTTCAAAAAGAAATGATTTAAATTTCAAAAACATTTAGTCAGAATTTTGTTCCGTTTTGAACATCGGGAAAACAAGTCACCCATCAGGTCTAACCCTAGGCCCAATGCCGGTGCCTATCATAGGCCGAGACAAAAACAGGGGCCTAGGCCTACGCCTGAGCATGAAACCGGCGCCGGCACCTTGGCCTAGGCCCAAGGCCAGGGCCTCACTTAGGCATAGGCCTCAGCCTGAAGCAGGGGCAGCGGCATACACCTGTCTCAGTCTAGGCCCTGGCCTGATGCCAGGGCCTCGGTACAGTTCCAAGGAAAGGCCTAGGTCTGGGAAATTTCCCCATCCTCTTACCTTATCCATCAGGAATACAATGCTGTTTCCAGGCTCAGGTTTGATGCCTGGGCCTCAGCCTAGGTCCAGGCCCAAGCCTGACACCTGGTCCTGGTCTGGAGGCTGTCCTGATGCTTGGGCCTCGGCATAAGCCCAGGCCTGACACTAGGGCCCGGCCTCTGCATGTAAATACGGGTGTTTATTCATGCAGTACCATGTTTATTTTGCTTGTAAAATATACACACATACATTTATAAAATGGGTAGAGAAAGTATTCATTTTTTATGCACATACTGAAACATGTGTGAACTTTTAAAGCAGAAATATGGGGTATTTTATATACTCTGCAACTCCTACCTCACAGTTTATAAAATAATAGAATTATGGCAGTCTGGCATATGGTCATATAACAAAATGGCTATACCTGGGAACTCTCCAGATTTGGCACAGAGACTCACGGTTTAGAGACTTGCCTCTGGGTCTCCAGGAGAGCACCCAGGATCTCCAGGGTTCTAGAAATCTTCACCTCTGCTCAGCTGCAGCCTCTTTCCTCAGTCTGTGCTGAGGAGCTGGTGGACACTAGAACAGAGTCCAAGGCAAGAGGGAGCTCTGCTGCCAATTCTCTGCCTCTGACTGCTGATTAGACTTAGCTATCACAATGAACCAATCGGCAAGGAGAGGCAGGAAGGCACTGATAGTCCTGAAAGGATCAGGGTAAACAGATGGAGAGATGGCAAGGGAACCTGTATGTCCGGTGTGATATAGTGAGATGGGGGGGGGGGGGGGGAGAAAGAAGAGAGAACTTCCAACCTACAAGCTATGGTCAAATAAATAAAATTTAAGCCGCTTCCTAAAGCGTAAATAAGAGAATTCCATTTGGATATCAACCTTGGTTGAGGTTAGAATGCATATCATATGGTACTATATCAACAAGGATATAGTGAGGGTAGAATGGATATCACATGGTGTTTTAACAGCAGGGATATAGTAGGGTAGAATGAATATCATACGGCACTGTATAAGCAGAGATATAGTGAGGGTAGAATGGATATCATATGGCACTGTATCAGCAGGGATAGAATGAGGATAGAATGGATAATCACAAGGTGCTGTATCAGCAGGGATACAGTGAGAGTAGAATGGATATCACACGGTGCTGTATCAGCAGGAATATAGTGAGGATAGAATGGATATCACATGGTGCGACTCTGCAGGGATATAGTGAGAGTATAATGGATATCATATGGCACTGTATCAGCAGGAATATAATGAGGATAGAATGGATATCACAAGGTGCTGTATCAGCAGGAATATAATGAGGATAGAATGGATATCACAAGGTGCTGTATCAGCAGAGATATAAGTGAGGGTAGAATGGATATCACACAGTGCTACATCAGCAGGAATATAGTGAGGATAGAATGGATATCACATGGTGTTGTCTCTGCAGGAATATAGTGAGGATAGAATGGATATCATACAGCACTTGGTCAGCAAGGATATAGTGGGGGTAGAATGGATATTAGAGATGTGAATCGGTACCAGACTCGTTTCCAGTATCGGGTTCGTAGAACCGCGGGAAATCTTCGTTTCCCGTGGTTCTGAACGCATTTTATTTCGGCTGTCCCGAGCCAAATAAAAACCAAACCACCCCGACCCTTTAAATCGAATTATTTAGAATCCCCCATCCTCCCGACCCTCCCAAAATGTTTCTAAAGTACATGGTGGTCCAGCGGGGGTCCCAAAAGCGATCTCCCGCTCTCGGGCCATTGGCTGCCAGTAGAAAAGTTTTGGGGGGTTGGGAGGGTGGGAGATTCTAAATAATTTGATTTAAAGGGTCGGGGTGGATTTGGGGGGTTGTTTTTCTGTGTGCCCTTTCTTCCCGCCCCCCCAAAACAACAAGAAAACCAAACAAAAATTTCATGGGGTTTTCCTATCACTTTCGGGGACCCCCCGATACCTGACGGATGAGAAAATATTGTCCGATATTTTCATCCGTCAGAAAAACAATTCACATCCCTAATGGATATCATACAGTGCTCGGTCAGCAGGGATATAGTGAGGGTAGAATGGATGTCACATGGCACTCTTTCAGTCGGCATATAGTGAGGGTAGAATGCATATTACATGGCACTGTCTCAGTAGGGATATCGTAAGGGAAGAATGGATATCACACAATGCTGTCTTTGCTTCCATGTTTACTAATGAGGATGTTGGTGAGATACCAGTTCCGGAGATGGTTTTCAGGGGTGATGAGTCAGATGAACTGAACGAAATCACTGTGAACCTGGAAGATGTAGTAGGCCAGACTGACAAACTAAAGAGTAGCAAATCACCTGGACCGGATGGTATGCATCCTAGGGTACTTAAAGAACTCAAAAATGAAATTTCTGATCTATTAGTTAAAATTTGTAACCTATCATTAAAATCATCCATTGTACCTGAAGACTGTAACCCCAATATTTAAAAAAGGCTCCAGGGGTGATCCGGGTAACTACAGACCAGTGAGCCTGACTTCAGTGCTGGGAAAAATAGTGGAAACTATTCTCAAGATCAAAATCGTAGATCATATAGAAAGACATGGTTTAATGGAACACAGTCAACATGGATTTACCCAAGGGAAGTCTTGCCTAATAAATCTGCTTCATTTTTTTTGAAAGGGTTAATAAACATGTGGATAAAGGTGAAGCGGTAGATGAGGTGTATTTGGATTTTCAGAAGGTGTTTGACAAAATCCCTCATGAGAGGCTTCTAAGAGAACTAAAAAGTCATGGGATAGGAGGCAATGTCCTTTCGTGCATTACAAACTGGTTAAAAGACAGGAAACAGAGTAGGATTAAATGGTCAATTTTCTCAGTGGAAAAGGGTAAACAGTGGAGTGCCTCAGGGATCTGTACTTGGACCGGTGCTTTTCTATATATATATATATATATATATATATATATATATATATAAATGATCTGGAAAGGAATACAATGAGTGAGGTTATCAAATTTGCGGATGATACAAAATTGTTCACAAGCGGATTGTGTTACATTACAGGACCACCTTGCAAGACTGGAAGATTGGGCATCCAAATGGCAGATGAAATTTAATGTGGACAAGTGCAAGGTGTTGCATATAGGGAAAAATAACCCTTGCTGTAGTTACATGATGTTAGGTTTCATATTAGGAGCTACCACCCAGGAAAAGGATCTAGGCATCATAGTGGATAATATTTTAAAATCGTCAGCTCAATGTGATGCAGCAGTCAAAAAAGCAAACAGAATGTTAGGAATTATTATGAAGGGAATAGTTAACAAAATGAAAAATGTCATAATGCCTCTGTATAGCTCCATGGTGAGAATGCACCTTGAATTCTGTGTACAATTCTGGTCGCCACATCTCAAGAAAGATATAGTTGCAATGGAGAAGGTACAGAGAAGGGCAACCAAAATGATAAAGGGGATGGAACAGCTCCCTTATGAGGAAAGGCTGAAGAGGTTAGGGCTCTTCAGCTTGGAGAAGAGTTGGCTGAGGGGGGATATGATAGAAGTCTTTAAGATCATGAGAGGTCTGGAACAAGTAGATGTGAATTGGTTATTTACACTTTCGAAAAATAGAAGAACTAGGGGGGCATTCCATGAAGTTAGCAAGTAGCACATTTAAGACTAATCGGAGAAAATTCTTTTTCACTCAATGCACAATAAAGCTCTGGAATTTGTTGCCAGAGGATGTGGTTAGTGCAGTTAGTGTAGCGGGGTTCAAAAAAGGTTTGGATAAGTTCTTGGAGGAGAAGTCCATTAACTGCTATTAATCAAGTTTACTTAGGGAATAGCCACTGCTATTAATTGCGTCAGTAGAATGGGATCTTCTTAGTGTTTGGGTAATTGCCAGGTTCTTGTGGCCTGGTTTGGCCTCTGTTGGAAACAGGATGCTGGGCTTGATGGACCCTTGGTCTGACCCATCATGGCAATTTCTTATGTTCTTAAGCAGGGATATTGTGAGGGTAGAATGGATATCGCACGGCACTGCCTCAGCAGGGATATTGTGAGGGTAAAACCATTGAAATCTTCTCTTGTACTTGAAGATTGCAGTGTGCCGAATGTAACACCAGCCTTTAAAAAGGGCTCTGGGTTATCCAGGAAACTGTAGATTGGTGAGCCTTCCAGGAGGGGGGGGGGGGGGGAATGCAGTGACTTCTTTATTGCCACACATTACATGGGCCATTTTCAAAGAGATGTCAGCAGAAAGTGCACTTTAGATACCTGCACAACCATTAGGAGAGAGACCTTCCAGAGGGTGAGGTCTGGGTGGGATTGGGACTTGTGCACTAAGGGGTAATTTTCAAAAGCATATACACGCTTAAAACTGGGTTCTGATATATAACTGTACTTTAACTTACTCCTGGGGGAATTCTGCGCAAAAAATTTTTAAATTCTGCACACAAAAACTGAAAATTGTGCGCACAAAAACTGAAAATTCTGCAAAATTCTGCAAACTATATATTGGTCAAAATAACACAATTTACATGACAGTCTTTAAATAATTACATTTTAAATTATTACAGAAAAAAGTTATTACTTAAAGTTGCATAATTTTAAATATTTTGAGCAGAATTTCCCTAGAAATTCAGTGTAAGAGTGTCCCTTCCACATACACATCCCTTCATACAGGCTTCCTCACTCTCTTGCACACACACACATCTCCTCATACTGGGTCCTCTCTCTCTTGCAAGCTCCCTTTCTCTTTCACACATACATCCTCACACAGGCTACCTATGTCTCTCTCTCACGCAGCCCTTCACACAGGCTCTGTCTAACACATACACAATCCCTTCACAAAGGCTAGCACCCTCACATACACACAATCCCTTTTTCATACACACCAGCTCCCAATCTCTCACACACATACACACTCCTTCACAATCTCCTCATATAGGCTCCCTCTCTCTGAAACACACACTCAAGCATCCCCGCACGCCCCCTCTTACCAACCAAGCTGTCTCTCACCCTCCCTCACACCCCCCTCACCTCATATAGGCTTCCTCTCTGAAACCTACACTCAAGCATCCCCTCCACTCCCCCTCTTACCAACCAAGCTCTCACCCTCCCCCACATCCCCTCTTCCTCTCTCACACACACATTCTCTCTCACTGGCATCCCCCTCTCCTCATATAGCCTCCCTCTCTCTGAAACTCACACTCAAGCATCCCCCCACCCACCCTCTCTTACCCCCCCCATGCTCTCTCTCACATCCTCCTGCTCTCTCACCCTTCCCACCCCCCCTCTTACCAACCATGCTCTCTGTCACCCTCCCCTCTCTGATACACATTTTCTCTCACCGGCATGCTGCGGAACGTGCTCCGTTTGCGGCGAAGATGAAGGCCCGGCGCGCCATTTGCAGCGAACAGGGAAGGCCCCTCTGTGCCTCCAACGGCGCGCCCGGCTATCATCTTCGCCATGAACGGAGCACGTCCCATGGCACATGGGGGCCTTCCCTTTTTGCCGCGAATGGCGCTCTGGGCGTTTATCTTCGCCACGAACGGAGCATGTGCCACGAGACGCGCTCCATTCACAGCATGCCGGGGTCTCCTCTGCTATTTTCTGTGCAGAATTTGGCAATTCTGCGCAGGGGGGAAATTCTGTGCAAATTCAGCGTTTCGCAGTAGCGCAGAATTCCCCCAGGAGTAAGCTTTTACCTGTATAAGTGGGCTTTAGAAAATTGCGATAAAACATGTCATTGAATTGTCAATAGGTTTTTCTTGTGTAAGTGCAATTTAGGCGTGTAAATATGCTTTGAAAATTGCTATGATAGTATGTTACATTTATACATCACTCTTTTGAAAATTCACCTATTTATGCAAATATTCTCACTGCAAACTACTTGCACCAAATAACAGGTGTATGAGTGTATGTGTGTGTTTTTATGTGTAGAGTTGCTGGGATAATTTTCAAAGCAGACTTTTCTGCTTATGTCCACTTTGAGGATTGGTTTAGCTTAGGCGCTTATTTGCTAATTTCTGCAAGATGTTGTAAAATTGCCCTCTACATGATGGTGGTGATGAAGAGTACAGAAACATCCTGATGAACATGTGACTCAGACAGATCTGAGTGAGGAAGTTTGCATGTCAGGCACGCAGGCTTCCTTTACTTTAGCAAAAGAGTATTCCGCTGCCTCCAATGTGACAATATTCAGACAGGAAATGTTGAGTAATGGAATGTACTGCAATTGAAACCAAATGGTTGAAACACCGGTTCTGTGACTATGAACTGTAGATGGCAGTGTTGGCTGGAGCAGCAGAACTAGATTGGGCCAAGAGTCGAAGTCGACCAAGCCAGAAGGGAATGAATGTTGGGGCAGACCCAAGGGTGGGGGAAGAGGAGGTGGCTCTGGCAAAGGGAACGCTCCATTATCTGGGATGGCCTTGATCAGGATTATTCCACATCCTGATAAATAGTAACTTCACTGTTCAATGAACAGGACAAAATGTGAACGAATTAGAAGATGGGTAAGGCTGTCCTGAACAGATCCCAAGTGTGATGTCAGAGAGAAAAGGAGTAGGTCTGTGTTTATCAAAGCTATGAGGATGGACATATTTTTAGTTCATGTGCACATTTAGATGCATGTGGCAATGCCCTTGGGATGACCCTTTTTATGCTGGGTCGAATTGTACAAAACCATCTGGGAAGGAGAGACTCTGCTACCATATTAACAAATGTGTTACATACCATAAATCATTATCATATAGTACCATGAAATAACTACTGGATGGCTTATTAGGGGAATGACTCATGATGTAAATTGTTTTCTGTGCTTTTTGGGGGGAAAGAGTATATGTTCCCTTAACTGTTTGCAACTCTCTTAGTGGTGGATTCTAGAGAGCAGGCAGTATAAATGGGGAACTTCTGACAGGCTTTTGCCCTCTTCTCCCCTACCCTCTCCAGTATAGGATGGATCAAGGACCTCAGCTACGTACTTGGGGACCCTCCAAGTGGAGTGGGATATTGGCGGGCCTCTTCATCTGAAGGGACGAGGCCCGAGGCTGAGAAGAGATGGCTTGGTTGGACCAGAGCTGAGGAGTATCAGAATGGCAAGGTGTGGGTTCTTACCCCCCAGGAGAACTTCTACACATCCCAAAAGGAGAAGTACTTAAGTAGAGTGAGTTAACCCAGTGGGGAACTGTCCTGCTATATTCTTGATGTACGGGGTCTGGGAAACTTAGCACAGATAGAATAAGAGGGTTTCTCCTCTTCCAGAGGAGCTTACCATAGTGGTGAAGCAGAGAGGCCAGTGGTCAGTGTGTACAATGGTGCTGTCCTTCTCCTGAGGGACTACCCAAAATGTGCAGAGCAGAGTCTCCAAGAGGGGGAGAAACTAAGGTAAAGAGAGGAGTGGGTGTTATTGAGGCATTGTCCCAATATGTCCTAAATAGTGCTGTGTCCAAGGAAAGCAGCACGGATGGATGGCAAAGTGGAAATTTGTGTAGCGAGGTCCAGGACCATTTGTGGCTGAGGGACAGAAAATGCAGTGGTGAGGATAACAGGATGACCCATTATGGTCAGCAGCAATTATAATATGCATTGTATGGAAGCCCATGATTTTTTGACTTATGAGACACCTTCTCATCCATGGAAATAGTTCTCACTTGGCTGGATATGCCAGAAAATAAAGTTGCACGTTTGTCAGTGTCCATCATTGAGCCAATCTGAGTTTGTGGACATAGTCAGGGGAGTGAGGGGATGTCCTCCCTGTCTATACAGCTAAGAGCGAAAAGAGAGTGGTGTGTAGAGCATGCTGTTCCCATCAGATCAACTCCACCATCTGCATGACCAACTTAGAAGCTGCCACACAAAAGATGGAAGGGATGGTCCTTAAGAAAGAGGGAACTCCCCCATCATTTTATGTACCCCATCTTGGTGGTTACTTGCACAAAAGGGGGCAGCCTAGGATGTTCGAGAGGGGGCCCCAAGAAGAATGTGCATAAGTTGCTATTTTATAAGTATTTGACAGCTTATTACACCTGCTAATTATCTAGCACAAATGATATGAGATGCATATATTGTCTGCCATTGTTGGGTGGGACTTCTTTGTGACTGGGTGGAGTTCAGGGTGAAATACTAGGAGAGTCTCGATAAACTGTTGGAGGTATCAGCAAACTGGTGCTTTCAATTACATACACATTTTTTAAATTATATTTACTTCCATGTATAAATTAGGGTTTTACACGAGTATGTTATTTTTTTTTGTTAATAAAATATACATGTGTGTATTTTAAAAATAGGGAGAGATAGTACACGCTTTCAACACATTGCAGATAGTCTTGTGTAACCAAATATAAACACGTTTCTTGAGAGATAGACATACGTGTTTTTTATAATTTGTGTATGCCTATTGAAGGAAAGGATAGTGAACTATCTAAAATACAGTGGGTTGCTGGATCTGAGGCAGCATGGATTCACCAGGGGAAGGTTTTGTCAGACAAATCTGATTGATTTTTTTTTGACTGGGTGACTAGAGAATTGTGATGGGGTTAAAAGACTGATGGGTATAGACCAAGAGAAGGATCTTGGGTTAATCATGTCTGGAGATCTGAAGATGGTGAAACAAAAAAAGGTGATAGATAAAGCCAGAAGAATGCTGGGCTGCATAGAAAGAAGAATAACCAGTAAGAAAAATGAGGTTATAATGCTTATGTACAGGTCTTTGGTGAGGCCTCACTTGGAGTACTGTATTCAGTTCTGGAGTCCATATCTCAAAAGAGACAAAGACAGGATGGAAGCAGTCCAGAGAAATGTGACAAAAATGGCATGGGATCTGTATGAGAGGAGAGGAGAGGCTGAAGGTTCTGAATATGTATAGCCAGGAAGAAAGGAGAGAAAGGATACACAACTTCAGATACCTGAAAAGGTTTTAATGGCGCACATTTGACAAACGTTTTCCATTGGAAAGAACTCAGTAGAACTAGGGGCCATGAAATGAAACTCCAGGGAGGATGACTCAGACCCAGCGTCACAAAATATTTCTTCATGGAGAGGGTGGTGCATGTCTGGAATGCCCTTCTGGAAGAGGAGGTGAAGACAAAAACAGGTAGAAAATTCAATGGGACATGGGATAAACACTGTGGATCCCGAAAGGCTAGAGGATGTAAAGGAAGGAAATGATGAAAAGAATGCATGAGAGTAACTTGCGGGTGCGGCAGTTACTACCCTTAACTTATAAGCCTTCGTGCTATTGATGCAACTTCATCATGGCTTTCTGCTTCTACAGCAGGGAGAAAAGGGGAATTGGATTTGAATAGTAACTAACTAGAGCTCTGACTTTTACAATCTGGGGAAATAAATAAGCATGGGGGTAACTTGCTGATGCAGCAGTGACTCACCTTAACCAGGCCTGATACTTTGATACAACTCTCTGCTTCAATGGCAAGGGGTAATGAGGAACTGAATTCAAACAGCAACACATGAGGGCCCTGACTTTTATGGTGTGGGAAACTGATAATCATGGGGGTAACCTGCACAGTGCAGCAGATACTACCATAAGCTTGCTGGGTAGACTGGATGGACCATTTGGTCCTTTTCTGCTGTCAGTTCTATATTTCTGTGTTTATGTTTGTATGATATGCACAGGTTATAAAATATTGTAGTAGATCACCACATGGCCATATACGTATGTATATGGGACTGTGCAGAGTTGTCTTTAAAACCAAATTCAATTATATTTCCCGAGATAAGTGCATTGGGTTGTACTTTCATAATGCAGTAGAGATCATGCTTGAGAAATTGACCAGTGTACCCATATCTCTCCTTTAATGTATTTACTATATTGAGCCCAGAGCAGGTACTAATAAAATTGAGTATTTCACAATATCAGTATCAGCCGCATGAGCATTTGTTTTCATAGGAGTTTGACATGAAGTTATTTGCTTATTGATCCTTGTGCTGATATTTCATTTTTATGCAGATGGTAATTACATCATTAAGAACTCCCAATGTCGCTGATCTTTCATCATACAGTAAATGGTCCATCTCTCTTGTTGTCTCAGCTGCCTCAATTTTAGGGCTGCGGTTTCTGTTTGCATATTCAGCACTGCAGCATTTGCTAATAAATTCTGTAAGTATGCTAAACAGAGTCCCCAATCTTTAGAATAATTCCAGGGTTATATTTAGTCATCTGTGCAGGTAGATGAGTGGAATGCTGGGTTGTAAGAGCACTAACGGCCTTCCAAATGTGCTTTGAGCTCCTGGTTCATGCAAATCTGACAGTAACCAGAATGACTTTTGGAATACAGCCCTCAAAGCCTCCGAATTGCAGCCAAATTCAAAGATCCTTTTGGCATCGCTAGTGCAATCCTAACACAAGTGAACTCAAGTCACAATCTGCTCATTGACCTCCGACATCCTTGTGGTTCTATATTTATTCACATTGGAGGTAGGTTTCAAAGGAGTAACGTGTGCAAATGTAACATACTATTGTAGCGATTTTCTAAAGCCCACTTACATGCGTAAGATGCATTTACATGTGTAAAACCCATTGTAATTAACTTTAGAAACTGGATGCCCTCTCTACAAAAGAGCTACTAACAGGTGAGATATCTGATGACATCACAGATTCTCTCTCTCTGCATATTGGGGTAGATTTTTAAAAACAGCGCGATCGCGTACTTTTGTTTGCGCAGCAGGCGCAAACAAAAGTATGCTGGATTTTATAAGATACGCGCATAGCCGCGCGTATCCTCTAAAATCCTGGGTCGGCGCGCGCAAGGCTGCCGATTTTGGGCAGCCGGCTCGCGCCGAGCCGCGCAGCCTGCCTCCGTTCCCTCCGAGGCCGCTCCGAAATCGGAGCTGCCTCGGAGGGAACTCTCTTTCGCCCTATCCTCACCTTCCCCTCCCTTCCTCTACCTAACCCACCCCCCCGGCCCTATCTAAACCCCCCCCCCCACCTTCATCCATGGATTTACGCCTCCCGGAGGGAGATGTAAATCCACGCGCACCAGCAGGTTGCTGGCGCGCCAAGACCCAACCCGGGGGCGGTTCTGGAGGGCGAGGCCACGCCCACGGAATGCCCCGGGCCGAAACCACGCCGCATCCCGCCCCCAAAACGCCGCGTCGTTCGGCCCCACCCCCGACACGCCCCCTTCAGAAAACTCCGGGACCTACGCGCGTCCCGGGGCTCTGCGCGCACCGGCGGCCTATGCAAAATAGGCGCGCCGGCGCGCAAGGCCCTGCTCGCGTAAATCCGGGTGGATTTACGCGAGCAGGGCTTTTAAAATCCGCCCGATTAGGTTTATTATACCAACTTGACGATGAGAACATCAGTTGAGATATATTGAAGCAAATCCTCCTGGTTCAATAGTTAGTTATGACTAACATTTAGCTTCCTTAATATAAATCCTTACTTTTTCATGAAGAATAATGACTGTGGACCCAGTTCAAACCTTTTAGTTTGCAGTGGAAATCCTATGTGGGTGATAATGCATCATTCTAAAGATTTGAATAGCTCCTTTCTCTATCGTTCTAGATAAGATTGCCCATTTTCTCTATGCATCAGAAACATAAGGAAAATTCAACATACAGACATTAGCATGGAAAGAAAGAGACAAGTAGGATGGACAAGTAGGATCCCTAGGCAGCAACTGTGGTCAATGATTGCGTTGTTAGTTGCCATCAGACCATGGAAGAGATGATAAATTCCATGTTAGGTAAACTAGCCTGTGCTACCCGGTAATAATTCACAGAGCTGCGATATAACATGCTCTGAACTCACCACTTGGAAGAAGGTGAGAAATAAATAATGATGATGAATGGGTTCCACAGAAATACATTCCTAGAAATAGCTACGGGGATCTGTACAGGAAATTTACCAGCAAGCATCATGAGAGATCTATTCTAATGCTGAAATGCAAGTAATATTCTCTGCTATTCTCCAATGTATGTCAGTTGTACTTCTGCTATTTAACACACTTTTATAAGGGCAGCTGGTATGCAAATAGGATGTACAGCCCCTAAATGTTCAGGTCATTTTATTTTTTTTTATTTCAGGAATTTTTTTTCCATTATTATTCATTTCATTTAACATTTTTTTTGTGGTTCACTTTGTTTGCCAATCCAGAAAAAAAACATTAAACTAAGGAAAAAGTCCCAAAACAAACAAACAAAAAAACCCTAATTGATAAAGAAAAAAAAAGGGCTCCAGGCAGATGGCCTCAATTTTCAAGCTCTGGGACCTGGGCAGGAGCACCTAGAGGCCCTGGCCTGGGCCTAGGCTATGGCGCTGGGTCTGAACTAGGTCTAGACCTCAGCAATGGATCTAAGCCTCAGCTACAGGCCCAGGCCTTAGCCTTAGCGCTGAACCTGGCCCTGATCATGGGTTTATTTCTGGGGAAGGTCAAGGGCCGATGCAGCAGTTAACACAAGAGATTGGATGCACTCTTTGCGAAAGAGTATTTATTATTTATTTATAACTTTTATATACCGAGGTTCAATTAACAGAATTAATTATCACTTCAGTAGATTACTACCAATGAGCTGTATGAAGATGAACTATTATGTTAGAGCAAACTGTTGCAAATGGTAAAAGCTTCTCCCTAGTAATGCATCAAAGAAAACTATCAATAATATCAGCAGGGTGCCTCAGTTTGCATCTTCTCGTGAAAGCACTGTGTTTGATACTGGAGCTCCATTATTGCAGTTATTTTGTTTTAAAAGAAAAAAAACACAAATTCTGCAATTGTGAGGGATCAAAGTACTCAGAATGAGGTTCAGAACCCAAGGTCTGTCACTGGTGGCTGGCTGTATTTAGCCATTAAGGGATCTAGAGATGAGGCATTAGGTGCCTCCCTGTTTCGGTCCTCAACAGATGTTGAAACTTGTGATACACACAGTACACAATGACATATTTTCTTTTTTGGATCAGCAGTTTCCTGCTGATCATTTGGGCTTCCAGCTAATCAAAACCGGTCTCTATTGAGCTATTGTGCTACAAACCTTCAGACACAACTACATGAGAAACTGGCCCCTAAACCCTAAACCACCACCAACACCTCACCTTGATCTAGTAGATGGCCCTCCTATAGAGACATAAATACTTCACAATTATGAGGGCCTTGTAGATAGTCTCTTTCTCTCAGCCCAGAAATGATTTGCATTATGCCCATTTCAGGCATATCACACAGCCTAAAAGTATAGTTATTTCTAACATTAAAACCATGTGATATTGCCCCTCATTTTACTAAATCCTGTCCAAACTTCTCCCTGATCCCACCCCTCACAAAAATTTGCATTTGTGTGGTGCGTTACTGTTCTTATCGTATGCGTTATGGCATTAATACATGCATTAATACATTATCACATGCGTTAACGCCATAACGCATTTTGATGAATGACCATCTCAGCTAAATTTGAAAAGCTTACCATGAATGGGCCCATGTTTTAGCCAGATGAATTTGTGTGCACACAGATTTAGCTGGTTAGAAGTGAGATATTTTTTAACAAGATTTATGCTGTCAAAAGTTAATTTTAACTACTTAAATCTTTTGAATACTGGTTACTAACTAAATAACAATGTACCATTCATTCTCTAGCTGCCTTAGTTGTACAAATGACCGGTTTACAAGGTACAATGTTCCAGAATAGCTGGTGAGCTCTGGGCTTTACCAGTCTGTTACCCACCTGACAATGGTTGTTACCTTAATACGCTTTCCTGATCTATGGATGGGCATGTGGCACCTCCTCTATACCTGCCCATAAATTCTAGTTTAAAGATTTAGGTAATAGCTTCTATCAATCTTTCCTTTCCAATGATCTTTAGTAAAACAGTTTCCTTTAATTTTATTTGAAAAATATTGGACACAGACAAATACATATTTGGAAGACTGACACCACGAATCAGTCTTAAGAAAAGTATTTTTTGGAGTGCATCTACTCATGCATAAATCACTTCTCCGTCTGCACTATTCTACTAATGTAACAAAAATAGCAAATGATGCAAAGTATGCATATGATGGCCTAAAAAGTTTCCTTCTGCTACAGATTTTTGGGTATAATGTTGCCCTGGTTCAACAATAGATCCTTACCAGGGTGCCTCCTTGTTAATATAGCATCAAAAGCAAAAAGATAAGTCAAGACTACAGGTGTGTAGGCAGTGTGAAGCAAAACTAACACCTGGCAGATTTTATCATGTTTTGGTCTTGACAGAAAATTTGGATTTTCTGCCAGATCTGCTGCGAAAATTCAACAGATATTTTTCCCTGGTACATCTTGGAACAAATCCAGTGGAAACGTAAAACGGATCTGCTTCCTGGCCTTGGAAAATCCAAAGCTGAGTCAACATTTTTCCAGGTTTGCAGATTGTTAGGCAAACCTTTTATAAAGATGTTTGGACATCCCTAGCAAAGACAGGAATGTGGGAGAAAATGAGAGGCAATTCCAGGACGTCATCATGAAGATGTAGACAAAGGGAAATATTACACTAGGCTTTTCAAGTTAGATTTACAAAGTAAGTTTTCCCATTTTGTGTCTCTAGAAAACATCCACAGCATAAAGACCCTTTTAACTATTATTTTATAGGAAGAGGACCGTATACACTGCAACTTCTTTTACTGAGAAGAGCTTGCAGGGAAATACAGAGAGAACAGTCCTGCTGTTTTCTGTGCTTCATTTGCTTTCTCCTTCTAAGGTTAGTGGGTTCACGTAATCCTAGAAGAGATGCCTGGCATGAAACAACTGACGAGTGAAAATTCCTTCAGTGGTTGGAAGAAAAACCAGGTACGATAATAGTGTGTCAAGAAAAAGAAAGATATGAAATTCTCTTCTTTAGGACATGGATTTTGGTAAATTTTACATTTTAAAAGTCACAGAACCCATGAATCCAAATAAATAAGAATGCCCATGGTTTGGGAGTCAGCTTAACAATACTATCAGAGATTTTAAACAATGACATTTGGAGCTTAAATACATCCACACCCAGAGCTTTGGAGGTTCTTATATATTTTTGTGATGTGAAATACTTTAGATGAAGATTAATGAAGCCCTCTGGAGTTTTAGTCACAGGGGTTTCAATTCGGTGAAATTTATAGGAGGATAAACCTTATGCACATAATTAAATACCCATTGGACGAATCCATATACTCCCTCAGTTGGACTGAAAATCTTTTTATGCAGCATAAGGGAAAAAAATGCCACGGGTTGAGTATCTTCAAATTTATTCAGCCTTTCAGCTCGAATCATGGAATGCACACAAAAAGCACACTGCTCCTACTGAACTGGGCCCTGGGAGTGCACATTACACACCACGAGTAAATTAAAAAAACAGAATTAAAACTTTGCATGAGATGGCAGTTGAATAATCTGACATTTCACTGGGTTACACAGGTCTACCAATACAATAAATGAGTGAAAAGCCTGATAGCTGAAAACTTCTTAAATGCCATGAGAATATGAATGATGCAACAAAACAAAACAGCATGTACTCATCCCAGTTATCTGCCATGGGTTAGTTTTGCTACTAGTTAATTGGTATTAGACTGTGGAGCATGAAGAATCTGTATGATGTCATTGTGGAAGAATGTAACATTCCTAGGTATTTGCAGAGCAGGGGATTGGCTGTCAAAGCATTGGGACTGAATCAGTGGTGGGGTTATTAGCAGGATTCTGTTAGTAGCACTTGCAAACAAACAGGTTTGCCAGATAACAACTCACAATTTGTGCATAGTTCAGTCGTCGAAACTGAGCAAATTTGTTCTCAATTTCTCGCCAGCGTCTGTTGAGCTGGATCAGGGATGGCTCCACTGCCTTGGCTGCCCCATCCTTAGACAAGCTTTCAGCCTGCCTGTGCAGCGCACGCAGGTCTTCCTTCTTCTTATCCAATTCTCCATCAATCTCCTAGTGGGCAAAACCAATACAGGGCCCAGGGCAGTTAGCTAACTACATCAACCAACCTTCAGTATTACCAAAATATGTCTTGTTAGAACTTTCATGTCACTAATCTCCCACTTGTCAGAACTGCAAAAAATTTACAATAAATTGCAAGTGTTATGTTACATTTCAACAAAACTGGAATTCAAATGCAATTGGATTATTCTCCTTGTTTGAGAGATTCTGATGACTGAAAAATATTGGGGATCTTTTCAAGAGAGGCCAGAAAGTCTTTTTAGTTTCAATTTAATGTCTAACGATAGATAATTAGAGGAATCTATTGGTAAATAGGAGACACGCAAGACAGCAGATGCTGTATTCTACAGAATCGTTCTGAAGTTGTGTGACTAGTTAAGGTGACAGTTTTTTTCTTAACTGGATGGTAAAAAACCAATAAATAATGAAGCAAAAGAAGACCATGCAGAAAAGAAAAAAAAAAGATAACCAAAATAATAATCTTTGATATTATGGACAGAAATTGAATACAGAGTGACAATGTCAATGTGATGAATTGAATGCGCTAATGAGAAAGAGGCATCCACAGACTGAAAAGTAATTTGTTCATCTGGAACAAAGATATATAATAAAGTCAATTACAAGTGTTATCAGAAAAACAATTAATGAATTAACATCTGTTAACATAATTCATGCTGTTCACATTATAAATACATAAAAACATTCTATTAATTGGAAGACAAATATCCATAGATGAACACACACACACACACACACACATAAATACACACGTACAGATATCATTCTAGCATATACTTGTGTCATTGTAAATAATCATTTGTTTAATGCAGAAGTACAGATAACATCTCACACTGATAAACTGAACAAAGAATAAGGCTAAACCAAAAAGTCACAGGACAATAAATGCCATGGTGTGAGAAATATTCACTTCCTTTTCAGCTGATTAGAGATCACATCTGAAAAGAATGCAGCAGAGACGATCTCCACATCTGTTCACTACTTATTTTAGTAATACATAGAAAATAAGCTTAAAGGTACACCTTTTTATGTAGGTGTAAAGCTAGCTCCTTTGTCACTGCCACAGACATATCTGAAAAAGGGATCTGAGAGACCCTGAAATCAAATGTCGACTGTAATCCTTAACTTCCTGACTTACCTGATTTACCAAGAATTTTTCCTCATTCTAAGGTTAGACTTCAAAGGGACTTCTGCAGAAAGAGTTCTTTACAAAATTGTGAGACAGGTATGTGCATAAAATTAGGCAAATGCACACTGTGGGCCAGATTTTTAAACGTATGCGCGGGCGTAGATTTGTTCGCGCAACCCGGCGTGAACAAATCTACACCCGATTTTATAACATGCGCGAGCAGCCGCATGTTCCCTCCGAAATCGGAGCTGCCTCGGAGGGAACTTTCCTTCCGCTCCCCCACCTCCTCCTCCCTTCCCCTATCTAACCCACCCCCCAGCCCTACCTAAACCCCCCCTACCTTTGTTGCATTAGTTACGCCGCCCCCACACCATCGCCATGCCGCCAGCCCCGCCCTGCCCCGGACCGTGGTCCCGGCCCCACCCCCGGACCGCCACCTTTTTCGAAGCCCCGGGACTTGTGCGCGCCGCCAAGTCTATGCAAAATTGACTCGGCGCGCACAGGGGCAGATTTTCTCAGGTTAAGCGCATATGTTACGCGCGTAGCCTTTGAAAATCTGCCCCTGTATGCATTAGGGATGTGCAATAGTTTTTCCCGAATTAGGCAATTTCAACAAAATTACCTAATTCGGAATGGTTGAGACAAACGAAAAACCATCTAATTTTTTCTGAAGTTACAGAAAAAATGCATTTTTACTTTAGTGCACACTAATGGGAGTTAGCACGCACTGATTCTGCCATGTTAGTGCGCACTAAAGCGAAAATTGGGGCCCCTGCAACACCCCCCCAAACCGCGGGAAAAATAAAATTCCCGTGGGGGGCCCCGAAACGAAGCCCGAAGCCTGATCACGAAGCACATCTCTAGTATGCTTGTACTTTTAAATGCATAAGGGAAAGGTGTTCCTGGAGGTGGATTTGAGAAAAGGTTGGGACTTCCACACAATATATTTCATTTTTTAAAAGCATGCATGTAAATTCTCTCAGCAAAACTGCACACACCAAATAGCAGTTGTCAGTGTGTGTACACAGTTTTGCAGGGATAATTTCCAAAGTGAACTTACATAGCTACATTTGCTTTGAAAATTGGTGTCGGAGGCGAGAGAGGAGAGTTGGATTACCTGGGGTGAGGAGGAATCCCAGCCCTGTTTGTTTTATTCCTGGAAATTTGCTTGACTTCCTGTGCTGCTTCAGAGGGTGAGGAGAGCCCCCACCCTTGTTCCGGGTCTATCGCGCCCTTGACGTCATCGAGGGGAGGGACCGGTAAGGTCAAAACCAGACCCCCCTGCGGCGTGCAGACAAGGCGAGAGAGGAGAGTTGGATTACCTGGGGTGAGGAGGAATCCCAACCCTATTTGTTTTATTCCTGGAAATTTGCCTGACTTCCTGTGCCACTTCGGAGGGTGAGGAGACCCCCCACCCTTGTTCTGGGTCTGTTGCGCCCTTGACATCATCGAAGAGAGGGACCGGTAAGGTCAAAACCGGACCCCCCTGCAGCGCGCAGACAAGGCGAGAGAGGAGAGTTGGATTTATGGATTACCTGGGCTGAGGAGGAATCCCAGCCCTGATTGTTTTATTCCTGGAAATTTGCCTGACTTCCTGTGCCGCTTCGGAGGGTGAGGAGAGCCCCCACCCTTGTTCTGGGTTGTCCCGCCCTTGACGTCATCGAGGGGAGGGACCGGTAAGGTCAAAACCGGACCCCCCTGTGGCGCGCTGCCGAAGCTGCGTGCGCCAAAGGGGCAAGCGGCTTTGTCTGGATTCTTAGAGTTTTTCTTTTCCTGGACTTTATTATGATCTCCAGTGACTGAAGACTCAGTAAATATTTTTTTCATTACTCCTCTCTCTTCCTTCAATCCGAAAGACATTAGATAGGGATATAATCAGAGTTAGTCATAAAGAGTGAGACAATATTGCTTCTACTATCTATGCCTCATACCAAGCGGAAGGCCCGAATAAGGGAGGCTATTGCCTCATCTCCCTTACCAGGCCCATCCCAACCTCAGATCTCCTCATTCTTTATGTCAGCAACAAATGAACCACCGGAGGAAAAGGCCGCAGTGGAAACGGATCACGAGTGAGAATCCGTGCTACAGGCCGAAGCCATCTCCTTGAGCTCCCAATAACCCCAATTCCACCAACTGCTTTAAAAGTTATTCTTGGGGACTCTGAGAAGAAATCTCCAGATTTAAATATTATACCTAATATTGAAAGGGGAATGGGGAACCTAGCTGCAGGGGGTGAGGAGTATATGCCTAAAATGAATGTTATTATACCAATTAAAACTACTGAAGTAACCATGGACATACTCTGGGATGCGATTAAGTCTCTTTAGAAGTCAATAATAAAGTTGACCTGTATTAATAAAGAATCTTAACAGAAAGTTTCAGATTTAGAAAAATCAATTTCCATCATAATGATAGATTGGAAGTTCATGATGAACAATTGGAAAAAATAGAAACTTACCAAAATAATATAGTTAAGATGGAGATGTCTAACTTGAAAAAATTAGAATATATGGAAAATAGCTTAAATATTCCAATTTAAGGATATTAAATTTCCCATATTTAAAAATTATGCCTCCTAGAGAAATGTTTAAGGAATATTTAGAGCATGTTTTGAAAATGCCAAGCCAGTCCCATTCCACCTTTGGCAAAAATACATTATATAATACAAAGAGCACGAACAGGGGGCACGCAACCAGAGCAGTCCATGAATGTTTCAGATGTCCTAGAAATAACCACTGAAACTGATATATGGTCAATAGCAACTTTATTTCTTTCATTCGTTTTTTCATCCGAAAGAGATACAATATTACGACTATTCCTTCGTATCAGATTACAAAAATTCCATGGCCAACAAATTTGGATGTACCCGGACCTAGCAAGGGTAACTCAGTTAAGAAGTCAGGAGTTTCTTAGGTTAAAATCTGACACCCTTGCTAGAGGGGGCTAAATTCTTCTTACGGTACCCTTGCAAATTTGAAATATGGTATAAGGAACAGAAATATGTTTTCTATGAGATTAATGCCTTACAGGCATTCCTGGATACCCTCCCCCTAAATGTAGCAAATGGTTGAGAGCAATAAATAGATTTGGTGCGTCTCTGATTTGCTTTAAAAAGAAGAGAGTGTTATATACTCTCTTAAATGCCTTGTTTCACTCAATTTAAATAACTAATGTCTTACGGTTTTTCTTTAAGAAATAATACTGATATATGTATTGTATAATGATTTTTTGTTGCTGTGTAAAGTTGATAGTAAAACTACTGTATATTCATATCTCAGTATATACATATAACGTTGTAGTTATAATTGTTGAAAATTCAAAATAAAAAAAAGAAAATTGGTGTCACCTGGGTGAACAACAGCCTCAAAATGTATGCCGCCTGTGATAAAATTAGCCCCTCTTTGTCTATGGGAATAGAGCTTAGTAAATCAGGCCATGTGGTACAAAGCTGCTCTAAATGTAAAAAAGAGCTCTCATCAACCATCAAAAAACACTCTTCCAATGACTCGGAAACTGCTTATAAATGTAAATAAAAGCTATACTGAATACTACAGAATGACACCAATATATGAGAACCTTTGTGTGTGATACAATAAACGATATCACAAATGCAAAAGAATTTTAAATAATGTTACCTTTAATTCCTGTTCATTCTTTGGCTCTGGTAGACTGGCTAGCTTGTTCTCAATGTCATCCAGCCATTTCAACAGGTCGTCAGCCTGCCTCTTGTACTGATACCACTGATGAGAAATCTCTAAAGCCTTTTTTCTTCTTTGAGACCTCAAATCCTGTTCATAGTTCAGACATTATGAGAATATCAATGAAAGCTTTACAACACATATTCAGTTGTGCGTGCATGGGTGTGTGTGTGCTGCAGACATAGCCAAAAAAATATTTTAAAATAATTTAATTTTCCAATGAACTTGCAAAGTAGAAAAATAAACACAATTTCAATTCCAAGTCAAACGGAACCATAAAAATATACCAAATCACCAAATGAGAAAAACACATTTTGCCTTCCTTAATGTATGTCTACTCAGTGAAACGTGGATGAAGATCGTCTGCCATCATATTTTTTTTGGAGGCGTTAACACTTAAGGTAAGCACTAGAGACAGTTGCTAGCTTTTCATGCAAAATATTCTACAGCATGAAGAGTGCAAAATGGGAAATTCAAAATTCCAACCGGCTATCCCTTTTCCTCAAGTATTTCAGTCGTCATTACTATTTTATGGAAAACTGCTGAATACAGGTTTGAATCCCGAATGGCTTCTAGAAGTGAAATCTCATTAGGTGCCTGGCACTTCTTGAAGAAAGGGATCATTTACATTTAAAAAGTGGGTATAATTATATTCCCGAGGCAGTTTCTGATTAGCTATTCATAGGTCTACATTTGGAGAGGTACAAAATACTGTTTGTATTCATGATGCAATAATTTCAAGGCATTGTCTGACTGAGCATATTCTATTTAAAGACATCACCTTAGGTGTCCTAGACATTTTCAGCCAGCTAGTAGTAAGAGATATTTTATATTTCCCTGTATTTTGCATAGCCAGTGTGTTGCCATCAAGCAAAGTAAAAATATCACTTCATTTCCTATCAATTTAGTAAAAAAAAAATGCCTATTTGATTTACTTAAACTGTTCAATATTGCATCGAGCTTTATCTGTCAAGGTTGAATGCATTTATTGAGTCACGAAAAAAGAAAATCAATCATCCTATTCTTTGTATACGCAGCCAGCAAGTACCTAGTCAATAGCAGGAATGTAAATGTCATTTTATCATAATTAAAGTTAACATCAAAGTTCTAAATAAAAGTGTTCCCTCTTTTCACTGCTTTGTGTATTATGATTTACGTACATAGTACTTAAGAAAGGTCAAATAAATTTCAATTTGCCAGACAAAAGCCATTAAAAAAGGAATTGGGTGCTTAGCCTGCTCCTTCATTGATCTTAAACTTCTCTGAAAAAATGTCTACTAATAAATAACCTGCAGGGAATAGCACAAAGTCAGGCTGACAAGAATGTTTAAGCTGGGTGACAACGTTGTCTCATAACTAGCAAAGAGCACACTTACACATCACATAGATAATGTGATATCCTATTTATCAGGAGCTGGTGGTGTGCTAGAGACTTGACAGTCTCGGGGTTACACTGTTCATCTTACAACATTGTGTTGAGAGGATGGCTAGCAATCTCTCTCCACCAGCATGGTCAATAGGTTCATCTTGTCTATATCATTCCCAAATAATGGATCAATATGGTGCATCTGAGCAGTTAGGGGAGGAAGCTCCATGCATACTAGCTGAAACCCGGCAGAGGCAAAAGACAGTCTTTGAGCAGGCTTCCACACACACCTCTGAAACTGTTTCCAGCCTTGATCTGAGCCGCTCTCACCTTTTCGGTCCCAAAAGCTGTCAGTGGTGCACACTGCGATGGTTCTGTGATTATGGTCAAGCTTCTGCAAGCTGTATTTTATTGTCGGATACAGCACTTTCAGGCCTGAAGCCAAGGTACCTATCTGCAGACTCACTATACTCCTAAGCCAAACTGGACCCTGTATCTCCAGAGGGAAAACGTAATGCCGCACATGATATATACTCAATCTGCTGCCCAATCCTGTTTCTGAACCACGGCAATGAAGACACTAGACAGACTGGCTGAAATGTGTTCACTGGCATAGCCTGAATATCACTGAGGGATTTTGCAATAAAAGATTACAGAAAGATCTCCTTCGATCATCACGTTTGCTATTTACAGAAGCTAAACAGTGAATCAGGAGTGGAAGTGTATCCATCTAATCAGCTGGCATTTTAATATAAGAGATGGTATAACAAGAAAAGTGAATGAGGCAATCAGCATCATTGGGAAAAGAAATGAATGAGGCAGAGTCATTTATGTCAGGTAAGAGTCAGTCGTAGGCAAAACATTTGGAGCCATAAACAGGTTTCTGAGGCAGGTGAAGCTTTTTAGTCAGCAGCCTGATGGGTTTTCTGAATTTACCCTGCAGTGCTCCATTTAAATAACACATTTTGGGGCAAATTGACATTGGTTCTTTTCCAAATTTGTCTGAAGCCCAAAAGCAACAAGGCAATGTGGGCACCAAAAACCAAAAGAACATTATCTATGGCCACACACAATTGAATTAAATCATAAGAACATAAGAAAGGCCATTCTTGGTCAGACCAAGGTCCATTAAGTCCAGTATTTTATCTCCGACAATGGTCAATCCAGGTCACAAGTATCTGTCAGATCCCATAAAGTAAATCTAACTCCTGTTACTCCCAGGGCTAGCGACAGCTTTCTTCTATCTGCCTGGCTAATATTAATAATGTGTTATGGACTTTTCCTCCAGGAACTTGCCCAAACCTCTTTTAAACCCTGCTTTCCTACCCACCTTGACCATGTCATCTGGCAACAGACTCCACAGCTTAACCATGTGCTACGTGAAAAAGCACTTTCTAGGATTTTTTTTTAAATCTGCTGGTTGTTAGTTTCATGGAGTGTCCCCTTATTTCAGTATTATTTGAAAGGGGAAACAACTCTCCTTTATTTACTCGTTCACCCCACTCATGATTTTATAAACTTCTTTCATGTCCCCTTTCACCAAACTGAACAGCTCTAACCTGTGTGGCCTCTCATCATAGGAGAACTGTTCCATTCCCTTTATCATTTTTGTCACCCTCCTCTACATCTAGTCTAGTTCCCCTATATCATTTTTGAGATAGGGTGACAAGAACTGCACACAGTACTCAAAGTGCGGTTGTACCATGGCTCAATACATAGTTAATATATTTTCCATTTTTTCTCTATAATTATCATGCATTAATCTTGAATACATTGAATAAAAGAAGACACTCTTTTTCTCATGCACAACAATGACAATAAGTGATTTCTCCATAGCGGAAGATTGTGTACCTTGAGAGCATTGTGTTTAGTCTGCAACAGTTGCTGTTTTGTCTTTATTTCATCTCGTTTGCCTTCATCTGAGATCCTTTGTTGAAGAGCATCAGCTCTTTGCAAAAGTTCTTTTACGGTGCCTTCATGGTCTTCGATCTGTTCAAAGGAATAACAAGTCAACGTAAGCTCTTCACATATTAACTACAGACAATGTAGTTAATGTTGGGTTGCGTTGAAGGCAGAGGGAGGACCATTTAAATTTAACAATCTTCAGTCTGGTTGGCTACCCGATTGCAGACCGTTTTATGGATTTTGATCTCCAGCTAAAGCTCTAGGCTGGTTTACGTTCTGAATATGACCCTGTGCATATAGAAATGCTGCACAAGCTCAGACTCTGCCTAACAGATGCTCACAGGTGCTTCTTCTCTGGCCTTTACCATCCCCTTTTATTTCTCTCCTGACATTAAAGGCTTAGTAGCAAAAGCGTGTGAAATGAAGGTACCACATAAAAAAATGTATACAATGCAATTGCAAATTAAAATGGATAAAAATCAATATTCAAAAGAAATCTGTGGCTAAAATCAGCTTCTGACCACATGAATATAACCTGTTAAAAAGAACCCCCATTAACAGGCTAAATGTGTGTGTGTGTATGTGTGTGTGTGTGTGTGTGTAAAATCACTGCGCATACATATTTAGCTGGTTAAAAAAGAAGCCTGGCTGAGGAGTTTCTTGGGTGGGCTTTTTAAATGGAGAGGTCTAGTTACTAACCTGCATTAATATGGCACATTAGCGCACTGTTTTACTACAACTTGCTTTCCGGGGGATCTAGCAAACCGAGTGCAGCATTTTAGTAATTGCCTGGTGGTAATGCATGTTGCCATGTGTGATCCTGGCCACGGCAACTCGTGCTTCCAGCCTCTCCAGGCCATGATCTTAAAGGGATAGCAAGCCCCGTGTGACTTGCTCTACCCCTTCCCCATGAAGATAAAACCCCCTGCAGCCACATCCACCCACAAAGTACAATGCCCCCTCACCTCCCCTCTCCCTACATCATCACCTCCCCTCTGAGGAAGCAGCAGTTTCCAGCTACCAACCTTATCACCCACACAATACAGGAAAAGTGAGAGGCTCAGGTAAGCCAGGGAGTGGGATAGGAGTTACTGGGGATCATTCCTGCCCAGTTATGACCCTAATGCTCCTGATGGTAAGAGGGAGTCCAGGGAACAGGGCTGAAGGGGAGGACATTTTTAAGCATACTGGGTATTGGGGCAGAGCTAGGGAAGGGGGCAGAGGTTCCTTTAAAGTGGGGAGATGGTGATGTGCCTGGGGGAAAAGAAGCCTTCTAGTTTGCGGGGTGGGCAGGGGTTTCATCTGTGGGGTAGGAGAGCATTTATTTGGGGCGTGTCTGCACTTTAGAGGTCTGGCAGGTGCGTTAGCTTTGCTGACACACCTCTGTAGCAGTAGTAATATTGTGACTTAGTAAACAGGCCCTTTTACCGGTTAATGCGATATTCAGTACTGTCTAAATTTGATCCACACAAATGACTGTCCTAAGTCTAACATGACAAGCTTTGAGAAGTTAGTTTTAACCAGATATTAAGCTGTACACTTAAAGGATAAATTTGAAACCACTCATATAGGGCCAAAGTATATCCACAGACTTTAACCCGAATTTTCCATGCGGATGGATGTTGTTTGTTTTCTTTGGTTTATTTAAATTAAAAAAAAACAATACAAACAACAACAAAAAAAAAAAGCTTAAATAAGAAAAAATAAAAAAAAACAAACAAAAACAAAAAGTTGGGTCCCACTGGAGGAAAAAAGCACTCCAAGGACCCCGCAGCCCTGAACCCTCTTACCATAGTTTTTTTAATTCATGGGGCACTGATATGTTTAGAAATGGCACTGGTCTACATCTGGGCCTGGTGGGTGGCACCAGCCTTGCTCTTCTGGCAACATTTTGCAGCACACTGCCGATGGGGCAGGAGGAACAGGACATCATTCCTACCCAGTGAAAAGAAACTATGGCATGAGGGCTCAAACGGAGGGGGCTGGGGGAGGCCTGGGAAATGTCATTAAAATGAATGCACATCCCTAGTGAAGGCCATCAGAAGAGCACGAGGTTTGGAGTGGCAGAGAATTGTTTCCCCTTTCTCTCATTTCCTATCACATCCAACTTACCGTGTCTTTACTGAAGTCGTCCTCCGTCAGGCTCTCCCCCTGCTGAATTTCTGCCTCAAGCGGCTGCAGCAATTTTTGCATGTCTGCGTTAAACTGCTCCAATTCCTTCATGGTAACTTTGGGCTAAAAAAAAAAAAAAAGAAATTGTTTATTTAAACCATAAATTATGTAACAAGAACTATAAACAAAGATGGCATCAGTTCTACCTCCCTGCTGCTAAATTAATGACACACATTAGCGTTTTATCAGAGAATTCAATATCCACGTGACAGGCCTGGAAGAAATTGCTGCAGATGCTTACACGGAGTAGATCAAGGGACACCACTGAGGAACCGAAGCACCCCATGGGAAGTGAAGGCGTCCAGGCCTTGTCTCCATATTTGTTGCTCTCTCATTGCCAGATTTTTCACAGGATTTCATGGTTCTAAGCTGCACTTGTCACTGCTAAAATCCCCCCTTTTTTTTTTTTTTTGGCACCTACAAGCCTCAAGATGATCAGTGACAAGAGAATAAAAGCGAACTACCAGAAGAGAGATGTCACCCACCACCCAGTGCCTGTTAAATTATGCAGGCCCCCACTGCGTGCTGGCAATCACAGCAGGTTAATCTGCGGTGTCGGCTTGAATAATTTCTCCGATGTTAAAGCATGGGAGGATCATTAGCGATATTACCCTTATTCAGTCCTGCAGAAAAACGGCCAGTAATGAACCCGAGCAGAGGCCCCTGCCAGGCAATTCACTTCCTATTAACATTGATTGGCAAAAGAGGCCACTGCAGAAATTTAGCAAACCCCACGGACAGCAAAGATTCAACTCACCCAAGTCAGCAACTAGCACAATTAAAGTTATTACAGAGTGTTTAATTTTGAATTTTAAAATGGCTTGAGGCCACTTTTTCTGAAGAAGCAAACTTCCCTTGTTTCTAATACATTACAGGGAACCACTGGTGCATGTCTGCAGGTCAACATAAATCCATAAGTGGATTCCAAAATTTCATTAGGTGATAACACTTCAAATGATTAATACACAGAATGTTTTTCCTTAGGTTTGACTCTGTGAACTTGTGACATGTTATTTAATGTCATTATATATATAACAATTACACTTAAGGCAGCTTTTTGGGTGATTGGTATTAAGGCTACTTCAAAAAACCTTTCAAATGCCAGATTCAGTTCCACCTATAATTGTCAGTACAGTATACCAATTAAACCTTTACCCCTCAAGGAGCAGAATCAATTTCTATTGTACTTACTGTGCAGTAATGGCACAATAACAGGTAGAGCACCACAATTAAAGCTAGCCAGCTGGAACATTACTTTTACCTTGACAGCAATAACACTTCCATTGCTCCTTTCACTATCCGCTCTACCTTCAAACATCATGCTTAGCTATACGCAGTGTCCCCAGGCTTCCACGATTCTGCAGCCTGGGAGAAACTGCATAATTAGCCTGTTGCTGCATAATTTACAACTTGCTGCACAATCAACATACCTGAAGCTTCCCTACCTCTTAATTTGATCATTTAAAGAAAGCTGCAGGGTGCCTGCTTTCAGTATAACAATTGCTCTGCTCCTGCTCTAGTCCTTCCCCTCACAAATAGCCTGCAGAGAACAGGAAGGGAGGGGGATGAAGCTGAGGCTGAAGCAGACACAGCAAATTAGAGAAGGGGCACTCTCCCTACTCCAACTTCTCCTGAAGGGAACAAGAAGTGATGGGGTGAAGTTGATGTGGACAGAGAAAGCAGTTAGAATGTTTGATCCCTCAAATCTCTCTTAAATCAAACCTGGGGTGAGAGGAAATCAGGAAGGAGGGTATCCCGAAGGTGGCTTTGTCATTGTTGCAGGGGAAAGGATTGAGAGGGAATGCCTAAGATCAGTGAAGGGGGCTCTCTCATTGCCATATGGAGGATGGGGAGAGCAATATCCCTGAGGTGGCTCTGTCAATGCACATGGGGCAGGCAAGAGAGGGAGGGAGGAGTTGCTCTGGAAGGGGGAGAAATTGGGAGATGCATGCACTAGAAGGGGATTTGTTATTGCCACAGGTAAGAATGAGAGGGTGTGCTCAAGGGGGAGAGGGGGCTTTGTCCTGCCATTGGAGGGATTCAGAGGTGAGGATCTTAGAAGGAGCTATGTGATGCTGAGGTGTCCTGACACATCCATTATGATGAGCCTGTGAAGAGGAAATTCTTTGCTAGCTTTTTCACATTGAGCCATTTAGCACTGAATATTTTCCCGCAAGTAGGACAAACTTTTCATTTTTCTGGGTGAGCATCCATGTTATTACCAAGGCCATGCAATTGAGGGAAAATTTTAGCATGCCCTTGGAATAAAGTTTATTGCATAGAACCAGTGGCATAGTCAGAACTAAATATTTTTAAGGGGCCAAAGTTGTCAAAGTTTGGCACTGTGGCCAGACCCCCCCCCCCCCACACACACACACACCCTGCACTCATCCCTTACCCTATCCTATCTGGGCCTTTATGGCATTGGCTACAAAATCCCTCAGGAAGCACCAAGAGAAAGGCTCATCAGGAAAGGAAAGAGTCATGGGATGGAAGGCAATGCCCTGTTGTGGATTAGTAGCTGGCTAAGAAATTGGAAACAGAGAATAGGAATGGTCATATCTTCCAGTGAGAGAGGAAAATTAATTGGAATGCCCCATGGATCTGTACTGGGACTGGTGCTTTTTAATATATTTATAAATGATCTGGAAAAGGGAGTGATGAGAGCGATTATCAAATTAGCAGATGACACAAAATTAGTCAAAGTAATTAGATTACAAACCAATTGTGAGGAACTGCAAGAAGACCTTTTGAGAGTGGGGAACCGGGCATTCTCAGCTCATTGCTTAAATTCTATGCTTTTATCTTAGTCAAAGCACTTTTGGAAAAGGTATTCCCAATACAATCTGCTCCTTTTATGCAGGATTAAATGAAAGGCTTTCCTGCTTTTGTAAAGGGAAAAGCATTCTTTAACATCAACTGCTTTCTGTCAGTACAAGGGAAAGTTTCCATTTTGAATTTTCTTCTGCGAGGATCAGAGGTTTTCTGTCCCTCTCATCCCTCTCGCTCCTGCCCTGGAATAGAGGAGGGTAGTTCAGCTCAGCGTCAGACTGGCTGAAGTCAGAGGGCATCTGATGCTGCCTTTGGACTGAGCACAAACACACACCTGTATCTGTTAAGGTCAGGACCTAGGAATAAACCTCATAAAGAGTGGAGGAATAGCCTCTTGTTAAGAGCAGGGGGTTGTGAAGCAGGGAAGCCAAGGACCAAATCCCATTGCTGTTCCTTGTGACCTTGGGCAAGTCACTTCACTCTCCGTTACCTCAGGTACAAACTTACAGTGTCATTCATCAAAATGTGTTATCATGATAATGCAAATGTTTTGAATTTATTCAAAGGGATGGAATTGGGGAGGAGTTTGGGCAGGATCAATGAAAATGAGGGACTTTTTCTCACACTTTTAACGTTGGAAATAACTACCCCTTTTTTCCTGGTGTTAAGCTGTATGATATGCCCGAAGTGGAGAGAGAACACTATAGAAATTTCATCTTTGTGTGACTTTCCTAACTCTAAATCACGTCAAACTTTCACTGATATGTACTGTGCTGTTCGTAAGTCATTACATTGTGAGCCCTCTGAGGATAGGGAAAACCTACAGTGCCTGGATATAATCTGCTTTCAAGTGCCTGAAAGGTAGATTAATAATTAAATAGAGGGAACTATATCCTCTTGAAGCCTGTGTTCTTCTTTGTTTGAGAAGGGCTTATTCCAAATGTGGGTAAAGGATAATTCTTGCTGGAAATCAGAAACTGAGTAGGAAGTCAGTAGAGTGTTGCGACCATTGGTCTACGACGGCTTCGCCCCGCCTACCTTACTCTTCTTGCGGCTCCTCCTTCTCACCTCGGACTACTGGCTACCGCGGTGTCTGTCAGCCGACCTCTCAGGCGTCCCCGGACTGGCTTTGGTGCTGCTTCCCGCCATGCTCCTCCAAGGTACCATAGGGCACGTGCGCACGCCGCCCTCATCTTTATTTCCTCATTGGCGCGAACCTCAGGGGCGTCCTCCTGAGATGATGTCACGCTGCCCGGATATTTAAGCCTACCTCTTTTGCTAGCTAATCGAGTTAGCAACAACTCGGATTACTACGGATGGGATTCGCTCTCCGTACCGAAGCTACTCTGCCACTCCAGTGTTTTCTGGAACTCTTACTGCTAACGGGGTACCCGCTCCTTGGGGGCCTCTTCTACTTCTTTCAGGTGCTATCAGGAAACCGGTACTCGCTCCTCGAGGGCCCATGTTCCCTGAGTCGCTGCCTGCATCTACAATCCTTTCTACTTGGAAGACTTCACTAACAGTATCCATCTGTGAGTACAACTACCATCTATTCCACAGTACTGCTTCCCTGGAACCAGGTACCCGCTCCTTGAGGGCCTGCCCTCGCTTTCAGGGCCAGACCTCTCGTCTAGTGCAACTGCTGTGTGAGGACAATACCACTGAGTCTCTCTTCTCTAAGGGATCAGGTACTTGCTCCTCGAGGGCCTGCCCTCTGTTCCAGTGCCGGACCTCTCGTCTGGTGGAACCACTGTGTGAGTACAATACCACGGAGTCTCCTTGCTCTAAGGGATCAGGTACTCGCTCCTCGAGGGCCTGCTCTCCCTGTCTTAGAGCTTCATCTATTCTACTGGGACTCTGTATATTTCTCACTGGGTACTCATAACTCTCAGTCTCTTTCCACTACAGCACAGCCAAGCAGTCCGGTGGGATACTTGCCCAGCCGGGCTAAACATCTACTACTCACTACTGCCACCTCTGGTGGTTTCTAAAACTGTTTAAATAAAGATTCAATCTGTGTTTGTGTGTCCAGAGTCTAGCCTGACAGCGTAGTCCCTCACGGGACTGCCCCCGGTGGGCATGGTCAGCTGCCACAGTGTCCAAGGATCCACCCAAACACCAATAACCATAACAGTGGAGAACCTGTTTGAGAAAGGGATGGATTTTCTTATCCAGATAGGAGTCAATTTTCAAAAAATCCTCAATGCTTCAACTTAAATTCCTAAACTTTAGCAGATTTTCAGTCAAATTTAAGGACCTATGTTTTTAGCTGAACGTTCTCTTAAATTTAGGCACTTAAAACCTAGGGAACTACATTTATGGCTACATTTCAGTTGCCTACATTTAAGAACCTAACAGGTGTATTTACTAAACCACATTAAACTGGGCATAAACACCTGGTTTCAATGTGAGTTAGCTCCTGTAGCATTCACAAAAGAAGTATGAGCGTCCTAGCGCAGTGAATACCATGGTAGGGGTGCTTTCCACAAGTGGGAATGCATGGTTAGACCTCCAAACTAGGTGCCCAGGGATAAATTCCTAACATTCTTCCCTTACCCTAACTCTGCCCCCCACTAAAGCTCACTTTGAGGAATTTCTAAATTTAGCCTCTTAAGCCCTTTGAAATTTACTCTTAGTATCTTCATTTCAAAATCTATCCTCTACCAAAGACTGCATACGTCCTTGCCAAAACTTTTCTACAATCTCTCTCTAAGTAAAAGGGGACGTTTTAGGAAACATAAATCCAATGTGCTATGTTTATTTGTGATAGTGACTGGAATAGTAGAGAGAGTAGGACTGGGGCAATTAAATGATTTCTTGACCAAGAACCACTGTCTGCACCCGGACTGATTTCTGTGCCAAGTTTAGCACATAAACAGCACTGGTTGCCTTTGTTGATGATGTAAGTTCAAATCTTGATAGGGGTCAACATGCTTCTGATGCTATTGGATTGAAAGTCTGCTTTCGACACCATTCAGCAGAAGATCTTATAGTCTAGACTGGGGAGCATTGGTATTGGAGGCAGAGTGAATTCATTGGTTTCAGTTTTTTCTTAGTGACAGATCCCGGTCTGTATTTTGGGAAGGTAAGCTGTCTGCTCCAACTCACTTAGAATGAGGAGTTCCACAAGGCTCAATACTAATATCGATCCTGTTGTATATCCTTTCGATTTAAATTTTAAATCTTTTTAATTTTAAATCTTTTAAATTTAAATTTCAGTATGTTGCAGATCATCTGCATATTTATTGCCCTTTACAAAGCAATCTTGCTGATTTGATTAAGTTGATAAATGAGCGCTCAGCAGTGATAATCTTGGATTAAGGCCAATCAACTATTGCTTAACTTTAAAGATGGAGATCATATGTGTGGGTGAGGCCAGAGAAAGCATTGTAGCTTTTCAGATAACATTTGATGAGGGCTGCTCTCTCTTCTAATCCATGCTCAAGATGACTTACAAATCAAGCATAGTAGGTAGCTCCTTGCCCAGAAGGTTTACAGTCTAAGTTGTACCTGGAGGGTGAAGTTACTTGCCCAAGGTCACAAAGAGCATCAGCCTGGCCATCTCTTCTCGTAGACAAGTTTCAAGAGAGGAGAAGTGATCCTGCTCAAAGGAGGAGACTGGGATCTAGGGAGAGGTTGGCTAGGCTTCATCTGAGGGGAATACTTGGGAGTCCAGGGAGGGGAAGTACAAAGTATTCCTGAAGAGCAGCAGATTCAGAGGAGCCCCAAGAAAGGGATTCCCTTTCGACTGAGGGATGAGTGACTGGGAGATGCCAGAGGAGAAGCATCCTGCCTGGGAAAGCCCACAAAATCACTTATCAAACTCGATTCAGCCAGAAACTCCAATGGGAAACAGAGAAAGAGGAACAGAGAAGAGAAAAAATCTGCAACACCCTATAGGTACTGGGAGAACCTAAGTTGGAAGAGTAACTTCCCCTCTGTTTGGAAGGGAGTGAGCTAGGAGACTGAGAGTTGTATTTGAATTGTGGATTTGTGTTAATATGCTGTACAATGACTTGTGGTGTGCCAGCGAATTTGGATTTTTCCTGCTACCAGTTTATTTAGTAAAGATTTTAGGGGCAATATTCAGCTGCTGAGTGGCTCAGCTAGTTAGCCGGATAAACACTGAATATACACTGAACATATACATACTATCTTAAAGTTGGCTGGTTATGTATAACTGACTAACTTTAGGACATCTCTGAGGCTTGACCAGAGCTAGCCAGATAAGTTAACTGGCTAGCTCCAAATATCAGAGTTAGCTGGTTAATTTATCCAACTAACTCCGCTCCTCCCCGGATCACCCCTGGTTTACCTGGCTAGAATTTAGCTGGATAAGCACTGAATATATCCATAAGAACATAAGAAAATGCCATACTGGGTCAGACCAAGGGTCCATCAAGCCCAGCATCCTGCTTCCAACAGTGGCCAATCCAGGCCACAAGAACCTGGCAAGTACCCAAAAACTAAGTCTATTCCATGTTACCATTGCTAATGGCAGTGGCTATTCTCTAGGTGAACTTAATAGCAGGTAATGGACTTCTCCTCCAAGAACTTATCCAATCCTTTTTTAAACACAGCTATACTAACTGCACTAACCACATCCTCTGGCAACAAATTCCAGAATTTAATTGTGCGTTGAGGTATATTTTTCAGTTATCTATCTAAATGGCTTGTGAATATAGACATCTTTATTGAACAATATCCAATGGAGTGAGGTAATCAAATTTGCAGATGATACAAAATTGTTCAGAGTAGTTAAATCATAAGCAGATTGTGATAAATTGCAGGAAGACCTTGTGAGACTGGAAAACTGGGCATCAAAAAAATGGCAGATGAAATTTAATGTGGATAAGTGCAAGGTGATGCACATAGGGAAAAATAACCCATGCTATAGTTACACAATGTTAGGTTCCATATTAGGAGCTACCACCCAAGAAAGAGATCTAGGCGTCATAGTGTATATCACATTGAAATCGTCGGTTCAGTGTGCTGCGGCAGTCAAAAAAGCAAACAAAATGTTGGGAATTATTAGAAAGGGAATGGTGAATAAAACGGAAAATGTCATAATGCCTCTGTATCGCTCCATGGTGAGACCGCACCTTGTGTACTGTGTACAATTCTGGTCGCCGCATCTCAAAAAAGATATAATTGCAATGGAGAAGGTACAGAGAAGGGCGACCAAAATGATAAGGGGAATGGAACAGCTCCCCTATGAGGAAAGACTAAAGAGGTTAGGACTTTTCAGCTTGGAGAAGAGACGGCTGAGGGGGGATATGATAGAGGTGTTTAAAATCATGAGAGGTCTAGAACGGGTAGATGTGAAGCAGTTATTTACTCTTTCAGATAATAGAAAGACTAGGGGGCACTCCATGAAGTTAGCATATGGCACATTTAAAACTAATTGCAGAAAGTTCTTTTTCACTCAATGCACAATTAAGCTCTGGAATCTGTTGCTAGAGGATGTGGTTAGTGCAGTTAGTATAGCTGTGTTTAAAAAAGAATTGGATAAGTTCTTGGAGGAGAAGTCCATTACCTGCTATTAATTATGTTGACTTAGAAAATAGCCACTGCTAGTACTAGCAACAGTAACATGGAATAGGCTTAGTTTTGGGGTACTTGCCAGGTTCTTATGGCCTGTATTGGCCACTTTTGGAAACAGGATGCTAGGCTTGATAGACCCTTGGTCTGACCCAGCATGGCATGTTCTTATGGAGTGAAGCATGATTTCTGGTGTGCTTGAAGCTGGTGTGCAGAAGAGCCCAAGAGAGGTAAAAACCATAAGGGCCTTCAAAAAAGACTTTTCCTCCCTGTATTGAAATCCTGGGTGGTCATGGGGCCTTGCATGGTCCTAGATCTTGTCCGTGTGCTCCTGTGCCCAAGAGCTGACCAGGATGAGGGCTACACAGACTTCCAAGTACTGGCCCTGCACTTTTTCCTATAATGCACCTTTGTTCTGGAACTCTCTCCTCAAATTCCTCTGTGTGGAAAAGTATTCCCTTAAATTTAGGGTCATCTCTTGAGTTAGCTTTTTTCTAACTTGGATACTCCCAGATTAGAGAGTCTCTTCAATAGTTAATGTAAGAACATAAGAACTTGCCATACTGGGTCAGACCAAGGGTCCATCAAGCCAAGCATCCTGTTTCCAGCAGTGGCCAATTCAGGCTATAAAAACCTGGCAAGTATCCAAAAACTAAGTCTATTCCATGCTACTGATGCTAGTAATAGTAGTGGCTATTTTCTAAGTCAACTTTTAATAGCCGGTAATGGACTTCTCCACAAAGAACTTATCCATTTTATCTGTGGGGTTTGTTTGGAGAGGCTGCCCTTGATTGTACTTTAACTCCATGTTTTATACTAAACTTATGCAATACTGAGTTGTTCCCATATATTTGTAACAGTTCATTGTAAACCAACTTCAGTCTCAGAGTTAAGCACTCAAGAAATGAAGCAAATAAATAAATATTTTTTTTTAAAAAGTGAGTTTCCCCAGTGGGGACTCTGGAGATGATTCTTCTCACCACTACCATCAGACAAGACCTTTTATAATCATTTCATGACATTAAAGTCAGTGCCAGGGCTACACAAAAATGCCAGCCCCAAGGAACATATAAAGGGGTAACTCACTTCCTGTGACATACAAAGTCATGCCAGCACTTAATTGCTGTAACTTTTCAAGCATCTTAAAATCACCCAGCATCTGTTCTTCAATCCAAGGCTATGACAACAACTCAGTCTTAAAACTTGCTTGGAGCCAGACATGCTGAACGACAGTGTCCGGGTTCCACAGGACACACTGTGCATGCCTGGAGACCTGGAACAAAGCTTTGCCATCCAAGCACAAACTGCTGCAGAGAAGCAGGCCATTTAGTATTTTCCCTGCACCTTCTGTGAAGGCTGCCACCAGGTTTTAGAACAGGTCCACAGTCGAGGAGGCGGAAACTGCCATTAACAAATGCAAAGAAATGAATCAGATGTGAAGCACGCTGAGGAAGGGGTGGTGTGAGATTGCCTGGTTTAAAAATGTAGCAGCAGTGGTACTTAAGACATCCCTGCAGATGAAAGGATGATGAGTTATACTAATCTTCTTTAGTATTGCTCCTTTGCTAGTTTAAATGCATGTAAGGGACCACCTAGTCCCTCAGTAGCTAAACTGTCCCTAGTGTAAACCCTAGGTTAGGATTCAGTAGCTTGCCTGGATTGTGTACGAGGAGAAGCCTGGGTTTTTTGAGTTGGATTTCTGAGAGGAGGAGTTGTGTGTTTAGTTCCCCAGCCTGATCCAGGGGAAGGGACTCTGCCCTGGCCAGTACCTTCCCAGGTCTGGAAGGGATTGTCTTGGTGAGAATAGAAGAGGAGTTTCGGGAGAGCTGTTTTTTTCCTAGGAGTTTTGCTTGTTGTGTTTGTGGCATTGTGGACCCTTGGTTGCTGTGGAGATGACTCCGCCCACGGGGAGGGGCCCCGTGGGAACCACAGCAATAGGCTAAACTCAGATAGCAGACATGGAATGAATGGAAGGCTTTATTGTACTGCTGTAGATAGATGGTATGAAGCAGGAAGGTAAGGCACTGAGGTCCATGAGGTGCCAATATGTTCAACAGTCTCAGATGTCGAATCTCACCCAGATGTTCAAGAGAGGTGGGGACCCGCGGTGCGGGCAATGCCGAACCTGGTGGGTGGAGTTGGAGCACCAGATCGTAGAGGTACTCACAGGAGTTTAGGCGTCTTCCTAGTAGTGAGATGGTGGGACCGAAGGTCCGTGGTACAGGATACATAGACTGGTAGGCCCTCGAGGAGCGAGTACCTGATAGTCCGGAGATCCTCAAAAGAATATGAGAGAGGCCCCCCCAAGGAGCGGTTGTCTCAGTTAGTAGAGGCCCCGAAGGGTGATGCAAGCAAGAGACCCCCGAGGAGCGGGTGTCTTGAGCTTCTAAAGGAGCGAGGCCCTTAGAGTGTAGAGCGGCGTCTAAGCGAGCAGCTTAGAGTGGTCAGAATAGCTTAAACCGAAGTCCTTGCTAACTCAAAGGTGGTAGCGGAGCGGAGACTTTAAATACCCTGAGGTATTGACATCATGTGGTGGGGACGCCCCCGAGGTTCCCGCTATGACGTGTATTTGAGCGTAGGAGATGTGCACGCGCGCGCCCTAGGAGGCCACGGGAGTGAGCTTGGTGGACTGGAATGCCCATGCTAAGCTGGTGACGCCAAGGCAGCCATCCTGCCCAAGGAGGAGGAAAAGGGAAGAAAAGAGGTAAGGCAGAGCGGTCACAGCCATCAGTGACCAACAGACGCAACATTGATTTATGGGATCCTGATCCGGATCTTCACCCCTGCCTTGGGAGGTCAGGATAAGGTACTGTAATTCCATGCCGCTCAGCTAAGGAGGAACAGCAGTGAGCTGACAGAGAAGTAGGGAGGAGTATTTTTGAAGAGAGTTTTCTCCTGGAGGAGAGAAAGAGAGAGAGAGAAAGAAAGAGAGAGACAGACAGACATGGGTCAAAGGGTGCTATTACAAGGGAACAGGATCAGTCCTCGATGGGAGAGCTTGTGTCAGGAACCGCTCAGGCGAGTCTACAGTGTCAAGAGAAGTCTATTTTCGCGGTGAGCTCTGTTTTGTCTCCCCCTCAGTATTCCACCTGTGATGGTCCAGAACTGAGGAGAGTTGAAGTCAAGGATTGCATTGAATTCCATTTGTTCCTACTTTAATCACTTTGGAGTGTTCGGTTTCTAAATGTTCCTAGGGCAAAATGAGGTCGACATTCAGCGTCACTTGCCCGGCTAAGTTCAGACTTAGCCAGACAAATGGCGAGATTTAAAAGTTTCTGTGAGTTATCCGGCTAACTGGATAAAGCTTAGATGGATAACATGAAGGCATTCTGGGGGGCATTTCAGGGTGAAGTTAAGTTAGCTGGATAGTTTTGATTGTTCCGTAGAACAATCTGTAAGATAGCTGGATAAAGTTATGTGGCTGTCTTTAAAATAGCTGGGTATATTCAGTGGCACTGTCATGATGCTGAACACCTCAAACTATTAGCCAGATAAGTTTATCCAGCATACGTTTGCTGGCCTGACAGCAGACAAAGATGGACCCTAACAGGCGAGGTTAATTTTCAAAGGTGTTTCGGTAGATACAACAATGTTTTACCCACAGAAATGGCCTATAACAAAATTGCCTGCCCGATATGTGGGTAAATTTTGAGCGTGTATGACCAGCACGCACACAACAGCAGTAATTGTGTGGGATCATTTTCTAAGTGGACTTAAATGTGTATTTACTGGATAACTTATGCGCGTCTTGAGCACATTACACCTGTGCTTTATGACCTGCACTGCTTTCCATAAGATATCATGTGAACTATAAAAATGGCATTTCTTGGATTTTCTTTACTGAAACTTTGACTCATTTCCATGGGCAGATGTCATACTGAAAACTTACAATCCTATGCAACAATTAAGATCTGCTCAGCGTCGACGATTAGATGTTCCATCTTTGACACTTGATGATTTAGGAGAGACACAGGCACATTCCTTCTCAATTGCTTAGCTAGAATTGTGGAATACCTTACAGGTATGAGATTATCTGACTGCTCAAAAATGTTCAAAACCTTACGGAAAACATCTTTATTTAAAATTACATTTCTTGACTCATTATTTTCTTTCTTGCAGATTGGGACTGTGATTATGTTTGTTGTTTTATTATTTTAATTATTTGACCATTTTAGTTTAATTTTATCTTAAATGCTTCAAGTTGAATTTTAAAAGCCCGACGAGTGCCAAAACCGGGAGATACGCGAATATCTCAGGTTGGTGCACACTGAGCAGATTTTAAAAGCTACCCGAGGACGTGCGTATCTCCACCTATACGCACAAATAAAAAGATTCAAAAAGTGCGGGGCATGGGCATTCCCGGATTTCACAATGAAACCAGCGCATAAATACTTACGCGCACTAAGTGCACGCCAGGGTCCCCTGCTGCGTAAATTTATTTCTACTATGGATGGCGTGTAAGTAATAAAATAAAAACATCTAGGCCTATCAGTGAGGTTTTAAGGTCGGAGCTAACAGGGGTAGAAGGGAGGCTGTTTAACTAGGGGGGTTAGGAAGTCCTATCCCTTACCTGAGAAACTGGGAATAAATTGGAAAAATGGCCAATTGCGTCGGTGCACATGGCTTAAAAAATCCCCCCACTTAAGTGGTAGAAGCAGGATTTGCACGCATTTGCATGTGTCCACTCAAAATTGCGTGCACATATGTGCGCACTCAACCTATTTTATAATGTGCGTGCACATAAGCATATGTTATAAAATAGCCGCATCCATGTGTGCGAGCTGGTCCACGCACCTGTTTAAAAGTTACCATTATAAATTGTATGATGTGTGTCTTTTACCGAATCATGAATGTCAAAAAATGTAAAAAGCGTAGAGCCTATGCAGTTAGGCGATAAATAAATCCAAATAAATAAAATAAATGCAAGCTGTTATAAAGAACAAGCACAGGCCCAGAATCCACAGGCCTGTCTGCTGGAGCATCCTGGGATGTTTTGTTGGACTAGAGCACAAGTCTGATGCATTACAGGCTTCTGACGCTGCCTTGATTCAGGACAAGGAGCGAGCACTCATCTGAACTGTTGCTCTCTAAAGTTTACCAAGTCTGCTGGCATGACTCCAGCACATGTTTGGGGTAAGGAGCATTTTATCTGGTGAAATTGAGGCATATGACACCCGCTGTCCTCGGCGCGGGGATCAGCGCGCGTCTGGATCCACAGTGTGCACACTTTTAGTTGCAGGTAGAGGAGGTGATCTGGGAGTGGTGTTGATTTCAGTTTGAAACTCATGCTTTTCATTTTCTGTGCAAAGAAAAAAGAGGAGCCACGTGAACAGCAGGTGCAAATGTTTGCGGGTACTGTGGACACCTAGGCAAGTTTCAGCATGAATGCAAGCGAGCAACTTTCCCTTCGAGAAATGCTGCAAAGCCCGCTCTTTCTTTGTCTGGCTGCAAAGAGTTTGAAGACTGCCTCCAATGTGCAGATGTTGCCCAGGTGCTTGAGCGTGAACCCTTAGTCTCTTAAAACTCCGTGCGGTAAATCATAATGCGCCCAAATTTGGCCACATGAAAATCAAAGGCATTCTTAGGGGTAGGGGGCAGAGTCAGAATTTGGGAGTGTAGCATTTTGAACGTTATGTATGTAAATAGTATGCCGTTAATGCAGAGAATTTTGGGGGTCACTTTGAAATTGCCCGCCTTGATACAAAATATTGGAGGGGGGGGTCATCTTTTACCCACAGGCTCTACACCAGTTTTCCTGGGGAAAGTGAGTGCATGCTTTCTGTTTGGAAATTATTATCCTAGGAACCCCCCCCCCCCACACACACACACAATTGCTCCACGTAATTGGTGCCGGTAGTTTTTCCAACAATAAGTATGCATCTGCTTTTTAACATTTCTGCAGGTAAAGTGGTGCTCTACCTACAAAAATAACTTTGAAAGCGTCCCTCCCTGTGTTCAGTTTTCTAATGGGTAATGCTAAGTGCATATATTTAATCACATGACAACCAATATTCAAATTTGTATGGAGGAATAGCCTAGTGGTTAGAGCAGTGGGTTGCAAACCAGCAGAACCCAAGTTTCAAATCTTGCTGCCTCAGATACAAATTTAGATCGTGAGCCATCTGGGGACAGAGAAATACCTATAGTACTTGAATGTAATAATCCTGACTAACTAAATCTAAAAATGTAATATTAATAAAAAAAAATCAGTTTTAATGACAGAGATCTGTGGCTTTGTGGCTTAGTTCACCTCAGTGTTTTGTGGGTTTTTTTGTTTTGGTTTTTTTTTTTAAATCAATGTACTGTGTTGGAATTGCATGGATACATCGTGGAACGCCTGCAAGTGTACTAAGGTTACAGCCCCCATTGTGAAATCTTACATCTTCTGCAAGCTGCCTCAGCTATGCCATGCATCGACCTCCTGGCTCACGTCGCTTTCTCCTCCATACCCCCCCGTTTCTCATGTAATCCCAAAGCATTAGACAAAAAAAAAAGATTAAAATGGTAGTACAAAAAGGTTAGCAAACAATGCAACTCAAAAAGGACTGCTGAGAGAAAGACAAGAAAACTCATCAGGAAGGAAGAAGGATCTTCAGTGAGCTGAGAAGACAATTATAATAATCCTTTGCCAATATAGATTCCCTCCCTCAGGATTATTATGGTCTTCATGGTCTCATTGATCTTCTATTTATACATTAATGAGCAGTCTTCAGAGAGCAGTGTTCATTGCAGAATACTTTTTATAATACAGTGGGGCCGATATTCAAAGGCATTTATAGCCAGATAACTCACAAGTTCTCCGGCTAAATGCTGTTTTTTCAATATTTCCCCAATGTATCTGGCTAAATTTTAGATGGACAACATAGGGGCAATTCTTGGAGGATTTGTGGGAGGAGTTAAGTTAGCCGGCAAACTTATAGGGTCATTCATAAAAGTGCATTATGGCTTTAACACCATAATGCATGCGACAGTTATGTTACCACATGGTGCGAATGCAAATTTTTTGAAAGGGTAAGATTGGGGAGGGGTTTGGGCCGGTTACAGAAATCTAATGTATGTGGGGGGGGGGGGGGGGGGGGGAGAGGTCATGGCCTTTAAGAGGAAAGAGATCATAGGGTGATCATATATGATGATCTCAAGATAGCAAAACAGTGCGACACAAGGCAGTTGCTAGTGCCAAAGGATTGCTTGGGTGCATAGGGAGAGGTTTAGTTAATAGAAAAATAAAGGAGGTGATGGTGTGTACATACATTGGCGAAATTGCATCTGGAGTTTGTAGCTTCAAAGGGATACTGATAGAATAGATGCAGTCCAGAGAAGGTAGTCCAAAATGGTGAACAGTCTGCACCACAAATGTTTTTGAAATGAGACTTAAGGATCTAAGTATTTAAAGGAAAGGAGAAAGGGGGAATAGGATAGAGCCATTAAAATACCTCAAAAAGAAAAAATTGCACAAGAAGGGAACCATTCCAGAATAAAAAGTCATAACAGGAGGGTAAACTGAGCTAAAAGAGGGCAGAGCGTGGAGTAATATTAGGAAATATTTCTTTACAGAAAGGGTGATAGATGCTTGCTGCAAGCATCTACGGTAGCAGAAAAGTCCTAGCGATGAAAATGTGGTGTGAAAGCTGGAGATGAAGGTGGAGTTCTATGTTATCGCAACAGGAACTGGGCAAACGAGCCTGGCCTTTACAGTATCCATCATCATATGTTGTGTGCCTTGGTTTTTATGTTCCTAGTGTTTAGCAGTTTTGGTTTTATTAAGGTTGATTAAGTAGAGGTGAGTAAAACCATGGATGAGTTTAAGCAACAGAAGGGATCTGGGGAAAAGTGGCCTCCAGCACCTCGTTTAACTACCTTGCTTTCCTTTTAGTTTAGAAACTGCTTGAAAGCTGGTATAGGCTAAAGTTTTCATTTTCTTTCTAATTATTTGAGAGAGTGGCTGGAAAAGGACTATCAGGTGATCTTTATTGGACCAATGACCCTTTAATATTGCTGTCACTCTGCGGTCACGATGGACTGCCTCTAGTCTTAAAGGGCTGGTGCCATATAAATAATTATAGTGAAATGCAGCCTGCCAAAAGTTTATGAAGTCTTCTTGTTGATAGGCTGGCAATATCAGGTTAACAGTTTATCAACCAATATTCACATCAAGGTATGTGAAACAAGAAGAGGATGCAGTTACAGTAATATACTTCTGCTGCAAACATCCCAGTGGCTTTAGAGCAAGCAATAACATCTACGAAGAGTAAACCACCAAAAAGCAATTACTATAGAATGAAGGCCAATAATAATGATTAAAAAAAAACAACTTAAGGTATCAGTTTTACTTACAATACCCTTAGCTAACAGCAGTAAATACAACACAGAAGGAAAGAATCTGCAGGCAGATAAGAACCCTTCGATCCTTCTAGCCTCTGCCTACAACAGCATTCTGAAATAGACTGAAACACAAAATACTATTAATTTATTTCCCTGTAGGCTCTGCCAACGTATCAGATTAAGGGCCTCATTTACGAAGCATTTTTCCCATAGACACAGAAAGGGAGAAAAGCTTTAGTAAATCGGGCCCTAAGTGAGGTGAATATTTTGTGCCTATAAATAAAGGAATACGTGAAAATAAATACTGTTAATATCTACACAATTCATATGACACAAACCACCACTTCTTTTCCTCACCCCCTCCTTCCAATTAAATCTTCCTCTAATTTACTGCATCTTACAATTTTTTATCAAATGTGACTTCCCTGTCAACACTGGTTTTCCAGGGCCCATGCACAGCTGCCAAAAGCATACATTTCAGCACATGGACAGTTCCTCTTACCTTGCCAGTCTGAATTCTTTGGGATATGGCTGCAAATCGCTGGTTAAGTTCTGAGAGTTTGGGCTCTACTACTTCCCTGCAGTGATCTCCTCGATTTGTCATCAGCTCTAGTGCCTGGTCACGCACAGCATCTGCCTTGGGGTGCATGTCATTCAGCTCAGCCTTTAAGCGCTACAGTCCGTGAGCAAGAGACAGGGCTCCAAGTTAATGGTCAACGGCAAGAGAGAGAGAGAGAGAGAAAGCATGCAAAAGAGTGGCACAAACAGTGAAAGGAAGCATTCTTTTGTGCGTTAGCAGAGTTCAGAAGAACAATGCAGTTTCCTTATCTGTAGCGGGTGGTGTATGTGCTCATTCCTGAGGAATGCAAACTGCAACAGAGTCAAAGTGACCTGCAATTTTCAGCAAAACCTAATTACTGCGAGTGTTCTGATATCACAGGCATGCCTGCTGAAAAGAAACATAGTGCTTGTGCTGAGTTTGTTGGAGACACTTTTGTGAAACGAATGCTGACAAAGCAGTGTTGTGTTCATTAATTATCTGCTCTATGAATGGCATTCACACAGATAAAGAGAAAACGTCAAACCCACCAAGTGCTGTGTTGTGTAATACATCAAGACTACATGCAGCACGCAATAACACAGACAGCCTACACTGATAACATTCCTTAAGGTTCTCTGCCGCAGTCCTCTGGGAGGAGTTATTTTTGGATGAGTATCACAGACTACATTATGCATAACAAAGCTGGTGAGAATATGTCAACTAATGCTATGAATGCCTTGACACAGCCAGCCCAACCCTTCACTGGTAATGTTATGTGCTACCAAGAAAGAGCTAAGGGTTCTGGCCCAACCAGAACTTTGGACAGTAGTAGAGTAGGGATGTACTGTTTTGTTTTTTGCTTAGAACACTAATTTTTTTAACAAGCACTAATCAATTTATTGCATGTTAAAATCAAGTTAATGGCCATTAAGTGGGTTTTAACATGCAGTAAAAAGAAAAAAACCCACCTTAATGTGCACACATTAAAGGAAAACAAAAAAAAAACAACCCACTACATTTTCTGGCTGCATGCTCTTATAGTCAAACAAGAGAGGTGGGCAAGAGGAGTGTCCCAGGTCATGCTTATACACAGACCAAAATATACTCTTGGTACAACCTTGCAGAGGGCTGTGTGCTGACCTGAATGCCATAGGGGACCATTGCTAGTGGGGATAAACACACAGAGTGGCAGTTACTACCCTTGAGAGAAACATGAGGGGATCCTGCACAGAGCAGCAGATACCACCATAAGAAACTTGCAGGGCACACTGGATGGACCATCTGGTCCTTTTCTGCCGTCATTACTAGATTATCTTACATGTTAAGGCATTTTCTCACACCTCATGTGAAGAAAAAACAATATAACCTGAAAGGTACACTGATTCGGGTGTAATTACACTCGACTCTCACAAACCAGAGACAATTCAAATACAATTAGGGAGAGTTACATACTTTTCACTATACGTAATCACATTTATTAATCAACACATTGCTTTAATCATATAAAATAAAACCACACTTTTCAAACATTATGTATATTGTATGGATATTATGCACTTTTTATGTACTTGTATGATTTCATATGCAAGTGATATTTTTGCAGTTTAGTCAGTTGGACTATTTTAATGTATGAGTGTGGAATGAATGTGGTTTTATTTTATATGATTAAAGCAATGTGTTGATTAATAAATATGATTACGTATAGTGAAAGGTGTGTGACTCTCCCTAATTGTATTTGAAAAAACAATATAGCCATAAAAGAACAGTGAAATGGGCACAGACAGATGGACCATTTTAGTTTCCAATAGCAAAAAGACACTCCCATGATGCTCTGGGGAAAATGATGCCACCGCTCTGCACCAAAATGAAATATGAAAGTCAGAAACATATAGCACTGCAAATATTAACTACTTTTTCAGTAACAGAATACAAAGGATGCTCATTTTTGGTAACAGATAGGGATGGGAAGAGGGAAAAATTTCATTTCGTTTCATTTTTTGTGGCCTTGTTCACTATAAAATTCATTTCATGTAATGTTTATTTTGTTTCCTTAGTTTAAAAAAAACCAAAATAAATAAACAAAACCTCCCCATCAAAAACAGACAAAAAAAAAATGGGGTCTCCCATGCCCCCCCAACCATCCCTCCACCCTGGAAAAATACTAGGGCCAAGATCCTCCCAGGCCCACTTACCCTGTCCAAGGGGGATCCGCAGATGAGGCCTAGGCCCCTGCCCAAGCTGGGATCTTGAGTGGGGTCTAGGCCAGGGTCATGGTGACCTACCACAGCCTAAGCCTACACAAGGCTGAGGCTTCCGGTCCAGCTGGTGTCGAAGTCTCAGCCTAGCATAGGCTTAGGCTGCGGTAGGTCACCATGACCTTGTAATAGACCCTATTCAAGCTAGAGTTTGAAGGCCTGGACCTGATGCCTGGGCCTCAAGCCCAGGCCCTATGCCTAGGCACCCAGCCTGGAGACCAGGCCCAGACACCTGGACCTCAGCCTAGGCTATGGCCTGGACCTAGGTCTGATGAAGTGGCTCGGCCCAGAAGGCAGTTCCTTATTCCAGGGCTTTGGCCTGGACCCAGCTAAGAGGCTGGGTCCTGATGCCTGGGCCTTGACCTAGGTCAGGGTCCAGACCCAGGCCTAATTCTGTGGCCCAGCCCATAGGCCAGGTCCTGTCACTGGGGCCTTTGCCCAGACCCATGCCTGACATCTGGCCTCAGAGCTCCTCTTCGGTGTATTCTTTCTTCAACTCTTCTTTGCCAACTGATACCGTCTGCTAGGGTGTTACATTAGTTAATTGAATTAGCTGCCATACATCGAAATAGCATGAGAATGATCCCAGCTGATGGCATCAGTTGGTGAAGAAGAGCCAAAGAAGGAAGAAGCCAAAGAGAAGCTCCGAGTGCTGGGCTCCGGGCCTGGGCATGACCCTCGGCCAAGGCCCAGGCATTGGGAACCAGCCTCCGGGCTAGACCTCGGCATCAGGCCTGGGTCCGGGCTAAAACCCTGGCATTGGGACCCAGCCTTTTGGCACTGGCTGTGAGGTTGGAACTTGGCATGGGCTTCAGGTCCTGGCTTCCGGGCCGGGCCTCGGCATTGGATCTGGATCCGGGCCTCGGCATCAACATTAGGACCAGACCAGGATGTGGCCTTGGATTTGGTAAGTATGGGGGGGGATCATCAGGGAAATTTCCCAGATCTTGGCCTTGGCCCTGGGATTGGGTCAGGGCCTAGGCTGAGATCCCCGCGTCAAGCTCAGGCGTAGTCCGGGACCCCCTGCTTTGGATCTCGGCCTATGCCCTAAGCGAGGCCCCAGTGTCGGGCCTCAGCCTAAGCCCGACCAGCAATTTATTTAAAATAGGTTTTCAAAACAAAATGAAATTCCAACAAAATTTATATGGAATTTAACTCGTTCTCTTTTGAAAATGATCCAAAATGAAATAGGGAATTTCTTCTCTTTTCCTATTTCATTTCTCCCAAATGCCCATCCCTAGGAACGGATGACTGTGGCTGCTAGCTAAGTAATAATGTAGAAAGTTGTGAAATACTGTGATATTGAAAATATTTCTCCATGCTCCTGCTGGTAACAGGAAGGACCATTTCTGTCTGCTTTGGCACAGCATTCATTCCTTTTGTTCAGAAGTATAAAATTATCGCTAGTGCTCTGAGGGACACCATGAGCTCTGCCTGCCACTCAGTCATGGATTTCCCAAAACAGAACAGCAATAGGCAGAAAATGAAAATCATTTTATAGGCTTCCCCCTGGTATGTAAAACAGAAAACACATATTTTTGTGTGAACTCCCTTTTGAAATCCCAACATGCATAGCACACTGAAAAAAAAAAAAGTGTCCCAGTGGATGAGAACTGATTCTACTGCCCAGCCCCTACTTTGCTTGACCACCCAGAGCAGAGACAACAGTGGGGGACATTGCTAAAATAATTTTAAACAATGTATGGACTCTTCTAAAGAGTTCTTAACGTCTCCGTTTCTTTTTTTCTTCTAAGGAAAAAAGGAGAAATGTCCAGGACTGAGCTGTTCCTAAGGCCATTTATGGAATTAATGAAAATTCTTTGTTGGGCTAGCAAGATGTGACTGGAAATCAAATCACTGAGGGAAAACATCATGCCTACCACTTACTGTGTCATTCTTTAGATTTATATAGCAAACATTTTACATACAACTAAGAGCTCCTGCTACCTTAAGGATGTCTTCTTTCTTGTGTGGTTTCTGTTTTTCGGACTCATCCAGCAGGATCTCAGTGCGGTACATCCAGGTTGTAATATTAGCTACACCCTGGTCAAATGTTTCCATCTCTTGTTGATACTCCTGCAGGAAGTAAAATTAAACATTTCAAGTACTAAGACACAATTACCTGATTATTCTTACAAGTCTGTATGAGATGGGTTGGGGCATTGTCTGTAAATCTACAAGAGGAACCAATTTAGCAGATGTGGGTTTCAAATGCTGCCAACTACATGCAAATGAATAACCAGTAGCTTTAGAAAAAGCTTTGGTGGGGGATTGGAAGGCCCAAGGGAATTGGAATAAGATTACAGAATCTCTTACCTCTAATTTATGGGTTCAAACCTGCTCAGGGTGGGAGATCCTTAAAAAGGGAAGTCTCTGTATCATAAACCAGGGCTCTTAGACTAGTTCTCAATGGACCGGTGTACTGTTTATAGCACTAAAACTGCCATCAAAATTTGGTACTGATTTGGTTCTACTGCTGGCAATTGAGCAGAAAAGTCAAAGACTATTCAGCCTTGGGCAGACTAGGTAAGTTATCATGATAAACCAAGTGATCAAGTTCGGTCCACGATGCTGCAGTTGGAAGGACTCCAACGTCCTTTTCGTGACTTCTAATACACAACCCATCATTGTGTTCCTGTATTGGGATTATTTTTCCCCTATGTGCCTCACTTTGCACTTGTCCACATTAAATTTCATCTGCCATTTGTACCTGCCCAGACTCCTAGCCTTGCAATTTCCTTCTGCAGTTCCTCTCAATCCGCTGTGGTTTTAACACCTTTGAATAATTTGGTGTCATCCGTAAACCTAATCACCTCACTCGTTGCCCCTTTTTCCAGTTCCACCCTCTTCCTGTCTTTTACCTAGTTACCGATGCACAGTAGGACACTGCCTCCTATCCCATGACTTTGTGATTTCCTGAGGAGTCTCTCATGCGGGACCTTGTCAACCACCTTCTGAGAATCCAAATACATTTTTGGGTTAATTTTCAAAATGTTTCCACACATAAATTTGGCATATACTGTGTATGTGCCATTTTGGAAACATTAAGAGTATGTACATTAATGTTAACAGAGGAAAACGGGGGAAGTTTTCTGAAACCGGGACAGATTTCAGAAGTTCACGCACAAGCTGGTATCTTGGAAGTGGTACTGTATACGTGCATTCTTTACGGACCATGTCTGCACACCTTTCCATCTGCTAATTGAGTCAGGGAACTGAAATTGCACTTGTCTTTTGTCTTCAGTTTTTGGATGGAAGGTCTGGGTAAAGTTGTGAGGGGTCAGGGTGAAGTGGTGGGAGTGTTGGCACACTGACCACTGCAAGCATGCATACAAATATTTTCAGAAGTGGAGCACGCACATTTCTTTTTCAATACCTGCCTCCTTGTACTGGGTTATTACGTGAACATGTTATAACTATTGCATACATAAAATATATTCACATACTTTTAGAAAATGGATAAAGATGATATGTGTTTTCCTGCATTACTAATATATGCCCATACTGAAACATATGCAGGGGCGGATTGCCCTATCGGGGGATCGGGCATCCCCCGGTGGGCCGGCCTGGGTGGCGAATCCTCAGGCCGGTCATCAGCGGGAATCCGCCCCTGAATATATGCACATATATTAGGTGCAGAAATGTGTGGCATTTTATAAACTGTGCTGCTCTCACCACGCAGTTTATAAAATATTTCTGTAAATTTAGACACACTGACATATGCACAGATGTGCTTATTTAAACAGAAAATGAAAATTACCCTTTAATTGTCATATATTCTAACGTTCCAATCTTATTTTGTAGACTTATGGCACTGACATCCAGACAATTCAAAGTATGTTACTTTATTGCTAACTTTATTTAAGATCGGATTGTTACTTGTCAATTCAGGACATTTGTAATCCTTCTTATTTATCTGTTTATTATTTAATTTCACTTGGGTTACTTCAGTCTTTACCACAGTCTGACTATCGAGATATTCTAACTTCCCTGTTATGCAGTATACTTAAAGGTAGATTTTAAAACCCGCACGTGCCAATTCAATAACATGCGTGTGTTGCCGCGTGCATGTTATAAAATCTGATGCCCGCGTGCACATGCGCGCCTGACTTTGTATCGGCATGCACATGTGCATGCGGGTGCCCCTCTCGTACGCGCGTGAGGGAGGAATTTTTTGCAATTATGCACAGCGACGCGATCAGCCTTTTTCCCAGTCCACTCCAATTAAGGAGCGGACTGGGAGGGAACTTCCCTACCCCACTACCTAACCTTCCTCCCTTTTCCCCTTTCCACCCTGACCCCTAAATCTACCCTAGCTATTCCTTTTTTGTTTGTTTTACACCTTACTCCCTCATCCAAGTAGAAGCAAGCTGCGCGCATCAGCTAGCTCCCGGCGCACGAGATACAGGAACAATGTAAAATGGCACTGTCCCAGCTGCCCCCGCCCCACCCCTTTTGTGAATCCCGGCACAAAAAGCTGGGGCCATTTTACAAATACGCTCGGGCTTTTGAAAATTTGGGTGTTAGTAAATACCTCTTTCCAAACTATATTCTCCTGAATGACTGTTGGTTTATCCCCATGATTTAATTTACAAGCTGCTCTATCTCCTTTTTAAATGTTAGCACCAGCAACTAGGTTATACTCTGGTTAAGCAATTTTTATTACTATTTATTTGATTTATATTCAGCCTTTCAGCCACTTCAAAGTGGATTACATTCAGGTACTGGAGGTATTCCCCTGTCCCCAGAAGGCTCACAATATGTCTGTACCTGAGACAAGGGTGGGTGAAGTGACCTTTCCAAGATCACAAACAACGGCAGCAGGATTTGAATCTTGGATTCTCTGTTTCATAGCCTGCTGCTCTAACCACTAGACTACTCCTCCACTCCATCCCCCATCCCCCAAATGTTCCCAGTTACTAATAAATCTAAAGCTCTCCTATCTACACCATCATCTCATCCATGCACTGACCTCCAGGAGGTTGTGGATTTCAACTTCCTACCCAAAAGCTTACAGTTGGCTTCCAGAAGCTCTCTCCAGCACCGTCCTTTGTTGTTGGCACTCATGTGTACTTTGATAGCCAGTTCCTATCCAGCGCTCTCTAAAATCCTATCAAAGTGATGCATGAGATCCACTACCTTCACCCTGGGCAGGCAAGTTGCCAAGTGATCCTCACTCCCACCAACCACCCAACCATCTACATTCCTAATGATCAAATTGTCAATAACAATAGCAACCACATCCCTCCCCTCCTGCACACACACCCCAAGAGACACATCCTTGGCATGAGAGGATTTACAGACTTAGGGGGTCATTTACTAATGGGCTGATACAGTAAAGTGTGCTCAGGCCAAGCACACTTTACTGTATCGGCAAATGCATGTTGATCGGCTTATTAGTTATTCCTGCGTGATACAGAGAGTAAAATGTGCAGCGAAGCCGCACATTTTACTTTCAGAAATTAACGCCTGCCAAAGGCAGGCGTTAATTTCGGCCAACACAGGGAAAGTGTACAGAAAAGCAGAAAAAACTGCTTTTCCTTACACCCTCCGACTTAATATCATGGCGATATTAAGTCGGAGGCCCCAAAATTTAAAAAAAATTAAAAAAAAAAAAATGTAAAATCTGCCCGTGGGTTGGAAGACGGATGCTCAATTTTGCCGGCGTCCGTTTTCCGAACCCGTGGCTGTCAGTGGGTTCGAGAACCGATGCCGGTAAAATTGAGCGTCGGCTGTCAAACCCACGGACAGCCGCAGCTTCTGTCAAAAAGGAGGCACTAGGGACGTGCTATGACCCTAGTGCCTCCTTTTACCGCGTGCCCTTATTTGCATATTTTTATTTAGTGACTCGCTCGCCAGGAGAGTGGCCTGGGCGCGCGTCGGGCCGGCTCTCCTGCGCGTCTTACTGTATCGGCCTGTAAGTTATGTTAAAGCATTACCATGTGTTAAGCAATGAGTAATAAATGCCTTAATGCCCAGATAATATGTAGAACGTCAAATGAAATGTATTATCTTCCCCCCAAAAAGGCCAGCACATTGTGGGTATTTAAATAACCTGATTTGCATATAAATGCATGCAAATCAAATCATGCAGATAGAAATCAAATATTTTGGCTTGTGATGAAGTCAACAAGCCATGATATTTAATGAAAATTAGCTATAGCTCACGAGGTGTACTTAACTTTTTCTGGGAGTATCAGAAAGATAACACATTCCAGTGCTCCTGTTCCTTCACTTAAAGGCATCAGTGCAGTCTCAGAAATCCCCTACCAGGCGTGTAGAAACCACTGAGAGGGTTCTCATGAGACCCACTTCTCCTACGCCTTCTGCCTCTCCCTTAGGTGGTCAAAGTGTTAAAAATAAAAATAAAATTGTCAAAGGTTATGACTCCGGCACTACCCCTAGGTCCCAAACTCTGCCCCCTTGGTGCAAAATATGTTACCCCCACCCCCTGGGCTTTCATCTTTCCCCAAGCCTCCCACTGCCAATATCTAGTGGCACCCAATATGCCTCAGAGGTATCTAGGCTCCGCTGTGCCACAAAACTCCCCCACAGGCTTGCTTCCAAAAAAACCTGGTGGATCCTGGGCCCCTGGTTCTCCCCCACCACATTGGACCTTTGAGAAAATAGAAAAAAAGTTTTGTACGCCCCTTAGGTTCTTCCCTTTCCCAAAGGTTGCCTTCTAGAACCCTCAACTCCAGTTCAGTCACCAGAACACCATGTGATACCCTACTGTCTACTAAGGGCAGAAGTGACGTTCTTTGGCTCCTACCTCATTGGCACCATTTTCCAAAACTGTGTCAATTCACCGCCTCGTTCTCCTTGCCCCCACCCATAGAGAGGCATCAGCCCTATTTATGGCTGAATAACTGCGCTTCATCTGGAGGAAAAATCAGCTTTGTGTGGATGTGAGGTTGTGGGAGTACAAACTGCAATCAGCACTTCACTGTAATGTGTAGCACTTCTTCTTTACGACAAATCTGAGCAACAAAAAACTGAAATCACATCCACCAAATTGGGGGCTTGATTTACTAGAGCTTTTTTCTCATTCTTAGAGAAATGTTCAAACAGCCTGCATAGCGGTGAAGTTTGCATGCATACCTGGTGGTGGGGGCCATGTGACAGTAGTGATCATAATGTAATCAAATTTAACATAATCACTGAAGGGAGGACATTAAGGAAAAATACAGCAGAAGTATTTAATTTTAAAAAGGAAGACTATGTTAAAATGATGACATTAGAAAAAAAAAACCTAAAAAGAGTGGTTGCAAAGGCTAAAAGTTTGCATGCAACATGGATGCTGTTTAAAAACACCATCTTTGAAGCCCAGACTAGATGAATTCTATGTATTAAAAAAGGGAGAAAGAATACCAAATGACTGCCAGCATGATTAAATGGCAACATGAAAGAGGCAATTAAAGCCAAAAGGATATCCTTTTAAACCTGAAAGATAGATCCAAATGAAAAAAATAGGAAACCGCATAAAGCATTGGCAAGTTAGAAGTAAAGCAGGCCAAAAGAGAATATGAAAAGAAAATTGCTGGAGAAGTAAAAGCTAAAAATAAAACCTTGTTCAAGTATATTTGAAGCAAGAAACCAGAAAGAGAGAGAGACAGTTGGACTGCTAGATGACTGATGGGTAAAAGGGGTGCTTAGAGAAGACAAGGCTATAGCAGAAAAACTAAATGAATTCTTTGCTTGTCTTTACTCAGCAGGGTGCTAGGGAGATACCTACACCAATAGCATTCTTTGAGGGTGAGGATTCAGAGAAACTGAATCAAATCACAGTGAATCAGGAAGATGTAATGGAACAAATTAATAAACTAAAGAGTAACAAATCACCAGGACTAGATGGTTTACATCTCAGAGTTCTAAAAGAACTAACAAATGAAATAGGGATAAATACTAATAAGGCCGAACTTCTCATTCAAATTGGTTATGGTATCTGATGATTGAGGGGCAGCCAATATAACCCTCTTTTTTAAAAAGAGCTCCAGATGTAATCTGGGAAACTGGAGACTAGTTCCTGATGTGGTACAGAGCGAAATATAGAAGCTATTTTGAAAATAAAATTACTGACCATCTGGATAGACACAAACTAATGGGGCAGAGCCAACAATGATTTAGAAAAGGGAAATCTTATCTTTCAAAGGTGTTAGATTTTTTTTAAAGGGGTTAACAAACATGTGGACAAGGGTGAGTCAGTTGACATCATGCATCTTGATTTTCAGAAGGCTTCTGACAAAGTTCTGCATAAGAAACTAATTAGAAAATTAGACAGTAATAGAATACGAGGCAATGACATATTGTGGACTGGTAACTGACCAAAGGACAGGAAACAGAGTAGGACTGAATGGTCATTTCTCTCACTAGATGTGGATTGCCCCAGGGATCTGTATTGGGACCTGTGCTTCCCAATATATTTATATATGATCTGGAAATGGGAGGTGATCAGATTTGCAGATGACACAAAATTGTTCAAACTTGTCAGATCACAAGCCAATTGAGGAAGTGCATGAGGCTCTTGAGAGAATGGGGGGACTGGGTGTCTAAACGCAGATAAAATTTAATATGGGTAAGTGCAACTTGATGCTTATAGGGAAGAATAATACAAACAACAGGTTCACGATGCTGGGATCCATATTAGGTGTCACTGTCCAGGAAAAGGATCTTGGAATCATCGTGTAGAATACTTTGAAATCCTCAGCACAATGTGTGGAGGCAATAAAAAAACAAACAAACAGAAAATAAGGAAAGGAATGGAAAATAAAACAGAAGATATCATGCTGCCTCTTTATCAATCTGTGGTGCAACCGCACCTTGAGTATTTTGTTCAGTTCTGGAGTGGAGTGGAGATAGAAAAGGTACAGTAAAGGGCAAGTAAAAAGATAAAAGAGATGGAACAGCTCACTTATGAGGTGAGGCTAAACAGCTTTGGGTTCTTCAGCCTCGAGAAAAGTTGGCTGAGAGGAGGTATGATAATGTCTATAAAATCATGAATGGGGTAGAGTGGGTAAATAGGGAAATGGCATTTACTAGGGATGTCGATTTGTTTCTAACAAATTCTTAAAATGTACCAAAGTCATTTTTGGTTCGTTCCAAATGAACCAAAAATAGCCTCCTTGGGAAATATTGAAAATGCCTGGATATTTTTGTATTCATTGTCCATTAAAAGAAAAAAAAGCGGGCCTTCAGCTGCCCTGGCTCAGCCTTCCTGGTCAAAAAACTGCACAGACCAGTACCAAGGCCTACTGTGTACATGAAAATGGTGCTGGCCGAACAGGAGAATGGTGCTGGAACCAGGGCAGGAGCGACTAGGCATCATTCCTGTTGTTTTAGAAGCCAGACCCAGGAAACAGGGTAAGTGGGTACCAAGGTGGGAGCTCCCCGACCTCAGCAGTTTCACAGGAGGAGGGTACTGGCCTAGCCCCAGCCTCAGTGCTAATCAGAGCAGTATTTTGGTCTGGGAATACCCAGCTAGGGCCATCACTGGCCTGCTTTTCAAAAATGTACTTGGTTTGTTTGTTTTTTTCTTTTAGGGTTTTTTTGTTTAATTTTTTATTTTAGATTTCGTAAATGAACCAAACCAAAAAATGAGAAATGCCCCCCCCCCCCCCCCCAAAAAAAATTAAAAAACAAACCAAACTGGATAATGTTGGAGTTATACATATATTTACCCTTCCCAATAATACTAGGACTAGGGGGACACTCCAGAAAGCTAATAGGTAGCACTTTTAAAACAAATCGTAGAAAGAATTTTCTCACTCAGCACTGTATGAAACTGTGGAATTCATTGCCAGAGGATGTGGTGAAAGCTGTCTGTATATCTGTAGGCTTGGGAATCCACAGCTTATCTCTGATTATGAGCAAAAAGGTCTGGATCTATTTTTTGAGATCCTGCTGGGTAGTTGTGATCCGCATTGGCTACTGTTGGAAACAGGATGCTAGGCTTGATAGACCCTCGGTCTGATCCAGTATGGCAAGTCTTATGTACTTATGTAATTACCCCCCCCCCAAATTAAAAAGAATGTGTGTAACTGACGACTCCACCCTTAGAATGCCTCTGCTCAGTTTTTGCAAAAATATAAGCAAAATTGGGTTCCATGCAGACTTTTATGTGCATGGTGTCCTAATCAATTCTGTATAGCCATTTACATACATAAAACCATGTTTTATGCATGTAAATGTCTTAAGAAACTACCCCCTCTATATTGGGAGTGTAAAATAAGTTTTTGGAACTCAGGCCTTAAGAAGGGGCAGATTCAGGAACATTTGGTGCTTTCACACACCCCCCCCTCACCTCCAGTAAGGGTCTGTTACAGGGTAGCAGAGGACTGTTCTCTAGGGATGTGCAGAGGGACGCCATACGTTGCATTCGGGATTCGGATTCGTCGGGGGGTGGATACGTTGCATTCGGCCGTATGGCGCCCCGATCCATAAATACGTCCATTTTGATTCGTTCCCCCGCTAAAATTAAATTAACTACAACCCCCCACCCTCCTGTCCTCCCCATGCCTTACCAAAACTCCCTGGTGGTCCAGCGGGGGGTCCGGGAGCCATCCCCTGCACTCACACCCTCTGTGCTGGTTTCAAAATGGCGCCGATAGCCTTTGACCTACTATGTCACATGGTCAGCCCGTCACATGGCCATCGGCGCCATCTTGTGCTCCTACCATGCGACAGGGGCTGACCAATGGCACCGGTAGCCCCTGTGACATAGTATGGGCAAAGGCTATCGGCGCCATTTTGATTACTGGCAGCCGACAGTCCGAGTGCAGGAGGTCGCTCCTGGACCCCCGCTGGACTTTTGGCAAGTCTTGTGGGGGTCAGGAGGGTCCCCCAAGACTTGCCAAAAGTCCCTGGTGGTCCAGCGGAGGTCTGGGAGCGACCTCCTGCACTCGGACCGTCAGCTGCCAGTAATCAAAATGGCGCCGATAGCCTTTGCCCATACTATGTCACAGGGGCTACCGGTGCCATTGCTCAGCCCCTGTCACATGGTAGGAGCACAAGATAGCGCCGATGGCCATGTGACAGGGGCTGACCAATGGCACCGTTAGCCCCTGTGACATAGTAGGTCAAAGGCTATCGGCACCATTTTGAAACCAGCACCGAGGATGTGAGTGCAGGAGATGGCTCCGGGACCCCCCGCTGGACCACCAGGGAGTTTTAGTAAGTCTTTTGGGGGTCAGGAGGGTGGGGGGTTTGTTTAAATTGGTTTCTTTAGGCGGCCAAATAATTCGGCGAAGATTCATGTATTCGTGGGGAATCGCGATACGTTTCGCTTCCCCACGAATACAACGAATAGGGCCACATCCGTTGCAGATTGCCAATATGTAGGGACCGAATGCACACCACTACTGTTCTCTGCTGAATGAGAGTCAGCAGAGCTGGAAGGCAGCAAATCTTAGCCAGCCTGCTGCCCCTAAATGTTTGCTGCCCTAGGCACAGGCATAATGGGTGCCTCTTGACAAATCCAGGGCTGGCCTAACATCTTCTATACTATTGCTATAATGTTACAGAGAAGAAGTGCAAGGAACTGTGATAAGCATAAGATGCCCCATGGGACTATAAGCACTCTTCAAACGCATCACTGAGCTGAGGGGAGAATTTCCTTACCAATAACAAGTTGAACCATTCCTCAGCTCGTGATGTTACTGCTATCCAGTTGCTGTTCAGGAGGCTGAGTTTATCATCCACGAGACTTTCCTTCCCTCCGAGCACCGCCTTCAGTGCTTCTCCCAGCTCAGTTGCAGCCTTCAGCTGATGCTGGCGCTTCTCCATCTCCTTTTGGGTAGCCTGTGTGAACACAATCAATGCAGTTACACCAAGTGTGTCTGGACTCATGGCTCACGGCTACGCGTTGTCTGCAGAAAGGTTCTGCGAAGCACAGAAGAGCCTTATTTTTCATGGATGCGCAGAACGTACGCTTCCTGCAGAGCCAAGCAAAGCAAATTGAAAAATAAAAACAGAGACATTTCTAACTGAAAAAAGCTTTAGTGGTTCCACCCCTCCAAGGCAGTTAAGCACTTTGGTCAAGGCACTAATGCTGCTTTTGCCATGTGCGTTTCCAAAAGGGGGTGATCTCAGTTAGGAACATTCCTACAAGGGCCTGACTTATATAATCTTAAAAATATTCTGCTTATACTGAAACATTTCAGCAGGACAGTGGCACCTGTAAGAAAACTCAAGTTCCTTTTTTTTTTTTTTTCAATCTGCACAGGTCTTGGAATTGGAGAGAAAAATCGTTGCTCATATTTTCCTGCTAGAAAAAAAAAAAACCCCTGTCAAATATATATGATTTGCACTTGGACGTGCACGCCAGGTTGAAAGGATACTCGGTGCCCAGATAATAGCCTAGAGGTGGGGCACACTAGAAATCTCTCATTGATCACCTCCATGTCTGACGAGGCATATTTCAATCACATTGTTGCTAGAAGAAGGACAGGGTTTGAGCATGTGAAAAACTTTACAACGTGGGGCACACACACACACATTCTGACTGGAAAACGTGCTTTACAGAGTGCGTAAAATTTCCAAAGGCGTTCTCTGTATTGTCTGTGTGTCTCTGTCTGCTCAGTCCCCAGGCTCTTCTTTTCCCTTCTTCCTACTCGTTTCTTTTTTTCCCTTCCCTCCTTCATCCACCCTTACCTCAGCACCCCCTTCCCCATACGCTTCATTTGTCCCCCCTCGGTGCCCTCTCCCAGTAAACCGTTTTCCACCTTTTCCCGTCTAATGTTACTGTGGTGCTAGCAGAGCTCCAGCGCATTCATACCCACGGTCTACAATACTGCCTACTTCTAAATGTATTGCTTTTATTCAATTAATTATACTTCTATTGCACTTGTAGCAGTGCAACTGTGCTAAGCGGATCACAATGCACATAAATAATACAATGAGATACGAAAACACAAACTTAACAAAGGAAGAAACCAAACAAGATGCTTGACAATTACTGGTGGAGCATCCTAACTTTAAAAAAATGCCTCCTGATATAGGTGAAGCCTTCTGTTTTTCCCTAAACACCGCATAATCCTGTTATCAGATGCTAATCAGCAGAGAGGCCTTGCCAAAAGGACTGGAACCAGAACAGAATACGCCTTTCACAAGTTCCTTGCAGATGCATGTCCTCCTCCAAGCTTGGAACAGCAAGCGAGCCCACATCCACAGAAGGAAGAGTACAAGAGGGCACATGAGAAGAAAGTTAATCAAAAAGTTAAGCTCCCCTCCCCCCACCCGGGCACAGCCCTGAATGGAGGTTCTGCTGCGCTGGTACAATATGGGCCATAATGGGACAGCCAGAAACTGGTTCAGGTAGCAGCACTTAACAGCAGCTGCAGGGCCTTAAGGAAGGCCAACATAAAGAAGTGGCTTTTCACAGGAGTCACGCACGTGAAAGTGGCATCTGTCATAGCTATAGTCCAATGTCCATTTACACATGTAAAACCTTTTGAAAATTACCTCTGAAGCGATTTACTGTGCTAAGCACAAAAACCTAGCAGAGTAAATGTTAAGTGGTGAGCCAAATGCAGCTTTAAAGAGCCAGATTTCACAAGAGACTTTACCTGTGGCTTAAAAGAGAGGCGAGCAGCATCCAGTTGTATATTCAAATCCCTTCCTCGCTCCGAAAACGGCACTGCAACCCTTTCACTAACTATATGGGGAGATGTGGTCAGGCACAGGAGCTCAGGCAATCCATACAGCTTTAATCTTTGGCAAATGTAAAGCTATTCTCCCTTATTCACAGATTTACCATATGTAAAGCAATGGAAATGTGTTCTAGGGAGCATGCTGTCACATTTAGAAATGATAAAACGAAGCTGGATATCATCAGCATAACTTTAAAGAACGCCCCCAGATCAGAGAAAACTTTGCAAAGATAATAATGAGCCTTGGGAAACATCTGGGATAATAGGTTTCCAGGTTTCCTGCTCTGATCTGCTGGTATCGCCAGATAAACATGACTTAGACCACAATGCCATTGTGTGCCCCCAAGTCCCAACCCACTTAATCTTTGCCATAGGACAAAATGATCAATTGAGTCAAAAGCTGCACAGACACAGCCAACAGTACTTCAACGACCTTCTGTGCAGTCCAGTTCACACAGCAAGAAATGTGCGGATCTCCATAATATGTTGTGCCCAAAAAAATCACAGATGATCATTCAACATCCTACTTCCTTGTAAAATTTCACTCAGCTGCATGAGGAGCACTTTCTGTAGATCCTTGGCATGCGTGGAAAGATTAGAGAAGGGCCAGTAATTGGCAAGCTCGTTCCTGGGGAGACTCCCTGCTTAAAGAACTGGAGGCACTGAGGCTCTTTTCGGCTGGGTGGGTACTGAACCCTCAACCAAGGATCAAGGAACAAATGAGCAGATAGGTACAAGCACTTCTCTCTTGCCATGCTTCGCCTGTCAGTGCCTAGCACAACACAGGAAATAGAAAAAACACCAGGAAATCACCAGCAGCCCTTCTTTCAATCAAGGGCCTTAACTAGCTTTCATTTAGAAGTATTTTCTTTCTTGAAGTAGGTAAACAAGCCCCACCACCACCACCTCCAAAAACAAAAAGGTTAAAGCACTTGAAAACACGTATTTAAACTTTTCATAAAACGATCTTTTTCTCTCTCTTCATTCCTTTCTGAGCAGGAAATGACAACCTCCCTTTTGAAACCTCTATGGTGATTAAACAAGACATCTTATTGGAATTCCCTTTCCAATGGTTCAAAGACCTTCCCTGATGTAATTGCACCGACAATAAGGTTTTAATAAACAAAAAAAGATCTCTTGGGGGTGTAGAAGAAACTCCTAATATCTCGAGGTCTTGGCGTCAGAATCCATGAGAAGTGCCTGAATCAAAATAAATGCATACAAACGGGGTTTGCAACAGCTCTGACAGAGGGAGAAAAGCACTGGAGCAGCAATTCATGTTTGAACTGATAATGTATTTACTTATCTGCTTTGCATTTTATATTTTGAAGCTTCACATGTTGTCTTCCATGATATTAATCACAGGGTAAAGAATGAACCCTCTTAAAAAAAAAAATCAACAACCCCACTCTTCTCTCCTTGTACTAAGATTTCGGCACTGGATGATGACAAAATTCAAGTTGAGTTAGGATACTCCACCAGTAACAACAGCTCCTGTGGCTATGGGCCAGGTCTGACACACTCCCTAATAGCCTCTATACACATTCCATCTCCAGGGCTGCAGCCCGAGGGGAATACACACCATGTCCTTAAGAAAGTCAACACAGATCTTTATTCATACACCATAGGTTCATCAGGCCTTACATAAGGTTTCAACACAAGGCATTTACTTCTCTTCAGAGGCATGCAGGTCTGTGCTCCTCCTGCTCAGCTCCCAGCCCTCAGGATGATAAGCACAACTTCCTGGTTCCCAGCACCCTTTTAGTAGCATTGGACATCATTCTGGTTCCTCAGGGGTGGGGATTCCTTCTTCTGCAAGCAGGCTTCAGACAGGAATAACGATGTAACGCCTGACGGTGAATGTTAATAGAGTGGGAGACTTGTAGCTTGCACTGGAAGAGTTAGAGGATGTGGAGCCTGAGAGCATGGCAGGAGAAGTGCTGTGGTCAGCAACCAGCATGGTGGTCCATGTTTCTGGGCAATAAGTAGGGACATTAAAAATCCGATATTCACAAAAAGCTGAGCGCCTAAATATTGATGTATAACTTCATCCTATTTTCAGCTGAATTTAGGGGCCTAAATTCAGGCCTGCTGTTCATATGCTGAGATTTAAAAGCCCACGTTTCAATCCCAGTGCTGGAAATCAGTGTTAAGCTCCTGACTTTTTTCTCCACATTATCTCTGTCCCTGCGCCCATCCGCTTTTTATGCTCCAAAATTCAGGAGTCTACAGAAATTAGGAGTCTAGAATTAGGGACCCAGCTCCAGAAAATTTTCAAAAAGGGCCAATTTAGGAGCCTAACCCCATTGCACATCAGCCTCCAAGGGACCAATAACAACACATAAGACTTACAGGTCTTAAAAAGTTTACCATGAAGAGTTGGAAATATGAGACGCACTATTCAGGAACGTCTTATTCTTTCTGTCAAGATTGAAAAGGCTGAGGAGACTACAGAAGTAAATCTGTCAGGCAGCCAACTCCAGGACCGGGATGGTGCTGTGACAGCAGCTTCAAATACCATGTCTGCGCCAATTTAACCTTTCATTTTTCATTACAAACTCCAATTTGTGAGCTTTTTAATTTTACTGATGTTGATTTCTTTTAATAGAAAGTGAACATTTAAATTAATCCGGGTCAGTACAGGCTTCAGGCCGCCCATGTTCATGAATTACTTGGATAGGCGGCTGAGAATGCAATTCAAAGTACACACAAAATACAAATCTATTCTAAAATAAAGGGGAGAAAGATGCAGGACCAAACTGGTTCACACAAAGCCAGGACAGTAAAATCTAGAAAGCAGCAAAGATATATATGTCAAAAGATGTTGGGGGTCATGTTGGGTAAACCAACAAGAGGACAAGTTATCCAGCTATAAAGTAACCTAGATAACTTATCCCAGTTTTTCAGCAGGATAAATGCCCCACTGAATATCCCTGATTAAAGTTAGCCAGCTAACTTTGGCTGGATAACTTTAAACCTAATGTACCAGCTTTTGAATATGGCCGGTCAGATTTAAAGTCATCCAGCCTTGTGTGGCCAGACAACCTGCTAACTTAACCAGATATCTTCAAATGAAATCCGGTTGAGTAGCACTCTTGTGGTTTAAAAAAAAAAACTTAACTGTGAGCCTCCAGGCTTGATTCCTCCCCCCCTCCCCCCCCCCACACACAAATTGTAGTCCCCCTGCTGACTAAGCCTGCCTCCCCCAACCCTTCCAATGAAAAAGGCAAACATTTTAGACACTCCATGCTGGCTCTTCTCCCCACTCCCTTCTCAGTAAATTAAATTTAAAAAGGTCTCATCCCCTTATCCCCTCACCTCAACCCTAACCCTCCCATCCGCTCAGTATTTTTTGGTATTTTCGTTAGGGGCTATTTTCGGTTTGTTCCATTCAGAACAAGCCAAAAATGGCCTCCTTGCATTTTTTTGCATTCATTAAAAATGAATGCACATCCCTATGTATAATGCTATAAGTAGAGCCCATGAATGTATCTTGCTTGTTAGGGTACTTGTGTCGTATGCCAGTTGGGTATATCTCTTTCACAAAAAAAATGTTTTTTTGGATTCTTTTGGGTCTGCTCTGTAGAAATGTAAAAGCAGGCTTGTTGCAGCTAGCTTGCCCAAGTTTCCTGAAGCATAAATATAGATTTCTATTTTTTAATATAAAATCATTACTGTCTACCTTAACACTATAGAAATAGCATTGCTATTAATTCTCCTTTCTGCCATGTAGACACTGTGATAGACAATAAAGCTCTATTATTTACAGCAGATATCATGACTTCAAACTAAAGCAATGTTTACTGCACTGCAAAGTTGGTTATTCAGCAGCGCATTAGCAAACAGTACCCATGAAATTTTAAATAAGCTTCCCTTTTTCATTTTTACTTTTTTTTATTATGTTAGGGAAAAAAATTAATAATGCAGCAATTCTTTAGAGCAAGAGAGATAGAAGCAGGCGCGTCCTGTGGAATTGCATTCATCAGCAGACCTGCAACCCCTAAGCCTGTGTGCCTTTATGATCACCAAGTTGAGCATATGACAGAAAAACAGAAGATATCTCTACAAATAAGCCCAACCATCATACCTGAGCCAGGGCATAAATCTGCATTATTAGGTGGAATAAAATAAAATTGCTTTTGTTGGAATTGTAAATGTGCCCAAGGCAATGGAACCAACACTCCTGCTGCCTCAGAAGAACAAAAAGACTCAAGGCACTTTGGCAGCCTCAACAAAGGCCTCCCTCGTGGTGTTTTTGAATGGATTTTGTAAGGGGTGGGGATATTTTAAAAGGGCTCCAGGGACGATCCAGGAAACTACAGACCGGTTAGCCTGACTTCAGTGCCAGGAAAAATAGTGGAAAGTGTTCTAAGCATCAAAATCACAGAACATATAGAAAGACATGGTTTAATGGAACAAAGTCAGCATGGCTTTACCCAAGGCAAGTCTTGCCTCACATCGGTAGATGAGGTGTATTTGGATTTTCAGAAGGCGTTTGACAAAGTCCCTCATGAGAGGCTTCTAGGAAAAGTAAAAAGTCATGGGATAGGAGGCGATGTCCTTTCGTGGATTACAAACTGGTTAAAAGACAGGAAACAGAGTAGGATTAAATGGTCAATTTTCTCAGTGGAAAAGGGTAAACAGTGGAGTGCCTCAGGGATCTGTACTTGGACCAGTGCTTTTCAATATATATATAAATGATCTGGAAAGGAATATGATGAGTGAGGTTATCAAATCTGCGGATGATACAAAATTATTCAGAGTAGTTAAATCAAAAGCGGATTGTGATACATTACAGGAGGACCTTGCAAGACTGGAAGATTGGGCATCCAAATGGCAGATGAAATTTAATGTGGACAAGTGCAAGGTGATGCATATAGGGAAAAATAACCCTTGCTGTAGTTACATGATGTTAGGTTCCATATTAGGAGCTACCACCCAGGAAAAAGATCTAGGCATCATAGTGGATAATACTTTAAAATCATCGGCTCAGTGTGCTGCAGCAGTCAAAAAAGCAAAGAGAATGTTAGGAATTATTAGGAAGGGAATGGTTAATAAAACGGAAAATGTCATAATGCCTCTGTATCGCTCCATGGTGAGACCGCACCTTGAATTCTGTGTACAATTCTGGTCGCCACATCTCAAAAAAGATATAGTTGTGATGCAGAAGGTACAGAGAAGGGCAACAAAAATGATAAAGGGGATGGAACAGCTCCCCTATGAGGAAAGGCTGAAGAGGTTAGGGCTGTTCAACTTGGAGAAGAGACGGCTGAAGAGGGATATGATAGAGGTCTTTAAGATCATGAGAGGTCTTGAACGAGTAGATGTGGATCGGTTATTTACACTTTCGAATAATAGAAGGACTAGGGGGCATTCCATGAAGTTAGCAAGTAGCACATGTAAGACTAATCGGAGAAAATTCTTTTTCACTCAACGCACAATAAAGCTCTGGAATTTGTTGCCAGAGGATGTGGTTAGTGCAGTTAGTGTAGCTGGGTTCAAAAAAGGTTTGGTTAAGTTCTTGGAGGAGAAGTCCATTAACTGCTATTAATCAAGTTTACTTAGGGAATAGCCACTGCTATTAATTGCATCAGTAGCATGGGATCGTCTTAGTGTTTGGGTAATTACCAGGTTCTTGTTGCATCCGTCGGTCGCAGACGGCTGCAACAGCTCTGCCTTACCTTTTTTCTTCCCTTTTCTCCCTCCTTGGGCAAGATGGCTGCCTCCGGTGCAGAGTGCCGAGGGCCTCGGCGTCTCCAACTTAGCATGGGCGTTCCAGTCCGCCATGCACACTCCTGTGGCCTCCTAGGGCGCAAGCGCGTACATCTCCTATGCTCAAATACACGTCATGGTGGGAACCTCGGGGGTGTCCCCACCGCATGACATCAATACCTCTGGGTATATCAAGCCTCTGTTTCAGTACCAGCTTTGAGTTAGCAAGGACTTTGGTTTAGCTCCTTTGACCGCTCTAAGCTGTACGCTCAGACGCCGCTTTCACACCAAGGGCCTCGCTCCTCTAGAAGCTCTAGACACCCGCTCCTCGGGGGTCTCTCGCTTCCAACTACCCTTCGGGGCCTCTACTATTTAGACAACTCTTCCTCCGGGGGCCTTCTCTCTTTTCTCCATTTCAGGATCGCGGACTATCAGGTACTCGCTCCTCGAGGGCCTACCAGTCTATGTATCCTGCACCACGGACCTTCGGGTCCACCATCTAATCACCAGGAAGAAACCTACACTCCTGTGAGTACCTCTACGATCCGGTGCTCCAACTCCACCCACCAGCTGTGGCATTACCCGCACTGCGGGCTCCTGTCTATCATGAACATCTGGGTGAGATTCTACATCCGAGCCTGTTGAACGTATTGGCACCTTGGGAATCTCAGTGCCTTACCTTCCACTCCACACCATCTATCTACAGCAGTACAATAAAGCCTCCATCCAGTTCTGTGTCTGCTATCTGAGTTCAGCCTATCGCTATGGTTCCCCACGGGGCCCCTCCCCATGGGCGGAGTCATCTCCACTGCAACCAAGGGTCCACAATGCCACAAACACAACAGTTCTTGTGGCCTGGTTTGGCCTCTGTTGGAAACAGGATGCTGGGCTTGATGGACCCTTGGTCTGACCCAGCATGGCAATTTCTTATGTTCTACCTCACACACAAGCTCTCATACACACATCCAGGCTCCCATTCCCACATACTTACACCCAAGTTCCCATTCCCTCATACAAACACAGCTTCCCATTCTCCCACACACACACGAATCAGGGCTCACCGCCAAACCCCTTCTTCCCTGCCACGGAGATAGGCTCCCGTGGCGGCCTTGCTTCAAGCAGGTCTTCTTTCCTGCCCCACTGCTCCCGCCGTTGGCGAGTTGAGCTCTGCCCGAGGCCTCTCCTGCTGCTGCTGCTGCCGTCGCCCTCCCAGGTGTGCCGTCCCATGCAAATGCATGGTGTGCACACCCGGTCGTGCCGGGTCTGAAAGCAAGTGAATATGAGAAAACATGGTGCAGCAACGGGGCATCAACCTGCAAGGCTGATTTAAAAGTCAGACATCAGTAATTAGAGGTGTCTTCACGACGTGTTTCATGCTGCGGTTCTGTCTGAATTCTTCTTCTCCTCATTACTACTTCTTTCATTGTGGGCTGGTAAGAAAGAAAGTTTGCCCCTTCGAGTGCATTGAAAAGTGATCGAGAGGTGTAATTCTTTCTGCTCTTCTAGAATACCTTACCGTTAGCCGTGAGCAGAAGGAGGGCAGGTCAGATACCGTTATTCAGGACATTGAGGACATGCAGTAAATACACAGAATGGGGGGGAAATGTCTTCTCTATTTACAGCTGGGAAAGAGGCACTTGCAGTAACAGTTGATCTACCAGACACAATACTCAATATTTCTTTAAAATGGTTGTTCTGCATGCAGCACAGCCATAACCTTCTTTTAAAATTTACATTTCGACGTTTTAAAGTGGCTTTCTATATTAAACCTAAAATTTGATATTTCACTCTAGAACAAACTCCTTTGTTCCTCAGTACTGTAAAGTCAGTACTTTAAGATCTGGCTATGCCTTAAAAAGAATAATTTAATAGCCTATAAAGTGTGTCCTTACTTCCACTTATTACCATCTTTTCTGTGAAATATGCTACAGTATGAATTTTTGAGTTGTAATACAACTGCAATATTTTTAAGTACACACACCTGCCAGATTAAAACCTCCAGGATTTTATCGAAGCTTGCACAGACAAGGGACCTCATTATAAATAATAAGACTTGCATTATTGTTTAGCCATTGTCCTTTTAATGGTGACCATTAACTTCTCCTAGAAAATAATGTGCTTCTCCTTTCAAGGCACCAGCTCCATAATGAGCATGTGATGGGAAAAAAAATGATTTCTTAGGTTAATGATCACACTCACATTAAACCATGGTTTGCAGAGAACAGATAACCTCTATATCAACAGTTCTCCATCTGAACCTCAGGACTTCCTGGCCAGTCTATTTTTCAGGATCCATACTGAGTATGCATGAGCTACATTGGCTTATGGCGAATAAAGCAAATATAGCTCCTGCATATTCATTGTGGATATCCTGAAAACCAGACTAGCTGGCTGATCCCAAATAACCAGATGCAGAAACATTGCTGTGGATGAAAAGATAATCAGTTTGCACCAGACAGGATGTCTGGAGTGGATATGGTGATGATAATTTGCTATATGTATAACTAGACTGCTGTTGTCATACCTATAACAATGGTATATCAGATCTAATTTTTCAGTCCTCCAGCTAGTTGCAGGAGTCTGAAGGTCAGAAAGGAGTACGCAGAGCGCGGAAGTAGGATTAAGATGAAAGAGAGTGGACTCAGGAATAATTTAAGTAAGTGAAGAGGCCATGCATGGCATGGCCTCTTCAGTGGAGGTGGTGAAGAAGGACACATCTGAATTCAGGAAAGCATGGGGCAAGCACAGGGGATCTCTTGGTAGGGATTGTAGAGCTGAGTAGTAGGTGTGGTTGGGCAAACTAGATAGGCCGTATGTTTTTTTTCTATGTAAAGTGACAACACCACATATGCCTTTCAAATTTTAGAGCAAGGTGCTTTACAACATTTTTTTTCAGGTACAATAAATCCCTGCCCAAAGAGCTGATATGTCTGGTATGACTGGAAGTGCACTGATGCCTTCAAACCAACCTGCAGTTCTGACTTCGGTGGTAACCTCAGTCAGATGTTCTTCACTAGACGACGGGTGAAAAAAACAAAACACTTTGCCCAGCCAGTGCTTGCCATTCACAGAAAGCTCATGTCATCTGAGCCATGGAATGGTGCATTTCAGATTCCCTCCACTAATGAAGCTCATTCCGTAAAAGCAAAAAAAAAAAATCCAGGCACAAATGTCTGCTACAGGACTTCCAGGTCATCTTGACTGAATTTATCATGCAAAACATATTTCTCCATCCGGGCACAGGGCAGGCCACTTTTAAATATCAAGTTATTCCGAACATCATTGACATCACCACTACACAAAGTGCTCTTCCTTTCACTGTATATAATGAACAGTGAGAAAAGAGACAAAGAAGGTTTGAATACCAGGAGCTACTTTTACTGCCGAATAACAGATTTTAATTTGTAAGTGGAGAAAATATCCCAAATCCTAGATCAAGGGAACAATAATAATCTCACAAGAGCAGCACAGCCACATTCTCAAGAGAACAGAAAATTGCAGGGCATCTCTTCGTGAAGCACAGTAAACCTGGATTCCAATAAGTAACTTTACAAGCACTCCGACTGCTAGCAGTGGGATATGTCACTATTGCAAATGAAGTAAAGAACCAAGCACTTACATTTCAAGTAGATTCTTCAACACTACTGACCACATATTCCTATTTGCATTCCCTAAAGTGCTGAAATACATTCGCAAAGTCTCAGAATTAGGCGCATTTCAACCCACTGCCTTGTTCTCTCCATCGAATGACTTTCAATTAGGGATGTGCTGTCATTTCAAACCGAGGGAAACCCAATGAAATTTATTTTGTTTTGTGTCATCTCCAATAAAAAAAAAAAACACCCCCCAAAAAAAGAAATGTTGTTTTGTTTCGTTTTTGTCATTTTAGTATGCTCTAAAGTGACATAAATGAAACAAAAGGAAAGAAAAGAAAAACCAATGAAAACCCAAACAAAGCAAACTTTTTTCCATGCATATCCTTACTTTAAATAAGACCATTGCTTGGTAAACTAAATGTACAAGAACAGAGAAAAATGATTCAGGATTTACCAGTTCTGACCCAGCAAATCCCCAGCTGGTACCCAAGAAAGGACTATGATGGGAGAAATTGCAAAGGCCCAAAAAGATCATAGATCACTGGTCAGGAGGTCCATGCATTACATTACAAAGATCAAACATTATGGATCAAACTGTTTCCTTTATAGGAAGCATTTCCTTATATAAGAATGAATATGGTGATCAAGAGAGCTATCACGCATTAAAATTATGAGAAAGGCAAGAGTCTTTATTCATCAAAGCATGATTCACCGACAAAATTACCCAATTGCGTATGACAGGTAGAAATCCGAAATCTACGAAATCCTAAAGAACATAGGACTGTAAATGTGTGATATCCGCAAAGAATCTATGGGATGGTAAGGTAAGGGATGCGTACACACGCTACATGTTTGTACCTTACTCCAGGCAACCTCTGCATCGAGACTGCTAGGCATTCCCTCTTCTGCCGACCTCCTGGTCACCTCTGCATCCGTTACTGCCAGCCACTCCGTCAACGCGCCCATCTCTTTCTTTAGCTTCCGGGACAGCTTCAAACATTTCTCCAGTTCCTGCTTCTTCTCCGTCACCTGCAAAGTAAAACAAACAATGTGTTTACATTAGAAATCCCTCTTTGCTGAGAATAAATACCCTGCGTCTCTTCCTCTTTATTACTCCCGGCACATTAGTCTGAAAGCGAACAAGTGGCTTTTGATCTGCCATGTATGATAAATATTGATCAGTCATGGAAAATGCAAGAACTGCTATTCTCTGATGAAGAATTTGAGTTAGATTCTATCTTAGAAATCGTACACGAATCCAAATTAAATTGATCCACCACAGGGGAGGGGGCAGAAGCTGAAAATGACTTGACCCATTGCACAAAGCACTGGAGACTGAGGAGTCTTCCTCTGTGGCTAATGAAGGCAGCCAGAGGCCTGCAATAGACTTTCATAATTATACTACTGTGGCAGGACAAATGGACACAGCGGGGAAAGGTAGAGACAGCCGAAGATTAAAGTGCGATTCCTCTCAAATTTAGGAGGGGGGGGGGAGAAACTTTGGGGAGATTAAGAGACCAAACTTCCAATTCTTTGCCTCCACAGGCGGTCCCAAGGAATACAGGAAGCCCGAAGGGCTTCCCATCAGGACAGGCAGCCAGGAGAGACAGAGGAGATGATGCAATCCAGAGGACTGAGCACAGACAGAGAGACAGAGCCCAACAGAACAGATGACACCGACCCAGAGGAGAACATCTGTCTGAAAGGATAAAGGCGCCGCTGGAGGGCAGCCTCGACCACCTGTGATTATTTTCCTATCACATTAATCCTGGGTTGCCACATGTCCACCAAGCGCTAGGAAACCAACTGGTCGATTGTGGCTGTGCCGCCCGTTAGCACATGTTTGTCCTGGGTATGAACTCCTCGCATGGAGAGACGGGGGACCTCGTGACTCACAACCAGAAAACTGCTAGATAGGAAGGCTCCTTAATGTAGTGAATTTGATGGATACTAAAAAAACAAACAAACCTGTAGTTCCTGTTTCTGACTAACAAGGACTTGTGGACAAAAATTAGTAACCAAAAGCCTGGCAAGCTTGCCACCCCCCCTCCCCCAAGTTTTGCTTTTCCGCTGTCATTTCCCCAGCGTTTAATTATTTTATGCTGTGCTGCCATAAAGGTTATCCAGGCTCGTGTTTATTATCTTGTCACTGTGTGAGAAAAAGGATAAACAGGAATAAAAAATACTTAAAGAAGACAGCAAAGGAAGCTGCAAGCAGAGTAATAAAACCCCATATGTATATATATATATATATATATATTTTTTTTTTTTTAATAAAAGAGGTTGACCTGATTTCAAAGCACTGTATATCACTTTACCCTAAGGTGAACACATGCCTTTTATGTGAGGAAAGCACTTTTGAATGTGGCTCCCGGTCTCTGTATAGGCTTAAATCACCATTGAGGGAGATGCATTTGCTTAGGTCGACAACAGCCCTCACTGAACAAACAGCTACCCCTCTTAAATGATTCGCCTGGGAGGGTGTGGGTGAAGCTTGAGTTTGCCCCATTTGTTTATGAGACGTGGAAAGAGGAAATATGGGAAAAATGAAAGTCTATTAAGTCACTGCCTCCGATGTACCCTCCATCCTCATGAGCTCTGGTGCTTAGAATATTGGAAAACGTGACACAGACTAAATAAAACTAGAGAAATCAGACAAACTGTATTTAGAAGGCCATCTGATTCATTTGAGCTGTTTATCTAGCCAAGAAAACATTTCTATGTGGCCCCTGTTCTGGTGCTTGGACCTGGAATGGTAGAGCTACAGGTCCTGAGGCCAACCCTGGCTTTTCTCTCTCTTCGGTAAGAACCCAACCCCAGGGGGTTGGGTTCTTACCGAAGGTGGGGGGAAAATACTCCTCCAGGGCTCAAAGTGTTGGGGGAGGTGACTATTTCTACTTTTTCCTGGGAAGGTTTCTCTTCACTTTTCATGGGAGGGATGTGAGTGCCAATAAAATATTCTGGACGCTCAAGTTCAGCGTCCAAAACAAAACTTTACTTTAGCAATTGTTCAAAAGGGATTAGTGACACTTTACCCACCATTTCTTGGCACAAACAGCTTGTTATTTCAGTTTTCCAACTTTAGCTTGTGTGCGTGGGCCAGGGAAATAACTCAACATGGCAGGGCATGGAAAAGACAAGGCTTCCCAGGCGGACAGAAGGATCCTAGCTGGGTAGAAAAATCCCCTTCCAAAAATGCAAGCAGACAAAAACACAAGATCTCCTCACAGTTCTCTCTCTCCAGGTGACACACAGGCTCTTTCGGAGGAAAGGTCCAAGCAGCAGGGAACCAAACTGTTCTTCTGGTTCTCCCCACTTCCTCTCAAATCATGAAAACAAATTCTGCATTTAAAAGTCCAAAACCTCTGGCATTCTCTTGCAGCGGGTCACCAGCGGCTACCAATCTCGGATGTGGGCTGTAGTGAGCAGAGTCTTCCTTATCCTGGCCACCCTGGAAAGGGACTTTCCCATAATTACTTTCCAGGCCAAGAACCAAGGGTCTCATAAAGAAAACTCCAAAAATCAGCAAAATCTACCCCCATCCCTCCCACCTACACACACACACACACTTCTGGAGACACCCAACCATCCAGGGAGTGTACTGGAAAGGATTTGTCTCCCACCTCCTATGGATTGCAGGCTGTGAGGCCTGGTCCCTTGGGTAGGCCTAAACCTCAAATAAGAAAAATTATCCTGCTTCCTCTCAACTCTAAACCAAAACTGCACCTTGTAATGCTACAACTGTTTTTATACCTGCAGGGCGTTAACCATTCCGGAAAACTCTGTGGAGATGCTGTTCAGAAACAGTGCACCCCCTCCCTTTGCTGCCTAACTCTAACTCCTGTCTATGGGGTAGCTAAGTCCAGTCCTCAAGAGCCACAAACAGGCCTGGTTTTCAGGATATAAAAAATGAATATGCATGAGATAAATTTGCAAGCACTGCCTCCATTATATGTAAATCTATCTCGCACAAACTCATTATGGATATCCTGAAAACCAGGCTTGTTTGTGGCTCTTGAGGACTGAAGTTGGCCAACCCTATGACCTATCTCAAAAGGGTTGAGGAACTAGAGCTATATATTGTGGATCCCAGAAGGTTCCCACACTTATATAAACAGGATGTGCTGACTTTAATCATTAGTGAGTCTCTTACTCTGCCTGGTAGATGATCCTCCTCCAAAATACATTTGCTTGTGAGTAGTACTTGAAATGTAAGAGAAGAAAGCTGTGCTGTAAACAGGGCCGGTGCAAAGGTGTGTAGCGCCCAAGACAGACCAATGTGACCCCCACACCCCCCACCAAACCCACACTGCGTTGAATATGCACTTTGCCAAGTTAAGAGTGTCTCTCTCTTTCACTCTCATTCTAGCTGCCTCTGCCAACCCTGACTGTAGACAGAGTTCTACTTGACAACATGCCAGATACCTCCTGTTTCTTTTATGATGGATGAGAGAGCACAGGGTTCTAGCAGCCATATCAGGACCGAAGAAATCTGGACAACCAGTTTATAGATTATGACATCTTTCAACACAAGAACAGTCAAAGGATGTTCTTGCATAAGAGCTTCTGAGACGATCTGAAGAAAGGAAAGCGATGGTCTCAAAAGCTCTGTGCTACATAGAAATTCTTTTGATTGTTCTTAAGTTGAATCAATGAATGAAAGCTAAACAGGGGCAGAACTAAGATTTTGGCAGCCTTAGGCAGGAACAGAGATCAAAGAGCAAGGTACACACAATTTTAACGCAAGAGGGAGCAGGCTCCTCTTCAACTGGGGTATGTGGTACCTTCAAAACTGGCACCTTGACCTAAATCCACACCTGAAACAAACACAAGTCCATAGTTCAAATAAAAAAACATTTGTGGTGACATAAAAAGTTCAACACACTATTTAGACTGAAAAATTATTCATCCAAAGTGTTAACTTTCTGAACTGGGGTTTTTAGAGGGCTCCAGTTCAATCGGTTATTTCTCCCTCATAGTAAATAAATACAAACTGGGATTTACATTCCACTGATGAAATACCACTGAGCGTGAATCATGGCTGTGTGTGGGGTGCAATTCAAGAGCTTGGATCAGTCGTCTCCAGTGGTCATTTTAAAGAAAATAGTGGGGCTTATACATGTCTGGAATTTATCAGCATCCTAGTATTCAAGCAAATATTTGATTCTGATGTCACAAGTTAGGCACCACTGGCATTTCCCAATAAAAATCACTTTCATCTTTATTCCCACCCCTGCTGGGGGAATGAGTTGTTTCCAATTCGATACCACTACCCACAAAGAGACACCATTTGAATCTACAGGCCTGACTATCTGGCCTGTAGTTTTAAAGTCCGCTCTGTTATCACTTTTAAGAAGAAGGAAAACTCCTGGCTGTTCTCCAAAAATCAATTGATCAGATCCTTCAGCCGACCTGTCAGAACCCCTCTGAGCTTGCTTGATATCCTGAGATGTATCCCAGCTGGCTCTATCCACCTGCAGTTTTTACTTGTTCGGCACAAAGTCTTTCTTCTGTAACATCTACGCCACTACCGTACTTATTTATATTTATTTAAACAAATTTGTAGCCTGCCAGTCTAAAAATTCCAGCAGCTAACCACATTCATAATATCATAAACTGCCAAAGACTGCAATCCCTTGTTCAGTTTATTATTGATGCTTTTTTTGCTTGTCACCCTCCGCACGCTCTTCCCGTCCTCCTCTCAGTCTTGCATCTCACCTCCCGCATCTCTCCCCCTTTCAATGACTTGCATGAAAAACGTCATGTCACCCCAGTCACCTGCCTTAGCTATCCTTTCTTCTGCTGTTGCCTTCGCTGTCCTACTTTCACTGCTTGTCTCAGCTTCTTCTCCTTGATCTTCTTTTTAAGCTCTTTTTTGTATTTCCTGAATGCTAATGCCCTTACTTTTTCGGAAAATTATATCGGTTCCTTTTCCATCTTACCCTGATTTACTTCCCTGACTAGAAGCTTTGTTGCTCTTTCTATAGCACCTTCATCTACATCCTCTCACCCTGCTAGCGCCTCCCTAGGGAACTTTCCCATTTTCCCATGCTTGCTATTTTTGTGTGGTTCCTCTCTGTATTGGCCATTATGTCACCCCCATGCTGTCTGTTGATCACTGGGGCTCAGGTGGCCGCCTGCCTACAAACTATTTCTTCTTTTCAAAGTGCTAAGACCATTATCACCCCTTCCTTCATGAATTCCTTTACCAACTTTTTAAGGCGAGACCCTTGAAACGGATTTCAGGATCTTTCCACCTTTAACCCGCTCTTTCCACGGGATGTGCCAATTCACATCCAGCAGTTTAAAATCTCCCAACAGCAGCCCCTCCCCCATGACCACTTTTTTGATTTCTTCAGCCAGATTTTGGTCCAGTTCTTCCACACCTGTGCAGGAGATTTGTAGTCCGTACTGGTGCAAGGTGGAAGCACCGACTTCCCTTTCCAAGATGGTCCACAGTGCCTCCTCCTTTCTTACTGGACAGTAAACAGTTTTAATGAGGGAAGGTTCTAGAGTCCCTTATGCTATATAAAGCTGCTCACCCCCATTAAGAACAGATGTTTTCAGCTAGTATGAACTGTGACTTGAATTTTGAAGAATGCTATCTCATTGAATTTTAAGCCCTCAAATATGTTAAATGCCAGAGAATAATTCTTTTGCCAAGATGAGCTAAAGAAATAGACTTATACTCAGGTATGTCATCATTCTTTATTAATGATTATGGCACAGAAAAGCTAATCTTTTATTAGAAGGATATTTTGTGGATGGTAATCACAAAACAAACTTAGAATTTACTACACGTCTTTACATTTTACATATTCTACCAGACTGCATACTGTTTAGGGCAGTGCATAATATTTTATGCTGAGAGAAGCTAGTTTATATTTGCATTCACTAATGTTGATTTGTGTCTCTTTGGTCATATTAGTGTTGCATGCTCTTCAAATCATAAAATGGGTTACAGTGCCATCTTAAGGCTTTAGATGAACGCAAACTGGTTTTAAGGCTTGCCTCATGCAGCACAGCACTCCTAAATAGTGTTTGATATTGTTTAAAGGTTTCCTATCTCCCAAGTGATGTGATTATGGGTTAATTGTGCCCCTGCCTTATCATTCCCATTTCCACTGGCTTCTGAAGGCGTGAGCAGGTCAAGTGTGGACAGCTTGATTGCTTAAGGAACTTTGGAACCTCTCTCTTGTCAAAATTGTTTACTGTAAGAATAAATAAATATGAACCACTATACACATTTATCAAAATTAAAGTGCTAAGTCTTCTAGAGACGAGTATTTAATTTCGACTGTGTTGTCACTGGGGGACATTAATGGATTTCTATAGCCACTGCAGCAGCCATCCATTTCTATAACATGCGAAGATATTGCATCCATCTGATTGCTTTTAAATCAAAATTAATTTAAACATGCATTTTAAAAATCAGATAGCCTGGCTAATGATTCACTGGTAAAATTCTAAGTTACCAAGATAGCAATCTGGGCTCATGCACCAGGCCAAATTTTATCTTTCGAGTGGCTGAGGGATAAGAGTAGGCAGCAGAGTATTCAACATTGAAAAACTATTTGTGTGGTGGGAATGAGGCCCAGGAGTAGCACACTGGGTGCAACCACTCAGGATATCTGAGTTCCCCCGAGTCCTGTATTCAGTTCTTCCTCATTGGGACAGCAGGGGAAAAAGAGCACAATGGGGAGAGAGCAACTCTTAGCCACTACACAAGAGTGGCACAGGCAGACTGGATTCAGGGCTCTGGAGGAAGCTGCAGTCTGTGGGCTGCAGATGGGGATGGTTGCTGTGATAGCAGGATTCCAGATAGAGGGATAGACATGCATATTTTTCAAGAAGAAAATACTCAGTGACTAAGGACAAAGACCAATAAGCCATTGGTCTTTGTCCTTAGTCAGCCTCAATCCAAACCTCCACCCATCATAAATGGCTGTGAGTGGGAATGGAGCAGGCGATCCAATTCTATATTACGTTTTTAAAGTAGCAACTGCAGTTCCACCATACTTTACATGAAACAGCCCCTTTATAAGTTGTAGATTTAAAAATGCCACACACTTTTAGGATTCATGCTGACGCGTTATCGCAGTCACCATAACGCATGGGTATCAGGGCTGTTTCCACAATTTGAAAAGAAAAGAACAGAAATATCGCATCATTAGAATTATGGGAAATCTCATGACCAATATACAATACTATTTCGGTAAGGATTGGTTGATTTCACTTCCTTTTAGCTCCTGTTCTTATCACGTTAAGCGGAATCACATTCAACATTCTATCCACACATTTGAACAGAAGACTGCGTCCACAGTGTCTAGGGTTTGAAAGAACACACTGAGAAAGCAGAACCTGCTGGACACAGAGGGGCGGATTTTCAGCGCCCTGCTCGCCTAAATCCGCCCAAAACCGGGCGGATTTAGGCGAGCAGGGCCCTGCGCGCCGGTAAGCCTATTTTACATAGGCCTACCGGCGCGCGCAGACCCCGGGACTCGCGTACGTCCCGGGGTTTTCGGAGGGGGGCGTGTCGGGGGCGTGTCGGGGGGGCGGGCCCGGTCGACGCGGCGTTTCGGGGGCGTGTCGGCCGCGTTTTGGGGGCGGGTACGGGGCGTGGCTACGGCCCGGGGGCGTGGCCGCGCCCTCCGTACCCGCCCCCAGGTCGCGGCCCGGCGCGCAGCAGGCCCGCTGGCGCGCGGGGCTTTACGTCTCCCTCCGGGAGGCGTAAATCCCCCGACAACGGTAAGGGGGGGGTGTAGACAGGGCCGGGTGGGTGGGTTAGGTAGGGGAAGGGAGGGTAAGGTGAGGGGAGGGCAAAGGAAAGTTCCCTCCGAGGCCGCTCCGATTTCGGAGCGGCCTTGGAGGGAACGGGGGGAGGCAGCGCGGCTCGGCGCGCGCAGGCTATACAAAATCGATAGCCTTGCGCGCGCCGATCCAGGATTTTAGTGGATACGCGCGGCTCCGCGCGTATCTACTAAAATCCAGCGTACTTTTGCTTGAGTCTGATGCGCAAGCAAAAGTAGGCTGTTCGCGCGCCTCTTAAAATCTACCCCAGAGTGTCTTCCATAAGCAAAACAAATGCATTCAATGACCTTCTTTCAAAATGATCCCATCAAAGCCTTTGATTGAAGTTTGACAATGTGGTTAAATGTTACCTTCTTGTGCACAGTCTTCTGTCATTCTACCATTGCTTTACCTTTACCAGTCAAAGAAAACTCCTGCCCAGTGAAGAACCACACAGGTCTGTCTAATCACATCAGAAAAACTAAAAGCCAAAGGTGAAACAGATGAAAAGAAGATTCGCTGCGAAGGTCCTGATTCTCTGGTGCAGAAGACCGAGCACTGCGGACCCTCCACTGGCAAGCTTGCAGCAAAATCTTAACGAAACCCGAACACTGGTTAAGAGAGAGCACAGTGGCACATTCTGCCATTGGCAGACAAGTAAGGGGTCTGATTTACTAATGCACACTAAAGGGCTGATTTGGCTTTCATTAAGCTTCATGGAACAGTTTACTAAAAATTTGGGATAATGTGCATTAGGGTCCATTAGTGCATTATGGACTTTGATAGTAAAAAAAAAAAAGCTGAGCTCATAAACCTTGGTTCCTAAGTTAGGTGCCTACCTTCAGCTGAACTTAAGTGGCTAAGTTTTCAATTGAAAATTCAGATACATTTAGGCCTGCTTTTCATGTAGATTTAAGTTAGGCTCCTAGTTCTGAAAATCCATGCTAAACTCCTAACTTTATTTCCATATCCTAACTCCAACCCTGTAGCCACCCAACTTTCTAGGGACCTAAAACCTAAATTTAGGGACTCAGAGCTAGTAAATATTAAAAAGGAATAATTTAGACTCCTAAATCCAAATGTTAGGAGCATAAACCCTTTGTAAATTGTCTCCTTAGTAAATAGCCCTCTTAGATGTGGCAAATGTGGTTCCAGCTGTGCTTCTCACTGAGATCTCTTTCGATGCAGATCGATATCTGTTTACGCAGGTTTCATCAGTGCTGTCTTCCCAGATGCTTAAAGGATGCTTGCAGTGAAATCACATTATGGGTTATTTTTTTTTCAAGGCAGCAAAATCAGCAATTTGCGGAGTTAAGCAATTTGATTAATGTATGTGCCTGATTGAATTTAGAAACTGTGCCCTCAGCAAAACGTAAATGCAGAAACGGCGAGCACGCTTGCTTGTTTGAGTCACTTTGGAAAGCGGAGCCCTCTCTGTAGACAAAAAAAAAAAAAAAAACACTTCTGAGTTCAGCCTGCCGCCGTTATCCTGAGCTCGGTTTTCACGGGGAACCGCGGCATCCATGACGTTCATTGACGAGCCCGGCGAAGCGCACACGCAGCATGACCCGTGGGCAGAGAGAGAGAGAAGGCTGGAGTGGGGGCAGAGCTGAGATGCTCCCTCTTGTTTCTGGGTTTGCAATAGTGACGCCTCATTTTGTGATGATGTTGCATGAGATCCACATTGAGTCCTGTTACCTGGAGGTGAACCAACAGTCACTGAGAAAGAAGAACAACCTCGCCCTCATGTCTCTTCCCCCTCGGAGTGGCGACACGCGGCCACAGGCTTTCCACACCAGAGGTGGCTGCATCAAGTGCAAGCCCAACAGGCTTAAGTTCAGACTGCAAGCTCGTGTCACTCTGACTAAGCAGCCCAACAAGGGGTCCGTCACTGTCACAAAGGGATAAACGTGAGGGGGCAATTCTGAATAACTCGCGTGGCGGGAAAGTGTGCGGGGACCCGGAGACCTCGTAGAAAATTTAATAGGGAAACAATTGGGTAGAGTCCTTGGTAAACGGCCTGGAAGGTACTTCGACGCTTTGCACTTGCTTTGGGTGGCAGAACAGGGACAAAACTCCTACGGGCGATATTTACTTCCCCTGCGAAAGGTTATGCACACTTTGTGCTGCTCAGAGGGGAATGATTCCCTCCCTTCCTCCCGCCAGCAGGAGAAAAGCATTTCTTTCCTTGTTAATTTTTTCCCCCCGGCAGCTCTTCCTTTCTCGGATGGAACAGTGAGATTCTGGTGCCATGCGCCCCCATTCACAATCAGACGGGGATTTCCCCCCTGTTTTAATACACCCGCCCACTGTTTCTAGTCTGGTTACTGTCGCAATGGTCCCAAGGTCAGGGGCCAAGCGTTGGGACTCCTTCTGGAATCCCCGAATCATGGACTCTAAATCTGACCAGCAGGTGTCGCCTTTAACAACGGCAACAACTTCATCCTCTCAAGGGGCTGTGAACCCTTCCTTCTGCACCATCCCCAGCCCTGGGCTGAGGAAGGCCTGAACTGGCAATCGAACCATACATACGCCACATGGCGGCACCCAGCACTGCCACTGAGCCAGCCTATGAACACTTCTTACATGCCATCTGCCTCCTCGGTCACCCTCAGTCTAACATCTCAATTCCCGAGGACATCAGGATTATGCAAAGGAGATGGATCATGCATGGGACAGGTGCTCTCTCTTCCTAATGGCAGGGGTGCAGGGTGGGGATAATCGCACCCAGCAGCAGCAGCAGTTCATACCCGAGCATAATGCTGGGGCTGCCTATAGAGCAGCACAGGAAGAATTAGTGTTCCAGTTGAGAAGCATAGGTTGAGATTTAAATACTGGGCTTATTGCATAGATCAGTGGTTCTCAACCAGTGTGTAGCCAAGAACACGCAGGTATGTCGCCACACTTCCCGGTCCCCCCCGCTGATCCAGCTGCTCCCCGGTCCTCCTCCGCCCAGACTTAAAATGCTGTCAGCCCGGGCGGAACACGGCAGGATAGCTGGAGTCAGCGGCATCGGCATGGTCTCTTCTTCCCGCCTCCCCCGCCTCCCCTGCCCCCCGCGGCCCGGAAGAGGAAGTGGTGAGTATCGGGTGCGTGCGTTGGAAGAAGAGACCACGCTAGTGTGCTCAGTGTCGGCCGAAGAACAGAAGAGAGACGCGGCCGGAGGAATGAGCAGCGTGGCTCGCAGAAAAATGAAGAAGAACGTCAACCCCCGCAACCGATGGGACTCCTTTCTCCACGAGGGCTGAAAATGAAGGAGGTTAGGGTTGGGAGGAGGCTGCTGCTGCCGCTAGTTCCAGGGAGGGAGGGAGGGAGAGAGAATGAATGAGCAAGCAAGCGTGTGTGTTTGAGATCCTGTGTGTGTAGGTGTGTGAATGAGATAGCATGTGTGTGTGTGATTGAGAGTCTGTATATGTGAAAGAGAGTATGTGTGTGATTGAGAGCCTGCCTGTGAGAGAGAGAGCATGAATGTAAGTTTATGACTAGGAACCTGTATGTGTAAGTTTGTGATTGAAAACCTGTTTGTGTGAAAGAGTATGCGTGTGTGATTGAGATCCTTTGTGTGTGAGAGAGATCATGTGTATGTATGATTAAGAGCCTGTGTGTATAAGTAAGAGACAGAGAACATGTGTGTCTGTGTGAGATTGAGAGCTGGTTTAGGTGAGAGAGCATGTCAGTATGTGATTGAGAGCCTGTGTGTAAATGAGAAAAAGAGAGAACATGTGTGTCTGTGTGTGACTGAGAGCTGGTTTAGGTGAGAGAGCATGTCAGTATGTGATTGAGAGCCTGTGTGTAAATGAGAGAAAGAGAGAGCATGTGTGTCTGTGTGTGACTGAGAGCTGGTTTAGGTGAGGGAGCATCTGAGTATGTGATTGAGAGCCTGTGTGTAAATGAGAGAAAGAGAGAGAGCATGTTGGTAAGCATGTGAATGAGAGTTTGTGTGTGAGAGAAAAAGACAGCATGTATGTGTGTGATTGAAAACCTGAGTGTGTAAGTGTGAAAAGATAGACAGCATGTGTGTAAATGTGTAATTAAGAGCCTATATAAGTGAGAGAAAAAGCATGTGTATATGTGAGTGACTGAGAGCATATGTGTATAGGTGTGTAATTGAGAGCCAGTGTGAGAGAGAGTGCTGGTGTGTGACTGAGAGAGAGGACAAAGTTCCAAGCAATCCACCCCGCCTCCTGCTAATTCAAAACAATCTCAGGACACCTAGATATCAAATGTTCCCAGATATGCAGAGCAAAAAATTTTTTGTATCCTTATTTTTCATTACTGGGTCTTTGTGTCTGCTATTTTAAAATATTTTATTGGTATCTAGAAATTTTTTATATGAGTTTTTAATTATTGGATATTCCACTCAGCTGTTTTGAAATAATCTGTTCTTTTTGTTAGCATGGTTTTACTGCTACTGATTTTATATTTCTTGATTTGTTTTATAAGGATGGGAGATTTTTCTCTTTTTTCTTTATTACACTCAATACAGAGACTCTGGCTTGTTGCAGTTTCCAGTTTAGTTTTTGTCTGCATGCTTCTAGTTATGCATTTTGGTCTCTTTATTGTTTGTTAGGTGAGTGTAAGCACATGTGATTTAGGTGAGGTTTTCTGTTGGCGTGTAGTTTCTGTGTAGGGCTCTATAGCAGCCTGACTTGGTCCGTTTCCCTAATAGGAGATGTATTGGTGTCTTAAGGCCTGGTGTAATATTTTCAGTTGCCTTTTCTTAGGTAAGGTGGTTACTGTTTAAGTGCTGGAAATTGGTGCTGTTTTGGTGTGGGATGTTTACTATGTAGGAAATTTCTGTTCAGACAGAATACATATCTTTTTCTTGTGTCATTTTAAACAATAAAAATAATTACCGGACCTTTACTTTTTATTTCCACCGTGAATTGTAATGAGCAGTATGTCACACATGTGAGCGTGGTCTGTCAGGTGTGTCACGATGGGAAAAAGGTTGAGAACCACTGGCATAGATTGACATTGCTCTCTTTGGTTGAATGCAAGCATCAAGAGCACTAGTAGTAAATCTGAAAGAATGTGACTGTAGCCAATGTGCTTGTCTTGAAAGTGAGGTTCATTCTTGGCAGTATGCACAAAAGAAACCTATCTGAATTATCAAGGACTCTCACCAAGTAAAAATGTTGCTAATAGTATTTCTACCCTTACCATAAAACTTGAGGGTAACCTGCATGGAGCAGCAGTTACCATCTTTAACAGAAATCATGGGGTAACCTGCATGGAGCAGCAGTTACCATCTTTAACAGAAATCATGGGGTAGCCTGCATGGAGCAGCAGTTACTACCCTCAACAGAAATCATGGGGTAACCTGCATGGAGCAGCCGTTACTACCCTTAACGGAAATCATGGAGTAACCTGCATGGAGCAGCAGTTACTACCCTTAACAGAAATCATGGGGTAACCTGCATGGAGCAGCAGTTACTACCCTTAACAGAAATAATGGGGTAACCTGCATGGAGCAGCAGTTACTACCCTTAACAGAAATCATGGGGAAACCTGCATGGAGCAGCAGTTACTACCCTTAACAGAAATCATGGGGTAACCTGCATGGAGCAGCAGTTACTACCCTCAACAGAAATCATGGGGAAACCTGCATGGAGCAGCAGTTACTACCCTTAATAGAAATCATGGGGTAACCTGCATGGAGCAGCAGTTACTACCCTTAACAGAAATCATGGGGTAACCTGCATGGAGCAGCAGTTACTACCCTTAACAGACATCATGGGGTAACCTGCATGGAGCAGCAGTTACTACCCTTAACAGAAATCATGGGGTAACCTGCATGGAGCAGCAGTTACTACCCTTAACAGAAATCATGGGGTAACCTGCATGGAGCAGCAGTTACTACCCTTAACAGAAATCATGGGGTAACCTGCATGGAGCAGCAGTTACTACCCTTAACAGACATCATGGGGTAACCTGCATGGAGCAGCAGTTACTACCTTTAACAGAAATCATGGGGAAACCTGCATGGAGCAGCAGTTACTACCCTTAACAGAAATCATGGGGTAACCTGCATGGAGCAGCAGTTACTACCCTTAACAGAAATCATGGGGTAACCTGCATGGAGCAGCAGTTACTACCCTTAACAGAAATCATGGGGTAACCTGCATGGAGCAGCAGTTACTACCCTTAACAGACATCATGGGGTAATCTGCATGGAGCAGCAGCTACCACCTTTAACAGAAATCATGGGGTAACCTGCATGGAGCAGCAGTTGCTACCATTAAGAAACTTGCTGGGCAGAATGGATGGACCATTTGGTCTTTTTCTGCCCTCATTACTGTGTTACTATGTTACATGTACTTTTGGGAGAAAGATCTGCAAACAAATCTGACAAAATCTACTTGTGAGAAAACCAGAGATACCTTTAACATGTCAGCAAATTACCTTACAAATGATAAACGATACAACAATAAATCGTCAATCGCTATGGGCCAAGAATTCACTCCCTGAGCAAGCCATCTGCAAGGCTTCGTGCTTCTCACTGGGATTGGGCATTGGTTGTTAAAGGAACAGGACAAAAGTAGCTGCAAAGGTTAAAAGTAAAATATGGAAGAGTCACTTTCTGCTGATTGCAAAGGAAGCAAGACGTACCTGGGCTCCCAGCTCATTGTACAGCAGCTTCAGTGCCGTAAGCCTTTCGTCCAGTTCTTTCGGGTTTTCTGTCTGGCGCTTCTGCACAATCTGCCGCCCTGTCTTTATCACCGCTTCCACTTCCGGCTTCACTTCACTCAGGCTTTTGTATAATTTCTGACAGAGAGAAAGGAAAACACCCATCATAATTAGAAGGCGTAAAGCCACAGAATGTGCTGTTGTAATATTGTTCATTGCTTAAAGAGATTTTTAGCAGTATAGCAATTCAGGAATGATTTTAAATTAAATAACCAGCAAGATTCGGAACTGTTTTGTGCACTTTCCAAACCATTTGGTAAATGTACAAACAAAAATGATTCATTAGGAGGTCGCTACAGAAAATATTATTGCACGACCTTGATTAACACTGTTAGCCAACCTGTACCTCCTAAGAATGAAATTTCAGCTTCCATACAAGCAATTGATCCCAAAGCACACAAACCCCGCCACATCCAGTATCAGACAAGATTTGATGGAACCTAAAGACCATAAAAAGCAATATCACATTTAAAAGGACAGCGCGACAATTAGTTCTGTAAATACAAGTTTATTTTTTTAACTCTGTTCTAACCAGAAAGACGTCACGGGCACTTTTATTTCAATATTTTACATTTAGTATCCAGTTCTGTGCTAAAGGTCAACTTTAACAGTAAGTTCTGTGCAATTTCCTATGGACAAATGGGATACATTTCTCATTCATTTCTGTCAGGCTCCCTGGGGAGGGCGCTCTATATGAACTGAAAAATCAAGAAAGGATGAAACCATGACAGAATGGGAAGTAAATTAAATTAAATCCTCAAATATCTGAACAAAAAGTCTGAACTACAGAAAGCCTATAAATACATTTGCGGGCAAGAGTACATCCGGATCTACATTTTTTTCCCCAGAATGAATTTCCCGAAAGTTATGTAATTTGGTATGAATGCCAATTATGGACCCATCCTTAGATTTAAGATTGACCCCCATCAAGTCAGAACAGCAAAAGGTACCAAGTTCTTGAAGACAGGAAGTGTGTAGGGCTGGTGGGGAAAGGGGACAAGAGAGGAAACAGAGACTCTGCAACAGATTTTTCTCGGTGACAACAGGATGTTAGTCCTCGCACATGGATGACATCATCAGATGGAGTCCTGACATGGAAAACTTACATCAAAGTTTCTATAACTTTGATATGGCATATTGAGCATGCCAAGCATGCCCTATACCACATGTTCACGTGAGGTCCCTCTCCAGTCTTATAACATAGAATCTTCTAGATAAAGGAGCCCTGACCGACGTGCCGCAAATGCGCGGTAGAGAGCAGCTCTATCACGCATGCGCGGGCGAGCACGTCGGTCAGAGCGGAGCGTGCCTGAAAAATAAATGGCGCTGGGAGGAGCAGAAGCGGCGGCGAGGAGCAGTAGTGGTGAGGAGCAGTAGCGGCGGCGGCAGCGTGCGCAAGGGAGGGACCCCCCCCACCGGAGATCTTCCATCTGCGCCATCCGAGGGAAGGGGTTGTGGATGAGCTGAAAGGGGAGGGGATTGAGAGAGGGGGAGTGACTGAGGGGAGGGGGGAGGGAGGAGAGTGTGTGGAGGGGGGAGTGACTGAGGGGAGAGGGGAGGGAGGAGAGAGAGAGGGGAGGGGGGAAGGTGAGAGGGAGGAAGACTAGAGGAGGGAGGTGAGAGGGAGTGGGAGGGAGAATGAGGGGGGAATGAGTGTGAAGGAAATGGACTGAAATTTTTTTTTCAATGTAGCCCGTTGTTACGGGCTTAACGACTAGTAATATATAAATGAAAAAATAAGAGAAACTCAACTCCATGGGGTGACAGGCAGCTTTTGTGAGGACTACCATCCTGCTGTCCACGGAGAACACTTATTATAGGTGAGCACTCTGCTTTCTCTGCGGACAAGCAGGATGGAAGTCCTCACACATGGGTGAATCCCTAGCTATAGGCTGCTCCCCAAAACAAAAGAGGACCAACAGACACCCAACCAGGTGCCAATGGGCACTACAACCACAGTGCTGTTAGTAACAGAGGGGGGGACGGGGGGGGACAGCCTGAACCCAAACAACAGGCCCTAGACAGGAAGAGTTGGGTTCTATACCTCAAAAGGTTCCGAAGGACAGACTGGCCAAACCTACATTCACATCAGCCATCCCTATCCAAACAATAGTGATATCTGAATGTGTAGAGAAAACTCCACATTGCAGCTTTGCAGCTCTCCTCAATGGAAATTGCTCGCAAGTGGGCCACCGATGCTGCCATGGCTTTGATAGAATGAGCCTTGACATGACCCGCAAGATGCAGTCCCGCCTGGGCATAACAGAAGGAGATGCAATCTGCTAGCCAATTGGATAGTGTCTGGTAACAGCAGCGCCTTACCTAATCCTATCAAAAGAAATAAAAAGTTGGGTGGACTGTCTATGGGCTTCTGTCTGCTCCAGATAGAAGGCTAAGGCTTGTTTGCAGTACAAACTGTGCACTGCTCGTTCTCCTTGGGGCAAATGGGGTCTGGGAAAGAACGTTGGCAGGATGATGGACTGGTTAAGATGGAAGGCCTTCCCCACCCTAGTCAGGAACTTAGGGTGTGTACGCAAGACCACCCTGTCATGATAAAACTTCGTGTAAGATGGGTAAGTCCCTGAGCCCTGGAGTTTGCTGACCCTGTGCGCTGAAATGACCACCACCAAAAATATGACCTTCCATGTCAGGTACTTCAGGTCACAGGAGCGCAGCAGCTCAAAAGGAGCTTTCATCAGCTGAGTGAATACCATGTTGAGGTCCCAAGACCCAGCGGTAGGCCTTGGGGAGGCTTCAATTGAAGCAGGCCCTGCATGAATTGTACAACTAAAAGCTGTACAGAGATGGGCATACCATCTATACCATGGTGGTATTCGCCAATTGCACTGAGATGAACTCTAACGGAGTTGGTTTTAAGCCAGTTTCTGATAGGTGTAGAAGGTAATCAAGCAGTTTTTGTGTGGGGCAGGAGAACGAATCTAGGGTCTTCTGCTCACACCACATGGAAAACCTCCTCTACTTCAGTCCATAGGACTTTCTAGTGGAAGGCTTTCTAGAAGCCAACAGGACCCGAGACACATCCCCTGAGAGATCGAGTGGTTGCAGAATTTAGCTCTCAACATCCAGGCTATGAACAACAGAGCCTTGAGGTTGGGATGCCACAACCTGCCTCGATCCTGCATTATGAAATCTGGGGAAGTTCTCAGACTGATTGGCCTTGGGATGGACAACTCCCGAAGGAGTGGAAATTAGACCTGTCTAAGCCAATAAGGGGCTATGAGGATCATATTCCCCTTGTCCTCATGAAGCCTCAAGAGAGTCTTCGCCACCAAGGGAATCGGAGGCTATGTGTACATAAGACCCTTCCCACAATGGCATCTGAGGCTGGTTTTCCATCTAATTGTTACGACTGTCGCTGCCTTACGTCTCCACTCCGCCCTCCTTACCTATCTGGCGACTCCTCCTGCGGTTGACAGACATTTGGCTGCCGCGGCGTCTGCCTGCCGTCCTCTCCGGCGTCCCCGGATCGGCTTGGGCACTGCCTCCTGCCATGCTGTTCAGCTGCCTTAGGGTGCGTGCGCCACGCGGCCCTGATTCAAGTACCTTCAGTGGCGCGAACCTCAGGGGCGTCCCCCTGTGATGACATCATGCATCCAGGATACAAAAGGCCTACGCGATTGCTAACTAATGTGGTATATCAACCACATGGGATTCGCTCTCCGTACCTTGCAACTCTGCCTCCTTCGGACCTACTCTATTTGGGGTACCCGCTCCTCGGAGGCCTCTCTCTCATTCTTATCTTTCAGGTCGCAGTCTGGAACCGGTACTCGCTCCTTGAGGCCCCATGTTCCTGGACTCACTACTTGGACTCCATTTCTGCCAGGAAGACACCGCTGCCTATAACATCTGTGAGTTACCATCTCTACCTCTCAGAGCTATTCCCTGGAACCAGGTACTCGCTCCTCGAGGGCCTGCCTTTACTCCAGTTCCTGTGCTCCACACTGAGAGACCACTGCGTGAGTACATTACCAACGAGGCTCTATTCCTAAACTCTGCATATCCTGCTACTACTGACAATATCAGTTCTCTCTATTACAGCACAGCCATTGTGGGATCGCTGTTCCAGAGCCTGAGGGACTACAAGCCCAACCGGGCTACTTTCCAGCTCACTACTGCCACCTCTGGTGGTTCACCAATCCTGTATAATAAAAGAACTAGAGTGTGTGTGTCTCCTACGCTGAGCCTGACCTGTGGCCCCTCACGGAACTTCCCCCCATGGGCGTGGTCATCTGCCACAGGTCCAGGGATCCACCCAAAACCCTTACAAATAATAACACTAACCTGTATAGGGAGCAGAACCAAGGCACCTTCCTGTTGCAAGGGGCACAAATAGATCTATGTACGGGCTCCCCCAGAGGCAGAATATCCGATTCACCATCTCCTGGTCCAGGGACCACTCATGGGGTCTGAAGGCGTGACTCAGTCTGTCCACTATCATGTTCTCTGTCTTGGCCAGGTACATGGCCCAGCACCATCCCGTGGGATAGGGCCCATGACCAGATCTGGACCAATTCATGACACAGGAGGTACGATCCTGTACCTCCTTGCTTGTTGATATACCACATAGCTACCTGGTTGTTAGTTTGGATCAGAACAACTGTGTTGGACAGCCGATCTCTGAAAACCTATAGTGCATAATGGATCGCCCGAAGCTCCAGGAAGTTGATTTGACAACCGCTTTCCTGAGCAGACAAGAGACCCAGGATGCTGAGCCCATCTAAATGAGCTCCCCAGCCCAGGGTGGATACATCTATGGTTAGGACAATTAGGGTAGGAAGACTTCGAAAAGAGATCCCCTCTTCCAGATTTGAAAGTAGCCGCCACCAGGACAACAAGTCCCATTGAGGCTGGATGATCAGATGCAGTCCTGGAGATTCTGTATGGCCTGCCACTACTGTGAACTCAGGTTCTATTGGGCTATGCACATGTGTAATTGTACCAAGGGAGTGACATGGACGGTTATGGCCACATGGCCCAACAGCCTCAATATGTGCCAGGCTGACACCTGTTGGCTCTGCTGAATCTCTGCTGCAATGGTCATCAAAATGATGGCCCTCTGACTAGGCAGGATGGCCTTGGCCTAGGCCGTGTCTAGCAGGGCTCCTATGAAGTCCAATTGAGGTGATGGGACGAGATGGGACTTCGGGTAGTTGATGACAAACCCTAGAGACTCCAACACCTGGATGGACAAGCGCATGGACCTGATGGCCTCTGCCTGAGATGTGCTCTTGATCAGCCAATCATCCAGATAGGGGGAAAACATGCACCCCCAGCCCTGTGGAGGTGCGCCACCACCACGGCCAGGCATTTTGTAAAGACTCATGCGGTTGATGTTAGCCTGAACTGCAACACCCAGTACTAGAAATGTTGTTTTCCCACCACAAATCGAAGATAGTTCCTGTGACTGGGGAAGATCTCAATGTGAGTATTTGTGTCCTTTAGATCGAGGGAGCATAGCCAGCCCCCTTTCTGTAAAAAGGGGATCAAGGTGCCCAGGAAAACCATCTTGATCTTTTTTTTTTTTTTTTTAGAAGTGTGTTCAAGGCCCTTAGGTCTAGGATGGGATGGAGTCCTCCTGTTCTCTTTGGAATCAGAAAGTACCTGGAGAAGAATCCCCAGCTTCTTTGCCCTGATGGAACAGGCTTGACCACTCTGGCCGTAAAGAGGGAGGAGAGCTCTGCTAATAGTACCTCCTGATGCACTATTGGCCCCCAAAATGGGATTGGAGGGCAATTTGGCAGGACACCCAATAGATTAAATTGGTTCCCTAGATGGACGATGGAGAGAACTCATTGGTCTGAGGTTACACTGGGCCACTGGTTCATGAAGGACCATAACCTGCCCCTGACTGGGGGTCCAACGTCCTTGGTATGGGTGACTGGTCTATACTCCCTATAACCCTGTCAAAACCCTGGGTCATAGGGAGGCACGGGCTGGGACTTAGGGACTCTCTGCTGCCTGAGATGGGCATGGGAGCCCTGATGGTGTTGATGGGAGTGAGGGGGCGGAGGATAGTACTTCTGGTGAAAGAAAGACTTCCTCTGTCCCATTCTCTCCAGCCTCCCAGAAGAGGAGGACGGGTCCGGAGTGCTGGCAGAGATTTGCTGGAGGGTTTCATGGCAGTCCCGGAGCTGGGACACCGCGTCCCTCACCCTGTCTCTGAAGAGATTCTCCCCAGTATACTACACGTCAGCGAGTTGCTCCTGTACTTCTGGTCGGAGATCTGAGGCCCACAGCCATGCCATTCAACAGGAGCTGATTCTCACTGCAGAGACCCTTGATGCCATCTCAAAAACATTGTAGGTTGCTTGGGCCTCCTGTTTTCCACACTCCAGGCCCTAATACACCAGCGAAATGAGGGTGTCCTGCTGCTGTTGAGGTAGTTGCTCGGCCACCTCCTGCACCTGCTTCCAGATGTCCCACGTATACTGGCTCATGTAGAGCTGGTAGGAAGCAATGCGGGCAATGAGCATGGTCCCTTAAACACCTTCCTCCCAAGAGTGTCCATTGCTCTGTGGTCCTTCCCTGGGGGCACAAAGAAATGGGTTAGAGAATACTTGGTCCTCTTGAGAGCAGATCTGACAATCACTGATTGGTGAGGAAGCTGATGTTTATCAAATCTGGCAGCCTTCTGGAAGAAGTAGACCCCCATCAGCACTAAGAGGGGATGTTCCCATATCCTCAGCAGCAGCACCTTAAGGATCTTGTGATCTCCTTAGAAGGCTCCACAAACTGGAAGATCTCAAGCATTTTGTGTCTGGTATCCTCCTCTAGCCAGCAACTGAAATTGGATGGCTTCCACCATCCCCCTCACAAACCCTGCGAAGGTTAAGTCCTCAGGCAGAGACTTCCTTTGCTGCTCTGGAGGAGAAGGGTCTGAGAGGAGATCCTCAGAGCCCTCATCGGAGGACTCCAAGATACCATTCCCCCAAGGGTCATGGGGACCCTCATCCTCACTGTAAGCCACAGGGAAAGGGGCCCTAGGCGCTCAAACTTTGTCCAGAGGCACAGGCACCAGTAAAGCTGGATGGAGGGCTACAGACCTTGGCAGCTCTGCCAGCCTAGATAGAGCTTCCTCCTTGGATAAACCGGCAATAACCACCATATCGGTAGGGGGAGGCATCAGTGTCCCGCCAGGCACCAATGGTGTTCCGGGAAACGATGCCTGCTGGATCAGTAATGCACCAATGAGTGCATTGAGTTTTTCCAGCGATGCCACAGGACCAATACGTTGCAGCACCCATTCCACCACCAGCTGGACTCACTGCTCCAGCTCCTCCACGAATACTGCCCATGCCAACACCGACATTGAGGAAGGAGGGCTGGCCATATCCTCTTCGGATCCATGAGGCGGATTGGTGACTGGCATCAGGTCCAGTGGAGACCATTGTGGACCCCTGGCATTGATGGAGGACTAGCGCTTCTCACCATGGGGCTGCTTCGGGGGCATCATTGTAAAAGCCGGTGCATCCACGTGCCCGGGCACCATGCATCAATGGGGACCAATACTGATACTTCTTTGGCTTCTCTCGATGCTCGGCCTGGTTCTTCCCCAGTGCCGAGGCCAATGACGAGGATCCAGATGTCCTCAGCCTGGAGAAGCTCAACAGTGGTCAGTCTCCAGCGCCCCTATCCACCAATGGCACAGACGGTCCAGCCGATGTTGATGGAGCAGTGTCCATCGGTGTGGCTCCTAAGTCTATTGATTCCAAAGCCACCAATGCCGATGGCTTGGCGTTCTTCAGCCCAAAGATCTGCTCGATCTTGTTGAGCCAAAGATGACGTCCCTGCAGGATCATTTGTGCACATAAGCGGCAACCCTGGATGTCATGCAGTGCCCCCAGGCAGGGGACACATATCTCATGTGAAGTTCAGTCCTTTTTGGTTGTTATCTGAATGCAAATCCTCTTTTCCAAATTTCCCTTTGCCATTGAAGCAGAGAGCAATGTTGGGGTTGCATTAACCATGCAAGGGATTTTTTTGAGTAAGGGTAGTAATCACAAGGTAGTAAACATTCCAGCAAGCCACACCCATGGCTCTACTCTTCATTCCCATCCTCTAGCCTCTATGGATCCACAGTGTTTATCCCACACCACTTTGAAATCTTTCACAGTTTTAGTCTTCACCACTTCCTCCGGAAGGGCATTCCAGGCATCCACCACCCTATCCTTGAAGAAATACATCCTGACATTGGTTCTGAGTCTTCCTCCCTGGAGCTTCAAATCATGACCGTTGTAAAAGGTTTCTTGTTGACCATGAATCATTAAAATCTTTCAAGTATCTGAAAGTCTGTATCATATCACTTCTGCTCCTCCTCTCCTCCAGGGTGTACATATTTAGGTTCTTTAATCTCTCCTCATAATTCATTTTATGAAGACCATCCACCTTTTTGGTCGCCCTTCTCTGGACCGCCTCCATCCTGTCTCTGTCCCTTTGGAGATACGGTCTCCAGAACTGAACACAGTACTCCAGGTGGGGATCATCACTTCCTTTCTCTTACTAGATATTCCTCTCTCTACGCAGCCCAGCATTCTTCTGGCTTTAGCTATTGCCTTGTAACATTGTTTCACCGACTTCAGATCGTTAGACACTATCACCCCAAGGTCTTTCTCCTGCTCCGTGCACATCAGTCCTTCACCTCCCATCAAATACAATTCTTTCGAATTTCCACTCCCCATATGCATGACTCTGCACTTCTTGGCATTGAATCTCAGCTGCCATATCTTTGACCACTCTTCCAGTTTCCTTAAATCATATCTCATTCTCTCCACTCCTTCCAGCATGTCCACTCTGTTGCAGATCTTAGTATCATCCGCAAAAAGACAAACCTTACCTTCTATCCCGTCCACAATGTCGCTCACAAAGATATTGAACAGGACTGGTCCCAACACCGATCCTTGTGGCACTCCACTTTACACCGCTCTCTCTTCAGAGTAAGTTCCATTTACCGTCACACATTGTCTTCTGTCCGTCAACCAGTTTGCAATCCAGGCCACCATCTTGGCACCCACTCCTAAGCTTCTCATTTTATTCACAAGCCTCCTGTGTGAGACCGTATCAAACATTTGCTGAAATCCAAGTAGATGACATTGAGCGCTCTTCCTCTATCTAATTCCCTAGTCACCCAATCAAAAAAGTCAATCAGATTTGTCTGACAGGACCTTCCCCTGGTGAATCCATGCTGCCTCTGGTCCAGCAATTCTTCCGACTGTAGATAGTTCACTATTCTTTCTTTCAGCAGCGACTCCATTACCTTTCCCACCACCAAGATGAGGCTAACCGGCCTGTAGTTTCCAGCCTCCTCTCTGCTCCTCCTCTTGTGAAGCGGGAACACCACCACTCTTCTCCAATCACTCGACACCACTCTCGTTTCTAGGGATCTGTTGAACAGGTCACTCAGTGGACCCACCAGTACATCTCTAAGCTCCCTCAGTATCATGGGATGGACCTCATCAGGTACCATGGCTTTGTCCACTTTTATTTTTCCTAGCTCTTTCCATACATTCTCTTCTGTAAATGGAGTTACATCTACTCCACTCCCTTCCAGTTTCTTGTTAACTAGCAATGGTCCTTCTCCAGTGTCCTCTTTAGTGAACAACGAACTGAAGTATTTGTTTAATATTTCTGCCATTTCTTCATCTCTCTCCAGCCATTGATCCTTTTCACTTTTCAATTTCACTCTACCACTTGGAACTTTTCTCCTTTCTCTGATGTATCTGAAAAATGTTTTGTCACCTCGCTTTATCTCTTTGGCAATCCTTTCTTCCACTTGACTTTTTGCTATCTTGATTACTGTCTTCGTCTCCCTCAGTTCCATCAGATATTCTTCCTTGTGCTCCTCCTTTAGGGATCCTTTATATTTTTTGAATGCTGTTTTTTTAGCTTTTATTTTGTCAGCCACCTCCTTTGAGAACCATTTAGGTTTCATTTTTCTTTTGCTTTTCTTTACTTTTCTGACATATAGATTAGTTGCCTTGGTAATTGCTCCATTTATTTTGGTCCATTGTTGTTCCATATCTCTCTTGTTCTGCCATCCTTCTAGTTCTTCTTCCAGATACTTCCCCATTTCATCAAAGTTCGAGTTTTTGAACTGCAAAACTCGGGTCTTCGTGTTACTTCTCCATATCCTATTTGTAATATGAAACCATACTGTTTGATGAGCACTGGTGCCGAGGTGGGCATCCACCTGGACATTAGAGACATTATCTCCATTGGTGAGCACTAAATAGAGTATAGTTCCCTCCCTCGTGGGTTCCATTACCATTTGTTTGAACAGAGCCTCTTGCAGGGTTCTGTTCAAACAAATATTACTACTACTACTTATATTTATCATTTCTATAGGATTACACAACATATGCAGCACTTTAAAATATGGCAAAGATATGCTCAGGAATCAATCTATTGATAATCAATGGCTGCTATCTGCAATGCATTCCCACAGAACACAGTGCTTCCCTATGCCTCATTCTTTTCCTTCATGTGGAGATGGGCAACAAATGTAGTTGTAGATCCAAATTATGCCTATGTTAGCAAATTTGCTCAGTGGAAACATTCACAGATATTAATGCATTTTGATCCCAAAAGGTTTCTTGTTACTTCTATAAATTCAAGGTCATTTTTTTAGATGTTTGATGATATTCCAAGATCTAATTTACATTTCAAAATCTTCTAAGGCTTTTGTTTGAGAAACTTAAAATTATTTGAACAACATATTTCCATGGGTGGTATTCGTATAAATTCCAAACACTTAGTCCAAGAACTGGATTACCACAAACAGAACACAGCCTTGCCTGAAATTCAAATTGAAGTTTGCAAAGCTCATTTTGAAAACTTCATCCATCCTCCTTTATGTGCCTGCTTCCCAGTGTCTGCCATTTTTAAAAGGATGTTACTATTATCCAGGCATCAAATGATTACCGCATATGCCGGGTATCTCTCTTAACAAAGAGTAGATGATTTGCAGGTTGTGATACCTTTAATGGAGCATTATGGATAAAGAGCACATAGGCTCCCTTTTTCTTGAATACCTAATATGTCACATCTGAAGAAGACCATTTATAACCTACAATTGTCATGTCAGTCCAATGATAAATTTCTTTAAAAAAAACAAAAACTAAACTAAAACAAAAAATATACAAGGTCGGGGCTAGGCTCTACCTTTCACTTTTTCTCAATGGGGGAAAGGAATCAAGTTCAAAAAGGCTTCAGGTCGGTAATCAGGTGTGACCCTGCAGAAAATCAGCACTGAGCCAGTCCAATAAAAGACATTTCAACTTGCAAAGAATTAAGGGTGTGCATGGCAAAAAATGTAGTTTTTGTTATGGCTGGGGTATCAGTGGACCCTTGGACCGGCATGGAGAAGGAGGGTTCCTACGTCAGACCGGGAGGCGGAATCCAGCGACGGCCTAGCGGCGGCTTCACCCTGGAGATCCAAGATCCCCCAGGAGGAGCCCGTAGGGATCTGGACCGCTGGGGCTTAGGTGGACCCAAGCTGGCGGATCTAGGAAGTGTTCACCCGGGACCCGGGATCCCCCCAGGAGGGGCCCATAGGGATCGGGGCCCTTGGGACTAACAGGCCGGATGCAGGTGGTGTAGAACTGGTCCTGGGAAGAGCTGGCAGTGAGCCAGGAGCGTCAGAAGCAGGCCGGAGTCTGGAACCAGGAAGACAGCAGAAGAAGGGTCAGCTGGAGCAGGCGAAGTAAGAAGCAGGTCCGGGGTCGAGGCTGGCAGCGAGCCGGGAGTGTCAGAAGCAGACCGGAGTCAGGAACCAGGGAGTCAGTAGCAGAAGGGTCAGCTGGAGCAGGAACTGGAACAGGCACAGAAGAACCGGGAACCAGGAACCAGCAGCTAGCAGGAACAGGACGGCAACTAGAAACACAAGGAACCTCGTTGCAAGGCACTCTTCCGGAGTTAGACGCCGGCTTAAATACTGTGCTGGCGTTTGACGTTGACTAGGGGGCTGTCCAGCACTTCCAGGTGCTGGACCTTTAAACGGCCTGCTCTCGCGCGCGGGGCAATGCGATGGGCGGAGCTACTGCTAGCCTAGACGGCGTTCTACACGTGAAGACGCCGCGGCCATGCGGCCCACCAGACCGGGACCTCGGTGCTTCTCTCCGCGGTCCGGAGCAGAGGTAAGTGGCCCCGACCCCGATTGCGGGGGAGGTGGTCGGGGCCGCAACAGTTTTGGTGTCACAGTGTTATTTAATTTTGAATATGTGACATTTCTATTGTTTAATTTCCTATGTATATCACTTCATGCATTCGTTTAAGTGCATGCTGTATTTTTATAATGTGCATTACTAATAGCTGATGCTGCAATGACAAGAAGCTAAATTTAATTCATTTTTTGTGTCATTTTGAATGCAAAGTGACATAAGACAATACATAACTGATACTGCTGATGTTTTCTGATCACTTTCAAATGACTGCACTTCCCTACAAAGAAGCTATTTGTCTCCAAACTTAATACAGCTATTAAAACTCAACACTCAATGATTGCCGTCAACACTTAAAATGTTTAAACAAGATCTACAGCCACAAAGTGCATTACTTACCATGCAATGATCCATCTGTGTCTGTAAGACTTCCTGCTCCACACTCTTGATCTCCAAAGCTGGTAACTCTACCTTCACTTCATCCAGAATTCTTTGACATTCAAAGAGACGCTGCTCAAAATTTGCTGGCTTCTGGAATAAGCGGAACTTTGTAGAAACTTCTTGCAGTTTTTTCTAAAATGTCAACACAACTCCTTGAAATATATATTTTCTAAGGTGGCAATTTTTAAATAGGTGCATGTAATTCCAAACTATACAGGCACTTTTAATATGTGCATTTAAGGAAAGTTTCAAAGAGAAGTAATCCACATTGTTTCTGTTTGAATATTTGCAAATGTAAATAAAATATTTGTGCTAATAGCACCCATGCATTTTGTGCAGGCAATAATGGCAGTGGAGGTGGAGGGAAATAATAAAAAAGTACATGAATATTTGAAAATTCAGTCTATGTATTAATGTGCTTTTACTCCCCCGACCTAAACTCGCCTGCATGAATGCCTTTTGCTTTATGGCAGCCACATGAAATTTTAGCTGCATTCAAGGAGGAAATTTTCAGTCAGACTATTTTATTCAGGTACCTACGGTAGCAAATTACCCTCCCCACCTATAAATGTCCTGTCCTATTGCATCTAATTATGTATGGAAAGGAAAGACGTTATATAACAAGAGGTCATGATACAAGGCTCAAAGGGGGTAGAATTAGGCATAATGTTAGAAAATATTTCTTCCTTGAGATGGTAATGGAAGAGGGTCAGTCCTTGCCCCTTTCATTCTAACAAATTCAATACAAATTAAATCATTTCAATGCACATTAGTCCACATTTAATGGGGCGGGCTCCCCCTGCTTTAGTTATAGCCCTGACCCTCTTCTAGCATAGTCGTGTCCCTGGGTTAGAGTATAAAGTTTTATAAGTGACCTTTAACCAGGATCTGCTTGCTCTGGGGCTGCTGTGTGATGTGTAGAGTCACAGAATGGCTCCGAGAAAGCCAAGCCCAGACTACTGATAGCCTGGCCTATTCAAATCCCCTTGCCTCCAAATATGCCTGGTTTACTCACCCCCTGGCCTCCTAGAAAACAACCCCTTCCCCCTCACCGAATTCATTGCCAAACACATAAAATTTGACTCCACAGCCATCATCTTAAGCGATTTCAATCTTCACGTTGACTCGATCCCTCTCTCACCCAGCTGCGAAACCATCCTATACTCACTGGACGCTATGGGCTTCAAGCAAATTATCAACATCCCCACCCACAAAGCGATCACACCCTTGACCTCATCTTCAATAACTCCTTTTTTCAACATACAGAATCCACCTCATGCTCATCACTCCCTGTCATTCAATACAGAAAATCATGCAACCAAGAAGACCGTATCTCCTCATTTAACATCGCCCTAGTTGACCTCAACTGCTCTAATCCAGACATTGCCATGAATACCTGGTCTAAAATCAACTCCACGACTGCCAACAAGCTGTGCCCCTTGTATCTAAACCAATCAACCCACACTCACATAACAAGAAACCCTGGTACACCACCGAACTCAAAAATCTCAGGCACACCCTAAGGAATAATGAGAAATTTTGGCGAAAGAACCCTTCCCCCATCTTACTCGCCACCTACAAATCCACTCTTCACAAATACAGAACTGCTCTCCAAAAAACCAAATGGGATTTCTACACCAACAAGATCCACAACTTCCTCAATGATCCCAAAGTTCTGTTCTCATACGTATCTGAGCTCACCAAACCACTCACTCCCCCCTCTCTTAACCTGAACCCGACAACAAATGCAACACCCTCGCCAAATACTTCAATGACAAAATCTCCAAAATCATGATGAACCTTCCACCTCCAGACTCGGACCTCCACATCCCCTCAGTCACCATCAACACCTCTATTACCACCTTTGACATCATATCTGCCTCCCAAACTGAATCCCTCTTCAAGAAAATAAAACCTGCAGCCCACCCATCCGACCACATTCCGCCCAACACCTTTAAATCCATCTCCTCCACTATTGCCAAACCAATATCAGACATCATAAACTCCTCCCTCACCCACGGAACCATCCCGGACATTCTTAAACAGGCCATTGTCAAAGAGATTCTAAAAAAACCCAAGCTCTCCCCCACTGAGCCCGCCAACTTCAGACCCATTTCCAATCTCCCCTTCATAGCCAAACTCCTAGAAAAAACCGTTAACACCCAGATTTCTGAACACCTCAAAAACCACAACATTCTCTTCTCCTCACAGTTTGGGTTCCAAAAATTCTTTAATACCGAAACCCTCCTTCTCTCACTCTCTGACACCGTTATCAAAGGCCTTGACACGGCCACTCATACTTCCTGGCTTTACTCAACATTTCCGCTGCTTTCGACACCATTTGTCATAAAACCCTCTTATGCAGACTAGTCGAGATAGGCTTTTCTGGCTCAGCCCTCAATTGGTTCAAATCGTACCTTAACAATAGACCCTAAAAAGTAAAAGTAGACAACCATGAATACCCTTCCCATCAGTCTCACCCACAGAGTCCCCGAAGGCTCCTCTCTGTCCTTCACCCTCTTCAACATTTACATGTTGCCCCTCTGCCGTCTCCTTTCTGACCTGGGCCTAACCCACTACATCTATGCCGACGATGTTCAAATCCTCATACCAATCACCAAATCTATCTCTGCTTCCCTTCAAACCTGGCAAAACCACCTATCCTCTATTAATACACTTCTCTCGAACCTAAAGTTAGCTTTGAACAGCTCCAAAGCTGAACTCCTCCTTCTCACACACGACCTTCCACCTCCTCCTCCCTCCCACCCCTCTTACTCCACCAAGCACGAAGCCTTGGCATCACCCTGGACTGCAATCTCAACTTCAAAAAATTTATCAGTTCCACCCTCAAAGACTGCTACTACAAACTCCATGTACTTAAAAAAAACTCCAACCCCTCCTTCACAAAACCGATTTCCGCACAGTCCTCCAAGCAGTAATTTTCTCCAAAATCGATTACTGCAATGCTCTCCTTATTGGCCTCCCTGCCTCATCCCTCAAACTCTTGCAGATGCTCCAAAACTCCACTGCCCGTATTCTCACCAACTCTCGTAAATGCGATCATATCACCCCCATCCTTAAAGGCCTACATTGGCTCCCCATCTCATCTAGAATTCTATACAAGACCCTCACCTTAATACACAAAACCCTACACAACCCTGACATGCAATGGCTAAACTATTCCCTATGCTTTCACGCTCCTTCCAGACTCACCAGATCCTCCAACACCGGCACCCTTTTCATTCCTCCCGCCAAACATACACACCTTAGCTCCACCAGAGACTGCACCCTATCCATCGCCGGCCCCTATCACTGGAACTCGATGCCCTCTGACATTCGTCTAGAACCCTGCACCCAAACCTTCAAAAAGAAATTAAAAACCTGGCTCTTCAAACAGGCCTTCTCATAACACATCTCCACTCCTAATCGCCGACCATTTTCCCCTCTGTACATACCCCTACCCTGTATAAACTCCCCCCCCCCCCCGAAAGTTATGATTGTACGCTATGTATATCTCTCCAGTTAACTTTTTCTCTACCTTTCACCCCCTCTCCTATCCACCTGTCTCTTCCCTCCTCTTCGTTCTTAGATCCTCATATTTAATCAATTAATTGTTTTATTGTAACTTTTCTTCCATTTCCGCTCCCTCTGCTTCCTTTGTTTTATGTAAACCGATTTGATGTCCAAACGAACTTCGGTATATAAAAGTGTTTAAATAAAATAAAATAAATGTCCCTGCTCCTGAGGATATGGCTTGGTCCACGGGGGATTCAAAGGGTATGATGGGATACCTAGAAGGTATTCTAGGTATTTAGACAGCTAGGAGGCTAAGTGATTGTATGGGATCCTGAAGGAAGACTGTAAGCTCTCCTTTTTATGTATACTGATGTAGTGTGATGTGAAAGTCTTGAAGCCCTATTTTAAGCTTGTAAGTAGAAGGGGCATGGTTTGTCCATGGAGAGAAATACTGTAGAAACTGACATGGACTGAATAAGTGGATTGGATTTAAACATTGTTCCAACTGTGAGTGTTTGCAACCTTGACTAGCCATACTGTGTCAGACTGAGGGTACATCAAGCCCAGTATCCTGTTTCCAACAATAGCCAATCCAGTCACAAGTACCTGGCAAGATCCCAAATATTAAATAGATCCCATGCTACTAAAGTCCAGGGATAAGTAGTGGATTTCCCCAAGTCTACCTAGTTAATAACAGTTTATGGACTTCTCCTCCAGGAACTTGTCCAATCCTTTTTTAAACCCAGCTAAGCTAGCTACATTTACTACATCCTCCAGCAATGAATTCCAGAGCTTAATTGTGCATTGAGTGAGAAAGAATTTTCTCTGATTTGTTTTGAATATGCTACTTACTAAATTCATGGAATGTCCCCTGGTCTTTAAATTTTTTGAGAAAGTAAATAACCAATTCACATTTAACTGTTCTATTCCACTCGTGATTTTATAGACCTAACATATCCCCCCTCAGTCATCTCTTCTCCAAGGTGAAAAGCCCTAACCTCTTTAGCCTTTCTTTATTAGGGAGCCATTCCATCCCCTTTATCATTTTGGTCATTGTTATTGCCTTAGTTAACAATAATCCATCATTGAAACACCATTTCCAGCATGTTTTGTAATGGGGGAGCTTCCAACCTGGCACCCTTCTCTAAGCAGGGACACCTTGTTCACCATCCTTATATGAAATATCAGTGACACGTGACTGGGAATCCTGCAGCTCTCCAGTTACTACTCCTGCTTATCATTTCTATAGTGCTACAAGACATATGCAGTACTGACACAAAACATGAAGCTCTGTCTTGTGACTCCTGGCCTTCCCCAGGTCAGGTCAGTTTAGTTTCTCTGGATCTGCTCTCAGTTAACTCTTCTTTAGATCTCCCAAGCAGCCTAGCTTCAGCAGTGGGTCAGATTTTCCCTCCCAGACCGTTTGTTTGGGAGAGAAACTCTGGCCCATTGCTGAAGCTAGACTGCTTTTCAGCTTGGGGGGGTGCTTTTCAGCTTGGAGAGGAGATGGCTGAGGGGGGATATGATAAGAGGTCTATAAAATAATGAGTGGAATAGAATAAGTAAAGCAAATGTTGCTTACCTGATGTAACAGGTGTTCTCACAGGACAGCAGGATGTTAGTCCTCACAAATGGGTGACATCGAGGATGGAGCCCACCACGGAAAACTTCTGTCAAAGTTTAAACAGAACTTTGACTGGCCCCTACTGGGCATGCCCAGCAAGGCACTGACCCTGCAGCCAGCAGGGGTCTCCCTTCAGTCTGATGTTCAAAGCTACAGGCAGTGCCTAGAAAGTAAAAAACAAAACAAACCCAACACCGCGGGGTGGCGGGCGGGTTTCGTGAGGACTAACATCCTGCTGTCCTGTGAGAACACCTGTTACATCAGGTAAGCAACATTTGCTTTCTCACAGGACAAGCAGGATGGTTGTCCTCACAAATGGGTGAGTACCGAGCTGAGGATGTCCTGACTTGCACCAAATGCACCCAACGACGTGCAACCGGCACTACAACTGGGGTGGAATTTGGTAAAGGGCATCCGCACCCTACCGGGAAGGTGGAAGGGTGTTGGTACATCACGTTGGAAAAAGGTTACGCAAGACAGATTGGCCGAAGATGGAGTCCTGTCTTCCAGCTTTGTCCAAACAATAGTGGGCTGCAAAGGTATGGAGAGAACTCCAGGTTGCAGCCTTGCAGATGTCAGGAAGCGGCACCGATCGAAGGTGTGCCACTGACGTAGCCATGGCCCTCACAGAGTGTGCTTTGACACGGTCTTGAAAAGGGATGCCCGCTTGCTCATAGCAGAAAGCAATGCAGTCCGCCAACCAAGAGGAAAGAGCCTGCTTACCCACAGGTTGTCCTAACTTGTTAGGATGGAAAGAGACGAATAATTGAGTACTCGTCCTGTGAGAAACTGTACGGTCTAGGTAAAAGGCTAGAGCCCGTTTACAGTCTAGGGTATGCAGGGTCTGTTCTCCAGAGTTGGAGTGGGGCCTGGGAAAAAAGATAGGTAGTATGATGGATTGATTAATATGAAACTCAGAAACTACCTTAGGTAAAAATTTAGGGTGAGTGCGGAGTACCGCCCGGTCCTGCAGGAGCTTAGTGTAAGGCGGATAGGTAACTAGGGCCTGTAATTCACTAACCCTGCGAGCTGAAGTGATAGCCAAAAGGAATAACACTTTCCATGTGAGATACTTTAACTCACAGGAGTGCAGAGGTTCGAAAGGAGGTTTCATTAGACGACCAAGAACCAGATTAAGGTCCCAGGATGGGGCCGGAGGCCGTAAGGGTGGCTTCAGATGGAGCAAGCCTTTAAGAAAACGTGTTACTAGGGGTTGTACTGAAATAGGGACACCCTGTACACCTTTATGGAAGGCGGCTACCGCACTGACATGCATCCTAATGGAAGAGGTTTTAAGACCTGATTCAGAGAGATGCCATAAATAGTCCAAGAATTTGGAAATTGGACAGGAAAGGGGATCAAGGGACTGAGAAGTGCACCATGATGTGTACCTTTTCCATTTGTATGAGTAAGACTTTCTTGTGGAAGGCTTTCGTGAAGCTATCAGGACTCGAGAAACGGAATCTGAAAGGTTGAAAGGCTGAAGGACTAACCTTTCAACATCCATGCCGTCAGGGACAAGGCTTGGAGGTTGGGATGGAGGAGGCATCCGTCGTTTTGAGTGAGCAGATGCGGGTCCTTTCCCAGAGGAATGTGCCTGCGGATGGAGAGATCCTGGAGTATTGGAAACCATACTTGGCATGGCCAGTAAGGTGCTATCAGGATCATGGTTCCTCCGTCCTGGCGTATCTTCACGAGAGTCTTTGACACAAGAGGAAGTGGAGGGAATGCGTAGAGCAGACCGGTTGTCCACTTGAGGGAGAATGCATCCCTCGGCCGAGAGTGCTGGCTCCGAATGAGAGAGCAGTAATCGTCCACTTTGTGGTTCTGAGGGGACGCAAAGAGGTCTATGCGGGGAGAACCCCACTTGTGAAACAGAGAGGTCGCTATCAGAGGATCGAGTGACCACTCGTGCGGTCGGAAGACACGGCTCAGCCGGTCTGCTAATACATTGTCTACTCCCGGCAGGTAAGTGGCCCTGAGGTACATGGAGTGGGAGAGGGCTTCCGCCCAGATCTGCGCAGCTTCCTGACACAGAAGGAAGGAGCCTGTGCCTCCCTGCTTGTTTATGTACCACATGGCCACTTGGTTGTCCGTCTGGATTAAGATTATCTGATGAAAGAGATGATCTTTGAAAGTGCGGAGCGCATAGCGGATTGCTCGAAGTTCCAGGAAATTGATCTGGTGTTCGGCTTCCTCGTTGGACCATAACCCTTGGGTTTGAAAGGTGTCCACATGGGCTCCCCAACCGATGTGAGAAGCGTCGGTGGTTAGGATTACTTGCGGATCCGGTGGAAGAAAGGGTAAGCCCTGAAGGAGGTTGACCTGAGTCGTCCACCAGGTTAAGGATAGGCGCAGCGCTTGTGTGACTGTGACTATGGAGGACAGAGGCTGAAAAGCTTGAATCCATTGGTGTCGTAGAGTCCATTGTGTTACTCTCATGGCTAGTCGGGTCATAGGAGTGACTTGAACCGAGGATGCCATGTGTCCTAGGAGAATGAGGAACTGGCGAGCCGTGGCCGTGTCTTGAGACTGGAGCTGGTGAGCTAGGGACATGAGAGTTTGGACCCGTTGAAGCGGAAGGTAGGCCTTTGCCTGTAAGGTGTCCAAGTCTGCCCCAATGAAAGATAAGGTTTGAGATGGGACGAAGCAAGATTTCTCGTAATTGACAAGAAACCCTAAGGAAAGGAGTGTGTTGATTGTCAATTGTAGGGAGGACCGGGCAATCTGAGGGGTGGAGGCCCTGATTAGCCAATCGTCCAGATAGGGGTATACGTGGACACCTTCCTTCCTGAGGAATGCTGCTACCACTACGAGGCATTTGGTGAAGACTCGTGGAGCAGATGCCAGACCGAAAGGTAGTACTCGGTATTGATAATGGTCGCGGCCTACTAGAAACCGCAGATATTTGCGATGGGATTGTGTTATCGCAATATGGGTATAAGCTTCCTTGAGGTCGAGGGAGCATAGCCAATCCCCTTTTTGCAGCAGAGGGAGTAACATGCCCAGGGTTACCATCTTGAACTTTTCTTTTTGAAGGTACTTGTTGAGGGCCCGAAGGTCCAAAATTGGACGTAGCCCTCCTGACTTTTTTGGAATTAGGAAGTACCTGGAGTAAAATCCCTTGCCTCGTTGAGAGGGAGGGACAGGTTCTATAGCATTTGATTGCAAAAGAAGGGATACTTCCTGTTGTAATTGAGTCAAGTGGCTGGATAGACTCCACGCTTGAAGAGGCGGGGAGTCTGTTGGAAGAGTTATGAAATTGAGGTGGTAACCCTGTGCGATAATTGCCAGCACCCACTGGTCTGAGGTAATCCGTATCCAATGCTGTAAAAAGTGGCACAGACGACCCCCTACAGGGATGTGGGGGAGTGGGATATGGCATGTGCTCCGTGTCGGGAAGTCAAAGGCCTGCCGCAGGCCCAGGAGGTGGGGCTACAGTAGGTCTTTGTTTCCGAGGTTGGCGTAGCTGAGGTCTGGTGGAGGATCGAGCCGGACGAGGCCTAGTCGACGGAGGGTAATAACGACATGGCCGAAAGAATGACTTTTTAGAGTCCTGCTTAGGTGGTGGTTTGGAGGATACCTCAGATGGAACAGACGAAAGTTGTTTCAACGTCTCGTGGTGATCCTTCAATTCCGCCACAATCTGTTGAATCTGTTCTCCGAACAGATTGTCCCCCAAGCAGGGTAAATCGGCTAGACGATCCTGGACCTCTGGGCGAAGGTTGGATGATTTTAACCAAGCCCAACGTCTGGCTGAGATGGCAGTAGCTGAGACTTTCGTGGAAGCATCGAAGATATCGTAGGCCGTTCTGATCTCGTGCTTCCCAGCTTCAAATCCTTTGTGAAGGAGGGCTTGAAGCTGTGGCTGGTATTGGTCCGGTAATGTGTCAGCGTAGTCCTGCATCTGTTTAAGGATAGCTCTGTTGTATTGAGTCATATAAAGTTGGTATGAAGCTATGCGAGATATCAACATAGCCCCATGATACACTTTCCTTCCCACACTATCAAGGAATTTGTTGTCCTTGATAGGGGGAGTGGAAGAGTGTGGTTTTAGGCGCTTGGCCTTCTTTTGCGCAGACTCAACGACAACAGAGCGATGATCCAGTTGAGACTTCTGAAATCCTGGTGCTGACTGAACGAGGTATGTTGAGTCAGCTTTTTTATTAACTGGTGACACAGATGAAGGTGATTCCCAGTTTTTCTTTAAAAGATCCAGAAATACCTGGTGAATGGGGATGGAAGCGATGATTTTTGGGGCATCCAGAAATTGGAGCAGCTCCATCATTTGGTGCCTGTCATCGGTCTCAGATTGCAGCTGAAAAGGCACAATTTCTGACATCTCCTTTACAAAATTTATAAAGGAGAGATCTTCAGGAGGAGATCGTTTTCTACTCTCTGTAGGAGATGGTGGGGATGGTAAATCTGTATCTGAAGATGTATCATCACCCCAGGTATCATAAGGATCATGTAGGGCTTGCAGTCCTGAAGGACCTGGTAGAGGAACCAAAGGCATCGATGGAATCGGTGCTGCAAGCGGAACTGTGAACGGCATCGAGGGCTTCGGGGGTACTGATGGAATCGGTGCCGATCTTGGAATCGATGGAGCCGAAGGATAAATCGGTGGAAAGGTATGTGAAGGCACCGATGGAACGACACCGGACGGGGGAATCCGGAACGGTGTTTCTCCTGTCGATGAATGTCCTTCCGGAGATGATGGTGTAGTCGGTGCTACTGGAATCACCGATGGAAGGGCGCGCATGAGTGCCTCCATACGATTTAGTATTGGTGCCAACGCTTCCACTAGAGGCTCGGTGGTCGGTTCCCTCCTCGGTGGCAGAGTCGGTGCTGAGGTCGGTGCCTGAGGCGGTGCCGGAATCGGTGCCGGAGGCGGTGCCGGTGGAGGCTGGAATCTTCGCATCGCATTCTCGATGGCCTCCTGGACCAGCCGGTCCAGTTTTGCCCGGAGACCAGGGGTAACCATACCCGGCTCGACGGGAGAGGGAGGCTGAGGCAGGGCCGGAAGTACCACCGTAACCGGTGGGATCACGGCCCCCGCACCCCGGGAGGGTGAGGGTTTCCTCGGTGCCTGCGAACGAGACGTGGACGGTGCCAGGTCTGACCGAGGCTTTTTTCGTCGGTGGCTCGGCCTGTTCAGAGGTCGATGGTTGTGGATCCTCGACGGGCCGAGACTTGTGCCGTCGATGGCGATGCTTATCCTTCCGATCTCCTCGCCCATCCGGGGAGGGGACAGGAGTCGACGGCCGAGAAGTCATCGGTGGAGGACGGTCACCGGAGGGTTGACGATGGTGGTGCAACTTCGACGGTGCCGGTTCCGATGACGTCGATGCTATCGATGGCGTTGGGGTGGGTGCATGGAAGAGGAGCCCCATCTTCTCCATCCTGGCTTTACGACCCTTAGGTGTCATTAGGGCACATTTAGTGCAAGTCAGGACATCATGCTCACTTCCCAAACATAGAACACAGACCCGATGGGGATCTGTGATTGACATAGTCCGGGTGCAATCCGGACAACGACGGAACCCCGTCGCCATGGCCTAGGGCCAAATTTAGCCGCGGGATTGGTAAGTGCCAACAGGCCTCTAGGGCCAAAATCGACGGCAGTCGATGAAAATCGGCAAAAAACTTACCGGCTTTCGCGGAGGTGACAAAAATTTGTCGAAGGGAGACCCCTGAGGGGCAAATTTTCTTCGGAAAGAAAAAACCGAATTCCTGTCAGGAACGTGGTAAGAGAGCTCCTTTCACCGCGTGGCAGCTGCTGCGCAGAAAAAAGAAGACTGAAGGGAGACCCCTGCTGGCTGCAGGGTCAGTGCCTTGCTGGGCATGCCCAGTAGGGGCCAGTCAAAGTTCTGTTTAAACTTTGACAGAAGTTTTCCGTGGTGGGCTCCATCCTCGATGTCACCCATTTGTGAGGACAACCATCCTGCTTGTCCTGTGAGAAATATCTTTCACTTATGCCTACATTAGGCAATGTATCTTTTACTGGTTAACCCCATATATACCTATCCAAGTTATATCGACCTGTTCATTGTAAGACATTTACTTGTAAATGTGATTGTTCTGTTATAATGTAAACCGAGTTGATCAGTAATTCTGTTATTGGAAAGTCGGTATATAAAAATGCTAAATAAATAAATAAATAAATAGAACAGGAGACCGACCATACATACTGCTTCCAGTACTGATGCCTGTCAGCTGGCCATAGCCAGGAGGGGGCTCCAGTCTTGCCCTTTTCCCCAGAGCCCCACTTCTAGATAGCCAACAGATACACCCTAACAGCATTATTTCTCCCTAAGGGTTGCATCCAGCCAGAACCATAGTTGGCTTCTCCCATCTTATTTCCCATGTTATTCCTTCTTTCAGTGCAGGGCGTACTTACCCTGGCACAGAGCAATAAAACAAAACAGGTCTTCCCCTTTGCCTGTTCTGTAGGCAAAACATTTGTTTTGAATTCTAAGCAAGGCACTTACTGTAGGACATTTGATTTGTTTTCAAGCATTCTCTATCCTTCCAAACACTTCTGATTTAATAGAATAAAATGGCTCATTAATCATCACAGTAGACTTAGATTACTGAGGGGAGGGGGTTAAGTGGCCTCCTTTTTCTTTAATGGCCTGGTAATCCATAGAAAAACATTTAGCTGCAGATGTACCGGAGTGTTGCAGCTGCTACACACATTTCAAACACAACCATAACTTCTTTGTACCTAAAATTCTGTGCACATATGTCTGTGTGTGCGCCAAATATTAAAAGGAGTAGCATACACAAAGCAATACATCAGGCTTCAGTAAATGGCATATAATGGCTTTTTGTCATTGACAAAAATGTCCTCTGGGTTTTATGATTATGTCTGCTTCTTTTAATTTTTTCTCTCGCAAAGATAGAGATACCATACTTCGTTGGTATGAATGAGGGTGTGGAGAAAAGAAGGGATGGGGGAACATGATAGAAAATTTCAAAAATTCAACAGGCATCAATTAAGTATGGAAAGGTCAAATTTTCTATAGAAAAGGAGATTCAAGGCAAGAGCTTAAGATATGGAAAGAAGATTCAGAGGGTGCATGAGTGCACTTTTTTACTGAGCAGGTGATAAATGCCTGGAATATCCTATCGGCAGAGGTAGTGGCAACTAAACCTATGACAGCATTTAAACATGCTCGAGCCAGACACACAGTGCAGTGGTAAAACACATCTGGGGGGGGGGGGGGGGGTAACAGGAGAAATGAGGGAAGAGCTCGAGTGTAGACTCAGTCATATGAAACTTTAGAAGACAGAGTAAGTGCCGATGGCCAGAAAGTGGTGGCATCAGGCTTCCAAAAAGGCTGGAGTTAACAGCAGTGGTCTGCCTGTATTAGGCTGGGATAAGCGGCACGGGACAGCCATGGTTATAACCCCTAAAAGCCATGAACACGATCTGGACAGATAGAGAGTATTATGGGTAGGAATAGGATTGAGAGGTCAGGTAAAAGACATGCATGGGAGGAGAGGAAGTGGTGTTGCTTTTAAGTAATTGGGAATCTATTGCTTATCCAAAGTGGTAGAAAACCAGAGCAGAAGACAACAGGGCAAAACAGATGGGACACGTGGGTATTAGCTGCCATCATTTACTGTGATAGTAGATTGCCCAGAATGAGTTAGAATGTATAATAATATAATGAGAGATGTCTGTAGACTGATGACTAGATCAACATAGAGACAGACAGGCAGACAGATAAAACTATAGGGATAAAAAATGGCTCAGGCAAAGAATGATCATATCACAGCAGAGAATACAATCTGAAGTGGAGTGAGAAGGAGGAGGAGATTTTATTGACTTACCTGGGCCACATCAATTTGAGAAAGAACCCTTCCAGCAGCTTCTTTACCTTGGTTCCTTTTCTTCATTTCTTCCAAACTAATCTCATGGCTCGTTAAATCAGACTGGATTTTCTAATGGAAAATGAAATGCAGAATGAAGTGCTTTAATTAATGAAACTTCCCTATTGTCATCACATCCTACAGAGTAATCATGCAGGTGAAAGCCCTATGCAAACTCCCGTAGTGCATGTGACAGAATAAATATCTCCTGTATTATAGAGAGATTGACTCAAATATATATCATCAGTATTGGTGGTGACTTCTTTCTGTATGGAACAGGGGCCACACCTGCTCACCATAGTGGTAAAACCTCATTAGGCCCCCTGAACAATATACCATGCCACTCATTCATGTGTACACCAATGATACAGCCAGGTATGACCATCAACAAATCAAAACTGCCTGTATAGGAACTGGGAGTATTTTTGCAAAAGGCAGAGGCACATGTGGTGTTCTTGTAAAGACATGAGAAGGGACAGAAATAGCCTAGAACATGGGGGTAATCTGTATGGAAAGGCAGCTATAACCATTAAAGTGGCGGTCGGTTGCATCAAGCTTCTAAGGATGATGGGGGTAACCATGGGAAAAACACATTCTTCAATGAGCATGGGGAGACTGGATGTCTTGGACACTAACCTTGCTGGTTTTGGTACCTCTGTGGATTGTTGGAAATCTTAGAGGGAAGCTAGATGTAGGATTCAGTGTTGGTCATGTTAGAATGAAAAAGGAAGATGAGGCCTGAAAAGGCCCACTAGTGGAGAAGGTACAGCCAGAGATTCTGGGCACACTGATATAGAGGACAGAGGTAGGAAAACAGTTGAATACTCAGGTAAAGTACTTGGGGATGGGATGGGGAACTGGTACTGGGTTGCACATGGGTCTCTCATGCTTACCTACCCAAGAATCTCAATTAGACAGATTGGATGGGCCAATCTGGTCTTTTTTTTATGCCATTTATTCTGTTACTATATGGCTGCATACATGGTGTCGATGACAGGACTTTGGTTTCCTGGATCAAAGTGCAATATTTCAAGAAAAAGGTCTACTCAGTAAGGACATGGGTCCTTACTCAGTAAGGACAATGAATGGCAAGAGCATCTCATGCAGCTAGGCCCAGCAGGTAAACAGATCTGCAGCATACAAAATCCAGCTCTTCTCAGCCCATCACAAATCCAGCTTGATAAGAAGAAGCAACAGTGACCTCTCCGATAGCATGCAGCCAAATTCACATAATGCATATTGATATAATCCAATTCAGGCCAATTCAATCTAATTTCAGTGGAAATTGATAGAGAATGAATATCTATTAAGAACAGAATTGCTAAGCAGCTACCACAGACCACAACTATAAAGTTAATGATCCTGTTTGTCATCAGCCACCTCTTTGTTATCAGGAAAAGTGATTGAAACATGATCGCCCCATGAGGAAATAGTCTAAGTGCACCTTTCATATTTTTCCTAATTTAGTTCTACATACTGTTGAATAACTGCTTCAAATTGTCTCATAACAGGAGGAAGAGCTAAGGCAAGTCTGAGCAGAAATGACAAATAGGTTTGTGACAGGGTCAATGCATTCGTGAAATCTGCAGATAGCCCGCATTCAGATGCATCTCTCAACAGAGCAGGTAACACTGAATGCATTCTCAACGGAACAACTGCAGGAGGTTTCTGTATTTCCAAAAAGTCACACTGTGGGATCTTCAGTAAGCTTTCATGGAAAATTACAAAAAAACAATACACAATGGGCCTTTTGGGGCCCTGGCATTATGGACATGATATCTGAAACACCTCCTTTTTGAATACAACAGCCTGACCACCTGATCTGGCTGGATATCTGTCTGAACCCTGGGGTCCCAGATCCAAACACCCTGTTTGTGGATGACAGCACCAAAGACTTTAATTAGTTATTAAAGATCTTTGCATTATTATTTATAAGTATTTTATTTATATTATGTACACACACACACCCATACAGTTATTTATTTATAATATAAGGTTGCTTATTTGCTTTCATTGTTTCTTTCTTTTTTGTTCATTATTATTGTTGTAATTGTGATTTTTGTTACAAACTCTTGCTTGACTTGTGTTAAAATTAAAAACAGGTTCACTAATTGCTTTTACACCCAAATCTTTTATGGTTAAATAAAGATTAAGGGGTCCATATTCAGTAGGACAGTGGACAAGTTATCCGGCTACAGGTCCCATATATTCAGTAGAATAAACATCCCGCTGAATAAATTTGCTTAAAGTTATCCGACTAACCATAGCCAGATAATGTTACACATAACAGGATATTCTTTTTGAATATCGCCGGTTATGTATAAAGTTATTTGGCTATTGTTAGCTGTATAACTTGAGACTTAACCAGATATATTCAAAAAAGAATATATCCAGTTAAGTTACAGTCAAGACTGAAAAAATCCCAACGCGGCCTGTCCCCCTCACCTCCTTCCCACCTGAGTTGCAAAGGCCCTCCCGGGTCGACCTTTCCACCCCAAAAACGGCCTATTTAATTAAAATAAAAATGTAATAGTGCTGGGAGAAACCGCTAACCCCCACCCGCTGCTCCAACTTCCCCTTAAATGTGAAAATTATTAATTTAGTGGCCCTCTGAATCAAACCCCCTGATGCCCACCCCAGCCCTTTCCCTTCACTCACCCACCCTGCCCGCTCAGTACCTTTATTTAAAATTGATGGCTAGGATCTCTGTAGCCTGCTCCTGCGATCGGGCCTGGCGCTTCTGGGGACGCTTCTGCCATTGCTAGGCAACTATGATGCAGGTTACATCTTTTTTGAATATATCCGATTAAGTCTCAAGTTACAGAGTCCCACAAAGCTGGATAAACCCGATATTCGTGTAAGTTAGCTGGATAATGGGACCCCTCCCCGGAATGCCACCCAAACTCTTCTTTTATATCTGGCTAAATTATAGTCAGATAACAATATATCCGGCTATGATTTAGTCAGATAAGAGGCTCAATATGCCATTTAAGCCATTAAGACGGATAATTTGTGAATTATCTATCTAAATGGCTTTTACATATCTACCCCCAAGATTTTAGAGGAATTCATTGTCGCTCAGTTTCATGGTTGATGTCAATTAAGCTGCTGATTGGTACAGATAACTAGTTAATTTAGCCAGTTATTTTAACCAAATTTTTAGCTGCAGTAACTGGCTAGATTTGCAGCTGAAAATTTCCCTAAATCTAGCCGGACAAAATGTGTCTGGCTACAGCTGGGACAGCCATTTGTACACTTAGCGTTGTCTAGCTAAATTCAGCTGGCTAGCACTAAAAATCCATGCCAGCCACTAAATCTAACACCTGCCCCTTTTCTGACTGGCTGTACCCTGTGAATCTGGAAGAACCCATCAACGAGAGGAAACTTTCAAACTCAGAGGTTTTCTGGCAAACTTTGGCCTAGACCACTAAGCTGCAATTTTTTTTGCAGGGTCGAATTATTGCGGGGAGGAGGTTGTTACTGCGATAGTGGAACCCATTCTCCAAAAAAGCATCGCGGTTCTATGGCGCATTCTTTTGTGTCGCAGCCAAACATCATGGGACAAAACAATGCTGCAAGAGGCCCTTTAATGGAAAGGCGGCTCTAACTTCAAGGGACTGGCATCACCTTAAAGAGCCGCTGGCAAAAAAATAAAAAAAATCCAATGGCAAAATGGGAAAATTGAGCTGGGGTAAGGGCTGACCCCTGGCTCAACCCAGGGCTGCCAATCAAGGTGGCCCCGACATCCCAAAAGGTTAAAAAGAATAATAAGTGCCACATGTGACAGTGCCCCCCTACCTCTGTCATCAATAAAGTGAAATCCTAGCCCCACCCCAAAAGCACCCAAAATAGTTGGGGGTATCGTACCTCCCATTTCCCCCACAGCCCTCCAAAAGTATATGAAAACTCATTGGTGTTCAGTGACCCCCCCAAACCCTCACCCCCAATGACCTCCCCCCCAGCCTCCTGATCTTCCTCCCACACCCCCCAAACCTTAACAACTGGTTCTCAATCCCTCAAAGGGGCCTGGGACATCCCCTATCTCAAGGCCTGTCAGTGCCATTTTGAAAAATACCACCAACCTGACCTTGCCAGAGACATGTGACTGGAGCAAGGCCACGTGACATGGGAATGGGGGATGTCACTTTATTGATGATTGGGGGCATCGTCATGCATGGCACTTGTTCTTTTTTCTAACCTTTTGGGGTGTCATGGCTACATTAACTGGTGAGCCTGGATTGAGCCAGTAGTCAGCCCTGACTCCTGCTCAAAATTTATTTAGCTGTGGCACTTGTTTTTTTGTAAAACAACATATATCTCTAAAAGTAAGAGAAGGCCACGCTAAACTCATGGTCCTTAGGAGGCTTAAACCACTTCTGACAATGGCCAACTTTCGATCGGTACTACAAGCATTAATATTTTCGAGCACTGATTATTATAATGCACTTCTACTAGGACTTCCATACACCTCACTAAGACCATTGCAGGTTCTGCAAAACTCAGCCGCAAGAGTCTTAACCGGCAAAAGTAAAAGAGACCACATCACTGAAACACTGGCTGAACTACACTGGCTTCCCATCGAACAAAGAATACAATACAAAACACTGTGCACCATACATAAGATAATACATAACGAACATGCAGACTGGTTAAATACAGCCCTATGTGTACACATCCCTAACAGAAACCTAAGGTCAGCAAACAAAGCACTCCTAACCATTCCATCAGTCAAAACTGCAAGACTAACACAGGTTCGAGAGAGAGAACTATCACTGGCAGGACCCATACTATGGAACTCCATGCCCCTAGATTTAAGACTACAAAGAGACTGCAAAACCTTTAGAAAAGGTTTAAAAACCTGGCTCTTTAAACAAGCTTTTAAGAAAGAGAAGGGAGAATAGAAACCAGGGACAAGCAAAGCACAATCAATATAACATCCACACACACTGCTGTATTCACTAAGTGTGTAGTCTTTAAAGGACCAGTCTTTAAAGGACCAATTACAATCTTAAAGTTATTCCTGTAATAAAAACCGAGATAGAGACATGGACATGATTATTTACATTTAACATTATTGATCACTAACTATGTTACCGAACCTTATGGCACCCTTGTAAATGTTCAAATCACAGTATCATTAATTTTATGTGCCTTGATGTAAACCGTTGTGACGGTATCCTCCAAACGACGGTATAGAAAAGATTTAAAATAAAAATAAATAAATAAGGTTCTGGCCACTTTAAATGTGATATGGGAGCCTCGGGACCTGTGTTAGGACCCCAGGACTCCTGCGTCACATTTACTACTTTTTAAAAAGGTGTTATTTTATTGTGGCTGACCACTTTTTCAATCGGCCATGATATTTATATCAAATTGCCTATTAATGACTTTCTTTGCATGCATTTGCATGCAAAGAAGGTCATTGTAATAAGGAAGGGCACCAGGGCAGGGCTATGCAAATTATCACGTATATTTCACGATATCGCAATAAAGTGCTGTATCGTGTGATATCCGCTGTTTAATGCGTATTAGAGCAAAAACACGGCTTGATGCATCACTCAGTTTGGAAGTTAACCGAGTAAGGCTTTTGCAAGTTTACCTGTTTGAGTTTCTTACAGGTTCAATGGACTGCAGGGAGTATCAAGGACTATTGAGAAGAGAGAGCACTGGATGGGACACCTAAGAGGTACTCATTGAGAAAAGCCCAAAGCCCGTTCGCCAGGTTGTCGGAGTTGTTTTGTAATGAAGATATTAGTGATTATAGTGCCGTTAAACCCGTACATTCTTTGGTAGGTCCATAGTGCAAAGCATGGCCAGATATTGTCATCTAAATAGTGAAAAATCACTCTATATTGAAGGGAAGTATTCGAGTTACTAATTAGAAGTTGGAAACCTTGTTATTTCAGCTACACATAAGTAAAATAATTAAGCCTCACTGGATCAATCGTCTTTCAATGTTTTGGTAATAGGAGAAAGTCACTTAATAAACCCTTTAAATGCACAGCTCAGATAAGAACAAGCTGTCTTGACCTATTCAGGTTTATTCAAAGCCAAGGGTTCAGTGCTCACAATGAATACATCTATTAGTCTTTTTAAAACCTGGTTTCCATTAATCTACTTCTTAATCTAGTGCTCTCATCCACTAGTTTTATTTTAAAGAAGGGAAAAGGGAACTATTCTGGCAGTCACAACTGGCCTGCTGGCCTTCTATACTAATCGCTAAACACAGAGCGGTAAAATCTGAAAGAGTTAGGTGCCTTGTACGTGGGTAAAAATAGAGTTAGCCTGCCTGAGTCAGTCAGATCTAGTGAAGTGGATTATTAGCCGTCAAAGTGTAAGAACGCTCTTACAATGCACTTACTTTAGATTTCATAAAACAAGGAGAAATTCTGGGGCAAGGGGGGGGGGGCATTTTGCTGGCGAGTTTGCAAATTAGATGCTCACCTTTCCTCTTCAAAAAGCGCAGGCTCATAGCGGGCGTGCTGATAATGTGTGTGCTGCATGCCACGGGTTAACACCACCACATGCCAACGTGAGCACACAAGAAGCACAGGTGCCCAATGGGTTAAGCTGCTTGTGTTGTTTGCATCTGAAACAACCAATACAATCCTTTCTCCTCCTGCCCACTGCTTTTGGGTCTGGGAGGTTGGGGGGTGGGGGTGGGAGCGTGGCTTTGTTAGAGCAGTGCTGGATGGCGAGCAGGTAAGGGGGAGCCCTCCCGCTGGCTCTGCGTGCGGAGTTTTAGGGAGTTGGGGGGGATCAGAGGGGAGGGGATAAGAGTTGGGGTGGGTGGGCCGGAAGTACTTTATTTTACACAGTTTGGGTACGGGAGGAAGCCCCAGGACCCAACAGCATTTATTTATTAAAGTGCATAGGAGGAGAAATGAAATATTGCAAACAAATAACAGATATGAAATGACACAAATCTAAAGACAGGGAGGGGAGTTTTCAAAGTCTTTTCTGCAGGGGAAAACAGAAGACACGAGCTTCCTTGGTATTGCTCCCCCCCCCCCCAATATGCGTGGGTAACAGAACGCGCGTGGCGCCATTATGGATGCGCTTTCACCTCCTTCGGCAGGTTGCATTCCCCGGGGGCGGGGTTTGGAACTACACACGGACTTTAGAATTTTCAAAAGTGGGCACACATTTTTAGTCGGAAAAAAGAAGAGCAGGTGCAAATGTGTGGGGGTGCGTTTCCCTTGGGAAACTTTTTAAAAGCAAATCCCTGCTAAAACCGTGGGTAAAATGTGGTCGTGGACTTTGCAGTAAAGAAGGTTAGCTTGAAAATCACCCCCCAGTGTGACACAAGTCGAAAACGTTTTTTCATGCGCACGACATATGCAGCGCCTGGAGTTTGATACCAGCCTGGCTTTGTGCCGGCCCAAAAATATACCCGGACAGTGCCAGTTATGCACTGCCCTATTGGAAATCTACCTCTGGGCGGCCTGTCAAAGGCCAAATGCATTTTTGGGGGGCTCAGTGGGTTTCTTCTCTCGAACCTGGATCCTGAATTACTTCTATGTAACATTTCTATAGCGCTACACGACATATGCAGGACTGTACAAACACAAAAAAAAGACAGTCCCTGCTCAATAGAGCTTACAGTCTAATAAGGCAAACATACAGGACAAGAGACTTGTGGTATTTTATGAAACAAGACAATGGTTAAAAAAGAAAGAAAAAAAATTAGTTAATGAGGCTAAAAGCAGACAATCAGGCTTAAAATTTAAAAGAAATTATCAAAACGGTGAGTCTTTAGATGGGATTTAAACACGGCGAGAAAGGGAGCATGACGCACCAGTTCAGGAAAGCTATCCCAAGTACACAGTGCAGCCAGGTGGGAAGCAGGGAGTCGGGAATTGGCAGGAGAGGAGAAAGGCGCAGATAGGCGTGACTTGTCCGATGAGTGGAGTACACGAAGACGGGAATTGTGCCTTTCTTCCTGTGCCCGAGCAAGACAGCATCTCTGCAGCCACGGAACAACATGAAGCAACTTATACGAAGGGCTTGGCAGCAAAGTCCCTCATACATATGAACTCGTGTGCGGACGTTCACTGTGCTGACTGACTTAGGCATGGACAGGCTGGTTTATTCACACCCAGACGGATGCACCTGGTTTGCCCTAAATACGTTCTGTTGTGTGAACACAGAGCAGGAATAAAAAAAGAGAGCTAGGGTTGCAGTCAGTAGCTTCTGCAGCTGTGAGCAAGTGAACAATTTTAAACCTGTTGCTGCCTCTCTTTCCATGCAGGAGGCTGGGCTTGTGGCTTCTGTTTCTCCCTCTCTTGCCTCAGCCAGTGGTAGAATCAGAATGCACTATCCCAGGAGGTTCCCTTGCACATTAAGATACATGAGGTCCCCAAGGGGAGGAGGAGGAGGAGATGGGTATGATGTGGTAGTGGGTGGGGGAGGGGTGTGCCCAGAGACAATCTCAATGTAAGGCACTTTTCTGCAGGATCTTCCAGTGGCTTGGAAGTGCTCCACCTCCCCAAGCTTTTTATATGGACTGCCTAAGACTGGAAGGGGTAAGGAAGGGTCAAGGTGGGGATGGCAGTGGATGCCAGATGATCTAAGGGGCCAGAGTGCTGGTTCAGCATTAGCCCCTTTGCTCCACCTGTTCAGCTGGTGCAGAATTTTGTATGGCAACACGGTTGCAGAAAATTGTACTCCTTTATCTACATGATCATGAATGGGGAAAATACATTAATGAGCCCATTACTCACGTATTTGCATAGCTAAGAAATATGTCTGCAGCATCAATTTAGCGCATGTTTTTGCACGCTCTTAATCAATACTGAATGGCACAGTCGTAAGTGCATGCAAACACTGCTGCTTTTTTGTGCATTAAAAATAGAGCAGGTTAGTGAACCGGCCCTTTAATGGTGCGAGGAGAGAAAGAACGAGAGTGGTCATGGAGAACTTTGTATCGGGCCTGGGGAGAAAGAAAGAGCAGAAGAGGCAAGTCATGTAAACGTAGAATAACAAGTAATGGGTGGAGGAGGATAGAGTAGAATAGACTGCTTCCAGTGGTCACAGCTGTACAAAGCTTACATACTAGTGCCCGTTTTATAAGCCTTGCGCAAGGGCACGATGCAGATTTCCATTGCAGGACTTCATCTCTTATTACCTGCCCACCATTGAAACGGCACTAAACTACTCTCTGCTGACAGAATCAGATGAGGAAAGGTAATTGTTTGCTTCTTGAATCTCCATGGCTTTACTGGTACATGAACGCACTTGCTCAGCTCTACCATGTAGCTTTGGAAGCTGTAGACCCTGGCAAAGGGAATCTCATTTCAAAAACCTAGCCAGCTCTATATGCCAGGCCTAGAGAATTTTTATTTATTTATTTGACGGTTTTTATATACTGTAGTTTGGATCAATCCTTCACCACGGTTTACAGTGAAAACAACAGAATACATTGAATACATAGAATAACAAACAGCTTAGGATGCGATGAGGCCTATCCTGTATCTAACTCATAAGGGAAAATAATTGAGCAGCTCTTATCTGACTGGGTCAGACCTAACACGGCTGAGATAAACACGAAGGAATTATGGAAATTTCCTTAGTGAGCAAGTTATTAGTTTGGGTTTACTTATTCATTTACTGACGTTGCTTTTGCTGTGACTAGACACTTATGAAAATAGTGTCCATGTCCACTTCCGGAGGGGCAAGAAATAAAAGATGATAAACATTCAACAGAAGCGAGAGAATGTTAGGACAGATAAAGATCCAGATGCAAAGAAGACAGATTCCGTGAGCCAAGGCAGTTAAACAAAGAGGCAGCTTGTGCCACCAAGCTTTGCAAGGATAAAGGGTGATCATGACTCAGTCGCTCAAGCACCCAGATTTCAGAAGCACACAATGGTAGACAGGGTATCAGCTGTCACCAACACTGACCTTTTCTAAGTAATTTTTCCTTCACCTCATCTTCTCCGTTTCATTTTTTTCCCCAAACAGGCATGAACATAGTTTTTAATATAAATTTGATTACAAAGGGTTAAGGCATGAAGCATCACAAAGCAGGCTTCCTGCAGGGCAGCTAGTGTGTGCGCGCACTAAAGTTATTTCAAATATTTCCACCTGAATGGCCCTATTTTAGCAGTGCTGATGGCTGACCTCACCCAAAAAGGCTAATCTGATGGGTTTAAACTGGACTAGCACTGGGGTAACAAGACAAAATAGCAAAGGGAAATGTTAGCCGCTATGACAAAAGGCAAAACTATTCCGTGCAAACTGAAGGGAATCCGAGCTACTGGCCTGCAGTGCACTGGGTGCTGGCTTATTGCCATCTGCTACTGAAGCGTAAGGAGACTTACGTCTGCAAGGGTCAGGTTGCACAGGAAAAGCCAGGGATCCCTGGCACAGAAAAGCCTGCCCACCCCATGCCTGCACTGCACAACCTGCTGAAAGATTCCTATGACTAGGCCAGGCTGTGGTCTGAATATTATTTTATTTCTACCATGGCCATGGAGGCGCTGATGGTGTGCTGGGCAGATTCCCAGTCAAATCAGCATCTGTGGCTGAGCTGGGCTTAAATTTCCAGCACAACAGCTAGTCCCAAAACACCACCTTAGACAAGCATGGGGAAAACCAGCCCCTTGTCTTTTATGGGGGTAATTTTCAAAAGGTTTCAACATGTAAAACTAGAAATTATGCATGTAAGAAGTTTCACTTTTTATTCAGTTAATTTAGATATATTCTTATTTTATTCAGTTTTGGATACAGACTGAAGTTAATATTATTACAGAGTTTTGTTTTTACTCAATTTTTTATTGAATTTTATTGTATAATATATCTATATACTTATTTCTTATGTTTTTCAATGTAATGATGTAAACCGATGTGATGGTCCTGGTTCCAAACACCGGTATAGAAAATTTTACAAATAAATAAATGTGCATAAGTAGTATTTTGTAAAATCCATAAGTGTGTGTGTACTAGCGTTGGTGCACGTAAATGCAAACTAAAAACGGGGGTGATTTAGGGGCATTCTGGGACAAGGTTTAGTACATTACCAAACTCTGATGTCCCCAAATTTGCTCCTTACTGGTGGTTGTTGCCTCTTGTTAGCGTAGGATCCACAGTCTTACCCTATGAGTGATGTCAGAATAGAACAGGGTGTGTTTTGGAGGTTTGACACTCCCCATTAGGAGGTCTCTTAGTGTCCAGTGAGAGTAGGGGGAGCCCTGAGGGTAGCGCCTCTTCACAGAGTGGTGTTGCTGCAGAGTCCTTCCCTCCACGGAGAGCTGTCTGAAGAAGACATATTCCTAGGAAGGTGGATGGAGCAGAGGGTCAGGGTGCCCAAGGGAAGGAAAGAAAATCGGGGTGATGGTGAGAAGATAAGAAGTAGTCTTCATCTGTCCAGAGATTGCATTTTGAGAGTTTGAGAAAAAGAAGATTGTCCCCGGTGAGCGTTCCTTCCCCTGGGAGCTTGGCTGCTAAGGATGTGCAGCATTTTGCTACTGCAAGAGACAGAGTTTATCATTTGTGCTTTGCACTTTATTTGCAGAACTGTTCTGGTGCATTGGACATTCAGGGTGCTCTTCGGATTTTGTTCCTGCCAGCAGAGAGCAGTAAAGAGTTTTATTTGAAACAGCAGCCTTTCAGGTAGATTTTAAAAGCATTTCCCTGAATTTTGCAAGGCTGAACATGGCAATGCATGCCATATTACCTGCGTAACTTTGAGGTGGGGCCAGAGGGATCCTGAACACCGGGAGGGGGGCAGAGAGAGGGAGGGAGAAAGAGAGAGACAATCTGACACTCCATATCTCCCACTGTAAGAGGGGCACTTTCAACTCAGGGTGGGTTTTGGGAGGGGGCAGTGTTACAGCGGTCTGCCTAGGGCGCAAGGGTCTGCAGACCCTTGTAACACCACCCTCCCCCAAAACTCACCCTGAGCTGAAAGTGCACTTCACACAGTGAAGTCTCTCTAACAGACGTGTGTACTTGCACGCACGATATAAAATTAAGCATATTGTTGCTCGTGTGTCTAATGTGCTTATTTATTGGCGCACGCACTCTCCTTTTAAAATGTACTTGTTAGGGTGCAGTGTGGTGGTTGGCTGACCGTGACTGGTCTGGTATGCAGAAGAGCCCCAGAAAAGAGGGAAAACCTCTAAGGGCCTTGAAAGAGATTCCCCTGACCACCTGTCTGTACAGGAAGGACATGGGGAGGCATGGGTGCTGCTCTGAGCATTGACCCTCACAGCGAGCCCCAGAGCCGGTGTTCACATCAGGGCAGGGGCTATACTTATTTGCACGCTTTCACACCTGTTAACTGAGATGGGGAAATGTCTACAGTTTTTGGGTGGGAGGTCCGGGTTAAGAAGGGAGAGAAGGTGTCGGGGTTAAGTGGTGGAGGGTCTAGGTGAACTGGTGGAAGTATCATCCAACTGGTGACTAGAAGACAAGTCACTATTTTCATAAGCAGAGTTTCGTCACACATACTTTATAAAATACCTGCCTCTGTGAACAAGCTGTGCTAAATGCATGCATGTTACAATTATTTTGCATGTAAAATATATGCATGCACATTATAAAAGACATATAGAAAGTATATACTCCCTGTATAAAAAGTTGCACCTCCTTTTTATAAATGTGCGGCTCGCCCTGCACAGTTTATAAAAAGCAGGAGCAACTTTGTGTGTACATTACTTATGAACAGTTGTGCTGCCTTATGCACATTGCTGAAAATTAACCTCTTTAAGAGCTCACTCCCCAAATGGATGGGGAGGCAAGAGGGTACTGGGGCTAATCGATATCTCTCCTTAAAAAAAAAATAAAGCAGTTCTTAAATTTCTGTTTCCTTATTTGAGGTGGGAGAGTGCATAACAAAAAGGGGATGAGGTGTATACTGCTGAGGAAGAACTGCACACCTTGACATCAGATCAACCCAGTCCTGTACTGGCAAAAGCAAGATGTTAAAGGCAAAAGTCCTGGTCTTATACCCTCTGCATGAATAGAGATGGACTTCTAATTTTCCTAATACAATCAGGGGCAAATGCAATATTTTCTCTGAATACAAGGCAGTAATGGCAGGACTGGATCATAGTCACCCTGTCTAAGATGGCTTTGAAAGAGAAATCTCATCCCTTTTCTCACCATATATTTATAGCTACCTACCCCCTCCAATTTGGCATTCTACTTAATTTTAAAATTAATACACCACCACTAACACAGTGCTTCTGTTGCATTCGGTGGTCCATGGGGCAGGCCTGTGGACTGCTGTACTTACCTGAGCCCAATGTGATGCCCTCCGACGCCGGGGAAGATCCCTGAATGGACGTGTGGCAGGCCGCTGCGCTCGGCATGCCTCCAACGTTGCTGCTTCCCCCAGGCCCTTCCTAAGGCATGTGCATGCTCGACTCTGCTCCTCTTAAAGGGCCTGCGGCGGGAAAATGACAGTGGTACCCACTACCCAAGGGCCTAGAAAAAAGCCACCTCAGCAGCTCCTCCTTGCTCGGCACCAGGCCAAGTAGTGTTAAGTAGAACAAATTGCCTCAGTGATCCTAGTCTTTGTTCCTGAGTTCCTGGTTTTCATCCTGTGGTCAGCCTTTAATTCTTCATTTAGTCTTCCTCTTGTGGTCAGTCCTCTGTGCTTTGTGTCTTCAGTGTCTTCTCCTGCCTGCCTGCCTGTGCTGCTCCTCGTCTCCCTGCCTTCCTATCTGACCTGCCTTCCTTTGGACGGATCTCGGGTTTTGATTTGGCTTTGACGCTGATGACCATGAGTAAACGCTGCCTGCCACTGACCACTGCCTGTCTCACGACCACGCCTGAACTCAGCCTGCCTCGACCACCACCCATCTCCGAGTACGCATGTAACCAGCCTGCCCCGGACCCTGGCCTCTGACCCTGACAGACCTCCAGTTTGTTAGCAGAGGCCCCCACCTATGACCTGCTGGCCCCAGCACCTGAGGGCTAAACCTAAGGGGAAGAAGGGCTGGTATAGGTGAAACTCCAGTTGGACCTCTGCCACAGCCAGCTTTGCCAGCTGATTGTGGGGACCTGCAGGGCTCCTCCTGCAGGTTGCGCCAACTCCCTTTCGCTTCAAGAGACCAGACCTGCAACAGATTGCCAAGGCCATGGACTCAGTGGATGCCACCACTCTACTGGCCATTTTAGTCCTAACACACAGGCTCCAAGAGTAACAGCGGTTCCTAGAAATCCTGGCAGCTTCCTTGGAACAACTCACCACATGCTTAGTCACAGCTGTGGCTCCAGATGTTCCAGCATCTACATTGCCTAAGCTATCCCCACATGCTGCCCAGAGTCACCCCATCTGCATCTGCCAGCTCCACCCCGGTATGCCGAGGATCCAAAACAGTGCAGGGGATTTCTAAACCAGTGCTATATGCACTTTGCACTCCAAGCGGCACTCTTCCCCGATGACACAGTGAAGACTACTTTCATTTCCTCCTTCTTGGATGGCAAGGCCTTGGCCTGGGCCTCTCCTCTAATGGAGTGTTTGGATCCTCTCCTCACGAACCTACAACACTTCATTTCTGCCTTCAAGAACTCTTCAACAAGCCTGGCTAGCTGGCCAAAATGGGCTTGGATTTTCAGCATCTGCGTTAGGGTGCCCTGTCTCTAGCAGAGTACACCATAGAATTCCAGACCCTGACAACTGAACTCAACTTGAGGGAGGATTGCCGCCACAGTATATTCCTGGAGGACGTGTCCCCCAGGATCAAGGATAAACTGGAACCATGTGAACTCCTGGAGTCTCTGGAGGGGCTCATAGACCTGACAGGGAGGATAGACTGTTGTCTGCAACAACGGGCCAGGGAGATCTGACCCCTCATTGGGCCATCATGCTGGCTCCTCACTTCCAGCGACTGGCTTCTGCTCCATCCTCCTCTGCTCACTCAGATGAACCTATGCAGCTTGGCCATGGATGCCTTGCACCTGAAGAGAGACTCCACAGCCGGCAACTAGGCCTGTGCCTGTATTATGCTCGCCCACTGTCCAGTTAAATCAGGAAACGTCTGAGCTAGGAACCAGTGTGGAAATGATCCTAGGCTTCATGACACCTGCTTCCCAATTGGTTCTTCTGGTGACCTTCAACATGGACAATCTGGATTTCTTCACTCTGGCCCTTGTAGACTCTAGTGCTGGAGAAACTTCACATTGAAGGAATTGGTAGATCATCTACCGATTCCTACTGTCTAAAGGAAGTCGCAACTAATCATCTCCTCTATATATGGAGATCCTTTGCCTGGTCAGATTACCCTCAAAACAGCACCCCTGACCTGTCATCACCTGAACTGTATACCCAGTTGTACTGGGACTTCCCTGGCCCCAGCAGCATTCTCCACAATTTGACTGCACCGTGCTGCAACTCACCCGTTGGGGCCAGCAATGCCATGACACGTGTCTAGAACATGTGGAACCTCTGCTTCATGTATCACTGGCCACACTTCCGGGCCTTCCTCCTCAATAAGGTGACTTCGAGGACGTATTCTCCAAGAAGAAGGCCGAGACCCTACTGCCCCACCAGGTGTATGACTGCGGAATTGAGCTATTCCCAGACACCAAACTTCCCAGGGGTAAGATCTACACCATCTCTCCCCGAAACCAGAGCGATGTCTGACCTCATCCTGGAGAATATTGAGCAAGGCTTCATCTGACCTTCCTCATCCCCTAGCAAGGGCTGGTTTCTTCTTTGTGGCTAAAAAAGATGGCTTTCTCAGGCCCTGTATTGACTACCCTGGACTAAATGTGATCACTAAAAGGACTGGTACCCATAGCCACTAATCTCTGAACTTTTTGATTGGCTCCAAGGGGCAAAGATTTTTCCAAGTTAGAACTCTGAGGAGCTTACAATCTTACATGGATCAAACTTAGCAATGAATAGAAGACAGCGTTCAGTGCTCATGATGGACATTATGACAATTTAGTAATGCCCTGCGGGCTATGTAAGGTCCCATCCATCTTCCAAAAAATGATGAATGAAATCTTCTGCAATCTACTCTGGATGCATTGTCATATACCTTGATGACATTTTTATATTCTCCAAAGACCTCAGCTCCCACCGTCAGGACGTACAACAAGTTCTACAGCGTCTGCGAGAAAACAACCTATATGCTAAACTTGAGAAGTGCCTGTTCGAAAGAGAAAGTCTACCCTTCCTGGGGTATATTGTATCCAGGGAAAGATTCCATATGAACCCCAAGAAGGTTAAGAGCATTCGGTACTGGCCTCATCCAATAGGACTGTGAGCCCTACAAAGGAGTCTGGGCTTTGCCAACTAATACCGACACTTCACTGCAAATTACTCAACTGTGCAGCACCACCACTCACTGTCCTCACTCATAAGGGAGCTAACATCAAGGATTAGCCTCCTGATGCTGTAGCAACCTTTCAAGAACTAAAGGATTCCTTCTTGAAGGAATTCTGCCTTCACCACCCAGACCCTACATGCCCATTCATCTTGGAGGTGGATGCCTCCACCCTGGGTGTAGGGGCTGCACTAAGCCAACATTCGACTAAAGAGGTCCCACATCCTTGCTTGTTCTTCTTAAAGAAATTTTCACCCACAGAACATCACTACAGCATTGGTGACAGAACTCCTGGCGATCAAGCTAGTGCTAGAAGAATGGCATTATTGGCTAGAAGGTGCTTAATACAGTATCACTGTGTATACAGATCATAAAAATCTGGGACACCTTCACTATGTCCAACAACTAAATGCATTACCGGTTCACTGGTCTCTGTTTTTCACGTTTTGATTTGAACTGAGGTATTGTCTGCTCTCAAAAATCTCCAAGCAGATGCCCTCTCAAGTTTCCAGGCAGAGGACTTCCCAGAGCCTCCCAGATACATCATTGAACAAGCTAGGATCATCTTAGCTGCCTCCATGACCGTCCCTCCACGGAAGATGTTTGTTCCTACTCGACTCCTTGAAAAGGTACTGAAATGGTCCCATGATTCCCATATCACAGATCATCCTGGATGAGCCCGAACACTTGCACTGCTTCAACAATACTATTGGTGGCCTCAAATGAATCAAGATGTTAAGGCCTATGTGGATTCTTGCTCCACCTGTGCACTGTAGAAAACTCTGTTGGGCTGAACCGGAGGTTGTTACAATTGTTACCAGCTCCCCGGGAACCCTGGACCCACTTGTCCACTGATTTTATAGTGGATCTCTCCCTCTCAGACAGCACCACCATAATCTGGGTGGTTATTGAACACTTCTCAAAGGTGGTTCACTTTATCCCACTTGTGGGTCTCCCTTCTGCCCCTGAGCTAGCATAACTTTTTACTCTTCATGTCTTCTGTTTACATGGACCACCCAAGCACATTTTGTCTTCAATGAGGAGTACAGATCATGGCAAAATAATGGCATTCACTATGGGGTAGATTTTATAAAAAAGCGCACGCACAAACAAAAGTATGCCGGATTTCAATAGATACACGCGTAGCTGCGCGTATCTGTTAAAATCCAGGGTCGGCGCGCGCAAGGCTGCCTAAAATCGGCAGCCTGCGCGCGCCGAGCTGCGCAGCCTGCCTCCGTTCCCTCCACCTCCCCTCCCCTCCCTAACTAACCCACCCCCCCAGAGGCAGGCGTAACTTGCGCGTGCCGGCCAGCTGGCGCGCGAATCCCCGGCCCGGGAGCTGTTTCGGAGGCCTCGGCCACACCCCCGGGCCGGAACCACACCCGCAGCCCCACCCCCGAATGATGTGCCGGCTGCGACACGCACCAACATGCCCCCAATGATGTGCCAGCCGCGACATGCCCCCAAGACGCACTGGCCGCGCCACGCACCCCCCCGCCCCCCAGGAAAGCCCCGGACTTGCGTGCGCCAGCAGTCTATGCAAGATAGGCTCAGCGCGCGCAGGGGGGTGTTGGGGATAGGTTTTCGGGGGGTACCCCTTTGAAAATCTGCCCCTATATAAAACGTTCAGAATCACCCTGGACTTCATGACAGCATACCACCCACAGGAAAATGGGCAGTCTGAACATACAAACCAAATGCTCAAAACTTTCTTCCGGGCCTATGTCAATAAGCACCAGGATAATTGGGTGTTCTTTCTCCCCTGGGTGGAATTCTCACACAATTCCCATGCCTGTAGCACTACAGGTTCTTTATTATTTGAAGTGGTGTACGGGAAGCATCCCTTGCTGGCCCTGCCTCTTCCCATGGCAGTACCTTCACTGGCAGCCCAGCTATCTGTCCAAGAAATCTACATCTTTGGATCTGCACCAACAGCATAATTTGAAGGGCAGCAGAAAAAGCCAAGAAAACCACAGATGCGCACTGGAGGCCTGCTCCTCAATTCAAGGCAGGTGAAAAGGTGTGGCTAAGCACTTGCCACATACACCTAAGACTGCCCTTTATGCATCTTGCCCCATGATACATTGGACCCTTTACCATCCTTTGCCAGCTAGGACCCGTGACCTACCAGCTAAGACTGCCACCCACATTGGGCATATACAAAGTTTTTCATGTATCCTTATTAAAGCCTCTAATATACTCCTGGCCCTCTAGGACACCACTTAAACCTCAAGAAGTGACCAGTGAGGACAGCACAATCTATGAAGTGAAAGAAAACTTGGATTTGTGGCACAGAGGAAAAAAACAGAATACCTTTTCTCCTGGAAGGGGGTATAGTCCCGAAGAAAATACGTAAGAAACCGCTTTCAACATTCTGGACACTTTACATCTGCACTTACCTCCAGCCCCGTGCCCAAAGTAACACCCCCTCATCAGGGAAGACCTCCAAATGGACATGCAGCAGGTCGCTATGCTCAGTCTGCCTCTAATGCCATTGCTTCCCCTGCACCCAACATTGCTCCTCTTAAAGGTCCCACGGCGGGAAATGCCAGTGGCACCCGATGATGACATCACCAACAAGGGCCTAATAAAAAGGCCACCTCAGCAGCTCCTCCTTTTCTCGGAAATAGGTCAATTACTGTTAAGTAGAGCAAATTGCCTCAGGATCCCTGCTCTTTATTCCTGTGTTCTGGGTCTTTGCTCCTTCATTCCTGGTCTTTGCTCCTGAGTTCCTGGTCCTTGTCTTTGTCCTGTGGTCAGCCTTCAGTTCTTCATTGAATCTTCATCTTGTGGTCAGTCCTCTCACCTCACTGCCTGACAGATCTCTGGTTTTGACTGCGGCTTTGACACTCAAGATCATAAATGAACTCCACTTGCCACTGACCACTGTCTGACTCACGACTATGCCTGAACTCAGTATGCTAACCGACCACTTCCATAATCTCGACCACTCCTGAATGCTGCCTGACTCGACCACTGCCCATCTTTGAGTATGCCTGTAACTAGCCTGACCTGGACCCTGGCCTCTACGGTCCTTCAGTTTGTCAGCTGAGGCCCCCACCTAAGACCTCCCAGCCCTGGCACCTGAGGGCTTAACCTAAGGGCAACGAGTGCTGGTATAAGTGAAGCTCTATTTGGGCCTCTGCCACAGCCAGCTCCATCAGCCAATGGTGGAGACCTGCAGAGCTTTTCCTTGCAAGCTATCCCTACTCTCCCTCAGTCCAAAGGTCCATGCTCACAACAGCTTCAGACAGGAATAAAATGGTTCAAGCTGACAGCAAGTTGCTTGACTATATGGAAAACAACAGGAAACAATAAATAATGACATTGTCAATCATACCACACCTTGTTTCATTACGATACCCTGATATTTTGGCCTCAAGAATGGAAAGAGGGAATGCATGTTCTGTAACGATTTGAGTTCGAAAGCTAAGAGAAGCAGCAGGAATCATGATCTTCGGTGATGAACTAGTGAAAGTGTCAGTTTGCAAATACAAAACTTACTGACCTCTGTAGAGTAAAGTTCTCATCAGTAAGAAATACAATTCCCAAGATGCATTATGCAGGCACACTTTTCTAAGCCAGCATTAATGCATTTTCCCTCTCTAGAGATGACCAACTGAGAAAAGTCAAACAGCCAATCCATTTAACCCATGCCAGAGACCCCCTGGCATGGATTGGTCTGGGAATATGTTTCTGGGGTTAATGAAGAGGGACTCCAACAGGACTCCTTGGCAGTATGACAATTTTACGCTTGCAACAGTAGCAAAAGAAGATGTTTTCGGGGCTTCTGCAATTTCATCCAGCTCTTACACAAAGCTGAGAATATGGAAACAAATTGTGATATTGCCAACCCTAGGCTAGTCAGTGTTTACGGAAAAGAAATGATCTTTCTAGAAGAATGAGGACGAACAAAGCTGAAAATGGCTTTGCATGAATGCACTGCAGGATCTCTTTATATTCAGAGAAAATCTCAATGGAATAGATTTTCAGATATTGAATTTGCATAGACATATTTTAACAGCAGCAGACTTTCAGGAGCAGGAGCATCAGTTTTTCCAACCAGCAAACATCTGCTCGAAGAAATGTGGCAATGTCAGGAAAGTGAAAAATAAAAATGGATTCTTCAAACCACAGTGGAGTAAGACACACACAGAACCTATCACACTTGTATGACAAAGATCATCCTAGGGACCAAACAATAGGATTACAACTATCAAATGAAGTGTTTGTTATTAGAACTTTCTCCCTTCTCATGAGAAATAGCAGTATAATTGGGGATATGTAGTCCCCAAAATATAATTTTGTTTTTGTTTTTTTTTTTTTTTTTGGGGGGGGGGGGTTACAGACTATATTTGGGTTTTGGTTTGTTAAATATTTATTTTGGTTTGGTTCATTTGCCAAAGCAAAACAAACATAAAAAAACCCACCATAAAAATAAACAAATGAGCCTAAAAGTGGCTTCCCTGGACTCCACTGACCCTCTCCCAATTCTCAAAACATCTGCTGGGGTCAGAGACCTCCTTGGCTCCTACTTAACCCTTCTATGGAGGACCTAGATAGAGAAAGCGGAAGGAACAATGCCCATTCACTCCTGTCCCACTGGTGTCCTTTGGAAAATGGCACGAGTCAACCCTGTGATCAGCACCATAGTATCATCATAACAGTGCTGGTTTCAGGTCCATCTACCAGCATTTTGTTCTACAGCTGTACAACAAAATGAAGCCAAATGGCCCTGTGACCAGGCACCATTTTGACATCACTATGTTACCGATCTGAAGGTCACCCGGTACCATTTTTAAAGGAATGCCAGCAGAACAGGAGCGAGTAGACATTGCTCCTAGCCCTCCCTCTATTCACGAACACTAGAGAAAGGGGTAAGTTGGGGCCGGGGACCTAGCTTTTCAGGGTTGTGCAGGGAGGGAGTCAGAGGTGTCTGGGGAGGTCCAGGCTAGGCTTGGCTCACAGACCAGCCAGGGCAGGCCCAGGCCATGGGCTACTGGCAGGGGCCCCAGGAAGGTCCTGGGGAGGCCATGATGCCTTGGGAAGGATGGGGGAGTGGGACAGAGAGGTCATTTCTTTTTTAAAACAAACCAAAAATACCCAAATATTTTGGGGCATTTTCAGTCAAGGCCATTTTCGATTTGTTCCTTTCTGAATGAACTGAAAATAGCCTCTCTCAGTTTAGATGTGAGTTGTATATATTTATTTATTTAATAGCATTTATAAACTGCTTTCCAAATTAAAAATAGCTCAAAACGATGGACAAAATATTACATAAAATTACATCACATCAAAATAAACAATTGAATATTACAAAACTGACAACACAATTAAAATTAAATGCAAAATTATTATAATGCAACCACACATATCTGATCATCTCTCATTAGCTGTACTATACATCTTACAGATCCTGGGATATCATTCATGGTTTTATTCCCTTTCAGAATTTCAGCAAGTCACTTTCTTATCTTAATAAACTGGCTGCCTGTTCCAAAACTTTGGGATTACTGCTGAAAAAAAATTTATTTTGTATTTCTACATATCTAAAACCTTTTGCAGATGGGAGCTGAAGTTGAAATCTATAATTCACTCTTAAAATCTGAGTACTAATGGATCACTGTATAATACTCATCCCTATTGTCAATACGCCTTCCTAATCCTTTAACTTGCAATTTGTTAATTCAAATAATGTGAATTACCCAGATGTATCTTCAGAGCCATTGGTGAGGATTTGAGGATAAAGTCAGAGATGAAGTAGGAGGTGAGATATAGCAGCAGGAAGAGCATATTAGACAAGATGCATTTTGCGGACTTTATCTGCCACCGTATTCTCTGTTTCTTTGTATGTTTGTTAGATGGGATTATTTCTAACAATTGCTTCCGAAAAATGGAAGAAGGTACTTGTTTGGACGATGCCAGCATGCTGACCTTAGTTTCATGAACCCATATGTTGAATTACTTTGTAAATAGGTATGGGGAGACCTCCATAAATTTGTATTCTTTTCCACTTCTCATAGTACTAGAAGTACCATGACTCACCCACTTTGGATGCCCAACCAGAAGAGGCCTGTTGGAGCAATGCCATCACAGGATCCCATCCCTGTGACAGAGAAGAGGAGCCCTCCCCGCAGGATCCCTATCCCGTGACAGCGAAGAGGAGAGCTGGATCTGCAATGCCGCCACAGGATCCCATCCTCTCTATGGCAAACTGGGCGAAAAGGAGAGCTGGAGCTGCAATACTGCCATGGGATCTCTTCCCATCCCTGCAGCAGTGGAAGTAGGACTTTGGCAGTGCCTAATGAAAAAGCCTTGTGTGTGAGCTTGAATGTGCATATGTGGGTGAGAATGGGAGCCTGGGTTGTGTGTATGGTTTATAATGGGAGCTTGATGTAAGTATGTGGGTGAGAAAGGGGGCCTGGTATGCATCTGTGTGTGCATAAAAATGGGAGCCTGGGAAGGGTGGTGAGAGAGTGCGAGCTTGTGTGTGTGTGTGTGTGTATGTGTGTGTGAAGAGAGAGAATGTGAGCTTGTGGGGAGGACAGCATATGTGTGTGTGTGTGTGAGGGAGTCTGTGAGAGAATGCGTGTGTGTGAGGGAGGAAGGGAAGAAAACTGTAGGAGAACAGAGACACTGAAAGGGAATTAGGAAATAAACAACAAGGGGAAAATGGGAAAAAATAGACTGTGACCAATTGATTAGAAAAATACAAAGATCAGACAACAAAGGTAAAAAAAAATATTTTGAGATTTTAGCAACTGATTTTTGAATTGTTAGTTGGTGTCTGATTGGACAGACACTTTTATGTTTGTTCAGACTGGCTTTTGTTAACGTCTCTCTCTCCGACGGTTACATCACTTTTGCAGAGGTGACCATCTGATAGGATTTCTCCTTCCCTCCCTCCCTGTTTGATGTATTGTGGGTTTGGTTGTTATTTTGTTGGAGCTTATAATTGTTGCAGTTTTCCGGGTAACCCGAGCCAAGGGGTTGCAATGTATGGAACTTTTGATTGTGTTGCAGGACACGGGGGGGGGGGGGGGAGTGCCAGCATAGCTGGGGGAACTTCAACGTGGGCTGTGAGATGGCAGTGAGGTCACTGCATGAGTTGCTGGGTCTCTATGGCTGGGATGTGGCCTAGAGGCCTATGCTGCTGGCGGAGGTCCACTGTTGGGGGAGGGGGGCGACGATAGAAGTCAGCGTAGCCATCACTGGGGCATGGTGGTGGTTGGACAATAGCTGACGATGAATATTGGGGGTTTGGGGGGATATATTATTTATGTTAGGTTTGGCTCGGGTTTGTTGCAGTTTAATAAACTGCAGCCTTTATTAAATCCATTTTCCTGTGTGATGTGTATTTTGTTAAAGGGAAAGAGGGTGGAATGCCACGGAAGTCCCACTTGCCCACGTCAGTGCATTTCTTATATTTTTGTATTTTGCTCTTTCTTCAGTATTCCACTGTTCAGAGATTTTAGTTTCTCAGGCTATTTCGGTTTTGTCTGCATGTTTCTGTTTCTAATTTGAGGCCTCTTATTTATATCAGGCCGATACAGTACAGGATGCGCGTTTTCCCTTACCCCTTATTCAGTAAGGGGAGGAAACCGCGCGTCCAACCAGCGGCACCTAATAGCGCCCTCAACATGCAAATGCATATTGATGGCCCTATTAGGTATGTGCGCGGGATACAGAAAGTAAAATGTGCAGCCAAGCCACACATTTTACTTTCAGAAATTAGCGCCGACCCAAAGGTAGGCGCTAATTTCTTCCGGCACCGGGAAAGTGCACAGAAAAGCAGTAAAAACTTTTTCATGTAATATCTGTTATAAATGCATAATTTTTAACCATGTACAAGGATGGAGCAGGAGGCAGGGGTGAAAGGGTATAAGATTCGCTTAAGGCATCTAATACTCTTGCACTAGCAATGGATTCCAGCGGAGGGAGTGAAGACTCAGAGGTGACAGTTTTTAAAGTTTAGGTCGCTGGAAGGAGCTGGGCTTTTTTTTGGCAGGCCTGAGACAGAGAATGAATGAAGTGTTTGTGGGAGGGGGGAAGCACAATAATTGTTCACACAGGGCAGCAAAAAAGCTAGCACCAGCCCTGAGGAAATATTGTCTTAAGGTTGACAACTCAGGTAAAATTCCCCACAAAAATTGGACAGTCCTCTCCCTCTTCCTGGTAGCTCCTAGTGTTTCTACTCCCTCCCCATCTTCTCACCTCATCACATTCATAAAGCTGAGCTGCATTGGTAGCATCACTGGACCCTGTTGCTATCAATGACCACCAGCAGCATCAGTAGACAGTAAAGATGTGCATTTGTTCAGGACGAATTAGGCAATTTCAACAAAATTTCCTAATTTGTCCTGTTTCAGGGTCACGAATCCCTAACAAATTTTTCCCGAAATTTCAGGAAAAATTTATTTTCGGGTTAGTGCGCACTAATGGGAGTTAGTGCGCATTAATGTTAGGGATAGATTTTAAAAGCAGCGCGGGGCGTACATGTGCGCGCGCTACCCGGCGCACACACATGTACGCCCGATTTTATAACATGCACGTGCATGTTATAAAATCGGGGGTCGGCGCAGGCAAGGGGGTGCACAATTGTGCACCTTGCGTACCGAGCCCGCTCTGAGCCACGCTGCCTTCCCCCGTTTCCTACTCCCCCACCCCACCTTCCCTTCCCCTATCTCCCCCGCCCTTTCCCCCCTACCTTTTCCTTCTTTGTTCTTTTAATTTCAAAACTTACTTCAGCCCTGGGACTGAAGTAAGTTGCGCTCGCCGGCCGACTGCCGGCATGCGACCTCTGACACGGCAGCAAATGGCCGCTGTGTCAGAGGCCTCTGGCCCCGCCCCCACCCCCTCCCCACCCCTTTTTGCAAGCCCTGGGACTTACACGCGTTGCCGGGCCTTTTTAAAATAGGCCCGGCGCGCGTAAGGCTGGTTACGTGCGACCCTTTTAAAATCCGGCCCTTAGCGTGCACTAACGGGAGTTAGTGCGCACTAACCCTAAATTCGGGTCCCTCCAAATTTCAAAGGCCTGAACCGCGGGAAATACGATATTTCTTGTGGCGGACCAAAAACGAAGCTCGAACCATAAGGTTCAGGCTTTGCACATCACTAGTAGACAGTGCTCTCTCAGCGACAGACAGGTAAGGACTGGGAGCTAGTATAAATTCAGTTCCCACAGGGGTCCCATCTTTTTCTCTCCTGTGGGCTTCCTGTTTGTAATGACACTGAAGTAGGGAAGGAAACCCAGATCTCCCTATGTCATTAGTGACACAGTGAAATCTATTCATATATGTAGTGTAAAATATTAGTGTAAGGGAAACAAAATGAGATGCCTTTACCCTATCCTCATCTACTGGGTTTCAGATCAATGTTTTGTTGTTCAGAGATTTAAATAGTTAATTCCCTCAAAGAGCAACTGAAAGAATTTTCTAAGCTGAAAAAACTATGAGAAGCAGGAAAAATCATTTTCTTCTAAATTTTGTGCTTTCACACCAAGAGCAACCTGAAAGTCTTGCATCTTCAATTTTAGGTCATTCCTTTTCTTTTATGATGCTCTAAGGATAAAGTTTATTGTTATACACAATAAAACTTGTGTCTGGCAAAGCACTTTGGAAAGGAGTTGGTTAAGAGAAGGCCGCAGAGCAATCATACAAGTAAAAGCCAGAACTATTACAGATCAATAGGAATCTTGGAAATACTGAACTGCTTGATACTCCAGGGATTGAAAGTATATTATTCAGACATGCTGTAGATAATCAAACTTGCTGGGAATGAGAATCGGAAATCATATCTTGTACATTACTTTGGCATCTATGGGATCTCTTCCACCCCTAAAACTAGAAAACACAACCCCTCCCCCTTTCATTAACAAAGAGATTCTCCATGTCTGGACACCTTTGGGGAGAAAAGGGCTGTGAATGAACTTGGGATATTTTTTTCAATTCTCAGTTTTGCAATCTGTGAATCATGTTCTCTGGTACTTTATGAGTACCATATAAAGAAAACAAAAAGGCAGTGTACAACTAATTTTAAACAATACATTCAAAAAATACTTTTATAAAAACAAATATGTCCAACATTTTTTTAAATATTCCAAAATATTATTTTAATTCCAAACTCTAATACAAAAAGCAAATTACATTTATAGAAATTTCTTTTACACAATATAATCATATACAAAAACACACAAAAACAAACTATACAAAAAAACACATAAAACATAAATTATATATAAAATACATATTACATTCATCAAAACAACAAAAAAAATACAATGCCCAATACAACTCCACCTTAAACCCTCCCTCAATAAATCCTACCATCCCCAAAATCAACAAATATAAAAAAAATATTAAATATATATCAAAAGATTTTTTTCCCTTCATCCCATATTTAACAACCACAGATGATAATTTCCTTGACAATCTTTCTTTATCCAACAATTCTGTTATAAGGACATATCCATAGCTTCCCATTCAAGTGTTCAAAGATATTCAATAAACACATTTCTTCACCATTCCAAATCCATGATGAGGTGAGCATCCAAAAAGAAAATTGTCCGTCATAGGCCTATGTTTTGCCTATATTACAAGGCTGCCTTAGGAAATCACAAATCAAGAAACCAACATTTATTTATTTATTTTAAATGATTTGTTACCCACCCTTCCAACGTTCAGGGCGGGGTACATCAGACCATACATAATATATAAAAACAACATAAAAACATGAAAATAAAAATACATAATAAAACATAATCAGCATGAAAGACTCACAAAGGAACACCAGCATGGAAGACTCACAATTGAAACTCTAGGTCAAATAGTTATTATTCAGATTCCAGGAAAGCTATCTGAAAAAGATGTGTTTTGAGGGCTTTTTTTGAAGAATTTCCTTTCACAGAGGGTTCTCAGATCATTTGGAAGGATATTCCAGAGAAGGAGTTGGGCGGAAAAGAGCGCAGGCTCGCTTGTCTCATCAAGGTGTGTCAAAATTTTAAGCGGGGAAATGGCGTCGGGTCCGAAAAATTGACGGACCTGCAGCATCGCTCAAGTTTTTCGCATAAATTCGCACCGTTTAAAGACCTGTCTATATTCCCGTGAATGAATTAGAAGGGGAGTGCTGGATCAGGAGAGTCTAAACTGATGTCTCTGAAGCAGCAGTGTTGCGAAACGCGCGCGTCGGACGAGTGACCCCGACAGCTACAAAAGGGAAGTTGATACCTTTTAATATATTGTTAAAAAATACAAAAAAAACAAAAATTGAACATTGAAGTTTTGGATGCTAGCTGATCTGGACCAATGATTAAAAGTGACCCAAATGAAGTGCACGAGATACAAGCTCTAACTTGTGAGCACCGTGGGTGGTATGATGGTCCTTAAACTCATATTTTAAATATATATAAGCATCATCATATACAGCATTGTAAATTGTCAAAGTTTCTAATACCATGTGTTCCAAACATAGACTTCAATTACCCCAATATTGACTGGGTAAATGTATCATCAGGACACAATAAAGAGATAACGTTCCTGGATGGAATAAATGATAGCTTTATGGAGCAATTGGTTCAGGAACCAATGAGAGAGGGAGCAATTTTAGATCTAATTCTCAGTGGAGCACAGGACTTGGTGAGAGAGGTAACTGTGGTGGGACCGCTTGGCAATAGTGATCATAATATGATCAAATTTGAATTAATGACTGGAAGAGGAACAGTATGCAAATCCACGGCTCTCGTGCTAAACTTTCAAAATGGAAACTTTGATAAAATGAGAAAAATTGTTAGAAAAAAACTGAAAGGAACAGCTACAAAAGTAAAAAATGTGCAAGAGGCGTGGTCATTGTTAAAAAATACCATTCTAGAAGCACAGTCCAGATGTATTCTACACATTAAGAAAGGTGGAAAGAAGGCAAAACGATTACCGGCATGGTTAAAAGGGGAGGTGAAAGAAGCTATTTTAACCAAAAGATCTTCATTAAAAAATTGGAAGAAGGATCCAACAGAAAAAAATAGGATAATGCATAAACGTTGGCAAGTTAAATGTAAGACATTGATAAGACAGACTAAGAGAGAATTTGAAAAGAAGTTGGCCGTAGAGGCAAAAGCTCACAGTTAAAACATTTTTAAATATATCCGAAGCAGAAAGCCTATGAGGGAGTCAGTTGGACCGTTAGATGATCGAGGGGTTAAAGGGGCACTTAGAGATGATAAGGCAATTGCGGAAAGATTAAATGATTTCTTTGCTTCAGTGTTTACTGAAGAAGATGTTGGGGAGGTACCCGTACCGGAGAAGGTTTTCATGGGCAATGATTCAGATGGACTGAATCAAATCACGGTGAACCTAGAAGATGTGGTAGACCTGATTGACAAACTGAAGAGTAGTAAATCACCTGGACCGGATGGTATACACCCCAGAGATCTGAAGGAACTAAAAAATGAAATTTCAGACCTATTAGTAAATATTTGTAACCTATCATTAAAATCATTCATTGTACCTGAAGACTGGAGGATAGCTAATGTAACCCCAATATTTAAAAAGGGCTCCGGGGCGATCCGGGAAACTACAGACCGGTTAGCCTGACTTCAGTGCCAGGATAAATAGTGGAAAGTGTTCTAAACATCAAAATCACAGAACATATAGAAAGACATGGTTTAATGGAACAAAGTCAGCATGGCTTTACCCAAGGCAAGTCTTGCGTCACAAATCTGCTTCACTTTTTTGAAGGAGTTAATAAACATGTTGATAAAGGTGAACCAGTAGATGTAGTATACTTGAATTTTCAGAAGGCGTTTGACAAGGTTCCCTCATGAGAGGCTTCTAGGAAAAGTAAAAAGTCATTGGATAGGTGGCAATGTCCTTTCGTGGATTGCAAACTGGCTAAAAGACAGGAAACAGAGAGTAGGATTAAATGGACAATTTTCTCAGTGGAAGGGAGTGGGCAGTGGAGTGCCTTAGGGATCTGTATTGGGACCCTTACTTTTCAATATATTTATAAATGATCTGGAAAAAATACGACGAGTGAGACAATCAAATTTGCAGATGATACAAAATTGTTCAGAGTAGTTAAATCACAAGCAGATTGTGATAAATTGCAGGAAGACCTTGTGAGACTGGAAAATTGGGCATCAAAATGGCAGATGAAATTTAATGTGGATAAGTGCAAGGTAATGCATATAGGGAAAAATAACCCATGCTAGAAAGATCTAGGCGTCAAGGTGGATAACACATTGTAATCGTCGGTTCAGTGTGCTGCGGCAGTCAAAAAAGCAAACAGAATGTTGGGAATTATTAGAAAGGGAATGGTGAATAAAACGGAAAATGTCATAATGCCTCTGTATCGCTCCATGGTGAGACTGCACCTTGAATACTGTGTACAATTCTGGTCGCCGCATCTCAAAAAAGATATAATTGCAATGGAGAAGGTACAGAGAAGGGCTACCAAAATGATATGGGGAATGGAACAGCTCCCCTATGAGGAAAGACTAAAGAGGTTAGGATTTTTAAGCTTGGAGAAGAGACGGCTGAGGGGGGATATGATAGAGGTGTTTAAAATCATGAGAGGTCTAGAACAGGTAAATGTGAATCGGTTATTTACTCTTTCGAATAATAGAAAGACTAGGGGGCACTCCATGAAGTCAGCATGTGGCACATTTAAAACTAATCGGAGAAAGTTCTTTTTTACTCAACGCACAATTAAACTCTGGAATTTGTTGCCAGATGATGTTGTTAGTGCAGTTAGTATAGCTGTGTTTAAAAAAGGATTGGATAAGTTCTTGGACGAGAAGTCCATTACCTGCTATTAATTAAGTTGACTTAGAAAATAGCCACTGCTATTACTAGCATCGGTAACATGGAATAGGCTTAGTTTTTGGGTACTTGCCAGGTTCTTATTGCCTGGATTGGCCACTGTTGGAAACAGGATGCTGGGCTTGATGGACCCTTGGTCTGACCCAGTATGGCATGTTCTTATGACCCATGGATATCAAGGAAGGTATAATGTCCAATAATCTATTGGCCAATAATTTTGCATAGATCTTGGTATCGACATTCAGTAATAAAACGGGATGGTAAGAAGGTGCCATTTGATGATCCCGCCCCAGTTTAGGAAGAACAATATGTGCCATTTTCAAAGTGTCCGGCATAGCTCCCGCCATAATCATCACCTCAAACAGGTTCATCAGACTTTCAAGCATAAGTGGGGTCAGCATCTTGTAAAAATATGCTGGCAGCCCATCAGATCCTGGTGCTTGAAATTGTGTAATACCAGAATCACTGATGCAATTTCTGACTCTTGAATAGGTCTGTTAAGGCATTCCAACTGTTGAGGAGTCAAAGGACAGAGACCCTATCCAAAAAATTGTTCCTAGCTGATAGGTCCTCCTCATCTGCTGTATATAAGGATTCATAATAATCCCTAAAGATGTCATTAATTCCCTGGGACGTAGTAGGCAATTCTCCCGTCCACGATTGCAGGCCTGAGACAAAAATGGATTTATGGTCCCCCCACATTAAGTTTACTGGCTTTTTACCTGAATGATTGCCAAACTGAAAAAATGTATGCTTCAAAGATAGCAAGGATGAGATAGCTTTCTTTATGTAAACTGTCATTAAGCATTTTTCGGGTACAAAGAAACTAAAACTTAGTCGCCTCAGAAGTTTAAGTATTCAGGTCTTGTTTTAACCTGTTTAATTGTTTAGTAAGCTCCAAAATATCTCTATCTAGTTCCCATTTCCTAGCTATGATATAACTAATTATATCCCCACAAAGAACCACCTTGCAGCTTCCCACAACAAGATAGGGTCCTCCTTGTGTTGGGCATTATTCCTCTCATATTCTTGCCAGCAGGGAAGTAGGAATTGTTGAAAAGCTTTATCTTGAATAAGCCAGTGAGATATCTTTCAATTACAATAATTCCTCCTCACATTCGGTCCTTGTAGAAGACAGGATACCAGGCACTGGTCAAAAATAACCAGATTCAATCTCCGCCCCAGTAAGTTGGGATAATAGAGTCTCAGAGATCAGCATATAATCTAACCTGTATTTGGAGTCACTGGCTCTGTCATAGTGAATGAAGTCTTTCGAGCATGGATATGGTACCCTCCAGGTATCTAAAAGCCACATGACATTGCAGAGAAAGGGGATACTTTAGAGATAGAGTTGGAGGATAGACGGCTCACTCCTATAGGCTGTCTATTTAATTGTGGGTCTGCCACACAATTAAAATCACCACCTAGAACTATTGGCGCACTCTCAAGGCAAGAATATGAGATACTATCAGAAAAAAAATGTACAATCATATTGATTAAGGCCATATTCACATTCAGTTTTTTAACTGAAGTATAATACAAATGTCTCTGCAATATTTTTTCCAGGAAGTGCTTGGGGCATAATCAATGAACTTGAATGAGGGTATATTATCTCTTTGATAGAGGAGTACAGTTCTCTGGGTTTATTGAATGAAGTGGCAAGCTTGGAGTAAATATATGATTTTTAAGCATATATTTACTCCAAAGAAATCAATTCAACTACATCCACCAATAGAAGGTGAAATTACTTCTTACCTGATAATTTCCTTTCTTTGAAGTAGGGCATGCCAATCCACACCAGTGGGTTGTGCACTCCAACCAGCAGGTGGAGATGGAGAATAAGACTCACTGATGTCCCTCTCATATAGCTCATGACAGACATCAGCCAGCCAGTGTTTTTCTTCAAAATCCAATTGTGGACACTGAACCACCTACATGTTATTACCTCCTACCAATAATCACTATTCAAAATAGAATGTTTTTCCACTACTTATTTAGATTTTTTTAAACATAATGGAAACAATGGACTCAGCTCCACCAACAAGAGTCTCATAGGAAAAACTGTAAAAACTGTAATATGAAAATCACCAGGTACTGTGTAAGTCCATGTGCATCTGAGATCCTTGCAATACAACACATTCCTTAATAAGGCTATCACAAAACAGAAGTAAGTCAACCACCTCAAGGCAGCCTAGAGTGGGAAAAGGAAATTATCAGGTAAGAAGTAATTTCACCTTCCTCTTCATTAAGGCAAGGCAGTCCACACCAGTGGGATATACCAAAGCTACTCCCCAGAAGGCTGCATGAGTCCAAAGCAACACTGCTCCAGCAAAGGACAAATCTTCCTACGCAGCCAAATCTTACAGATAGTATCTGACAAACATATGCAAAGAAGACCATGTTGCCGCTCTACAGATCTCTGCCAGAGAAAGCAAACGCAATTCCACCCAGGAAACTGCCTGTGCCCGGGTTGAATGTGCTCTTATCTGCTTCGGAACAGGCTTCCTGGCATCCACATAGGCCGCTTCACCACTTCCTTAATCCACTGAGCCACCGTGGCATGAGAAGCCGCCTCCCTCTTCTTCACTCCTCGGTGAAGGAGAAAGAGCCAATCCATTTTACAAAATACCTTGGTAACTTCCAGATAGTGCAATAAATGCCGTCGTACATCCAACAGCCGCAATTTTCTGAATTTCTGTTCATTCAAATTCCTATTTAAGGATGGTAAAAATTCTGACTGATTCAAATGGACATCTGAAGCCACCTTTGGAAGAAAGGCAGGTATTGTCCTTAATTGGATCTTATCTGGCGTAATAACTAAAAAGGTTTCTCCATTCGACAAGGCCTGCAATTCCAAAATCTGCCTCGCCAAACAAATAGCGACCAGAAACACCATTTTCAGAGTCAATAGCCATAAAGAAATACCCCACAGAGGATGAAAGGTCGAAACCACCAAAAAGGAGAGAAACAGATTCAAATCCCACAAAGACACTGGGAAATGCAAGGGGCGTCTAAGATGCTTCACACCCTCAGAAATCTAGACACGTCTGGATATGAAGAGAGGGGCCTCCCCTGTATGCATCCCTGAAAACATGCTATGGCAGCCACCTGCACCTTAAGCATGTTCAAGGCTAAACCTTTACTCAGACCTTCCTGTAAAAACTACAAGTTCAAAGAATAGACGCTGAAATCGGGAAGACAAGAGTGGCCCTGATACCAATGTTCAAAGACCTGCCAGTCCCAGATATAGACCAAGGAAATGGAAAATTTTCATGCTTACAAAAGAGTTTCCATCACTGGTCCCGAATACCCCCGCTTCAACAGTCGAGCCCTCTCAAGGGCCAAACTGTAAGACAAAACCGATTCAGATTGTCGTGAAATACTGGACCCTGCCGCAGAAGCTCCCAAGTAGAAGGAGCTGCCACAGATCTTCCACCAGTAGATGATGGAGATCCACATACCAAAGAATGCGTGGCCAATCCAGGGCTACAAGGAGCACCAAGCCTGGATGTTGTGCTACCTTCTGTAGTAACCGACCGATCATGGGCCGTGGTGGCAATGTATATAGTAACTTTCTCTATGGCCAAAACTGAACCAACACATCCACTCCAAGTGCTAGAACATTCTGGGTCCCACTGTAAAAGCGATCCACTTTCGTGTTCTTGCGGTTTGCCATCAGACCAAGAAAAGGCTAACCCCATTGTTCCATGATGAGTCGAAACACTTTGGGGACCAATCCCCATTCTCCTGGACCAAACTCGTGACGAGTGAGATAATCCACCCGCACATTGTCAACCCCTGCTATATGAAAAGCCGACAACGCTAGCAAATACTGTTCTGCTCAAGGAAGAAGGAGATCCATTTCCTGAGAGACTTGCCGATTTCAAATTCCCCCTTGATGATTTATGTAGGCCACCGCTATCACATTGTATGATATTACTTTCACAGCTTTTCCTTCCAAATGGGCCTCGAACTGTAGACCCTTTGGAAAAGGTCCTGGGTGCTGTGGCCAAGCCGAAAAGCAAAGTCTGAAACTGGTAATGGTGACCTAAGACCATAAAGTGCTAGTAATGCTGATGCTGTTTGCCAATCAAAATGTGTAAGTAAGCCTTCGAGAGGTCTAGAGAAGTAAGGAACTCTCCCCTCTGAACCGCCATGATGACTGACCTTAAGGTTTCTATTGGGAAATGGGTAACATGAAGGGTTTGATTGACCCCCTTTAGATCTAGAATAGGTCGAAAAGAGCCCTCCTTCTTGGGAACCATGAAGTAAATGGAGTAACGGCCTGCATCTTCCTGATCCTTTGGAACTGGAATCAAATCCTTCAGAGTGAGCAGCCTCTGCAATGTGACCTGAACAACTTCCCACTTTTCTGCAGACTAGCAAGGTGAAACCATAAAGACTTCTGAAGATGGATAAGCTCCAAGGCATACCCGTCACGCACTGTCTCCAAGATCCACAGATCGGAAGTGATATAGCCCACCTCTGATAAAATTGAGCCAATCCATTTTACAAAATGGAACCAGAGGATGGACCCCATAAACTTCATTGGGAGGATCGAGGAGCTTTGGAGTAGAGACACTGTTTTTACCTGGCTTCTTTGCTCGAAAGGACTGAGATCTCGTATATGAGCAGGACCTTTGATTACTCGAACTTCTGGAAGAGTGAAAATGCCGAGTGTTCTGAAATCGCTCCTTTGCTGATGAAAACGGGGAGCAGATTTCCTGTCCTCGGGTAACTGAGAAAATTTGGACTCTCCCCATCGATCCACTATCTTTTCCAATTGCTCCCAAACAATAAGTGCCCCTTAAAGGGAAACTTGGTAAGACTGGACTTTGAAATTTTATCAGCAGACCAGTTCTGCAGCCAAAGTAGCCTTTAGGCTGCAATCACCAAAGCCACCTCCCAAAGCAGCCATACACACCAAATCATAACCTGCATCTGCCAAGAATGCAACTCTTGGCTCCAGATATGGGTCATTCTTGCCCAAAGCCTCCAGAGCCTCTTGGGCTGATTGCAATCCGGCCCTGGCCACCATACAACAGCAAGTGGAGATTTAGAGATTCACGACCACTGCCTCAAAGGCCTGTTTCAAAATTGCCTCAGTCTTCTGATCCTGGGCATCCTTTAAGGTTGCACTTCCTTCCACCAGAATGGTGATACATTTTGTCATCTTGCAGACCACAGCATCCACCTTGGGAACCCAGAGCTGCTCCTTAGCTTTAAGACCTATAGGGTACAAACCCACTAATGAGCAACTTTAAAACCACTTTAAAATTAGCCTCAGGAGAACTCCATTCCAAATCGATGAATTATTGAACAGCCTCATGCAGAGAAAAAAAAAACAAGACGCCTTTCACAAACTAATCATCACAGGATTCTTCTTCAGAACCTGAGCCACTGCAGGCAAGACCTCATTACAATCAAGGGTCTTCAGGATTTGTAAAATCAAACCTGACATTTCGTCTCTGTGAAAGAGTTGAAGCATTGTCCCATATGGCTCTGCATCAGGGGGAATCTCCCCCTTCTCCAAAAATGCATCATCGGGATCTTCCATCGAGGATCCTGACTATTCCCAGGAGTCTCCTGAAGAATCCGCATCCTCACCTTTTCCCCCAGCACACTGTGCCTTCTCTGCTTTACCCATCTGGGAGGAGCAAGGTCTCCTTTGACCACTTTCGTGATCCTGTGGAGGCAGACCGTTGATGCGGGCGCTCCCAAGATTCCACCTGGGACCCTTTCTGCCCTTTCCAAAAAGCCTGTGGGCCTTTAAAAATTCCATCCATGACATTTTATTATTTATTTATTTATTTAATTCTTTTCTATACCGACCTTCATGGTCATAACCATATCAGATCGGTTTACATAGAACATGGAAAGAGCCATTGCCTGAGTAGGGAAAGCCACTTCTGAGCTCACCCCCATGGGAATTGGAAGGAGAAACGACAGAGAAGACTCCTCACCCCCCCCCCCCCCGGGAGGAGTTGCTGCTGCCACATTTTCCTCTTGTGAACTTGAAGTGCCTGAAGTCCCTGCAGAGACAAATTCCATTGCATAGATATATCCTTGAGCCTCCATGCATTTCTGGCAAATGCTTAGTGTTCTCACAGGACAAGCAGGATGGTAGTCCTCACATATGGGTGACATCACAGGATGGAGCCCAATCATGGAACACTTCTGTCAAAGTTTCCAGAACTTTGACTGGCCCCTACTGGGCATGTCCAGCATGGCACTAACCCTGCAGCCAGCAGGGGTCCCCCTTCAGTCTTCTTTTTTCCGCACAGCAGTAGCCATGCGGTTAAGGAGCTCTGTAGAGATTCCTGACAGGAATTTTCCTCACGGAATTAATAAAATTTAATTTACCCCACAGGGGTCCCTCCTTCAACTTTTTCAAGCCGCGGTACTCCGGTAAGTTTTTTACCCATTTTTCCATCAATTACCATCGAGTTTGGCCCTCGTGGCCTACTGGACGTCGACTGTACCACGGCCCAATTTTTTCATGGCCATGGCGTCGGGGTTCCGCCGGTGCCCAGATTGTAATCGCACCATGTCCATCACAGACCCTCACAAAGTCTGTGTAATGTGTCTCGGATGTGAGCACAATGTCCTAACCTGCACCAAATGTGCCCTAATGATACCAAAAGGTTGCAAGGCTAGAATGGAGAAGATGGAACTTCTCTTCCGTGCTCAAACCCCGGCGCCGTCTATTGCATCAACGTCATCAGAACTGGCACCGTCATCTTCGCACCAGCATCAACCTCTGGCCGGTGACCATCCGGCATCGACGTCTTCTCAGCCTTAAACACCCTCTACCCCCCTCAGGATCATGGGGATTGTAGAGATAAATATTGCCACCGGCATCGAAAGTCTCGGACCATTGAGGGAGCAAAATCATCGACCTCGCCATCATCCGAGCCGCCGTCGAAGAAACCCCGTCCAGAAAAGGCACTGACCTTTTCGGCGACCAGGTCACCGAGACAACCCTCACCCAACAGGGTATCGGGAGCCACGACTCCGCCTTTAATGGTGGTCCCTCCGACTATGCCTCTTCCTCTTTCTTCTGTTCCGGAGCCGGGGCTGCTTGTTCTAGGTCTCCGAGAAGAACTGGACCAGATGGTTCAGGAGGCCATCGACAAGGCGATGCATCAATTCCAGGTTCCTCCGGCACCAACACCGGTACCGCTTGCGGAACCGACCCCCGACCCGATTCCAACAGCGTTGGCACCGCTGCTCTCGAGGATGGAAGCGCTCATAGGCGCTTTTCTATTGATGGACCCCGGGTCACCGATGGCTCCGGTGCCCTCCCCACTTGCTTTGTCATCGGGAGGAAAAACACCGTTCCACATCCCTCCATTGGGAGTTCTGCCGAGGCCTCAGCCGTCGATGCCGACACGTCCATCGATGCCACCCATCGGTGCCGATACATCCGTCGGCCCCACCAAGCCATTCATCGATGCCCTTGATGCCTGCGCCAGTGCCTTCGATGCCTTCATCGGTGCCTCCAGTTATTCTTTCGAGTCCTTCGGAGCCTAGACCAGGACCTTCAGGGATCCCACCGCCCCATCCTCCTCTAGCCCCTAGAGGAGCAGGTGCTGATCCCTATGATACCTGGACTGATGATTCTTCACCAGACACCGATGACTTGCTTCACCACCTTCACCTACTGAAAGTAGAAAGCGTTCTCCTCCAGAGGACCTTTCCTTTATAAATTTTGTGAAGGAGATGTCTGAATTGGTTCCCTTCCAATTACAGACGGAACAGGATGAAAGGCATCAAATGATGGAGTTGCTACAATTCCTGGATGCTCCCAAGGAAATAATCTCCATCCCTATCCACCAGGTTCTTCTGGATCTCCTCAAAAAGAACTGGGAACATCCTGGCTCTGTTGCTCCAGTCCACAGGAAAGCTGACACCACCTATCTTGTTCAGCCAGCTCCAGGATTTCACAAACCTCAATTGGATCACCAATCTGTGGTTGTAGAATCTGTCCAGAAAAGAGCAAGGAGATCAAAACCTCACACTTCCTTTCCCCCAGGCAAGGAACAGAAATTTCTAGATGCCAATGGTTGCCGTGTCTTCCAGGGATCAATGCTCATCTCCAGAATTGCCGCTTATCAGCTCTATATGACCCAATATAATAGGGTCTTATTTAAGCAGATACAAGATTTGACAGACTCCCTGCCTCAGCAATTTCAAGATCAACTCCAAACCCTAGTAAACAAGGGTTTTGAGGCAGGCAAGCATGAGATCAGATCATCTTACGATATCTTTGACACTGCTACCAGGGTATCTGCAGCTGCTATCTCGACAAGACGATGGGCCTGGCTCAAGACTTCCGACCTTCGCCCTGAAGTACAAGACAGATTATCTGACCTGCCTTGTGTAGGAGATAATCTGTTTGGTGAGCAGATTCAACGAACAGTGGCGGAACTCAAAGACCATCATGAGACCCTAAGACAGCTCTCTCTGATGCCTTCTGAGTACTCTTCAAAACAGCCCTTCCGGAAGGACTCTAAGAAGTCATTCTTCCGCTCAAAGAAATCCTACCCGCCACCAATTAGAACCCGTTCTACGAGACAGTTTCAAAAAGCCCAGACGACACAACTTCGCATCTCCGGCGTATCGAGAGGATGCCGGAATTTGAGTGGGTGTTCCTTGCCCCAGGTCGCCCCTGGGTGCCCGGATGGTATGTGGTTGAGTAGGACGGCCTCCTTGGGCCCCAGGCAGAGACGGTAGCGTAGGATTCATAGGTGCTAATGCCTCAAGGTGCTGGGTCAGGCCCTGTACCGCCGAGACCAGGGCATCAAGGGTCTGTTGTTGGTCCTTCAGGCGCTGGGCCATTCCGGGAATGGCCTGGCGGGCGGATGCCTCCGCCGGGTCCATGGACTTGGCAATCTGTTATGCTCAGGCTTGTGGACCCTTGGGCCAACGAGGGGATGTACACCTTGCGGAGAATCCGTAGGTTCTCTCGTCGGGTGGCGAGGCAGAACAGAGGAGGAGAGCAGCTGACCCTTGCACTGAAGACAGAAGCTACTGTGGAGATGGACAAGGAGATGAGCGGATGAGCAGTCTTCACCACTGGTGGTCTGCGGTCCCCCCGGGAGGAACCCGTAGGGACCCGGGCCGCTGGGACTTAGGTGAGCCCTTGGAGACAGTGGTCTTGAAGGAGTCCTAGGTCAAGTGCCAGAGGGTCGACGCTCACCAGTCTGAAGTCATGTACCAGAGAATCACCGCTTGCCAATCCGAAGTCAGGAACCAGAGAATCACCGTAAGCCAATCCGAAGTCAGGAACCAGAGAATCACCGTAAGCCAATCTGAAGTCAGGAACCAGGAACACCAAGACGAAACAGGAACCAGAGTCCGAGCACAAGGAACTCACCAAAGCAAGCAGACTAGACAGCGTTGGAGGACGTTGCCAAGTCAAGGAATAAGCAGAGGAAGCCTCCTTAAATACTTCCTCTGCTCTGGATCATTGGAAGCAGGTGAGTATCATTAAAGGGATCAGGTCGCTTTAAATCCAGCAGGGGGGTGCGGCCTCGCGCCTAAAGATGGCAGCGACCATCTTGGATTTCCGAGGAGGAGGAAAGCCAGCAGAACTCCGCGAGGGAGGAGCAGGAACGGCTCCCCAGCAGGCGGCCAGACCGCGGATCATCCCCGGGGTGATGGGCACCGGCCCTGGGGAGTGTTTCAGGAGTTGCCACGGCGAGTCGCCACCGTGGTGGAAGTAGGGGGCCGCACCCGTGGATGGCCACGGGCGCAGAACACAACAATACACGCTGGGCTCCCTATTTCACTTCTGAAAATAAAGTTCAATCTGAACAAAAACAGCTGATGCGACCCCCCCCCCCCCTTTATAACTCACAGACCATGAGACAAACCGTCCTGCTCCTTACAGAAAGACACCCAAATGTATTGCTGGGACAACACACCACAGGATATTGTCTTTGTGGGATGAGAAGTAGAACAATGCAAAGGAAAGAAAAGGTAAATGCATACAGCTGCAATCAACTGAATCTATTGTACTAAGGACTGGGGGGATGTGCCCAGGGGCATTAATTAGATAAATAATTAGAATGAGGCTTGTTAGGTAACACAAAGATGACTCAGGAAGTTTATAATCAGCTTGGTGCTTGTGTGTCCTAAAGGGTCACTGTTAATTCACTCTACTTTAGCATCATTCGTTTCATTTGTGCAGGGCAGGCTAGTTCTTGACAGGGAAGAGAAGAATTGTTAGACAGGATCCCCAGACTTTTTGGTGAGGGTGTGTTAATTTTTCTGTCACTTGTGGCTTTAAATCTGGCTATTACTGGAAATCTTTCTGATCTCATTACCTTTCTGCTTAAAGCAGTATACACATTGCAGACCTCACAGAAAAAAAACAAAAAACCAGGAGCCATTAAAAAGTTTTAGTTGATGCAGAAGAGAATCAGGTTCAAAGCTTTTTAACCCACCAACTTACCTGGGCTTCCTGAGGGACCTGGGCTGCATCGATTCTGCCAGCAATGGATGTTGTTAGCTGTCTGTCAATGAAGGTGAGAGACTCTTGAATTAAGCGAAGGGTTTTGTCTGTCTCCTGGGCGGACTGAATACTCTGTTCCAGAACCTTCTGTCTCCTCACAGCCTGAGAGAGGGGAAAATAACAGGAAGTAATTTTTAAAAAAAACCTGTTAGCCATTAACTTTATATTTAAATACTGGACAGAGGGGACAAGAAAAATGCTCCAGATTCTTCAGGGGTCACCTTTTTGTAAGATACATTTCTCTGACTCCGGGCACTCATTCAAGCTCTGCCCCGAGAAAAACAAAGTGCATGTCATGAAAGGACCAGGTGCCCGTGGAGATCTTCTCAGTCAAGAGAGGACAGCAGAACTGAAAGGAAGGCCTCCCCGCCCCCTTCTGCTTACAGTAAAGCTTTTCTTCCAAGGCCTGCCACCTTTCTGATCTCATTACGTATAATTCTGTCAGATTTCACAGCCCCAAGGGCAGGCCAGCACAAGATAATCCATTCCTACAAGCCAGAGCCACCCTTCAAGCAAACTCCCAGAGCTGGCGAGACATTAATGATAGCCCAGCCCTGAAGAAAACAGCAGAAATAACCAGAAAAGGAGCCAAAATTATAAAGGCAAGTAAATTATCGAGTGGTGAAAGGGACTGCCAGACTATGGAACAGGGAGGAAGAAACTTGGGTTTACAATTTATTTATTTATTCCACTTTTTTTCAGTACTTCAAAGCAGATTACATTCAGGTACTGCAGGTATTCTCCTATCCCTAGAGAGCTTACAATCTAAGTTCATAGCTGAGGCAATGGAGGATAAAGTGACTTGCCCAAAATCACAAGGAGCAACAGTGGGACTTGAACCCTGGTCACCTGGTTCATAGCACGCTACTCTAACCACTAAGCTACTCCTCAGTTTCTTTCCTTGTGGTAATGAAAGGAGAGCTTATAAAGAGCAATGTTTGGTCAGCTCGGAAGCATAAACATAAAGGGGTCCATATTCAGCCACTGAGCAGCTAGATAACCTATCTGGCTAACTTCACCAGGATATTCAGCGGTGCAGCAGAGCCGCAGAATATATCCACTAGTTAAAAGTTAGCCGGATAAGTATATCCATCTAACTTTAGACTTGCCTCCAGTGTTCCTCCCCAGAATGCCTACTGCCCGTCCCAGGAATGCCTCTGACATATCGGCTAAATTCTAGCCAGACAAAGAGTTATACAGCTAGAATTTAGCCGGATAAATCACCGAATATCACAGCTAAGATAATTAGATCGATAACTTTTCAGTTATTTGTCTAAATGCCTTTTGAATATCTAACCCATAAAGTTCTGTAATAAGCATATATTGTTCAAACCAAAAAGCCAAAAACAAAAAAAATGTGCGTGAATATGGCAATGGAGCCCCCAGTGGAAAGAAAATATATTCACCCAAGAGAAATTACTGTCTTCAGCTTTTACCATTAGGCAAAGGCATCACAATAATCCCATTAGGCATTTTATTCTGTATTTCGTGAGGGTCTGTCTGTGGTCTGCATGTGTGACTAAGATGAGGTCATCTGCCAGCATGTAGTTTCTGTGCAGGGATCTATAGCAGCCTGACTTGCTCTATTTTCCTAATAGGAGATGTATTGGTGTTTTAGGGCCTGGTAAAAAATTTGCATTGTTGCCTTTTCATAAGTAGGGTTGTTACTGTTTGAGTTTTGGCAGATACTGCTGTTTTGGTATGGGAGATTTATTAAAGTGTAATTGCAATTAGTTTACTCAGGACTGTCTGATGGTCAAACCCCTACCCAATAGGGGTGTGCAGGGATAAAAAAAAATTGTTTCGTTTTTTGGTTCATTTTTGGGAGGGTTTTTCCCTACAAATTTTGTTTTGTGCAATATTTGATTCATTTCATTCATTTAAAAAAATGTATCAAACAATTAAAAAACAAAACAAACAAAAACATTAAATGGACCCTTTTCAACGCCTCCCGTTCCCACCTAGAAAAATGCCAGTGCTAGGATCCTCCACAGCCCCACTTACCTGGTGCAGAGGGAATCCACCAGCGAGGCCTAGGCCACAGCAGGTCGCTGTGACCCCAGCCATGGCCAATGCAATGCCAATTCATCAGCCTAGGCCAGAGCTTGGGCCCAGGCCCAATGCTGAGGCCTGGTCCGGAGGACAGGTACCAACACCAGGGCCTCACCCCAGACAGAGACCCGACACTGGGCCCAACTCCTGGGCCTAGGCCTAGGCCAGAGCCTGGGCTCAGGCTCAATGCTGCAGGCCAGCTTAGAGGCTGGGTCCTAACACTGGGGCCTCAGCCTGGATTCCGGTTCCTGATGCCTGGGCCTCGGCCTAGGATCGGATCCAGGCCTGGAGCCCAGGCATCAGAGCTCCGATGATCAGATCATCTTCTTTCTTCTTAAACTGACACAGTCTGCTGGTGTCATGCTGAACACGAGCTCTACTTCGTCATGCATCCCCTAGTTGATGCTTGTGCCCAGTTTTTAAAATTTGCCTTTCTGTGTTTATCCAATGCTTGTTATCACCACCTCCTCCAGGAGGGCATTCCAGGCATCTAAAACCCTCTCTGTGAAAAAATGCTGAATCTATCCGCTTGGAGCTTCATGTTGTGACCCCCTCTGGTTATATGGCTTCCTTTCCAATGATAATACTTGGCTCCCTATGAGCCAAATAAATGGCTTGGAGAATATTTAAATGAAGCCATCTGGTGACTGAAGTGTGGGTAATTATTTTAATCTTCTTGCATGCTGAATGTGCCTCCACCACCCAATTACAAATGTTGGTGGCATCAGATAAACAAATTAGCATAGTTAGATATTATATAATGGCAGATAAAGACCAAAATGGCCCATCCAGTCTGCCCACTTGAAATGCCTCCTCTTTTGGTAATGGTACATCTAAAATTCCCAAATGCAACCTAACACCAACTCTGCCCTTGGGTCTTCCACACAAACTCTCAACACTCCTCTAGTATCTGATGCAAGCATGATCCTGGAAACCAGATGTTCTGGCAACAGCACAGCTAGTATTAACAGCTATTAAAATTATTACAAAGCTTTGTGGTCTCTCTCTAGTTGTGCCCTTGTCACAGGTCAGGGATGTGAAGTAAGCAGCAGAATTCACTGATTTCCAGGATAAGAGGATCAGTGCTGCAAATGGATCTGGACTGAGACCACCAGCTTCCTTCACAGAGGCCACCTGTGCTGGGCTTTGAACTGGTGGCCTGGAGATAAAAGACTGCGGCAGGCTTTGTACAATCCCCTAAGCCATCCAATCCTCGAGGTATAGCTCTCTGGCGAGGGGATGGTGGTGTATGAACTAAATGAGATGGTAGAGTACAGGGGAAGTAAAACTGTCTTTGATAAACAGTGATATCTTGTAAACAGTCACACTCTGTTGCAGACAGCTGGGAAATATTCTCAGCAGTGAGGACAGGAATGTCTAGGCTAGATGGTCTTTTTTCTGATCTCATCTACTATGCATGTTACTATGTTATTTGGAATTCGTTAGAAATTGTCATCAGTAGTATTGGGGAATAAAAGTTAATCACGGGTTTTCATTAAAAGCCAGCATAAAATATTCATGTACATTCTTCTCCTTTCAGTCCTGACTACATGCAGCTCAGAGGAAGGGAAAGGTAAGTAATGGGGTGAAATTCTTCTAAGCACAAAGGAAGAGTAGAAACTGGGGTAATTGTTTCTGATGACCTTAAGGTGGCCAAACAGGTGGATAAAGTGAAAGTTGCATGAGGAGGGGAATGGTCAGCATAAAAAGGGAGGTGATATTGCCCTGTATAGGTCCCTGGTGAGACGTCACTTGGAAATACTGTGTACAATTCTGGAAACTGCACCTTCAAAAGGATATAAACAGGATGGAGTCAGTCCAGAGGGTGGATACTAAAATGGTCAGTGATCTTTGCTCTAAAGCATATGGAGCTAGACTTAAAGATCTAAACATGTATACCCTAGAGCAGTGGTTCTCAACCGGTGTGTTGCCACACTTCCCTGTCCCCCGCTGAACCAGCTGCTCCCCCTACCTGAGCAAAATAGGTCCTCCACCCGGGCTGAAAACACTGATAGCCCGGGCGGGACGCGGCAGAACAGCTGGAGTCAGCAGCACCTGCATGCTCTCTTCTTCCCGCCCCCGTGGCCCGGAAGAGGAAGTGAAGAGCAGCAGTTGCATGATCGGGAAGAAGAGACCATGTTAGTGCGGGCAGAGTCGGCCCGAAGAAAAGAGAGGCACAGCCTGAGGAATAAGCAGCGCAGCTCGGAGAAAAACAAAGAACAGCGTCAACCCCCACGGCCAATGGGACTCCTTTCTCTGCGAGGGCTGAAAGAGAAGGAGGTTGCTGCTGCCTTTAGGGTTGGAAGTGGAAGAAGCTGCTGCTGTCACTAGTTTGGGGGGGGGGGGGAGTGAGTGAATGAGTAAGCATGTGTTTGAGATCCTGTGTGTGTGTGTGTGTGAGTGTGTGAGTGAGACAACATGTATGTGAATGATTGAGGCCTGTATATGTGAAAAAGAGTATGTATGTGATTGAGAGCCTGTGTGTGAGATAGCATGAATGGAAGGGTATGACTGAGAACCTGTATGTGTAAGTTTGTGATTGAAAACCTGTTTGTGTGAAAGAGTATGCATGTGTGATTGAGATCCTTTGTGTGTGAGAGAGATCATGTGTATTTATGATTAAGAGCCTGTGTATATAAGTGTGTCTGTGTGTGATTGAGAGCTGGTTTAGGTGAGGGAGCATGTGAGTATGTGATTGAGAGCCTGTGTGTAAATGAGAGAAAGAGAGAGAGCATGTTTGTAAGCATGTGAATGAGAGTCTGTGAGTGAGAGAAAAAGACAGCATGTATGTGTGTGATTGAAAACCTGAGTGTGGAAGTGTGAAAAGACAGACAGCATGTGTGTAAATGTGTAATTAAGAGCCTATATAAGTAAGAGAGAAAAAGCATGTATATATGTGAGCGATTGAGAGCCACTGTAAGAGAGAGAGAGGAGAAAGTTGCAAGCAAACCATCCCTCCTCCTGCTAATTCAAAACAATCTCAGGGCACCTGGTTATCAAACGTTCCCAGCTATGCAGAGCAAAACATTTTTGTATCCTTATTAATTTTCATTATAGGGCCTTTGTGTTTGCTATTTTGAAATATTTTATTGGTATCTAGAAATTTTTGATATGAGTTTTTAATTATTGGATATTCCATTCATCAGCTGTTTTGAAATAATCTGTTCTTTTTGTTAGTATGCTTTTGCTGCTATTGATTTTATATTTCTTGATTTGTTTTATAAGGACTGTTTCTCTTTTTCCTTTGTTACATTGCATACAGAGACCCTGGCTTGTTGCAGTTTCCAATTCAGTTTTTGTCTGCATGCTTCTAGCTATGCGTTTTGGTCTCTTTATTCTTTGTTAGGTGAGGGTCAGCACATGTGATTCAAGTGAGGTTTTCTGCTGTCATGTAGTTTCTGTGTAGGGCTCTATAGTAGCCTGGCTTGTTCCGTTTCACTAATAGGAGGACTTTTGGAGTTTTAAGGCCTGGTATAATATTTTCAGTGTTGCCTTTTCTTAAGTAAGGTGTTTACTGTTTGAGTACTGGAAATTGGTGCTATTTTGGTATGGGATGTTTACTATTTATGAAATTTCTGTTCAGACAGAATACGTATCTTTCCCTTGTGTCATTCTTAACAATAAGCATAATACTGGGCCTCTAATTTTTATTTCCGCCGTGAATTGTAATGAGAAGTGTATCACACATGTGAGCATGGTCTGTCAGGTGTGTCACGATGGGAAAAAAAGTTAAGAACCACTGCCCTAGAGGAAAGGCGAGATACAGGATATATGATAGAGACATTCAAATATCTGGAAGATTTCCATGCACAGGAGGCGAGCCTTTTTCAATGGAATGGAGGCTCTAGAACAAGGGGTCATGGGATGAGGGTGAAAGGGGGTAAACTCAGGAGTAATCTTAGGAAATATTTCTTTACAGAGAGGGTGGTGGATGCATTATGGAACAGCCTCCCCATGGATGTGTTAGAGGCAAAGACAGTATCTGATTTATTATAAACACAGAGGATCTCTGAGGAAAGATGGGAAATGTAAGGTGAATTAGTTGGTGTGGATGGGCAGACTAGATAGGCCATATGGTCTTTTCTGCTGCTACATTTCTATGCATTACTGTTTACATGTTTAGAAAGGTCTGTGTACAAATCTAGTTACATGAATGGTTTAGGGTAATTTTTTTTCAGAAAATAAAATATAAAAATTGCTAAACATGAGGCCTCAGTATCCCCTTTCTAAGAAGGTTTCATAAATAAAAAGTGAAAAATTATTTTCCGCAGGATGAGGCCGCACTGCAACACATTTTCAAAAGCAAGCTCCGAGCTCCTCTGCTCATGCACTAAGACTGATATTCTTTTTTTATTTGTAGTTTCAAAGTTTGCAAGTTTGTGCCTTGACTTCTGCCATAACTAGAACTGGGATCCTTGAACCAGAAGCCTTCATTCTCAGCTATGGGGATTTCTTTCCCCCTAGTTTGGTCATTACAGCCACAGACCTGGGCTCCTTCTGGACCCCCGCAATTGTGTGCCCTGGATGGGACTAGCAGGTGTCACCCTTACACAATGACCAGGGTTTCCCTCATCCCTTGGGGACTATGACAGTGGCCTCTGCAGCATCCCTGAAGAGCAGAAAAACATATTTGGGATTTGATCCAGGACCTTCAGCCTGTGGCTGAAATATAACAGAACTGTTTGCTGCAGGAAAACTGCACGGCCCTCCCCCGCCCCCGACACCCTTTTTAATTAGAACACTTCACAACCTTAATCTCTCTTAAAATTACTCTGAAATAAAAACTGTGTAAAAAAGAGAAGAAAACCCGAAGCCAAAAGATGTGCCAAATGAGCTGAGGGGCATCTCTTTAAACCTTAATCCTTATTCCTTATTAATTGGCAGGCTGAAAATTACAGGTGTCAGTGCAAAAAGCATCAACACAATATCAAGAGAATAATATCGACCCAATCGGAAATGTAAAAGTGATTCCAGTCTATGATCTGAGATAAGGAAGGGCAGCACTGAGACTCTTTCATGCAGCAGAGATTTAAAGAATGATTAAATCTGATTAAATTCAAAACACAGAGCAGCACAGTACTATGGTAATCCAGGACTTCTGCCCTGGCTGGGAATGATAGGAAAAAGCACTTTTGCAAGTGACGACTGCATGTCTCCACTGGCTTAGTTGTAATTTAGGTTTTGTTCTCACAGATGCGGTCATCTGGCTGAGCTTGAATTGCTCCTGTAGAACAACACTATAAGCACCATGCAATAAAAAAGTTATTACCCTGGCGTAAGGACAGAAGGGATAGGAAGCAATCATCCTTGTTTTGAATTGCAATACAACATATAACGCAAAGGGAAGAGTGGTTTTATGGCCATTGGAATGAAAGTTAATTATTCCAAGAGACTCAAAAATTAGCTTTGCATGAATACTTTCATTGATAGCGGGAGATATTTTAGCTTGCAGGATTCACATATACTGCAGGATATGTTACATAACATAAGAACATAAGAAATGACAACTGGGTCAGACCAAGGGTCCATTAAGCCCAGTATCCTGTTTCCAACAGTGGCCAAACCAAGTCACAAGTACCTGGCAAGTACCCAGACATTAGATAGATCACAAGCTACTATTGCTTATTAATTACCGTAATAGCAGTTTATGGATTTATCCTCTAGGAACTTCTCCAAACTTTTTTTTAAACCCAGTTACACTAACTGCTGTACCCACATCCTCTGGCAATGAATTCCAGAGCTTAACTATGCTTGAAAACAAATTTTCTTCCATTTGTTTTAAATGAGCTGCTTGCTAACTACATGGAGTGCCCCCTGGTCCTTCTATTATCTGAGTAAATAACTGATTTACATTAACTTGTTCAAGTCCTTTAATGATTTTGTAGACTTCTATCATATCCCCCTTCAGTTGCCTCTTCTTCAAACTGAACAGCCCTATCTTCTTTAGCCTTTCCTCATAGGGCAGCCGTTCCATGCCCCTTATCATTTTGGTTGCCCTTTTCTGCATTTTCTCTAGTGCAGCTCTATCCTTTTTGAGATGCAGTGACCAGAATTGCACACAATATTCATGGTGCGGTCTCACCATAGTAGAGCAATACAAAGTCATTATGACAGCCTCTGTTTTATTTTCCATTTCCTTCCAAATAATTCCTAACATTCTGTTTGCTTTTTTGATCACCACAGCACTCTGGGCTGACAATTTCAATGCATTATCCATTATAACGCCTACATCTCTTTGCTGGGAGGTAACTCCTAAGACATAACCGAACATTTTGTAACTACAGCAAGAGCTATGTTTTGTGTTAGGATCCCACTAGGGAAGATTGCATAGTAAATAGAACACATCCTCTTGCAGAATTGAAGCATAAGCCTTCACTGTATTTGCCCAGCATCTAGAAAGCACAGACTCTCGATAAGATGAGCCTTACAGTTTTCCGAGGCATGCCAGCACCTGGGAAAGCACTTTCAAATCCTTCAGAACACAAACCTTGGAACGTGTTTCTGCACTTACACATTGCTCTTGTGCCATCCCAGAAATAAAGGCCAACAAACAAGCTGTGGGGAGACCTTTTAATTGGATGAAGATCATACTAATTTCATCTGTTGTGCCAAGCTAGTCAGAGTTCTGCTCCCAAATCAATACAAAACCTGAAGGGAGCACAGCTCTGGAAAGTCAGTCACAAATGGAGTATTCCAATAAAAATGGACTTTCCTAAAAGCTGTTGATCGACTTTTATTTCTACATATCTAAGCATTGCATTTAGAAAAAGAATCTGTCAGATTTAGGAAGTCTCTAAAATTGTCTTTCTTTACTCTGGCTTTTCCAACTTAGCCAACTCTTTCTCAGTTGAGTAGGAAGTTGTTTCTTTATTTTAATCAAAATTATGTTGAGTTAGTTAAAGTCATTTATTGTTCTTGAATTTTGCTTTTAAATGTTTATTTTAAATTATTATTTCTTTGATTAGGTTTATATCTATTTTATTGTTCTGTGAAATTTGTTATTATTTTATGATTTTTTAAATTTACATTTGTTAAATTATTATGTGTTAGTCTTATACCTTTTTTATTTCAAGTCAAATAAACTAAACTATACTAAGTGGACTAATATTGGGGTAGATTTTAAAAAGGAGCATGCGGGCCTACATGTGCACACGCTACCCAGCGCGCCCACATGAATACCCGATTTTATAACTTGCACGTGCATGCTTGTGAGTGTAAATACTTATGCGCTGAATTCATTGAGAAAATCGAGAAAGCCCATGCCCTGCCCAGAACATGCCTATGTCCCACCCCTTTTTTTAAAAAAAATGTGTGTGTGTACTGAGAGATACGTGCAAACGTGCATGCTTCTTAAAATCTTGTGGCACACGCTAGCCGGATATATTCACGTATCTCCTGGTTTTGGTGCATGCCAACCTTTTAAAATTTGCCTCTATGATATTATTAAAAAGCAGTAGCAATGGAAGAGTTTCTGGGTTCCTGTGTCTCTTTTGTTCCAAACAATATGAGAAATGTAAAGTAGGGATGTGCAGCAGGGACGGATTCGTCCCATTCGGCATTCATATTCGTGGGGAGCCAAATCCGTTGCATCCGTTATCGGGGGACCAGGATCCGTTCATTAGTTACGTATGTATTCGTTTCCCATAAAAACCCCATCCCTTTAAATTTAATTAGCTACAACCCCTCACCCTCCTGACCTCCCAAGACTTACCAAAAACCCCTGGTGGACCAACAGGGGTCCTGGCACGATCTCCTGCACTTGGGCCGTCAGCTGCCATTATTCAAAATGGTGCCGATAGCCTTTGCCCTTACTATGTCACAGGGGCTACCGGTGCCATTGGTTGGCCCCTATCACATGGTAGGAGCACAAGATGGCGAAGACCGTCCATTGCTTCTACCATGTTACAGGATAAGTCTGAATGGCTCTCAGAGCAGTCCTAAAGTTATCCAGGTATGTATATCTGGATAATTTTAATCTTACCCTGCTATATTCTTAAGATAGTTGGGCAATTGAAAAAAATATCTTGCAGGCCACCAAGCCTGATTACCTAGCCCCACGGCTTTACAAAATATTCTAAAAAATGTCTGAGCCTAACACTTAATCCCCTAACACCCTAAAATAAAAAAGTCATGGGTTATTTCGGTCTGAGGCTCACCCCTTCCCACTTGGATCCTGCCGAAACCCTAAACCTGATGCCAGGAGCATGTAAAGTCTTACTACTTTCCTGGCCACTTCTAACCTTGCTCTGACAGCAGCAATGGTAGGGTACAAGTGTTTGCGATTCATTCAGCCCCCTGCTGAAATGACATCCAGGGAGACAGAGGCATTGCTCCTCTGTTTGATCTTCTGTGTAGCTATGAGGAATGGAGCTGCAATGTAAAATGCCAAACATCTGTGCAGTTCAAGGTGACATTCTGTTTCAGCTCAGCAATTCAATATCTAGACCTGCTCTGGTAATTAATTTTTAATTGAGCAATTGTGTCAGTATTAAAATGACATGTAAAAACTCATCAGCGCAATATTTACAGAGGCAATACAGCAATCGCCCACCTCCCCCCGCCATCCTGCTGCAACACAAGGCCTATAGAGGGGAGTTTTATAAGCAAGATCTGCACACTCAGATTTATAAGATTAAATGGTTAATTTTCTCAGTGGAAAAGGGTAAACAGTGGAGTGCCTCAGGGATCTGTGCTTTTCAATATATATATAAATGATCTGGAAAGGAATACGATGAGTGAGGTTATCAAATTTTCAGATGATACAAAATTATTCAGAGTAGTTAAATCACAAGTGGATTGTGATACATTGCAGGAGGGCCTTGCAAGACTGGAAGATTGGGCATCCAAATGACAGATGAAATTTAAAGTAGACATGTGCAAGGAGTTGCATATAGGGAAAAATAACCCTTCCTGTAGTTACACATATTAGGAGCTACCACCCAGGAAAAAGATCTAGGCATCATAGTGGATAATACTTTTAAATCGTCAGCTCAGTGTGCTGCAGCAGTCAAAAAAGCAAACAGAATGTTAGAATTATTAGGAAGGGAATGGTTAATAAAACAGAAAATGTCATAATGCCTCTATCGCTCCATGGTGAGACTGCACCTTGAATACTGTGTACAATTCTGGTCGCCGCATCTCAAAAAAAGATATAGTTGTGTTGGAGAACGTATAGAGCAATGACCAAAATGATAAAGGGGATGAAACAGCTCCCCTAAGAGGAAAGGCTGAAGAGGTTAGGGCTGTTCAACTTGGAGAAGAAACGGCTGAGATCAGATTTGATAGAGGTCTTTAAAATTATGAGAGGTCTTGAATGAGTACATGTGAATCGGTTATTTACATTTTCGGATAATAGAAGGACTAGGGGGCACTCCATGAAGTTAGCAAGTAGCGCATTTAAGACTAATTGGAGAAAATTCTTTTTCACTCAACACACAATTAAGCTCTGGAATTTGTTGCCAGAGGATGTGGTTAATGCAGTTAGTGTACCTGGGTTTAAAAAAGGTTTGGATAATGGGAGGAGAAGTCCATTAACTGCTAATAAACAAGTTGTCTTTATTGCGCTTTGAGGTGGACCCTTGCCCTGCAGCAGTGTAGAATGGCTCCCTGCTAGGGACCAGGAAGCACCTGCCCCCAGGGGTGCAGAGCACAGGAGGAGATAGAGGCTAGGATGCGCTTCACCACTGGAAGCCTGCGATCCCCCCAAGTGGAGCCTGTAGGGACCAGGGCCGCTTGGACTTAGGTGGGCCTCGCAGGGTCTCTCGGAGAGGTAGTAGAGAGGCGTGCCCACGAGCAGCAAGGGAGCGTGGTCGGTCACTAAGCTGTAGGCCTGGAGAATCAGGGAAGGCCAATACAGCGTAAGCGATGAAAAGGCAAGGGACAAAGCCAGAATCAAGAGTCGTGGTCAATGGCAGCCGGGGTCAGGTTCCGAGGATCAGTCCGAGGTGAGTCAGCCAAAACAGAGGTCAGATACCTGGAGTCAGTCCGAGAGTAGTCAACGAAGCAGAGTTCAGATGAGGTCAGAAGGCAGGCAGAGGTCAAGATCCAGGCAGCAAGCAGAATGGTCAATGGAGCAGGCAGAGGTCAGTACCAGAGAGACAGTCCAAAGGTACCACCCTAGGGAGATAGGACAGACAGACGCTGCAGCAGAAGAATGTTGGAACAGGAAGAGGATGGACAAGGCTGGAACAGTAGGACACTGGAAGAAGGCTGGAACAAAACTGTGAACACGGAGGCAAACTACACATACAATCGGGTCGACACATACAGTGTCGACCCGATTGCCAAGGCAAGGAAGTGCAGGCAGGAACTTCCTTATGTTGTATGTTCAATCAGGACGCGCCACGGAGCTAGGACCTGCCCCCGGCTCTACAAGCGCGCGTAGGGGCATGGCCAATCCCACTGAGGACGCCAAACTCTGGCTTGAGGCCTGGTTCGCAGTGGAAGGCCCAGCGCCCGCTGCCGCGGGACGCCGAGGCCTGAAGGAGCTCACGGCTGCCGCTGGGGAGGCCAACCCATGACCTGCAGAGGAGCTAGCGAGGTGAGCAGGCTCGTGCGTGGGCCAAGCACAGACAGGGCATGCAACAGTCTTAGGGAATGGCCTCTGCTATTAATTGCATCAGTAGCATGGGATCTTCTTAGTGTTTGGGTACTTGCCAGGTTCTTGTGGACTGATTTGGCCTCTGTTGGAAACAGGATGCTGGGCTTGATGGACCCTTGGTCTGACCCAGCATGGCAATTTCTTATGTTCTTATGTCCAAGTAACTTGATAACTCAGTATAGACTTCTCCATGTTTAAATACATTTTTCTAATGGAATCTGAAAAAAATTGCACTTTTTAATTTCTGTCAAGACAGAGCTGCATGAACATCTCTAAAACAGGTTTGCTGAACAATTTCATGAATCTTGAAATATGTAAACAGCTCATCAAACCGGCCAAATGAGTCTTAAAAAAAAAGTCTGTGACAGCTTTTTTCAGATCTGCCTCAGGTTTTCCGCACATCAGGCAGAGAAAATTCAACAGATTCCCCCCAGCAGATCTGGGAAGAATCCAAACATCTTTAGAATGTGATCCAGACCATATTCCTCCCAATCTGAAATGGGTTTTATTTAACTTATTTATCCTATTCAATAGGGATGTAAATCGTTTTTCTGACGATTGAAAATATCGTATGATATTTTCAAACTCGTCAGATATCGGGGGAGTCCCCGAAGCCGATAGGAAAACCCCACAACATTTTCGTGGGGTTCTCTTAACATTTTGAGGTGGGGGGGCAGGAAGAAAGGGCACCCAAAAACAATCCCCAAACCCACCCCGACCCTTTAAATCTAATTCTTTAGCATCCCCCACCCTCCTGACCCCCCAAAACTTTCTTTAAGTACCTGGTGGTCCAGCGGGGGTCCCAGGAGCTGCCAGTAAACAAATTGGCACCAATGGCCCTTTGCCCTTACCATGTGATAGGGGCTATCGGTGCCATTGGCTGGCCCCTGTCACATGTTAGGAGCAATGGACGGCCGGCGCCATCTTTAAATTTCAAGATCCAGCGACTCAAGAAATTCAGGAAATAAAACCAGAGCTTCCTTAAATTTAGCAATATCAAATCATATTCTTTTGGAGTAAATAGAAGGAGGGCTAAGTGAGCTAATTTCAGCAAGACCTGATAAAGAAAAACTAATAAGTGCATGATCAGACCAGGGCACATTCTTGACAACTGGGTTAGTTTTTAGTTGTAAGTTAGCGCTAACGTTAATAAACACAAGGTCAAGAGTATTACCTAAATGATGAGTGGGACCCTGAATCTTTTGTACCCATCCCAAAGAGCATAAGATGTAATTAAGAAGTTTTACCTGATTATCATCCAATGCATGATTATAAGGTAAATTAAAATCTCCTATTATCAGCATATTATTCAAATTTGTTTGAGCAAGCAATAATTGTTCAAAGAATAATGATAAATTTGAAGATAGCAATTTGGGAGGAAAATAAGAAAGACAAATGGAAAAACTTGATGTATAAACAAGAAGAATTTCTTGAGAAGCAGTTTCACTAAGATTTTGCGATTTGACCTTAAACGTATCCTTAAAGATATGCACTGATATACATGTTTCAATGCATTGTTTGTATTCGCTCATATGCCTACATACATATGTTGCAGGGTAAAGAAACACATATTTCTAAAAGCACACATAAATATTATACGCATGGCTTATAAAATATTAGAGTAAAACTATGGTAGCCATATATGTTGCCACACGCAGTTGGTTTGAAAGTTATCCTCCCTGTTTATAATCCACATTGGCACTGCAGTGACTCATAACTAACAGTGCGACTGTTAGGGAAAATGTAAGGCAGAAGCTAATGAGTGAGGACAGAGCATGCCTGCAGGCTGTCGCACAGAATAGGCCTTCTTAGAATGGCTGCACATCTGTTCTGTTTCCTAATGCCCAGAAATGTATGCAGTGCCATGCTTCCGCTCAGAGATCTCTTAAAAAAAAAACAAAAAAAAAACCAAACACCACCACCAAGCAATAATGGTTAAGGTGGGGGGGGGGGGGGGAGGAATAAAATTATCTGCAAGCAAGGGTACAATTAAATCTGTTACATAGTTAAGTAAACCCATGCATATGTACACTTCCACATGAAACATTACAGAGAAATAAGAAATAAAATGGGGAAAGGACAACCCAAGGAATAAAAGCAACATACAGGAAAAACTGAAAATGACCTCCTCCCTAACACTGCATGTAGGGTGGGTCATTTGCAAAGGCATTCCTATGGGAAAAACGGAATTTGGCTCCAGGAAGTAGAGTGTTAAAAAATTGCCCTATGGATTTGCAAATAAACTTCCATAACTACATCCTGTCTGCGCAGAAGTTTACCTGCAGCTAGCAGATGTGTTCCCGGGCTGGAGCTGGTGTATGAACTCGCATTTCCAGAAGGATGTGGGTAAATATTCTCCAAATGTTTCTGCGTACAAATTAGCAGATGTTGATTGTGCACGGGTAGTTCTAGTTTAGTAATTTTCAGAAGGAAAGTATGCATGTACTTCCCCTTTGAAAAGTACTGTGACTTATGTGTCACTTGGATTTGAAATGCACAAAATGCATTACTTGTGTAATTCCCAATTTGCGCACATCAAGGAAATTACCATTTTTACCAGTTAATTCACTGGTTCACCCATTTTACAATTATCATCTTAAAGTTGAGTTGGAGAAATTACTTACCTGATAATTCCATTTTCCTTAGTGTAGACAGATGCACTCAGGACCAATGAGTTATGTGCTCCCCTGCTAGCAGATGGAGACAGTCAGGTTTCAAAGCTGATGTCACCCAAGACATACCCCTGCACTGACCTCAGCCATTCAGTATTCTTTTAAAAAAGCCATTGTGGACATATTATTGAAGAACGTATTAGAATTTGGATACAACTTGATTAAAAACTGGAGACCACAACTGTATTCAACCACCATAAGCGCTGAACCCCAGCAATACTATAGATGCCCCGAACTAGGGATAGGGTAACAGCTTACTCTTAACCACATGGAATTGAGATTCACCTCATGGGTGATTTCTTGGTGCCTCTCCTGAGCAGCCATGGGTGGGGATGCTGAGTCCATCTGTCTACACTAAGGAAAACAAAATTATCAGGTAAGTAATTTCTCCATTTCCTAGCATGTAGCCAAATGGACTCAGGACCAATTGGATGTACAAAAGTTACTCTCGAAGGTGGCAGGAGGCTGCCTTCGGTCCGGTTAGCACTGCCATCGCAAAGGCTGCATCCTCTTGGGCCTGACGTCCAGGTGATAGAACCTGGAGAAGGTGTGCAAGGAAGACCATGTCGCTGCTCGACAGATGTTGACGGGAAACAGTAGCTTAGCTTCCGCCCAAGATACGGCCTGGGCCCTAGTGGAATGAGCTTTGATCTGAAGGGGTAAAGGCTTCCCTGCCTCCACATAAGCTCCCGTGATCACTTCCTTGATCCAGCGAGCTATGGTAGCTCGCGAAGTCGCTTCACCTTGTTTTCTTCCCCCTTAAAGGACAAACAAGTGGCCTGTCTTGCGCACTGGTTCTGAGCGTTCCAAGTACCATACTAGAAGCCTACTGATATTTAAGTGGCATAGTAGGCGGTAATCTTCCGTGTCCTTGTGTCCATCCAGGGACAGTAAGCAGATCAAGGTCTGGTTCAGGTGAAACTCTGAGACTACCTTTGGTAAGAAGAAAGGGACGGTGCGAAGCTGCAATGTTTCTGGAGTGAATCAGAGGAATGGTTCCCGACATGACGGTGCCTGTAGTTCGGAGATGCGACGAGCCTAGCATATCACCACCAAGAATACAGTCTTCAGAGTTAATAGGCATAAAGACAGACTGTGCAGTGGCCTAAAGGAAAGTCCTGCTAAAAAGTCCAGTACTAGATTGAGGTTCCATAGGGGGACCAGCCACTTTAAGGGTTGAATGAGTTGACAGGCGGGTTCCATTCACCTCTCCCCTGAAACAGGAGAGAGCCGCCACCTGGACCTTCAAGGAGCTGAGATACAATCCTTTGTTCAGGCCGTTCTGTAAAAATTCCAGAATCATGGGAATCTTGGTTGTTTGCGCGGGCACCCTGCAGTCCATGCACCAGGCCTCAAATATTCTCCAAATCCGTACATAAGCCAGGGACGTTGAGGACTTCCATGCATGGAGCAAGATGGTGATTACGGCCGCCGAATATCCCTGCTTCATTAGGCGAGTCCTCACAAGGGCCAGACTAAGACAGAATAGAGTTGGGTCCTCATGAAGGATTGGACCTTGTTGGAGAAGGTCCCTGTGCAGGGGGAAAGTGAAGGGGACTCTCCATGAGAAGCCTTGGCATGTCTACGTACCATAGGCATCTGGGCCAATGGTACGTAGACACCAGAAGGACTAATCCTCTGTGGTGTTCGATCTTGCGGATGATGTTGCCCAACAGGGGCCATGGGGGGAAGGCATATAGTAAGTCCTCCTCTGGCCAGGTCTGGTCAAGGGCGTCGATCCCTTGGAGCGCTGATCTTGTCTGTGACTGAAGAATCAGGGGACTTTTGCATTGTGAGATGTGGCCAGTAGGTCGATGGATGGGAGGCCCCAGCATTCTACTAGGAGCTGGAAGGCTCTGGTTGACAACACATATTTCCCTGGATCCAGGTTCTCCCTGCTGAGAAAGTCTACTCTGACGTTGTCTTTTCCCATGATGTGGGCGGCCGAGATCCCTTGTAGAGTTAACTCTGCCCATTCCTTAAAGGGGTCTCTTTCCCGAGACACTTGCTGGCTTTTGGTGCCTCCCTAGTTGTTGATGTAGGCTACCGCTGTTGCGTTGCTGACATTACGTGGACTGCCTGTCCCTGGAGCCTGTGGCTAAACTGCAGGCATGCTAATTTGACCGCCCATGTTTCTAGGCAATTTATGTTCCAGTGTGCCTCTTCCTCGTTCCATCGCCCCTGGGTTGTCTGTTGCTGACAGTGGGCTCCCCACCATCGGAGGCTCAGGTCCATCATGAGGGCGATCCAATTCGGTGGATCGCCCTCATGATGTTTACACCTTTGTTTAGGTGAGCTTCCTGTAGCCCCCACTGGACCCGAGAACATACTTCCATCGGTAGGTGGAGGCGGATCAAGTAGTCTTGTGATAGTGGGTTCCAACATGAAAGCAGGAAGTGTTGGGAGTGGCAGCATGTGTGCCCTCACCTACAGTATGACTTCCAGGATTGACGCCATGAGGTCAAGGACCTGGAAGTAGCTCCACACCCTGTGGCGCATCGGGTTCATTAACAGATACACTTGGCATATCAGCTTCCTTATCCTCGAGGGAAGGAGGAAGACCTTTTCCTGCTTAGTGTCAAACTATACTCCTAGGTACTCCAAGGACTGGGAGGGGTTGAGGCTGCTCTACACAATTGAGTTCTTGTAGGAGGGACATGACCCTGCTGGTCACCTGGAAGTTCTCTTCCAACGACTGCACCCGGATTAGCCAGTTGTCTAAGTAAGGGTACACCGGGATCCCTTCTTTCCTCAGTGCCGTCACCACGACCACCATAATTTTGTAGAATGTTCTGGGGGCAGTTGCCAGGCCGAAGGGCAGCGCCCGGAACTGGTAATGGTGGCCCAGTACCGCAAAGCATAGGAAACACTAGTGGTCTTGATAGATTGGGATATGAAGGTAGGCCTCTGAGAGGTCCAGGGAGGTTAAGAACTCTCCCAGTTATATGGTCATTATGACTGAGAGAAGAGTTTCCATGCAGAAGTGAATTATCTGCAGATGACAACTGATGCTCTTGAGATCCAAGATGGATCAGAATGACCCCTCCTTCTTGGATACGATGAAATAGATGGAATAACGCCCTGTATTTACTTGGGGTGTAGGTACCAGGGTTATAGCCCTTAGACTGAGGAGCCTTATCAACATAGATTCCACTGCCAGATTTTTGTGCTGGGAGTGTCAAGGTGACATCATGAACATGTCCCGAGGGATGCTGCGAAATTCCAGAGTGTATCCTTCTCGTATGATGACAGTACCCATTTGTCTGATGTGACCCACCACTGAAAGAAGAGGGAAAGTCGGCCCTCTATCTCCTCATCCCGTGGATGAATCAGCCAAACTTCATTGGGAATTTCGGGACGAACCTGAGCTCAAACCCGTTCTTCTTTTTGGTTGTCGGTTCCGAAAGGACTGAGACCTTCCCGAGGGCATCAGTTGTCTGAAATAGGTACTGGACATCATACGAGAAGGATACACTCTGGAATTTCACAGCATCCCTCGGGATATGTTAATGATGTCTGAAATGATGAGTTTCTGAGGGCTGGAAATGCTGGGAGCCCTTGGAACGAACGCTCATGGGAGAGGGATGCTTTGACCTCTTTTTCTTATCTTCTGGTAGCCGAGGCACTGGAGATTCACCCACTTACTGGCTAGTTTTTCCAATTCACTACTGAATAAAAGGGAACCCTTAAAGGGCTTCTTTGTGAGGTTCACCTTAGAGGTCACATCTGCTGACCAATTTCGTAACCATATCTGTCTTCTGGCCTCCACCACTGAGGCTAATCCTCTGGCCGAGGTGCATACTAAGTCCTAGCTTGCATCTACTAGGAAGGCTGCGGCGGGCTCAATTGTCTCTCTGGTATGCACCCCTGAGCTATCTGCCGCTCTCAAGAGAAGCAGACATGAACAAGCCACCAGGGCATAACAGGAAGCAATCTGCAATGTCATTGCTGTTGTTTCAAAGGTCTGCTTAAGAATGGATTCCAACCGCATCCTTCAAGGCAATCCACACCGAGAACTGGCTACCAGACCAAGGCAAACCTCTGAGGGATCTCGGAAATCGCCTCAGAAATTCTCAACTGGGGAAGGGACCCTTAGGAATCACTGCAGGAGAGCGGTGCTAGATCTTCTCCAATTTAAAAGTAGAAATTTGAAGGTAAATTTTCCTCATCTAAAGAGTACTGTGTTCCTAATAGGAGACACAATCCACATCTGCTAGGAGACGGAGCGATACTGAATGGTTGAGGTCACTGCAGGGGTATATCTAGGGTGACGTCAGCTTTGAAACCTGACTCCGTCTCAATCTGCTGGCAGAGGAGCACATAACCCATTGGTCATGAGTCCATCTGGCTACACGCTAGGAAAATAAAGATTTCCACATGGTGTGGCCAACAAGTACATCCCGTATGGCGCTTCTTTCTCACAACACTTTTGGACTAGCACTCCTGCTACCCTGTAAAGAGACCATTTTCAGTATCACAGTCTGTTCCCCTCCTTTTCTTAGCTCTGCTTTTTGATTTGTGCTTAAGATTACTGCAGGGTTAATGCTCCTACCAGGTTCACCTTTAGCACTGATACAACTGAAGGAGTTTTACAGATAGTTCCCTGAAAAAAAAAAAAAGCTCAAAGTCTGGAAAACTTAAGAGACTCCAGGGGCAGCTTAAGCAGTATGGGCTTCTGATAACAAAGCATTTATGACAGAGGCAGTCAGTCTAAACCAGTTACACTTTGGTAATGGTAGAAGAAAAATGGAAAGGTGAATAGGTTGCAAACAATAAGTTTCAAGCTTTGTAAGCGTCAGCAATGTTGGTGCTCTCAATAGCCAATAGCCATCTAAGCTGACTTCTATCATCATCTCTTCCATCTCTCCTCTCCTCTCAGCTGCCGCAGATCCGGGATATGGAAGAGATGTCGGGGGGTGGGGGGGATGGATTAGACAGATGTCTGATATTGGGGGTACTCTGGCACTTGTATCATGCTCTACATATCAGTGATGCACTATCCTCGCTTATCCAGATTTTTTTGCATTTTTTCCATGCTGTCATTTCCCCCCCACATTATTTATTTATATGAAAGTATTTGTTAGCTGCCCCTCCGAATAGTTCGGGGCGGGGTACAATAAAACATACATAATCATTAAAAACAAAATCATTAAAAACAAAATACCATAAAACATATACAATCTAATGTCTATATGAGATGCTATATAATTATATATATATATATATATATATATATATATATACATAAGCTTTAGCGACACACTTGGGTTGTAGCAGCAGCTGAACTACAGATGTGAATTGTTGGAGGTGAGAAAGAAAACACATATCCATAGAGGTCACTTACCAGGGAACGCAAGCTGAAATAAATGTTTTTTTAAAATAGTTGCTTAAAGAGCTTAGGATCTTTGGTTAGCCATAAATTACTCAGTAGGGCAGAGCTTTCCAAACTTTTCATGTTGGTGACACACTTTTTAGACAAACATAATTTCGGGACACAGTAATTCAGTCTACTAGCAAACCAGAGGTTGTATGCAGTGTAACAAAGGAAAAAAGAAACATCACCCATCCTTATAAAACAAATCAAGAAATATAAAATCATCAGCAGTAAAACTGTACTAACAAAAAGAACATATTTCGAAACAGCTGATGAGTGGAATATCCAATAATTAAAAACTCATATAAAACATTTCCAGATACCAACAAAATATTTCAAAATAGCAGACACAAAGACCCAGTAATGAAAAATAATAAGGATACAAACATTTTTTTGCTCTGCATACCTGGGAACGTTTCATATCCAGGTGTCCTGAGATTGTTCTGAATTAGCAGGAGGAGGGGTGGTTTGCTTGGAACTTTCTCCTCTCTCAGTCACATACCAGCGCTCTCTCTCACACTGGCTCTCAATGACACACCTATACACACATGCTCTCAGTACTCACATATACACATGTTTTTTCTCTCTCACTTATATAGGCTCTTAATTACACATTTACACACATGCTGTCTATCTTTTCACGCTTACAGACCCACAGGCTTTCAATCACACACATACATGCTGTCTTTTTCTCTCACACACAGACTCTCATTCACATGCTTACAAACATGTCCTCTCTTTCTCTCATTTACACACAGGCTCTCAATCACATACTCACATGCTCCCTCACCTAAATCAGCTCTCAATCACACACAGACACACATGGTCTCTTTCTCTCATTTAAACACAGGCTCTCAATCACATACTCACATGCTCCATCACCTAAACCAGCTCTCAATCACACACAGACACACATGATCTCTCTCTTACTTATACACACAGGCTCTTAATCATACATACACATGATTTCTCTCACACACAAAGGATCTCAATCATACACACATACTCTTTCACACAAACAGGTTTTCAATCACAAACTTACACATACAGGTTCCCAATGGTAAACTTACATTCATGCTCTCTCTCTCACAGGCAGGCTCTCAATCACAGACATACTCTCTTTCACATGTACAGGCTCTCAATCATTCACATACATGCAATCTCTCACTCTCTCATACACACACACAGGGCCCCGCGGCCCGGAAGAGGAAGTGGAGTGTATCGGGTGAGTGCGCGGCAAGAAGAGGCCACGCTAGTGCGCTCGGCATCGGCCCGAAGAAAAGAAGACTGCAGCGCGGCTCGGAGGAAAATGTTCAACCGCGGCCGATGGGACTTCCGCCTCCGCGAGGGCTGAAAATGAAGAGGTTAGCGTTGGGAGGAGGCTGCTGCTGCGAGGCGCGAGTTCCCGGGGAACTCACGCCTCGTGGCAGCAGCAGCTGCCTCCTCCCAACGCTAACCTCTTCATTTTCAGCCCTCGCGGAGGCGGAGTCCCATCGGCCGCGGTTGAACATTTTCCTCCGAGCCGCGCTGCAGTCTTCTTTTCTTCGGGCCGATGCCGAGCGCACTAGCGTGGCCTCTTCTTGCCGCGCACTCACCCGATACTCTCCACTTCCTCTTCCGGGGGAGGGGGGCGGGAAGAAGAGAGCACGCCGGTGCCGCTGACTCCAGCTGTCCTGCCGCGTTCCGCCCAGGCGGAGGAGGACCGGGGAGCAGCTGGGTCAGCGGGAAAGTGTGGCGATACTTGTCTGCGAGCCAGATGCAGCATATCTGGCTCGGAGCCATGGGTTCCCGGTCCCTGCACTTGCCGGTGTGTCACGTGCACCGGGCTTGCGCGACACACCGGCACACCTCAGGCGACACAGTAAAGTGTCGCGACACACACTTTGGAAAGCTCTGCAGTAGGGAATTCCATAATGTGGGGCTATGGATGCAGAAGGAGCGTTCCCTGGTGTCAGTGAGGCGTGCAAATTTTGGAGAAGGAATATCTAGGAGGCACTGGCCTGCAAAACGTAAAAAGCACATGAAGGAGAATGGATTCTGATAGTGGACAGTATCCAAGGTGAAGAGATATAATTAGGAAGGTTCTGTATGATTACTGCATAATGGGGACATTTTAAAAGCGACACATGCCGACGCCAATAATAGTTTTCAGAGTTCATTCCCAGTTCACCCAGTTACGGGATAGGATATCCAACCCCCCCCCCCCCCCCCAGTTTAATAGCCTCCCTTCCCTCTCCCCCCTGTTAGCCATGACCCTTAAAATCTTGCTAATCTATCTAGTTTCTTTTATTTTAGTACTTATATGACATCCATAGCAGAAGTAAAGTTACACGGCAGGAGACCGCAGCACGTGCCAGTGCATGTATGTACATGCATATTTCATGGTAAAATCCTGGAACGCCCATGCTCTGCCCCCGCACCATTTTTATTTGTGCTCGCAGTGGCACGAATGTGCATATCCCGGCGGCTTTTAAAATCCGCTTGGCATACACCGGCCCAACATATTTGCACATCCCCTGATTTTGGCGTGTGCATCTGGCTTTTATAATTCACCTTTAAGTTTGTATCTGAGGTGATACAGAGTGAAGTGATTTACTCAGGATTACAAAGAGTGGCGGGAGGATTTGATCCTTGGCTTCTCTGCTTCGCAGCTCACTGCTCTAACCACTACTTGCATTATACACCTCATCTGAAGGATCTTCACTGGTTGCCAAAACCCCAGAGAATTATATTTGTTTTAGCACCAACTCATAAAGCAGCATTTTCTGTTTCATTTTGTTTAGTGGGCAAGCTGCATTGGTATCTGCCAAATAGTTCTTTGAGGTCGTCATCTCAGAGGTTATTGATCATTCCTTCGCCTTCTGGATATTTTTTGTAGGCAACAAGAATGAAGGCATTCTCAATAGCAGCCCCTGTTGAGTAGAATACTTTACCATTTGCTGTGTGACATGAAGCTGATTATTTAAAGTTTCAAAAAAAATTGAAAGCAGTTTTATTTGCTCAGGCTTTTCTGGGCTAAGATAGTGTAACTTTGGTTGGTTGGTGCTTTAGCATTTTAAAATATTCCTTTTAAACTTTTGAGAATGTGATATTTATGTTTCATTGTGATATTATGTTATATATTTTATTTGCTTTACGTGATTATTGTAATCCGCATTAAATATTTTTGGAAATAGCGGACTAAATAAAAGAAATAGATGCTTGTAAATCCTCTTCTAAGATCTGTTTGCTTAGAACATTGGCTCCTGCCTCTGCTCCCCGTGGCCTGCAAACAGATTTAGGGATTCTAAATATGTCAAGGAATCTAGTTCTTAGACCCTGACGTATGTGGTCATAGCTCATGCATTCTTAGTGTGGCTTTCCTAATAAACTGACCAGTTTGGATACCACGACAACCAGCACAAAGACTTGCTAGTTTAGAACATACAAGGATTAGTTTAGTTGAAAGAAGATGTTACAACATTTCCTCCATTTTCTTTTTTTCTGATCATCAAGAGGAAGGGAGCTGCAGCAAATTCATGGCTTAGCATGCACTCATTGGAAATTTTACCGCATCCAAAGAACGAGTAGTTTTAGCAGCCTCTACAAACTCAGCCAATTTAACTTTTAGAAGATTTACCAACATAGCCAGAACCTTTTCGGTCAGAAGCATATTCCATAATTTAAGTACACACTGCATAACCTTTAAACTTCTTTCCTTCCAATATTAATGGGATCTATCCAAAACTGTTTTCATCTCTGTTTTACACAGATAAGCCCCTATATCAAGATCTGAGGTGTGTTCCAATTAGAGTTACCAAATGGCTCAAGATTGTCAGGACAGACTAATCCAGTCCTGGGTTTACCCTATTGCATGCTGGGATTTGTAGTTCTGATTTCCCTATTATATTCCCTAAGACAGTTGTTCCCAAATATATCCTGGGGGACACCCAGCCAGTCAGGTTTCAGAATATCCGCAGTGTCCCTATTGCATATAAATGGATCTTACGCATATTCACTGCGGATATCCTGAAAACTCGAATGGCTGAGAATCCGGCAGGTTTGGAAACCACTGCTCTAAGAATAGCAAAACTACAAGTCCCTGCATGTCATGGGGTATAACCAGGACTGGGTCAGTCTGTTCTGAAAATCTGGAGCCAGTTGGCAACCCTAGTTCTAATGGATCACATGCACACTGGCTGCAACAAAGCCTTTATGAAGCAAGGGACTAAAATGTATAAGACAGAAGTTTATCTTTACAGTGGTTCAAACATGGCCTCCAGTTCCATATTCCATGTTCAGCAATTCTGAATGCTGGACATATGATCGAAGTTATTGAAATAATATAATCAGCAGTTATTGACTATTTAAGCTGATTTTTTATTTTTAGAAAATAGTTTACAACAGAAGTTACCTTCTAAACAAAAAATAACCTAAAACTGTAAGAAGAGGGCAATAATAATGTGCCTTATGACTTCCACCAAGCACTATCTGGTTTGAGTGGTATGAGATGATCCAAGTCTGGTTAACCTATGGAACAGTCCCAAAAAGCAAGAAGGTAGGCGATCTAAGAAAGCCATCAGGAAAACAACAAGGATTAGATGCCACGGTCTTTTTCAAAACTTTACTGAAGTGGAGACGTATGTATTCTTATAGCCCGACTCTGGCCGAGTTTCGCCGTTGACAAAACGGCTGCCTCAGGGGCTCAGGTTTATTTGGACTCAGGTTGAAACAACTGTGGTCTTGTATGACACACCTGTTTTTCCAGGTACAATTCGCTGTAACATTGATTCTTTTTAGTTTATTTGCGAATCATTATCTTGTGTATGCGATACGTCCATTGGATCTCCAATTCAGACAACGCATTGGTCATGCACTGTGGCTAAAAAGCTTGCGCTTCACATTTAGATGCTCGTCTCCACTCCGACTAGCCAGAGTCGAGCTATAAAGTTCACTTCAATAAAGTTTTGAAAAAGACCGTGGCATCTAATCTTTGTTGTTTTCCTAACCTATGGAACAGGCAGGATGTGAAAACCATTGTTATAGTGGGGGTGACCCCTGTATAGTAAAATCCTGCATCCTACCAACACCTCCAGCACCCCCTAGTACCAAAACCTATGGGACAGGATGCTTTTCTCTTCTATTTTTCTCTCTATCACCTTATGTGCATGGGAAAGTGACCAATAAATGAAAACCAACCATCAGTCTGCTATCTGAAATTGATTATTTTCATAACTGATCAATGTGCAATGGAATTTTAGTAACTATCTAAAAGCCACAATTCAAAGATTGGGGCACAGCCTCCATCCCCTCTCCCTTTCATTGCCTTCCTTACAGTAATATTCCCTCCTAACTGCCCTTTCTAAGTATAGCTATGCTAGATCTTCGTGTTGAAGGATCAAGTTTACTTACATTTTAATCAAATGTTTTCAGATCTGTCCAAGAAATGCCCTCCTATCACTGAAGTTTCATTGAAACCCTTGTATATGGAAACAACTGTTAAAAAATAGCCAAAACTCTTAAGAGTGAATTTTCAAAGGGGTTTTGTGTGTTACCTACATCTGTAAGTAACATGTACTTGTGTAAACGCTATTTTATAAATGTCATGAGTATGCGTGTATTTTCCACTTTGTGCATATTTTACTGGCGGAAGAAGGGGGGGCTAGAAGCATTGCAGAGTGGGGTTGAGAAGTACGCATGGTAGTTGGTTGCAACTATTTGACTCGTGCCAGTGACATCAAACTTGTCTGTTGTCTGCAGTTTGTGGACGGGAAGGCTGTGTAAACTGCTGGGGGTTCCAGGTGAAGTACAAGAGGGCCTAGGTGAACTGGCAGAAGGACTGGATGAACTGGCAGAAGTATCAGGAAACTGGTGGTTTCAGGTACATGCATGAGTACGTATTTTCAAAATGGTATACGAGCACACTTTATAAAATGCCTGCCTCCACAAATAAATCGCAGTTATTACGTGTGCATTTATTTGTTTTACAATCCTAGAATATAATGCACATATTTTTATAAAATAGGTAAAATATGCATTTTCTTGCATTGGAATTATCCATGCATGCTGCAATGTACATGCCTCACGGATTTATAATATACCAGCATTAATCTCTGCGTGCCTACAAATACGCTTAAATGCTGCATCACAGACAAGTTTGAATGTTAGGCTGTTAAGGTTTTGGCATCAAATGTGGTCTTTTCTAGTGCTTTTATTAAATTGAGTTTTCCATTCGTTCTCCTCCTCTTCACTGCGCACACTTTATATCCCATTACTCATCTAAGCAAATTCTGCCTACAGTCAGTGCAGAAAAAGAATTACTTCCAAAATTAGTATCACTATACATCATTGTAAATTCATGGAAACCCAAGGAGTGACGGAGACCCAACTGCTCCCTCGAGAAGCTAAACCCATTTCCTCAGTAACACACTCCAAGTCTTTTATGTTTGCGATCCTTACAAATTCAGTTCCTTTTTTAGCACATAAGGAAGGGCCTACACAACAAAATTCACGCTAAAAATGTTATAGCATGTGAGACAGTCAAAATTTAACATGTATATTAAAATGCCACTTAACCATACCTTATAGTGAGGCGCACGCTAAAACATTTCCCCGATAGCGTGCCCACACTATTATTGTCACATTAACCCGAAAATGCAATGGCAATATAGCGTGACCTTGTTACATAGCCCTGGGAACGTAGGTAGCATGTACATACTAAACTGAGTATGCTCCCTTCCACTCGTGTCTCCCCCCCCACCCCCTTGCTGCAAAACTACATAAAAGCAAGCCTGAGATGGAGCTGCTTGTCAGGGGAGCATCTGGGCCCCAGAAGAGAATGTGAAAGAAGAGAAGGAAATTCAGACCAAATAAATGCATCTTAGAAGTCTCTCAAGGAGGTAGATGAAGAGGAGGAAAGTCAGCTGCTAATTCTTCTGTTCTCTCTTCCCGTTTTGCAACAAAGGAGTATCCCATGCCCTCTTGAAGTCCATTACCTCTAGGTAGTTTCCCTTTGAAAATTATCTGCAAGGTACGCAACATGAGAACCTCCATTATAACACCGCGATCTATTAAAAAACCCCCCGCCTCCGCTCCTCAATATGGACTTGCTAGTCTCACTCCTTTTCCAAGCACATGGCTTTTAGCAGTGCTGAGTGGCTCTGAGGTAAACATATTGACCTGTTCTTTAATTAGCTGATTTTTTAATCTATAGATGAGCCTTATGTAACTGGGTAAAATTCTTACATTGACAAGGGTGTCCTTACAACAGGGAAAGTCCTTGAATCAGAAGGAACACTGACTACTATGTGGATAAACTTACCAGATGCCTGGCTCTGGCTTCTTCATAACAGCAAAAGAAAAAGCATTTCATTTCTGAATTTTTATCACAAGACATAAAATCCTTCAACAGTGCAGCCAGGATGTTTGTCTGTAAATGGAATATCTAATCCAAACTGACTTTCCATTGCAGAAAAGTGCTTTACAAAAAAAGAATCACCAAACCAAAGACTGGTATTCAGAAGGTTTCTCAGAAAATTGTATTACTTAATATGGAATATAAATACTAAGTTTTGTACAAGGTTCACATTTTACCTGTTATACAGTCTTCCAAAACATATACTCAGAGCTTAGGCTGCCACAGGGGTAAGGGCAACCAAGAACATGATGGACATTAAACATGTTTCGGACAGACACAGAGTACAATGGTAAAAGCAGGTGGGAGTTAACAAGAAGTAAAAATGAAGTAAGGGCTTGAGTGTTCGCTCAGTCATATGAAACTTTAGAGGGCCAGAGAAGGGAAAATACGAGCCAAGAAGGAGAGTAGTGGGAGACTGCATCAGGCTTCCCAGAAGACTGGGGGAACCTGCATAGAAGGTGTCTATCTTTTGAATGACTTTTCACCTTATCTCTCTTTTATGTTTTTGCTTTGCTTGATTCAATCGTTGACTAAAAACTATGCAATTTTTTGCATGCATTTATTTATTGCATTCATAGGCCACCCAGCTTCTGAAAACTCTAGAGCGCTTCATTAACTGTTAATATATTTTCTTACTCAGGGATGATTGGTTTAAGGACAATTGAAGATTATTTAGATAAATTTATATAAAATATATAGAAATATTTATATAATATATATATTTTTTATATATTTATGTATGTGTATGTCCACATAAAATTAGTTTTGATCTATTAATTAAAAAAGAAATAGTTAAAAGTAAAATTCATTGCCTTGAATATTCATCTTTATAGGCCCTCTGAATGTATCTGCTGACCATAAACAGGAATGATATAGTTTTGGCTACTTTATGTGAATCACTTACATTCATAAACATCTTACGTACTCCAAAATATCAATTAGAGCATAAGAACAGCCATACTGGGTCTGAGTAAGGGTCCATAAAACCCAGCATCCTATTCCAATCCAAGTGGCCACTCCAAGTCACAAGTACCTGGCAGTGGCGTAGCCAGAAATGAATTTTTGGCTGGGCCCAAGGTTAACATGGGTGGGCACTAAAAGTCTGAGCCATGGAATTCATATTCTTACTGATAAATACTTTCACACACACACACCTGACAATAGATTTCTAAATAATCTGCTACAGCTGTTATACTTTTAATATTTTAAACTCAATTACTTGAAGGTGATCACACCCTTTGGCTGACAGCTGGGATGTATCCTTAGCAGTGTGGAGAGGATAACTGGGTAGACAGGAGAAAAAGGCTATCCAGCCCTGTCATTTACTAAGCTATCATCATGTAAACATACACTCTGCATCCACAAATAAGATTGATACAATTGCCTACATGCTAGTAAAATACCTCACCTCAGGCACACACACAGAACCAACCTTCACCAAAGTACAGAAAGACCACACATTATAAATATGGAGATAGAAACTGGAATGGAAAACCAAAAAAAGCCACTCTGCATGCAGTGCAAACCTGGAGAAATGGAAAGAGAAATATAGCACCTAACAGTCCCAGGATCTGCAATAATGCACACAAACTAAGCCGCACAAAGTTACACCTGCATTATGGAACATATAACAACCCTATCTATGAAAAGGCAACACTACAAATATTAAATCAGGTCCTAAACACTAATACACCTCCTATTAGGAAAACAGAACAAGCCAAGCTGCTATAGAGTCCCACACAGAAATAATAAATGTTTCAAAACAGCTGATGAACAGAATAACATCCAACAAAACTCATAAAAATTATTAAACATTGTCCAAATAAATAAAATATTTCAAAACAGCAGACACATCACATAATACTCAATAATTAAAATGGCAGTCAATCAAGAAAAATAAACTTAAAAAGCCTTTACTTACCCTCTCCAGCAACTCTCCTACTCCTTTCCCTTGAAAGCACATACCAGGAGCAGCAGCTCTGTCTCTCACACACACACCCCAGTCACCTCCCTGCCCAGTCTCTGTCTCACACACACCCCACACACACCCCAGTCACCTCCCTGCCCAGTCTCTGTCACACACACACCCCAGTCACCTCCCTGCCCAGGCTCTGTCTCTCACACACACCCCAGTCACCTCCCTGCCCAGTCTCTGTCTCACACACACCCCAGTCACCTCCCTGCCCAGTCTCTGTCACACACACACCCCAGTCACCTCCCTGCCCAGGCTCTGTCTCTCACAAACACCCCAGTCACCCTCCCTGCCCTGCATTTCCAGCCCGTGGCTTGAACACTGCCACTCCTCCCACCCTGATGACCCCCTTCTTCCTGCCCCACCAGCCAATCAGAGGCTTCCTCCTTCCACTGGCAGGAAGAAGGCTTCCGATTGGCCCGCGGGGGCAGGTAGAAGGGAGGAGGTTTCCCATTGGCCCACGGGGGCAGGAAGAAGGGAGGAGGTTTCCCATTGGCCCACAGGGGCAGGAAGAAGATAGGAAGTTTCCCATTGGCCCACGGGGCAGGAAGAAGATAGGAGGTTTCCCATTGGCCCGCGGGGGCAGGAAGAAGGTAAAGGGAAGTATTACTGGGGCTGTGGGACACCGGGAGCCGCAACACACCAGCTGATTTTATTTTTTTTTTCTCCCTTGGGTGCCTGCTGATGCTGCCTGCTTTTATTGGCTGCAGTGTCTTGCAAAGAAATTTGGGTGGGCCTGAATGGAAAGTGGGTGGGCCACTGCCCACCCGTAGCTACGCCACTGGTACCTGGCAGGATCCAAAATAATAGATAGATCCTGATTTTTACACCCAGGGATAAACAATGTCTTTCCCCAGGAATTTGTCCAAACCTTTTAAAAACCTAGCTATACTAACTGCTTTTACCACATCCTCCAGCAATGAATTACAGAGCTTAATTGTGCATTGAATGAAAAAAATATTTTCTCCGATTTGTTTTAAATGTGCTACTTACTAACATCATGCAGTGTCCCCTAGTCTCTTTACTTTTTGAAAGAGTAAATAACCAATTCATATTTACCCTGTCCACTCATGACTTATAGACCTCAATCATTGCTTCCCTCAGCTGTCTCTTCTCCAATCTGAAGAGCCCTAACCTTGTTAGCCTTTCTTCATAGGGTGCAGTTCCACCCCCTTTACCATTTTGGTCGCCCTGCTCTGTACCTCTTCGAGCTCTGCTATATCTTTCTTGAGATGTGGTACCCAGAACTGCTTTTAGCCTTAGTCAGTATCTCACATACAGGGGCGGATTCCCGCCAACGACCGGCCTGGGGATTCGCCACCCTGGCCGGCCCCGGAGATACCACGTGGTCTGCCGAGCACGGCTCTGTCACAGCCGCGCTCGGGAGACCACGTGACTAGAGTGACCAGCCCACCAGGGGATGCCCAATCCCCCGATAGGCCAATCCGCCCCTGCTCACACTCAGAGCACAGGAACAGATGTCAATGCGGGTGTCAGTGGCTAGAGCTGTGCACTGACACGTTCTTGGCAAATACTGGCTTGTTAGTGGTGCATTTATCTACCCAGGGAATAGGAAATTAGAATTCCTTGATTGAACAATAAATACAGAGGTAATTCTGTAACAACCTGCCAACTGTTTTGGAAAAATATTTGTCTAAATTACACTAACATTCAAAGTGAACTTACACACACACACGTTTGCTTTGAAAGTTATCCCACCAAAACTATCCACACACAATTACAGCTGCTAATGTGTGTGCAGCCATTTTTGTGAAAGTTTACGTATTTTTAAAAATACAAATATACAATATGCGCATCCCCTCCTCAGCGCCACTCCCAGAAATGCCTTCCCCAGTCCGGGTATGCTTAGGTGCATACAGGCCTCGTGCGTGTAGGTTTATCCACATTATCAATCAAACCATTTTGTAAAAGGCCATTTCCACGGGTAATACCTGCAGAAGTGACTTTGAAAACTCCCCCTCCCAATGGGAACAGCTGCTCCTGAAATTACCATCCCGAGATATCAGTAACAGTGCCGTGACCTCTGTCACAGGGAGGATGTGCTGAAAAGAAACTGCCTTCAACTTTACCTCTTGCTGAAGCTCCTCCCACCGAGCGTTGAACCTCTCCAGCTTTTCGTTGATGAGCTCATCCAGGACTCTTCCATCGGTCAAGGTCTGGGCCAGCTCTTGAATCTGATTGCGATTGTCTTCTGGATGCCGGCTGAGCTTTTCTAGGGACTGAGAGGTATGGCAGGTTAGCAGCCAGCCAATTCACCCAATGATTCATTAATAATTAGAGATGTGAATTGGAACCGGAATCGGTTCCGATTCCGGGGACTATAATGAAATCTTTTTCGTGCAGTCCGATCAGGTTTTTTTTTTTTTTTTTTTTTTTAATCAGCTGCGCCCAAGCCGATAAACAAAAAACCCACCCCGACCCTTTAAAACACATCCTTTAGTTTCACCCCCCCCAAAACTTTTTAAAAGTACCTGGTGGTCTAGTGGAGGTCCCGGGAGCGATCTCCTGCTCTCGGGCTGTCGGCTGCCACTAATCAAAATGGCGCCGATGGCCCTTTGCCCTTACCATGTGACAACGCATCCATGCCATTGGCCGGCCCCTGTCACATGGTAGGAGTAATGGATGGTCGGCATCATCTTTAAAAATGGTGCGGGCCATCCAGTGCTCCTACTATGTATCAGGGGCTGGCCAATGGCACGGATACCCTGTCACATGGTAAGGGCAAAGGGCCATCGCGCCATTTTGATTAGTGGCAGCCGACAGCCCGGGAGCGGGAGATCACTCCCGGGACCCCCACTGGACCACCAGGTACTTTTAAAATGTTTTTTGGGGGGGGGGGGTTGGGAGGGTGGAGGAAGCTAAAGGATGTGTTTTAAAGGGTCAGGGTGGGTTTAGGGGTTGTTTTGTGTGCCATTTTTCCCACCCTCCCCCAAAACGATAAGAGAACCCCACAAACAATTTCATGGGGTTTTCCTATCAGTTTCGGGGAGCCCCCGATTTCTGACTAGTTTGAAAAAATCGTACGATATTTTCAATCGTCAGAAAAACGATTCACATCCCTATTATATAATAGAGAGTCCCAAAGAAATGCCCTCTGGATGTCCCACACATGGGTCACACACAGGCTGGGGTTCTGAGGATGTCATCGTATCCCACATTAAAATCAGATTAGCCTTATATATAAGAAATAGGAGCATCCAGTCTAATAATTAGTAAAAAGCATGTGGATGGTCTGAAAATTATCCCCCATGATCTCTCAAATTTGGTACGAGTTTCCTTCACACCATGAGATTGTAATCTACGTTTAATAACATCTAAAAGCATCTAAATATAAACATAACTTTGGGTTCTATGATGGTATTGTAGCTTTCTGCTGCCCACATGATAATGGTTTGAGTTGCTGGCAATAGGCTTTTAAGATTTTATACCTCTATTTATTTTTAATTCATCTCATCCGCAGCCAACGTTAGTGATAACCAAACTACAGTTGTTTGTTTGGTTTTTTTTCTTAGCATCTCATCATCACAGGCTGCTACATCCCACGGCACTTGGGGAGGCTAATTTAATAACTGCATGGTGGGATAAAGCCTGTGCATAGCTTTTACATGCAAACAATATCCCAGATTTTCAAAGAAAACTTATTTGCATGTCAAATGCTGTAGTGCGCAGAGACTCAAACTCAAGTACAGAAAGATCCATACAGGGCATAGCTTGTGTGTGTGAACTTACTCGCATACTTTATAAAATACAAAAATATGCTTGAAGTCCCAACTCCACCTCCAAGAATGCCTCTCCATGGTATGGAGGAAATTTTCAAAGGAATTACGTGTGTAACTATTATTGTAGCACTTTTCAAAAGCCATTTAGTCAAGTAAAGTGCACTTAGATGAGTAAATCCTACGGACAATTCAGTGGTATATAGTGTAGTCATTTTCAAAAGCCCACTTACTTGAGTAAAACCCAGTTTTAAGCATTTAAATCCTTTGTGTAAAAGTATGGGTCACGCGTGTACTTTTAAGCAAAGCAAGCCCTGGGTTATTTTAAAACAGCCCCTTATACACCTAACACCCAGCAGTAAATGGCTTTGAAGATCAGAACAAGACGAGCAGTGTCATGTAGGGTTTCGGCCCACCTTGCCAGAGTGTAGCCCAGATAGCGTGTGCACAACAACTTCCATTTTCTTGTGCTCAGTCATTGGTGGTTAGACCTGAGAGGGGCAGGGCTGGCGCTACTCAGCTCTTACCAGGGTGGCTATGGAGGGTAATTCTTTTTAGCTGTATCATAAACTATGAATATGCAAAGGATGACATTTTCATTCTGTGAATATTTTCTTGAGCATTCATTAAAAGGCACACGTCCATAAAATTATCCGTACCTGAATTTTCAAAGGCCTACATTAAAATACCTTTTAAAAACTACCCCTGCAGGTAGTTAATAGCTGAGCGCATTGACAAGAAGTACAGAAAAGCAGAAAAAACCTCTTTTCTGTATTCTTTGAAAAGTTTAAAGAAAAAATAAAACTCAGCCGGCCGCATTAAGAAAACCGACGCCAATAAACTAACTGGCAGACCGCTGGTAATCGCGACCCCCCCTAATGCGGGCGCCATGCATGCATTAAGAAAGCGGGCACTAACTTTTCAGCACCTGCTTTCTGTGCTTTTTTTTTTTGCATCAGCCCCCTTTGTAGGCAGCCTTCCTTTGAAAATATGTTCTCAGGGGGAGTCTAAAAATAGCCACCTAACTGGTAAAATGTTCACGGAAAAAAATGAATCCCCTACGCATGGATTCCAGCTGGCAAATCTCTACTCAGGCCATGATGTGTAAAGTAACTATGCCAGAGAGAACAGATCTTCACCTGACCCTTGGTTAAAAGATTAAAAGAGCAAGTTAATTAGTCAATAAGGACTATGGCTGATAAAGTGTCGCTGTGATTTCTCTGCACCAGGCACAAGCGAGCGGATCCATTCGCTTCAGGGATTCATTTTCAGCCCGGACGTCAGCTGTGGGTTTTCTACGAGACCCTCTGGGAGTAGCTGACTTCTCTGCAGAAACCAGCTGAGCACGGCGAGTGCTATAAATGGGATCTTACATCCAGTGCCTCGGAGATCTCTTCGGCCCCTCCCTTCATGCTGTCTGTGGACCTCAGCTTCTGCTCCAGCTCATCTAGCCACTTGTTCTCAGTCTCCAGGTATGATAGGAGCTCACGCCAGCATGCCCAAACCTCCTGCAGGGAACATGGACATGAGAAAAGAGGAAAAGGAAAAGGAAAGCAGAAATACGAGGAAAAACTGGCAGTTAAACAAAATCATTCCTGACCCCTTTCTAAAATTAATTCCTGAGAAAACATTTAGTAGGTAAAGTTTTTGAAAACATCTCCTACTTTACCACAACCATTTCTGTTGCTAAGGATGCTCCTGTACTGATCTTTATCAGAGCCCTATACAGGCCTCACACATTGATCTATACAAAGCTTGAATATGCAGCACGGAAAGCTGAAGAGCAAATCTTCATCAGAGCTCTGTACAGGCCTCACACTGATCTATGTAAAGCATTAATATACAGCACGGATAGTTGAAGAGAGGATCTTCATCAGAGCCCCGTGCACGCATCACACTGCTGTGCATAAAGCTTGAATACAGCAGAGACAGCTGAAGAGCAGATCTTCATCAGAGCCCCATGCAAGTGTCACACTGATACACATAAAGAATGAATACAGTACAGACAGCTGAAGAGCAGATCTTCATCAGAGCCCCATGCAAGTGTCACACTGATACACATAAAGAATGAATACAGTACAGACAGCTGAAGAGCAGATCTTCATCAGAAACCTGTACAGGCATCACACTGATCTATATAAAGTATGAATATTCAGCACATATAGCTGAAAAGCGGATCTTCATGAGAACCCCATGCACTGAAAAAAACAGAGGGTTGTTTTTTAGAATATTTTATGTAAGTACATGAAATAAAAAGTATTAGAACAAAAAGAATACAGAACTTGGATCAATACCAAAAGAAGAAGCAGGAAAACAGACAGAGATAACCTGGAATGTTGAAGAAACTAGACAATCATCAGACTTGTGAGGCCCTGTTGTCTTACTAATACAATAAAATACATTCTTTAGCAATCTCCTTTTTGGATTTTGCCAGCAGAGGGAGTACAAAACCACTCAGGGAAAATGTGACCCTGGAGCTTCTTGGTTAAAGAGAGGAAGCCATGGTCTGGGTCAACCAGAGAGAGGAAAGGTGGTAGAGAGCTGGGAAAAGAGTTGCTCCCTGGTCTCATTGCTATGCCAAAGGAATCAGGAGGTTTATGACATTTTAAACTTCTTCCTCCTGTTGCCAGAGTTGGTGCAGCCCACTGTGCAAGCCATGCATTTGCACAGGGCAGCAGATCTAAGGGGACGGCGGTCTGGGCTACCAGTGACCAAAATGAAGTGGAGGCTGTAGGACCGCCCGGGATACCTTACCCTGCCGATGACCAAGGTCAAGAAAAGGCCAAGGGCTGCTCGCGGCATAGGAGTCGCTAAAGGAGGCTTGCCAGCTCAGATTTAATTATCGGATTGGGCAGGGGTAACTCAAACCCCTGCCCAATCGCAACAAGCAGATCCCCAGCACAAGCCAGCAGCAGAAGAGTCTCCTGCTGCTACAGAGTCAGTCACTGATATTATCCCCAGAATTTTCCAGTAATGGGCAGGAGGAGCAGTTTTTTTATATCTATATCCAGGAACTTACCCTTTCTTCTCACCCCACATGCCTTCCAGTTCCCTGGTCAGACCATAAGCTGATCAACACAACACTAAAGATAAACCTACCTACACTCCCAGATAAGCAGAATAACACAATCCAATTCAAGAAAATGTGCAGCCAGGAAATTCTCAGCAACAGCCTATCGGATGAACTTAACCAACTGGACCTCACTAACGCGGACTCAGCCATTGTGTCCTGGAACAACATTACCAAAAAAGTGGCCGATACTACATGCCCAACTATTACCAAAGCTCCTCAAGCAAACAAGGACAACAGAAAACCTTGGTACACACCAAAACTAAAATCCTTAAAACAGGATCTCAGAAAAAAAGAACAACACTGGCGTAAAAACCCAACATACACCAACATCACAGCATTCAAAACCATGATGCACCATTACAGAATATCCATCCTCCAAGCAAAAAAAGACTTTTACTCACAAAAAATCCACCACTTCATTTTCGACCCTAGAGCGCTTTTTTCTTTGGTCTCATCCCTCACTAAACCCCTACCAACATCCATACCAGATGATAAAGCAGCAAGCAAAGCAGAAGAACTGGCAACATACTTCAAAAACAAGATACCAAATCTACTAACTCAGTCAATTAATAATAACAATAATAATTACACTACGCCAGTAATACCTGGAGCGGCAGTCTCATCACAAAAGGCTAGCCTTAAGGAGTTCGAACCGACCTCATCCTTAGAGATCGAAAATATACTAAAAAAGCTCAAACCCTCTTCTCACCCTCAGGATACCATACCCACCAATCTCCTCATCTCTTGTGCTAAAATCATATCCAAACCCATCGCACAAATCATAAATTGCTCCTTCTCTCAAGGGATTGTACCTGACCCACTAAAAATGGCAATCATAAAACCACTCTTAAAAAAACCTAATCTTTCTCCTGAAAACCCAGCCAATTTTCGCCCAATAGCTAATCTACCATTCATCGCAAAAATCTTAGAACGAGTTGCAAACAAACAACTAACAGAATACCTAAACGACCACAAAATTCTTTCCCCATCGCAGTTCGGTTTCCGCCAATCTCGAAGCACTGAAACCCTCCTAATCTCATTAACGGACACAATATTACTTAAACTTGAAAACAAACAACCGTGTCTTCTCATCCTCCTAGATCTAACAGCAGCCTTTGACACGGTCAATCACAACACATTAATAGATCGCCTGGCAGAAATTGGCATCAGAGATGAGGCCCTCAACTGGTTCAAATCGTTCCTACAGAACAGACAGTATAAGGTCAAGATCAACAAGGAAGAATCTCAACCAGTCACCTGCAACTTAGGAGTCCCACAAGGATCATCACTCTCTCCAACCTTATTCAATATTTACCTTCTGCCACTCTGCCAGCTCCTCATCAACCTGAATCTCGTCCACTACTTATATGCAGACGATGTTCAGATACTGATTCCAATTACCGAATCTCTCCAAAAAACTCTGGACTTCTGGAACTCTTGCCAACAAGCCATCAACAACCTACTCACTAACCTCAACTTGATCCTTAATCAAAACAAAACAGAATATCTCCTCATTTCCCAAAACGGAACCTACACACTTCCAAGTACCATCTTGTCAACTCAATTAACAATAACCCCACAAGTCAGAAATCTAGGAGTTATATTGGATAACCAAATGAATTACAGATCACTCATAAATAACATTGTAAAGGATGGATTCTTCAAATTACAAGTCTTAAAAAGACTGAGACCACTCCTACATTTCAAAGACTTCCGATTAGTTCTACAAGCAATCATTCTCACGAAAATAGATTACTGCAACTCTCTTCTACTGGGTCTCCCTGCCAACGCCATAAAACCGCTACAGATGCTGCAGAACGCTGCAGCGAGGATCCTAACCAAGTCCAACAAAAGAGACCACATCTCACCCATCTTAAAAAGCCTACACTGGCTTCCCGTCAAATTCAGAATACTATTCAAAGTGCTCTCAGTAACCCACAAGGCAATACACAACCTGGCACCACTCGAGCTCACATTCCCTCTCCAACTCCACACATCTTCCAGACCAGTGAGACAAGCCTACAAAAACAACCTTCAAATTCCACCGATGAAGTCAGCATTAAGTAAAAGAGCTTTCTCCACAGCTGGGCCTAAACTCTGGAACTCTCTCCCATCAGAGCTCAGATCACTGCAATGCTCCACTACATTTAAAAAAAGGCTCAAGACTTGGTTATTCAACCAAGCTTTCCCATAACATCAACCTGCGAAATATCCCTGCCAATATCCCCTCAGTGGTAACACGCTAGAGAACTATATAGATCTTCTCTAGAAATCACATGATCTTTGGCAGTCTATTATCTTTGGCAGTCTATCATTAAAACCCAGCCTCTAGCCTATATTAGGCACCGCTCATGTTAATTATGTTATTACCCCCATATATCTTAATCCAAGTTAATTCGACCTGTTCATTGTAAGACATTTACTTGTCATTGTTGTTATTGTTTAAAATGTAAACCGAATTGATCAATAATTTTGTTATTGGAAAGTCGGTATAGAAAAATGCTAAATAAATAAATAAATAAATATCTAGGTGCCATAAACCCACCTTTTTGGGGGGAAGGCTTGTGTGGGATATAAATCTCCCCATGAGCATGCGTGGTGTTCAGTGAGAAGGTGACTGAGGAGAGAATGGGTGGAAGGAGATTAGAGAAAGAGCTCTGACCTCATCCCAGGGGATCCATTGGCTTGAAGGGAGACTCCTGCTTCTGAGAAGATTGATCAGTTCAGAGAGAAGGGCATCTCCCGGTATACAAAAGGATTGGATCAAAGGATCTCTTTGCCCAGGCAATCAGCAGACTGCAGGACTCAGCCTTTTGAGAAAAGAACTCAAGAGATTTGAAGTTCTTTGAAGTTGGATTACAAGCTTAGAGATTTTGACCTGGTTGTGAATTTTTCTAAAGGTTTTAGGACTTGGGGATTGTTTCCATTGATCAACATATGTTGGAGCTGCACTCTAGTTATCCTAACCTACAAGGGGAGGGTATTTTTGTCATGGATGAAAGTGCAAGAGAAGGGAGAGTGTTGAGAAGGCCTCACATGGATAAAGAAACAATTGTTTTCACTGTAATAATCTTTTTTTATGCTATGTTTGATTTTTCTGATTTTGGCCTGGATACTTTTTGTTTAAGTTGCAGTAAACTGATTATTTTGAACAGCACTTTGGACTCTTGTTTGGATTTTCCCCTTGTCCCAGTGCATTGGTTGAATGCCAGCTTGATAATTTTGGCTTCCTTGATCTTATACTGGACACTCTTGCATCTGGTGGTGAGCCTTTGACTATAGTTGTGACTTTACCATGCCAGGGGCCCAGGAAGATAGCTTACCCCTCATCTGGGCTTGGACCCATAGCACTCCTGGTTGTAACTCATTTCCTAAACGAGGGATGAACTACACTTTTAAAAGCTTTGAAAATTTTTTTTTTAATGTACATTAAGTCATTCTGGGCTGGCCAAGAACAATCCCACCATTTACCACTGAAATGTCCATTACAATTTTGTTTTGAAGTCAGGGTTTTGAACAAGATTTTACTATAAATCATAAACATTTTCTATGGGTCCAGCTGAGGTACATTCTCCAAGAATGAAGTCAGTCAGGGGAACTCCCATGCTGGCCACTGTACAATTGTCTTTTTCTGAAATGCATTTACTAATTTGCACCTCAAAAGAACGTGTTACACAAAGATCAAGAGAAGAACTAACCTCCAGAGTCTTGCATTTTCCATTCAGCCTGCTGCAGAGTTGCTGGTAATTGGTGACTAGAAGTTCGAGTTCTTTGGTTAAGGCCTCGTGAGCTGCGGGAGGAGCTTGGGCAATGAAACTGTTCACAGAGTCGCTCAGCAGCTCCACCTTCGACTCTTTCTGCAAGGTTTCTACCTTCGCTCTCTGAAAGGACAAAAGCCAAGTTACAATGAAGATGCAGCCATTGTAGACCTTTCCATAACTGGAAAGCAAATATTTGAACTTAATCTGCATAAAAGGGAAAAAAAAATAAGAAAAGTGAAGCAAAACCAGATCTGCCATGCTGGGTATACAAAGTAACTTCCAAAACTGTGTGGGTAGGTGCAAAGTCTGGGAGGGTCCTTTTAACTACAAATTTTGCATCAATCCTGAAAGGGGAAAGCGTGAGTGGACTTTCCCTTTGAAAATCGTGCAATGAGATTTGCACCTACTTTTCTGCCTGGACTCTTTCTGGCCAACTAAGCATGACACTGTGTTCCCTGGTCTAATCCTGCCCTGGGAACTTCTCTAAAAAAAGAATACAGGTTAAAGTAAGCATACAGGGTGTATGATGTTCAGGAATAAAAAAGACCAGCTGGCACATGTTCATTTATTCCTGTCCATACCGCTAAGGATATATTCCAGCTGCCAGCTGTAGAAGCATCACCCTTTGTCCAAGTCACACATTGATATCATTCCAGGTCGAAGAACATAAAAAATGCTATATTTATCCAACACCCTCGTCACCCCCATGCCTTACCGCCAAGTTTTGAAATAATCTAACAGATACTAAATCTAGTCAGGCTGTTGACCAAATATCCAGCCTCCTAGGTCCCTATAGACTTGCTGGATGCCTCCACCAACCTGCCGGCACCGACCTTGCTGGCCTCTGGGAAAGTGAAACCTTCCCTTGCCCACTTAGCTAACTCCTGGCCTGCAATGTCACAAAGCTGTGTTTCCTTTATTTATTTCTTGTCTCCTTATCAAGCCACCAATAGCCTACTAGCACTGACCTAGTTGGTTTCTGGAGAGTTAAGAACATAAGAAAATGCCATACTGGGTCAGACCAAGGGTCCATCAAGCCCAGCATCCTGTTTCCAACAGTGGCCAATCCAGGCCATAAGAACCTGGCAAGTACCCAAAAACTAAGTCTATTCCATGTTACCATTGCTAATGGCAGTGGCTATTTTGTAAGTCAACTTAATTAACAGCAGGTAATGGACTTCTCCTTCAAGAACTTATCCAATCCTTTTTTAAACGCAGCTACAATAACTGCACTAACCACATCCTCTGGCAACAAATTTCAGAGTTTAATTGTGCGTTGAGTGAAAAAGAACTTTCTCAGAATAGTATTAAAAGTGCCACATGCTAACTTCATGGAGTGCCTCCTAATCTTTCTATTATCCGAAAGAGTAAATAACTGATTCACATTAACCTGTTCTAGACTTCTCATGATTTTGTAGACCTCTATCATATCCCCCCTCAGCCGTCTCTTCTCCAAGCTGAACAGCCCTAACCTCTTCAGCCTTTCCTCATAGGGGAGGTGTTCCATTCCTTTTATCATTTTGGTCTCCCTTCTCTGTACCTTCTCCATCGCAACTGTATCTTTTTTGAGATGTGGTGACCAGAATTGTACACAGTATTCAAGGTGTGGTCTCACCATGGAGCGATACAGAGGCATTATGACATTTTCCGTTTTATTCACCATTCCCTTTCTAATAATTCCCAACATTCTGTTTGCTTTTTTGACTGCCGCAGCACACTGAACCGATGATTTCAATGTGTTATCCACTATGACGCCTAGATCTCTTTCTTGGGTGGTAGCTCCTAATATTTTATTTATTTTTATTTATTTATAAACTTTTATATACCGACATTCGTAGGAACATCACGCCGGTTTACAACTAACTATAAAAGATGGAAAAATTACAATGAACAGGGAGCGGGGAAAGAGGAGCAGGCTAGAAAAGAGGGGGTAGGGGGCAATGGGAGAATAAAGAATTAGAGAGAGAAAATAACTAGGAACAAAGCTATGGAAAGTGAGACAGAGCATAACCTTAATACAATAGAATCATAAGATATTACAATAATAATCATGTGAGGATAACACTAATAACCATTTACAGAATTACAATGTTACAATTTACAATGAGGATAACACCAATAACCAATTACAGAATATGGAGCTTAACATTGTGTAACTATAGCATTAAATTTCATCTGCCATTTGGATGCCCAATTTTCCAGTCTCACAAGGTCTTCCTGCAATTTATCACAATCTGCTTGTGATTTAACTACTCTGAACAATTTTTGTATCGTCTGCAGATTTGATAGTTGTTGCCTATTGGTTTCAACACAGCTATCAGATGGACTGCAGAAGTAGTGCTTGCCTTTTCCTATGTCCTTATCACCTCTGTTCTTGTGGGAGTCGAGGAAGAGTTCTTAGCAATACTACAGCCTCCCAACCCTGTTTCTCCCACTGTCCTCTATACCTGCTCCAAGTATGCCCGAATTCTGTCTCAGTGCTGGCTTCCACCACCTCTGCTGGTGGCTTATTCCGGATATCTACCACCCTCTGACTAAAGAGGTATTCTCTCATATGGTAATGAACCTTCCTCTTTCCATATGGCCATGAGCATCTGTATTTGTCTGTGAAAAGGATGTTTGTTGATTTTAATAAAGAGAAAGATATTACAAGGATTTCTTACCCATTTCATACCATAGCTCTCAGAGTGAGTGAAGTACAGGGTTATCGGGTGGTCTACATATGTATGATTAAAGTTAAATTAAATATAATTCACTACAATTACAACCTATGGTAGAATGTGGTGGAGTTATACCCGGCAGTTATGTAGGATGTGGATACATGTGCAGCATTCTAAAATCAGTACTGCTGATGGTGGGTTTGGTTAAAGGGCCAGTTTATGACCTTGCGATCCAAGAGCCTCTGTTTTGGATCTTAGCCTGCAGGTAGGTTCGTGAGGGGAAGGGCAATCTCTTAAGTAGGGCCTAGTCATTTTTGCAATTTAAAGGTTATACAAAGGGCTATGAATTTGGCTTGATAGGGAATTGGGGGCCAGTGGAGGTTCCAAAGGAGAGATGTGATGTGACCCTGTAGGTGCACCCAGACAGCATCCGAGCAGCAGCTTGCTACACTACTTGCAGACAATGGAGGACCTGTTGTGACAGACCCATGTACAGTGTCTTGCAGTAGTCCCATCAGGAAAGGATGAATGGGTAAGTCAGAGTAGCCAGACGGTCTTATCTGCTTCGGTTGCTTGAGATGGAAGTGGGCATTCCTAGCAATTGTAGAAATTTGTGAGTCCAAGTACAGTCTAGAGTCTAGGACAGTGATGCCCAACCTTTTGAGCTCAGTGTGTCAAAATTCATAAAAGACCCGAGCATAACTCGGGTGGTGTGTCACTTCTAGAAAAATCCATAATTTTGTGATATTTGTAGCTCTAATCAATAACAAAAAGTTATAATTTTAATATATGTACTGTATTTATTAATAAAGCAAAAACAAATAATTCTTTACCTTACCTGCTTAGTGATTTTTTTGTTGCTGAATTTCATTGGCTAAATCTTCAATTGAAGGTTGGTATTTCGTACCCTTCAAGTCCAAGCAAGCGTTACAAACTTCATCTGTCAGTCTGTTTCTTTTATTGGCTCCCATTCATTTTCACACCACTCCCTCCCCATCCCCCAGGCATGCACACATTCATTCTCACACACACAGACCCCCAGGCAGGCACCCATGCATTCACACACATACACCCCCAGGCAGACCCCCCTCTCTTTTGCCAGCAATCTCGGAACCTCTCTCATTCCTCTGCTGCCACTGTCACTGCTGCCACATGGCTATTGGGGAGGTGCCGATTGCTGCTACTGACACTGAAGTCCATTCTGCTGCCTCCTCTGTGCAGGCCCCGTGGGCTTCCACTTTCTCCATGCTGATCTCGTACATTGTAAGATCCGTAGAGAAAGTGCTATTCTTGCACATTCCCAAAGATTACATGTGCCAATCACTAAAAAGTAATTTTTTTTTTGCCTTTGCTGTCTGATCTTAGTTTTCTAATTGGTTGGTCACAGGCTTTTTTTTCCCACCTTCCCTTTCTTATTTTTTTGCCAATTCCTTTTATGTTGTCTTTTTTTCTGTTTCTTTTCTCTCCATCTTCTTCCCTCAAACACACAGTCAGGTTCTCATTCTCACATGTATTTCTCTCACACACACAGGCTCTCACTGGCACATGCTCTCTCATACAATCATTCATACACACAGGCTCTCACTGGCACATGCTCTCTCATACAATCATTCATACACACAGGCTCTCACTGGCACATGCTCTCTCTCATACAATCATTCATACACACAGGCTCTCACTGGCACATGCTCTCTCTCATACAATCATTCATACACACAGGCTCTCACTGGCACATGCTCTCTCATACAATCATTCATACACACAGGCTCTCACTGGCACATGCTCTCATACAATCATTCATACACACAGGCTCTCACTATCACATGCTGTTTCTCACACACACAGCTCTCACATGCTGTCTCTGCAAACATTCAGGTCCTCACTCTCACACACAATCTCTCAATTCATCTCATACATGCACACATGCACACTCTACAGACCCTCAGCCTCTCTCTCACCTCTGGGCCTCCTCTTCGCGGGTCGCCACAGGATGGGCTCTGCAGCGGCCCTGATCTTCTCGGGCCGCGGCGGCCCTGCTACCGGGCCTCTTCCTCTTCTCGGGCCGCTGCAACTTGGAATTCGCAGCGGCCCGTAAATGCAAATGCTGCTCCTCTTCTGCACGCGCTGATGCTTCACCTCCTTCCTGCCCACGCGGCTCCGGCAACGTTTACTTCCGGGGCGCACAGGCAGGAAGGAGGAGGAGCATCAGCTTGTTTAAATGCGATCTTTGTCTTGAGCCTCATCGCTGCGCCGCATGAGCCTCCCTGCACCCGGGGGCATTGGTGGAGGGGTCCGGAGGGTAGGGGGATACTAAACAACAAATTTTAAAGGGTCGGCGCAGTTGAAAAAGGAAAGGCTCGGCACAGCCGATAAAAAAATAAAAATTCCCGATAGTCCTTGAAACGCTGCGCGTGTCAGCAAAAGCATCTCGGTGTGTCACCTCTGACACGCGTGTCATAGGTTAGCCATCACTGGTCTAGGATAACAACCAGAATCCAAACTATAGATTTATTGTTTGGGGAGGTGGGTGGGGGGAGGCAGCATTGTTGAGTATTAGTTTGAGGTCAGTAAATGGAGAAGGGGCTATGTCTAGGACTAGTACCTTTACTTTGTTAGGGTTTAGGTTAAGTTTGTTGGAAGTGGCCCATTTCCATATTTCTGGAAGACAGAGGTTTGGAGATGACTTCTTGCAGTGGCATACTCTTTCTTTCTCATACAGAGTGTGTTGTCTGAGGTAGCAGGTGAAATGTATGACACTGAAAAGAAGAACATGTTTCCCTTGAAGCTATAGAAGGAAATATATATAAAGAGTATATTAGAAAAAGTTGATTCAGTTTGGATTTAAATCAAACTACTTCTGAACAGGGAAACTGGGCACCATGCGAATGATCTGAGTCCTGGATGATGGCCTGACTTAGCTCATAAAACATAGAACCAGCTCCGATGCCCATCTAGCCCTCACTCACTATAGAGAGAACTGACCTGATGTCTAGTTAGTGAATGATTCTTACGAAAAGTCAGAAGTTACAGCAGGTGGGAGTGATAATTAAATCTCAGAAATTTTCCTGCCCTCCCCGTACTTGGGTGAGGAAGATAAAACTGGCAAAATGACTAGGTGAAATCCAAGACATTCCTCTGCCAAGGCAAACATCACTTTTAAAAGGTTGATCCTTTGAAAAGCATAAAAACCTTCCCTTCCATTGTCTTTTTTTTTTCTTAATTCTTTATTTATCATTTTCCATTTTACAATTTGAATATCCTTTTCCACAACGGATTATACTATACATTAATTTCTAAATTAAATTTTATAACATTCAACAATTCCCACACTTGCATATATAATCCGTCAATAACAATCTCCAGAAATCAAACATTTTACTAAGGATATTTAAATAAATCCTAAAAGAAAACAAAGAGGGCAAACATATTATTATAACCAGGAGTAGAAAACTCAGAAAGTTAACTTAGGTATGAGCTATGCATACTCATATATATATATATATATACCTTCTTCCTCTTAAGGATTGGGAGATGGTGCTACAGGTTTATGGGCTTCTATAAACTGCCGTAACTGGTCAGTTTGAAAGAAAACAAAAATTTCCTCCCCCTTCTTTAAAATACATTTACAGGGGTATCGTAGTGAGAAAGAGAACCCCAAAGAGGTAACATTTTGTCTATAGGACAAAAATTAGAACATAAGAACATAAGAAAATGCCATACTGGGTCAGACCAAGGGTCCATCAAGCCCAGCATCCTGTTTCCAACAGTGGCCAATCCAGGCCATAAGAACCTGGCAAGTACCCAAAAACTAAGTCTATTCTATGTTACCATTGATAATGGCAGTGGCTATTCTCTAAGTGAACTTAAGAGCAGGTAATGGACTTCTCCTCCAAGAACTTATCCAATCCTTTTTTAAACACGCTATACTAACTGCACTAACCACATCCTCTGGCAACAAATTCCAGAGTTTAATTGTGCGTTGAATAAGAACTTTCTCTGATTAGTTTTAAATGTGCCCCATGCTAACTTCATGGAGTGCCCCCTAGTCTTTCTACTATCCGAAAGAGTAAATAACCGATTCATATCTACCCGTTCTAGACCTCTCATAATTTTAAACATCTCTATCATATCCCCCCTCAGCCATCTCTTCTCCAAGCTGAAAAGTCCGAACCTCTTTAGTCTTTCCTCATAGGGGAGCTGTTCCATTCCCCTTATCATTTTGGTAGCCCTTCTCTGTACCTTCTCCATCGCAATTATATCTTTTTTGAGATGTGGCGACCAGAATTGTACACAGTATTCAAGGTGCGGTCTCACTATTGAGCAATACAGAGGCATTATGACATTTTCCGTTTTATTCATCATTCCCTTTCTAATAATTCCCAACATTCTGTTTGCTTTTTTGACTGCCGCAGCACACTGAACCGATTTCAATGTGTTATCCACTATGACACCTAGATCTCTTTCTTGGGTTGTAGCACCTAATATGGAACCCAACATTGTGTAATTATAGTATGGGTTATTTTTCCCTATATGCATCACCTTGCACTTATCCACATTAAATTTAATCTGCCATTTGGATGCCCAATTTTCCAGTCTTACAAGGTCTTCCTGCAAATTATCACAATCTGCTTGTGATTTAACTACTCTGAACAATTTTGTGTCATCTGCAAATTTGATTATCTCACTCATCGTATTTCTTTCCAGATCATTTATAAATATATTGAAAAGTAAGGGTCCCAATACAGATCCCTGAGGCACTCCACTGTCCACTCCCTTCCACTGAGAAAATTGTCCATTTAATCCTACTCTCTGTTTCCTGTCTTTTAGCCAGTTTGCAATCCACGAAACGACATCGCCACCTATCCCATGACTTTTTACTTTTCCTAGAAGCCTCTCATGAGGAACTTTGTCAAACGCCTTCTGAAAATCCAAGTATACTACATCTACCGGTTCACCTTTATCCACATGTTTATTAACTCCTTCAAAAAAGTGAAGCAGATTTGTGAGGCAAGACTTGCCCTGGGTAAAGCTATGCTGACTTTGTTCCATTAAACCATGTCTTTCTATATGTTTTGTGATTTTGATGTTTAGAACACTTTCCACTATTTTTCCTGGCACTGAAGTCAGGCTAACCGGTCTGTAGTTTCCTGGATCGCCCCTGGAGCCCTTTTTAAATATTGGGGTTACATTTGCTATCCTCCAGTCTTCAGGTACAGAGGATGATTTTAATGATAGGTTACAAATTTTTACTAATAGGTCTGAAATTTCATGTTTTAGTTCCTTCAGAACTCTGGGGTGTATACCACCCGGTCCAGGTGATTTACTACTCTTCAGTTTGTCAATCAAGCCTACCACATCTTCTAGGTTCACCGTGATTTGATTCAGTCCATCTGAATCATTACCCATGAAAACCTTCTCCATTACGTGTACCTCCCCAACATCCTCTTCAGTAAACACCGAAGCAAAGAAATAATTTAATCTTTCCGCGATGGCCTTATCTTCACTAAGTGCCCCTTTAACTCCTCGATCATCTAACGGTCCAAATGACTCCCTCACAGGCTTTCCTGCTTTGGGTATATTTTAAAAAGTTTTTACTGTGAGTTTTTGCTTCTACAGCCAACTTCTTTTCAAATTCTCTCTTTTCTCCTAAATTGGGTAATTGGAGCCATGTCAGGATACATCCTAACTTCCTGATCATAAAAAAATCACAGGAAATTTTCTGAAATAATTATGCATTACATTGCTCACATCTTGGGTTGCTATAAATGAAACTAATAAAACCTTTCTTTCAATAATATCTATATTGGAAGTCTCAAGAAAACTAGGAAATATTCTGATCAGAAAAACCCAGAGCTCCTGTTAGAAACCTTTTTAAGGTAGTATATAGAATTTCTCCCATAATTTTGGGGAAATTTTAAATTCTCACATTTAACTGTCTCAAACCATTTTCTAATATTTCCAAACGTCTTGAAGAGGACAATTGTTCTTTTATAATCACAGTATGTACTGTAGAACTAGTTTGAACCTTTTTTTCCACTTCAATTAACCTATTTGTCAAGACAGTTTCTTGTTCCTGAATTCCTAATATTTTCTCTTGAAGGTTGTAATTTAAGGAATCAACTTTCTTCTCCTGCCGAGTTAAAGAAAGCCATGACCTGCAACAAGATCCCAAATAGCCTCAAGAGTCTCGGCCACCGGCCTCATTGGCACCAACGCCGACTCATCCGGAGCACCCAACGGTTCGATATCTTCGCCGACCCTAGAACCTCTTCCTCCTCCAACACCAAGGGTTCCCCTGATGTACCGGGCTCCTCTCCACAAACTCTGAAATTCGCACTTGTAGGTCCCGGTTCCTCTCTTTACGCTCCTCCAGGGTATGTCCCCTCCAACTCTGGTGCTCCAGATGCATTATCCAGCTGCGACTGAGTGGATCCCCTGGTGTAATCGTTTTGCACCGGGGGCGCACGAAGGTCTGGGCTGAGTGACGCCTCCTCCAGTGACGTAATCCACTCTCCTGTTGCAGTGTTCGCAATGGGTTCCTCGGTTCCCTCCAGAACCACTGCTTGGGACAGGAAACGCAAGAGGTCCAGCTGACTGGGTCCAGGATAGAGCTCTGGAGGGAAAACCCTCATCTTCCCCTTCCTCTTTGATGGCATAACAAAGGAAAAAAGTCTGTTTTTAGAAAGCTTAGAGGCAGCTGGCGTTCGACTGTCTCACTATGCTGCCATTTGTTTCCCCTCTCCCTTCCATTGTCTTTAATCTTTGGTATTTGCCATGGTAGATGTAATCTTCCAGCACATCTTCACTATTAGATCATGTCCCCTGGAGCTGACAGCTCATTGGCTGGCATGAGCATTTTCTTTTCTAGGAAATACTGCAGTAGTAATAATTTTGTTGTCGTGTGGAACAATTGTTTTCACATTTTTACAGTGTAGAGGGGAAGACAAGCTGTTGGGTTTTGACATGCTGCTTGTTTATCTGTGTAGCTTGAGAGTCTTACTTCCATTTAAGTAAACTTTTGCTGCAAATCAGAAGGTCTGAGTTAAAAAATGATTCCTCAGCCCAAAATAAATTTGGACTGTGTCTCATGCACCAAGAACTCTACTCGTCAAAATTTGAAAGTGTACCAAGTGTCCGTAGAGGAGCAAATCTGCAATGGCGCTTTCTCAGAGCTTTTCTCCCGGTTCGCTGAGGTCCAAGGCACACTTTTCTTGTTCCTGCACAACAGCTGCTCATGGCCTCCCACGCACAACATCTTGCCAAAGCCTGTGTGCGCCTCACATAGGAGCAATTTTCAAACCATCTGCACTGGGACAAAGACTCTAAGGATTTTTTACCCAGAGACTTTGCAGAAGCTTTTCAAAGCTGAAGTTCAAGCATACTATCTATTTATACCTGCTTTTTGTGTGAGTAGATTTTTTTTAAAATTGAAAATAGCACATGTAGATTTTAAAAAGGAAACTGTATGCTATTTTCTTCCCCTGAGCCAAGCACAGCCTCAGGAATGCCTCCTCTACATGCCGCTAAGTATATACTTTTAGCCACATTGAGGGATGACCAATGTATGTGGTTAGAAAGCTTTATACTTGCATAAATGGCTTTGAAAATTGTCCTCCCTGAGGATAAGCTGAGGTAACATACATAGAGGCTACACTTGCAGCTCTAATATCAGAGGTGTGGCTCTGTTAGGTTTCCTAGATGGCTGGGGTAACCTGCATGGGACAACTGTGGCTACAATCTTACCATCTGTTGCATGAGATTTCCAAGAAGGCTGAGATAGCCTGCAAAGTGTGGTCATTAGTTGCAGCCACCATCAGCAGAATGGCTACATTAGGCTTCCAAGAATGTTAGGGTGAATATGTACAAAGAGACCAATGTTTATAATCCTAACATCAAATGGCTGATGGCCAGGTTTTTCAGACAAAAGCCTTCATTGCTTTTTGGGGCAGTTGGATTATTGGAAAATCTTTATAGTAGGACATGAGGGAAAGGGGGGGCACTGAATGTTGGATTAAGTGCGGGACATATAGGAACAAGGCCTGGAATATGCCCAACAGCAGAGATGATAGAGAAAGGCCAGTGTAACCCCTGGGAAGGATGGCTCCCTTAGACTGAACCCAGGGGTACACAGAAAGAGATAATGGGTCCTATCTGCTCATACTTTCTCCATGGATAGCTTCACACATCTGAGTTCCAGGAAGCCCTGAAGGGGGAAGCATAACTTCAGGGCCCTTTTGCATTAAACCTAGTACAAGCTCTTTTTTCTTCTCCGTAAACAGCACTGATAATAATTACAATCTTTTGCATCCAAAAATCACACTGAGAAGCAATGTGGTTTCCAACTTCTTTACTGATAATTGATTAAATGACTGAAGACTATTTACAGCACTCAATTCAGATTTCAAATTAAGTCACAGAAAAATTACAGTCTAGGTAATTTTAAGTACTTGTATTTTATAGTTTTTGTTTTAATTTGGTTGATTTATTATTGTTGTGTTTTATTATTTGTTTTATTGAGTTGCATATTGATTTATTTAAATTTGTTGTATACTGCATAGACCAGAAATAACTTGAGTGAGCAGTTAATAAAAATGAATGAATAAATAAAAGAATAAGGCAGAAGAAAGATTAATAAATGTGTTACCTCACTCTTCTACTAAAATATCAGAATTTCTATGGAAGCACTTTCTTTAATATGTGATATCCTTCAGTTACTCAGATTGAAGATGGCTCAATCTTCCTTCCACTCCCAAATTTATCACATCTTCTCTCCAAGGTAGAATGGTTAGAATAAAGTCCCAATAATTTATCAGAATGTAAGTCCCAGTTTTCATACCTTTCCTGAAGGCTTCTTAAATATTTCAGATCTCTTTATGACAGTACCAGTGGGCCCCTCCCTTCTTAATTGCAGCACACTTGAGTCTGCAGCAAACACAGTTCTTACACACCTTCAGCTCCTTCACTTCTCAGGCTCCTCCTTGATGAAAGTCTAAATGCTCAATTTAACTGGCCAAGGGGTATTTTTGGGCCCTGCAGTTTCTCCCTGCTTCTTTTTCCAGCTCTATCGGAACCAAGGCTGGGATCCAACCCCAGTGAGCCTTCATTCGCAACTACTCAGGGATTTTTCTCCTATTTGATATCTCAACTTTCTTAATCTCTTACCCTCTTCCCAATAGAATGGAAACTGACTCCCTGCTACCAAGGGCACTCATTCCAAGTAGACAAAAACAATAGATTTTGACTTCAAAAATAGGGAACATAAACAAGAGACAGGAAGGGTGGAAAAAATTTCTTTGCAACAAAAATGAGAAGATATTTACAGATAGATATATGAAATTCCTCTGCATTGGGTCACTGACAGGTCTACACCTTGAAGGAGTAATAAAACACTGCCAGAGTCTTCCCTATCCTTTGATCTAACCTTGTACAAGGACATCTCAATCCTTTGTGAAGGGGTTTCTAAGGTTCTCACAGGGAATCTCAAAATTTGGACAAAAGAGTAAACACAGCTTCAAATAAGTCAGTCTGTCTAGCTGGCTTCAAGGGAAAACCCCATTAACTTCTCTTGCCATTAAGTGACAAAAATTAACAAACAGAATGCAGAGAGCTCCTGCTTCCAGGAAATCTAACAAAAAATCCCACAACCTAAAATAGTGCCTTGTGGTGAAAAAGATTAAGGCTACACCATCTCAGACTCCACATGGGGGAGCAAAATCCAACTCCCTTTTTACTAAATTTCTCTGAACCTCCACAGCTAATTATTACACTCCTTCTGGTAAGGAAACCAAACGTTCCTTACACCAGCAAATGTCACAGAATTTACACATGCTTGGGACAGATTAGAGGGTAGTGGTAGGCACAGGGTTGACAGGTTAGGTAAAAGACATTGTATTGGGGGGCGGGGGGGGGGGGGGGTAGGGAGCTGGTGTTGCTTTAAGGATGGGAATTTCAATGTTCATCTATCCAGACTGTTAGAAAACCAGAGAAGAGGATAACTGGCTAGAATAGATGAACCGACTGGACCTTATCTGCTGTCATTTACTATGTAATGGAATTTTCCATATACTGTAACCAGAAGGATAATTTTCAGTGGCCCGTGTGTCTGCAGGTCAAATTTCAAGAGAACTCCCCGTAGACCAAGGTGTTGCCTGAGTTCTTCTACCCCGCATCCTATGCAGGTGTAACATTTGTGGATTAAAAGAATGCAAAGCTGGCTCTGGGATCAGAAAATAAAATTCCCGTGCTTGCACTTCCGGGCCTGCTCCAGCCTCACATTGCCCCTTTCCCCTACTGAGGGTCCGGGTCAATTTTCAAAGGGCCTTTTTCTGCACTCTGCTTACCTTCAAAAATCCTTTTGAAAATTTCTCTCATAGTAGATGATGTATGTATATACACACATATGTACAATATATCTGTGGATAAACCTACTCTTTTGGCACTTTATAAACTACAGATTTAAAGAACGCTTTTGTTCAATTTAATTAGCTTTACACAAATCAATGTCAAAGAAAATACAACTGAAACTGCATTTTGTTTCTGTTTTTTGGGGTTTACCTAAAGTTCATTCTGAATACAAATCATGAACCCACTAGGCCAGATCCTGAATGCAAATGCAGTTATCCTTATGCATAAATCAATTTCAATTTCTACACCATGTCTTGGATCAAAATATATACATTACATTAAAACAAAACACATTTAGCTACCATTTACCAGCTTCTAGCTGTCAAAAAAAAAAAATAAAAGGCACTGTAAGAATAAGGCGCTTTGTTTCCCAAGCTGAGACTTACTACCCTTTTCAGGTTTTCTAGAACTATCTATGGACCTCAGCACTACCTGTTGGTGAACTCAAAGAAAGACCTTTAGAATTTAAATGCAAGGGATCTAAGCCGAGCATGGATTATCCTTTGCAACATGTTTAAAAAAAGGACAAATATGTCACATTTCTTCTGGCTTTTCTGTATAAACCCCCCCCCCCCCCAATTTACTGCTAGTAACTGAAAGTCTTCATTTATCCATAAAAAAGGTATATACATACTGTATGTCTATATATTCTCTTCTGCAGGCTACACTAGCTACTGCCTCACACCAAATGAAAATCTTTGTACACTGGCAGATTACACAGTTCATTACGGACAAGCGCCTATATTTCACCTTGCCTCATGCATGATCTCTGCACCTATGACTCAATCTACTTTACTCAGCTGGGAGAAGGCGCTCATTCAACTCTCTCTACAACACGTTTGATACAGATTTCAAGTTAAACTGGAATGTGCTCCAACTTCCAAGATGGCTGAATGCCGTTCATCATGCAGTATGGTCTGAAAACGGTCTCCTATACAGACTGCTTCTTATGGTGTTACCACAGTCTTTAACCATTTTCGTAAAACACAAAACCGTTTTCTAGTGTATTGTATTGCATAGGGTTTTTCTTCATATTGCGTGAATCAGACTCTAACAGCTCGGAGCTAAGTCCAAGTCAAGGAAAAGATTTGAGCCATCACATGTCCTGGCTTCTGGTGCAACCCAACCCATCTCCCTCCCAACTAAATAGTATCCGTCCTTCGGGTGGATGGATTTTCTTACCCTACAATGTAAGTTTCTAGCTGCCCAGCTAGTTCTGAGAGATTGCCCATGGGAACATATAACACCTTCACTGCAACAGCTTTACTGCATCCCATCCAACAACGTATAACATTTAAGATTGTAGTCATCAGTTTTAAGCTTTAAAGTTGAACGGACCTGTTTATCTGTTTCAAATACTTATACAGTAAAATCCCATTTTGAACCTTATAGTTCCAAGAAAAAGATAGTTATTGGTCTCTTTTGTTGCTTAGGTGATACCAGGAAATGGGCATTTTCCATAGGGGCTCCCACCTTATGGAATGGGCTAGCTTATTCTCTACATGGGTTATATGATATTGTCTTATTTTGAAAACAACTTGAGTTTAGTGAGACTTTCATGCTGGGTTAGATTGATAAAAGGCAATAGTCTTTCATGCCAATGTACAGAAATGCATTTGCAATTTTCATCTAACTTTAGCTTTTGTATTTTTGTTTTATTCTTGTATACACTGCACTCTGCTTTGCACAGCAGGTCTGATATAAGTAGACAATTAATGATTTAAATAAACTGATAAAACAGAAATGCCCCTTACATTGATTTTAAGGCAGTACAAGCCCCAACAGCACTGCAACAGAAACCAAAACTTCCCAAGGCTATTTTCTTCCTGCCCACAACAAGTTAATTACCAGGAGATTGCCTGGGACCTTACAACTCAATATTTGCCTCCAGCCAAAAAAAACCACTGGCCCACATCAAACTGTGACTCAGAGTCTGAAGCAGCAAGCTGCATTAACTACAACTTATTGCTCACTATATCAAGCGGACTTCACTTAGGGTTATCAAGTAATTATCTGGCAGTTAACTTTTTAATTTAACAGTTGAATTCTTGGGAAGTTCGTTAATTAAACTAGCAGTGAATAAAAGGAACCCTACAATGCAAACAAAATAAAAAAGAAAGTCAAGTTGAGCAGTACATCACGATCAGATTTCAGTCTACGTGAGAGCAGGCTGCTTTCAGATATAAAGCAGCTAAGATTCAAAACACGTTCTGCCTGGCATCAGGAAAGCACCTCCCTCCTTGCAGCACCTGCTCTCAGAAGCGAAGCGGAATCAGGACTGCATCCTCACCTTCAGCTCCTCAACTGCCTTTTGTAGTTCTTCCGGTGTTTTGTACTCAAAATCCCTCTCCAGGTAGTCCTTTTCAGCTTGCGTTATCCATTCTTGCATTTCTGACAAATCCTTCCGCAGGCTCACCGTCTTATCCAGTCCGCCTTTCAGCGCTTCCTTCTTAGCAAAGGCCTTTAAGGGAGAAGCACAAAGCCACCGAATGTGCTAAAATATTCCACTGCACTTGGACAGAAAAAAACAACTATCATCACTGCGAAAACCACCCAAAACACGGATGTTGTATGAGCGAAACAACATCCACTTGGTTAAAACAAGAAAAATAAGCTGTGTGCAGAAAGTATGCATTTTAAGTCTCAAGGCCACGCACTGCTAAGCTACTCCGTCTCCAGAGGCTGCTCTGTTCCAACAAGGCAAATATCACCAGTATGAAACAGTACATGACTGCCCTTTGGCAATTTCTGCCTTGTCTTAGAAGCTCTGGGTCAGACATACATGTGTATTATCTGTAGATTAAATTTGAGTCCTCAGGAGAGAGTGAATTTATATATTCTTCCAAGGTCACTGCTGAAACATCGTGCCTCTTTGGATTGCTTATTTTCCTATTCAGAAACGCAGTGTGGGAAAGAAATGTTAAGCTCGGAATCTTGTCAACGTAAGGAATAAACAAAAAACACTACTAAGATACAATACAATAGTACTGAATGCAGATCACCAGGCAAAAACATTAAAAATGTAAATAAAAGTTTTATGAGCATTAATGAGGAGTTTATTTGATAATTAATTTACAGGCCATGTGACTATATGTTTACAGGACTGGATTAGTCTGGATCTTTTAATTTAACTTCGTTTTCTTCCCCTGTCCCTGAATCCAGCTGCAACATTTGCTTTCATTTTTAAATATTATATATCAATACATTTTCTAAAATAAATATTTTATTCTATAAATTACAGTTATTTTCTTTGCATGCAGTTATAGCCTGTAAAATAAGATTCCCCATCTTGTTAAGATCATAATCATCTAACATTAGTAGGTTATTTTTCATGCTTTCTGTACAAAATTATTTGTTCTTTGTTCTTTTACCTATTTTTAAACCTTGGAATATTTTCCACTGAGAAACAGATAGTCGTAGAGGTCATTTGAGTGCAGTCATAGTCAGAGTATAAACCTGAGAGACAGAACTCTAGAGTCCAGCAGCTCAGGGGAATGACCTGTTCAATAAGGAGTATCCTGATTGGTTATCTCATTCATGACCCTTTGCATGTGCCACTCAGATCTTTCACCTTGCTCTATACCGGTGTGGAAACTATGAGGTCTCCACTAGATGGCCCTAGTTCTCAGCCCTGGGTTAGACAGTAGCAAAGGGGCATATCAGTCTTTACAGCACCTTCCCCAAAGGATGCCTGGATTGGAGAACCTTTTTGGGCACAAGGGGGGGCTAGCCCAAGTTAGCATGTGGCAGTATAGATTTGATTTAGAGAGAGGAGGAGCAATTTCAATGTGCTCTCCAAGTTAGGCCCCCAGCTTAGCACAGAAGGGAGAGACACTGCCCTTTCAGGTCCTCTGATAGACTGAAAGGAAGAGAGAGAGATATGTAAGGATTTTTGCTGTTTTTCTGGATTTTTCAGTTTTGACCTGTACCAGTCCTGACAGGCTGTATCCCCTGCTCATGTTGGTCAGGATGGAACTGTGAGCTTCTTCCCCCAGCTCAAAAAGAGGATACAGTGACTAATTAAGGAAGAGAAAAGGTTTTTCTCTATTTGAGTTTTTGTCCAGCTAGGGAAGGAAGCTGTTTTCTGTCATCCTTCCTTACGCAGAGCTGGAAGCTGTAGGCTGTAAGGACTGCTTTCAGCTTTTGGCCTTCCCTCCAGGAAGATTAGAAGCTATCTTTTAAGGAGGAGTCGGAGGGAGAGAAGAAGATCTGGAGACCCCCAACTGAGTTTCCACCCTTGGGACATAGGGCCCTGTCAGGTTGGAGTGCAGGATTCTTTGTGGACCTCAGGTACTGTGTAAGGGGATCCAGTTATGATTAGGACATCCCAGCGCACTTGAGACATTTATCATCCCCGTACATGGAGGGGTAAGCACATTTCCAGCCCCTGGCTGGAGGGACAAATCCACAGAGGTAGAGATCAGTAAAATTCTGGCTTATATAAATCTAAGGCCCCCTGGATGTAATTGGACACTTTATTTTTTCCAACTTGTGATTCTTTTGACATCAATCACAGTAAATTTTAATTTGAACACTCATCCAGAGAGACCAGACTGCTTTGTAAGTGTACCTGTCTTGAAGAGCTATGGTAACACATTCACATGGGAGAACATTACTGCCTGGGCCAAGAAGGTTAACCATCCCCTCGCAGAAAATAATCCACCCCTTGAGGACAGAAGAGTTGGGGAAGCAGCAGAGAAGGTAGTCCTCAAAGGTGTGCCCTTTTGTGTGCCCTTAGGATAACAGTCTCATCCATGAGAAGAGATTACACTGGTTTATTGCAATACAAGTACTGTTACTGGAAATAGAGGGTCTCAAGTCACCTCTTTCCTCCAAAGTTATTGTATGGAAAGCCAGACATATGGCATAGAAGGCGTGATCCGGCACCTTCATCTGTTACCACTTACAACACCAGGACTAATCATATGGGACAGAGAGGAAATGATAAAGATCTGCGAGCTGAGGAAGCAAAGGTTCAATGAACACTGAGGACCTGGTAACATGGAGCCTATTAATCTGCTCTACAAAGGAAGGAGATCAAAAGCTCCTATAAGGGCAATCAAATTATTTGTTCTTTGTGAACCGATGAGATGTTCCCAACGTGCATCGGTATACAAAAGCTGTTAAATAAATAAATAAATAAATAAATAAATTGCCTTGCAGAATGTCTGTATTTGCATATGGCGCTCACGCACCTGTTTACAGATGTGCTCCCACTGGGTATTGAGGTCCTTGACTTCTTTTTGCAGCTGAGATGAATACTCTGGCTCCGCCTCGTTCTTCAGTTTCTGCCCCACCTCATTAACGCTGGTCAAACTGGGCTGTATGGTCTGGATATCATTTACCAAAGCCTGGAAATAACAGCAAAGCACGGAAGAAATGATTGACATGATGGACCATGCAGACACACCCCTCAAATATCTGAGTGCAATAAAAACACTGCAGGATTCACATTTGCACTGAGGGCAAATTGTTTTAGCCACATACAGTACATTTTTATAAAAGGCATTTTTACATGAATCTACTAATGATGAGATATACACATACTGCAAAGTATCAAATTTAACATTAATAGTCAGGTTCCCACTAATCTAGCACCTCATCAAAAACATGAAGGACAGAATTTTAAAACAGGTGCTGCTTCCAAAATCAGCCTCCTTGGGAAAGTGATAACAATGGAACTGATTTTCAGCAGGATCTAACTGGCTAAGAAGTTAGCTGGCGAGATCCCCCAGCATGACCATTTCATGCCACCAAGTAGCTAAATCTAGGTGCCTAGTTTCATTCCATGACTAGAATTAGCCATTGCAAAATAATGGGTGGCCCTGAAGGCCTGCCAAGGAGTAAAGGGAGGATGTATGCAGCTAGAGACATTTTTCCATGCCAGCAGGCTATGTCTGCGGCTGAAACTTAGCTTAGTTTAACTGGCTATAACTTAGCCAGTGAGCCGGCCTGGTGCCTCAGTGGCAGTGCTGTGTACTACCATATGGAGGGAGCTGGGTTGGATTCCCAGCTCAGGTTTTCCGTTTCCTGGGTCAGCAGAAGCAGTGTTCACAGCTCCTGGGGTGAAGGGAATAGCGACAGGCTGGATTTATTGCCCATGATTCAGAGTAAGGGATTAAAGAAGTTGGGATATCAAATAGGAAACAAAATCCCTGGGTCGTTGCGAATGAAGGCTTATTGGGGGCCCGATCCCAGCCCTGGTTCCGACAGAGTTGGAAACAGAAGCAGGGAGATATTACAGGGTCAAAAATATTACCTCTTAGCCAGTTAAGTTGGGTATCTGGTAACCATTAGAAAATCTAACCATGTTTATTCCCAAAGAATTTGCAGTACTGCTTCTCTATGCTTTTATTTTATATGACTTGATTGCATTTGTACTCATTTTATTGATTTTATTGTATAATTTTGTATGTTTATTGCATTGAGTTTTATAAATATATATATATAAATATATAAATATATCAGGAAACAGCAGAATATAACAAATACGTGAATACAGTAATAAATAAAATAAGCCAGTATCTTGCAGAAAACCCATGGAAAGTCTGCTGGCAGAAGCCTGAGAGCTAATTGTTGTTTTTTCCTCTGTCTCCATAAGCTGCTCAGATCTCGCCTGCTGGACCAGCAGCACAATATCCCACTGTTCCAGACCTGCCAACTCTAGCAGGGAAAGCCCAGTCTGGGTCTCCAGAGAGATCAGCAGCCAGTTACTCCAGTGACCACAGATCTGAGAATTCATGACCTGAGCCTCAAGCTTCTGTTCCCTGAGGTAGAGAGATGGTCTCCTGCAATCCCGGCAGTTTGAAAAAAAATGGCAAATCAATCAGGATTTGTCTGGCTAAGAGATTTAGGTGGAGCAGAATGGAGGACAAGGTACTCAATCCAAAGTCACATCACCCTGTGTTAAGATTATATGGAAACAAGCTGCAGTATGGAAATCTGAGTACTGAGATTGCCTAAACACTATTTCTTAGGAGAAATATAGGCTGCAGATTATTGCTAAATGTTCCTTTTAGTTAGGTCATTCACTAGTTGACAATCCTTACTAAGAAATCCAGCTCTACTCTGCCTGTCACAATTGACTGCACTGGAATGCTCTTGGAAGGGGTCCAAAACTCAGATCCAGGGAGTTATTATGGAATGGCTAATATGTATTTGCTTTATTATCCCATAAATTCCTATTGAACCTTTTGCTTATTTCACAATGGATGTGTGCTCTATAATACATAGTAACTCCATTTTACGTCTAGCAATGTGGAATTTTTATGGATAGAAATTCCATGTGAGAAGGGGAATAGAATAACAGTGGGGGTGTACCACTACTATCCACCTGGCCAGAATGAACAGACAGAGGATGAAATGCTAACAGAAATTGGGGAAGCTAACAAAATTAGCAACACAGCAACAATGGGTGATTTCAATTACCCCAGTATTGACTGGGTAAATGTCACATCAAGACATGCTAAAGTGGTAAAGTTTGTAGATGAATAAAGGACTGCTTCATGGAGAACCTGGAAAAAGAACCGACAAGGGAGGGAGCTATTTTAGACCTAATCCTTAGTGGAACACATAATTTGGTGAAACAGGTAATGGTGTTAGGGCCACCTGACAAATCTGACTTGAGAACTGAAGGGTGGACATTAAGGAAATCTACTTCAACAGCATTTAACTTTTAAAAGGGAGATTATGAGAAAATGAGAAAAATGGTTATGTAAAAACTGAAAGGAGCAGCTGCAATGATCAAGTTTCCATTGGGCATGGATGTTGTTTAAAAATACCATCTTGGAAGTCCAGATCAAATGTATTCTACTCATTAAAAAAGAGGAAAGGAAGGCCAAAGACTGCCAGCATGTTTGAAAGGTCAGGTGAAAGGTGCTATTCTAGCCAAAAGAACATCTTTTAAAAAATGTAAAAGGGATCCAATTGAAGAATAAAGGAAACAGCATAAGCATTGGCAAGTTAGATGCAAAGCATTGATAAGGAAGGCAAAGAGAGAATTTCTCAAGTACATTCAAAGCAAAAAGCCTGCGAGGGAATCAGTTGGACCATTAGACAATAGAGCAGTAAAAGGGGCACTAAAGGAGGACAAGGCCAGAGCAGAGAGATTAAATAGATTCTTTGCTTCAGTTTTTACTTAGGAAGATGTAAAGCAGATACCCATGCCAGAAGTGATATTTAAAGACGGTGATTCAGAGGAAATGAAAGAAATCGCAGGGAAACTTAAAGATGTAACAGGGAAAATTTACAAAGTAAAGAATAGCAAATCACATGGATCATATGATATACATCCCAGAGTGCTGAAAGAACTGAAAAATTAAATTGCAGACCCTACTATTAGAAATCTTTAAATTATCATTAAAATCAGTTTTAGTACCTGAAGATTGGAGGGTGGCCAATATAAAACCATCTTTTAAAAAGGGTTCCAGGGGTGACAGGAAACTATAGACCAGTGAGTCTCATTGAAACTAGTCTAAAGAACAAAGAGATCGATATTCAAAAGCCATTTAGACAGATAATTGAAAAGATATCTGTCTAAATAGCTAACCGGAGATATTCAGCACTGTATGTGTCTAAATTCTAGGAGCACATCAAATTGTGCAGCTAGAATTTAGGTGAATAAGTCAGAGGTGTTTGGGGGGGGGGGGGGGGGGGGGCGGACGGGAGACTTTTCATGGCGGGCCAGTGTTAGCTGGTGCGGCTGCACCACTGAATATCGCTGCTGAATATCACCGCTAAATTAGCCATACGGCTTATCTGGCTAATTTAATTAGCTGCTTTGTGGCTGAATATCAACCTAAAAATTACTGAACATATAAATCAACATAGCTTAATGGGACAAAGTCTTGCATCACCAATTTGCTACATTTTTTTGAAGACGTAAATGAACATGTGGATAAAGGTGAGCCAGTTGATATAGTGTATCTGGATTTTCAGAAAGAGTTTGACAAAGTATTTCAAGAGAAACTCAAGGAAAATAAAAAAGTCATGGGAAAGGAGACAATGTTCTATTGTGGTTTGAGAACTGGTAAAAAGATAGAAAAGAGGCAGTAGGCTAAACCGCCAATTTTCTCAGTGGAGAAAGGTGAATAGTAGAGTGCCCTTGGAATCTATACTAGGATCACTGCTTTTTAACATATTTATAAATGACCCAGAGATAAGAACATTGAGTGAGGTGATTAAATTTGATAATGATATAAAATTATTCAGTTGTCAAATCACAAGAGGATTGTGAGAAATTGGAAGAGGACCAAGCAAGACTGGGTAACCGGGCATCCAAATGGCACATGAAATTTAATGTGGACAAGTGCAAAGTGATGCACTCAGGGAGTAACCCAAATTATAGCTACACAGTGCAAGAATCCATATTGGGAGCTACTACCCAGGAAACAATCTATGTGTCTTTGTGGATAATACGTTGAAATCGTCTGCTCAGTGTGCAGCAGCGGCCAAGAAATGAAATAGACTGCTAGGGATTATAAGGAAAGTAACGGTGAATGAAACAGAGAATATCATAATGCCCAAGTTTCGCTCCATGGTGCAACCTCATTTTGAGTATCATGTGCAGCTCTGGTTACCACATCTTAAAAAAGATAAAGCAGAATTGGAAAAGATGCGGAGAAGAGTGGCCAAAATAATAAAGGGGACAGAATAAATCCCCTATAAGGAAAGGTGTGGCATTCGACAATCCGCAGGTTAATCCCATGAACTGCTGTCCTTTCCTCCAGGCCCAGGCAGGCCATGTCACTCCTCAATACGGAAAAATACTGCCAGCTCACAACAAAAGGCTAATGAGGTTAGGGCTCTTCAGCTTGGAGAAGAGACTGCTGAGGGGTGTTTATAAAATAATGAGTGAAGTGGAATAGGTAAACACAAATTGGTTGTTTACTCTTTCAAAACGGAGAAAGACTAGATAATACATTTAAGACAAATAGGAGAAAATGGTTTTTTTTTACTCAACGCATGATAAAACTGTGGAATTCATTGCCGGAGGATATGGTGAAAGCTGTTAGTGTAGCTGGGTTTAAAAATGGTTTGGACAAATTCCTGGAAGAAAATTCTACAAACCATTATTAAGGTGGGCTTAAGAAATCCACTGCTTATCCCTGGAATCTATCTGCCTTTTGGGATCCTGCCAGGTACTTCTGACCTGGATTGGCCACTGCTGGAAACATATACTGGCTTGCTGGACCTTTGGTCTGACCCAGAATGACAAATCTTTTGTTTTTATCTGTGCCTGCAGTTTTCCTCTGTAGAGGTCTCAATAAGCATTTTCTTTCAATCAAAAATCTCTCTTCCTTTGCGGATGACTGAGAGGTCATCCCACGGCACTTTTCGGAAAGCAGGGCATCTGCAGGCCAGAACCCGGTGCAGAAGATCTAGCTGTGGTGTCTTGTCACTCCAGGAAGGGAGTTTTAGATGCATAGTATAATGACCCTTTGGGCTTATTACTATTAAGACCCTGGTGAACTCAATTTAGCTAGTATAGTATAGGTTTGTAATTGGGGCGAAGCATCATTCATAAGCAGCCCCTCCCTTTGAGAGAGCTGGGATGGGAGACCCCCTGGTGAGGGAATACAGGCAGCTCTCTCCTGAGAGTTTGGAGGCAGTACTTTTGGGTTTCAGAGTTAGGTGGCAGTGCAGGAGTGTTTTTCTAAGTTGGATTTTTGGATCTACTTAGAGGATCCAGGCAAGTCCTGCCTGGGGATCCTGAGCAAGGTCAGCAGACTGCACTACTAACTGGCTGGTGGGGCTTACCTCTGGTTGTTTTAGGGTTTTGGACATTTTTGTGGTAGTAAGCTTTGTGAGACTCCTGGGTGTCACTTGGAGAGAGGGCATGGGGAAGCCCTTATTCTGGGGGAGGGGGGGGCAGTATAAGGAAGACCTGCCCCTCTGCAACCTCCATGAGGACAGAGGAATGGTGGTGACTTGATGAAAGGACTGTCTGGGGTTTTGATCGGTTTTTGGGGAAAAATAATTTTTCGTTAGAAGAACCAGGAGGAAGAGTTTCACTGCCCCCCTTCCTACCTGAGAAGGAACGTCGAGAGCTGAATGTTCCTGAAAGGATCTTGAGATGCAAGAAGAATAAGAAGGATCAAGAGTGTGAGAGCTGAACTATGAGTAAGACCAATTTGAAACCTATTGAGGACTCCTAATTGGAGACTTCAGCCCCTGGGGAGAGAGGATTTTGGATTCTCTGGGTGAAGACTGTATTTTATCCTTTTTACCAGTGTTGGAGGGGGTTTTCCTGCCCATGCAAGGATACCTTGCGCACCTGGGATCTTCACCTATCTAAGCCCTGGAAGATGAATGTTTCCCATGCCCTGTTAGTAGAGACCCATGCACAGATAGAGTGAAAAACTGTAATAAGAAATCATCTGTGGTGCTAAGGACTGTGTTAACTGTGCCATTTACTCAACTGATTCACTCTCAGTAAAGTATTTTCTTTTTGGACATTCAACTAGAGTCTCCGGTGCATTATCTGGCACTTTTGCAGCACTCACAGTAGGAAAAAAAAAAGGCTTTTCTCTCCCAGGGAAAGCTAGTCACCAAGGCGCCCTGTCACTCCAGGCCCTGAACGACGCCTGTGAGATCCAGCCCCAAGAAACAAATACTTTTATGGCCCCATCGGTATCCAGCAAGTACCTGGGGATTGATTACGACGGTATAAACAGTTTATTACGGCACAAAATGTTGAGCTTGCTCAAACCAGACTCTAGGCTACAACGCCAGCACCCTAATGATACTGTGGACCAACCATGCTTACTGGCCATATAAAGCACAGGGGTCTTCCTCATTGTATTTACCAAGTGAACATTCATCAACAGGAACAGCACTTTTATTGACAAAATCTTAATTGTGCTTAACATAAAAAGCAGTGGTCCAGATCACTGAAGCCTGCCGAGAGTTAAAATGCTGAGACGATAAATGCCTCTAGTTATTCACATACGACTCGGATATTTCTGTAAAGGATAATTTGTGAAATCATCTAAACGTTAGTCTTGGCGCACTGTGTCTGGGGATAAAACTGTCTCCATTGATTTTTATTTCTCAGCATTTAGCTGTATTTTATTTTCCTGGTTCTTAAAGTGAAAGGGATCCCAGAGGACAGAGAACAAGATGCGCAGAAGTACATCGATTTCCATGGGAAACAAATGTACTGTATGCATTTCTAACTACTGTAATCACTGCTCATTGATTGGGATAGCAATAAGAATACAGATTCCTGATCTTGCAGGGATGCCCTGGAGCTTCCACCAGTGGTGGACATCAGTACAGAGATGATTTTTCCAAGGTGTTGCTTCCACAGATGTTTCTCTTTCTTTACTCAGAATGCCCACAAAAAAGGAGTGCCCAACATACGTGGGCAGTGTAGCTAAACCACTGTTCAATTTTGCAGTATCTTTGGGTCTTGCAGGTAACACCTGTTGGTTCTGGGATAGTGGGGAAAGAAATATTAACTGTCTAGTCTAGTAATATCTTCCCCATACTTTCTCTTAACATCTTTTCGGTGAGGAGCAGTGTTCTAGTCTGCAAGTACCTTGGGAGGATTCACATAAATCAGTGAAAATCCCTGTTAAAATTCTCTTTGGGGGGAGTTCACCAGCACTCTCCGTGAAACGCACTATTCTAGTTCTTGCTCCTGACTGAAGTAACCTAATAGATTATAACAAAGATCAGGCAACACAAATTCCAAAGTCTTACATCATGTTCCCACATTTTTCAGCATTTTTTATCAGAAAGCAATATTTTCAGTCCACCGTTCTAAATTCAACTTCCCTTATTTGTATTAAAAGAGAGAAAACCAGTGCTCACCGCTGAAATCCAGGGGTTTTCTTGTTACTTAGCTCAAAGTGTTCAGCTCCTCTCACCACCTTTTCTGGAACACGCGGCACGTATCTGGCCAAGGATCAAAACCGTGAGCCTTATTTATGTGACATGAGAGGGGTGGCAGGGCTAGCAACTCTGCTCCGAGGAACACACTTACTGTACACTGTTCTAACTGCTTTTGGAGAGCCTCCGAATCCCCGAGGGCTGGCCATTCTTCATTCAGGAACACATCCACTTCAGCCATCCATTTCTTCAGGGTTTTAATGTCATTCTGTTTATGAAAGAAAAGTTTAATAGTATCATGGGGACAAGCGCTTGCGGTATCATAACTCATTGCAGCAATATGTCTTGACACTAGCTGAAGGATAACTTTTAATGGATTTAATGTTTTTGATCGTTATGGTGGCCCCTGATGAAAAAAAAAAAAAAAAGCAGTATATTATTATTTACTGAGATGCCTAATGCCATGTGCCGGATGATTTCCTGCTCTTTGGACAAAATGTCTGCTACGTGAGGAAAGGGCCTGTTTACTAAGCTGTGACAACGCAGCAACGCACAATGAATGGCAAACTTGGCATTTAATATGCGTGAAAACTGCGTTAGTGCGCGTTATTGGCAATGCTCGCATCGGCATTGCTGAGGCCACACACCAAGTCCAGCCCAATGGGAGCAAATTATTTATAAGCTGCGCTGCATGCAAAGTAGCTCATTAATATTAACACAGGCTAACACAGACTGCCATTTGCTGCATTAATTCTAGGAAATTTAACTACACCTCAAGAGTTTAATAAATCCTGCTAGAAATGGCTTGCATTAAAATGATGTGTTAAAGCGCTGTTTTAACATGGCTTAGTAAATAGGGCCCCCCTCAGGGTGTTTTTTGAAGAATGGGTATTCCACACACGCAGCATTGACCCTGCAAGCCGAGTGAATAGCCTGTCAGACAGTTGTGTGCAGTGACGTTTATAGCAGGGGATTCAGTCTCGCTCCCTCAGTACCCTCTCCCCTTCCACATGTGCCATCTGACCTCTCCCGCCCCTCCCACCCCAGTCTACAGCAGTCTCGCTCTCTCAATCCTCTCTCCCCTAGAGACAAAAGACACATGGAACCCCTATGGCATTAGGCCTCTTGTAACATGTAATGGGTGTGGGCTTGGCCCTCAGAAAGCCATGAATAAACAATTGCCATACGGTAAATCTCCCATGCCAAAAACAGCACTAACTGCCAGAACTCAAGCAGTAACAATCTTACCTATGAAAAGACAACACTGCAAATATATTACATCAGGCTCTAATACCAATATACCTTCTATTTAGAAAACAAAACAAGCCCGGCTGCCTAAAATACCTGTAAAATAAAAAATACATGTATCTAAAAATATTGTACAAATAAGAGGCATTCATATATAAAGATGGGTCCTATATTGACTCAATAACTCACATACAGAATTTTTGGATAATACTTACACAAATCCAATAAAAGCTATCACAGCCTGCCAAGAATACAATTTACTCCATGAGACAAATCTGCCATATGAAAACACTAATTCCAAGGACTCAAGCAGAAACAACCCTACTCAGGAAAGGACAGCTCTGCAAATATTACATCAGGCTTTAGAAGACCAATACACCTGCTATTGTAAACAGAATAAGATGGACTGCTATAGACCTCTTCATTGAACTCTAGCAGAATCCCTTACCTCGAGCACACATCAAGAACAGACAGACCCTTACCAAAGGCAAAATAAGAGACCAACAAACAACAAAAGAAATATAAACCATCATTCATAAAAGGAAAATCATACTAATAAAAAGAATAAATATTGAAAAACAACTGATGACTAGAACATCCAATAATTAAAACCCTCATAAAAATGTTTATCATTTCTCAAAATACCAATATAATATTTCAAAACAGCTGCATATCAAACAACATCCAATAATGAAACTAATAAGGATTTAAAAAATCTCTCACTCTCCATACCTGGGATGTTTTGATTTCTGTCCACTCTGAGATTGTTGTGAATGGGGGGAAAGGGAACTGTACAAACTTTATACACACACACACACAGGCTCTCCTCCACACACACATGCACTGACTCTCAACCACCCAACCACATACGCACCGGCTCTCACACACACACACATACTGGTTCATACCCACCCAAACCTGCACACATATGGGCAGTCATCCACCCACACATTGGCAGTCACATGTACATGCATAGTATCTCACCCTCAACACCCCCACCTCTCAACCCCCTCCCCCCCCCCAGCTTCTCACTCACACCCACACATACACAGGATCTCCCCCACAAATATGACACAAGCTCTCACCCACCCAGGCAGTATTCCACATATTTAGAGGCTCTCACCTCCCCCCCACAGGCAGTCACCCACCCATACACACAAAATCACACATACACACCCCCCTAACACACAGGTTCTCACCCAGCCACATACACACTCAGGCTCTCACTCAGCCACACAAACACATACACAGCCTCTCATTCAGGCACACATACACTCAGGCTCTTACCCAGCCATGCAAGAACATAAGAACAAAAGAAGAACATAAGAAGTTGCCATATTGGGTCAGACCAAGAGTCCATCAAGCCCATCATCCTGTTTCCAACAGTGGCCAATCCAGGCTACAAGTACCTGGTAAGTACCAAAACACTAAGTAGATCCCATGCTACTGATGCCAGTAATAGCAGTGGCTATTCTCTTAAGACAACTTGATTAATAGCAGTTAATGGACTTCTCCTCCAAGAACTTAACCAAACCTTTTTTGAACCCAGCTACACTAACTGCACTAACCACATCCTCTGGCAACAAATTCCACAGCTTAATTGTGTGTTGAGTGAAAAAGAATTTTCTCTTAGTTTTAAATGTCCTACTTGCTAACTTCATGGAGTGCCTCCTAGTATTTCTATTATTCGAAAGAGTGAATAACCGATTCACATTTACCTGTTCTAGACCTCTCATGATTTTAAAGACCTCAACCGTCTCTTCTCCAAGCTGAACAGCCCTAACCTCTTCAGCCTTTCCTCATAGGGGAGCTGGTCCATCCCATTTATCATTTTGGTTGCCCTTCTCTGTACCTTCTCCATCACAACTATATCTTTTTTCAGATGCAGCGACCAGAATTGTACACAATATTCAAGGTGCAATCTCACCATGGAGCGATACAGAGGAATTACGACATTTTCCATTTTATTCACAATTCCCTTCCTAATAATTCCTAACATTCTGTTTGCTTTTTTGACTGCCGCAGCCCACTGAGCCGATGATTTCAATGTGTTATCCACTATGATGTTCAGATCTTTTTCCTGGGTGCTAGCTCCTAATATGGAACCTAACATCATGTAACTACAGCAAGGGTTATGTTTCCCTGTATGCATCACCTTGCACTTGTCCACATTAAATTTCATCTGCTATTTGGATGCCCAATCTTCAAGTCTCGCAAGGAACTCCTGCAATTTATCACAATCCGCTTGTGATTTAACTACTCTGAATAATTTTGTATCATCTGCAAATTTGATTACCTCACTTATATTCATTTTTCATTTATTTCAATTATTAAAATTTATTAATTGCTTAACGCAAATTGGTCTAAGTGATTTACAAGTCTTCCGTTCACAAAGTAAAAACATACAATACAAATAAAATACAAAAATTGTGTCAACAAAAACTTCTTCTATCGCAGAAAACAATTGCAGGAAGTCTTACTTAATGCATTAAGGGAAGGCTAATTTCAGTAAATAATTTTTTTAATGCATTCTGAATTTTTTTAAGGAGTATTTTAGCCGAACCTCAAAGGGTAGCGTATTCCAGAAAATTGGAGCAGCTATAGAGAAAGCCAACTCACGTGTAGTGGCAAGGCGGGCATGACGAACAGTAAGCTTTGCAGTGAGAAAAGTGAAACAGGAAAAAACCAGAAACTAAATAGAGGACTTTTGAGTAATGCAGTGTCAGAAGAATGTAAGGTCATGCTCTGGAGTAGCAGGGGCAGCTCCAGAAGGGGAAAGGACTTAAGTGAGTACAAAAGTAGTAGGGCCTCGCAGACAGGGCTTGTGGGTAATGCAATCTTGCAGAGTCAACAGCCCAGGAGGCAGGTGAAAGCTAATGAGGGTGTGACAAGTGTAAAAAGGCAAAAGCCACCAGCAGAGATAGAGGAGGGGGTGAGATGGCAGGGTCTGGGAGAGAGAGACCACCTGCTACATGGAATGACAGAGCAGCTAGAAGAGGACCTTGGAAAGCTTAAAGCTATCATTCCTGGTGAGCATAATCTCTCTAAAGCCTGGGGAACCCTTGGCTCAGGGGAGTTTAAGATGATTGTGTTGTACACGCCTGAGTATAATGCCTGCTGTATGTGTATAACAGCCCTGCTAATAAAGCAAACTAATAGTACAGTTGATAAAGCAGTGTTTCCCAACTCTCTCCCGGAGGCACACCTGGACGTTTTCAGGATAACCATAATGAATATATGCATGAGATGGATTTGAAAACGGTGGCGACCTAGGCAATGCTAATCTATCTCATGCATATTCATTGTGGCAATCCTGAAAACCCAGCTGGATAGGTGTGACTCTGGGAGAGGTTTGAGAGACACTGTGATTGAGGAAATGACCTGTTTCCTACTAACTTGCTCTACACACTGTTCATAATTTTGTAAACCTCTCTCTCATCCCCTCTCAGTTATAACTTCCTTTCTGGATTCTCTGCAGGTCCTTTACTGGACCAACATAAGATTTTCCCAACAATGATAATGTGCAATAACTTATGAGATCGCACTGTAGTTCTGAATATAGCATTTACCAGAACAAGTCATTAATGACTTCTCCCACGTCTCCATTGTTTCAGAATAAACATTTTAAGATTCAGTTCAGTTCTGCAGTCCTACTGCTTTTAAAACAAACAGCAATTAATCAACGCTCTTGAATAACTGTAGAAATAGATGTGATGATCTAACCAGAGCTTGACAAGAAGTTCTATAGGTTAAGGCAAATATTTCAACTCTGCAGCGCCTATAACAGCAGGCACTATCAAGTGCCTCTCCTCTGTCCTGCCCCGGTAAAGTGCTCTTTGCTTTCACAAAACAATTTAATAAAGGGATCCTATGAGCGCCCAGCACAGCACTGACCCATAGTGATCATGCATCTATTAAAATTTAAGACATTTCTGATTACAGTATTCTCAGGGTACAGAATCTCCAGTGGCAGTTTTTAACACAAGCACTGGCAATGTGCTACTGTCCCTTACTAAACAAGCTAGGAGACTAGAGTCAGTCAGTTAATATTGAAACCATAAGGCATGGCAGACACACCTGACCTCAAGTAGCGATGTGCTTCGGGTAAACATTTCGTGTCAGGCTTCGTTTCAGGGCCTCCCCGCAGGAATTTCGTTTTTCCTGTGGTTCGGGAGATTTATTTTTGGGGACCCCGATTCTCGGGTTAGCGCGCACTATCAGGAGTTAGTGCGCGCTAATTCAAAAATGAATTTTTTCCCAAATTTCGGAAAAAATAAATCGGATTTCGGTTTTCCCAAGCCATTCCGAATTAGTCAATTTCGTTGACATTGCCTAATTTGGGAAAAACAATTGCACATCCCTAACCTCAAGTAGACTGAATAGCATGAGTTTCGGAGTCAGCCTAACACAAACAAAACCTACAAGAAACACTGCTGGTTGAGCCTTATTGCTGTTCAGCTGATGCATGAAACAAATTCAAGAACAAAGAAAACACACTTTTTTATAGATGTACTAATATATAGGGGAGATTTACTATACCACGATAGTTTATCGCGGGATAGGTAACATGTCACGGAGGTGCAACAACGCAATATTGGGCCCCTCCCCAAACAAACAAATGTACAACAAAAAAATCACACTGCGCTATGGGGGCTATTCCACCCAATGGCAGCCCACCTTGGCTGGGGCTGTCATTGCTTAAAGGGCCAGAGGCCCAAAAATGCACCTCCCTCTTTCCCCAAGGTTATATGCTGCCCTGGGGATCCTTGGAGACCACTGCCAGCCCCTCCAGCCACCTACCGAGGCAGCACTGGTCCCCCCCGAAATAAAATTTAAAAATGTGTCCAACTGTGCAACGATGGCCCCTCCCTTCCCCCATCCCCTCCACTTATTAGTGAAAAAAAGTCCCCTTACTCTCAAGATCTCCCCCCACCCAGCCAAATAAAATACAATCCCTGACATCTAGGATACCCCCTCATGCCCCCAAAAATGACTTTTGTGGTCTATGGAAGGGCATCCCCAAACCCTCCCCATACTTCTAAAATGGATATTTGATAGCCAACAGGGGCACGGAGCAACCCCTAGCTCCGGACCAATCAACGCCATATTTTAAAATGCTGCTAACCTGACCCTGTTCCTATTACATGACTGGGCAAGGTCCGGGGATCATACTTAGACCCCATGGCTGCAAATCTAATTACAGTACTCAGCTCCCTCTAACCTGGGTTGTAGATTGGAATTGTGAATCAGCAAACGTGGCATTCATCTTTTATCCTGCCCGTTCTAGGATGCAATCACAAGACATTCCTCTCGCTACAAGGAAAAGTCAACATGGAATACAATAGAACACAGCAGGACCCAGTGACATCGCCTGGAAGAAAAGAAACAGCTGCAAACGCCCTTACTGAAGATGGCTATGAATTTCGATTTCCAAAGTTTGACCTCCGAGGGAGACTCATAATAACTTGCCTGGAGTGAGCAAAACTTTCAAGCAGCGTCTCCTCCAGCTTCAATCTATGCAATTGGTTGGGGGTCCCCAAGTTGGATTACATCATTATACAAATACACACACACATATATGCACATATGAAGGGTACCCAGGATTCCTGGCCTGGCATCTAGTTCTCTTGCCAAGGAATCAGCTGTTGAACCAGTTATTAAGCCACCAGGGAACCACACTGCTAGTTAGCCACTGAAAGTCTCTGTTTTGTTTCTCGTCAGGTTACTGACAGGAGCATGCACGCGCTCACACACATACACACACAGACAGGCAGACAATCCACACCCAGACAGAAACAGATACCTCACACCCACACACTAGAGATCCCACACTCAGAGAGACAAAGAGACCCCACACTCAGAATCAGAAACAGGGACCTCCCTCACAGAGAACCTGTCACAGAGACCCCACACTTAGAGAATCAGACACAGAGACCCTGCTCTCAGAGAGACAGACACAGAGACCCCTCACTCAGAGAGACAAAGAGACCCCACACTCAGAGATTCAGAAACAGAGATCCCAAACTCAGAGAGACAGACACAGACCCCTCACTCAGAGAGACAGACATAGAGACCCCTCACTCGGAGAGACAAAGAGACCCCATACTCAGAGTATCAGACACAGAGACTCCACACTCAGAGAGACAGTCACAGAGACCCCAAACTCAGATAATCATAGGGATGACACACTCAGAGAGACAAAGAAATCCCACACTCAGAATCAGACAAAAAGATCCACATTCAAAGAATGTGTGGAGACCCTACACTCAGAGAGACAGACACAGAGACCCCTCACTCAAAGACCCCACACTCAGAAAGAGACACAACAATCAGATAGAGGGACACAGAGACCCCACATTCAGAGAGACATAGAAACCCAACAATCAGAATCAGACACAGAGACCCCACACTCAGAGAATCAGACACAGAGACCCCACACTCAGAGAGACAGACATAGAGACTCCTCACTCAGTGAGACAAAGAGACCCCACACTCAGAGATTCAGACACAGAGATCCCAAACTCAGAGAGACAGAAACAGAGACCCTTCACGCTAAGAATCAGACATAGAGACCCCATACTCAGAGTGACAGACACAGAGACCTTACACTCAGAGACTCAGACCCAGAGATCCCGCATTCAGAGAATCATAGAGACCCCACCGTCAGAGAGACAAGAGACCCCACATTCAGAGAATCAGAGAGACCCAACAGAGAGACAAAAAGACCCCCACACTCAAAATCAAATACGGGGGTCCCCCACACTGAGAGACAGACACAGAGACCCCACAGTCAGAGAATCAGACACAGAGATCCCAAATTCAGAGAGACAGACACAGGGACCCCACAGTCAGAGAATCAGACACAGAGAATCCACACTCAGAGAGACAGAATCAGAGAGACCCCCACATTTAAAGAATCAGGCACAGAGATCCCAAACTCAGACACACAGACACAGATACCCCACACTCAGAGAATCAGACACAGAGCTCCTATACTTAGAGAGACAAAAAGATCTCACATACAGACAATCAGACAGAGAAACCCCACACTCAGAGAGACAGACATAGAGACTCCACACAGAGAATCAGACACAGAGACCCCAAACTCAGAATCAGACAGAGGGACATCACACTCAGAGATACAGACACAGAAGCCCCTCATTCAAAGAGACAAAAAGACCCCACATTCAGATAATCAGACAGAAAATTCCCACCCTCAGAGAGACAGAAACAGAGACCCCACACTCACAGAATTAGATACATACACTCCACACTCAGAGAATCATAAAGACCCCACACTCAGAATCAGACACAGTGACCCCACACACAGAGAATTAGATAAGAGACCCCACACTCAGAGAGACAAAAAGACCCCATACTCAGAGAATCCACCAGAGTCCCCACACTGAGAGACAGAAACTGAGACCCCACACTAAGAGAATCAGACACAGAGACCCCAAACTCAGAATCAGACAGAGGGACATCACACTCAGAGATACAGACACAGAAGCCCCTCATTCAAAGAGACAAAAAGACCCCACATTCAGATAATCAGACAGAAAATTCCCACCCTCAGAGAGACAGAAACAGAGACCCCATACTCAGACAATCAGAGACCCCAAACTCAGAGAGACAGACACAGAGACCTCACACTCACAGAATTAGATACATACACTCCACACTCAGAGAATCATAAAGACCCCACACTCAGAATCAGACACAGTGACCCCACACACAGAGAATTAGATAAGAGACCCCACACTCAGAGAGACAAAAAGACCCCATACTCAGAGAATCCACCAGAGTCCCCACACTGAGAGACAGAAACTGAGACCCCCACACTCAGAGAATCAGACACAGAGACCCCAGTCAGAGTCACAGAGACCCCCACACCCAGAGAGATGGAGGGACACTGTTCTCAGTCAGATAAAAGACATTCAGATCCAGAGAGAGAGGCACAGAGCACCCCCGCAGACAGGGCCGATGCTAGCCGTTTTGCTGTCCACCTCCCCTCACACACACACTTCATTCAGTCTCTGTCTTGTGCCTGCGAAAAAAGTCCCAGCTCCTTCCAAGAACCTAAACTTTAAAACTGTCACCCCTCTCCCCCCTTCTGGGTCTTCATTCCCTCCCCTGGAACCCATTTCTGGTGCAAGAGTATTAGGTGCCCTTGTATCCCGCCTTCTCCTCTCCCCATGTACACATTCACAAATGATGCATTCATTATTCAGGTTTTACATGAAAAAGAATATTCAAAGTAAAGTCTTCTGCGTTAAAAACATATGACACATATTTGCATGCATTTCTTTGGTGCCAACCAGAAAACCCTACAAAAATAGACATTTGGTCCCATATGGTATTAGGACTACTGTAATGCATGTTAGATGTGGGCTTGACCCTCAAAAAGCCTTGAGTAAATTACAATTCAAATATAATAAACCTACCATACCAAAACAGCACTAACTGCCAAAACTTAAAAAACAAACAAACAGATCTATCTATAACAAGGCAACACTGCAAATATTACACCAGGCCCTAAAATACCAATACACCTCCTATTAAGAAAACAGAGGAAACCAAGCTGCTAGAGATTCCTACATGCTAGAAGAATACCTCCCTTCGGTCACACATGCAGAAGACAGGCAGACCCTCACTAAATACAGAATAGAGAGACCATAAAGTATAAATAGAAACATGCAGGCAAAAACTGAACAGGAAAACCATAAAAAGTTTGACTCTGTGCAGTGCAACAATGGAAAAACAGAAACCATCATCAATCCTCAGACATTAAACAATAAAATCAAGAAATACAATAAACACATTAATCAGAATAGTATAAACATACTAATAAAAATAATATTTCGAAATAGTTGGTGAATGGAAGATCCAATAATCAAAAACTCATAAACAATTTGTTTTAATATTTCAAACACCAATAAAATATTTCAAAACAGCAGTCACATCAAACAGCATCCAAAATTAAAACTAAGGATAAAATAATTCATGCGCTCCCATTCTTGGAAACTTTATATTTCCAGTCACTCAAAGTACAGTGGAATAGTGAGAGGTATGCATACATTTTCTCCTCTCTCTCTCATTGATATATATCTATACATGCACATACATACATACGCTCTCTCCCTCATAATGCAGCACATGCTCCCTCTTACATACATATGCTCACATGCACATGCTCCCTCTCAAACACATTCTCAGACTCACTCACATGCTCACATATGCTCCTTCCTACATATACATGTTCACACACATGTTCATTTTTACATATACACACAGAAGATCCCTCTCTTTCTCACATATACATGCTCAGACATACATACACACTCTCAAACACACACGTTCAGACACACACACGAAGAGAACACCCAATGCTTCAATACCTCAACTTTCCTAATATAAACTGAAGAATTTACTGCTCAAAAAAAGCCTACTACTATTTAATTCTCTCATTCCATTATCCCTAGAGTTTGCATCTGTGTTAGTGCTCTCACACACATACGCATACACAAGCTCCCTCTTTCACACACATGCTCAGGCCCGCACTCACGCTCAGACATCCACACACACTGTGCTTAAGAACATAAGAAATTGCCATGCTGGGTCAGACCAAGGGTCCATCAAGCCCAGCATCCTGTTTCTAACAGAGGCCAAACCAGGCCACAAGAACCTGGCAAGTATCCAAACACTAAGAAGATCCCATGCCACTGATGCGAGTAATAGCAGAGGCCATTCTCTAAGTCAACTTGATAATAGCAGTTAATGGACTTCTCCTCCAAGAACTTATCCAAACCTTTTTTAAACCCAGCTACACTAACTGCACTAACCACATCTTCTGGCAACAAATTCCAGAGCTTTTGTGTGCTGAGTGAAAAAGAATTTTCTCCGATTAGTTTTAAATGTGCTACTTGCTAACTTCATGGAATGCCCCACCAGTCCTTCTACTATCCAAAAGTGTAAATAACCGATTCACATCTTCTTGTTCAAGACCTCTCATGAGTTTAAAGACCTTTATCATATCCCCCCTCAGCCGTCTCTTCTCCAAGCCTCTTCAGCCTTTTCTCATAGGGGAGCTTAGACACTCACACACACACACACACACATTCATGCTCAGACACACACACACGCGCGTACACAGAGGCTTCTCCCAGCAGCCCCGGCCCTCCACTTGAGAACTGCCTTGCAGCTTTCGTTCCTTCTGGTCGCCTTGAACCATCAACCCTAGAGTGCTCCCTCACACACACATATGCTCCTCTTTCACACATATGATCCGACACACTTACATGCCTCTACTGACCCACAGATGCTCAGACTCTCACACACTCTGCTTCTGCTCAGACACAAACACACAAACACATGCTCAGACACCCACACACACACACACACACACACACACACATACTCATATGCTCAGCTACACACATGCTTACAGCAAGGCCGCTCCCTGCAGCCATTCAACTCTCTTATCTTTGCACTGTGGCAGGTTGCGAAACACCACGCAGCCCTACAGCTCCTTCTCTTCTTCGCTGTGCGGCCCCGCAGCTATTCATCTTTGTCGCGTGGCGGCTTGGGAACCGCCACTTGGCCCTGCAACTTCTTCCTCTTTGTTGCGGGGCCTTGCAGATGCTCCTCCTTGCAGCAGCGTCAGCAGCTCACTCAAGTCGGTGGCAGCCCTCAGTCCACTGCCCCCTCCAGGCTACCGCCCTCTGCAAGTGCACGGCTTGCACAGTGGGTTGCGCCGGCCCTGCCTGCAGACCGAGACCCAGAGAGGGACACACCACATCCAGTCAGGCCATACACCACTAACAAATGGTAAGGGGTGGAGTAGTTTGAAAACTGAGGTGCCAGCCAAAATTCTTAATACGCAGGAAAACCTCGGTCCCATTGTGCCCTACATTTCTTTTGGCCTTTTTACCATTTTCACTCATTTTCCCTATCTTTCTTTTTGTTTGTGTATTTTTTCTTAATTTGCTCATCTCTTTTTTATTTTGTTTATGTAACTTTTTAAAATTTTTTTATAATTTTGTACCTTTCTTCTCCCTCTCTAACTCTCATTTCTTACCTCATCCCTCTCTCCCCTACTCCTTCTTTCTGACCTCTCTGCCCATTGCCCTCCCTACCTCACTACTTCTTTTTTCCTAGGCCTGCTGCAGCTGCACTCTCTCCCCCCCTGGGTTAGGAACCCAAGCAGTAGCAGGAAAACCTCCCAGGCTGAAGCATGCGGATGGCAGCTCTTTCTGGGGTGTGGAACACCGAAGTGGCTCCTCCCGTGTCTGGGCCCACCACAGTGGAAGCAACTCCTTCTCTGGGCCCGTTGAAGGCCACGAAGGTAAGCCGTGGCATGTTTGCGCTCTCCCGCCTGAGCTTGAAGTCCATCTGGGGCACTAATACTAGACAGCACAGCTATTTTTTTCTTCTTTGATCAACACCTGACATGCCCCTGAAGTATGAAGTCATTCATACCCGCCCCCCCTCAAATGCGCACCCCTGCCTTGTGTCTTGACATGTAGTTAAACCTCCTTTACTACTTAGTGGGATCCTACTTCTCTGAACAACATGGCTATATGCATAGTAAAATCTTGCATTTTTCCCTCCTCCCTGAATCTGGAAACCTGATCCGCTGCTCTGGCAGCTGGGCTGACAACCTATGCATAGAGCTAGCATAGGCCCAGGTCACCGGGAAGAGGCTGTAACATTCTCCCTCTAACTCCACTTTAAACCTGGATCTGCCCACTGCTACCGAAATGCCTGGGCTGCACATGCACTAACCTGGAACTGCTTCAGTTTATTAATCAGATCCTCAAGCTTTTGGCAATGCTCTGTAAGTAGAGCTGACTGCTTCTTCCAGCGGCCGAGAACCCCTGCAATTTCAGACCGATATTTCTCTCTGACCTCTGTAGGTGCTTTGCTGGACAGTTCCTCCATGGTTGTGCTGAGATAGTTTATTCCACCTTGTTGCTCCTGCAGGGAGCTTTGTAAGGCCTGTGAAGGTAAAATGAAGAACACGGTGTGTCTTGGACAATCAAGTTTAGTACACTGCAGAAAGGAATTAAAAAACACCATTGTGCAGCACTGATGTGCTGTTATTGTAAGCTAGGTGCCAGCACAGAGCACATTTTCTTATATTTTTCACATATCTTTATATATATATGCATAAACAAAGGGCATCCACTTACAACACTAATTATCTAATTATCAAAAAATGATACATGTTTATTGATAATTATTAAATGTATGTGTACAGAAATATTTTTTATGATATAGCATAAATGTTCAAAACATTTTTTCATTTTGTTTCATAAGATTAGTGAACACCATCATGACTCCAGCCTATCAGGGCTCAGCAGTAAGCCTACAGCCTATCAGGGCCTAACAGTAAAGCACTAGTCAATCCTCAGTTCCTAACATCACCCACATGCTGAGGTGGGACAGTCCTAACTTGGAACTTTAAAGTTTGGACACCAGGACTCTACAGTTCAGTTTGCAACAGAAAACAGGAAATATAAAGAACAGAAGGTATTGCAGAGAATAGGACAGTACTGGAGCAACCTGCTGAGGAGTCTAGCAGGCCAAAATTTTGAGCAGGATCAACCTTATGTCTTTTAGTTAGTTTAGAAGGTAACTACTGATTAACAAAACTCAGGATAGCGCAAAAGGTTAAAAGGAAATCCTATATCTGCCTCATTATTTGTCAAACAAAGTAAAGGGATCCAGGTTTGTTAAAGTGTGACCTGGGCTAATTAATGTTACAACTGGTCCCCTGATTAATCACAGAGGGTACTGCAAAATATTCCCCCACTATATCCCAGGAAGCTCCTTGAACACAATGGGGGTCAATATTCAAAACTGGCCAGTTATGTTCAGTGGCACAGCTATGCCACTGAATATAACATAAAATTCTAATGATGGACCAGATGGCTCATCTAGTCTGTGCAGCAAGCTTCTTATGGTAATATCTACCGCATAATGCCATGTTTCTCTCAAGGATAGTAACTGCAGCTCCATGCAGTTACGCCCAAGTCTTATGATAAGGGTAGTTATGAGGTCAATATTTAAAAGCCATTTAGCCAAATAACTGAAAAATTATCCATCTGAATGGCAAAACGGCAATATTCATCGCTGCATAAATTGGAGGTAGGTGGGAGGTGTTTCCGCACCTGTAGGGCTGTCCTAAAGTTCGCCAGATACTGAATATCCCAGTTAAGTTAGCCGGATACGTGTATCTGGCTAATTTAACTGGGATATTCACCACTTGTACCCTTGCATGCCCACTTTACTGTACTTTGTATGTAAACAATATGTAAACCGTTGTGATGGCAATTCCTGAATAACAGTATTTTTTATTTATTTTATTTATTTAAGGTTTTTATATACCGGCAATCATGAGAACATATCTTGCTGGTTTACATGAAATGGGAGTGCATTAAATACATCAAACTAGAACTGAGGTGACCGAAGGTACAGTTACAATTAACAAGGGTAGCAAAACTTGGTGAAGAGGAAGAAATAGGAAAGAATAAATGGTTAAACGATATACAAGTCAAATTACAAGTTATGTGCAAATGGCATGATTAATGGCTGAATGTTTTAGAGGAGTCCTTGGATTGTGTCCTTGGATTGTGTCATTAAATTGTGTCTGGGAAAGCTTGCTTGAATAACCAAGTCTTAAGTCTTTTCCTAAAAGTTAGGAGGCAGGGTTCTAGTCTGAGATCTGTGGGTAAGGAATTCCACAGAAGGGGGCCAGCTGTGGAGGTGGCGCGATCTCTTAGGGTAATGTGTCTAGTCGTTTTCGCAGGGGGAACTTGGAGTGTGCCTCTATAAACATCTCTGGTAGGTCTTGTCGAGTTGTATACTTGGAGAGGGAATTGAAGATCGAGGGAAGTGCATTGATGTATAGTTTTGAAAATGATACATATGGCTTTGTACATGATACGGAAGTATACGGGTAGCCAATGTAGCTCTTTCAGGATGGGTGATATGTGGTCTCTTTTTCTTGTGCCTGTTAGTAGTCGGGCTGCTGAATTTTGCACCATCTGTAATGGTTTGGAATAGGAAGAAGGCAGACCTAGCAATAGGGAATTGCAATAGTCTAATTTTGAAAAAATGACTGCCTGGATGATCGTTCTGAAGTCTTGAGCATGGAAGAGAGGTCTTATCCTTTTCAAAACCTGGAGTTTAAAGAAGCAGTCTTTGGTTGTTTTGTTGATGTGTGCCTTGAAGTTTAGCCGGTTGTCCAATAACACTCCTAAGTCTCTAACTTGTGTGGTATGTAGGTTGGTAGGAAGAGCAATGTTAGGTGAATTGATCTCAGGAGAGATGAGTAGGATTTCTGTCTTGGAGGAATTTAAGATGAGGTGAAGGCTGTTGAGTAGTTGTTTGATTTTTTGGTGGCATGATTCCCAGTAGTCAAGAGTTTTAGAGTATGAGTCTTTGATGGGGATGATGATTTGAATATCATCTGCGTATAGGAAGTACTTTAGATTGAGGTCAGTGAGAAGTTGGCAGAGAGGAAGCAGGTAAATATTGAATAGAGTCGGAGATAATGAAGAACCTTGTGGGACTCCTATGGCCGAGTCAAATCTTGAGGATTCCTTGTTTTGGAGTTTAACTTTGTAACCTCTGTTATTGAGAAAGGTTTTGAACCAAGATAGGATGGTGCCGCAGATTCCTATGGACGACAACTGGTTTAGGAGGATGGCGTGGTTGACAGTGTCGAACGCTGCGGATAGGTCTAACAAGATCAATAGGAAAGAGTTTCCTTTGTCGAGGCCCAGTAAGATATGGTCTGTCAGCGAGGTGAGGGATTCTGTGCCTCGATTTTTTCGGAAGCCGTGTTGTGGGGTGAAGAGAAGATTGTTGTCTTCGATGAAATCTGAGAGTTGAGAGTTCACTAGTTTTTCCATGATCTTGGCGATGAATGGGAGGTTAGCTATGGGGCGGAAATTGTTAGGGTCCTTCGGGTCTAGGTTAGGTTTCTTTAGGAGCGGTGAGATTGAGGCCATTTTGAGATCATCTGGGAAGGTTCCTTGGGCTAGAGAGCAGTTGATGATATTTTTCAATGAGGTGGCTATTGTGTCTGGAACAGATAGAAGTAGTTTGGAGGGGATGTGGTCTGCAGGATGAGACGAAGGTTTCATTCTTCTCAGGATGGTTTGTATTTCCGTGGAAGAGACGGGTTCAAAGGTGTTTAAGCTGAGGTTTTTGTGGGCAGGTTGTTGATATGTCTGGAGGTCGGCTGTATTGGAAGGCAGTTGTGTTAGGAGATTGGTGATTTTATCTTGGAAAAACTGAGCGAGTTCTTCCGCTTTGGGTTGTGCCATGTTGCCGGGGATTTCTCGCGGAATGGTTTGAGTGAGGCTGGAGACATAAGCGAAGAGGGCTTTGGCGTCAAAGACCAGGTTGTGAATCTTAGAAGCATAATAGTCTTTTTTTGATTTTGAAGTGAGGGATTTGTACTGGTATAGTGTGGATTTGTATGAAAAGATGGTGATGTCACAAGGGGTTTTGCGCCAAGTCGCTTCTTTTTTTCTTAAACTTTGTTTTAGTTTTCTGAGTTCATTAGTGAACCAAGGTTGTCTGTTGGATGCATTGGTGTGAGATTTTTTTGTAGTTGAAGAACAGAGCTTGTTGGCTATGTTTTCTGTTATGTTGTTCCAGGAGCGAATGGCAGTGTTCGGGTCGGTGAGGTCTAATAGGGGGAGCTGTGAGACCAATTGGTTGTTAAGGTCTTCTGGTGAGCATCGCCTCTTGTAGTGGAATGAAGAAGAGGGGATGTAGGGAGTGTTGGATTTTTTCAGCGTGAATGAAGTAGAGATGAGAGTGTGGTCTGACCATGGAACCTTTTTGTTCTTCAGATTGGATGTAGTCGTAATGCCCTTGTTGACGAAAATCAAGTCCAGAGTGTGACCCGCTTTGTGTGTGGGTTCGTTGACTAGTTGTTGGAATCCCATAGCAGACAGGGCTGTGATGAGTGTTACGCAGCTGTTAGATGGTGAGGGATTGTCTATGTGCAGATTGAAATCTCCTAAAATGATTGCTGGAGTATCCAGGTTGATGAGCATGGTGGTGATTTCAAGGATGGGGGAGACATTGGATTCTAGGAGTCCCGGGCGGGCGTAGACAAGAAGGATTTGAAGATGTTGTGAGGTGAAGAAGCCGACTTCCAGTTTAGAGTTAGAGCTGAAAGGATGTTGGGAGAAGTTGAGGCTTTTTTTGGTAGCCAGAAGGATACCACCTCCTCTTTTTTTCAGTCTCGGGAGTGAAAAGAAATCATAGGTTTGTGTAGGTAGTTGGTTTATTAAAGCTGTATCTGAGGGCTTAAGCCATGTTTCGGTAACTGCACAGATATCTGGCTTGGCGTCGGTGAGATAATCATTGAAAATTAGGGATTTCTTCATTAGAGATTGTGCATTGAAAAGAGAGAGTGAGAAGAGGGAGAGGCCTAGAAGCTGGGTGATTGGTGTAATCAAGATAGGGGTGAGGGTTTTTAAGTTATTGTGAAGGGCTCGTCTGGTAGATGTTCTTTTAGGTAGGAGGCGGTGTTGTAAAGTTGGTATTGGAAGAGCAAGAGACATTGTGGATGGTTAGCTGGCTGGCGCAGAGTGTAGGCGGATGGCAGATGGGAGGATGCAGATGGAAGGATGGGAGATGCAGATGGGATGCAGATGGGAGGATGGCAGATGGGAGGATGGCAGATGGGAGGATAGATAAATAATTGGTTGGTTAGTGCTCTGGAAGAACGCTGGAAGGTTGCTTGCTGAATGGGCGCAGACTGTTTGGTTGCTGAGTGCTTGCTGAGAGGGCGCAGACTGGATGCTTGCTGAGAGGGTGCAGACTGGTTGCTTGTTGAAAGGGTGCAGACTGGATGCTTGCTGAGTGCTTGCTGAGAGGGCGCAGACTGGTTGCTTGCTGAGTGCTTGCTGAGAGGGCGCAGACTGGATGCTTGCTGAGTGCTTGCTGAGAGGGTGCAGACTGGTTGCTTGCTGAAAGGGCGCAGACTGGTTGCTTGCTGAAAGGGCGCAGACTGGGTGCTTGTTGAAAGGGTGCAGACTGGTTGCTTGCTGAAAGGGCGCAGACTGGTTGCTTGTTGAAAGGGTGCAGACTGGATGCTTGCTGAGTGCTTGCTGAGAGGGTGCAGGATGGTTGATTACTTAGAGGGCGCTGTATGGGCGCTGGAAGGTTGCTTGGCGGAAGAGAGCTGGAAGGACGTGAGCATGTTGGATGCTGGTTGAGCTCTAGTGCGGTATTGGTGTGAAAACTGCTCGGGGAAGCGAGGGTCGAAACGAAGGGGCGAAACAAAGGGGCAGGCCCCTTTGTCGCGCTCCTTCGTGCGCGCGACGCCCGGCGCGCGACGCCAGGGAGAAAGGTGGTTTAAATACCCCGCCAGTCGCACCTGTGACGTCACCGCCACGACGTTTTTTGTGGGCGGTTCGGGGCGAAGGCTCGCGGCTCGGCTCGGGGCCTACTGGCAGCGTGGGCTCGTGGTCCGGGTCGAGGCCGGCTGGAGGCGAGGGTTCACGGCTCCGATCAAGGCCGGCTGGAGGCGGAGGATCGCGGCCTTTCAGGTAAGTAAGCAGCTGGAGAGAAGGGCCGGCGATCGGCGAGGGAGCCCGATCGGGGTGAGCGGAACAGGAGGCCTTACCCCGACGGGCTTCAGCGCCGATCGCGCAGGCCAAGTTCACCGCTGGAGCCCCGTGGATCGAAAGGAGGATGAAGAGGAGAGCGGCGGTTTACATACCCCGCCGGTCGCACCTGTGACGTCACCGCCGCGACGTTTTTTGTGGGCGGTTCGGGGCGAAGGCTCGCGGCTCGGCTCGGGGCCTACTGGCAGCGTGGGCTCGTGGTCCGGGTCGAGGCCAGGCTGGAGGCGAGGGTTCACGGCTCCGATCAAGGCCGGCTGGAGGCGGAGGATCGCGGCCTTTCAGGTAAGTAAGCAGCTGGAGAGAAGGGCCGGCGATCGGCGAGGGAGCCCGATCGGGGTGAGCGGAACAGGAGGCCTTACCCCGACGGGCTTCAGCGCCGATCGTGCAGGCCAAGTTCACCGCTGGAGCCCCGTGGATCGAAAGGAGGATGAAGAGGAGAGCGGCGGTTTAAATACCCCGCCGGTCGCACCTGTGACGTCACCGCCGCGACGTTTTTTGTGGGCGGTTCGGGGGGAAGGCTCGCGGCTCGGCTCGGGGCCTACTGGCAGCGTGGGCTCGTGGTCCGGGTCGAGGCCGGCTGGAGGCGAGGGTTCACGGCTCCGATCAAGGCCGGCTGGAGGCGGAGGATCGCGGCCTTTCAGGTAAGTAAGCAGCTGGAGAGAAGGGCCGGCGATCGGCGAGGGAGCCCGATCGGGGTGAGCGGAACAGGAGGCCTTACCCCGACGGGCTTCAGCGCCGATCGTGCAGGCCAAGTTCACCGCTGGAGCCCCGTGGATCGAAAGGAGGATGAAGAGGAGAGCGGCGGTTTAAATACCCTGCCGGTCGCACCTGTGACGTCACCGCCGCGACGTTTTTTGTGGGCGGTTCGGGGCGAAGGCTCGCGGCTCGGCTCGGGGCCTACTGGCAGCGTGGGCTCGTGGTCCGGGTCGAGGCCGGCTGGAGGCGAGGGTTCACGGCTCCGATCAAGGCCGGCTGGAGGCGGAGGATCGCGGCCTTTCAGGTAAGTAAGCAGCTGGAGAGAAGGGCCGGCGATCGGCGAGGGAGCCCGATCGGGGTGAGCGGAACAGGAGGCCTTACCCCGACGGGCTTCAGCGCCGATCGCGCAGGCCAAGTTCACCGCTGGAGCCCCGTGGATCGAAAAGGATACAAAACTCGACAAATAAATAAATAAATAAATAAATAAATAAATAAAAATAACTAGACGCTCCGCAGCTGAATATCTGCCCCAACATTTACAATCAATCAAAACTAAGCAACTATCAAACTCGTAAATTACGGCTAGCAATATTTTTACTGGCTGAAGAGCTTTCTTGATTATTCAGACAATGCAGCTTGATGTTCTTTGCTTTGGGACTTGGCTGTAGAAGCTGTCCTGTGCTTTTTCCCTTATGTCTGCATGTCAGTTCCCCAGACCATAAAAATCAGGGCCCATGTTGGCTCTTATCTGTATCCAGTTCCTCTTCTCCCTAGCAGTAAAAGCGAGGAGCGATGCTGCAGCTACATCATAAGCATCAAGGCTATTGATTGAGGGTAGTAAACCCAGTGCCTTCTGTTAAGGTTTTTAACTGCCGTTCCATGCAGGATACCCCCATGCACCCTCTTCTTCATTTCCATCTTCTAGTCTTTAGGGATCCACAGTGTTTATCCCATGCCCTTTTGAATTCGTTGACTGTTTTCTTCATCACCACTTTCTCTAGAAGGGTATTCCAAGCATCCACCACCTTCTCCATGAAGAAATATTTCCTGATGTTAGTTCTGGAGTTTCATTTCATGACCCCTAGTTCTACTGTTTCCTTTAAGATGAAAAAGATTCAAAGTTTTTGCATCATTAAAACCTTTCAGGTATCTGAAGGACAGTATCATATCTCCCCTGCATGTCCTCTCTTTCTGGATATACATATGTAGATCCTTTAGTCTCTCCTCATACGTTTTCCGATACAGACCTCACACCATTTTGATTGCCCTTCACTGAACAGCCTCTATCCTTTTTGAGATACTGGCTCCAGAATGAACACAGTACTGCAGGTGAGACCTCACCAAGGACCTATACAAGGGCTTTATCACCTCCTTTGTCCTTATGGTTATTCCTCTCTCTATGCAGCCCAGCATTCTTCTGGCTTTAGCTATCACCTTGTCACATTGCTTTTCTGCCTTCAGATCATCAGATATATTACCCCAAGTTCTCTGTCTTGGTCCGTGCACATCAGCGTTTCACTTCCCATGATACAGAGTTCCTTCATTTTACTACATCCTAAATGCATGACTGTACTTGGCATTGAATTCCAGCCGCCAAATCTTTGACCATTCTTCAAGCTTTCTTAAATTAGTTTTCATTCTCTCTAATCCTTCAGGCATGTTCACTCTGTTGCAGATCTTAGCATCATCCGCAAACAGACAAACTTTACATTCTACACATTCCGTAATGTCACTCACAAAGATATTGAACAGAACCGGTCCCAAAACCGATCCCTGAGGCATTCCACTTAACACTGTTCTCTCTTCAGAGTAGGTTCCATTTACCACTATACGCTGTCTCCTATTAGTCAACTAGTTTGTAATCCATGTCACCACCTTGACGCTCACTCCCAAACTTCTCAAGCCTCATATGCAGGACCATATACTGAAATCCAAGTAAAGAAACATAGAAACATAGAATGACTGCAGAAGACGACCAATAGGCCCATCCAGTCTGCCCAGCAAGCTTTCACACTTATTTTCTCATAATTATCTGTTACTCCGACCGGTGAGTTCAGGGCCCTTATTGGTAGCTTTTTGATTCTAATTTCCTTCCACCCCCGCCATTGATACAGAGAGCAGTGTTAGAGCTGCATCAAAGTGTATAAGGATTAATGTTTGAGGGTAGTAACCGTCATATCGAGCAAGTTACCCCGATGTTTGTATACTCATACTGCTCAGATCAATGCCTTGTTAGATGTTGTCTGGATGTAAATCCTATTTCTTCATTCCTCCATACAATCTTTGGTTCAGAGCCTCAAGGAAGGGCAAAGGCGATTACAGGAGAGCCTCAAAAAGAGCCAGCTGTCCTGGGCTAAGGATAAAGAAAAGCTGGAAGCAGAGAGAGTGTCACAACTACCCAAGTCAGCTGTCTGTCCTATCATGAAGAGGGATGCTGCTTCAGAGGAAGCTGGAAGTAGCATGGCAGCTGATGTCACACCAGAGCCTGACTGGCAAAAGCCCACAGAGTAGTGTACAATGGGACAAGAGAATGCCATCAGGAATCTGATGGTCCAGAAAGCACACTGGACACTGGCTATGGTCTACCTGACAGAGTTAATGGTGGAAGCAAGGGCTACACAAAGAACTAAATGGCTACAGTTGATCGATGAAGTATAGGAGATTTCAGCACAGATGATCCAAATGAAGAGAAATCTAAGGCAATGTGCACTGTGTTAGTGAGTGAACTGAGAAAATCTCCCAGCCAGCCAGAAGTGAAGCCAGGCAAGGCTGTAGGGCTCCTGGAAGCTGAAAAAGGACAGGAGCCATTTAAATTATATGATTGATGCTTGACCCTTTTAAAGAGGTTCCACTCCAGAGGGAGTGTAAAGCAGCAATGGGGCTGAAACCAAAATAAATCCAGAAGAGTGGGAGCCCACTGAGGGGAAAGGCAATACAGATGGTCCAGAAGGCGGCACTATTGATTGGCCTGAAGAAGGCAGCAGGAAGAACCCAGAGAGGGGTGCTGCAGGAAGGCCTGAGGGAGGAGGAATAACGCTTGGACTTAAAACTCCAAGTTGAGTTTGGGGGTATGTGATGCAGTGACTCTGTTTTCCCCTGTTTGCCTGGTCCACCTTAAATCCCACAGAGGGAGAGAGTCCTGAGGGCGGGACCAGCTGGGGAAGGATAAATTTGTGAGCTCAGCTAGGATCTATGCCTCCAGGAGAGGCAACTCCTGTAAATGTATTCTGACCTAACCTGAAGGAATGGGAAGTGTACTGCAAAGGTAGGCAGTCATTCTTATTGTAGAAGTGTGGTTAAATGTTAATAAAGTGAAAGTGTAAGAAGAAAAGATGCATGGTTTCGGACTCCAGAGAGTGAAGCTTTGCTCAGCCATCCTCACAGTCCTCTTTCAGTTTCATTATTACTACTTCGGACCTTCCTTCTAACTCAGAGGTATCTGAAAAATGTTTGTCACTGTGCTATACCTCTTTGGCAATCTTTTCTTCCACTTGAACTTCACTTTCCTGATGTCTTTCTTCATCTCCCTCAGCTTCACCAGGTAATCTTCCCTCTGTTCCTCTTTTTGGGATCCTTTATACTTCTTGAATGCTGTTCTTTTTCACTTTATTTTGTCAGCCACCTCCTAAGAGGTTTACTAGTCTAACATATAGATTAGTTGCCTTTGTAATAGCTCCTTTTAATTTGGCCCTCTGTTGTTCCACCTCACCTATTTTCTTCTAGTCTTCCAGTTTTTCCTCCAGGTACGTTCCCCATTTTGCCATATACCTGATGGCTTAGCTGGATAAGTCTAGCCGGCTAAGGTTAGCCCTTCTCTATGGCACGTCTAGCTTAGCCGTACAACTTATTCGGCTAAGTCTGAATATCGGCAGTTAGCTGCACAAGGTGTACGGCTAACGCGCTCTGCCCCATCCGCCCATAATGTACACGTCTAACGTTTTGGATGCTGAATGTGGACACATATTCAGTGGCCGCTTCTTAGCCACACAACACCTACTTATCTTGCTAAACAGTGCTAAACATGCTTTGAATATTGACCTCATTGGGACGTACAGTGAGCTAGCCTGGGATCCTGCAAAAGGGTTGCCAACAGTTTATAGCCATAATACAAGCAAAGGAAAAGTTCTGATAACTCCCAGGCCAAAATGGTTGAATGTTGTTAGAATATTAGATCATGTGGCACATACATGTTAAAATAAATAAAGAAAATGTGCTGGAGTGCATCCTATCATGGGAATATTTGTGCTTTACGCTATGCTCAACTGCTTCTGAATCAACCTCTATTGAATAGGTGCAACAAAGGACTACTGTGATGTTATCCAACACCACTAATGGGATTTTAGATGAAAGGTAAACCCCCAACGGCTTTATAAATCAGTATTATGTTATTCTTGTTCTGCCTATATTTTATAAAGTTAATATAGAGTAGCCATTGTTTCAGGTATAAAAATATCTTGAGCATTAGGAATGTGCATGGCTGAAATTTTCACTTCTTTTATTTTCAGGCCATTTTTTTGCCTCAGTTTCATTTTTTCTTGGTGGAGGGGGATTAGTTTTTTCATTTAATGTCATTTTGTATTAGTTTTGGAAATTAGTGTGCACTATTCTCAGATAGTGTGTGCAATTTTCTGAAAAAAAATAAAAAAGACATTTTCTGGGTTTTCGATGCCATTTTTAATTTGTTTCCAATTTAATGAAACAGATCAAATATGAACATTTTTGTTTTGGATTACCATTTGCTTTTAAATGAATGCACATCCCTACGCATTACATTCAGAGAGTTATTACATCCTCCGTGATGATCATACACCCTTCCAACCAAGTACAGATCACTCAGCTCATGTAAACACCCGTAACTGCAGAAGAGATTTATTTAAATTGCACAATCTTGTGCTGAAGCATTCTAATATGTTTAATTTATATGCTAATTGCTCCAAACCTGGAGCAGTGGTGGAGACATTTTTAGACAATAATTGCTATTTTTATAGGTAGCCTATTTTGCTACTCACAGTTTAAAATTGGCAGCTGAAGAACACATTGAAAAAAATGCCTCAGATGAGGCCTATTTGGCAAATCATATCTTACTCATATCTAATTAGGTGTATGATTGCCAGAAATCTGGGAATGATCCCACCATAGTTCTATTTGTATCCAGCTTTCAGCCAGTTTTACTCGATTTCCTTTCCCTATATTTGCTTCTTAACTGTTATGCTGGCAGTTTAAGTTGAAGATGACTTTAACCTGCAGGCAGTGAAATGGAGGGAGGGAAGAGGGCCTTACCATCTTTACAAACTGATCCTAAAGTATGAGAACTCTGAGCTAGGAGCCAGTGGACTTTTGACTTCCTGCAAAAAGGTTACAATCATCGGCTCTAAGGATAAAAAAGGACCGTGGTGGAACTCAGGATGACATTCACCTGGGGTGCTTTTCAAACACAGTCGGGCTTTTAGTTTGGGAGCAGGAATAATGGACCGTGAAATTTTTCCTCTGCTGTTTGCTGTCATGAAACATTTGAACAGATCCCTCTAAACATTTGGACATACTTGGTTAGGGGTGGGGGCTCATTTATAATGTGCTAGCCCCACCACCAAAGGGAGTCATTTTAGAACAGTCAGCATAAATTTACAGCCTCTTATGCAGCTAACTTACATCGCTTTTCAAAAGTGAAATTACGCGCATAAGTCGGCTATAAAAATAATCCGGCAAAATTAGATGCACACAGTTAAACCTGATATTTGGTGCACATAATTTTGCAGAGAGTATTTATGCAATTAGGAGTGAATTTTCAAAGGTGTTTAGTGCATGAAAATAGTATATATGTCCATAAGTAGCACACATGAGAGTTTGTGTGTTTTTTCAAACATCAAGAGTATCCACACATTTTGAGTTTCATGTGTACATTTTAATGGGGAACAAAGGGGCAGTCTAGGGGCCTTCCAGAGTGGGATTCCAAAGTATTTGTACTAATTGCTATTTTGTAAGAGACATAGGTGTATACATGTCAGCACTTATTCATACATATTTACACCAGCTTATTGACTTGTGCAAGTGAAATCGGACTTGTCTGTTTGCAGTTTTTGGGCGGGAGGTCTGGGTGAACTGGTGGGGGTTGAGGATGAACTGGAGAAGAACTGGGTGAACTCGCAGAGGTATCAGTAAACTGGTGATTCCAACAACATGCACAAGTAAGAATTTTCAAAATGGTATATGCACATAAAGCTGAATTTCAAAGGAGACGCGTGCACCAAAAAGTGCAGATGCGCGCGCATCTAGCACATACACGTGTCCGGCCTATTTTAGAAACCTCGCACATACGCACAAGTAGCGATGCATGAATATCTTGTATCGAGTAAAAAAAAAGGGGGCAGAATGGGTTGGGTTATGTGCATTCCAGGGTGGGGGTCAAGAGATACGCACGTATGTAGCAAAGCGAATGCAGCGCATGTCCCTTTCTTTTCAGCACAAATTCACTTCTGCTATAAATCAGGTGAAAGCCTGAATAAAACTGTTTATAGCCATATATGAACTGCTTGAGGGGTTTGGGTAAACCGGAGGAAAGTGCAGGCTAAAGAACCCTGGGGATTGACCTAGTTATAGACTGGGCAAACTGGTGGATGAACTGGTTAAAATGATCATTTCTTTCGTGCACATGTTATAAAATTTCCTGACTTGACTGTGGTAAATACAGACAATTCCCAGCTGTTCGCGTCCATGCGTAAGATTAGGAGCACACACACAAGCGCAGGGCCTATTTTATAATATGTGTGCGTACTTGCTCACAGGATATAAAATTTAAGTGTAAGTGGCTGCACGCTCTTTTGCAGGGAAATCATTTAGACACATAGTTTCAGTTTCATAAAGTATGCATGCACATGTTCACATGGACATTTACACCTGCTCTCTAGCATGGGTGAATATGTAAGCCAATGCCATGCTAAGGTACACCTGATCACACCAATTTTCAGAGTGGGATAAATCCACTTTGAAAATTTTGCCTGGAGTTGTACATACTGAGCTCAGTCCTTCACAGGCAGTTATAAAATTGGACTCTATATGACAGAAAAACGTAACTAAATATTTTAAATTCAGCAGGAATAATGCTTTAAATGAAATAGTAAGTTCATTTCATAATATGATTAATTCTAACAATTAATTCTTTAATTTTATTAACTAAATATATTAGTATAGTTTAATAATTTCAAATGCCATAATTAATAATTTGACAGATACAATTCTATTATTTATAGTATACATTAATAATACATGCTGCAATCTTGTTAAAGTTAATGTCCATCTACCAATAGGAAGGGAATCTTTCTGAAGATGATACAGTGCAAAGCTTCATACATTATAGCATAACTCATCTTTATTCACAAGAGAAGAGAGCATTAATCCTGATTCAGTATCTCTCATCTTCTTATTCTTGAGCCAAATAGGATCTTGGTAGGTTGTGATTTTTTTTTTAAAGACCAACCAGAAAGATCTGCTACTATGTGAGCTTTTGAGATCTAATATTTTTCATTCTGACCAATGGGGGGAAAAAACCTTTGTAAGTCAGGCCCTTAATAACCTAGAATATAACGGCAGATAAAGACCAGTCAGTTCAGTTCTCTCTCTCCAATTCTCTACCCAGTGGTTTACAAACCTGTCCTGGAGGACCCCCCAGCCAGTCGAGTTTTCAGGATATCCACACTGAACATGCTCGAGAAAGAATTTGCATGCACAGCCTCTCTAGGATGCAAATTTTCTCTCCTGCATATTCAGTGTGGATATCCTCAAAACCCGATTGGCTGGGGGTCCCCCAGGACAGGTTTGGGAACCTCTGCTCTACACTGTGGGTGGATTAATAAATTCCCAGACTTAAACCAATACCAATTCCCTCCCATATCTTTCACTTCTCTATATCTGTCCCAAGCATGTGGCATTCTCTTTCCAGCGCTGGCTTCCAGCACCTCTACTGGGAGGGTATTCCAGGCCTCGTCGTCTTCTTTTTTTTGATTCTCACAAGACAGCTTCCAGGTCCTCCACCCTTGCTATCTTATCACCAAGATTCGTAATAATCCACCCTGCTGTCAAAACTAGTGAGGCCATTGGAATCATCTGGCCTCCTTGTGCTCGTTGATATTAGGGTTGTAACCATGGCCGTTCCGTGCAGGTCACACCAGCCTTCTTAGAAGCCAGATGAAGCCATGTTTTCCCCTCTAGTTTCATACAACTAAGCATTCAAAACCCCTCCTTCATTTTTTCTACCTGTTAGCCCCCCCTCCCGCCGCCATCTTCCCTTACCGCTGACACTCCCCACCTGACCCTCAAAAGATGCCTGTGCGATCTCAAAAGCACATGGACCAAATCGTCCTTCTTGCCTCTTTTAAAAGAACTCACAATTTACAGAGATTACTGCTTTGCCCAGGAACAATATGGCTACTCTCCAAGTGAAATGGAGTAACTTGCTTTCCTACACGTTACCGTAGTCTTGTGTTCATACATTGCTCCTCCAGAATTCAGCCACCATGCTCCCACCCAGAAAAGAAATCTCAATGCAGGCACTCAAACTATCTGCAATTTCTTCAAGAGGATACGTCTGCACCAGTGGTGCTAACGCTGCAGACATGGTTATGAGGTGATCTGCTGTATTACAGCATCCAACTAAAAATAATAACTATTTGCAAAGAATCGAGCGAGGAGGGGGAAGGTGCCACATACCTTGAGCTCCCTGAGTCTGCGCTCCATGACTCCCAGCTCCGTGACAGTAACCTGAGGCAGGGAGAGCTTGCTTTCCGCTTGCTGGATCCACAGGAGTAACGTGCTTATCGTCTCCTTCTGGCGTGTAGGAGGCAAACTGTCAAGAACTGAATCAAGTAAGAGGAAATAATTAAACTCTTTGTGCTGGAATCCTTTTGTGCAGTCAGAAGACCTGAATTGTTTCATAAAATGCAGCACAAAGAGCTTGAATGATGTCTGCATACTTCCCAAATTATACTTCACTGGCATCTGCTTGCATTGCTTTTGCCTAAATTTGTTATGGCTTGGGCTCTGGGTCTTATGATGTTCCATTTGTATTTAGCCATACTTTCTTTACACATATTTCTGTATTTGGCATATATGCATAGGCATGCTGTATATATTTAAATATGATTTATTTTTATTTTTTCACTTATAGTAGTCTTACTCAAAATCAAGATTTTCTACATCAATTTCTTTTTTTCTAGCTGTTTAATTTGGGTATTTCCAATCAAAAATTAATATGCTTCCCAAGTGTAAGACAGTGATGTTCTTTTCTAATGCATATTTTAATCATTTTTTTAACATTATTTCCTGAATTTAACTTGTGGACACTCAACTACTCCCCTCTATCAGTTCCTTCAAATGTGTTCAGCTACATAAAGTACATTTTGTTCAGCTTTACAGACAAGAGAACATGCAGATACACTAGAAATTTCAAATTACTTGTGCATTTATCTGTAAAATAAAAAAAAAATGTTGCTTTATGACTTTCCTAATCAGATATCACATGGACAAAGAAAGCAGAACAAATGCAATAAACAGATTCCAGTGTTATAATTACTATGAGCTGATCAGCATGCCCGCTCTGTTACACATAGTCCCTGTGAGCTGATCAGCATGCCCTCTCTATGACACATAGTCCCTGAGCTGATCAGCGTGCTGCTCTCTTACACACAGTCCCTGTGAGATGATCAGCGTGCTGCTTTCTTACACACAGTCCCTGTGAGCTGATCAGAATGCCCTCTGTGACACACAGTCCCTGAGCTGATCAGTGTGCCGCTCTCTTACACACAGTCCCTGTGAACTGATCAGCATGCCCTCTCTGTGACACATAGTCCCTGAGCTGATCAGCGTGCTGCTCTCTTACACACAGTCCCTGTGAGATGATCAGCGTGCTGTTCTCTTACACACAGTCCCTGTGAGCTGATCAGCATGCCCGCTCTGTTACATCCAGTCCCTGTGTGCTGATCAATTTGCCCGCTCAGTTACATGCAGCCCATGTGAGCTGATCAATTTGCCTGCTCTGTTACATCTTGCAAGGTGATCAACATACCCACTCTGTTACACACAGTCCTGTGAACTGATTAGTGTGCCTGCTCTGTGCACACAGTCCCTGTCAGGTGATCAGCATGACCTCTCTGTTATACACAGTCCCTGTCAGGTGATCAGTGTACCGGCTGTTAAACACAGCCTGTGAGCTGATCATTGTGTCTGCTCTGTTACACACAATCCCTGTGAACTGAGCAGTGTGCCTGCTCCATTACGCACAGTCCCTGTCAGGTGATCAGCATATCTGCTCTATTACAAGCAGCCCATGTGAGCTGATTACTGTGCCCACTCTGTTACACACAGTCCATAAGAACATAAGAAAATGCCATACTGGGTCAGACCAAGGGTCCATCAAGCCCAGCATCCTGTTTCCAACAGTGGCCAATCCAGGCCATAAGAACCTGGCAAGTACCCAAAAACTAAGTCTATTCCATGTTACCATTGCTAATGGCAGTGGCTATTCTCTAAGTGAACTTAATAGCAGGTAATGAACTTCTCCTCCAAGAACTTATCCAATCCTTTTTTAAACACCGCTATACTAACTGCACTAACCACATCCTCTGGCAACAAATTCCAGAGTTTAATTGTGCATTGAATAAAAAAGAACTTTCTCCGATTAGTTTTAAATGTGCCCCATGCTAACTTCATGGAGTGCCCCCTAGTCTTTCTACTATCCGAAAGAGTAAATAACAGATTCACATCTACCCGTTCTAGACCTCTCATGATTTTAAACACCTCTATCTTATCCCCCCTCAGCCGTCTCGTCTCCAAGCTGAAAAGTCCTAACATCTTTAGTCTTTCCTCATAGGGGAGCTGTTCCATTCCCCTTATCATTTTGGTAGCCCTTCTCTGTACCTTCTCCATCGCAATTATATCTTTTTTGAGATGCGGCGACCAGAATTGTACACAGTATTCAAGGTGCGGTCTCACCATGAAGCGATACAGAGGCATTATGACATTTTCCGTTTTATTCACCATTCCCTTTCTAATAATTCCCAACATTCTGTTTGCTTTTTTGACTGCCGCAGCACACTGAACTGACAATTTCAATGTGCTATTCACTATGACACCTAGATCTCTTTCTTGGGTTGTAGCACCTAATATGGAACCCAACATTGTGTAATTATAGCATGGGTTATTTTTCCCTATATGCATCACCTTACACTTATCCACATTAAAGTTCATCAGCCACTTGGATGCCCAATTTTCCAGTCTCACAAGGTCTTCCTGTGAGATGATCTATATGCCTGCTTTGTTAGACATAGTAACTGTGATCTGACAGCATGCTTGCTCTGTTACACATAGTCCCTGTCAGGTGATCAATGCACCTGCTCTGTTACACATAGTCCTTGTGGGCTGAGCAGCGTGCTTACTCTGTTGTACATGGTCCTTGACAGGTGATCAGTGGTCCTGCTCTGTTACAAATTGTCCCTGTCAGGTGATCGATGCACCTGCTCTTTTACACATAGTCCTTGTGAGCTGAGCAGCATGCTTGCTCTATTGCACATGGGTCCTAGTCAGGTGATCAGTGTGCCTGCTCTGTTACACACAGTCCCTGTGAGCTGATCAGCGTGCCTTCTCTGTTGTACACAGTTCCTGGAGGTCAAAATAGGCTGCATTTTTCCCCCATTGGCTTTAATGGAAAATGAAAAAATGAATAAACCATTTTTTGTTTTTCATTATTAATGAGCCACATGAATGGAGGTGACCTATGATGTGAATAAACAAAACAAACAAAAATTTTGCCTCTGCACATCCCTAAAACCAAACATCTCTGCTAGTATAGCCTGAAACACACTTGCCTGCCTGGACTACCTCAAAGCTTAAAATTGTGACAGGGAGAAGGACCAATGAGCTTATGATCCTTGTTATTATTATTCAAATACAGCTGTATAAGCTGACCCCTCTGGGGTCATACACCTCCTTCCATGGTCAAATCACTTAGTCCTGCCCCTTGATGACATCATAACCAGGGCCTTTATACTACCCATGGCAACGCCGGAGGTGCAGTTCGCTGGAAAAAGCACGTGCCTTGGAGTGCTCCGAAGGGGCAAGAAAGGTGTTTAACCTTTTGTGGCCCCCCTGCATGTAATCCATCGAGTGGCCTGGGTTTGGATTTGGGCACGTCTGGCTTTTTTTTCCCTCTGTTTTAAGGTAACCTTAAGCTTTCTCTTTGCTGAGTCAGCCGGCATAATGCAAGACACCCAAACAAAGATTCCCAGTAATCACAGGCCAGGGATGATACGGTCCCTTGACTAAATTATATTGGTTTCGTGGCTCTTATCTTGTTACATGCAAGACTTTAAAATAGATCATATTTTTTACTTCTCACTTGTATCTTGCTGATCTGCCTTATTACTGCTCTCTCTATCAGAAACAAAATTGAACCTAGAAGATGTGGTAGACCTGATTGATAAACTGAAGAGTAGTAAATCACCTGGACCGGATGGTATACACCCCAGAGTTCTGAAGGAACTAAAAAATTAAATTTCAGACCTATTAGTAAAAATGTGTAACCTAACATTAAAATCATCCATTGTACCTGAAGACTGGAAGATAGCTAATGTAACCCCCATATTTAAAAAGGGCTCCAGGGGAGATCCTGGAAATTACAGACCGGTTAGCCTGACTTCAGTGCCAGGAAAAAATAGTGGAAGTGTTCTAAACATCAAAATCACAGAACATATAGAAAGACATGGTTTAATGGAACAAAGTCAGCATGGCTTTACCCAAGGAAAGTCTTGCCTGACAAATCTGCTTCACTTTTTTGAAGGAGTTAATAAACATGTGGATAAAGGTGAACCGGTAGATATGTAGTGTACCTTGGATATTCAGAGGCATTTGACAAAGTTCCTCATGAGAGGCTTCTAGGAAAAGTAAAAAGTCATGGGATAGGTGGCGATGTCCTTTTGTGGATTGCAAGCTGGCTAAAAGACAGGAAACAGAGAGTAGGATTAAATGGTCAATTTTCTCAGTGGAAGGGAGTGGGCAGTGGAGTGCCTCAGGGATCTGTACTGGGACCCCTTACTTTTCAATATATTATAAATGATCTGGAAAGAAATACGACGAGTGAGGTAATCAATTCCAAATGATACAAATTGTTCAGAGTAGTTAAATCACAAGCAGATTGTGAAATTGCAGGAAGACCTTGTGAGGCTGGAAAATTGGGCATCTAAATGGCAGATGAAATTTAATGTGGACAAGTGCAAGGTGAGACATATAGGGAAAAATAACCCATGCTATAGTTACACAATGTTAGGTTCCATATTAGGTTCTACTACCCAAGAAAGAGATCTAGGCGTCATAGTGGATAACACGTTGAAATCGTCAGTTCAGTGTGCTGTGGCAGTCAACAAAGCAAACAGAATGTTGGGAATTATTAGAAAGGGAATGGTGAATAAAATGGAAAATGTCATAATGCCTCTGTATCGCTCCATGGTGAGACCGCACCTTGAATATTGTGTACAATTCTAGTCGCCGCATCTCAAAAAAGATATAATTGCGATGGAGAAGGTACAGAGAAGGGCTACCAAAATGATAAAGGGAATGGAACAGCTCCCCTATGAGGAAGACTAAAGAGGTTAGGACTTTTCAGCTTGGAGAAGAGATGGCTGAGGGGGGATATGATAGAGGTGTTTAAAATCATGAGAGGTCTAGAACGGGTAGATGTGAATCAGATTTTTACTCTTTCGAATAATAGAAAGACTAGGGGCACTCCATGAAGTTAGCATGTGGTACATTTAAAACTAATTAGAGAAAGTTCTTTTTCACTCAACGCACAATTAAACTCTGGAATTTGTTGCCAGAGGTTGTGGTTAGCGCAGTTAGTATAGCTGTCTTTAAAAAAGGATTAGATAAGTTCTTGGAGAAGTCCATTACCTGCCATTAATTAAGTTAACTATGAAAATAGCCACTGCTAATACTAGCAACGGTAACATGGAATAGACTTAGTTTTTGGGTACTTGCCAGGTTCTTATGGCCTGGATTGGCCACTGTTGGAAACAGGATGCTGGGCTTGATGGACCCTTGGTCTGATCCAGTATGGCATATTCTTATGTTCTTATCGTGATTTAATTGTTGATTCTCATCTTGATTTACTCTGTATTACAGTCTTGGTTACTAGATTCCGATATTGTTATTTCAAATAAACTTTGATCATCTGGGTATCAGTATTTTTCTAAACCTAGTCAGATTAAAAGAGGTGGTGGCTTATTGAGTATTACTAAAAACCATCTCAAGCTTAACGTCTGCCAGCTTGATATTACGGTGCTACACAAGGTCCTTTTTGTCAAAAATAAGGATCGGGGTATTTGCCTTTTTTCTTGTCCCCTGGGCCAACTGAATCACAATTATGCACCTGTGATAGACTTTCTATTAGAAGTTAAACAAGAGCTTATTAATGTTTTAGTACTAGGTGATTTTAACTTACATGTCGATGATTTTACGTTATCGCCCTCTTATGAGAACTTTCTTACAGCAGAAAGTTGAAGGCCCTACCCACAATCTGGCGCATGCTCTAGATTTTGCTTTCATTAGTAATAGAATGACTTTACTTGACTCTTCTACAATTTTAGGAAAGGAAACATTATAGAATGATCTTTTTATTTTTTTTACTATCTTTTCATATTTCTGTGTCCCAGGTTAACTTTTCTCACAATGCTATGCCAGAAACAGCCCATAGATGGGGTTCTATTGATACGGATAAACTTAGGGAGATTTGGACCCCCGAATCAATGCTTTTGATTTATAAGCTACATCTGACTTTGTTAATGTGTGGCATGATTAATTACTGTTTTCTTTAAATGAAATGGCACCTGTTAAATCTTATCATTTCTCCAGAACAAGAATAGCTCTATACTTTTCTACCGATTTAAAAATATATAAAGCCATTCTTTGGAAAGCTGAAAGAAGACAGCGCAAATGTCCATCTGACATAAATAAATTGTCTTACAGTGATACCTTCAACTCTTACAGAGAACGAGTTATCAATGCTAATAAAAAACATATTAGCACTTCTATTCAATCTGCTATCAATAATTTGAAAGAACTATTTTTTACAGTAAATAGATTAACTAATCCTGGATCTTCCCCGCAGATTAACTTGGCCAATTTTTTACCAGATAGTTTTGCAAGCTTTTTTCAAAATAAGATTTCAGAGCTCAGAGCTCCCTTGGTAATTCTCCCAAAACTTAGTGTTTTATTGCAAGGCTCTAATGAATTAAAAAGGTCCACCTTTGAAGAAGTCAGTACAATTGAAATTATTTCAGCAGTATAAAATATGAACCTTACAACTTGTCTCCCATATCCTTGTAGCACTGCTATTATGAAAATTCTAACTGAAGACATCTCGGGACCATTAATAAAAATGGTAAATATACTCCTACTGCAGGCTCTCTCACCTATTTTAAAAAAAGCTTCTATTCGCCAACTCCTTAAGAAGCCAAATGAGGATATTTTAATAATTACAGACCAATCTCATCTCTGCCCCTTCCAGCTAAGCTAATCGAAGGGATAGTATTAAAACAACTTTGTGACTTTTTTAATGGAAACCATGTATTGGATGATGACTACCTGTACTGATTTAGGAAAAACACAGCACCGAATTCATTAAGATCCAACTTTGATACATTACTTTGTGGATTTGACCAAGGACAAAGTTACCTAATGGTCTATCTTGAACTGGTGGTGTTGACCGCAAATGGTTTGTTTCCTTTCTTGAAGATAGAACACAACAGGTTAAAATGGTATTCTCTGAATACCGAGATACCAGAAGATCATCACTCTCGGCCATTCTATTTAACATCTACCTACTACCTTTAATCTTCTCTAAACTTGGGGTCTCCTATTATATTTATGATGATGACATACAGTTCCTCTCTCCCTGCTATTCTGAGATACTCTCCACGCTTAATCTTCTAGCATGTCATTTTTCAACTATTAAAAAGTTGGTTAACTCACAATAGACTTTTCTTATCCTATAAAAAACTGAGATTATTTCTCTCGGTAGGAAAACAGAAAATCCATTTCCTGCTGTTTTTAATTTCCAGGATAGTTCCATTCCAATAAATTCTCACACTAAAAATTTAGGATTTATCATAGATTCTAATCTTAATCTTAAACAGCATTCTAAACTATTGGTCCAAAAAAACCTACTGGAAGCTTACAACATTACAGTGTTTAAAGCCTTACTTGGATCCTGAAGGTTTTAAGCTGGTAGTACAAACACTGATTCTTCCATGCTTGGACTATTACAGCTCTCTGTTCCTGGGATTACCACAGTAAACGATAAAAGTAATCAAGGCCATTTAAAACTCAGCTGCTAGAATTATTTCTGGTACCACTAGATTTGAACATATTATCCCAGTTCTAAAGTCGCTGCATTGGTTACCTTTTCAACACGTATTCAGTTTAAGACCTTAACTATCATATCTAATTCATTAAACAATGATTGCCCTTATGTTGAAGTTATATAGGCCAGTCAGAAATTTAAGGTCAGAAGGTCAATGCCTACTTGACAACCCAAGTCACAAGCTTGTCCACTTATTGGAAACCAGAGATTGCATGCTTTCTATAGCAGGGGCGTTACTTCGGAACCAACTAGCATTAGTTATTAGAAAACAGTCTAATCTAAAGATAGTAAAAAAAAGATCTGAAGACGCATCTATTCAAACTTACATATAACTGACCACTGTTGTAATACTTGTTTGTAATCGTGGTATGTTTAGGCAGAAATACCTTGATTGCTTTATGTACCTTATTTGTTGTTTAGAGTCATTAGTGTTAAGTTGATGACATTCTGGTTGTATTTTTAATTTTTTCTTATGTTTTATATAGTTTATAATTTTATATATTTTATTTTATAATTATTTATGTACATAATTCTTGTAAGCTGCCCAGAACTTGGGATGGTACAAATTTAAAATATTTAAAATAAAAAATAAATAAATAGGCAGGCATGGCATCCTTAGATGGGATGAAAAATCCCTTCCAAAAATATTGATCGGCAAAAGAATTACAGTCTCTGCACACAGTCTACCCTAACTGCCTCTCTCCATGGTGAAGACTCCCTTGGGTATCCTCAGAATAGAAATTTAGCTTTTACTTCTTCAGTTGTCTCAATAGGAAAAGTTCGATAGCAAGGAAAACTGCAGCTCTATACGGATAGAGGTTTTTTGGCCACCCTTCCTTCAGGCAGGAAGGGTGGCCAAAAACTTCCTCCTGGGAACTTAGATAAAATATTCACACAAAGGTAGAAAATCTGGAATCTTCCTGCAGTGGCTCACCATTTGAATCTTCTCTACTCCTGATCTAACCTAGTTGAGAGAACCCTGAATTCCTCCATCCAGGGGTATCAGGGCTCTCAAAGGAGAAACATCCAAAAGGCAAAAACATCCAAAATCTTAATCAAATGCAGAACCAGCACCCAGGCAGGCCCTGGCCCAGGCTGTGAAACCCAGAACCAAAACAGAGGAACAATTCAAGGACAAGCCTCCTAATCTAACTCCTAACCAAAAATGCCACACCTAGAGCAGCCACAGGCTGCTTTTATAAGCAGCAGGGGGCTGCCATTCCAGCAACCTCAGTGGAGGAGCTGTTCAGAGACGGAGCCTCCCCTCCCTCTGCTACCTTTCCTGTCCTAGCTCACAGGGTTCCGGTCGAGGGCCTCATCGTGATAATCCCAAAGGGTCGTTGCAAGAGAATATCACAATAACACTCGCTCTAATTGAAAAAAATGGGAACATAATGGTAGCAACCAATGATGACTCTTGTGAAGAGATCACACAAAAGGGAGTCAAGAGAAGTATTATTTCGAGTTCTGCAGTGACTAATATATACTAGGATTACTTCACGTAAAATGTTAGATGAAAGAATCCATTGGGATAAACATAGATGTTGGCAGATAAGGAGCACTTGGTCCACCCAGTCCGCCCACTTGTACCAGCCAACTTATTCTATCGGTGGTCTTCTCCCTTTCCTATCCTGCCACTAATATCCCTTTGTATCTATCCCGTGCATGCCTGTCTTTTGTTGTGGCTCCTGTAATCTCCGCTCAAAGTCTGTTCCAAGAATCCGCTACCAACCTTTCTGTGAAAAAGGATTTTCCCATGATCTTTCCTGAGAGTTTCCCTTCCCTCCGCGTCAAATGATGACCCCTTGCCTTTGAGTTTGTCTGTGGAAAATGTTATCTTCTGCAATTAAAGTTATATCGAAGCAAACAAACATTGCACACCTTCCCCCAATCCATGATACATTTCATGACCTGCTGGGAGGTCGCTCCCTAATTTGAGGCCCACTGGCATAGAGTGCAGGCCACACAATATTCTGTTGCATAGTCATTGCTAGAGTCTGTTTTGGTTTTTTTTGTTGTTTTTTTAATTAGACTGACCTATGTTAAATCTGAATCTGCTTTATTAGGTAAAGACTGGAAAAATTGTGTTAACGCAGAATTTTTCTTATAAGAATTATGTATAAACTGCATCGATGATACTGCGGCCTTCACCCATTACAGGGTCAAAATGCAGGTGGAAACAAGGACGAGAGAATTCTCAGAATATGCAACTCTGCCATTAGTGTTGCATCCAGTCTGGCTCTGCCTGCTCGTCTAAGCCTCTCCCTCCTGCCCCCCTCCCCCGGCCCCTGCCCTTCAGAGCTCAGCATAGGCAGCTGGTTTACTTCAAGGGAACAAATTAATGATTCCCACCATTTACAGGCTACATAAACAGCCTGAACACAGCAAACAGGATCAAAGTTACCAACTGAAGCTTGCCAAGACAGGGATTCAAAATAAATGTTAACTGCTGGGGGAAAAAAAGCTATTTTTGCTTCAAAGGAATACAGACAAGACCACATCACCCTTAATGATTTCAAAAGGAAATATGCATGGAGCACAAAAATAATCTCAACAACCCTACATGCTAACACTACAGCAGTTCTTCAGATAAGATGGCATTAATTAACAAAACAACATGTAATGACAGTGTTTGTTGCCAGCCTGCTGGAAATGCTACAGGAAGCAGCGTCACTAAATAAAGTGTGCAAATAAAGATTGTATTAAGCTTATACATCCCACTTATTACTGGCAAATCAATCTAATAAATTTCCTCTAATAAATTAAGTCTCCTACTGCTTCCTTGGCTTGCATGAAGTCTGCATCCCACTGTAAAATTTAAACAGGACAATAATTCTTCCTTTCTTGGGGAAAAAACTATGAGGCTAACAGTAGCTGCATTTTTACATCAGTCAATCAACTGTTTATTTGTGCCTTGCTTTCCCTTGAAACTCAAGAAAAAATGCCTCATAATATCCAATTTAGATATTCAAAACACCCTTGTTAAATGTTTCTTAAAAACATGCATACATTGAACAAAGCAGTTTATATCTCCACTTAGTACAATCACCATTAACTTGAATTCAAATCTATAGGTTACAACTGAAGAAAGGCCCGTATGCTCTCAATAACTCATGCACAATGTCTCTGGATAATTCATACATCGATCAAATCAGAAACAGAGTAACAGAGACTGTGATGGCAGATAAGGTCCAATTTACTTCCTGTTTACCTTCCATTCACATCTTCACAATCATGGATTCTCTGTGCTTAACCCAGCACTCCAGTTTACTCCAGGATCAATACACAGCTACTAGATCTGTGCAAAGAGCACTCTTATATAAGTTATTCTGTAGTGAGATGTGTGAATTCTAGCCCAGATCTGTGAATATTTGACTCAGATTTAGAGGCCTGTGCATTAAACATTAACGTGCATAGTAAGAGCCTTTTGTTCACAATACAAATAGAGTTTCATGCATTAAAGTCTTAAATATGCTCGTTAAAATGCTCCTTCAGTACAGTAAACAGGTTTAAGTGAGAAAATTCTTCCTTAGCCAAATGTAAATGAAAGCACATCATATGCAAATTAGGCTTGGTCGGGACCATGGGAAATAACTTGGTATGGTCTCCACAGCTGCTATATCCCATGAGTGGGTTAAAGGATAAAAGTTTAACACCCACCTTCGACTAGGTGTTCAGTTTTTATTATACACAGAAAATCTATAAATCACCAATACTAATTTTTTTATTTAATTTATATTCCGCTTTTCAGTACTTCAAAGCAGATTATTCAGATTGCATTGCCGAGTAATAAGTTGGATGTATAAATTTAATATAATCTTTATTTACACTCTTTATTTAGTGGTGCTGCTTCCTGTAGCATTTCTAACTGGCAGGCAGCAAACACTGTCATTATATATAGATATTTCCCCTATCCCTAGAAGGCTTACAATCTAAGGGGTAGATTTTTCAACATACGCCACATACATTTTAGAAGGGGCGCACAAGAACAGAGCCTCGCAAAGAGGTGGTCCGGAGGCAGGGAAGAGCGGTCCGGAGAGCCGGGAGGGGCAGAGCTGGAGGCGGCCGGCACAGCAGCCATTTGCCGCTGTGTCGGGGGATCGCACGCCAGAGGCGTGCTGGCACGTGCAATTTATGCCAGCTCAGGAACTGGCGTAAGTTCTGAAACAAAGAAAAGAAAAAGGTAGGCTGTTTTAAGGGGGTCAGGGGGGACAGGGGAAGAGGGAGGGAGCTTGGGCAGGGGCATAGGGAAGTTCCCTTCCAATCCGCTCCTTAATTTGAGCAGACTGAGAGGGAACTGGGGAAGGCTGCGATGCGTCGCTGCACAAAAATTACATTATTTCACCTCCCTTGCGTGCTGAAGCCATGGCCCGGACCCAGGCCCGACACTGGGTCCAGATGTCTGGGCCTTGGACTAGGGTCAAGTCCAGTCCTGAAGCCCAGGCCTCGGAGGTCCTCTTCTTAGGTCTTCTCTCTTCTTTCTTCTTATGACACCATCTGCTGGGGTCACGCTGTAGTAAATTAACTCCGGTGCATCCTCCTCAATGGAGACCCTAGGCTGAGCCCAGTCCCTGGCCTAGGCTGAAGCCCATTTGTCGGGACCTGGCCTAAGGGTTGGGCCCTGGCACCGGGACCTGATCTCCGGGCTGGGCCATGGCATTGGACCTGGGCCCATCCCTGGCCCTGCAGAGGCCTAGATGTTGGGACCCAGTCTCCAGGTTGAGCCCTGGCATCAGGCCTGGACTTGGGGCCCTGTCCTAGGCTGCAGCATTGGGCCTAGGTCTGGCCTAGGTCGAAGCATGAAGACCAGGCCTGCAAGCCTTGGCTTGCGTAGAACCTAGGCCGAGGTTGTGGTGAAGTACCGTTGCCTTGGCCTATGCAAAGCTGACTCTTTGGCCTGGGCCTCACCAGCAGATCCCCACCGGAGCAGGTAAGTGGGGGCCTGGGGTGATCCTGGCCATGGCATTTTTCCAGGTGGGAGTTTTGGGTGGTGGTATCCAGAGGCCCCATTTCCTTTTTATGTTTTTGTATTTTTTACTGTTTGATTCTTTTTTTTTTTTTTGAACGAAAGAAATGAATCAATCATTAAACAAAATGAAACTCATGGGGAAGAAACCTCCCGAAAATGAACCGAAAAACAAAATGAATTTTTTACCCCTGTACAGTCCTATAAGTGGATTTTAAAACATGAGTACGTGAAGGACATTCCCAGTTTTATCATTAGTCCACCAGTTTGCCCAGTCTATTTCGAGGTCATCCAGACCCCTCTGATTCTTCAGCCTGTACTTCCCCCCCCCCCCCCCCCCCCCAGTTGACCCAGACCCCTCAACCCAATCGTTTAAGGCCTAAAAATAGATTTCTGCAGACTTGCACCTCATTCAGATCAAAGTAAATATATGCAGCTAGCAAAGCTGCTGTGCACTGCGAGCCATTGGATTTATCACAAATACCTGTAAACACGAACATATCACCCCCATCCTTAGAGACCTACACTGGCTCCCTATCCTCTCCTGCATTCACTACAAAACATTAACCATAGTACACAGATCCATACATGCCCACAACTCCAAATGGCTAGACATCCCTTTCAACTCTCCCCAGTCCACTCGACCCACAAAAACTGCCAACAAAGGCACCCTACTTGTGCCATCACTGAAATTAGCCTATCTCTCCTCCACACACAACTGTGCCTTTTCAATTGCTGGCCCCGCCCTCTGGAACTCCCTGCCTCCCAACCTGCGTCTTGAACCTTGTATGATTAAATTTAAAAAGTATCTAAAAACTTGGTTATTTAAACGAGCTTATCCAGAATAGATTTAACGGAGCATACCCAGTATAGCAGGGGTCAGGAACCTTTTTGGCTGAGAGAGCCATAAACGCCACATATTTTAAAATGTAATTCCATGAGAGCCATACAATATGTTTAAAACTAAATACAAGTAAATGTGTGCATTTTATGTAAGATCACACTTTTAAAGTACAATAAGTCTCTGAAAATATTACACCAGGCCTTAAGACACCAATACATCTCCTATTAGGAAAACGGACTAAGCCAGGCTGCTATAGAGTCCTACACAGAAACTACACGCCAGCAGAAAACCTCACCTGAATCACATGCTGTCCCTCACCTAACATAGAATAAAGAGACCAAAACGCATAACAAGAAGCATGCAGAAAAAACTGAATTGGAAACTGCAACAAGCCAGAGTCTCTGTATGCAGTGCAACAAAGGAAAAAAGAAACATCACCCATCCTTATTAAACAAATCAAGAAATATAAAATCATCAGCAGTAAAACTGTACTAACAAAAAGAACATATTTCGAAACAGCTGATGAGTGGAATATCCACTAATTAAAAACTCATAAAAAACATTTCCAGATACCAACAAAATATTTCAAAATAGACACAAAGACCCAGTAATGAAAAATAATAAGGATACAAAATTTTTTTTGCTCTGCATACCTGGGAACGTTTGATATCCAGGTGTCCTGAGATTGTTCTGAATTAGCAGGAGGCGGGGTGGTTTGCTTGGAACTTTCTCCTCTCTCAGTCACATACCAGCGCTCTCTCTCACACTGGCTCTCAATGACACACCTATACACACATGCTCTCAGTACTCACATATACACATGTTTTTCTCTCTCACTTATATAGGCTCTTAATTACACATTTACACACATGCTGTCTATCTTTTCACGCTTACACACACACACAGGCTTTCAATCACATAAATACATGCTGTCTTTTTCTCTCACACACAGACTCTCATTCACATGCTTACAAACATGTCCTCTCTTTCTCTCATTTACACACAGGCTCTCAATCACATACTCACATGCTCCCTCACCTAAATCAGCTCTCAATCACACACAGACACACATGATCTCTCTCTTACTTATACACACAGGCTCTTAATCATACATACACATGATTTCTCTCACACACAAAGGATCTCAATCATATACACACATACTCTTTCACCCAAACAGGTTTGCAATCTCAAACTTACACATACAGGTTCCCAATGGTAAACTTACATTCATGCTCTCTCTCTCTCTCACAGGCAGGCTCTGAATCACAGACATACTCTCTTTCACATGTACAGGCTCTCAATCATTCACATACATGCAATCTCACACACACACACGCACACACACGCCCCCCCCCCCCCCCGCGGCCCGGAAGAGGAAGTGGAGAGTATCGGGTGCGTGCGCGGCAAGAAGAGGCCACGCTAGTGCGCTCGGCATCGGCCCGAAGAAAAGAAGACTGCAGCGCGACTTGGAGGAAAATGAAGAGCTTCAACCGCGGCCGATGGGACTCCGCCTCCGCGAGGGCTGAAAATGAAGAGGTTAGCGTTGGGAGAAGGCTGCTGCTGCTGCCGCGAGTTCCCGGGGTGGGGGTGGGGGAGAGAGAGAGTGAATGAGCGAGCAAGCATGTGTGTTTGCTCGCTCATTCACTCTCTCTCTCCCCCACCCCGGGAACTCGCGGCAGCAGCAGCAGCCTTCTCCCAACGCTAACCTCTTCATTTTCAGCCCTCGCGGAGGCGGAGTCCCATCGGCCGCGGTTGAAGCTCTTCATTTTCCTCCGAGTCGCGCTGCAGTCTTCTTTTCTTCGGGCCGATGCCGAGCGCACTAGCGTGGCCTCTTCTTGCCGCGCACGCACCCGATACTCTCCACTTCCTCTTCCGGGCCGCGGGGGGGGGGGCGGAAGAAGAGAGCACGCCAGTGCCGCTGACTCCAGCTGTCCTGCCGCGTTCCGCCCGGGCTGACAGCATTTTAAGCCCGGGCGGAGGAGGACCGGGGAGCAGCTGGGTCAGCGGGAAAGTGTGGCGACACTTGTCTGCGAGCCAGATGCAGCCCTCAAAAGAGCCATATCTGGCTCGCGAGCCATGGGTTCCCGACCCCTGCAGTATAGTTTCTCCCACTGCCAACCCTTAAGCTCCTCACAATGTAATTATACATGCCTTATGTTAAGGTTTTCTCTTGTTGTTTTTGCCTTTTTTAATCTATATTTTCCATACTGCATTCTTGCTCTCTCCCCCTCCCCAGTTTCATCTCCCTGTTAATATGTATTTTCCAAGCTTAATGTTCAAATGTAAACCGGTATGATGTCCCCCATTAATATTGGTATATAAAAGCCTTTAACTAAATAAATACATAACTAAATTAATAAATAAAATACAGATTTACATGTGTAAATGTTGGCCCCACCCTGGAACGCCCCCTTTTTTTTTTTTTAACTTGTACATGTATATATATGTGTGTGTGTAATTTGCTGCTTTTAAAATATCCGCTGCTCGGGCATGGCCCATTTACTTGTGAGCAACACTTTTAAAATTCACCCCTATGTTTGTATCGGAGGCAACAAGGAGTAAAGTGACTTGCCCAAGGTCCCAAGGAGTGGCAACGGGATTTGAACCCTGGTTCACAGCCCACTATTCTATCCACTAGGTTACTCCTTTTTACTGTGGGCCGGTTTGCACAAGGGATTTTGTTCCTTCACCTCTCACCTCTACCACACAGGATGGATTAGGACTTGCATATGAAAAGTCACCCAATGTCTTTTTGAAAAGTGCAGGTTGCAGACCAGGAGATCAGACAACTCCCCCACTCCAGTTTTCTGCCGGGCTGCCTCAGATAAGGTAGGAGTGGTGGGGGGGGGGGGGGCTGCTGGGAAAAGGAGGGAACAGGAAGGATATCAGGCTTGGGGGGTGGGGGTGGGGGTAAATATCAGGGCTTCACTGGACTTTTTCTTGTTTTACCGGGGATGGGAATTGGGAGTGGAAGTGTGTGTTTGTCGGGGGGGGGGGGGGGGGGGGATGATTGGGCTCATTGGACCTTTTCTGGTCTTCCAAGAGGGAACCAAGGTATGAGATGCCTTACACATTTGGTCCAGGTGGCTGGGAAACCCCTTCTATGGTAATCAGCCCTTTCACTTCATGCTGGTTCACTCAGGGGATTTGGGTCAGAAGCTAGCAAACACAAAATGCTTTTCTTAGTCTCCAGGCACATTACTACCATAGTCACATTACCGTTTCCATCAATTTAACATGAACTGGATAACATTTATCATACACCACATTAAGTAGTGTTTTACCATCCATGTTAAATTCTTATCAGTTTGCCTACCTGCGTTGGTCCCTGCTCCCGAGGCGAAGTTTGGAAGGGGACAGGCAGTCCTTGTTGGCAGCACAGCACAGGCACTAATGTCATCTCAAGCGCCCAGGAAACCCTCAAAAGCAGCAGCAGATCTGCGGCAACAGTTGGGGGTCATCTACCTGCTTGCATTGTCCATGCTCCCAAGGTAAAATTTCGAGGTGGAGAGGCGGTTTTCATTGACAGCCCAGTGCTGGCACTGACAACATCTCAAGCACCAAAGGAGCCCTCAAAAGCAGCAGCTCTGTGGCATGCCACCAGCGGTACACTGAAGCTGTGCACTAAAGGGGCACGCTTAGGGATGTGCAGAGCAAAAGTTTAAGTTCATATGTCCATATGTCCAAAGGGGGTCCCATTTGCGGTCAATATGGACATAAACAGAATTCAATGAGTTGAGTATATGTCCATATGTGCAAATAAAAATTTAAACCCCTCACCCTCCTTAATCCCCCCCCCCCCCCCAAGACTTACCACAACTCCCTGGTGGTCCAGCGGGGTCAGGACGCCATTTGTGACCAACTTTGCAAGGAGCACGTGACGTCGGCGTCACGTGATTCCCCGCGGGTTCGCGCCGGAACGCTCGTTCGGCCCAAAAGGAACTTTTGGCCAGCTTGGGGGGGCCTCCTGACACCCCCAAGCTGGCCAAAAGTTCCTTTGTTGAATAAGTTGGAAATCCGATCGTTTATGTCTTATCACTTTTTTAAGTTAAAAAAAAAAAAAGTAGCGTTTTACATTTATGTTCAATACGAATGCACACCCCTAGGCACGCCCCTTTGCACCATTTCATCTTTGCCATAGGAAGGAAAAGAAAGGGGAAGCATGTGACTACCCCAATGGCATCGACTCCAGTAAGGGGTCCTATGGACTCACATGTTACTCGCCATATCTCCTCTCAACCTTATTCTTCTGGGTGCTTGTTACCTAAGTTTGGATACATTCCCCCCACCCCCCCACCTAATTTAACCCAGTTTCATTTGGGAGTGGGCTGAGAGAAGACCTCTGTGGTTAATCTGAGCCTCCCTGAAGAGGTATTAGAGGATCTAGTTCAAGGGGTTGTTGGTTATCTTGCTCCTCCAAAAGTGTCTTCTCTCCAGATTCCTCCGAATGAGAATGTGATAACTATGCCTTTGAATAATGTTGTTGCAGATGCTCTTTCTATTCCTAATCCTGTGGCTCCTATCAAGGTCTCCAGTTTTAGTGACATAGTCAATGAACTTTCTGAACCAGTAGACATTTCATTGCGGTATATATGGAGGGCAGTGACTTGCTTGGAATCTTCTCTAACTCAAGTACTTCCTCAGCTCTGTCAATATTCTTCTGAGGCCTCCCCCAAATTTTCAGATCTTGATCGGAGAGCAAAGTATTCTGCTACTATATTAATAGATTACAGCTTAATGCTACAAACTGCAATCAAGGATAATTTGAGAGTACACTTTAAACAGGAACTTTGTGAAAATAAGATGAGATTTAAGAACCTTCATCTTTAAAATTTTCCTAAGACGGGATTTATTTCTCATCTAAAATTGTTTAAAAGATATGTTGTAGAAACCTTGAAATTTTCTCCTGATAAAAATGTTTTACTTTCTAAGTTATTACATGAAAGCTTCAGTAAGATTTCCAACTTGGGTGAGGGTTGCCCTGAGTTGTTGGCCCCTTTTGATAGTTCTGATTTGTCTAATTTTCTTCAATCCTGGAACTAAAGCAGGCTTCTTTCTTATATTAGACTTTATCCCTTATATAATACCCACTAGTTGCTTAACAATCTCTGCTAGGTCAAGTGGGTCCTCTGCTAAAGTGGTTTCAGCACAGGCTGGCAGGCTATGTGAAGTAGGTATTGGAGTACTTGAAGCCAGAGTCTGTATTTTAGGAGCTCAGTTTGGTGCATAGCAAAGAAGACAAATTACTTCAGATGGTCTATTCCTATACTGGGACCTCTTATATTCCCAGAAAGGAGCTGTAAGCACTTCTCAAATCACAAGAGGATTGTGAGAAACTGCAACAGGACATTGTAAAATTGGGAGACTGGACATGCAAATGGAAAATGAAATTTAATGTAGACAAGTGCAAAGTAATGCACTTAGAGAAGAGTATACTACCCAAATTATAGCTACAAAATGCAAGGTTCCACATTAGGAGTAACCACTCAGGAAAAGGATCTAGGTGTTATTGTTGAGCATGTGTTGGAGTCTTCTGCTCAGTGTGCAGCAGCAGCAGCCAAAAAGGAAGGTAGAATGCTAGGGATTATTAGGGAAAGAATGGAGAATAAAACAGAGAATATCATATTGCCTCTGTATTGCTCCATGGTGCGACCTGATCTTGAGATTATTCAGTTCTGGTCACCACATCTCAAGAAAGATACAGAAGTATTAGAAAAGGTAAAGAGAAGAGCAACCAAGATGATAAAGGGGATGGAATAATTCCCCTATTAAGAAAGGCTAAAGAGGTTAGGACTCTTCAGCTTGGAGAAGAGAGGGCTGAGGGGAGATATGACAGAGATCTATAAAATTATGAGTGGAATGGAATGAGTAAACGTTAACCAGTTGTTTACTCTATCGAAAAGTACAAAGACCAGGGGACACACAATGAAGTTACTGGGTAATATATATAAAAATAATTTAGAAAAAATATTTTTTAATCAAAACATAATTAAAGTCTGGATCTAGTGAAAGCTATTAATATAGTACAGCTGCATTTAAAACAGGTTTGGACAAGTTCCTGTTGGGAAAAGTCCATTAAAAAGTATTAAGGTATAGTTGCAGAAATCCACTGTTTATTCCTGGGATAAACAGCATGGAGTCTATCTACCTCTTGGGATCCTGCCAGGTACTTGTGACCTAGCTTGGCCACTGTTGGAAACAGAATACTGGTCTTGATTAACCGTTGGTCTGACCCAGTATGGCAAGCCTTATGTTCTTGAAAAGTATAGTTCAAAAGGCTGCTTACCTTTGCAGACCTTAACTTACTCACAGACCTTAATGTACAATAGCTTCCTGCCTTCTCTCTGAACACTGCCCAACCATTCTGGGCCCTAACTTCTTATACTGTGGTGATGGGAGTCTCCCAGACCAGATAGCTGTGGCCTGTCCTTTAAGGTGTTCTGAGGGAGTTTCCCATATACTCCCTTCATAGGGAGTAATAGCTAATGCCCTTATTAGCGGGGGATTAGCATGAGAAAGTGTTACACGCACAATTTTTTTTGTGTGCAGAACTCCTTGCTGCATTGGCAATATTGTTTGTGCATAAAAATATACGCACAGCTGAGGGCTAAACTGTGCTGAGCACACCTCATTGCATCGGCCCCTCTATAATGTGCTGTTGAGAAAATGTCCTTCCAAACCTCCAGATCCTAGTCCAGGACTGTTCCTGGAATCTAATTACATCGTTACACCCACAAATCTGTTCCCACCAAAATTTGACAAATGTTATTCTGCAGCCATTATCATCTCCACTGACATAATGACAAAGTGTTCCTCCAAGGATTAGGGAGGGAAGGAAGCAAAGTTTCTAAAGCAACCACAATGTTTTTCAGCGCAAATGAGCATATGTTCTTTCCTGGCTGTTGTTGCCTCTCTCCCATGCATTTGCATCTCATCCATAATCTCCAGGAGTCTAAATCAGCTGCATTTCATTGCGTTCACAATCAGGACATTGTGCAGCTCTCCACTCCCTCTCCTCATGCAACCGTCAGGAAACGTCTACTGTACCAGTCATCAATCCATGCTGACGGCAGCGGACAAGATGCAAACCGCAATCCGTGAAGCCATTAGAGCTCAAGCATTCGGCGCTTTTAAAAGGGGAGATTAACTGAATTACGTAACCTTGGTGTCTTCTAAAACCCTCAGAGAAACAGTCATTATCTGAAAGTGATGATGGAGTGCTTTAAAGCAGAGAAAGAACTTTCTGTAGTGTAATAGTCCCGGGGAGACTCTTCCTGGGTTTTTTTTTCTCTCATTTATAAAATTATTTTTATTTTATATTACTTGTCTTTGAAGCAGTTCCTCCTCAAAGTCAATCTCTTGGTAAGCCCGGTAGGCTTTACCTTAAGTGATGACTATGTGAGAGCCTTTGAAAAGGCAACTCCATTCCTTAAGTGCCACAAACAGATCTGGTTTTCAGTATCTCCAAAATGAAGACACATGAGATCTATTTGCATACAATGAAGGCAGTGCATGCAAATCTCTCTCATGCATATTCCCTGTGTATATCCTGAAAACCCAACCTGTTTACTGTCCTTCAGGACCAGAATTGCCTACCCCTTGTCACATTATACATTAGTACCAGGAATCCACGGATGTATATTCTGTGCCATACATCTCACCTAGCACAGATACCAAATGTGAGCATTTCCCTCCATGCACATCCTGTTCTGTCTCTCCTTCCCTCCCTCCCTCGTCTGGCTCATCTGAATCCTCTCTCTCCCTATCCCTTCTGGAGTCCTCTTTCTAACCCCATCTTCTTCTCTCTGCACTGTGGCTGTGCATTTTTCTGCTCCATTATTTCCTTTTCTCCCTCTCTACCTGCTCCTTCCCCTCCGCCCTGTCCCCTTGTCTGTCTGGACTTTCTCTTTCCAACCCCAGTGCAAACAAGGACCTGATCATTAATTCCCTGTGTCCACATTATCGCAGTCTTTGATCATGATTCAGTACGTCCCCATCCATCAGTGCCTATTCAGATCTGGGATGGACTTTGCGATTGTGATTGCAGGCTGCAGCCTCTCCACTCTAAACATGTCAGAGGAGCATTGGACAGGAGCAGTCAAGACCATTCAAAAGGCAGCAGTTTATAATTTTGTTCTGCTGCTTTCCCCTTAGAGAATAACAAGAAGAACAAAGAGCATACAAACAGATGCAAAAGGCTTTCCTAAAGTAGCTTCACACCACCCAATATTTCCTTGGTGTTTCCTTTACTCACATACTCTTTACCTGCAGTCATAGTCATTCCCAAAGTGCTTCTCTGGTTGCTAAACACAAATTATTCCCCAATTAAAAACAGAGTGCACCTGTATTAAATTGTTTTCATCTACCGAATAAGACTAATAGTCTTAGAAATCAAATACAGTATACGACTTAAGTGATTTATGGACGAGTCATTTTGTCAAGTCTACATTCATTAAGAGAGGTATAAATCACCCATTCTACCATCAGGGACAGCAGATTTATATGTGCTAAGATTAAAAATGTAAATTATACTTTTTTTTTTTTTTTTGCTGTTTTACATTTCTAGTCTGACTCTCACAAAGATTAGATAAATAGCCAGATGAGCACACAGCTCTCTGAAGCATTAATATTTCATGATGCCTTGAGATTTATAACCCATTATTGCCAACTTGAAGGTCTTCAAACCAAGCATACTTTACTTTACACCGTCACTGAATAGATTAGCTGAAAGGACTCTTCAATTTTACATACATCTCTGCATTAGTTACTGCGCTCGTTTGTTAAAAATTATGTACAGATGAAATTCACTTAGCATCTTCTCAATATATTAATCCAGATCTCTCAGTCTGATTCCAGTTTTGATATATAATGAGTTGAATAACATGACCCATGAATATACAGGGCCGGTAGTACCATTACGCAGACCAGGAGGCCGCCTAGAGTGCCACAGTCCGTGGGGTGACAGAAAGACTGGTCTGGCCATCTCCTACGTCTACCCTTCCCAAAAGCAGGTTTCCTTTTCATTTCAGCTGGATCTCCTGGGGTGGTGCAGGGGGCTGATGATAATTTGATCCTCTTGATGATGACATGGAGGACAAGAGTTATTGTTCAGAATCTTTTATTCCAGCAGAGAAAGGATCATATTATTTAGAGTAGGCAATTTTCAAAAGGATTTACATACTTAAAATTGGGTTTTATATGTGTAAATGCACTTTACTTGTATAAGTGGGCTTTTGAAAATTGCTACAATATATGTCATTGAATTGTCCATAGGTTTCCTATTTAAAGACAAGGTCTGCTCCTCAGACTGAATGAACCAAACTAAAAAAATATTAAACAAAGTGAACCCCCCCGCCCACCCGACCCCAATCCTCCCCTCAAAAAACAAAAAAAAATTGACCAAAATGAAGATCTTGGGCCAGCACATCCCTAAAGTTTAATTTCCTTCCTAACCATATATATGTGCAATGTAAATCCAATGTACCCACTTTCTTATTCCTGTCTACTTTTACTTGCAATCTACCTCCTATCTAAATGTACCCTTTACTTATGTACACAAAGGTGACAAGTGGAGAATTTATCCCGCTAAAGAAAGCCAGATAACTTGTCTTGTATATTCAGTAGGATAAACATCCTGCTGAATATAATCTCCTAAAGTTTTACGGGGACATATAGCTGGATAACTTTAACCCTAACCGGCCGGTGTTTGAATATGGCCCGGTTAGGCCTAAAGTTATACAGCCTTGTTTACTCCTTTGATTTAATAAAAGAAACTTAAATTGTGGGCTTCCTGGCCCGATTCCTCCCCCCACCACACACACAGACGCACAGCACAAAAGCCCATACCCCCTGCTGGCCAGGATCTCCCAAAGCCCTCTAATTTTAAGCAATAATGAAATTGTTGATGCAGGACCTGCAGCCCTCCCCTCTTTTAAATAAAAATTATATACATTGCCTCTTCACTGCTTCCACATTCCCTCCAAACTGCCACCCTCTCACCCACCCAGTAACTGAATCGGGCCCCCATTTTGAGCATTAGGGGCTTACCTTTAGGAAAAGGTAAAACATCAAAAAATTATAAATAAACACATAGAAATAAAACACTAAGGGACTTCAAGATGAAATGGGATAAGCACTGAAGATTCTTACAAAACGTGAAGAGAGAAAAGAAGCACGACATAGCGGCACGTGTATAAAGCTTTGTTGGGAAGTTTTCAGACCTTGGGGCAGTCCAAGTGCACTTTTTGCCCCGAGACTTTTTAATGAATTTTCAGAGTTGCGCACGTAAAAATCAGCACTTATGTATGTAAATAGTATATACTCCCAAATCTGCTATTTCATAAACCTCAAAAGGGTACATGAGAAAATGTACACATGTAAAAAAAGGGGTGGGCCAGGTGCATTCCGGGGCGAGGCCAACATTAACACGAGTAAGTTGCTATTTTATAAGCAATTTAGCATGTAAATTTGGCAGCTTACTTGCGTATATCTATGCTCGCTCTATATCTGGGGTAAGTAATTTAAAACATCTTAAAAATGAAATACTGACTGGGTAGGGACTCTGGAAGAAATGGGGGGAGTTGAGACTGAAGAGCCATAAGGGTCTCTGTGACCTGCAGATGGAAGGGGCGAACTGGTAGATTAAGTGGTATAACTGATAATGTCATTGCTGCACGCATGTTAGAAAATCTCCCAACTGACATGCGTTAACAGCCAACTTAAGGGGGGTAAAAGCATGGAAATTATGCAGATAAAATCTCCACGCATATATTTTTAAAATTAGATGTAAAAAGTATGTGAGGATAGCAGTTGCGCTCTACTTATCTGGATAAATTCCAATTTATCTGGCTAAGTAGGGGCTTTGCCTGGGTTGTACCACTTAAGAACAGAAGAACAGAAGAAATTGCCATGCTGGGTCAGACCAAGGGTCCATCAAGCCCAGCATCCTGTTTCCAACAGAGGCCAAAACCAGGCCACAAGAACCTGGCAATTACCCAAACACTAAGAAGATCCCATGCTACTGATGCAATTAATAGCAGTGACTATTCCCTAAGTAAAATTGATTAATAGCCATTAATGGACTTCTCCTCCAAGAACTTATCCAAACCTTTTTTGAACCCAGCTACACTAACTGCACTAACCACATCCTCTGGCAACAAATTCCAGAGCTTTATTGTGCGTTGAGTGAAAAAGAATTTTCTCCGATTAGTCTTAAATGTGCTACTTGCTAACTTCATGGAATGCCCCCTAGTCCTTCTATTATTCGAAAGTGAAAATAACAGAGTCATATCTACTCGTTCAAGACCTCTCATGATCTTAAAGACCTCTATCATATCCCCCCTCAGCCGTCTCTTCTCCAAGCTGAACAGCCCTAATCTCTTCAGCCTTTCCTCATAGGGAAGCTGTTCCATCCCCTTTATCATTTTGGTTGCCCTTCTCTGTACCTTCTCCATCGCAACTATATCTTTTTTGAGATACGGCGACCAGAATTGTACACAGTATTCAAGGTGTGGTCTCACCATGGAGCGATATAGAGGCATTATGACATTTTCCGTTCTATTAACCATTCCCTTCCTAATAATTCCTAACATTCTATTTGCTTTTTTGACTGCTGCAGCACACTGAGCTGACGATTTTAAAGTATTATCCACTATGATGCCTAGATCTTTTTCCTGGGTGGTAGCTCCTAATATAGAACCTAACATCTTGTAACTACAGCAACGGTTATTTTTCTCTATATGCAACACCTTGCACTTGTCCACATTAAATTTCATCTGCCATTTGGATGCCCAATCTTCAAGTCTTGCAAAGTCCTCCTGCAATGTATCACAGTCTGCTTGTGATTTAACTACTCCGAATAATTTTGTATCATCTGCAAATTTGATAACCTCACTCGTCGTATTCCTTTCCAGATCATTTATATATATATATTGAAAAGCACCGGTCCAAGTACAGATCCCTGAGGCACTCCACTGTTTACCCTTTTCCACTGAGAAAACTGACCATTTAATCCTACTCTCTGTTTCCTGTCTTTTAACCAGCTTGTAATCCACGAAAGGACATCGCCTCCTATCCCATGACTTTTTAGTTTTCGTAGAAGCCTCTCATGAGGGACTTTGTCAAATGCCTTCTGAAAATCCAAATACACTACATCTACCAGTTCACCTTTATCCACATGTTTATTAACCCCTTCAAAAAAAATTAAGCAGATTTGTTAGGCAAGACGTCCCTTGGGTAAATCCATGTTGACTATGTTCCATTAAATCATGTCTTTCTATATGCTTTACAATTTTGTTCTTGAGAATAGTTTCCACTATTTTTCCCGGCACTGAAGTCAGGCTCACTGGTCTATAGTTACCTGGATCACCCCTGGAGCCTTTTTTAAATATTGGGGTTACATTGGCCACCCTCCAGTCTTCAGGTACAATGGATGATTTTAATGATAGGTTACAAATTTTAACTAATAGATCAGAAATTTCATTTTTGAGTTCCTTCAGGACCCTAGGATGCATACCATCCGGTCCAGGTGATTTGCTACTCTTTAGTTTGTCAATCTGGCCTACTACATCTTCCAGGTTCACAGTGATTTCGTTCAGTTCGTCTGACTCATCACCCCTGAAAACCATCTCCAGAACTGGTATCTCCCCCAACATCCTCATTTGTAAACACGGAGGCACTTGCCTGTCTGTAACTTACCTGTCTGTAAGTGGCTTTGCCACTACTTAGCTGGATAAATCTTGAAAGCAGCACTTTTCCAGAGAAGTTTCAATTTATCCAGCTAAGTAGAGGCACTTATTCGGAATAGTTGTGATTTATCTGTCTAAGTATCAACAAAGCTGCTACTTAGCTGGATAAGTCTTAAAAGTGCTACGTATCCGGCTAAGTCAGATAGCTGGATAAGTTTGAAAAGTGTTACTTATCCAGATAAGTAATAAAAACAGATAAGTCTCAAATATAGCAACCTATCCAGATAAGTAACAAACTTATCATCTGTTTTATAAATCCAGCTTGCTGCTACTTAGATGGATATATCAGAACATGTCCAGATAAATGCTGCTACTTACCTAAATAAATCAAAACTTATCTGGATAAGTGCAATATATATTTGCATGGTTTTTTTTTTTACATGCGCACACGTTGCAGAGTACATTTATGCGCATTTTATAATCTGTATATATCATGTATGTGCAGGACAGGAATGGATTTTCATGCACCCATATAAACATGTATATGGGTGCACTCGCAGCTGTTTGAAAGTTATCCTCCTTGCCTCAGTTTTGAAAACAAAAATGCATTTCCACAGGGCAGAATAGATGGTGCTTCCAGTGGAGGAAAGAGATCTCAATAACAAACAAAGCCGTGAAATAAACTTACAGAAATGAAGTAAATTGTCCCTTCTAGCAGGAGAATCATTCACAAAATATTCACCACTCCAGGGCAAAATATAAATCAGGCAATTTGTTGCAATGACTTCTCTATCACTTCCATGCCCTGGGTTGTACCACTTACCTGTCTGTAACTGCTTCTCTCTAGTCCTCAGGTCACCAAGAACTTGGTCAAAGTGGTTAGTAAAAGCTGCCAGGTCAGCCTCCAGAAATATTGGACCCTGCTCATTCTCTTTAAGGGCCATGCCCTGGACTTTAAGGTGTTCCATTTGAGGTTGAAGAGCCAACAACCGGTCAGTTTCTTCCTATTAACCAAAAAGATAATAAAACAAACATATCAAACTAACTTCTCCAGTTACCTGCTTCATTATTCTGCCTCTCATACAGTAATGAAATATAGATCACACATCACAATGAAAGCTGTCTTTCCTGAATTAACTTTTGGGTGTGTAATTGGATATGATACCAATCATGCCATGTCATCCCCTTGAAACTTTCTGCCCTCTACCTCTGGAAGAAGTGGACTGTCTCCTCTCAGCCCTCAAGTCCACAACTTTTCTGATCAACCTGTGTCTTACTTGGCTCATCAAGTAGGCTAAAGCTGGTGTTCTCACTCGTCTCCGGAACATGATAAACTCTTCTCTTTCAGAGGGCCACTTTCCTCACTGTCTTAAGGAAGCTGTGGTAAAACCCACTTTGAAGAAACCAATCCTGGATCCTAATAATCTTAGGCCAGTCTCAAGTCTTCCTTTCACTGGCAAAATCATTGAACAAGCGGTCCCGAATCAACTCAATGACCTCCTACAGTCCACAAACTTTCTGGACCACCTCCAGTATGGTTTTAGACCTTACCACAGCATAGAAATGGCTCTCATATGCTTGGTGGAAGACCTACATATATACCTTGAACTGGAGTCAACAAGCTCTCTTAGTGCTTTTAAACCTGTCTGCGGCATTCGTGACAGTAGACCATGAGCTCCTTATATCCCATGTAATGGACCTTGGTTTCTTCAAGCACTGCCCTAGAATGGGTCAAATCCTCCCTCTAGGACCACACACAAGTCATCTCCCCAGAATAGGCCGCCTCTCACCCTCATCCCCTCCCCTGCAGTGTACCACAAGGCTTCATTCTATCTCTACAATTGTTCATCATCTATGTGGCTCTGCTTGGCAAGCTAATCAGAGATTACTACATTTCATTCCACACCTATGCAGACTATATTCAACTACTATGCACCTAGGTACCAATCCTGATCTAGCTATTGCAAATCTAAATATCTGCCTCAAGAAGCTGGCTTCATGACAATAAACTAAAGCTTAATCCTCAAAAAACAGAAATAGTTTGGATTGGAAAATCGGGCCACTTTCACCTTCACAATTAATACCTGAAGAATCTATTCTGTTCTTCAGTCACCAAATCAGAAGTCTTGGGGTCATAATGGACCCTAATCTCACTTTTGAGGCTAATATTCACTCAGTCTCAAAATCAGCCTTTTTCCATCTATATCAGTTTTCGCAATTCTCTGATACTCCTGCCTATGCTACAATTATTCAGGCCTCTGTAATCTATCTAGGCTACAGTAATTCCTTTTTTATGGGATTACCAAAGAAAGTGATTTGACAGCTGCCATTTGTACAGAACGCTGCAGTATGGTCTCTACTTAACACTAGCAAATCTGAACAGGTCACCCCTCTCTTGAAATCATTTCACTGGCTTCCTATCTCCTTTTGCACCACTATCAAACTACTGCTCCTAGCCTACAAGGCAGTCAAGGGCCTAGCTTCCTCCTACCTATCCAGCCAACTTTCTGTATATAGCCAACTTCACTCGCTTCACACTCTACCTAACACTCATCTGATTGTACCTGCCTCCAAGGAAATGTGACTCTCTAGCTGAACTCCTTATCACTAAACATTAAGCTGACACCAGATCTCCTGACCTTCAGGAAACAACTTTAAACCTGGTTGTTTATAGAGGCCTTTGGCCCATGAATGTGGGTCACTGACTTTTCCTGCCTAATTCCTGAGTTGGACCTTGTTGTGACTGGTAATGTTAACTATTGCTACTGTTTTGTTCTCCCTCATGCTCCCCTTGTAATGCTTGGTTCTGGTTCTCGTGTGATGCTTTCTGTTGGCCTTTGTTATTGTCTGCTTTTATTGCCCACAATCTAAGCACTTTGTAATCCCTGCTCTGTAGTTTGTACGCTGGTCCTTGCTGACCTTGTTATTTTGTAACACGCTTTCAGCTCGCTCGCTGGAAGAACGTGTAATAAATAAACAATAATGATGATGAGGATGACAGCTGGTATTTCCATCACCGATCAATATAGAGCTACATGAAACTTTCCAAAGGTTAGGGATAGGTAGCAATGCTACAAAAGCAGAATATCTTTATTTGTTTAAAGTATCAAATATTTAATGACTACGAGGCCGATGTTCTAAATAGTGTGTCAAATCTGGCTAAGTCCACTTTAGGTATACAAGTGACAACTTCTTCATATAAGTTGGGTTATGGTTCTCAAGTTTCTCTTTTTATACATGAAGTGGTCTTTACCAAATTTTTTGGTTTGCATGGCGTGAACTCTCATGTCAATTCATGCTTATGACATTTTGTATAAAATCAAAGTGTATGAGCTGTTGTGATGCAAATTTATGCAAAGCATCTCATTAACAATGTTTGCAGCATTAAAATATTCACAAAAAAGTCTTTGCAGGCTGTTTTTTGCAAAAGCATAACTACACCTTAAAGAATTAGTTGGTTTTATTTTATTTTTTTACTAATTTGTCCGTAGGAACCGCACTGGACTTATTTGCATATGAGTCCTGGTAGAAAATGGTGGAAAAGTGCATGAAAATTGGTGTACTTTAGTACATCAGCCTCTTAGACTGAAGATTTTTCAAGTTTACTGACTGCCTTCTCCTCCCCATACAAAGTGTTTAAATGTTATTCACATTAGGATGGACGTACATACTTTAAGACTTATACAAAAATCATAGACATAAAAATCTCTCCATGGGATATAAAGGTGTCAGGTTTTATTGACTTAAGCTATTTATATTCTACTGGTTGGCTGGCAATAATATGGGAGTTCAGAAGAGGATGGTACTGTTTTTGCCTAGTTCTTTAAGTAAGTGGAGGTATGACATTTAGGATGAGTATACCCTGTGCAAATATAAACCTGGGCTCACAGTGGAGGTATGCTTTTGATTCAGGGGGAAAGACTTGAAGTGAGTTCCATTTTAGCAGAGCCCTCTATTACCATGGATGCTGGTGTGTCAAGGGAATGCTCCTAGGTATTTACATAAGCAAATAAGATTTGCCATACTGGGTTAGACCAAAGCTCCATCAAGCCCAGTATCCTGTTTCGAACAGTGGCCAATCCAGAAGAGATGTGCATTTGTTTAAAATGAAAAAGGACAATTTGTTTCATTCAGGGGACCCAAAATGAATCGAGGGCCCCCATGACTGAAACAAACCATATTTGTTGCATTAGTTTTAAATGAATGCATCAGGCCAGGACCTTGCTTAGGGTATAGGCTGAGGCCCAAAGCAGGGGCTGCAGCCTACATCCAAGTGAGAAGTCAGCACCTCAGCCTAGGCCTGAAGCAAGAGCCTTGCCTAGGAAAGAGGCAGAGGCCCAAAGCAGTAGACACGGCCAAGACCTGAGCATGATGCTAGGGTCTTGGCCTAGGCCCGAGCCAACACCAAGGTCTCGGCCAAGACCCTCAAACAATCACTTACCTGATATGTTGGGTATCCGCAGAAGTGACCAGGCTTGTTTCTGACACTTGGGTCTCAATTTGAACCCAAGCACGATGCCAGTGCCTCAAACTGGACAAAGGCCCGATGCCGAGGCCTAGCCTGGGCCCGGGTCTAGGCCAGGGCCTGGGCCCAGACCTGACCTGGGCTGGGTCCTGATGCCAGGGCCTCAGCCCAGACCCAGGCCTGACACCTTGGCCTCAGCCTAGGGTCACAGCTCTGACGACATCCTTTTCTTTCTTCTTTTCTTCTTCAACTAATGCTGTACGCTAGGGTCGCACAAGAGTTAATTACAATACAATGCCATACATCAAAATGGCACTGTCCAATAGCATGAATGCACCAGACTTAACTCCAGTGTGACTCCAGCGGATGGTGTCAGTTGAAGAAGAAAAGAAAAAAGAAGAGGATGTCATTGGAGCTGCTCCAAGGCCTGAGCTCTGGGCCTGGACCTGTCCCTAGGCCTAGGCCCAAGCATCAGGCCTGGTTTTGTGCCAAGGCCCGGTGTCAGGACCCAGGCCTCCAAGCCAGGCCACAGCCCTTGGACAGCCCTACAATCCAGGTCATATGTACCCGGCAGGCTCCTAACATGTCTATATATTCTATGCTGTTTATCCAAGGGATAAGAAGTAGGTTTTCCCACATCCACCTTATTAATGGTTTATAGACTTTTCTTCCAGGAACTTGTCCAAACATATTTTAAACCCAGAAACACTAATGGCTTTTACCACATCCTCCGGCAACATATTACAGAGATTAATTATGCACTGAGTGAAAACATATCTTCTATTTGTCTTAAATGTATAATCTAGTATCTTCATTGCATAGTAGTTTTTGTACTTTTTGAAAGAGTATACAACCAATTTGGGTTTAACCGTTCCACTCCTCTAATTATTTTATTGATATCTATCATATCTTCCATCAGCAATCTCTTCTCCAAGCTGAAGAGCCATTACCTCTTTAGCCTTTCCTCATAGGGGAATCGTTCCATCCCCATTATAATTTTGGTCACCCTTCTCTTTACCTTTTCTAATTATGCTATCTTTTTTGAGATGCAGTGACCACAATTGCACATAAAACTCAAGGTGCAGTCACAATATGGAGTGATACAGAGACATTATGATATTCTCTGTTTTATTTTTCATTCCTTTCTTAATAATCCCTAGCATTCTATTGCTTTCTTGGCCGCCACCGCCACACACTGAGCAGAAGATTTCAACGTATTATCTACAATGACACCTAAATCCTTTTCCTGAGTGGTGACTCCCAATCTGGAACTATAATTTGGGTTGCTGTTTCCTACATGCATCACTAGTTTACATTAAAGGTCATCTGCCATTTGGATGCCCAGTCTCCTAAGGTCCTCTTGCAATTTCTCATAATCCTCTGGGATTTAACAATTTTGAATAATTTTGTATCAGCATATTTGATCAACTCACTTATTGTTCCCAACTCTAGTTCATTTATAAATATGTTAAAAAGCAATGCTCTCAGTACAGAACCCTGGGGCACTTCACTATTCACCTTTGACTATTGAGAAAATTGATGGTTTAGCCCTGCTCTTTGTTTTCTATCTTTTACCCAGTTCTCAATCTACAACATGACAACTGCCTCCTTTCCCATGACTTTTTAATTTCCTCAAGAGTCTCTCATGAGGGACTTTGTCAAACACTTCCTGAAAATCCAGATACGCTATATGAAATGGCTCACCTTTATCCACATGTTTATTTAGGCATTCAAAAAAATGTAGCAGATTGGTGAGGTAAGACTTCCCTTGGCTAAATTCATGTTGTCTTAGTCTCATTAATTAAAACTGTGAATGTCTGTATGTTCAGTATTTTCATTCTTTATAATAGTTTTAACCATTTTCTCACATTGACATCAGGCTCATTGGTCTGTAGTCTCCTGGATCACCCCGGAACCCTTTTTAAACTGGCAATATGTTGACCATTCTCCAATCTTCAGGTACCGTAGCTGATTTTAATGATAATTTACAGATTGCTAATAGTAGGTTTGCAATTTCATTTTTCAGTTCTTTTAGCATTCTGGGATGTATATCATATGGTCCAAGTGATTTGCTACTCTTTAGTTTATCAATTTGCCCTATTATATCTTCCAGGTTCACAGAGATTTGCTTCCTCTGAATCATCAACTTTAAATATCACTTCTGGTATGGGTATCTGTCTTAAATCTTTCTCGGTAAAGATCAAAGCAAATAATTCATTTAATCTTTCTTCTATGGCCTTGTCCTCCCATTAATCATCTAACGGTCCAACTGATTCCCTTGCAAGCCTTTTGCTTCAAATGCACCTGAAAAACTTTTATTAAGAGTTTTAGCTTCTATAGCAAGCTTCTTTTCAAATTCTGTTATTGCCTTCCTTATTAATGCTTTGCATCTCACTTTCCAGTGTTTATGCTGTTTCCTGTTTTCTTCATTTAGATCCCATTTCCATTTTGGAAAGATGCTCTTTTGGCTAGAACAGCCTCTCTTACCTCACCTTTTAACCATGCTGGCAGTCATTTGGCCTCCATTCCACCTTTTGTAATGTGTGGAATACATTTGATCTGGGTTTCCAAGATGGTATTTTTAAACAATGTCCACACCTGATGTACTCTTAACCTTTACAATTGTTCCTTTCAGTTTTTCCCTCACCATTTTCTTCATTTTATCATAATTTCCTTTTTGAAAGTTAAATGCTATCACAATAGATTTTATTAGTGTCCTCCCCCCAGTTATCAAGTTCAATTTGATCATATGATGATCACTATTACCAAGTAGACCCAAACCCGCTATCTCTTGCATGAAATCATGTATTCCACTAAAGATTAAGTCTAAAATAGCTCTCCCTCATATTGATTCTTGTACCAGCTGTTCAATAAGCAGTCATTTATTTCATCTAGAAACTTTACCTCCTTAGCATGTCCTGATGTGGCATTTACCCAGTCAATAATGGGGTAATTGAAATTACTCATTATTACTGTGTTGCTAATTTTGTTAGTTTCCATAATATCTGTTAGCATTTCATTGTCTGTTAATTTTAGCCAGATGGACAGTAGTACACCGCATTGCTATTCTATTCCACATCTAAAAAAATATATTTCTATCATAAAGATTTTATAATGCATTTTGTTTCCTGAAGAATTTTTATCCTATTAGACTCTATGCCCTCTTTAACATACCTCCATCAATTTGACCCATCCTATCATTATGATTTAATTTGTTCCCTGGTATCACAGTGTCCCATTGGTTATCTTCCTTCCAACAGATCTCTGAAATGTCAATTATATCTACCTCTTCATCCAGTGCTATACACTAACTCTCTCATCTTATTTTTAGACTTCTAGCATTTGTATGCAGACATTTCAAAGTATGCTTTTTGTTTGTATTAATATCCGTTTTATCAGTTAACAGGAATATTTTGGAATCTTTCTGCTCTGCCTGTTCTTTACTTAAAGACACTTGGACTACTTTAGCATTTATTGCATCCTCTCCATCAGGATACCCTAACTTCCCTGTTTTGATCGCATCGATTAAAGATACATTCCAAACTATGGACTTCTGAGCTTTCCCCCATCATCTAGTTTAAAAGTTGCTCTATCTTGTTTTTAAAAGTTAGTGCCAGCTGTCTGGTTCTACTCTGGTTAAGGTGGAGCCTATCCCATTGGAATACTCTCCCCTTTCCCAGAATATTTCCTAGTTCTTAACAAACCTAAAACACTGTTCCCTGCACTATCGTCTCATCCATGCACTGAAAGCCTGGAGCTCAGCCTGCATCTTGAGCCCTGCAGGTCAAATGGGAAGCATTTCCAAGTATGCAACACTGGAGGTTGTATCACAGCACTCTCTTAATATAGTATCCACACCTTCACCCATGAGGCACCTGGAGGGAGATGTGAATCCTAACTATATTATGGGAGATCTTGTGGCCTTCTCTGGAAATTTCGATATATGAAGAATTCAATGATGTTATGTCAGTACTGATGTGCTTATGTGGGAAAAATGAATAAGGCACTGGGACTCTTAAGATCAATGGAAACAGGTATAGTGCCACCAAGAATGGAGAAGGGGGTGATGGTCCAGCTTCACAGAACTAGGAGCAAAGAAGAGAATTGTTGCGCCCGACAGTCGCAGATGGCTGCGCCCTCTATTGCTTACCTTTTTTCTACCCGACACAGTTCATTTTGGAAAGATTGCTGCCTCCGCTTCTCCTCCAGCATCCCCGGCCTGGCATGGGCGATTGCGTTTGCCATATTTGTCCAGGAGGCACCTAGCGCACACGCACATGACATCACTAGCTCTGGTATTTAATCTCCGCTCACGATTCCTTTTACGAGTTAGCAAGAAATCCTCCATGCTGATCTCTCCTCATTACCAGACGCTCCCGCTCTGTGTACTCTCACTCCAGGATGACTTAGGTACCCACTCCACGGGGGCCTTGCCTCGCTCCTCCTTACCCTCCAGGGTCATCTCCTACCAACTAGGATACCTAACGTACCCACTCCTCAGGGGCTTTACCGTGCTCCTACCTTCCCTTCTTGGTTGCCTACCTATTACCTGGATGCCTACGGTACCCGCTCCTCGGAGGCCTTGTTCCTCCACTCCTCGGGGGTTCTCTTCTACTACAACTACCAGCATCAGAGTGAGTACTGCCTCTCCAGTTCTGTCTTTGCATTGTCTCATCTCTCTCTCCATAGAAACTCAGCCTACCCCGTACCACGGACCACTACCAGATCTATTGGCTTCTCCATCTAAGCTTGGGTTCTCAGCGTACTCCGCTTCGCGGACCACTCCTGGACCCTTCTCCCTCTTGGGACCCGGTGAGACTGTGGAATTGCCTTTTCCACCCTGCAACCCACAGACGGAACATTGCCATCTAGTTCCTCATCTCCTGGCTGGAATCATCATCCGTTCCTCGGGTCACCATCTAAGTTGCAGTACAATAAAGCTAATTCTCTGTGTCCATCTCTGCAAGTCCCCACAGAGCCCCACCCTATGGGAGGTGCCATCTCTTACAGCGACCAAGGACCCACACTTCAATGTCCAAAACACAAGAAGACTACAAGAAACTACAGGCTGATTATCGTTATCTCAATGGTGAGAAAATTAATGGAGCTACTACTGAATTAAAGAATAGTCAACTATCTACAATCCAATGGGTTACAGGATCCAAGGCAACATGGTTTTACCAGAGAAAGGTCATGTCAAATGAGCTGTACTACTTTTTTTATTAGATGATTAGAGAATTAGACCAAAGAAGAGCACTTATTACGATTTATCAGGATTTCAGTACAGCTGTTGTCACTGTCCCACATAGGAGAATCATGAACAAAACTAAAAGCCTATGAGTGGTAATAAAATGGATTATAAATTGGTTGACTAACAGATGACAGTGAATGGCAGTAAGTGGAACCTATTCTGAGGCAGAAGAGTGATAAGTAGAGTCCCTCAAGGATCAATTTTGGGGCCGATTCTATTCAATATCTTTGTAAGTGACATAGCAGAAGGGTTTGAAGAAAACATTTGTCTTTTTGCGAATGACACAAAGATCTGTAAGAGAATGGACACACCTGAAGAAATAGCGAGAATGAAAAGTGATCTAAAGAAAGCTCGAGGAGTGGGCACAGATTTGACAGCTGGGATTCAATGGCAAATAGAGTCATGCAGCTGGGCTGTAGAAATCCAAAGCATCTCTAAATGATGGGGGGTGAAAGACTGATGTGCATGGACTGGGAAACAGGGTGATAATGTCTGATGCTCTGAAGTTGGCGAAGCAATATGAGAAGGTAGTGACTAAGGCTAGAGGGATGTTGGGCTGCATAGAAGTTGGAATAACCAGCAAGAAAAAGGAGGTGATAATGCCCTTGTACAGGTCCTTGGTGAGGCCTCACCTGGAGTGCTGTGTTCAGTTCTGGAGCATGTATCTCAAAAAGGATAGAGGCAGGATGGAAGTTGTCCAGAGAAAGGCAACCAAAATAGTGTGGTGTCTGCACTGGAAGATTTGTGAGATGAAACTGAAGGACCTAAATATGTACACTCTGGAGGACAGGAGGGATAGGGGAGATATGATACAGACATTTAAATACCTGAAGGGTATTATTGAGGCCCAATAATTCAACCTTTTCCAAAGGAAAGAAAGCTGTAGAACTAGGGGACATAATATGAAGCTTCAAGGGGTTAGACTTAGGAACAACATCATGAAATATTTCTTCATGGAAAGGAAGGTGGTTACATGGAATGCCCTACTGGAAGAGGTAGGAATGACCAGAGCAGTATTGGAATTCAGAAGGGAGTGGGATAAACACAGAGGATCCCTAATGGCTAAAGGATGGAAATGAAGAAAAGGGGTAACTGTGTTATTAACTGGGGTAATTGCACAGAGCAGAAATTACTACCCCTGACAAATTGTTGGGTAGAGTGGATGGACACTAGGTCTTTTTCTGCTGTCATTTATTATGTTATTATGTTAATAGATGGGTTATAGGTCTTGATAAAATACTAGAGAAGAGTAAAGTGTGTGTTTTATTTTCTTGCTGCTGTTATCTCTGCTGTGGAATCCTGTGACTCATCCTTTTGTGACTGTGCTTTTTAATTGACTGCTGGTATACCAGAAGAATAAAATCTTTTATCATTTTGAAATATAAGTAATTGTGTGGGACTCTGATAGAGACATCCAGGGTTGTGGAATTGAGGTCTGGAGTCTGCTAATGAATGGTGTAACAGAGAAGACCGAATATTTTGTGTAATGGTACAGACAAATGGTCACAGAGGTTGTATCTAATAATTTTCCATGACCAGCAGTAGGAAGTATTGCTCTTCAGCCTCTGATACAGGTGCCATCAAATATCTACCCAACTGCTACATATTATTTAACCCACAGAGCTGGTGCCAAGGCCACAAAAGCCCAGCATCAGGCATCTTATTTTATGTGCCCTAAATGGGGGTCCAAGAAAACAAACCGGTAACAGATCCAAGATGGCTGATAGCAACAAACACAAGAGGTTGAATCGGTATAAAATGGACTTTATTGAATCTTGCCCGACTCTGGTGGAGTTTCGCTCAACGAGTTGCCTCAGGGGCTTAAGAGCCACTTGAATTGGCTCAGATTAACATGGGAATCTCATATGTCATAGTTAGAGAAACATTTATCAGCAAAACTATTGGACCTGCAGAGATCTCTGCACCGCATTGCGTTGAGCAGCGAGTAGAATTGGAATATCATTGCTTTTACAGCGGTCTGCTGTTAAAAGTGTCTGTTTTAAAACAGGTCCAATAGTTTTGCTGATAAATGTTTCTCTAACTATGACATATGAGATGCCCATGCTAATATGAGCCAATTCAAGTGGCTCTTAAGCCCCTGAGGCAGCTCGTTGAGCGAAACTCGGCCAGAGTCGGGCAAGATTCAATAAAGTCCATTTTATACCGATTCAACCTCTTGTGTTTGTTGCTATCACCCTAAATGGGGGTTACATGCACATAAAATGTATCTGTACAAAAAGGGGTATCAACAGAAATGTTCCAGGAATAGGGCTAAACATTAGCTGGAGAGCATTCACATTATGCACTCTTCAGTTAAAGTTGCCTTCCTAAACCTGGTTATAAAATACCCAATCCTAACTTTACCTGGATAAAGTTCCGTATATATATTTATCTGTATATGTTCAGAGGGAGACTTGTTCGTGTAAGTCTCACTGAATATCTGGGAAAAGTTATATACATAACTTTCCCTGGATAAATCTGCCACTTCCCATTTCACTAGACATCGACCTCCATGTTTGTAGATAGTTAGGTTTGATTTTTTCACTCAGCGCACAATTAAACTGTGAAGTGTTTTGCTGGAGGATGTGGTGAAAGCAATTAATGTAGCTGAATTTAAAAAAAATATAGACAAGTTCCTGGAAGAAAACACATTATTAGCCATGCAGAGATGGGAAAGCCACTGGTTATGAGCAAGAAGGATTGGATCTATTCTTTGGCATTCTTCCAGGTATTTGTGACCCAGAATGGCCACTGTCAGAAATTGGACGCTAGACTTGATGTACTTTTAGTTTGACCCAGTATGGTATTTCTTATATTACAATATCCTTCTTATATTAGTCACACTTTAGATTAGATTTGGAAGTATACACTGTAGGTTTACTGTAATACTTTAAAAATACAAAAATGTTTGAACTTTTGAAATATTTGTGCAACTTTGAATGGATTTTGAACTTGCTAGTAAATTTGAGCAGATTTTTCAGTTTTTCTGTCAATATCATTGAAAATTTGCTTCAGATCTCTGGAAAAATGAAGCTGAATTCATTATATATTTTGGAATTTTGTGGATTCACATTGAACTTTCCCTAGATACTCTGAGAAAGATCTGTCAGATTTTCTCAGCAGATCTCGGGAAAAGCTGAGTTTCTGCCATTGCCCCCTCTAAAATAACCCAACTCAAACCAGACTGAGATGTGCTTGATTTAAGGTAAACTTTAAAAGCCCGGTGCGTGCATTAATTAGGGGATGTGCGAATAAATTGGGCTCGCGCACGCCAAGTGGATTTTAAAAGCTGCTCAGCTATGCATGTATCTTCCACAGTGCACACATCTCCAAAATTTTCAAAAAAGAGCGTTTTGGGGCATGAAACAGAGCCATTTCATGAGAAAGGGTGTTTCGGGGCATGCCCAGAACCCCTGCCACGTAAGTTTACGTCTGCTATGGAGGAGGTGAAAGTTCTAAAATTAAAAAAACTAGCCATATCTGTGGAGTTTAAGACTAACAGGAGGGAGTGAAGGCTATTACACTAGAGGGTTTGAAGGACCTATCTCTTAACTGGGTGAACTGGTGGACGAACTGGTAAATTGAGAATGGCATGAGCGTGCACGCCTTTTAAAATCACCTTACTTAAATGGCAGAAGCGGAATTTCTGCACATATGCATGTGCTCACTTAAAATTTGGTGTACATGGGTGCGTGTCTAGGCTATTTTATAACATATGTGCATATACACATGTATGTTATAAAATGGTCACCTCCCTGGGCCAATGTATACATACAAATGTGCGCCTGTGCAACATTTTGAAAGTTACTGTCCTTGTGTATGACCAAGTTGTTCACTCACCTCTAGTTTCCTGACTGAGACACTCTGGATCATATTTGATTTGGAGTTTTCAAAAAATGCTCATTGCTTACATTAGCTTCTTAAATTTCAGAAGGATTTTCAGTCATATGCATTTGCTTACATGGGCCATTTGGGGTGTGAACCAGAGATATGCGTGTAAATACTTGTGTGCCCTGGTGTGCACCGAAATGTCTTGCCGCATAACTTTACTTCTGCTATGTATGACGTGAAAGTTAAAAAAATAAAAGGATCGAGCCATTTCTGAGGGGTTTAAAGAGTCAGGGGTAACTTGGGGGAGTGTAGGCTATAAAACCAGAGGGGGGGGGGGGGCGACTGGAGGACCTAGCTGTTAACTGGAATTGGTGAACGAACTGGTAAACTGGGAATTGTGTAGTCATGTACACCTTTTTAAAATCCGTGATTTACGTGGTAGAAGCGGAATTTGCGCATACATGCATGCACCCACTTAAAATTTGGCACATGTGCATGCAGCCAGGCTATTTTATAAAATGCGTGCATATTATAAAATGGCCGTGGGCCGCAATATGCACGGAAATGTGTGCCCGCGGGCCGGTTTGAAAGTTGCCATCTTACATTGGCTCCCAAGCAGGCGTACATGAGTGTGCGTGTGCCGCTAAATTCCAAAATGGGGTTTTGCATGTAAGTCTGCTTTGGAAATAAGGGTTGAAGAGTACACATAGACTACTTCATATCTATGCAGGTTGTTACAAAATTGGGCTCTTTCAGTTGAAAATTCACCTAAATTTAGTCTGCAATTCATTCACCTAGATGTAGGGGACTAAGTTAATCAGTGCTACATGATCAACATTTTTTCTCTGCCCCTGATGCCATCAATTTTATAAGGCTCCTAAATTTAGGTGCCTAATGAAGCTAGTTCCCTAAATTTAGGCAGTCAGCTCTAATCAATTTTCAAAAGATGCAGATTTAGGTGCCCAGTTGCCTAAGTTAGTAGCCTGAACCTTTTGTGCAAAAAGTGCAATCCTTCCTCAGCCCATCTGCAGAGCCTCCTCTATAATTACCTTGCACTTTTCTAGCTGTGCTTTTAAGGCCTCCTCCTGTGTTGCTGGTGCGGCCTGTGCTCTCAGCCAGTTCTCAGCAGAAAGTGTCGCCTGTTCTAGCTGCTGGAGCTTGGAGTAAAAGGCAATGATTTCCCTTTGGTGCTGCAGCCACGCCAGCCTCTCCCTCAGCAGCTGGCAGAACTCAATCCAGCGGCTGTTCAGCTGGTCGGAGGCTTGTTTGATGCTGTCCGCATTCAGGCCCTCTGGAAAGAATAATTAGTAAAAGAAAAACAAAATATTATTTTTCCTCTAGAGACAGACCTAAGGAGAGCAGTAGTCCTGATTTCCATAGCTACACAATAATGAGGTATTCATGGGACACAAAGTCAGAAAAGTCCGTTCCTAAAAGTGCAGGCCTAATCAGCAGCCTTCTGCTGCTGATGCCAGGAGGATGCACAGCAATGCCACAGCTTGAAAAATAATCAAACTACTATGAGGTTGCACGAGACAACTTTAGGAGGCTGCAAGACCAAGAGTTTCTCAAAACTTCGGTACAGTGGCAGGATATGCAATAAAAATGTTTAAAAATCTAATAAAAAAAATATTCTGTTAGTACATCGTAAAAATGATTACGTTTTTGCAAGTAAAGGAGAGAGATTTTCCTTTTCACTGCAGAACCTTCATTTCGTGTGCAGTGCTGTATTTCTTGGAGTACAGATAGTTCAACGTCAGGTGTAAAGTGGTTCTTTTAATATTTGTATTTCATGGAGTTGTTTACAGGGCTCCATTCAGGGCCTGTAACTGACGCTGGTCTCATTCCTTGTATTTACAGCTTTGTGGCAGAAAATGGATTCAGAGTAAGTGTGCAAGATGTTATTATTAAACAGTCACACACCTATAAGAGGAAGGAGTGTGATGCATCCCAATTATGTGTTTGAAGGACTTGTCTAATGCATGCATTCACTAGTGGGGTAATAATATGACTCCATGTTAGGTCAGTCAGTAATTCATTTTCTCTGCAAATTGGTTTTGTAGAGATTCCTCCAACACAAATATCATAACGCCAGCTTGGTGTGGTACTTTAGTGAATTCATTGAATTCACAGACTGGCTGGCTTTTTCAATCGTCTGTGAAGGAACAGTTCCAAAGGCCTTTACCACAATGCAGATAGGGCCATATCTATTTACACACACACACACACACACACCTCCATGCTTCTACTCTGGTCACTTCAGCAAAGAAATAAATATCCAGTTTGCTTGGCAAGATTTCCCCCCTGTGAAAGCAGGCTCTCCGCTTGCTTCACACTATCGTAGTGTTCTATCCTTGTCCACGACTGATGTTAAACTAACAGGGCTGTGCGTTTCCATTTCCTTTTGGTTCCCTCTCATGTGAAGCGGTGCTTCATCCATTTTTTCCCAGCCTCCTGGAACCTCTCCTCTTTTCAGTGAGAAGTTGAACAGCACTGTGTGAGGGGTACAGCAGCACTTCTTGGAGCATCTTCAGTACATTTTTGCCTTTTATGTTCATTTCAAGGGTTTCTTAATTACGGTATTGGTGATATATCAGTCTGTAACCCTCTTTCAGGACACATAAAATGAGAGTGTCTGATGCTGGTTGGGAGGAAAGCAGCCGTTTCCGTGGGTTGAGAAAACAGACCCATGGTCGCGCAGATGGTATAGTGGACCTGGCACAGAGGCAAGGGTTGTACTGATTAAACTGGATAGGAAACTAAACACCAAGTTATTTATTTCTCCTCTGTGACCCTTCTGACTGCACCCCAACTTCTTCCATAGACTGACAGATGCCTCTCATAAAATCCACACCTTGGAATATAGGAGGTTCTCACTCAAAAGGCATCTTAAAAAAATAATTTTATTTTCTAGGGTTTACAGCAGTCAGAAATGAGCAATATTAAAATTCCGTGAATTAATCAGGATTCAGAGGTTCACAGCACTGATTAGCAACAACAGCACCAACAACAAAACACTTTCCTTCAAACCTTCATTTCAACGGCACAACACAAAAAATATTTCCCATTCTTCCCTTTTCAAATGAGATTTAATGTTCATCTTTACTCACAGAATTTGTCTCAGTCATAGTCTCTATGATTGCAATTTACTCCCTTCCCATAGGATTTCCACAAGGCTGTTTTGGTCCATATCCCTCCTGGGTTGCTGCTTGTATGACCCAAGATCCCAGTATCGATTCACTGGCTTCCCGTTGTCTTGGTCTTGCTGGACTGACTAGACCAGCAGCTTTCTTAGGGGCTGTGGAGCTCTCAACTCCAAATCAATCTCAAGTTGCAGAAAGATTCCCCACCACCAACCCAATTTCCACACTAAACATCACCTTACATTAAGCCCATAGAAACTCTCTCTCTCCCCCCCACACACACACAAAGGATATCCCTCAACACTCTCTCTTAAAGGAATATACTAAGGTTTATTTATTTATTTAAAAACTTTTCTATACCGTCGTTTAGTGATATACCATCACAACGGTTTACAAATAGGCACATAAATAAATTCGAAACAGATTGTAATTTAACCAGTAGCTGCCGAAATTGTTCAGATACATGATTCAAATACTCTATGCTATATCTAATGTGTATTGAAATTCCATTTATGGATTCTCCATATATGCGATATACTGTAATTCTTTAACTTAATATATAAGTGTGATAAAAATAAAAATAAAGAACGCATATATGATCTCTGGTGACTTTTTGCCTGTGTGTATAAGTCCTTTTCTCTGCCACAGTGACTCATCACCATAACCCACAAGTAGAGGCCATGTGACATCCCTTAAGATTTATCTCAAGATACATTTCTAGTGACCAGGACCCCCATCATAATTTTACCAATGATTTCCCTGGCTCTGGAATCCAAGAAAATCCAACTCAGACATATAGTCAAGCATTGGGAACACCTTCCCTGCCCATGCGTACCCCAGATTCCCTGGATAAAGATTTACTTTCCAATCCCAACATAAATTCAGACCAGCTCATGAAATATTGAATGAATAAGCACATTGAACCCAGGAGAAATGGAGCATTACCTGAAGTGAATCCATTAATTTTATTACCTTGTATACTGCACATTAAGCTGCATAGTAAATTGGGTTAGACTGATTTTTAATTGTACCTTATATGCAAGTATATTAGCATTGCTACTTAAATGAAGCCTACCTGTCAAGTGTGTTTATCATTGAGCCCTTGAATTCATGGCAGAATAATGCATTGCTATCTGAGCTTATGCTACTTAACGCAGAACGACATCTGTGAGGGCAACTTAAAATGCAGAGTAATGATAGCATTTTTTTTCCTTATTATGCAAACACTTTGCTTTAAGTGTTTTAGCACTGCACAGTGATCTGGTGTTCATTTTTTTTGGAGTACCGGTCATAGTGTTGACATTCAGTATTCATGTAAGTAACACGTACATTTCTAGTCTGCTCTGTCACTCAAGAATCCCCACTAATAAAGGCAATGGTTTTTTTTTATGCAAATGTTCTAAGAATCCTGCAGGAATGAAAGATGATCTCATGGTGTGTGCTAAAAAGAATCAGCTCTCTTAATGATACAGCAGTGCTACTGCTTTCTCTTGGCATGATCCTTCCCATTTTTTTTTTTAACGCAGATGAACATCATCAAAATACAATACCGCACTTAAACATTTATTGCCAAAAGTTGTTTGATCTGCTTAATTTGGAAGCAGGCTTCTCGTCCTTAACTTGTCTTTTAACCGAAAATAGCCTGGATCACAAGGCAAGCTATAATTTATGAATAGCTTGGACAACGTGACTCTTTCCTAGACCAGTGCGTAAAATTACAAAATCATGCACCTCCATCAGATTAAATTATTTTAGCCAAGGTGGACAGATTCTGTTAATTATCTTCTTCCCTAGTGAGCAGAGAAGAATATAATTTATCAGTCAAATGTGCAAAGGCCATTTTATAACTTTTAACCTGTTAAGTTCTCCAAGCTCAAAATCTTTTGCCTTGTCTATCTTCCAAAATGATGAAATAATGTGAGGCAGAGAATGCTATTTCACTGGGAGATGCCATGATGCCCTAACTGACAGCTCCAGCACCATTTCCGAGCCTGCCTGGCTTTATTACATGGCATTTCCTGGCCCTTTCAGGGTAATAACTCCAAATTAATTTCTTTTGCAAATATCATGACAGGAGTGAATCTCACTTATTAGCCAGGGAAGAGTCACTTCTGTGTGGTTAGAATACACAGAGGTAGTTAGTCGATGTTTCTTTGTCTTCCAGGCTACTGATATAATAGGATCATCTCTGTGCATTTTGCAAATCAGGCAGATAATCTTCCAAACTTGTTATAGCAACATAGGGATTATGAAGAACTTCTGCAGGAACACCCATAAAGGTCAGAAACCACAATACTAAATGAAACAAACAGTTTTGATAAACACAATTTATACATTTAAATACTAACTTTAATTTATCTAATGCATTCATAATATCACATTATATATTTCATTTCAAAAATGATTTTCTTAAAAATATTATAGCAAAATTCAATTGAGATAAAAAATTCACTAAATTCATTAATTTTTCACACTATCCCAATACATAAAAACATACAAAATCCCTAACATTCACACCACACATCCACCTCATTTATTCAATAAATTATACTTCCAATAATTAAACAGAACAATAATCTTCCAATATGTTACTAATAACAGCATGGGAGCAATGGTTACAGGAGATTCTCAGTACTATTACTATTAGAAAGACTTTGGCAGTTATTAAATAGTTCCAAACTGGCTAATACTTAACTTATGGAGTACAACAATCATATTTCCAAAACCAGGAAGACTGTGCACTAAAACCAACAAGCTTGTACCATAAACACTAGAGGACAATTTTACATGCTCCAATGATTCAAATAGTGGCTATAGATCACTATGCCTCAACGTTCAATATTTTGACCATCCTAATGTTATTCGAATCTCTTCACAATTTACTTTTCAAAAATAGTCTGTAGTCACCTTCATAAGAACATAAGAAATTATCATGCTGGGTCAGACCAAGGGTCCATCAAGTCCAGCATCCTGTTTCCAACAGAGGCCAAACCAGGCAAGTACCCAAACACCAAAACGATCCCATGCTACTGATGAAATTAATGGCAGTGGCTATTACCTAAGTAAACTTGATTAATAGCAGTTAATGGACTTCTCCTCCAAGAACTTATCCAAACCTTTTTTAAACCTATCTACACTAACTGCACTAACCACATCCTCTGGAAACAAATTCCAGAGCTTTATTGTGCGTTGAGTGAAAAAGAATTTTCTCCGATTAGTCTTAAATGTGCTACTTGCAAACTTCATGGAATGCCCCCTGGTCCTTTTATTATCCGAAAGTGTAAATAACCGATTCACATCTACTCATTCAAGATCTCTCATGATCTTAAAGACCTCTATCATATCCCTCCTCAGCCATCTCTTCTCCAAGTTGAACAGCCCTAACCTCTTCAGCCTTTCCTCATAGGGGAGCTGTTCTATTCCCTTTATCATTTTGTTTGCCCTTCTCTGTACCTTCTCCATCACAACTATATCTTTTTTGAGATGTGGCAACCAGAATTGTATACAGTATTCAAAGTGCGGTCTCACCATGGAGCGATACAGAGACATTATGACATTTTCTGTTTTATTAACCATTCCCTTCCTAATATTTCCTAACATTCTGTTTGCTTTTTTGAATGCTGCAGCACACTGAGCCGACAATTTTAAAGTATTATCCACTATGATGCCTAGATCTTATTCCTGGGTGGTAGCTCCTAATATGGAACCTAACATCGTGTAACTACAGCAAGGGTTATTTTTTCCTATATGCAACACCTTGCACTTGTCCACATTAAATTTCATCTGCCATTTGTATGCCCAATCTTCCAGTCTTGCAAGGTCCTCCTGTAATATATCACAATCCACTTGTGTTTTAGCTACTCTGAATAATTTTGTATCGTCCGCAAATTTGACAACCTTCCATCAGCAATTGCGATCATACTACTGCCATCTGCAGTTGTACTCCTCTGATGTAACCATATATCCCCTTCAATATTCCTCCATTGTAACCAAGTGTCCGCTTGAATATTCCTCCGATATAACATAAATGTCCCGACGCTGCAGCGTTTCGGCATTTCTATGTGCCTGCATCAGGGGAATATCTTTAACGAACGTCTCTTCAATATGGCCTCCCAAGCCTAAGCCATATACATAAATTCAATACATGGCTCAAAACTTGGTGTAAGGAATAGGGATGTGCAATCATTTTTCTCGAATTAGGCAATGCCAACGATATTGCCTAATTTGGAATGGTTCGGGAGAAACGAAAAAAGATAGTGTGCAATAACCCGAAAATTGGGGCACCTGAAAACAAAACCCGAACCGTGGGAAAAATGAAATTCCCCTGGGGAGGTCTTGAAACGAAGCTAGACACAAAATTTTTACCTGGAGCACATCTCTAAGGAACAAAGTTTTGAATATATTGGAGATTGTGGAAATTTATGGAACAGAAAAGGACTCTGTCAAAGATGGCTTACATCTGTCTGTGGCAGGAAAAAGGATACTAAAAGATAAATTTAAATTGTATGATACATAAGGCATTTAAACTAAACGATGGGGGTGGCAGAGGGACATTGGAATGTCACTCCCCAAAAAGAAAAAGAAAAACAAATACAGAAATAAAAGAAATGTGTGAAGAGGATAACAAAAGTCAGCAGAATAAGGAAAAAAACAAGTCCAAGATAAACAGTAAACTGAATGAGAGACACTGGAAAGCTATGACCACAAATGCTCATAGTCTGGGCAATAAAATCCCAGATCTGCAAGCCCTAGTGGTAGAGGTGGACTTGGACATAGTTACTATTACAGAGATCTGGGTTACTGAGTCTCATGATTGGGATACGGCCATTCCAGGCTACAACTTCTTACGGAAGGACAGAGAGGACAGAAAAGTGGGAGGAGTAGCTCTTAATGTCAAAAACAATATCCAAGCAACTGAACTGCAAGGAACAGGGGTTAGAAAAGTAGCATTATAGGCCATCCTAAAAAAAAAGAGGATGGCACATCTATTTTTACTGGAGTGGTTTATAGGCCTCCAACTCAAATGAAAGAACTAGACAGAGAGCTGGTAGAAGACATCCAAAAGGTTGGAAAAAAGGGAGAAGTGTTGATGTTGGAGATTTTAATCTGCTAGATGTAGACTGGAGGATCCCTTCTGCGGAATCTAACAGAAGTAGAGAGTTAGTGGATGCCCTGCAAGGGGCTCTGTTCAAACAAATGGCTAAGGAACCCACGAGGGAGGGAGTTATTCTCGACTTAGTGCTCACAAACGGGGATATTGTCTTAAATGTCCGGGTGGGTGACCACCTCAGCACCAGTGATCATCAAACGGTATAGTTTGATATTGCAAATAGGATACGGAGAAGTCACAAGAAGACCCGAGTTTTGAACTGGAGGTGGAATTTGAAGACTGGGAGAAAATGGAAGTAGTGGAGCAACTGTGGACCAAACTAAAAGAAGCAATTTCAAAGGCAACTAATCTATATGTTAGAAAAGAAAACAAAACAGGGAGAAATAAGAAACCTAGCTGGTTCTCAAAGGAAGTGGCTAAAATAATAAAAATAAAAAGAACAGCATTCAAGAAATATAAAGGATCCCAAAAACAGGAACACAGGGAAGAATATCTGGTGAAATTGAGGGAGACGAAGAAAGTAATTAGGAAAGTAAAAAGTCAGGCGGAAGAAAGGATTGCCAGAAAGGTTAAGAGAGGTGACAAAACATTTTTCAGATACATCAGAGAAAGGAGAAAGGTCTGAAGTGGTATAGTGAAACTGAAAGATGAGAAGGATCAATGTGTGGAAGGAGATTAAGAAAAGATGGAGATATTAAATAAATACTTCAGTACGGTGTTCACTAAGGAAGACCCTGGAGAAGGACCATCGCTAGTTAACAAGGCTGTGGATGGGGGTGAAGTAGACAAAGCCCCGTTTATGGAAAAGAATATATGGGAAAAGCTAGGAAAACTTAGTGGACAAATCAATCGGGCCTGATGAGATTCATCCTAGATTACTGAGGGAGCTCTGAGATGTGCTGGTGAGTCCGCTGAGTGACCTGTTCAATAGATCCTTGGAAACGGGAGTGTTGCTGAGTGACTGAAGAAGATCCGTGGTGGTCCAGCTTCATAAGAGTGGGAGCAGAGAGGAGGCTGGAATTACAGGCCGATTAGCCTCACCTCTTGGTAGGAAAACCGATGGAGACTCTCTGCTGAAGGAAAGGATAGTGAACTACTTACAATCGGTTGGTTACTCGATCCGAGATAGCATGGATTCACCATGGGAAGGTCCTGTCAGATGAATCTGATTGATTTCTTTGATTGGGTGACTAGAAAATTGGATCAGGGAGGAGTAAATAAATCGATGTGATTTACTTGGATTTTAGTAAAGCCTTTGATATAGTCCAGTATAGAAGACTCATGAACAAAATGAGAAGCTTGGGAGTGGGCGCCAAGGTGGTGGCATGGATTACTAACTGGTTGATGGATAGAAGACTGTGTGATGGTAAATAGAACCTACTCTGAAGAAAGAACGGTGTTAAGTGGAGTGCTGCAGGGATCGGTGTTGGGACCGGTTCTGTTCAATGTCTTTGTGAACGACATTGCAGAAGGGATAGAAGGTTAAGATTGTCTATTTGCAGATGATACTAAGATCTGCAACAGAGTGGACATGCCAGAAGGAGTGGAGAGAATGAGATGAGATTTAAGGAAGCTTGAAAAGTGGTCGAAGATATGGCAACTGGGATTTAATGCCAAGAAGTGCAGAGTCATGCATCTGGGGTGCAGTAATCCGAAAGAACTGAATGCGATTGGGGGTGAAGGGCTACTGTGCACAGAGCAGGAGAGAGACGTTGGGGTGATAGTGTTTAGCAATCAGAAGATGGCATAGCAATGTGACAAGGCAATAGATAAAGCCAGAAGAATGCTGGGATGCATAGAAAGAAGCATATCTAGTAAGAAAAAGGAAGTGATAATCCCCTTGCACAGGTCCTTGGTGAGGCCTCACCTGGAGTACTGTTTTCCGTTCAGGAGACCATATCTCAAAAGGGTGAGAGACAGAATAGAGGTAATCCAGAGAAGAGCAATCAAAATGGTGGGAGGTCTCCATCAAATGACTTATGAGGAGAGGTTGAAGGACCTAAATATATATACACTGGGGGAGAGGAGGAGCACGGGAGATATGATACAGACCTTCAGATACTTGAAAGGTTTTAATGATGTACGATCAACAACAATCATTTCTGTAGGAAGGAAATCAGTAGAACTAGGGGCCACGAGATGAAACTCCAGGGAGGATGACTCAGAATCAATGTCAGGAAATATTTCTTCACGGAGAGGGTGGTGGATGCCTGGAATGCTCTTCTGGAAGAGATGGTGAAGACAAAAATGGTCAAAGATTTCAAAAGGGCATGGGATAAACACTGTGGATCCCTAAAGGCTAGAAGAGGGGAATGAAGTAAGAGGCACTGGTGTGGCAGTTACTATCCTTAACCAATAAGCCTTCATACTGTTGATGCAACTCCATCATTGAACTGTACAGTCTGTGATAACAAATAAGCATGGGGCTAACTTGCTTGATCCGGCAGTAACTACACAAAACTAATAAGCCTGATACTACATTTCTGATGCAACTCCAACATTGCTCTCTGCTTCAACGGCAGGGGGTGGAGAGAAAATGGACTCAAAAGTAACCAACAAAAGCCCTGACCTTGGCAGTCTGGGAAACTGATAAGTATAGGAAACCGATAAGTATGGGAGCTTGCTGGGCAGACTGGATGGGCCATTTGGTCCTTTTCTGCCATCATTTCTATATTTCTATGTTTCTGTTTTTAACAAAATAATTTTTGAAATGAGCTACATGATGTGATATTATGAATACATTAGATATGTTAAAGTTCATATTTAAATGTATAGATTGTGTTTATTAAAGCTGTTTGTTTCGTATAGTATTGTGGTTTTCTGACTTTTGGGGTAGTTTTTGTTTTGCTAGTGAGACGTCCATAAAGGTAACAGCTTCCTTTTGGGTCTGTGGGATGAGGTTGACACAGAGCTTTAACAGTATCCTTGGGGACTTGACTCCATGAATTGGAATGAGTTCATCAATACATCTGTCAAGGTAGAGCATTCGCATCTATATTGGCTTGCCCTGGTTGTAACTGGACTGAAATCATAAGTTGTCCATATTCAAAACGTATTTAGATGGATAACTTTTGAATAAATGTGGCATATTCAGCCACTTATCTGGCTAAATTCTAAGTAGTTATCTGGTTATAATTTAGCCGGATACAAAAGTGTCGTTCCAGGAGCGTTCCAGGCAGGGGCTGAGTTATCCAGCTAATCTAGCTGAATATCGGGTGTATCTGGCTAGGTCAGCTGGATAAATTTAGACCTGCTTTAAAGGAGGACTAATGTTATCTGGCCCTGATGGCCAGATAACTTTCTACTTATTCCGATATCTTTAAAGATATCCGGATCAGTAGCGCTGTCAGTGTCAGCTTGAAAAAAATATATATATTCAAGGGCCCATGGCTCTCAGTCGTCTCTGTAAATTGCCCTGCCTCTCCCCCAGCAAACATGAAACCTCACAAACCTGGGCTGTCTCCCCCCCACCACACACACACACACACTTTCCTGTTTTGTTTTTAAATTGCGAGTCACAATCCCCCGATGCCCCCCCCCGAACTGTGAAAGCCCCCTCCCACAGTTTAAAACAAAGTTAGTGCCCTACCCAGATGGCCAAAATGATCCCTGCCAGGAGAGAGGGTCTCACTCACCCTCTCCTGGTGGCTCCAGTGCTAAAGAATAAACCGCTTAGTTTATGAATACAAAACCAACAAGATTAAAAGCCCTGTCTAAAAACTCAACAGTCTCTTTGGCAAACTATTTATTAGTAGAAATTCAGTTTGAGTAAAAAAAAATTAAAATGAGACATTTCTAATTGGTGCACTTTTTTCTTTCTTTTTGGACAACTAACATTTAGGTGTCTCTGGGGAAACCCACGACTCGTGGTTTTCCAGTGCTTGGAGACTTGAACTGTGGTATCTCCTGGTTCATAAGTTTACTGAGGTGCAAGCAGTTCAATCCTGACTTTCTTTCCGGGGAACATGCACCTCATCAGCTGCTAAACTCTCTGGCTCCCACATCATACTTGCATCTGTCTTGCAGTCGATGGAAATCCATGGATAGTGTGAGTTGAGTAGTTTATTTCAGACTTTTATTGTTGCAGGATCTAATGCCCTTTCTTGGTCAGCAGTTGTGCACCCCTCCTCCTCTGCCTCTCGGAAGCTCTCACCGCTCTCTCTGGGTAAGCTTGCAACACGCACTCTTGATTGGATGAGAATCCTTGCAAGGTTGTCTTATCTGCTGCTGGGTTAGATCCGCACAGGCTGCAGCAGGCTGATGGGATCCAACTAGAAAATGGTCCAAATGGGGATTAACCTTAGATGTGCTTGATAAAATCACATGTAACCTGGGTTGGGAATACTTCAGTCTTCACGGGGCTCATCACAAAAAAACAATATACACGGGGCTGTCTTCTCCAATCACTCAGCCTGTTACAGCCCCAGTTCTCTAGGATTCTCCATGGTGGGGGGTGGGATTAGGATAACCTACTTGGGCCCTGGGCATTACATTTTTTGGAACCTTTTTAAAATCAATAATAAAGCTGGTGTCAGTTATGGTGTCCAAAACATTACTTTTCTGATGAGTTAGTTCAGGCATGGACTGTGGCACATAACAAGTCTCTCTTTTCTCAACTTTCTAAAATCAATTCACAAGGTAAATTCTGTAAATCTGTGATTCCGTAGGCCCTTTATTTGTTTCTCGGGGGTCCCTTCTTTATCCTTGAATTCGATGGTAAGCCTTAAGATATGGGGCTCTCTTCTCCCTATCTATGTCCCCAAACAAATACCTGAGACCCAAATGCTTAATATTGATTCCTTAAACTTCTGCTCTGCGACTCTTGTTGTACTGATTACTCCTCATCTCTGTATACAGGAAGGGCATTTCCTGTGGTCCTACACCAGGTGGCCCTCTCTCCTTCTCAAGCACTGGATGCTAGAAAGGTGTCTGCTCTCTCTTCCACCACCTGGGAATTTGCCTGTTGAGTGTCCCTTGGACTGAGGAACACCAGGCTCTCTTCCTCCTCCTCCTCCTCTCAAGATGGTGAAGCAGGAAACATGGATAAAAAAGTCCTCCCAGAACATAAATCCTTGCTGGAAACTTAACTTCAAAAATCATTAGAGACATTTTACAACTTCAGAGTGTGATACTTTGCAAAAACGTCAAAGCAAAGGTTTCAGGCATTCACACAGGAAAAATGAAGAGAATTAAGGAAATATTCAGAAGCTAAATTAAAAATTCACACATACACTAGTGATCATGAGCTTATATAAAAACAGGCAGCAATCATTGCAGCAGCCTCACATGGGAGTGCTGATACACAGTTGATACAACCTAACCACTAAGCCAAATTCTGACTAATAGGGATCCCAGTGGCCAATTCTCTTCTGCTTTTGAATCCAAAGAGGCTGAACAGACACACACTATAGCCATACAGAAACTGGGGTGGGGCCTACAGAAGAGACAGTCCCTGCTCCATGGAGCTTACAATCTAGTTAAGACAAACACACATGATAAACAAGAGTCTGTGGGACGTGTAATTATTGCACTTAGGATTTAAAAGCAGATTCAAAAAGGTGAGTTTTTGAACTAGGCAAACATGGACAGAGAGGGAGCAATATGCACGGACTCAGGAAGTCTATTTTAGGCATACGGCACAGCAAGGTAGAAAATGTAGTGCCTAGAGTAGAAAAGCTCAGATGAGGGTGACTTGCTCGATGGACGGAGACAAGAGAAGACCAGTGATGAGGAGCTGCAGAGTGAATGTATTCTGTGGCTTCCTTCTCCATGTGTGCTGATAGTTTCTCTCTCATTCTATTGTTGGAATGCTTGCCCACATTTAAGGATGCAGACCAAGTGTAGTCATTTATTTTATATTTCAGCACTTTTTGTGTATTGAGGTCTATGGATGCTGTTAAGTATGCATAGAAGCTTATGATAAATACTTTGTGCGTGTAGCATGTTTCTATAAGACCCATACCTTTTTCAGCATACACTGGTTCTTATAGATTAGCTGGTTGGCATGGAGACCAGTCTATGATTCCAAAGTTGAATGAGAGTACAAGAACTGTATGCTGATTGATGGCTTGTATTTATTCTGTGCTGTTAAAGCACTTTTCAGTATCAGTCTAGTAGCACTTTGTAAATAATCAACAGTAGTAGCGGCAGAAGTAGTTTCAGTCTCCAGTAATATTATTTGCTGATCTTTTCTTTCAGTGAGTTGTGCTGGATTGTTGCACCTTTATCTACTCCTAGATATTTACCTACACACTCCTGCTCAAATTCCTTTATAATACAGATTTCAGTCAGAAGGATGTTTTAGTTTTGATAAGTTTTCCTTTAAGGAAGGTCACTTTAGATTTGTCCAGGACCAATGCCATTCTGGTGTCATCTGAGAAGCTCTTCACTACTCGAAGTAGTCTGACTAAGCGATGATCATGGGAGTAAAGGTTCAAATCATCTACAAATGGTACGTGCAATATTATGACCCGGATTTTCAAAAGCCTATGCGTGTAGGTGGGTTTAGGCGCACCGGGCCTATTTTAAAAAGGCCCGGCCACACGAGTAAGTCCCAGGGCTTCGGAAAAGGGGTGGGGGCGGGGTGATCCGGTGGTCGGAGCGGGGTCAGAGGCTCCTGGTACAGCAGCTATTTGCCTTTGTGCTGGGGGATCGCATGCCGGCAGGATGCTGGCGCGTGCAACCTGAGCCTGCCCCGAGGCAGACACAAAAGGTAAGACAAAGATTGTGGGTTTCTAAGTTAGGGCTAGGATGCAGGTAGGTTAGGGGAAGGGGAAGGGAGGTTAGCGTAGAGGGTTAGGAAGTTCCGATTTCGGAGCGGCCTGGGAGGAAACAGGGGAAGGCCGCAGGCATCAGCGCGTGCAATTTGCACTAATGTGCACCCCTTGCGCGCGCCGACCCCCGATTTTATAACATGCGCGCACCTGTGCGTGCATGTTATAAAATCGAGCGTCCATGTGCGCGCGCCGAGTAGAGCATGCACTTCTTAAAATCCACCCCTATCTGCTCATCATTAGTGTCTCTTGGACTACGACCAAGTCCATAGCTCAAGGAGTTAATAAGGGTACTCAGTGAATTCAGTGTCTGACAAAATAAGGGTGGTGACTTCTCGGTATTGGAGAAAAGAGGAAACAGACCCTGACAAAATTGGGCAAGCCTGATATTCCACTCATGGACCCTTGGGCCGAGGTGGGGTTGATACAACTTGCAGGGGGCGAGCCACGCAGGTCCCCTCCATCGGGAGGTGGAACGAGAGGAGGCAGAGGCCCAACTGGAGCTTTGGCTTTACCAGCCCACATTCCCCTCTGGTTGAGCTTTTGGGTGCCGGGGCTGGCAGCTCTTGGGTAGAACCTCTGCTGATGATGATAGGGATATATGAGGCTTGTATGATGGCAGGCAGAGGTTTGTGGCAGGTGGAGGTCAAGGTTATCCAGGAGTCAAGGAATCTAGCAGTGGTCAATGGCAGACAGTGATCAAGAGTATCCAGGAGTCAAGCTGTGGTCAGTGGCAGCTGGTAATCAAGAATATTCAAGAGTCAAGCTGAGGTCAGTACCAGCAGGGCAGGAAAGCACAGAGAAAAACAGGTGGGCAAGCAAGGGAGGCAGAGACGTGCTGAGGAACTGAAGCCTGAAGCTGGAGAACTGAAGAACAAAGACAAAGATCACTGGAACTGAAGACAAGGAATGCTGGAACAACAGACACCACTGGAAAGTAGGGAGACCTGTTGCCGAGTGAAAGGAAGTGGAGGTCTGGAAGGCCTTTTATAGGCCTAGATGCATGATGTCATCAGAGCACGCCGCGGGACTTTTCCTGCCGCGGGATCTTTAAATTGGGCAACATTGGCCACGCGCGCCTAGGAAAGGCACAGCGGCATGGAGTTGGCGGTGTCCTGCCATGAGGCAAGCTGGCATGCATCGCCGCGAAGGACAGCGGGGCCTGGCAAGGAGTCGGTGGCGTCCTGCCACTAGGCCAGCTGCAACCAGGGCCCAGCCTGAGAGGTGAGGGCGGCAGCCTACGAACCACCAAAAGCGATACCTCAGCAGTGATTTTTAAAATCATTTAAAATTATTTTAATAAATGGACCAGGTAAAAGCACTTACATTTAAGGAACTTAAACTGATAAAAAGACCAGTGACCCATGTCCACATATTTCAACAGAAACTGCCAAAACATTCTAGAGCAAAATTCTGCTGGCCCCAAAAGATTTTTGGAAAATTTTAGACTGCCTTTTCAATTAGTGCTCAAGGAGGCTTACACCATTATGAGTATTCAGGTGCAATAGGTCCCTGCCCTAGAGAGCTTATCATCTGAGAGTGTATCTGAGGCAATGAGAGATAAAATGATTTGCCCATAGTTGCAAGATGTGTCAGTGGTGGATGAGGTATTTGAACACTGGTTTCCACATTCTTAGTCCATTGCTGCAGGCAAACTGTGCTAGACATAATTTTAAAAAGTGGAACAGATAATTTATCGGGATAAGTAGAGCTGGTTAAGTTAGCCTGAATATTCAGCAGGTTGAACAAAGCTATCTGAGTAAGCCGACCCAGATAAATTTTAAACCTAACTAGCTAGATCTAAATATTGGCAGAAAAATACAGCTCCTGAATGCATCTCAGTACCTGATGCCCTGCACCCAACCCCCAAACCCCTCCAAACTCCGGCACCCCTCAGAGTCTCCAAAATGAGAATTAATGTTTCAGCCTTCTGCCCCTCCCCTCCCCAAATTTAAAATTTTCGTAATAGCCGTGGCATCAGAAGCCTCTTCTCTTCCCCCCATACCAGCTAAGCTCCATCTTACTCTCCCATCCCACCTGTATCACCCCCTCCCTCAAACTTTTACTGGAAGCAAGGAACTTGACTATTCCTTCCATCTTCCAGAACATATAGCATTCTACTATCTCAGCTCTACCGTGGAACAGCTCTGAAATGCCACTACTTCATCCATCTAAATTTCAGCTGGATAATGACTTATTCAGAGAAACAAAGAAACATGACGGCAGAAAAAGACCATGTGGCCCATCCAGTCTGCCCATCCGTCCATTTCATTTAGCATCACTTCCTTAGAGATTTCCTGTATTTATCCCATGCTTTTTTGAATTCAGATACTGTGTTTGTCTCCGCCACTTCCACTGGGAGGCTGTTCCGTGCATTCTCCACCCTCTCTGTAAAAAAATATTTCCTAAGATTACTCCTGAGTCTACCCTCTTTCATCCTCATCTCATGACCCCTCATTCTAGAGCCTCCTTTCCATTGAAAAAGGCGCACCTCCTGTGCATGGAAACCTTTGAGATATTTGATTGTCTCTATCCTATCTCCCCTATCTTGCCTTTCCTCCAGGGTACACATGTATATATCTTTAAGCCTATCCCCACTTGCTTTAGATTATAGACCACTGACCACTGATTAGTAGCAGCCTTCTGGACCTGTTTATGTCCTTTTGAAGGTGCGGTCTCCAGGACTGTACACAGTATTCCAAATGAGGTCTCACCAGGGACTTATACAGGGGCAATATCATCTCCCTTTTTCTTCTGACCGTTCCTCTCCCTATGCAGCCAAGCTAAAATTTAGACAGATAAATGCCAGGGATATGCAAAAGTAGGCATTTATCCAGATAACACAAAAGTTATCCAGATAAATAACTTCAAAAGTTGACCTCATTATGTTCACAGAATAGATATAACTTTCAAACTAAATGTGTTCGTCAACAATTCCTCATCAGGTCTACCTTTCTGAAATTTTTATAAAGAGGAAAATGGGAAACATATATCATAAGAACATAAGATATGCCATACTGGGTCAGACCAAGAGTACATCAAGCCTAGTATCCTGTTTCCAACAGTGGCCAATCCAAGTCACAAGTACCTGGCAAGTCCCCGAACATTAAATAAATCTCAAGCTACTATTGCTTATTAATTAATAGCAGTTTATGGATTTTTCTTCTAGGAACTTATCCAAACCTTTTTTAAATCCAGTTACACTAACTGCCGTAACCACATCGTCTGGCGATGAATTCCAGAGCTTAACTATGAGCTGAGTGAAAAAGAATTTACTTCGATTTGTTTTAAATAAGCTACTTGCTAACTTCACGGAGTGCCCCATAGTCCTTCTATTATCTGAAAGAGTAAATAACTAATTTACATTATTTTGTTCAAGTCCTTTTATGATTTTTATAGACCTCTATCATATCTCCCCTCAGTCGTCTTCTCTTCTTCTGGACCGTGTATTTTGCATGTGTATTGAGCATCCAGAAAATGTTTTTTAACTTTTTTTTTTACTAAATACTGCTTTATTTGGTTCCTCCAACTTATATTGTCCAATGAGATGCTTTAAAGGAGGCAAGTTCCTCAGATACTGCCAAAGAAATGCATCCTTTAAGAATCCAGTCCTCTAACCTCTAACATGCCTGAGCAGCAGTTTATTTTAAGCTTCCCCTGTGTTACCATGCAGGAATACCTGTGATGTAATAAGAGGATGGCGTGTGATGGATATCTGATCTTCATTCAACCTAAATGACCAGGAAGTTCAGAGACAGCTGCGACACAGATAAATGACCTCTGTTTGAAGCTTTATTTTAGGCCCTATTATAACTCCTGTATTGGACAGGTTTGGTCTATAGTACTCTATCCAAGTATGAAAACATAAGGTATTTTTAGTATCAACAAAGTCTTGATATTGTAGCAATCAATGAATATTAACATTTCTTGCAAATTTAAATGTAATGTGTGTACCTACAGGCAATCCAAGATGACATACTTTGTTAACTGCATCCCTTGACAGTGGAATATGCATATCCCACAAATTTCACATAAAAACAAGAAATACAGGCATTTATTGTGCAATACCTAAGCAAAAAAGGACCTAAGGGTAAAATTACAGTTTTATGAAGTGTAGATTATATTATTATTATAGAAAGTTAAATACATAAATACTACAGAAGTGTCCCCAATGAAAATGTCAAAACAGTTTCTAATGTACCTTTAAAAATTGGTAATGGATCTATTAATATAACACGTTAAAGCACAGGATAAGAGCTTAGTAAAACCTATGCAGTAATAACCCTATTCCCAGCACAGGTTGTGATGCCCGAGGCATAGCCAGAAAGGAACATATTAACCTTTTTTAAAAATACAGATTCTGACTCCTGGGCTATAGTAACCATGATACTTTTTTGTCACTAAGGATTATTCTTATTTTACACACACATTTAAGTGCATACATTAAAGAGGACAATTTTATCTATGTGGGGGCAAAATATGTCAATCAGCACCATGCACGTGATAATTTTTATCTCTGAGCCCAACACTGAGATCTTGGGTTGTATCCGTCAATGAACAAACTAGTAGGTATATGAAGCTATGAGCAAGCTCCTTACAAAAGGCCTGGAGTTGCATATGAGGAAAGCCTCTTTCCAGGGCCTTGAGTCTAGCATACAGGGAATACAAGCAATCACCTCCATTTTGCTGTCTCTTTAAGAGGGCAGTGCATCTTCCATTTATTTGATTTTAAATTTACTTTTTTCTTTCCTTCCCTCCCTTTTAAATCATTTTTTCATATTCCTGACCATCCTGCCAAATGCATCTCTTAGAGCTTCATGAGCTCCTAGGCACTCTGTGGCTATGATAACCCTCTGTATCATTCCTAGCCCCCATGAGCAGGGCAGAGGGATGAAGCCAGTGTTCTCTTCTCAACATTGGGAACTAATCCCACTATAGAAGTATATACAGTATACACACATTTAGTAAGGGCCCTCTCTTACAATTTTTTCATTTGGGAATCAGTAACATGGGATTGGCCAATTTAGGGTTAGGCAAGATTGTCATCACTTCCAAGCCACAAGGTTCAGCTAATCAGAATCAGAACAGAGCAGAATGTGATAAAGTCCAGTTTGCTTGCAGACAATGACATCTCTATATCAGTTCACCTGAAAATATTCACTGGTTCTTAGTTTTATTTGAATTTGGTGGGGGGGAGGAGTTGACACATCTCCAAATACCCTGAATCAGAAAACATTTTCCTAACTCCAAACCAATGAAAGTAAATCTGAAATTTTACAAAAGTCAGAGTCAGATTTGAAGTGGACTGAAGCAGCCTTTGGTTATTCAAGTAAACCAGAGTCAAGTATTTGCAGTTCTGAAGGAGGGGGCGGAGTTAAGATGGCCGCCGGATGCCAGCGCGTCTCAGAGCTCCCGCTTAGTTTCCTCATCGTGAGTTTCTTTGAAAATGCCCCGAAACGAAAAGGGAAAGTGAGGGTCTTTCCCTCTGTACCCTCACTTCCAGCAGGACAACGGACCATCATTGAGAGCGCGTAACTTTACCCAAAGGGAGAGACGCTGACGAGTCCGGTAGGGAGGCCGCCACTTCGTCTGGGGAACTCTCACTCAGCCCTCCCACGCTAAGGACTACACAAGCAATTTTGTCCTCCTTACCGCCTGAAACTGCGTTGGAAACCCCGAGTGAGCAGTGCTTGGAGAAGACCATGGAGGGAAAAGTGGTGATTGTGGAGCCGGAAGGAGTAACATCGAGGCAAGAATATGACACAGTTCAAAGTGCGGCTGCAAATCAGGGAACTGTTCAACGCGGTAGCGGTAAGACGGTTCCTAATTCTGATATGAATGCTGATATGGTTTCCTCATTGCAAGAGAGCCGACTGGAAATTGTGTTACCATCTAAGCCAACTGTGGTTACACTGGACTCGATTTGAGAATTAATGGCCCAGAAGAATGTGGCCCAGATTACCCAGAAGAATGTGGCACAGATTACCCAAATTTCCTCTAGAATGGACATAGTGACTCAAGAACACAACAGTAAATTAAATGAACAAGGAAATAAAATATGGATTATTGAGAATCAGCTCAAGGACATCAAACTATACAGTCTGCTATGACTCAAGATTGCATTAACCTAATAGAAAAACTGAGCTGTTGGAAAATCACCTTAGAAGACTCAATTTAAGACTGCTAAATTTCCCTAAGATTATAGGAGAGTTACCAAGAGTTACTCTCAGGAGATATCTGAGCGAGGTTTTACATATTTCCTCTGAAGACATACCGGCCTTTAACAAGGTGTATTTTTTACCTTTCTTAAGCTCAAGGGACCACAGGATTAATAATCAACTTGATCTGGTGAATCTGACAGACGTTTTAGAATCCTCTTCTACTGAGATTGTGGAACGGGCCACTTTGTTAATTTCTTTCATTTATGAGAATGATGTTGGGTTAATTATGAGAAGCTATTTTCAAAATATGGGGATCCACTTCATGGGGCAATTTGTCCAGATCTTTCCTGATCTGGCCAAAGCCACGCAGGAACGGAGGAAAGGCTTTTTAGTATTAAGGCAGGAAATAAGGGCACTAGGGGCCAATTTCCATCTTAGATACCCGTGTAGATGTATCACTAAATTTAACAATACCTATATTTTCCTGGTACCAGAACATCTAAAGACGTGGCTTAACTCCCAAAGAAGAATGATGAATGTTTCATCACCTTGGTTAGTCCTATTACTTAGCATGTTATTAGGGGTAATAGATTTTCAGGCTATGGCTTGTTTCTTTTTTTTTTATACTGTTGGTTTGTATTTGGCTTCCTATATTTTCCTACTCCACCCCCAAAAATTTATTTTGTGGACTAACAATAAGGTAACGTTTCCTCTGATTTATCTTGTAATTTTGATTTCAGAAAATTTCTGTACAAAGAAACATAGGGGTAGATTTTCAAAGCGTTACGCGCGTAACCCCTGAAAACCTACCCCTGCCTCCCCTACGCGCGCCGAGCCTATCTTGCATAGGCTTAGCGGAGTGCGCAAGCCCCGGGACGCGCGTAAGTCCCGGGGTTGAAAAAATGGGCGTTCTGGGGGCGGGACCGAAGCCTCCGGAACAGCCACCGGGCCATGGGATGGAGAACCAGCGCGCGCAAGTTAACCCTGCCCAGAGGCAGGCGTAATCTCTTCTAGAAAGGTCAGGGGGGGTTTAGTTAGAGCTGGGGGGGGCGGGTTAGATAGGGGAAGGGAGGGGAAGGTGGAAGGAAAGTTCCCTCCGAGGCCGCTCCTATTTCGGAGTGGCCTCGGAGGGAACGGAGGAAGGCTGCTCGGCGCGCGCAAGTTGCACAATTGTGCACCCCCTTGCGCACTCCGACCCTAGATTTTATAACATGCGCGCGGCAGCGCACGCATGTTATAAAATCAAGCGTAAATTTGTTGGCGTCGGGTTGCGCGAACAAATCTAAGCTCGCGCACATGTTATAAAATCTGGCCCATAATGCTTTGTAATTATTTGAAAATTTAATAAATTTAAAAAATTAAAAAAAAAGGTATTTCCAGTCCTGGTACTAATCTCACACTGGAGGAAAGAGGTTTGCCCATTCCTAGATATAATCAGTTCAAAAACTTTAAAGTAATCACAGTTAGTCTCTTTTTTATTCCATAGCATTCTAAAGTCTTGGTATTTTTGAAAATTTAACCTATCACTTTTAGCAGGATAATAAAGGAAACCTGAATAATAAAGGAAACCTCAACTACAAACAAGATAGTATATTGGGGTTGTTTTTTCTCTAGGCTTGAGCAGTAGGAAAGGGATTCCTCCCCCCCAATTAGGACCTGCCAGGTACTTCCAAAGGATCTTACTGGCCACTGCTGGGCTCAGTGGACCATGGGTCTGAACCTGCAGGGCAACTCTTCTTTGTAGGATAAATATGAACCCTTGGGTTTTATTAGACCCCACAGATGTTTATGTAAATGTGCTCCAATATACTCACCGCCTGTCATCTGATCCACCAGGGCCTGGGCTGCTCTGCTGGCATCCTGCAGCTTCCTGCCCTTCTCCCCCTTCTCCCGGTCTATAGCCTACAGAATGGGAGTAAAGGCGAGCGTTTCAGTTGCAGGGAGGGATCCATTACTTGTAACGCACGGACACCTTTCAAAGCGCTAATCTGCTTTACCCTCTAGGGCAGAAACTCCCAACCTTTTTTTTTTTTTTCTGCAGACTCCCCACATGCTTCCCTTTCATTTTTACCTGCAATTATGTGCAGTATATAGAAAAGTTATTAATATAATAACAAAGAAATAATTATACGCACACACCAGACGCGTTGATGATATATAAAACTTATTAAATAATGCTTACTGAAATAAACAACACACATAATTGCAAAGCACGGCTGTAAATGTGCAAGAATGAACTCATATTCAATAACTTAGGTAGGGTAACCATAGGCAGCCACACAGCGTGATCCTGTTTGGGTCTGGAGCAACCGGAAAGCGTGGACTGGTGGAAGAAAAGAAAGAAAGAGAGAGAGAGAGAGACTGGAGGAGATGGCCTGGTCAGGAGAATCTGCTGCCTGAGGTGAGGGATGAGACGGCACACCCTTCGTCCCGCCCCACTCCTCCAGGGAACAGCACAGGTCAAATCATCAAGAGGGGAGTCTCTTTGTAGTCGGGCCCTTTCAGTGATTTGAAATGTTGCGGGGAAATCAGGGGTCAGAGTTCCCAGAGGAGTGGCAGAGTGGCAGCAATAATGTTTCCAGGAAACTGGCAACCCTGCCACACTCCCAGACCTGCCTCCCACCTTTCCCTCCAGCGTTTTCCCCTGGAGAAGTGGGAGATGACTGAATGGTGGGTGTCTTTGTGTTGGGTGGTGCCAACCAGAAAACCCTGCAAAAACAAAACAAACACTTGGAATGTATATGGTATTAGGCTATTGTAATGCATGTTGGGTGTGGGCTTTGTCCTCAGAAAACTATGAGTAAACTGAATTACAATTACAATATAGTAAGCCTTTGTGCTAAAAAAGAGTACTAATTCAAAAAGTAAAAACCTTGTCTATGAAAAGGCAATACTGCAAATATTACACCATACCCTAAAACATCAATACACCTCCTATTAGGTAGAGAGAACAGGCCAGGCTGCTAAAGATCACTACACACAACTACATATTAGCAGGATACCTCCTCTCAGTCACACATACAGAACACAGACATTTCCTCATCAAACACAGAATAAAGAGACATAAAGCATAAACAAACATGTAGACAAAAAATGAACTGGAAAGCACAAGCCAAACTATACGTAGTGCAACACTGAAAAACAGAAATACCATTCCTCATAAAACATCAAACAAAAAAAAAAAATCAAAGAATATAAAAAAAATCATAATATAAAACCATATTAATAAAAAGAATGTTTCAAAACAGCTGATGAATAAAACATCCAATAATTAAAATCTCATAAAAAATTATAAAATATTTCCCAAACTCCAATAAAATATTTCAAACTAGTAAACACATTAAAATAATTAAAACTAGTATGAATAAAAAAATTCCCACTTTCCATATCTGAGAACTTTTGATTTCCGGTCACCTTGATATTTCCGTGGCTTGGTGTGGGTGGTGGAGAGGGGAGAGCGAGGTAACTTTTTCATCCTCTCTCTCTCACACACAAGTTCTTTCATGCTCATACATGCACTCACATACACATAGATGCTCTTACCCATGATCTCTCATACATACACATGCTCTCATCCACACCCACTCTCACATTTGTTCTTTCATATAAACACATTCACACACACAATGCTCTCACACTTGTTCACACACATATTTTCACACTTGCTCTCACACACACAGACAAAACACATGCTCTTTCATACATACACATGCTCTCAGGCATACACATAGATGCTCTCTCTCACACTCACACAGAAGCTCTTACATACACAGATGCTCTCTCATACATACCATATACATACACTTGCTTTTACCCACACACATAGATGCTCTCACACATGTTCACACATGCACATGCTCTCACACACACACATGCTCTCTCTCATGTAAACCCATGCTCTATCACATACACACTCACATATGATGTCCATCAGTCTCCCCTTTCTGTTTTGGCTGTGAGGGATGAGCTCAGTAGGCAGACGTGGCTTCTTATTTTCTTCTGCCACTGCTGGGCCTCTTTTTCCTCCTGCCTCCAGCGGTTTCTGCTCTACCAGTGGCCACAAAGCCTTTTCTCTTCCTCCTGCCCAGGCCTGGTGCTCACAGGTGTGTAGCATGGGGAAGCATACCAGGTAAGGGGGGAGGGGCATCAGCAGTCCAAAAAAGAAAGAAAAGGGCTGCCAATGGGCCCCGTCCCACTGGCAGCGAAGACCAGAAGAGGCCCATGCATGATCCAACTGGGAGCAGGAGGGAGCCCGTTCAGCTGCCGCTCCTCATGTGCCTGCCCTCTGTATTCAAAGATCAAGAGGCTAGCACTTCCTTTATGTTGACCTTGGCAATAGTGATCATAATATGATCAAATTTGATTTAATGACTGGAAGAGGAACAGTGTGCAAATCCAAGGCTCTCGTGCTAAACTTTCAAAAGGGAAACTTTGATAAAATGAGAAAAATTGTTAGAAAAAAACTGAAAAGAGCAGCTACAAAAGTAAAAAATGTCCAAGAGGCGTGGTCATTGTTAAAAAATACCATTCTAGAAGCACAGTTCAGATGTATTCCACACATTAAGAAAGGTGGAAAGTAGGCAAAACGATTACCGGCATGGTTAAAAGGGGAGGTGAAAGAAGCTATTTTAGCCAAAAGATCTTCATTCAAAAATTGGCAGAAGGATCCAACAGAAGAAAATAGGATAAAGCATAAACGTTGGCAAGTTAAATGTAAGACATTGATAAGACAGGCTAAGAGAGAATTTGAAAAGAAGTTGGCTGTAGAGGCAAAAACTCACAATAAAAACTTTTAAAAATATATCCGAAGCAGAAAGCCTGTGAGGGAGTCAGTTGGACCGTTAGATGATCGAGGGGTTAAAGGGGCACTTAGAGAAGATAAGGCCATCGCGGAAAGATGAAATGATTTCTTTGCTTCAGTATTTACTGAAGAGGATGTTGGGGAGGTACCCGTAATGGAGAAGGTTTTCATGGGTAATGATTCAGATGGACTGAATCAAATCACGGTGAACCTAGAAGATGTGGTAGGCCTGATTGACAAACTGAAGAGTAGTAAATCACCTGGACCAAATGGTATACACCCCAGAGTTCTGAAGGAACTAAAAAATGAAATTTCAGACCTATTAGTAAAAATTTGTAAGCTATCATTAAAATCATCCATTGTACCTGAAGACTGGAGGATAGCAAATGTAACCCCAATATTTAAAAAGGGCTCCTGGGGCGATCCAGGAAACTACAGACCAGTTAGCCTGACTTCAGTGCCAGGAAAAATAGTGGAAAGTGTTCTAAACATCAAAATCACAGAACATATAGAAAGACATGGTTTAATGGAACAAAGTCAGCATGGCTTTACCCAGGGCAAGTCTTGCCTCACAAATCTGCTTCACTTTTTTGAAGGAGTTAATAAACATGTGGATAAAGGTGAACCGGTAGATGTAGTATACTTGGATTTTCAGAAGGCGTTTGACAAAGTTCCTCATGAGAGACTTCTAGGAAAAGTAAAAAGTCAAGGGATAGGTGGCGATATCCTTTCGTGGATTGCAAACTGGCTAAAAGACAGGAAACAGAGAGTAGGATTAAATGGACAATTTTCTCAGTGGACAGTGGAGTGCCTCAGGGATCTGTATTGGGTCCCTTACTTTTCAATATATTTATAAATGATCTGGAAAGAAATACGACGAGTGAGATAATCAAATTTGCAGATGACACAAAATTGTTCAGAGTAGTTAAATCACAAGCAGATTGTGATAAATTGCAGGAAGACCTTGTGAGACTGGAAAATTGGGCATCCAAATGCAGATGAAATTTAATGTGGATAAGTGCAAGGTGATGCATATAGGGAAAAATAACCCATGCTATAATTACACAATGTTGGGTTCCATATTAGGTACTTCAACCCAAGAAAGAGATCTAGGTGTCATAGTGGATAACACATTGAAATCGTCGGTTCAGTGTGCTGCGGCAATCAAAAAAGCAAACAGAATGTTGGAAATTATTAGAAAGGGAATGGTGAATAAAACAGAAAATGTCATAATGCCTCTGTATCGCTCCATGGTGAGACCGCACCTTGAATACTGTGTACAATTCTGGTCGCCGCATCTCAAAAAAGATATAATTGCGATGGAGAAGGTACAGAGAAGGGCTACCAAAATGATAAGGGGAATGGAACAGCTCCCCTATGAGGAAAGACTAAAGAGGTTAGGACTTTTCAGCTTGGAGAAGAGCCGGCTGAGGGGGGATATGATAGAGATGTTTAAAATCATGAGAGGTCTAGAACGGGTAGATGTGAATCGGTTATTTACTCTTTCGGATAGTAGAAAGACTAGGGGGCAATCCATGAAGTTAGCATGTGGCACATTTAAAACTAATCGGAGAAAGTTCTTTTTTATTCAACGCACAATTAAACTCTGGAATTTGTTGCCAGAGGATGTGGTTAGTAGGGATGTGAATCGTTTTTTTTATGATTTAAAACAATCATCAGATATATTTTAAATTGTCAAAAATCGTTAGAGCCGCGATACAATAGCAATTCCCCCGATTTATCGTCAAAAAATTGTAAATCGGGGGAGGGGGGAGGGCGGGAAAACCGGCACACCAAAACAACCCTAAAACCCACCCCGACCCTTTAAAACAAATCTCCCACCCTCCCGAGCCCCCCCCCAAAATGTTTTAAATTACCTGGGGTCCAGTGGGGGGTCCCGGCGCGATCTCCCGCTCTCGGGTCATGGCTGCGTTAATAAAAATGGCGCCGGTGGCCCTTTGCCCTTACCATGTGACAGGGTGAAGGTAGCGCCGGCGCCATTTTGGTTCCTGGCACCCAACGTCACGAGTGCAGGAGATCGCTCCCGGACCCCCGCTGGACCCCCAGGGACTTTTGGCCAGCTTGGGGGGGCCTCCTGACCCCCACAAGACTTGCCAAAAGTCCAGTGGGGGTCCGGGAGCGACCTCCTGCACACGGGCCGTATTGCCAATATTCAAAATGGCGCCGGCGCTACCTTTGCCCTCACTATGTCATACAGGGTAATTGAATGGTACTAAGTTGTTATAATTTGTTTCCAGTATACATATTACTGAATGCTTTGCTGTCCAGTGCACTTCTGTAGTATATCATTTTGGCATATCACATATATACTGCAAAATACATTAATGCTTCACATCAGAGCAAATACTAAATTCAATTGTTTTATGCAATGAATATAAAAGTTATCTGGGTGCTGAGGTTATTTGCTAGCAAAAGACATGCACTTCTTTGTTTTGTACCCCAAAATGTATGCTGAATTTAGGCTGGTGGAAAAGGAACACAGAGTGCTCTTTCAGCTCCGTCCTATAGCCTAGTCAGTCAAGGTGCAGCATTTTCCAAGGCTGTTTGATTAGGCCAAAGCATCAACAATGTTTAGTTAATACCAGTGAAGCTGTAAACTACAGGTTTCATCAGTTTTTCCTGCTCATTTCATTCTTGCTTTGGCAGGATCCTCTCCTCTGCCTCAATAATTAAACCATTACAACCAGTGTGAAGCCACAGGTTGTAATGAGATAAGTGACAGCCTGGCATCAACTCCAGTCCATGAAAACTCTGTCATGCTCCAGCAGTAATCTAAGTAGGGATAGGCTGTGACAACATTAATATTGTCTCGATGCCATCATTAAATAGATATGGAAGACATTGTTCTAATGTGGCTTATTCCTTGGAAAGTTGATGCCCACACATGAATACTTCCTAAAAATATATTTATTAGTTATATGCCTTATACAGAGCTTTACTTGGGGCAAGATGTACAAAGCTTTTTTCCCCACAGAAATAGGATGGGAAAAAAGCCAGGCCCTTTGTCAGTAAAACACTGCCCACTGATCAGCTTAGCTCTCTACCTGTACCCCATAATTATATTTTGCCTTTACATTTGCAGAACACGTCCATCAGTTCCTTTTCAGAGACGTTTTCTCCTATTTTATACTCATGAGAAAAATTCTTTACTTAGTAGAACATTTTTGACCCTCCCTGGGCCAATTCTATTGCCAGGGCATGCTGAGGGCCAGCCCGATGGCTGACTGGCATAGCCGTGTGCACACACGCAACAGATCAAGGTTCATCTCCCAAGCTCGACTTTTCACTTCTCAGGATGCTTTGAACTGGCAGGAAGTTAGGCTGCATTTAAAAACAGAAACTAACTGGCCTAGTGCAGGGCTTCCCCAAGCTGTCCTGCGGAGCCCACAGCCAGTCGGGTTTTAGGAACGTCTGCAATGAATTTGCCTCAGGTACATCTGTGGACCCAGCATATACAAATGCATCCCATGCATCCTCATTGTGGGTATCCTGAAAACCTGATTGGCTGTGGAGTCCATGGGGCGGCTCTGAGAAGCTCTATGTTAGCATGCGTGCTACACCTGTTACAGAAAACGTTAATGCATATGCACTAAAATTAACATTTACTCAATTGTATATGAAGGAACATCAGATGCAAATGAGGTTTAGTGGGCATTGTGATATAGCGTGGCATGCTCTCCTCCATGGACTGTTTAGCATGCACTCACTATGGTCTAAAATGTCACAATTGCCTCAGGCCAAATGTCAGCTATCTCAAGAGCTAAGCTAACAGGACGCATTGTGGGTCTGAAGATGCAGGAAATGTGGCTGCTGGAGCAATGTTGTTGTTGGAAGAGTGGGACACAGGACAGGGGGGGATTATGGAGGAGAGGGAGAGAACGAGAGAAAGAGGAAGAAATGGAGGAGGTAGAGGGGAAGAAAGAAAAGGAAGAGGAAGTGGAATGGGAGAGAGTGGAAGAAGAAGATGTAGAAGGGAGAGGATAGAGAGGGATGGAGGCAAGCAGGAGGCCAGAGAGACCCAGGGGGAGTGGGGGGGGGGGGGCGCAAGAGGAGGACAGGAGCAAGAGAGGACAACAAGGAGACAACTGTAGCCACATCCTCTGCACTCATGACTCAGTGCCCTTTTTAATGTCTGAACATGCAGGTTAAAGTCATACCCGGTCTAGGGGCATCTGATGTTATTCTTTCCCGAATGTGTTCCTTTACTGCCTAGGATGATCTTGTGGACTATCTCCCAAAGAGCAAACTGTAGTTTTCCACTATCCGCTGCAAAGAGTGGCTCTTTCCTTCTTGAGTAAAACAGAATATCTGTTGAGGTTGTTGTGCACCTGCTTTCATAATGCTTTATCCAGCTCTGGCTCCTGTTCCTCTTCCAGCTCCTCTGCACTTCCCTCCTCCTCTTCAATCTCCTCTCCCTTCTTCTCCATGTCCTCTACCCCCGTGAAAGAAATAGGAGGCGCATGGTTTTGGGAGTCATTGCTTCTTTAATCTTCCTTCTCCTCTTACCATCCCCTTCAGCCCTGCTGCTCTGCTATCCTGCATTCCTCCACCCGGTGGCTAGTAGGCTTGTCCTGAGCTATGCAGGTTGCCTCCTGCACTCCTCTGGTCTCTGCCTTAGCACGCCTTCCTGCCTCTCTGCATCTACCTCCTCCTGGCGTGAACACCCCCCCACCCCCCCGCCTCTCTGCTACATCTGTCCACACTGTCACCTTTTCTGCTCCTTTCACACTCACCTCCAACCATGCTTCATTCCCTCACCACCACTTCCTCTCAACTCGTTCCCCTTACTGACGCAGGACTGACAGAAATATACAATCGCTTCCTTAATCGCAAACTCGCACACCCGGAATGATGGCAATCAAAGGAACGGTTATGCAGAAAAAGAGTACAAAGCACAACAGAGGTCGCACAGACATCTCACTTTCCTTCCCCTGGAGCTCTCTGCTTTCCTTAATCCTCCTCTCCTAGAGTCCAGTCGCTCTTTCACTGCTCCCCTTAGCACTGACAACCAGCCCCACAAGGCTGGCAAACTTTTAAGCAGAGCCATGGGGAAAAGAGGACTATGCATGGCTCAGTTTAGTGCATAAGTGCTTTTTTTGTAGTGGCCTTTAGCTATTTAGTGCTCAGGCAGAAATAGCGTGTAGACTCTATGAGGTCGATATTCACCATCACTTAGTCGGATAAGTTCAGACTTATTCAGCTAACTGGAACGGTTTGAATATTGGGCTGTGCTCAGCGACTGCCACGTAGCCAGATAACTACGTAGAACTAAGAGTCACAATATGAAATTCCAGGGGGGAAGACTCAGATCTAATATCAGGAAATATTTCTTTACAGAGAGGGTGGTGGATGCCAGGAATGCCCTTCCAAAAGAGGTGATAAAGATGAGAACAGTTAATGAATTCAAAAGGGCATGGGGCAAACACTGTGGATCCCTAAAAGCATAAAGAAAGGTATGGTGTAACATTTCTGCATGGGGGTAACCTATATGGAACGGCAGTTACTACCCTCAACAGAAACATGGAGGTAACCTGCATGGAGCAGCAATTACTACCCTGAACAGAAACATGGAGATACACTGTACGGAGTAGCAGTTACTACCCTTATCAGAAATATGGGAGTAACCTGCATGGAGAGGAAGTTACTACCCTTAACAGAAACAAGGTGGTAACCTGCACGGAACGGCAGTTACTATCCTTAACAGAATGCATGGGGTAACCCGCATAGAGTGGCAGTTACTACCCTTAGCAGAAGTATTGGGGTAACCTGCCCAAAGCAGTTACTTTCCTTAACAGAAGACATGGGGGTAACCTGCATGAAGCAGCAGTTAGTATCTTTAACCGAAGGCATGGGGTAACCTGCACAGAGCAGCAGTTACTACCCTTAACAGAATGTATGGGGGTAACCTGCACAAAGCGGCAGTTAGCACCTTCTTAGTGTTTGGGTAATTGCCAGGTTCTTGTGGCCTGATTTGGCCTCTGCTGGAAACAGGATGCTGGGCTTGATGGACCCTTGGTCTGACCCAGCATGGCAATTTCTTATGTTCTTACCTTAACAGAAGGCATGGGGTAACCTGCACAGAGTGGCAGTTACTACCCTTAACAAAATGCATGTGGGTAACCTGCATGGAGTGGCAGTTACTACCCTTAACAGAAGGCATGGGGTAACCTGCATGGTGCGGCAGTTACTACCCTTAAAAGAATGCATGGAGGTAACCTGCATGAAGTGGAAACTACTACCCTTAACAGAAACATGGAGGTAACCTGTACGGAGTGGCAGTTACTATCCTTAACAGAAGGCATGGGGGTAACCTACATGGAGTGGCAGTTAGTACCTGTTACAGAAGGCATGGGGTAAGCTGCACAGAGCAGCAGTTTCTACCCTTAACAGAACATATGGGAGTAACCTGCATGGTGTGGCAGTTACTACCATTAACAGAATGCATGGGGGCAACCTGCATAGAATGGCAATTGCTACCATAAGCAAATTGCTGGGCATACTGGATGGATTATTTGGTCTTTATCTGCCATCATTTACTGTGTTACTATGTTATTATTTATCCAGCTAAATAGTTATCTGGCTAAGTGGTGGGCAGTATGGGGGAATTGCAGGATGTGGTTATTTATATGGGTAACTTAGCTGGATAAGTTATTGCAGGAGCGCTAGGGAGCTGTCCCAATTCCGGGGACAGTTGTGTGCCCTTGGACCATAGCACAACTGCAGAGAGGAGCTCCGTGGAAGTGCCGAGGCAGGCAAGACATGTCCAAGCATGGGTGGAACAGGCTGACCACCGGAGCCCTAACCTCTGCCGAGCCTGCATGCACCGGAAGAGACCCAGCAATGCAATGCTGGTCTCTGGGATAGCTCTTCGGCCACTCGATAGGCTTTCGGACCTGCCACTAGGGAGTGGCAGATGCGATAGGACGAACAGAGGTTGAGGACAGGCGATGGTACTGGAACTTGGAACAGGACTGGAACTCGGAGACTTGGACAAGGCTTGAAGATTTGAACAAGACAAGACAAGGACACTTGGAACTCTGAACTCGGACAAGACAAGGACACTTGGAACTTGGAGTTTGGAACTCAGACGAGACGAGGACGCTTGGAGCTTGGGACTCAGATACAAGACGTGGATGGTTGGAACTTGGAACTTAGGTGCAAGACGCTCAGACATGGAAGAAAATCAGACGTGGACTCAAGAGTCAGGCGAGGATTCCAGATACTCTGACGGGATACTCAAACGAAGACAAAGACTCAGGATCATGGTCAAGTGCAGAAGCAGGCATTCGGGGAGTGCTTGAGGAAGGATCCAACCGGAAGAGGGCTCCAGCCACCAGAAACGGACACCGGATAGATACGGATTTATTCCCAGGGAAGGTCAGCTGGAGACAAGGTCCGGGGCGAGGAAAAGCTGAACCCAGAGCTAGGAACTGACTGTACTTCAGGATCGGAACTGGACAAAAGACATCAGGATCAAGACTCGGAACATTAGGATCAGGACTTGGAACTTGGAAACATCAGAACTGGAACGTAGGACATTGGATACAAAAGGACACTGATACCTCGGGACACCAGGACATCAGGGTGTCTGGACATCTAAGGCATCTAGACATCAAGAACCTCTGGAGAGGAAGACCTCAGGGACGTTTGAAACACGAAGTATGAAGCAACAGGTACGCTGGACTGGGGACATCAAGACAAGGAACATCCGGAGGCTGGACGTCAGAAGACGAAGACATCAGAAGACAGGGACATTGGAACATCTAGAGACATGGAGGTCTGGACATCTGAAGACAATGAGATCTGGACATCTGAAGACAAGGAGGTGGGATCCGACGAGAGACCAGGACATGGAACGAGGATGAAGATGAAGGTTCAGGAACCACAGATGAAGACAAGGAATACCAACGAAGAACAAAGAGCCTTGAAGCAGCGAGGAAAGATCACGGAGGTCTCCTCGAACGAAGAACTGGAATGGAGGATCCAGGAGCAGTCCAGCTCCATGACTGGCTCCTTGCGAAGGTGAAAACTGAATGAAGGAAGGACCTCTTTATAGGGCTGAAGAGGAAATGCCCTGGGGACGTCAGTAGGAGGAGCCCAGGAGGACAGCCCACTGCTGGCCCTTTAAATGGTGAAGAGAGGCATGGCCGCGCGCCTAGGAAGGGGCAGGACCTTGGAGTGCGGTATCCGGCCGGAAAGGAGGAAGCAGGCCTTGACGACGGCGGCACCCTGTCGCGAAGCAGGAAGATGATGGAGGCTTCCAGGCCGCATAGAAGAGGAGCTCCGGGCAGCCTCTGGGCCGCAGAAGAGGATCCAGTCAGCGGCTCTTCCTGCTGCAAGTGAGGCAATTTTAGGGTGGCCTCCAGGCCGCTGAAGAGGAGAGCTGGCGGTGGCCTAGCCGCAAAGAGATGGTAGTGTTTGGCAGCGGCCTTCAGGCCTCGAAGAGCGGACGGGGCGGCGTTTGGGCCGCAGGAGGCAGCAGAGAATGGCGGTGGCCTCCAGGCCGCAGAAAGAACAGCAGTGGTGTCAGCAGCAATGGCAGTGGTGGCCTCCAGGCCCCGCTGTGAGGTAAGAGGCTGCTTGTGAGCCTGGCCACAAGCAGCATTGCAACACAAGTGGCAATATTCAGACTTATCCAGCTAAGTTAGCTGCATCTGTTAGACATGCTCATAGCAGATTTAAAGCTAGTGGGATAAACTTATCTGGCTATTTTATCTGGGTATAGTCATCTGGATAAATGTTTATCTGGCTAACTTGTTCAGATAAATAGTGGCTGAATGTGGACCTCTCAAGTTTTTGGGTTAGTGTGGACTCTTAATTGTGGGTGGACACTATCAAAATTAATTTTTCATGTGTGTGCTAAATGAATTTTGTGCACCATCCATGAAATCAAATTTTTAACAAGCTCATGCTAAAGCATTTTAATGCAGCTTTTAGTGCAATAGGCCCCCTAAATGTATAGGAAAGGGGATTGCTGTCGGGAGCTGAATTAAAATGATAATATGAAAACACAAATTCTTCAGTCCAGCAAAGCAGAAAAGTCAGGGGCGGTCCTGCTTCTAGCAAGGCAACTCACCCGAATGCATAGCGGCTATTCTCTTCAAGTCAGCAACTCAAGAACAGGAGGAATGCTGAGCACCCACAGCAGTGATCAATGCCAGAAAGTCATTTATTTCTGCAACAAGCCCAGACCCATGAACAATGCTCTCCATTGAGTGACGTGGCGAGTATATGACTTTCTGCTGTATCCGTTGAGCACTCAGGATGCAACTTTGTAAATCAGAGCTGTATGCTGACTTGTATTTTGGGAATTCTTACTTGAAAACATTTGTTTTAAGATATGTGCATTCATTTCATTGTGTTTTGTTTTCAAATTATGGTGGCTTCCTCCCTCAAGCCCCCAACCACTTACACCAACTGTGGGTCTAAGAAGCAAAAGCGAGCCATAGTTACTCCTGATTCTTTGGGTCTCCGTCTCAAAATGGTGCCAATGGCACTGAAGACAGAGACCCAGTGGGGCAGAGCAACAGAGGATCATCCTTGAGACGCGCAGATGGGGTGAGTAGTTAGTTGGAGTCCAGAAGAATCTGGCGGGCACTGTGGGAGGCTTTGAAGGTGGCAGCAGAGGGGAAGTGGGAAGGGCGGACCTTACATTTTCTTTCTTTTTTGGGGCCGGCTTGTTTTTTTGATTGTTGTTTGTTTCAGACAACAAACAACAAATGAAAATAAACTGAACAACAAATGAAAATAAACTGAAAAACAGAATGAAATGAAAACATGTTCAATGCGCACCCCTAATTCGCATTCTTTACACCTTTTGGCGGGTTTTTTTTTCTTCATTTGGCCTGAAAAACAGCAATAGTTGTTGGTATACTATCGGAAGACCTAGTAGCAAACAACACAATGATCGAATTTAAACCTGCTTTGGATAGACACAGAGTGCAGTGGCAAGGAATTATGGGGAGATAACAGGAAGAAGAAATGAGAGAGGGGACTTAAGTTTTTGTTCAATCATATGGAACTTTACAGGTCCAAATAGGGAAGAATACAAGCCAATATGCAGAGCGGCAGAATGGCTGCATCAAGCTTCCATAAAAGCTGGGGTAACCTGCACAGAGCAGCCATAGTGATACCCAACATTAACAAGCACGGGGTGGCCAAATGATTCCAAGAACAGCCTCAGAAGTTTTGGTAGCTGCGGTAGATTATTACAACGTTTGATGGTAAGACATGGGAGGGACCTGGCAGTTGGATTAAGTACAGAACTTGTAAAAGCCAAAAAAGGAAGATGACAAGGTCTGGAGAAGTCTATCAACGGAGGTAGTAGAGGCCATCACTGTGATGGAATGTAAACATGCTTGGGACAGATATAGAGGGAAGTCGTTGGAACAAGGTTGAGAAAATGGGTAAATTACATGAGTGGTGGATGAGAGGAGATTGGAGAGAGGTGATGGGGAGCTGCTAAGTATTGGGAATCTATGCGTCATCAATCCAAAGTGGTAGAGAACCAGAGGGGAAGACAATTGGACAGACTGGGTAGGTCAATTGGATCCAATCTGCCCATAAGCTACTAATTATGTTACATTTGACTGTACAAACGTTTCATGCATACTGTTTATATACAGGTAACCATAAATGAAGGGTACTAAATGATCAACAAAAAGAATAACATACATTTAAAGAAAATGCTAACTATCCGGCCTGGACAATTAATAGAAGACTTTAACTTCCAGAGACTGGAAATGTGCCAGAAACTGAGAATAAACTGTAGAGAAGATGAAGATGCTTACGTACATTGACTCTTTCCGTAAGATCTGAGATGTTCCCTTCTTTCCGATATGTACTAAACTCAGGATTCTGCAGGACGGCTTCTGAACGCGTCATCCAGCTATGAAGTTCTGTGGTATCGACGTCAAACCTGAGAGGCAGGAAAACAAGAGAACAATCATGCCCCTTTGTTTGGCATTTTTTTTTTACGACAAAAGATGTCATGACAGATGTTAAAAGCAGAGGAACGTACTAAAAATGAGTGGAGAAAAATGCTTGGAATTTAGAAAGAACCCCCCACCCCCCGAAACAAACAAACAAAACAAACCAACTTGAGCTTTTCATTCCAGCAGTTACCACATAAAACTGTCGGGTGGAAAACTTAGCAGTCTATTCAATACTCTTCAAATATTTTCCATTGCAAAAGGCATTAAAACACCTCCTCTATCTGCCTGCGCACCAGATGCGATTTCAGCTGGAACCATTCGATTCATGTAATCTGCCCGACCCTATGCCTCTTAAACAAATAGCAAGGAGAATGATCAATACGTTCTAAGCAAGTTGGTTATTACTCTTGAAACTAATTATTTAAATGTCTTTTCTTTTCCTATCATCTCTAGTTCTGGCATGCTTTTACCATGACTGCCTGATATTTCCCCACAAATTAAGTATCCTATCCACACTCTTATTTTCTGCTTGCGTTACCCATCCAAGTAAAAGAGATGGGTCTCAGTCTCTTTTCCAATCAACACAGGCCTGTGTTTATAAATCTGGTGGCGTTTCTCTCCCTATCACAGGGTACTAGAGAGAGTTCATACTAGAGATGTGCATTGTTTTGTTTTATCAGTCCGGGCTTCGTTTTCAGGCCCCCCCTCCCCCGCAGAAGATTTCATTTTTCCCGTGGGTTTTTTTTTCGTGTGTCCCAATTTTCATGTTAGTGCGTGCTAACACGAACTATGATTTTTTCTGAAATTTCAGAAAAATTCAGTTCAGATTTCGGCATCCCCGAACCATAACAAAACAGACTATTTCGTTGAAATTGTCAAATTTGTGAAAAACGAATGCACATGTCTAATTCATACTGTTCCCAAATCCATAGGCTATAAATAAAAGCTAGCTAAAATCTTTACATGTAGGGGATGGAAAGGTGCAAGTTTCAATAAAATTAGAAACCTGCAGTAAAAGGTAGAACCATACTACACCTGACCAAACTCCCCACTTAGGTGAAAACATTATTCTGAGCAAGCATTACTGTAGAAGTAAACTTTCCGAAGGGATTCACTTTCACATGCCATACCTGGCTGACAGCCTTATCACTGGGCTCTCTGATGTAATATCTCAAATGCTGAGTAGGATCACACTTCTTGTACATTGGTATTTGAATGATATATTTTCAAAAGTTCAAGGATAATTCCAGAAAGGTATCCTGGAAGTTCAGCATTCTCCGATCTGAGAACAGTACTGAGTGAACATATCAACACAGTGTCAGAGGGAATACTACAGTACTCAGCATGGTGTTAGGGGACACCCTTCCCTCTCAGCCACTATGGAACGAATGTCCCAGCATGGTGTTAGGGGATTCCCTTCCCTCTCAGTCACTATGGAACGAATGTCCCAGCATGGTGTTAGGGGACACCCTTCCCTCTCAGTCACCATGGAACGAATGTCCCAGCATGGTGTTAGGGGACACCATTCCCTCTCAGTCACCATGGAACGAATGTCCCAGCATAGTGCTAGGGGACATCCTTCCCTCTCAGTCACTATGGAACGAATGTCCCAGCATGGTGCTAGGGGACACCCTTCCCTCTCAGTCACCATGGAACGAATGTCCCAGCATGGTGTTAGGGGACACCATTCCCTCTCAGTCACCATGGAACGAATGTCCCAGCATAGTGCTAGGGGACATCCTTCCCTCTCAGTCACTATGGAACGAATGTCCCAGCATGGTGTTAGGGGACACCCTTCCCTCTCAGTCACTATGGACGAATGTCCCAGCATGGTGTTAGGGGACACCCTTCCCTCTCAGCCACTATGGAACGATAGTGTTCGTCTGGTGTAGCAAAAATGAGAGAAGTTGGGTGGCAACTTATAGACTAACCAAATTATTGAAACATGAACTTTTGAGGACAGAGCCCACTTCATCAGATGCAGAAGAGAGAACTTGGGCAGACTTGGAGCATGAAATGGCTAAACATCCAATTTAGCTGGCTAGATGTTTCTGGCTTAATTTAGGTGACTAGATAAGAATGTGCTGAAACCTCTTCTATTAGTAATTTAGCTGTTCAAAATATAATCAGAAAATCAATCCCGAGCACCCCCTCCCACCTCCTCCCATTCTCCTGAACCCTTATCTCAAATTAAACTGCCTCCCCCCACCTAAGCTAGCAAGGCACTTAACTCCCATCCCTGACCCCTAATTAAATTACCCCACCCTAAGCAGCACTGCCTTCCCTTATTCCCCATATCCTGATTTCAAATTCTCAAATTAAAATGCCTGCAAACTGGTACTGTCCTCCCTCCCAACTCCTGATCTCAAAATATGCTGTACCTCCAAGTTAGTGCTGTCCTCTTTCCCCTACCCTGCTCCCACTGAACCCCAATTACAAATTAAACTGTTCCCCACCCGCAAGCCAGTGCTGCCTTCCATCACCGTTCTCCGATCAAAAATTCAACAGCCCCACTCCCCCACAAGTTGGCGACTGCCCTCCCTTCTTATCTCAAATTAAAATCGCCCAACCCCCCAACATATGAAAGAGCCTCTGGCTGTCTCCACCCCCAAGCCCTGTGGGTCACCCTTCCCCCAAACCAAGAAAGCTTTTCCGGCACCTGTCTCACTCCCCCTTCCCCTCTCCTCCATCAGAAGAATTGGCCCCTCCAGAACCCTTGCAGCCACTGAGCCAGCCCCAGTCAGATTTTGCAAACTTTGCCCAAAGTAGATAGAAACTGTTGCACAGTTAGGGAGATGAAAAGTCTTGTGATGTGTGTGTTGGGGGGAGGGGGTGAGTAATGTGGAAATTGCATCTTTGTTCATGCTGAAATGCTGAGTTTATGTGTCGAAGTGCAATCTGCTTTGTGCTTTGGACTGGATCGAGTCTTAAATAAATAAAAGGGTGCACCCGCCATGCAGAGCCACGCACGCTGTCACCCCGATGGCTCAGGCACCAAAGTGCTGGAAACGGGGAACGTATTTCAGTAACCGGTAAATGCGAGCAGAAAGTGAGCTCCCTTGCAGCTGAAATGACGACACTAGAGGGAGCCCAGCGCCCATGCAATACCGAGCAGCCAGCAATGTCAAGGCCTGGACCCGGGGCACAGGAACTTCTTAATGCGTGGACGGCCCAACAAGAGAATGCCGCCGGCTGTCAAATCTATTTCCAAAAGGAAAAACCAGAGCAAAATGTTGGGGCATACTTCGATCCCTCACTGATGTGCTTTCCCGTTTCCACCCTCCCCCTAAGGGACTGGGAGTTGTTTTTTGGTTTGTTTTTTTTACACCAGCCCTAAAAGGTTCCTTCTCCCAAGGCTGGGATGGGTCAGCTTGGCCCTAGATATTGGGGCTGACTGAGCAGGTGCAGGAGGAAGTGTATCGGAGTTGAGCGGTATTTAGTGCAGTTCCCTGGCTAGGCCCCTCTGGCCTGAGGAAGATCGGGTCAGAGGTGCTCGAGTGACCTAGTTTGCTGAGAAGTTTTTCGGGGGGGGGGGGGGGGGTTGGGCTTGATCCATCTTCAGGAGGGAACACCCCCCCCCCCCCCCGAGTGAGAGTCTGGGTGCTATGCCTGCCCTACATTCAGCTTAAGTGGGGTGGCTCCTGCATCTGAGAGCAGAGAAGAGACGTGCTTTATGTGTGGGGACTTTGCCATTCAAGATCCAGAGTTTTGTTTGCCATCGAGAGACTGAGATCTGGTCCTGTGTGCCAGAAGCCCACTTTTTGGTCGCCCAGAAGTGTGGGTCATTTGCAAGGTCCCTGACCTGTAGGGATACTGGCTCAGAGGACAGCAAGGGGGAACAGGCACTGTGGATTTTTGGGGTTTTTTTTGTAGGAAGATTCAGGAATCTCATTTTTGAAATGGACTTTCCAATTTATTTTGAGTTGCAGAAAAAGTCTTAAGTTTGAACCCCCATTCCGTTTGTCCTGCCCTGTTTTTTTTCCAAAGAGAGAGTATCCACCATCTGACTCAACAGTCAATGAGTACTGTCATGCCAATGCTAGAGCGTACGCTGAGCCGAGCGCACGCCGCACAGGTTAACGAGGCCCATCCAAAACGTGCGTCCAAACCAGCACGTACCTAATAGCACTCATCACATGTACATGCATGTAGATGGGGATATTATCAATTACCACCCCCCCCCCCCCCCCCCGTTGCAAAACATCACCGTGTGCCCGATGCGCATGTTTTAACTTGGAAAACATAATGCAGCCCCAGGACTGATGTTAAGTTTTACGTGCTCCAAGCCATCTAAAAAAAAAAAAACCCCACAAAAAAGCCCAAAATACTGCCCACAGAAGTACATGATGTTGCCAGCGGTCAGGTTAGGGAAACGGATGCCCATTCATGGAGCGTCCATTTTCCTAACTGGTGCACACACAGCCACTTCTCCTGGGCACCCGATACCGTGGACGCACTAGGGATGTACAATTTATCCCTAGTGCGTCCTTTTTTAGCACGACCCCTCATTTAAAATAATGCAACGCGCGGCCAGGAGAGGTGGCTGGGCACGCGCCAGGAAAGCGGGCGCTCACTCACGAGCGCCCATTTTACACAAGACGATATTGCATCGGCCTGTGAGAGAGAGAGGGAAAAGACTGAGGGGGCGGTGCCATATAATGTGCTGTAAAACGGAAGCTCGTATTGAGCGCCTGTTTCCTAATGCACGCACAAACACCTCTCCTGGGTGCCGGATGCAGTATCACAGTGAGCTGCCATTCTAAAAAGGAAGTGCCGGGGATCAATTGTGCGTCCCTAGCCCTCTGCCTTAGATGCCCAGGAGAGGGTGGTGTGTGGGTTAGGAAAAAGGACGCTCGATGAGAGTGTCCGTTTTCTCGCCCCCACAAAAGAAAAGCTGGCATGTGAAATCCCCCCGAGTGACAAACAGCAGCCGTGCAGCCTTGCAAAATGTAAAGATTGCAGCCTCTCAAAATAAAAAACATTTTTTACAGCAGGAGGCCAATGCAGTTCACGCAGTACTGGGGTAAATCTGGTCTTGGGGTTTTACCAACCAGGCAGGCAGCCAGTAGGAAGAAGCAGAAAATCGCCAATGCTCTGCTATCGGGCCCTTGACTCGCAGTATGAATTGATTCCAGCTCCGGGGCTGGTGTTAAATTTGCCACATTAAGAAGGATGCGTTAGCCGGGCAGCAATTTTCTGCATCGGGTGGGGGAGGGTAATAGCTAATAACCTCATCTACATGGCATTTACATGTGATGAATGCTATTAGCTATGCCGGAGTTTGGATGCGCTAATCCCCATATTGCATCAGGGCTGGGCCTAGCGCATCCACAAAGTGCATCCAATCGTTCGTTACGCTGTGCGCTAGGCTGAGCGCGGTTTATTGCATCAGCCCCTGAAATTGGGAAAAAAAAAAAAAAAACCCATTCCCCTGCAAGCCTTGTCCCAGGAGGCTAAGCCTCCCCCCCCATCGAGAGAATTCATGCCACAGGGTTGAAAGGACTGGTGCAAGAGAACTGGGACTTAGCCCCTGGACTGAGTGTGTCCTCTGCACCAATTCGGCCCTAACTCCACAGTAGGGAGCTACCAAAACCAAAATAAAGAGACAACTTTTTCCCCCTAAACAATAAAGTTGGAAATTAAAGTAATGATTGATGAGATCTTTTTTTTTTCTTCCAGATTTGTATGCTTCAGGGGTGTGACTGGTTTGGGCTTCTAATAAAACCTGGTATTAAGGACGTTTAGTAAATCAGCACAGGATCCATACAAACTCCATGCAGTAAAGAATGGGATATTCATACCCTATGCTGGCAACCACCAGCAAGGAGAGAGGGAAACAGAGGCAGCCAGGCCCATGGACAAAGCAGAACATTAAAAAAAAAAAAAAAAAAAAAGCAGTCTGAGTGAGACCCCTGGCAAGAGCTGCAGGAGGGGGAGGGACATGGCTCCACCCCACCTACAGGGAGGCCTTCAGAAAGGGCTCCAGGGCAAAGGCGGGCAGATCGGCAGGGGGGCAAGGAGGGAAGCCGGCAGCTGCCAGGGAAGAGAGGAAGAGCTGACTTAAACCAAAAACATACAAATCCAGGGCATCACCAGACTACACAGTCACAGTTTATCTGATTTCAGTTAGGGAGATGGGGGGGACATTCAGGGCTGGGATCTAGAGTGGAGGAAGAACTTGTCAGAGTTAGATTTTAGTTTTCTTTTGCTGATAACTGTTTCTGAATGCCCAGGCACTAAGGAGCAGGAATCAAGTGATTGGAGATTTGGGAACTGCTGGGGGAAGAAGAGCACAAGGAAGTCACAGAAAAGGGTTCAAACGAGATGGCAAGCAATCCCCAGTCCTTTCCCGAGGTATCACACTGACCTATATAAAATATGAACACAGCACAGACAGCTGAAGGGCTGATCTTCAGAGCCCCATTCCGGAGTCACGCTGATACATGTAAAGCATGAATACAGCACGGACAGCTGAAGAGCAAATCTTCATTAGAACCCCATGGAGACAGAATGGTGATACATGAATACAGCACAGATAGCTGGAGCAGAGTCTAGGAACGGGATTTGTAAGGTGGACTCTGTAGCTAGCTATCATACGATGTGTATATTTCCAGCAGGCACTGGGGTATACTCCGGATAGGGCAGGGGAAGGGGATTGTATAGTTTTAAAAGAGATTTAGTCAGTGGGGAGGGTAGGTTGGGTGGGACTGGTGGCTGACATCCTTTTAGTGTGTAATTTTGTAACTGGCACATTGCGCACTTTTAATCTGCAGACTTTCGACCAATTTTCAATAGGGAAAGTCCACACATACTTTCCTTTTGCAAATAATCCCAGAAATGCCACTTGCACATGTTGCTACCTGGTAATGTGTGCACAATAGCTTTTATTCGGGGGGGGGGGGGAAGCATGCATACTGCAAAAGCATGCGTGTAAGTGCAAACCCCTGCACATCCCAGGAAATTGTGTGAAAGCAGGCAAAGCTTTGAGAATTACCCTTCTAGTGCATGCTATTGCACCAGAGTACGCACAACGTATCAAAATAAATAAATAAATAAAAAGCATCCCTTGCCGACTAAACAACGAATGAGCCCACCCTGTGCACTTCTATAATGCACTGGCGCAGATTGCTCCTAACTGGCTCAATCACTCCGAAGGTTCCCCCTCCTTATTGCACAGCCAGTGCAAGAGTAGGTGAACTAAATTATCTTAAGAGAAATAAAAAAAAAAAAAAAAAAAGCTGACCACGGGAGAAGGCCAAGAGAAACCACCCCAGCAGCAGGAAAGAGGGAAGACGCCAGCAGGTTGGGTTCTATGAAGGCCCTAAAAGCCCAGGACCCTCATTCTACAGTCACTCACTCTTCCAGGCACGGTCAGCGCAGTTGGTCTCACGTCCCCAGGGGGGCTGAAAGGTTTTGTGCTTTCTTGTACGGCGGGGGAATGGATAGGAACCAGAACGAGGGTAACTTGCTACCGGCCTGAGAAATTATTTTTGCAGCAGAAATAGAAAGATGCTTCCTCCCGGGGCAGCAGAGCCAGCCTGCCGGCGGCACGTGCACACCTGAGCCGCCCTGATCTCAAGGGCCAGCTTCAGGCAGCGCTGCTTGGGCCCTGCTGCAAGTCCAGATGTGAATCCCTCTCGCACGCTTGCCTGCAGTTCACCAGGCCGGAGCGGGGGGGGGGGGGGGGGGGGGGTGGGGGGCGGGCCACACCATGCGCCTCTTTCATTTCCTTTCTGAAGGAGCTTTGTCACTTCTCTTATGCCTTCTGCATATTTTCCCTTTCAGCTGTTAAGGTTTTGAAAATCTCTAGTGTGTGTGTAGAGGGGGTGAGGGGAGGGGGGTATGCAAGAAAATTATGCACTGGAACAAGTCTCTGAGGAGCAGAGCCAAATAACCCCCTGAGCTAATGCAAATATCTCTTTTTGTTCCACCATAAAAAATAAATGGAGCAGAGCAGCTATCTCCAGATAATATTCAGTCATTTTATGTGGTTCAGGAATTTCACAGAATAGAGACTTAAGTGAATTCTTTTCCAGCTTCCATTGTAAGTTCAGTTTCCCCCTGTTGGTTGGAGAGCCTGGCATACAGGAGCAGGTTACGAAGGGATCCTGGACCAGCAAATAATTAATTAGCTTCACATCTGTCACAACAGTGTCCTGGTGACATCAGGGAGCATTAACAGCGCAGCACGAGAGAAAACAGCCTTCTAATTACAAGAATGCTGGATTCTCTGGGCACTGTCCAGAGTTGCAGAAATATGCAGAATGATATTTTTAAGTAATTGGTTTCTTAAACTTTTAACTAACTTTCCTTCGAGTTCCTTTGTATCCCTGGGAGCAAGTATCAAGTGAGCTCCTGATGGTTCAGGCTCTGAGCGCTACGCCTGGCTCAGACTGTTGGCTGGTTTTGTGAGCCAACTCCCATCCTGGCTCAGATCGAAAGGTAATTGTCTTTACAGACTCAGAGGGGACAATGCTGGAAATGTTTTACCAGCGTCAGCATATGATTACCCATGTAAAAAGACCACACACACACACACATCTAGGTAAAAGTGTGCATATTGTTAAACTATGCCCACATGAGAAAGGGGCGGAGGTAGATTGGGAGTGTAAAAATATGTATGGGGATTTCATCTGCACATTTCCGACATGTAATTTGCGCCAGCTCCCTTACAGTCCAAAGGTCTGTGGGTAGAAAGGTACCCAGGGGCAGTGTGCGCTAGATGGCTCATCACAGGGATACTCTGCAGGGACTTTCCCTTTGGAAATGAACTTGCAGGAGTCAGCTCGGGGCTGTTTTGTAACTGCAGGCCTGCAAGCAGCTCCCATATGAGGAAAGGCTAAAAAGGTTGGGGCTGTTCAGCCTGGAGAGGAGACAGCTGAGGGGGAGATATGATAGGGTCTATAAAATCAGGAGAGGACTAGAATGGGTATTTACTCTTTCAGATAATACAAGGAATAGGAAGCATTCCATGAAGTTAGCAAGTAGCACATTTAAAACAAATTGGAGAAAATTCTTTTTTACTCAACACACAATTAAGCTCTGGAATTTGTTGCCAGAGGATGTGGTTAAGGCAGTTAGCTTAACTGGGATTAAAAATGGTTTGGACACGTTCTTGGAGGAGAAGTCCAATAACTACTATTAATCAAGTAGGTTTATGAATAGCCGCCACTGGTTATTACCGGCATTAGAAGCATGGGATCTATTTAATGTTTGGGTACTTGCCAGGCACTTGTGACCTGGACTGGCCACTGTTGGAAACAGGATGCTGGGCTTGATGGACTCTTGGTCTGACCCAGTACGGCAGCTTCTTAAGCTGCCTGTGGACTTCCAAAATTGCCCCTTCATGTTTTTTTTTTTTTTTTAAATTTATCTGAGCTGATTCTGATTTTTTCACCACTATTTGGATCATTATGAACCTGCTTGGCATACTTTGGAAGAAAGGCACAATAGGGTTTTGAAAGCACACATGCATTAATGTCTTTTCATTATTCTTACATTGTGCCAAAATAAAGTTAACAGAGGCTGCAAAGAAATCATCAGAAAATACCACGTGCTGGTGCTGAAAAAGCCAGCACAGGTGTCGGAAAACCACAGGGCACAGCTCTAGTGAAAACTTTCCCTCAGAGATGCATTTCCAAATGCTTTTGTGATGGAAGTGCAGAACAAGGCAGAAATACGCTGAGAGGCGTCTCTGCCTCTCAAACCAGCTTCTACAGCGGCCAGCTGGAAACCAGAGAGTTCTGCTAGATTCCTAAGCTCAAACGCTTAGGTCCACATTTATACCCTAGATTCAAGGTGATTTACAAAAAGGAGAAAGCAGCATAGCCACAGAGAAAGAAAAGGTCAAACAGCTCGCACGGCAGGAAAGTCTTTGAGTAATTTGCTCATGCAATCTTCACTGAGTATCCTCAAAGCGAACTTCCACGAGCAGGTTCACCAGGAAAAGCCGCAGTCCACTTCAACTCCGGCCCTAGAATGCCTCTTCCTCAGTGCATGTGAAATTCCATACAAAACTGGGTTTCGTGTGAACGTTTGCACGAACTGAGCCCCAAGTGAATTTTAAAACAGCTGTTTCCGCGGGTTTTGTATCCATGAATGGCTGTGAAAATGATCCCCAAAGAGAGCAAATCTTCAAAGAGGGGAAAGCTTGCAGAGGGCTTTTTACCCACAGACTTTCCACAAATGTTCAAAGTGAACATGCAGGCACGCGTTTCCACAGTCCCTGGCATGTCAGAACTTCTCTGTGTGGATTTAGGAACACACTTTTTAAAATGGAAAGTGCGTGTGGAAGGCCTTCGACGCCGTTCCGCACAGAAGATTTATAGATTACGCACTCTTGGTATGGATCCTAGAGTGACTGACTGAGTTAGAAACTGGCTGAGTGGGAGGTGACAAAGGGTAATGGTAAATGGAGTTTTCTCGGAGGAGGGGGTTGTTGCTAGCGGTGAACCTCAGGGGTCGATTCTTGGACAGATTCTTTTCAATATTTTCGTGAGCGACATTTAGGCAGGATTGTTGGGAAAGGTTTGTCTTTTTGCCGATGATCCCAAAATCTGTAACAGGGTGGACAGATGGGAAGGAGTGGAAAACATGAGGGATCTAGCAAAGCTTGAGGAATGGTCTAAGGTCTGGCAGCTAAGATTTAATGCTAAAAAAATGCAGAGTAAAGCATTTAGGATGCAAAAACGGAACAGTATTGGAGGTGAAATTCTTCTAAGCACAAAGGAAGAGTGGGATCTGGGGGTAATTGTATCTGATGATCTTAAGGTGGCCAAACAGGTGGATAAAGCGATGGTAAAAGCCAGAAAAATGCTTGGCTGCATAGGGAGAGGAATGGTCAGCAGAAAAAGGGAGATGATATTGCCCCCGAATAAGTCCCTGATGAGACCTCACTTGGGAATACTGTGTACAATTCTGGAGACCGCACCTTCAAAAGGACATAAACAGGATGGAGTCAGTCCGGTGGTGGCTACTAAAAGGGTCAGTGGTCTTTGTTCTAAAGCATATGGGGATAGACTTAAAAATCTAAACATGTATACCCTAGAAGAAAGATGAGATAGGGAAGATATGACAGAGACATTCATATATCTCAAAGGTTTCCATGCATAGGAGGTGAGCCTCTTACAATAAAAAGGAGACTCCAGAACGAGGGGTCATGAAATGAGGTTGAAAGGAGGTGGATTCAGGACTAATTTTAGGAAATACGTCTTTACAGAGAGGGTGGTAGATGCATGGAACAGGCTCCCAGTGGGGATGGTGGAGACAAAAACAGCATCTGAATTCAAGAAAGCATGGAATAAATACAGAGGATCTCTAAATCCAAACTCCTCTCGAACTCCCCGCTTGAGTACACCTCTTTATTGCATGCCACACATATGTGTGAAATCGAGTTATGCACTTGGCTTTTGCAAGCAACTACCAGCATATTTTCTAACGAGCATATAAACATTTTTGAAAATGGGGCCCAATAAAATCATAAAACCAAAAGGAAATATATTTCATCCTCCCCACCCTCACATTTCATATACATGATATATCACATCCTCCTCACTCCTCCACATATCATATACAACATATAATACTTCTTCCCCACCCCCAATTATCATTTACAGCATATAACACATCTTCGCCACACTCACATATCATATATACCATATAACACATACTCCCCACCCCACATATCATATACACCATATAACACATACTCCCCACCCCACATATCATTTACACCATATAACACATTCTCCCAACCCCCACATATCATATAAATCATATAACACCTTCTCCCCACCCCATGTTATATACACCACATAACACATACTCTTCATCCTCACATATCATATATGCCATATATCACATCCTCCCCACCCCACATATCATAAACACCATATAATACATACTCCTCACCCCAAAGATATCATACACCATATAACATACTCTCCCTCACGTATCATATTCACTATATAACACACAATCCTCACCCCACCTATCATCTACACCATATAACACATACTCCCCCATCATATAAGCCATGTAACACATACTCCTCACCCCCACATATCATGTATACCATATAACATGTACTCCCCACCCCACAACATATACATCATATGACACATACTCACCACACAAAAAAGTATATACACCTTGTAACATACTCCTCACCCCATGTAATATATGCCATATAACACATACTCTTCCCCACATCATATAAACCATAGAACACATACTCCCCACCCCATGTCATATACACCATATAACACCTACTCCCCACATATCATATAAACCATATAACATGTACTCCACTCCACATCATATACATATGACACATAATCCTCACCACATATATATTATATACACCTTATAACACATACTCCCCACCCTCACGTCATATACCATGTAACACGTACTCTTCCCCACATCATATAAACCATATAACACATACTCCTCACCCCCGTATATCATGTATACCATATAACACATACTCCCCACCCCCTATGTCATATACACCATATAACACCTACTCCCCACTCCCCACATATCATATAAACCATGTAATACATCCTCCCCACCCCATGTCATATACACAATATAATACATAATTATATAAACTACAGAGTTCCCTCCCTGTGTCCCATTTCAAATTCTTCTTTTCTACTTATATTCCTAATCTTTTGTCTAGTTACACAGTTTATGCCGTTTAGGAGTCACCTATGGCATTGAAGTTCAAAACATTTAATCAATATTCACTTTTTCAGGATGCTCTAAATGTAGGTGTGTTCTTCTGAAGTGCTTCTAGAAACAGGAGCTGTCTCTCTAAGTTGGCACAGCAGTCCCTGTGAATGCATACTCATAAGAAGGTATTCCCTCTGCTCCATGCCTCCTTTAGTGTAATCTGTCAATGGCTATACTGGTGGGGCAGGGCCTTCTTGTCCTGGGATGTGCACTGAAGCAAAGAGCCCTGGTTGAATGCACTATAGAAATCACAAAATAATCAGTTGCAAAGAGAAGATAAACCCACTGCTGAAGAGATCCTGCTCACGTACTTTGCCACAAGGGCTGAGATCTTAAAATGTCACATCCACATGTCATTTGCTTCCTCCTACAGCTGTCCACCTTTCCCTTCACTGTAGCAATGCACCATGAGTCAGGCTGCATCGTGTCAACCGATGTGCAGTCATTCCCCAGGAAGAGATGCTGAGCCAGAGAATTATGTGGACCCTGACCAGCCAGCTGAGAGAGCAGGAAAATGTATTTCATTTGTAGATGGGGGCAAAGGTTAGCTTGGCAGTATGCTCGGTTGAGAAAAGTGCTACAGGGTATTAAAGCAGCTTCAGCCTGGTGCTTCAGAATGTCAGCTCCCTTCTTCCTTCGCTAGCTCCCTTCGTGCATTTTCCACATCTCATTTCTTTTTGCTTATTTTCTTTTACTTGATGTATTTATATAGATAGATAGATATAGATATATTTTTTTGGAATCATAATTGTCTACCATTTCTTATGGCTACAGACCATAAATTAGAAGTAGCTCTTTAATCTGTTTCAAAGTATTCTAGGTGCTGGACACTGTGCTACGGACTTTCAACCCTCTCATTGAATACCCCTAGACAGTCCGGTTTTTAGGATGTCCACATCATGAATATGCATGATAGATTTGCCTGCACTGTCTCCACTGTATGAGGCTCTCTCTCATGCATATTTATTGAGGATTTTCTGAAACTGACTGGCTACAGGCTACTGAAAGACAGGTGGAAAACACCCTGCACTATGAAAAACTTTAAAAGGCGGCATAGAAACCCAGGACTCACAGACTTGCAATGGAGTTAGTTTTGCTGCGAGTCTTGCATGTACCTCATCGCATGCTGGGACTTGTAGTTCTGATTTTACTATATTGCATTCTCTAAGAAAAGTAAAACTACAAGCCCCTGCATGCAATGGGGCAAACCCAAAATTAGATCAACCCTGTCAGGTGAATCTGGAACCAGTAGGCAACCTGGGCTGGAGTTTGGTTGTCATGCTACATGAGGCAGGACAAAAATGGACAGATTCAGTCAGGGTAATCTTCTTCACCCCTTTCCCGATGCATCTGGGGACATCTCCTACTGTAAAACAGGAACGCTAATCTCAGAATATGGTGGGATGGATGTAAAGAAATCCATGAGTGGGCCAGCCTATGAAGGGTGCCCCAGTGAGACTGGCACAGGGTTTCAGAGCCTCTCTGTTCTACAGCAATAATCAGATAAAAGACGTTGATATAAACTGAAAGCCACTGCCATCTAAAAGTCATCCTGCCACCTGCATGAAATGAACTGATGGTCTCAGTCCAGGTCTAAGTACATGTTTTCCAATCTCATGGAATAACCTGAGCCCCGTTTGGCAGTAACTGGCATCTCTGTTGGTAGTTTCAGCAGAAAAGTCAAAAGACTGCAGATACATCCTTTTACTTCTTCCAAGATTCTCTTTTGCTCTCTGTAAAATTGCAGCTACCTTAGCCCAACAGCCTCCTGGTCGCCCTCTCTCTGTGACTGTTTCCTGCAATCCACTTTTTGGAGGTGTGCGGGTTCAGATGCCAACTGCAAGTTGCACAGACAGAATTTAAATTGTTTTCAGTCTTTTTCATTTATTTTTCAGCCATTCAGTGATGCTCTTGCTCCTGAAATGTTGCAAACTGTTGAAGTGGCTTCCATGGTGAGTGATGAGAATTGCCCGACTGCCTCCACTTCCAGCAACCTCAAGCAGGAGGGAAGAGAATTCAGTGAGGGCCACTAGGGGGTGAACGTCTGTATCTGTGAGAATTTGGCACCTGTGGGGAGCACGGAGGGAGTTAGCGCATTCTCTGTAGTGGCTCCTCTTCCTACGTGCTCTGAATATCTTTTTTTCAGGAAGTTAGGAATAATTGTTGGGTATTTTTGTGGAATATTTCCTCCTGTTTGGCTATTTATAGTATTTTCCCTCCAATGGTCACAATAATTTTGGTGAAAGAAATACAATAGCCTCATTCGTTTTGAGATGTGAGCATGCAGTTTCAGCAGCCTTGCTACTTCCAAGTCCTGCCTGGAAGATATCAGGATGACTTTCAGTGGCCTGTTTTATTTTGCCCCTGCCTCTTTACACGTGCGCTGGGATTTCCGGTCCTATTTTCTGCTGACAAAAACAAAAACGAAAGCATCAGCATGCGTGCGGACAGGAGGAAAGAAAGCCCGAGTGCCTGAAAAATCAGAAGTGACGCAGGGTTGTCCCCTGAAGGATAGGAGCAAGCGGCTGTAACTGCATTTCCTACAGCAGGGTCAGTTTCTTTGGCATTGACAGGTTTATTTTTTGTCTTTTTTAAAACAAGCTTTGTTTCCCATGCCAGGGCCGAGGAATGAAATCAGAGCAGCGCTCCCGCTCAACGCTGGCCACAAAGCTGCTGGGATTGTTGCAAAGAGGAGAGAGGATGAGTGGCCCGGGGGGTGGGGGGTCCTCATTCTTGACTGCACCACACGCTAACGCCAGCACATTTACAGATCATGTTGGCGGAAAGGCCCGGGGTCAGATATTCTTCAAATTGTTTTCCAAATGGTGAAGCTACACTGATACAGCTCAAAAGAGATGGTGTGTTAAGCTCTACAAACAGTCAAAATGAATTAACAGCAGGCTTTGTTTTACTGTTGACCTGGCAACCTGTCTGTGCGTTAACCTGCTGCTGTCAGTGGCTAATAGGATAATTGTTCTGTTTTGCTCCAGTCCTGGTTGCTCGTAATGTTCCTGTCCATGGCGTGCTGGCTGTAACAAGGCCAGCAGCTGAAGGCACAATGTGGAAGGAATTTTTATATCTCAGCGGGTGGTGAAGCACGGTCAGACCTCCCGAGTGGGTGAGGTAACTGGCTAATTTGAACTGGCTACCCCCTCCTAAGGCAAATATTCAGTTGAACCTAACTAGCTAGACTTTCATCTGATCACTTCCCTAAATCTAACCTTTCAAAATGTAAGGGCTTGATTTAGTGTGGGTGGGACTCCTGGCCAGAAACCTGGGCAGCTATTGCTGAATATCAGGCACTTAAGCCAGCTTAAGATCTCACCCCCCCCCCAAAAAAAAAAAAATATATATATACTGCTTGCCTTTCTCTCTCTCTCCACTCTTTAAAATAAGTCCCCCCCATGCAATTCCCACTCCTTGCCTCCCTCCTGGCACTAATCAGCTAAGTTATCTTAAAAAAAAAACAAAAAAAAAAACCTACCTCCCTTTTTACTCACTCCCCACTCTTCAAACATAAAAAAAAATGCCCTCCTCCATGCAACTCCCACTCCTTGCCTCCCCCTCCCGGCACTTTAACATTTTTAAAATTGCCCCCCCAAAGCAAGCCTTTCCCATGCCCTCTCACTCCTGAAAACAATGGTAGAGGACAAACCCTGAACCCCTACCTCCTCGCCCCCTACCAAAATAACAAGCAGGTTGGGCTTCCAATCTTCCCCCCCCCCCTCCTCCACCCCAAGCTCCCAAGTGTCCTGGAAGCCCAGCGGGAAGAGACGAGAGTCTTCTCCTAGTCCACTGACCATCGGGCTTCAGGGACAGCTCTGGGGGCTCGGGACTGCAGATGTTTTATTTTTAGATAGGGGTTGAGGAGGTGGAGTGGCCACTACAAATATTTTTTTTTTTTTGGCAGGCGGAAGGGACAGGAAAATTGTTAAAAGTGCCAGTAGGGAAAGGCAAGGGGCGGGGGTGGGGGGGGGGAACCTGTCATGGGGCACATTTTCAAATTTTCAAAATGCTGGAAAGGAGTGGGAAATAGAGCACCCTTTTCTCTTTATGGATTTCTGTTCGGTAGGAGGGAGGGGACGTCAAGGCGTTTGTCTTGGTTGTCTGGATAACTTTAGGGTAGCTCATGCGGCTGAATATCACCACTCAACGGGCACAGTTCACGATGGCCTGGGAATGCCCCCAGCTCCGCCTCTTTCATTCTGTGCATGGGCAACAGTTTTCCAGGATAAAACGTGGCCGTTTAGCGCAAGTGGAATTCCAGACCCTGGGGTTTGTCCGACTAAGCTCCACACCGGAGGAAGGCACCAAGGTGGTGGCATCAATTCGGTGCCGTTTTTAAAGTGCCGGGAGCAAATGGTCATTGCCCCTGCCTTTTTGTCACCAGAATTCGGGAAAGGGGCAAGTGGGGGCTGGGGGGGCAACTCTCTGGTTCCAGCACTTTTCAGCAAAGGGGAAGGGCCTGGCTCAGGGCTAGGCCTCGGTGCCAGAAAGGCCCACCAAGCCTGCTGGGGGGTCCTGTGTTTTTATCGACTTGGCTTATTTTTTTTTTTTACGTTGTTTACGTTGTTTAATGTTATTTTGTTTTCTTTTGCCAAAAAAAACCCATTGAGACTAATATTTAGTAGGCTGTTTAGTGGACAAGTTCTGCGGCTAGTTAGCCAGATTACTTGTCCTATACATTCAGTGGGATAAACCACCCGCTGAATATACTTGGTTATTCGGCTGGAGCTGCCAGGAGCAGCAGGGATCAATTTGGGGGAGGGGGAGGCGGGAGTCCCGGGGGGGGGGGGGATTCCTGGGTGAGCCAGTTTATTGTTTGATGGAGGGGGTTAAGTCTGGGGGGTTCCCATTTTTGTATGAAACCAGGCAAAGACTGCAGTGGTGGGGAAATCATTGCTGTTTTGGGATGAGGAGTGCTGGGCCCATTATGGCCATTTTTGTATAAGGCGCATGAGGGGGCAAAGACTTATAATCGGCCAGTGGGCCCTTGTTTTTGTTTTGTTTTTTTTCTTGGGGGACAGTGACAGCGACAGCACTACTCAGAAGCAGATCTAAGTTTATCCGATTCATCTAGCTAGGCTAGGTTAGCCAGATATCTAAGCCCCTTCCTGGAATGCCCCTGAAATGCCCCTTTATTATATGGCTAAAGTACAGTCAGACAGGTAGTTATCCCGCTATAAATCACCCCGAGAGGAGGCTGAATATGCCATATAAGCCATTTAACTTGTGAGTTATCCATCTAAACGGCTTTTGAGTATTGACCTCATTGAATGAACCAAATAAAAATGAACTCCCCACCTCTCCAAAACAAATAAACAAACCAAACCGAAAAATTTGGGGCTACAAATGCTTTAAAAATCTGATACAATATGAATAGGCATAATAACAAAAAAAAAGCAGGCACATTGCTATCAAAACCTGCAAAAGGCAACAAAACGAAGCATCAGAGCAGTTAGACATGATAAGTAATCAACTCATTTAGTTTTCAGAAATGCCGTTTGGAGAAGATGTTCCCCTAAACTGAAAGAAGGAATCTAATCTGCTAAAGGTACGCTGGTTAGTTCTCAAGGGCAACTGCTTTTCCGTTATAAAAAAAATCCTAAAAATGACAATCTAAACACATCTGCCCAAAACAGAGCAGGGACCCCCTACCCCCGCTCAGTGAAACACAGCCACCACCCTCCCCTTTAATCGCAGCAATATTAATAATTTCCTGTAACGAACGGATCAGTCACTGCGTCCTATCATTTTTGTGTAAATACCAAGCGTCTAATAATAATAAGGTGCTGCAGGATTTTTTTTGTTTGGGGGGGGGGAAGGGGGGGAAACATTCCCAAAACAAATATCAGAATGCCCTCCAGTTCCTGCCCTTAGGCTGCCAGATGTTCATTTGCAATCCTCCCTCCTCCGAATGGGGCTCACCTCTTCCTGAATTCGGAATCCACGATGATCTGTCTCTTCTTGTGGGGCGGGGGAGGTGGGAGCTCCTCCTTAGCGTGCTTGACCAGGATCTTTTCTCGGGTGGTGACCGTGGTTACAGTTTCCATTACGGTCCTCTGCGTTAGGGATGTTTGACTGGCGGTGACAGCCTGTGAAACCTGGAGGAAACATGGAAGCAGAGGTCACACTCGGCCTGGAAGGCGTCAGGAAAGATCGCTGTGGAGTGTCCAGGCTTTTGCATCCAGATACGGAGCCGCTTCTAACATTATTCTATAGACCCTGGATGTAACTTTTTTGTTCTCTAAAATCAAACTTGCCATGAAATCTCTCTTGCAAAACACAATTACAGAGGAATACATTTTTGTTAGTAAAGCAAAGTAACATTGCCTTGGGCTCTGAATTTGTGTGGCGTTATCCTGAGAAAGGTAGAATTATCAACTTTCTGAATTTATTAAGAATTATTTTTCAGTTTCTGATATGGGATATAATTTTGTTTGTAAGGTTTTGATTTGAGAAACTTTTATTTGTTCATGCTGTGCTTACAGTATATATATATATATATATATATATATATTTTTTTTTTTTTTTTTTTTTTTTTTTTTTTCCTTTGTTGAGATTAACCTAAAAATATATGAATTACCTTACTGGGTCAGATCGAGGATCCATCAAACCCAGTATTTTTGTCTCTAACAGTGGCTAATTCAAGTCACAAGTATCTGGCAGGATCCCAAACACTAGATAGATCTCTCATGCTGCTAACACTCAAGAATAAGTAGTTGCTTTCCCCAAGTGTACTTGGTTAGTAACAGTTTATGGATTTCTTTAGAACTTGTCCAAACCTTTATTAAACTCAGCTATGCCAACTGCTTTTACCACATCCTCTAGCAATGAATTCCAGAGCTTAATTGTACATTGTATAAAAAATAATTGTCTCTGATTTTTTTTAAATGTGCTACTTACTAGCTTCATTTAGTGTCCCCCCCCCCTAGTCTTTGTATTTTTTGAAAAAGTAAACAGTAAAGTCAGATTTACCCATTCTGTTATATTCATGAGTTCATAGACCTCTATAATATCCTTCTTCAGCTGTCTCTTCTTCAAACTGAATAGCCCTAACCTCTTTAGGTTTTGCTCAAAGGGGAGCCTTTTCATCCCCTTTATCATTTTGGTCACCCTTCCCTGTACCTTTTCTAATGCAACTATAACTTTTTTAAGATGCAGCGACCAGAATTGTACAAAGGTACTGTAGGTGCAGCCTCATCATACAGCGATATAGAGGCATTATGACAATCTTCGTTTTATTCCCTTATTAATAATTTCTAACATTCTGTTTGCTTTTTTGACCTCTTGTCTTTTACATTTCATTTTTTCCCCCATTATTTCCTATTTTTGTTTTTTATTTTCTTTCTGTGGGCTTAAGAGGGGCATGAATTTTTCTTAACCTTCTGGGCCTGCAACTCAATCAGAAACAGAGCTGGGATCCTGGCACCATGCGCCTTTATTCAAAATTACCAAGGGATTTTTTTTCCCCTATTTTCTATCTCCTCTTCTTCCCTCCACACCTCAGTATACCTGTCAGGTCACTGCAGTGATGATCCTGGGCCAGGAGCCAAGCACCAGGCCTCTTCCTGCAACTCTGCAATCATGAGCCCTGAATCTGACCACTAGGTATCACATTAAGCAATGACTATGACTCCCTCCTTTCCAGGGGATGTGAACTCAATCTGCAGCATCCCCAGCCCTACCATCTGAGAGACCAAAAGACCTGACTTAGAAAGAGACCTAGCATTTGGCATTGATCCACCAGGCTGGCCCCAGAAGCATGAATATTATTTCTATTTTGGATTTCCTTTTGAATGTTTTATGATTTGATTTCTGTATTTGATATTCTGGATTAAAACTGAGTAAGATCTGTTTACTTTTCGAAATTGTAAACTACATTATAAATATAAAATGTACTAAACAGAGAAAAGAACAAATGGAGGCTTACCTTCTATCATGAACTGACCCTACAGAAGTAAAAATAAAATATTAAACCCAACCAAAATATTTAATCTGATTGAGGTAATGTGAGAAAGGCATCCAGGGAAATCAATACTATTTTAAACTAGTAGCTTATTAAATTGCTCTTTTTCTTGATTGGCTAAGGTAAATTAAATTACAAAGGAGCTAGCCTCTGGCCAGTTTCTTTTGAATTTAGGAAGTTTTCACTGGTAACTTGAAGCAGCTTCTTGAAATCTTCCTTTTGGCAGTTACTGAGGAATGCAAATGCCAAATTTTCCTTTTGAAAGTTAACAGAAGGATCATTAACACTTTCTTGTGATGATTATTATCGTTGTTTGATGGAAGCCAGGGCTGTATTATTTTCTAGGCCTACACTGATACTAAGTGGATATTATTGGAAAAGGAGGATACTAGAATGTGCTATAATTAACCTTTCTCATTCAGCCTATGAGATACTAGTTATATTTGAAATGAATGATATATCTTTGCATCAGTTTATATAAGCAATATATTACTTATTCATTTCTAGTAGCCAATAAAAAGCAAGGGATTGAATATTTATGATTTATTTATTTATTTATTTTTTATTGCATTTATATCAATTTTACAATGGATACCTCTGAATATTTCTGTAACACCACCTGTCAACCCCAACCCACTTTCCGAAAACTTACCCTGAATGAAAGTGCCCCTTTACAATGGTCCATATATAGAGTATCAGACTGCACCTTATAAGGAGTCTCTCTCTCTCTCTCACCCAATGAGGAGCCTCTGCAATGCACATGCCCTGCCTCTTTTCACCTAGCTTTTACAAATATGTGGCCATTTTTGCACACACAAGGCTTTTAAAATCCTTATGTAATAGCCTTTAGTTGTGGTTTTTTTAGCAAGAGAATTAAAGCAATTTTTTAGATAAATTTTGTTTTGTTTATTTTCCTGTTAGTTTCATAGTCCTAAGAATAGTACTTAAACAAATTGAGGGTAATTTTCAAAGAACTCTGTGTGGACCCCCATACATGCATGTATATGGTAGGGATGTGCATTCATTGGGTCATTCATTTCATGCATACATGCGTAACTCATGGGTTTATGGTATGTATGCAAGAACAGATTATATGGTCATAACATTAATAAAATACGCGCATACCACACACGCACCCATGTTATGAATGAAACGAATGGCCCAACAAATGCACATCCCTAGAATATGGCCATGTGGAGATCTACTATAGTATTTTATAACCTATGTGTATCAGGTATACGCAAATTATATAATAAGCTAGATTTTAAAAGGCCCTCGCGCATACATGTTATAAAATGTGATTCCCGTGCACACATGTGCTCTGGATTTTAACATCAGCATACATATGTGTGGGTAAGGTGGCCTCTTCCGCGTGCGGAGAGAGGATTTTAAAATAATCGCACAGTGAATTGATCGGGCCTTTGCCCAGTTCCCTCCCAGTCCGCTCCAATAAAAGAGTGGATTGCGAGGGAACTTACCTAACCCTAACCCTCTTTCCCTGACCCCTAAACCTACCCTAACTAGTGTGTTTTTTTTGTTTGAAGAACTTACACACTCCTCCGAGCAGGAATAAGTTCCAAACTTGGCCAGCTGGGACGGGGCCTAATGGTCACTGTCCTGGCTGGCCTCCGACCTGCCCTGCCCAGACCTGCCCTTCAGCCCACCCCTTTCTTCAGGCCTAGCATTTCTGCACAATTCAACAGATACGCGCGTGGCAGGGCCTTTTTTTAAATGTGCTCGCTGCGCGCAAGGCCCAATCGCGTGCATATCTCCCTGATTTTATGCATGCAGGCATTTTAAAATCTACTCGAATATGCATATGTATACCCTTTAAAATATGGGTGTATGTTTGGTACCAGCAATCCAATGAAAGCATGTACTTTTCCTACCTATGTTATAAACATACACTCGTATATTTTATGTGTGAAAAATTACAATTTGCTCGCATAAAATCTTGATTTATATGTGGAAGTTGATATATTTTAAAACATGCATGTGTAATTTAAATCACCAGTTTTGCTAATACCTCCACCATGTCAACTAGTCTTTCTTAAGGTAATCGAGACCCTCATAGTTCTTCACCCTGAACTTCCCCAGTTTGCCAGAAAACCCACCCAAGCAATAGCAGACTACAGATGAGTAATATCTAGTGGTTTCTGTTATAATTCACAAAGAGCTGATTTACTTTACAGTGCTAATAAATCCTCCTTTTACTATAATGTCATGTGCTTTTGTTTCCTATTGAATCCAAATGTGCATGCACTGATTCTGCATTTATTACTTGCAATACTAATATTGTATGTCTATTTTATTTTATAATACTTTTATTTTCTGCTCCAACCTTCCCTCCCCATTCCTGGGAGAACATTTAGTTGTGTAGGTGTGCTACATTTGCCTACACAAACTCACGCAGCTGAGAGAGGTGGTGTCATTTATCTGGCTCCGCACATTGCTGCGGTTTACACTCTCCTAAGAAGAAAACCTGAAACAGAATTCATTGATGCTGCTTCATTAATTATGTCAATGAAACGACGATGAACCCAGGCCAGAAATCAACCACGAGGATTTCTGTGGGGATCAGTGGGCAGCTCTGCCTGTAAGGGAGGAGGGTTGCCTGCAGGTACACACACGTCTGAATATGCACTGTGTACCTCAAAAGACACTGCAAACAGCCTTATGAAAATGTAAAAGACAATTACATACACAACTTTGTATTTACTTCAACTCTTTGGATGAATCTCGGCTTCACTCTGCTAGCAGGTGTTTCATTGCCAAGTATTCAATGCAGGATGTGTTAGCTTTTGCAATGTTTTTAGTTGGAGAAACAGATTTATAATGCATTACTAAGACAACACATTTCTGAAAAGAAAAATAAATACAAGATATTGTGTGAATATTTGTTCAGCTGGAGGCAATTGTATTAAAAATCATGCACCACCACTCACCAAGGATGAGGTACAGTTATAACACTGGAAACAATGCTATTTGCAAATTCATCAACTCCAGCTACCAGTTACAAGGATGGAGGGAGGGAGGGAGGGAGGGAGGGAGGAAAGAGCCTGCCATGGCTTAGCTCAGGTCTGGGCTTTCATAATTTATATGCTTTTAATTTTGTTATTTTTATATGGTGCCCTACATAGAGTGTTGTACAAAGTCAGTATGAGAAATAGCCAATGCATAGTAACAAAATGGTACAGTTCAGGCAGAACAGAGTAGGGATCTGCAAGCAAGCATGGAGGAATTTAGGTGTCTGGAGAGACAAGTTTAAAAAGTTGCAGTTAACTGGGATCAGAAGAGAGTTAACATGGGAACATCTTGGATGTCTGGAGATAGCTTGTTCTAGTGGCAAGGTTTAAGCAGGGTGAAAGCATGGAAGTCAGAGGAGGCCTGATTAGTGCAAAGATTGCTGAGGAATGCACAAGACTGGGAGTGGAGAGATCTTAGAACAGAATAATAGCAAATAAGAGAGGAAAGAAATGGAGGAGTAAACCATGAATACATATGAAAGAAAAAACCAGAAATGTTTAAAAGTGCATGGATCCTAGCAAGGAGCCAATTGAAAGAAAGCTAAAAGATTAAGCAAGAGAGCATCATGAAAGAGAAATCTGTCAGAGGAGTTCTGTTGGATTTATAACAGATGACGTGAGAATTTAGGTAGACCTATGAGAACATAAAAACATAAGAAATTGCCATGCTGGGTCAGACCAAGGGTCCACCAAGTTCAGCATCCTGGTTCCAACAGAGGCCTGGCAATTATCCAAACACCAAGAAGATCCCATGCTACTGATGGCAGAGGCCATTCCTTAAGTCAACTTGATTAATAGCAGTTAATGACTTCTCCAAGAACTTAATCAAACCTTTTTTAAACACAGCTACACTAACTGCACTAACCACATCCTCTGGCAAAAATTCCAGAGCTTAATTGTGCGTTGAATGAAAAATAATTTTCTCTGATTACTTTTAAATGTGTTACTTGCTAACTTCATGGAGGGCCCCCCAGTCCTTCTATTATCTGAAATAGTAAATAACTGATTCACATCTACTCGTTCAAGGCCTCTCATGACCAACATGTTCAAGTTGGATTCTTATACATTATAGCAAGTTTGAATTCATTTTTCTCAATTTTCAACACCCTAAACAAGTTAGAGCCATAGTATTTGATGCTCCTAATAGGTCTCTTCTTTCTGATGATGACTTGCTGCAGATTTTATCGCCAAGAGAGGTAATATTGGTTGTCCATACCTGTTCTTGGAATTAACGTCTTAAGAACATACATCCAATATCAGATCAGACTGACTTTAGGAAGCTATTGAAAGCCTGGCTATTTGCCTTAGCATATGGTTAATTGCATCTTCAAATGGGTTGTTGGATGTCCTTTGATATGTCTTAGTTTCTATTCTACTATATTGTAAGTGAGGTATATACTGTGGGGGTGGGCTCTCTGGATGTTTAAATATTATCTTTTGGTGGGGCATGATTTTAGATTATTTGATGCGTTGTATTTCATGTGTATCTTAAATGCTTGAATAAGTTAATGAATGGGGAATAAAGAAAACTGGAAGGAAAAGGCAACAGGCATTGAAGGTCAGTGAAAGATAAATTATTGAAAATTAAACAGTTGATCGTGAAACAAAGAACAAATGGAAGACATACCTGATTAAAAAGAGAGAACAGCTGAGAGTAAAACCTAGATGCTTGGCCAAGTCTCAGAAAGCCAGAAGGATAGAGTCAATAGACAAGCTCACAGGCATTTGGGAATTGTGAAAAAAGGGCAGAGAAATAAGATTTCAGCTTTATATGGGCTAAGAATAAAGAATCTATCTTAGAAGACAGCAAAGAAATTTGGGTCAACCTAGCAATGGAAAAGTGATAAAATGTATTTATGTATTTAGAATTATTTATTTACTACTTATTCTTACAATCATGGCAGTTTACAAATGTAAAACACATCCTTATCAAGGAACTGTCCCAGGATGCTTTGGGTCTAAAGGACCAATTAGGAAGAGAGAAACACTCTAAGGTAAAGAAATGCAAAACAGGAAATGTCCACTCAGGAGGATCAAATCAATCAAACTTTAGCTCTAATAACCCAGCAGAGCAAAGCTGCATGCCCTGTAGATAAACTAAGTTAAACAATATAACCACAGGGCAGAAGTAAAATAAGAGAAAACATATAACATTATGCATATAGAACAATCCCCATTTGGTATCGCAGATACTACTATTTCAACTATTTATGAAATCCAAAGAAATATCAAAGAAATACAGCGGTCCATAAAGTTCCCAGGAGACATCAGATTCACACCAGTCTATTGGATGAGAAGCTCTGCAAGATGACTACACTCTCAGGATCAGTGCAGACTGGGACTAGAGGTTTCATACTACTGATAGCAGAAATCTCAATCATGAGAATAATTAGGACCTTGTGAGTAAGATGAGCTGATCCAGTTTCTGAAAGAATTATAATGACCAATTCATAGTCAGGTGTTCAATGAAGGGAGAGCACAAAGAAGATGAGGTGCACCATAGCTCGCCTAAGTGTTGTCCACTTTAAAATATGGTTGAAATGGTATATTCCCAGTTTGCTGTCAAGTATGATGCTGGTAGCAAAGGCAGATACTTGTGGGCAGACTTCTGCATAGAACAGTGATGGCCAACCTTTTGAGCTCAGTGTGTCAAAATTCATAAAAAAAACGAGCATAATAGGGATGTGCAGACAAAAAGTTTTCGTTGGTTTGTGATACGTTGTCGTTGAGGGTCGATTCCGTTGAATATGGAAGTATGGAGAATTCCATAAGTTGTCGATCTGTCCATACATTTCCCGGTTCCCTAAATAAAAATTTAAACCCCCCTCCCTCCTTAATCCCCCCCCAAGACTTACCAAAACTCCCTGGTGGTCCAGTGGGGAGTCAGGAAGCCATCCCTGCACTCGTTTGCGATTTCCTCACGGCGCCGATAGCCTGTGTCACAGGGGCTGCCGATGCCATTGGTCAGCCCCTGTCCCATGGTCACCGGCGCCATCTTGTGCTCCTACCACGTGACAGGTAGGTCATGTGGCAGGAGGGTCGCTCCGGGACCCCCGTTGGACCCAACCGGAACTTTTGGCCAGCTTGGGGGGGCCTCCTGACCCCCCCAAGCTGGCGTCGGCGTCACGTGCTCCTCCGCTCCGGGACCCGCATTGGACCCAACGGGAACTTTTGGCCAGCTTGGGGGGGCCTCCTGACTCGTGACGTCATGCTGGCGTGACGTCGGTGTCACGTGCTCCTCCGCTCCGGCGTCACGTGCTCCTCCGCTCCGGGACCCCCGTTGGACCCAACCGGAACTTTTGGCCAGCTTGGGGGGGTCAGGAGGCCCCCCCAAGCTGGCCAAAAGTTCCGGGTTGGGTGACATCAATATTAGATTTATTCAGTTCGTGGAAATCCCATCACCGGAAGCCAACTGGGAAGATATTGTGGCTTCACGGTTTCAGAAAAACCTTTTAAAAAAATGTTCTTGCTTATTGACATCAACAATTTGAACTGTGGTCGATAAGAACTGTTACCATTGGGAGCTGAATTGTTCCAGCACCTAAAATTACATAAATGGGACTATTTTTCAGTGAAATTTCACACAGATAAATGTTGTTTATAGAAATGTTCATGATGCAATTATAAATATTTGTGATATTGTAAGTTCAATTGCGGTTTAAAAATTTAATTATCGCAATACTGTTGAACTGTTCAAAACAATCCATTCGGAAGTTCAATTGTGTAAAATTCAATTTTGAACTGTTCAAAAGAATCAATTTGGAAGTTCAAATGCGGTTTAAAATTTAATCATCGCGATGAGAGGAGGGAGGTGAGCAAGATGGCCGCTGCGTGAGGTCGATCGGAGGAACGCTCTCAGTACTGACGGAAAATTTCTTCAAGATGCCTGCAAAAAGGAAGGGCAGGGTGCGCCTATACCCCTCCGAAGCTGCCATGCCCTCAAATCAGAAACTGATAACAGCTTACCGATCGATTCCGAGCCAAGAGGAGAGCGAAATCCCCGCTGTAATTTCCCCCGAGGGAGCGAGGGAATTACCAGGGGAGGTTACTCTGAGCCCTCCGTGCCTTCAACCACATCAGGCCCCGGGATTGCCTGGCTCCTCTCCCTTGCCTGGGACGCCGAAAGATGACGTCGGACGTGCGATCCCGGATGGTGGGGGCCAGAGAGAGGACTTGCCCGGGTCAAGCAGCGTACAGCCGTGCTCAGAGGAGCTGAACGGAGAAAGAGCAGGGACTGGTTTCCTGACTTCGACACCAGACGGCGATTATGAAGCGCAGGCCGGGGCTGCCGGAACCTTAGGGACAGCAACGGAGAGAGAAGACAGTGCCCAAATGGAACTTGGTGAGTCTTATCACATACCTTCAAAACCTGAAGTGGTTACGCTCGAGGCGTTGTGGGACTTAATGGTGGACCTTGGTCAGTGCCATAAGAAACAGGGGGCAGAGTTAAAACGCCTAAAAGAAAAAGTTAATCTTTTGGAAGAAAAGGTGGAAAAACAACCTATCGAAATGAAACAACAGATTGAGAAAGTGGAAACTTCAGTGGCTAAGAACTCGGACTGTGTTTTGAAAATTATTAAAGACTATAATTATATGAATAGGAGGATAGAATATCTTGAAAATTATAATAGGAGACTGAATTTACGAATGCTTAATTTCCCCAATGTCTTAGGACAGGAATTTCTTGTGACTTTAAGAAAATATATGATGGAAGTTTTAAAATTTGATGAACGAAATATTCCTGCAGTAAATAAATTGAATTTCCTACCAGTGATGATTAATTCTAGAAATAACCAAATTCAGTCAGAGGCCTTAGAAAACTTAACACAGTTTCTTGAAAATTCAACTGAAGAAATTCTCGAACGTGGAACCTTAGTAGTAACTTACTTTAATGAGGCTGATTTAAGCCAGATTATGCAGAGATACTTAAAAAATATCTCAATTAATTTCCTGTCCCAACAAGTCAGGATTTATCCTGACTTTACTCGGGTTACTCAGGAGAGACGGAGAGAATTCTTAAAGTTGAAAGTACAAGTAACAACATTGGGTTATGTTTTTCAATTAAGATACCCATGCAAGTGCATGGTTAGATCGAAGGATGAATCTTTCATCTTTTTCATTCCTGAGCAGTTAAAATCCTTTATCAATGCTAGGAATATAACTATACCCTCTGTAACTAACATCTAATCCCGAAGGCGCATAGTTTAGTAAAGTTCGGACATGCAGCATACCGAAATTACTTTCGCAATAGTACTCCCATTTTGTTTTCCTTTGTCTCACCCTATTCCTAATTACCTTTATAGTCGAGACACATAGATTAAGAATTCGTATGGAATAATGGAATTTTGAGTTAATTCTTGATATTATATTTTATCCTTTTTTCTTTCTGTAATTTGTTAAAAGATATATACTATGTGAATCTCAATCTTTCTGGAAGTAAGAATGTTTACTTAAATGTTGTTGAAAATGCATAAAAATAAAATAAAAATAAATAAATAAAATTTAATCATCGCATTTAAGTGGCGAAAAATTACTAGCCACGATCTTAATACACAAAGAAATGAATTGAATTAATTGAATTATTGCAATACCATTGAGTAAGATTGATTTATATTATTGAACTGTTCAAAAGAATCAATTTGGAAGTTTAATTGCAGTTTAAAATTTGATCATCGCATTTAAGTGGCGAAAAATCATTAGCAATGATCTCAATACACAAAGAAATGCATTGAATCAATTGTGAAATTAGGTGGTTGGATAATGGGCCATATTTAATGTAATTTTTGAGCTCAAAATTTTTTTTATAAAAAATTGTGCAAAATTCACAAAAGTAATTTTCAAATAAAATTTGTATTTTATATTGTATCATATCGGTAGATTGTGGGATTCTATTGATGGGTGTCAGTCTATTTCAACAAGTTAATTTCTTGTTCAGTATTGTATACTAGTTTTTCCCTCATTATTGTTCTTAGATATAAGCGGAACTAAATTTCCAAGTATCTACAAAATTTCAAAGAAATATTTCCTCAACATCTGTGAAGGTGAAACAGACTTTTTCCTCAAAAAATGACTTCTTATCACATTCTCCAGTGCTTCCATTTTACTTTGCAACAACTCATGTGCCTTAGATAGACTTTATCTTGTAAAATAGCTATCTTAGGCTCTATTTCACCAATTTTGGTTTCAAAATGAATAATCTCTCTCTAGGAACTCTACTGTATCGCAGAATGGCTCTGCAGCTGTGAAACAGACTGTGCAAGCAGGGAGACTTCCTATATTGCGCCAAATCAAACTTATACAGTGCCTCTTGCTTAGAAGAAACCTGGATATCTTCACAAGTAAAGACAGATACCAGCGATTCTGTTTACAATGCTGATTTCGGACAGCCCCCCCGCCGAGTCTCATTCCCAGTGACTGCAATACTCCCATCACTGCTGCCTATCTGGGGGGGGGGGGGGGGGTAGTTCATGACATCATCCAAATGTACTCCAAGCACTGCTGAAATTCCTTCATCCATCTAATGTTGAGGCTCTGACTGTGCGGGAGGAAACTGGCTCTCCGATGACATCTTGATCTCCCCGTCTAGAGAGGTGATCAGCAGCTCTGTGCCCGACATAGCTCTCGATGACTCCATCTCTTCCTCTGGCTTACACCTGTTGATCCAGCACCTCAGAAGTGAAGACAAACTTGTCCATGGGGCCCGCAGGAAAAGTACGAGTTTCACCCTTCCATTTGTCCACAGAGACAGGTAATACTCTTCAAAGAAACATAAAATTCCAGGGAATGCTGAGGACCCTCATAAAGAGGCACAGATTCCATTTTGGCTCCTTCCCCTCCCTTCCCAATTTATTTCAATGTGAACTATCAAGTCAGTTTTTTGTGAATTTATTTTATTTATTTATAAAATCTTGTATCCTGCTGCTTCCATAAAGTGGATTCTAGTGCGGAACTTACATAAACAATAACATAAAATTTATCAATAAATTTATCAATAAATTATCAATAACATACCTCATAAAATTTATCAAAGTAAACCAAATGTTACAAAATTAAAATGTTCTTGTGCAAAAAGACATGCCTTCACTCCCTTCCTACTGCGCAGACCTGCACTTCTGGAGTCAATAAATGACAAGTGCTTCATTTAACCATCTTGCCATCTGCTCCCTGACCAGCATAGTATGCGTGAGGTTACGCAGGAGTGCAGAACAAGTAATGGAGAAAAGATGATCCTGAGAATAGCTCTTCTTGCTGAAAAATGTTCAACACAACTCATTGTCTCACAGGGTTAATGACCAAATATCACCAAAATGTTGCCAGTTTCTATTAGCAGTCTACAGATACTCGCAGAAAGCCCCACTGCTTTATACAGAGCTGTCCAAGATCTCTCCACATAAATCTGTCTTGTAGAATCGGATAGGGATGTCATGAATTTATAGTAACATTAGATGTATTTCTGTTGCCTAGCAAGGCCAAGGACAAGTCAAAGCTCAGTGAAATGTTATAATGAATATGATAAATCTAATATGAAACAGAAATCTAGAACACAAAACCCTCATCAAATAAAGAAATCTGAGATATGGGAAATAACCAAGCACAGAAGTTAGAGTGCTTGTATATTATAAACAAAAAATAAAAGAAAAGAAAAAAGTAGCCAGAAGCTAGAAATAAGCTAGGAGCAGTGTATACCTAAGTAAAAGATTGAAAAGTTCAGTTACTCACCTTGGAAAGGTGTTGAGGAAGTGAGATTTGGTTTGATTAGGTACCAACATTTATTAATCAAGAGAGCAGTGAGTCAATGGCAGTTAGTCTGAAAGAAGCTATTTTAGCCAAAAGAACTTCATTCAAAAATTGGAAGAAGGATCCAACAGAAGAAAACAGAATAATGCATAAGCATTGGCAAGTTAAATGTACGACATTGATAAGACAGGCTAAGAGAGAATTTGAAAAGAAGTTGGCCATAGAGGCAAAAACTCACAATAAAAACTTTTTAAAATATATCCGAAGCAGAAAGCCTGTGAATGAGTCAGTTGGACCGTTAGATGATTGAGGGATTAAAGGGGCACTTAGAGAAGATAAGGCCATCGTGGAAAGATTAAATGATTTCTTTGCTTCAGTGTTTACTGAAAAGGATGTTGGGGAGATACCCATTCCGGAGAAGGCTTTCATGGGTAATGATTCAGATGGACTGAACCAAATCACGGTGAACATAGAAGATGTGGTAGGCCTGATTGATAAACTGAAGAGTAGTAAATCACTTGGACCGGATGGTATACACCGCAGGGTTCTAAAGGAACTAAAAAAATGAAATTTCAGACATATTAGTAAAAATTTGTAACCTATCATTAAAATCATCCATTGTACCTGAAGACTGGTGGATAGCTAATGTAACCCCAATATTTAAAAAGGGCTCCAAGGGCGATCCAGGAAACTACAGACCGGTTTGTTTGACTTCAGTGCCAGGAAAAATAGTGGAAAGTGTTCTAAGCATCAAAATCACAGAACATATAGAAAGTCATGGTTTAATGGAACAAAGTCAGCATGGCTTTACCTAAGGCAAGTCTTGCCTCACAAATCTGCTTCACTTTTTTGAAGGAGCTAATAAACATGTGGATAAAGGTGAACCGGTAGATGTAGTGTACTTGGATTTTCAGAAAGCGTTTGACAAAGTTCCTCATGAGAGGCTTCTAGGAAAAGTAAAAAGTCATGGGATAAGTGGCGATGTCCTTTCGTGGATTACAAACAGGCTAAAAGACAGGAAACAGAGAGTACGATTAAATAGACAATTTTCTCAGTGGAAGGGAGTGGGCAGTGGAGTGCCTCAGGGATCTGTACTGGGACCCTTACTTTTCAACATATTTATAAATGATCTGGAAAGAAATACGATGAGTGAGGTAATCAAATTTGCAGATGATACAAAATTGTTCAGAGTACTTAAATCACAAGCAGATTGTGATAAATTGCAGGAAGACTTTGTGAGACTGGAAAACTGGGCATCGAAATGGCAGATGAAATTTTATGTGGAAAAGTGCAAAGTGATGCATATAGGGAAAATAACCCATGCTATAGTTACACAATGTTAGGTTCCATATTAGGTGCTATCACCCAAGAAAAAGATCTAGGCATCATAGTGGTTAACACATATGCCAGATGTAGACTGGAAAATCCCATCTGCAGAAACTAAAAATAGTAGAGCGATACTGGATGCCATGCAAGTATCTTTGTTCAAACAAATGGTATTGGAACCCACGAGATAAGGAACTATACTCGACTTAGTGCTCACTAATGGAGATAATGTCTCCGATGTCCAGGTGGGCACCCACCTCAGCACCAGTGATCATCAAACGGTATGGTTTAATATCACTAAAAGAATAGGGAAAAGAACCACAAAGACCCGAGTTTTACAGTTCAAAAACACGGACTTTAAGGAAATGGGGAAGTACCTGGAGGAAGAACTAAAAGGATGGGAGAACGAGAGAGATGTGGAGCAGCAGTGGACCAATCTAAAAAGAGCAATCACCAAGGCAACTACTCTATATGTTAGAAATGTAAAGAAAAGCAAAAGAAAATTGAAACCTATCTGGTTCTCAAAGGAGGTAGCTGACAAAATTAAAGCTAAAAGAACAGCATTCAAGAAATATAAAAGATCCCAAAGGGAGGAACACAAAGAAGAATATTTGATTCAACTGAGGGAGACGAAGAAATTAATCAAGTTGGCAAAAATTCAAGCGGAAGAGAGGATTGCCAAGGAGATAAAAAATGGTGACAAAACATTTTTCAGATACATCAGCGAAAAGAGAAAAGTCCATAGTGGTATTGTGAAATTAAAAGGTGGTAATGATCAATGTGTGGAGAGAGACGAAGAAATGGCAGAAATATTAAACAAATACTTCAGTTCTGTGTTCACTAAAGTAGACCCTGGAGAAGGACCATCTCTACACAACAAGAAACTGGAGGGAAGTGGAATAGATGAAAATCCTTTTACAGTAGAAAATGTATGGGAAGAGCTAAAGAATCTGAAAGTGGACAAAGCCATGGGGCCTGATGGGATTCATCCAAGGATACTGAGGGAGCTCAGAGATGTTCTGGCGGGTCCGCTGTGTGACCTGTTCAATAGATCCCTAGAAACGGGAATGGTACCGAGAGATTGGAGAAGAGCGGTGGTGGTCCCGCTTCACAAGAGTGGGAACAGAGAGGAGGCTGGTAACTACAGACCGGTTAGCCTCACTTCAGTGGTGGGAAAAGTAATGGAGTCACTGCTGAAAGAGAGAATAGTGAAATATCTACAGTCCGGAGAATTGATGGACCAGAGGCAACATGGATTCACCAGGGGAAGATCCTGTCAGACAAATCTGATTGACTTTTTTGAGTGGGTAACCAAGGAATTGGATCAAGGAAGAGCGCTCGATGTCATCCACTTGGATTTCAGCAAAGCTTTTGATACGGTTTCCGCACAGGAGACTGGTGAATAAAACGAGAAGCTTAGGAGTGAGTGCCGAGGTGGTGACCTGGATTGCAAATTGGTTGACGGACAGAAGACAATGTGTGATGGTAAATGGTACTTTCTCTGAAGAGAGAGCAGTTTTAAGTGGTGTACCGCAAGGATCGGTGTTGGGACCGGTCCTGTTCAATATCTTTGTGAGTGACATTGCGGACGGGATAGAAGGTAAGGTTTGTCTTTTTGCAGATGACACTAAGATCTGCAACAGAGTGGACACGCCGGAAGGAGTGGAGAGAATGAGATGGGATTTAAGGAAACTGGAAGAGTGGTCGAAGATATGGCAGCTGAGATTCAATGCCAAGAAGTGCAAAGTCATGCATATGGGGAGTGGAAATCCGAATGAACTGTATATCATGGGGGGGGGGGGGGGGGGAAGGCTGATGTGCACGGAGCAGGAGAGGGACCTTGGGGTGATAGTGTCTAATGATATGAAGTCTGCGAAACAATGCGACAAGGCGATAGCAAAAGCCAGAAGAATGCTGGGCTGCATAGAGAGAGGAATATCGAGTAAGAAAAGGGAAGTGATTATCCCCTTGTACAGGTCCTTGGTGAGGCCTCACCTGGAGTACTGTGTTCAGTTCTGGAGACCGTATCTACAAAGAGACAAAGACAAGATGGAAGCGGTACAGAGAAGAGCAACCAGGAAGGTGGAGGGTCTTCATCGGATGACATACGAGGAGAGACTGAAGAATCTAAATATGTACTCCCTGGAGGAAAGGAGGAGCAGGGGTGATATGATTCAGACTTTCAGATACTTGAAAAACTTTAATGATCCAAAGACAACGACAAACCTTTTCCGTAGGAAAAAAATCAGCAGAACCAGAGGTCACGAGCTGAGGCTCCGGGGAGGAAGACTAAGAACCAATGTCAGAAAGTATTTCTTCACGGAAAGGGTGGTGGATGCCTGGAATGCCCTTCTGGAGGAAGTGGTGAAGTCCAAAACTGTGAAGGACACTGTGGATCCATCAAGTCTAGTGGGCATAAATAGAGAGGAGGCAGCAAACACTGCACGAAGCGGCAGTATCCACTGAGGCATTCACGCAGCGGGATGCCAGTGGCCAGTAGTTGGTGTTCTACCTTCAGGCAGCAAAACACTGCACGGAACGGCAGTAGCCACTGAGGCATTCACGGAGCGGGATGCCAGTGGCCAGTAGTTGGTGTTCCACTTTCATGCAACAAAACACTGCACGAAGCGGCAGTAGCCACAGAGGCATTCACGGAGCGGGATGCCAGTGGCCAGTGGTTGGTGTTCCACCTTCACGGAGCGGAAGGATGGAGGGCTGCCATCTCAAAAAACAAAAAAAAAAACAAACAAGCAAACAAAACAGGGGTGGGTAAGGGGCAGGGGTGTGGCCTGCTGGTTGCAGCGGCTGCTACCCCTGATTGAGTTGGATGTTCACTAGGATGGCGCTGCTCTCTGCATTGGTGGAGGGGTGGAAGGGAATTGGGGCCGGAGGGTGCTGGAAGCCAATAGAGACGGGTGGGAGGGAGAAAAAGGGGGGGGGGAATGGATAAACTGCGTAGCTTGCTGGGCAGACTGGATGGGCCGTTGGTCTTCTTCTGCCGTCACTTCTATGTTTCACACTGAAATAGTCAGTTCAGTGTGCTGCGGCAGTCAAAAAATCAAACAGAATGTTGGGAATTATTAGAAAGGGAATGGTGAATAAAACGGAAAATGTCATAATGCCTCTGTATTGCTCCATGGTGAGACCGCACCTTGAATACTGTGTACAATTCTGGTCGCTGCATCTCAAAAAAGATATAATTGCGATGGAGAAGGTACAGAGAAGGGCAACCAAAATGATAAGGGGAATGGAACAGCTCCCCTATGAGGAAAGTCTAAAGAGGTTAGGACTTTTCAGCTTGGAGAAGAGATGGCTGAGAGGGGATATGATAGAGGTGTTTAAAATCATGAGAGGTCTAGAATGGGTAGATGTGAATTGGTTATTTACTCTTTCAGATAATAGAAAGACTAGGGGGCACTCTATGAAGTTAGCATGTGGCATATTTAAACTAATCGGAGAAAGTTCTTTTTTCACTCAACGCACAATTAAACTCTGGAATTTGTTGCCAGAGGATGTGGTTAGTGCAGTTAGTATAGCTGTGTTTAAAAAAGGATTGGATACGTTCTTGGAGGAGAAGTCCATCACCGGCTATTAATTAAGTTGACTTAGAAAATAGCCACTGCTATTACTAGCAACAGCAGCGTGGAATAGACTTAGTTTTTGGGTACTTTCCAGGTTCTTATGGCCTGGATTGGCCACTGTTGGAAACAGGATGCTGGGCTTGATGGACCCTTGGTCTGACCCAGTATGGCATGTTCTTATGTTCTCAAAAACAGAAGCAACCTCCTCTCATAGTAATCACTCTGCTCTACGGTTTGATTATTTGGGTGAAAGTTTGAAAGTTTTCAAATTTGGATTTTTGAGTGATCATCAATTTTGGCTAAATATTCGATTTTAATAATAGTTATTAGGTTTACACACACCTTGAATTAGTAGATGCTTCAATAAAGTAAATTCTAGCACTTTAAAAAAAGAAAAAAATATTTTTTGGAATGTTTGGAGCAAGAGATAGTAAATGATTATATGAGAATTGCTCAGAAGGCTGCAAACTGCCTGTGGCCCATTGCGGACGAGAGACAGCAGACTACAATTCCTTGAGCATGTGCTGATGATATTGTCTCTTGTCTTGAATTAAATTGTGGTAATAGGATTATATTCTATTTCCCTCTCTTTTTGCTTGTGTTTTGAATGTTCTTATGTTCTTACATATTAATTAGATTAATGAATGCATACATCCTGGCTTTTGCAGGTTCTCTTCCCTCTAATTCTTGTCCGCACTCAGAAAAGCTCCCACCCAAAAATAAAATTAAAATTCAGACATCCTTGGCCAGCTACAGTATGGCAAAACAGAAAGGTGTTTGATTGGTCTACAGGTCCAGTGGATAGGACCAGGCAATAAGTCTGTAACTTGGCTCTTAGATATACATACATATATATATATATATATATATATATATATATATATATATATATACAGTATATAAAAAATGGCTTTTAGCAAAGGTATGTTATGTGGGTACTCAGATATATACCAAAGGAAAAAAGAGTAGCACCATTTATATGTCATCCAATAATAAACTATTATTATATAAAAGAAATTTTATTACATAATATCAAATCCTAATTACATTTCCAATCTTTAAATATAAACTTGTTGATGAAGAAAGAGCCACCAGTCGACATATGCTAGTAAGCAAACATACATACCACTACACAACCATCATTCACCACCCAGTCACACATATCATAAAATCATCCTAAAACATTATTTTCATATTGCGCTTCTACATATCTATGTACATTTGTTATTGAACAGTGAAACCATCATCACATTATCACTTTATGCACACTAAGCTCATTTCCTCATGTTAAAGTAAATAGCATATTGATATACATCAATTGCTTGTTGAATTACAATACAATTCTATGATCCCTATCACTTATTTAAAAAAAAAAAAGTGTGCACAAAACCGTGTGCCACTCAAAGGATACTACATGAATCTCTTGTAGTGACAGCAATTTCATCAAAATTTGGATCACTGGAGTTTTTTGAATTATTTAGATAATCCCAGTTTGGCTTTCCCCTCCTCTCCCCCATTAAACCACAACAATCTCAGGGCATAAAAAGTTCCCAGGTATGGAGAGAAGGTTTTTTTAAATCTTTATTTCTTTTAATTACTGTTTGGTGTTTGGTGTGTTTGATGCTTTTAAATATTTTATTGGTGTTTTGGAAATTTTGGATATTATATTCATTAACTGGTTTGAAATATCTATTCTTTTTATGGATATGGCTTTACTCTTGCTTTATGAAGTACCCCAAGTCTCTTGACCTGTATGTTTGACTTATTAGATTGTAAATTCTCTTCAGTAGGGACTGTCTTTTTGTGTGTTTGTACAGTGCTGTGTATGTCGTGTAGCGCTATAGAAATGTTAAGTAGTAGTAATAGTACTATTATGATTAATGTTTTATATTTCTTGATTTTTTTTGTTTTATGAAGAATGGTAATGTTTCAGTTTCTCCATTGTTGCTCTGCATAAAGAGGCTGGCTTGCTGTGGGTTTCAGTTCAGTTCTCTGCATGTTCTGTTTATACTTTCTGATCTCTTTATTCTGTATTTGGTGAGGGTCTGTCTGTGTTCTACATATGTGACCAAGTTGATTTGTTTTGTTGGCATGTAGTTTCTGAGTAAGGATCTATAGCAATCTGATTTGTTTTATTTTCCTAATAGGGGGTGTATTGGTGTTCTAGGACTTGGTGTAATATGTACAGTGTTTCCTTTCAAATGTAAAGTTGTTATTGTTTGATTGCTAGCAGTTAGGGTTGTTTCGGTATGAGAGGTTTACTATGCTGTAATGGTAATTATGTTTATTCATGGCTTTCTGAGGGCAAAGCCCACACCCAGCACACATTACAAAAGGTCAAATTCCATAGGAGTTCCAAGTGTCATTTTTGCAGAGTTTTCTGGTTGGCACCATAGCAATGTATGTAAATATAATATGCACATTGTAAGTGATATTTTTGCCACAGAAGACTGTACTTTTGAATGTTCTTTTTCAGGGAAAATCTGTTATAAATGCATAATTTATGTGTGTGAATGTGTGTGTCTGTCTGTCTGTACAGGGGGTGGGGGCGTGGGGGGGGGGGGAGGTGTGTATGTGTGTGCAAGGCTGAAAGATTTGCTTAGGGTACCTAATACCCTTCCACTGACCATGGGTTCCGTGATAGGTGGGGGATGTCAGGAGATTGTTGGAAGGAGCTGGGCTTTTTTTGACGGGCCTGGGACAGAAACTGAATAAATCAAGGTTGGGGGAAGGAAGGGCTGCACAGTAATTATTTGCACAGGGCAGCAAAAAAGCTAGCAGCGGCCCTGTTTAACGAATTGCTTACCACCACATAAGCCCAATGGAAAGCACTGGAGCAGGATAAAATTCAGCCCCTGAGACAAACTTCCTTTCAGACTTTAAAGCCCTAGCAGAGTAAAATCCAAGCTGGGAATCGCTTTGGCTTCTTTAACAGTTTGAGAAGAGATTTGAGAAGACATCATGTAAGAGGGGTGTGTATTAAACTTATTCCAACTTGTTGTCGCTATTAATTATGATTATGTAGACATGGTGTTAAGTTCAATATGCAGTTTATCGTGGCGGGCAATGTGCTGCATCCATGGGTGTGTCTGATTTGGTGGCATTTGAGAAATGAAAGGAATACCACAGAAATCAGAGCTGGAGCTAGGCATGTTGGTACCCAGGTCATGCAGGCGTTTTTGTTCCCTCCTTCCCCACCTTGATCTTGAATCCCCATCCCCTCTCCCATTTCCCCATTCCACTCTGACCCCTGGTCCTCTTCCCTTCTCTCCTTCCTCTCTACCCCTCAACCCAGACGGTAGAAGAAGAGCTGAAGTCTTTGCAGTTTTCCATTTGCTGTTACCCTTCCCTTGCTTTTCAGGGGCTTTGCATCCTGGCTAGCTGCCGCTCTCGGCCACCCTCAGCTACGGCCTTGATGAAAGTAATGCATGATATAGGCAGCTTCCATTACCAGCAATCCCTGCACACTTTTATTATTCAGCTGCCCTATAAATTTCTGATTAACGATCCCGAATGTCACTCTAGGAGGCTTAACAAAGTAGCCATAAATTAATACAACACACGCGGAGAAATGAAGACCGTGAGTGATGGACTTATCCCAGGACGGAGAGTTCGGTCACTGCTATGAAGTGACCACAGTTCCACGCCCTCTCTTTAGATACCTGAGAACTGCGGCATAAGCCTCACAGGTGTTTTTTTAAATGTTGAAGTGCTTTTCTTCACAACATTTTGTAGAGTGCACTAACTACTACACCGGAGCAATCCACTGTTAAGCCCACGAAGGACAGTCAGGGAAGGCGAGGTGAAAGAAACGGATTTTTAGAAGGAGTCGGAAGTTGCAGAAGAAACAGCTCCTGGGCGGCATTCTGCAGTCAGGCTGCAAATTAAACACGGAACCAGCCTATTGCTTAAATATAAAAACTAAAGATGACTCTGCTACCAGTACCACTATTATTTACCATTTGTGATACACATAAGAGCCAGTCCTTGCACCATGGAGTTTACAGTCAAGGCAAACATACATGACACACGGGAGTCTGTGGGGTGTGCATTTACTGAAGGACGTGCTTAGGATTTAAAAGCTGCTTCAGAAAGTTTTTCCCTCCTTTCTAGCAACTATTTAGTTGTTCTTTATATAGTGTGTCTACAGCACATGTTGTATGTTGTCTGCGGTAGTTCCTCCTGGATCACTTCAGGGCCTCTCCTCTTCAACTGACTTTATCACGCCTATGTCAAACAAGCACAATTCTTCTGTCTGCCCACAGCCCTCCCCAACAGACCAGTGACTCTCGCATGATTACTTCCTCACTAAACTCAAAGCATCAAACAGTAAGTTCATCATCACCCCTATCTCGCCTCCACTCCTCTGCCCAGTCAGACAGGTCAATGCAAGAAACCATGTGTTGAATTTCAGCGCACAGTTATAACGCACAGATTAAATTGTTCTTTTAAACCTCCGATGCAAAATGCTAACAATATGCTAATGCACCAGGAGTTAAAATATGTGTTTGGTGAGCTAGAAAATGCATTCAGGAGATTCTAGAATGCAGTGAGCGGTGAAGATGTGCTTCTAAACTGCTCTGGATGCCACCATCTTCAGGATTGCTTTCAGGAATAGTTTGAGGTGATGTAATAATTTTAACAGCGAGATGGATGAGTGAAAGTTTAGAGATTTCAATTTTTAACTTAGTATGCCCACGAGAGGCCTTAAAAACAGAAAACATAAGATGGCGACTGAGACAGCAGAGCAGATCGGGTATGACGGCGCCACGATTGTTCAAGAGCTGACGGAGGGGGTGATCACAGCTATGGACAGCAAATTAGAGAAATTAAATACATCCATGACTGCCATTGACAATAAACTGTCAGATTTCCTCCGTCGCTTCATAGAAATTGAATCCAGTGTACAATGCAATGCAGTAAAGGTACAGGAGTCAGAAGGGCACGTGGTGGGCCTGGAACAGACAGTACAGATGGTGCAATTAAAAACTGATCTAGAAAATTGCAGCCGTCGTAACATTCTCAGAGTGCTGGGAGCAGTAGAAAGTGTTCCGGAGACCCAAATTATGGAGACTTTTATTACATGGTTATTGAAGAAATTGCAATTATCTGATAACGTATCTTCCACAAGATTTGAACGTGTGCATCGCATGGGGCCCAAAGGAGATTTGAATGATAAGCTGTGCCCTATTATAATCAGATTGCTGGATTTCACTGATACATTTAATATTTTAAAAGCTTATTGAGCCTTGTCTGAACTACGTTACGAGGGAATTAAAGTGCTATTATTTAATGACTATTCTGTAAAAGTGGCAACTAAACGCTGAGATATGGCGCCATTCTGTTCTTTCTTAGCCAGAAAGAAAGTTAAGTTTATGCTATTGTTTCCAGCGGTTTTGCACTAGCAATGAGAAGGAAAAAAACAGAAATTTGAAACAGCAATAGCAATCAGCGCATTTTTGGACACTAATGATCCAACATGGAAGGCTCCTTGAAAAAGCTGAATAGCCACATTTAGTGCTGAGAAGAGGGTGCTATGCTTGGCAGCTTTTTACAGATCTGGCTTTGGATTCCCTTCTATTATTGTTCTTTGTTTCAGAACTTCTTACAAACAGCTAGAATGGAGTAAGTGGAGTTGGGTGATTGTGGGAGTATCACCATGATTGTGGGAGTGTGTGTGTAAGAGATGCTGAGGAAATGTGAAAGGGGATGGCACCTGATTGCATTAGGATGTGTGGTGCATGGTTGTACAGCTGGATGTGTGCGATGATAGTGTGGGGTGGGGAAATAAACCCTTTGATCGGAGCGCAAAAAAGTTTTTGGTTTTTGGATTGGGTAGGGGTGGGGGGAAATATCTAGAAGGAGAAGGCTGGGGGGGTAAGGAATTAGATGAAGGGGAAGATGATGACTGCATGTTGCAGATTCTACATTGAGGTGAGGGAGGGTGCTTAAGCTGGAAGGTTCTCTCTTTGGTAAGGAAGCAATTTGTGTATAAGTGCTTATCTGTTTATGAGTTTCACTAGTGATATAATAACTTGGAATGTAGCTGGCATTTGGATCTCCTATTAAAAGGAAAAAAAATTGGCCGAATTACGTAAAAAAAGTGCCACGATACTTATGCTGCAGGAGACTCTCAATTCTAAAGAAGAAAGTGTTACGCTCAAATGGGAATGGGTAGGGGCCTGCTATGCTGCATTGGTTTCAGTTTCAAGAAAAGAGGGAGTGGCCATTTTATTCCATAAATCACTTGCGATTAAAGACGACAAAGTGATTATTCATAAAGATGGGCAACATGTTATCTGGGTCAGGCAGATGTTTGGAGAAAAGTTGGGGATTTGCTCATCATATGCTCCCAACACATACGATCATGGATTTTCTTTTTCAGATTTGGTAGTACAGTTGATGGGAGTAGGAGACATCCATTTGATTACAGGGGGTGACTTTAACTGTGTTGCAGATTCCTCTATAAATAGGGATAGACCAGTCCAGAAAGGGGTTTTAGGACCTGGTAAAGGAATTCCTTTTTTGTGCACATTTCTGGGAATAAGGGATGCTTGGAGTATTCTAAATCCTGGTAGTAAAGAATGTACCCATGTATCCAGGGATCATTACTGTCAAAGCAGACTAGATTATTTGCTCATCTCAGATTCCAGATTTTCAGAAGCCAAGTCAGTGGATACTGGAAATGTTATCATTTCTGATCATGCCACTGTTACTATGCAATATATTTTTGGGAGGAGGAAAAACTACATTTCAATGGTGTATGCCATCCCACTTAATGGAGGATGCTAATTTAAAAAAAATATTTACATGATAAATGGGAAGAGTTTGCATATTTCAATGCTCAACATGTTTATTTGCCACAACTATACTGGGAAATGGCGAAGGTGGTTTAAAGGGGCCATATTCTTGCGCATTTTATTTATAAGAAAAAACAGATGATTCAAGAAATCCTTAGATTGACTAAATTATTGGACCAAGTGAAGAAAGTATTGGCTAGAGATAAGACTAAGCTGTTAGACACCATCTTTTTACACTACAGGGGCAAATCAATACCCTGATTCATCAGGGAACTATGATACTTTGATATATCAGAAACACAGGATTTTTCATTTCGGGAATAAAATAGGGAAAAGTTTAGCAAGATTGGTTAAATCTTGTGAAAATTACTGTTTTATTCTGATGTTAGGAGATACCACATGGCATGGTAAGTTTACCATGTCGTGAACTAATCCCCATTTTTTACATCCTGCGCTGGAGGGAGGGAAAGAGCGAAAGCGAGAGCCTATTGACAAGGCCATCATAGTAGGGAAGTATTTATATCTTTATAGGAGGAGCCACCTAATAGGTCGAGGTGAGTTGTTGTTGGTGGTTTAGGGGCCAGTTTTTCATGTAGAGTGAGACGTACGAACAGCACAGTACACCTTGGTGAAGATTTGACAACATTTGGAGTGAGGAAAGTCTCAAAAAGATGAAATTTCTACTATGTTCTCTCACGCTAGCTTGATGGACACTATAACAAAAGTTCATCTTTGTGAACCTATAAATAGGTGCACACAATGAGGCCCACTCCAGAGGCTCGCTCTCTCACAATGAGGCCCACTCCAGAGGCTCTCTCTCTCTCTCCTCCTCTTCCTCCCCTCCCGTCCCAAAATAGCCAAAATGCAATTCCAAAAATGTATTGTGAATTGCATTATGGCCATTTCTGGCATATCGCACAACTTAACGCCAAGGAAAAAGGTGTAGTTTTTTCTGGCATTAAAACCGTGTGATAGCATGCGTTATGGCCCCTAATTTAACTAATTCCCATCCAAAACTCCTCCCCGATCCCGTCCCCCCAAAAAGATTTGCATTCGCACCGTGTACTACAGTGTTTTTCAAATGTGTTATGGTGTTAACACATGCGTTAACGCATTATCACGTGCATTAACGCCGTAACTCATTTTAATGAATGATGCGGTATGTTTGTTGGATATTTTGGATGACTGTGATATATCAGAGGCAAATTTGCTAGTGTGTATATGAAAGGCAAGTTGCATGATAAAAAAGTGAATATTAATACAATGGATATCTGGTGAGTATCATACCATGGAAATGTGGCATAACCATATGAACAATCTATTACTTATGGAAAGATTAACTGTGCTTAAAAGTACTTTAAGAGAATGTAACAATTTTCTAAAAATTTGGGATCCATACCTAAAATTGCTTTCTACTAGAATCCGCAGTATGATTGTAAATGCATTGAGTATATGAAGAACATCTGAGGAGGTTAGGGTGGGAAGAAAAAAAGGGGGGGGGGATAAAGGGGGTAAATAAGGGCTGAGGGTGACCTGATATGTTGTTTTTGAGGAGGATTCATAATATTTGTTAAAAACTTTGCTTTGTATTATGTTAGTAATGTTTATAATTGAAGAGTTTTATTTTATTTTATTTATTTATTTAGGCATTTTATATACCGTCGTTCCAAAAGAAGATCACAACGGTTTACAAAAACAGCATTTATATTCTGGATGAACATTCATATTCTAGGTCAACACAACATCAAATACATTTTAAATAGGGGCTAGGACAGTAGTTTGTAATACATGAGTTCCATCTCAATAGCTTTCACGTATTAGTCAGTAATATAATTTACATCGCTCAGTACTTATTGCACATTCTGCTAACATTATCTATGATTTTTGATAGTGAATTATCTGTATATTGATATTTTAAGTTAAATCATATGCATTTTTGAAAAGTCATGTTTTTATTTCACGTCTGAAACTCTTTCTTTCTGTTATTAGACGTAACGTTTCTGGTAGAGAATTCCACAATTTGGGACCTGCTATGGAAAACATTCAGTCCCTTATTTGTGTTAGAGGTGTACTCCATGTTGTAGACACATTTAAAGTCCTTTGTTTTGTGATCTTAATGCTCACTGCCAGTGTGTATGGTTGAGGTGTCACTCCTATTAAGCAGGGGTTTAAGTGTTAATACTTTATAATGAATTCTGGATTGTACTGGCAGCTAGTGCAGTGCTATCAGTGAGGAAGTGATGTTGTCAAATTTCCTTGTCCCTAATAAGTCTTGCCGAGGCATTTTGTAAAAACTGTAGTGGTTTTAATAGTCCTGAAAGAAGGCCTAGTAGTAGGGAGTCACAGTAATCTATGTTTGAAAATATTAATGTTTGTAAAACAGTGCGGAAGTCCTGAATTGTTAGTAATAGTTTCAACCAGTGTAATGTTGTCAGCTTGGAAAATCTTGTTTTAATTAATTTGCTTATGTGCTTTTTCATTGTAAAGATCTCATCAGTCTTTATTCCTAGGTCCCGTACTTGATCTGAGAGTGTAATGTTAAAATTGCTGAGGTCTGGAGGTGGCGGTTTGACTATAGAGGAGTTTCTCCTTAACCACACGATTTCACTTTTTGTGTGTGTTTAGTGTTAGTTTCAGCTGAGATAGTTCTTGTTGTATTGCCTTCATGTATTTTGACAGTGTCTATGCAGTTTTTTCAAATGATTTTTTTGTTAATTTTGTAAAGCCTTTTGCTCAATAAACAGATTTTTCCTAAAAAATGCATTCAGCATGGGCTGAATGTACATTTAAACTCAGGAGTAGGGGTGAGGGAGCCACCACCAGAACAGTCAGGCCGATGACAGACCCGCGGTGCAGCACTGTACATGTTGCAGGTCAGGCATAAAAAAAAGAGTTTATGCTGGAAACGTTTCTCCACCTTTGACCCAGGTGTAACATTTTCAGCATTAAAAATTGTGTGGTCAGCAAGTGCTTTGGGAGGGAATGCTTCATGCCCTCACTAGCATGGGATTTCCATGCGAGGGTACTGAGCTGACCGCACATTACTGAAAGCTCATTTTGTGAGCGTAAATCTCCTTGCTGTATCGGCAGTAAGGTTTATGCTCACAAAACGAGTGTTTAAGGGCTGGTAAACCTTTAATTCGGGTGGACGCATCTTTCTGCATCGGCCTGGAAGTGCATAGCTCCTCCCCAGACTCTTTATCTTGGAGTTATATTCCTTACCCTCCGGCATCATCTTCCTGAGGGAAATAACTCTGCTTGCCCTCCCGATTCTCTCTTCCACTCAATGCAGAAAGGTCCTCTCTTTCAAGGCCCAGCGTACTTGCACTTCTCTATTCCTCCTCACTGCCTCATCCCCCTCGCGTCCCTCCTACCTCTGGAGCTTCTTCTCCTTTATCACCTTAAAACATCTCAAATCTTTTCTCGCTCCACCTGCAAGTCCCACAAGAGTGCACACTGCTCCAGGAGGCAACTTATTTGCCTCTTCCCCATGTCTGCTATACCTCCACCTTCTATCCCCAACTTTTTTTTTTTTTGCTTTCTTTCTTCAACCTTAAGCTATAACCTTTTATTAAGCTAATTTTCCTTAGTTCTTCAACTAAGGACATGACTAAAATCCTTCTATGATGCTTCAGCAGAGGACATGGCAGCAAACATCTTTAATCTGGGATTGCTGCAGAATACCAATATGTTTTTATCTTTGCATCCTACGCTGTAACATCTGATCCAACATGCTTTGTGTCCATTGCTTATATTTCATTCTAATTAATTGTATAAGTTCGTCATGTTGTCACCATTTCTGTTTTCTTTTCAAATCTCATTTTAGGAAAATGAATATGCAAACACGGGTGGAGAGAAAATAATTCTTTGACTAATTTGGAAACAGTAGTAACAAAAATAAAACCCTCAAAATGGTGTGTGAAAGTTATGCTTTGCAGAGAATCATAAAAGTTTCAGCATTTTCCTAAAGGAACCAACGGAGGACTTATCGGTCGACAGCTGGGTAACATCAGGATTTGGTAAAGGCGCACACAAACCTGCATTGAGATGTTCTCCAGTTTCTGCACAAGGCTGTCCCACCGCTGGGCAAAGTTTTCCAGCCGAGCTTCGAGCTTCTGAGACACTGCCTTATTCTTCACAGCCGACAGGAGATCCTGACTGAGGGAACACAGTTTATCCATTGTCTGCCTTTTCAGTTCCAGCTCTCCCTTCAGAATCTGGTAAAACAAAAGCATTTCCTTCAGTCAGCAAACTACTTAGAAAAGAGAACTTGCGGCTAAACCAGTGTCTCCTGCCAAGTCCTCTGAGGCACACCTAACAGTCTGGTTTTCAGAAGGTCCCCCACCATGAGTATGCATGAGCTAGATCTGCATACTTTTGAAGGCACATTATATGCATGTCTGTCCCGTGCCTATTCATTATGACTCTCCTCAAAACCAGACACCATTTTTAAAGTGCTACTAGACTTACACAGGGCTGCACAGATACATTTAGAAGTCAATCCCTGCTCAATAGAGATTACAGTCTAGTCAAGACAAACATACATTACAAACAAGAGTCTATGAGAAGGGTATTTACTGTAAAGAAGTGTTTAGGATTTAAAGGCATTCTCAAGAAGGTGAGTTTTTAAAATGGATTTCAATATGGCCAGAGAGGGAGCATGACAGACTGATTCAAGAAGTGTTTTCCATTCATATGGCAAAGAAAGTTGGAAAGTTAGGTGTCAGAAGTGCAAGAAAAGGGCATGGACAAGAGGAACTTGTACGATAGATGGAGAACATGAGGAACTATGTACAGCGAGAGAACAGAAGGTAGGCAATGAGGAGCTACAGAGTGAATAAATTTGTAGGCGAGTAAAAGAAGCTTGAACTGTATGTTGAAATGGGCATGAAGCCCATGCAGCGACTTGAGAAGAAGCAATGGTCATAGTGATGTTGAAGGAAGATACATCATGCAGCTGAATTTTGAACAAGTACAGTGGAGAAAGATAGTTCAATGGGATGACCACACTGTAGGAGGGAAGTGATAGAAGAGTGGATTTTGGTAGTACGCTAAGAAAGGAAGGGATACTAGCAATTTTACGAAGGAAAAAGTGATAAGGTTGATATTCAAAAGCTATTTAGACAGATAACTTAAAAAAAGTTATCCATTTAAAAGGAAAAACCTGTATTTTCAACAACTTATCCAGCTAAATTCTAACCGGATAACTAGACAGATATTTTGGGGGTATTCCCAGGGATGGGCGGAAGGTATTTCGGGGAACATCGGAGTTAGCTGGATAAGTTATCTGGCTAACTCTGGTTAAACACAGAAACAAAGAAATGATGGCAGAAAAGAACCGATGGTCCATCCAGTCTGCCCATGGTAGTATCTGACTTGCTGTGCAGGTTACTCCCACGAATTAGTCAGTTTTGCTTGATGTGCTTTGCTTATAGACTTGGCCATAGAAGCAATCCTGTGTTTTTTTCTTAATTTCTGAGCATCAATACCCCAGACAGTATAAAAGTCATGGCTCTTGTTTGTTATCCCTGAATCCAAATTTCTCTTTCCTTTCAGCCCCAACGCCTCTCCTTGAAGCAGATAGCAATGTTACAGTTGCATCAAAAGCATCAAGGCTTATGGGTTAAGGGTAGTAATGCCATGCTACTATTAAGGGTAGTAACCACTGCACTGTGCTGGTTACCCTCATGTTCATCAGTTCTGCAGACCATAAAAGTCGTGGCTCTCGATGGTTGCTGCCTAAATCCAATTCCCCTTTTCCCTACTGTTGAAGCAGAGAGCAATGTTAAAGTTGCATCAAAAGTATCAAGATTTATTTGGTTAAGGGTAGTAACCGCTGCACCAGCAAGTTACCCCCATGCACGCTTTCTTCATTTCCTTTAGGACTTGGCCATAGAAGCAGTCCTGTGCCTTTTCCCTTATGCCCGCGTAACAGTATTTGTTGTATTTATATACCATTGTTCTGAATCAATCTGAAAGGTTTACAAGATAAAAACATATAAAAGTGTATAAAACTAAATCATAAATACATAGTAATAACAATAAAAAATAGTTACACCAATAATATTAATCCATAAATAAATAAGATCAAATAAAAGCACATAATAAAACAGAAAATTAAAAGAATCCCAGATCTTGGAAGCTGGGGCCCTTGGTTGTTGTCTGAATCAAATTCCTGTTATCCCCCTGTCGTTTAAGCAGGGAACAATGTTGCAGTTGCATTACAAGAATCAAAGCACATTGGTTACGGGTAGTAATCTCCATGCCTTCTGCTAAGGGTAGTAACTGCCGTATCAGCAAGTTACCCCCTTGCATGCTTATCTCATTTCCATCTTCTAGCCTTTAGAGATCCACAGTGCTTATCCCATGCTCCTTTGAACTTGTTGACTGTTTTCTTCTTCACCACCTCCTCCGGAAGGGCATTCCAGGTCTACACCACTCTCTCTGTGAAGAAATATTTCCTGACATTGGTTCTGCCAATGTCAGGAAATATTGGTTCTGCCAATGTCAGGAAATAGCCGCCCCTGGAGATTCATTTTGTGGCCCCTAGTTCTATTGTTTTCTTTCCAATGGAAAAGGTTCGAAGTCCATACATTACTGAAACCTTTTAGGTATCTGAAGGTCTGTATCATATCTCCCCTGCATCTCTTCCAGGGTATACATGTTCAGATCCTTCAGCTTCTCCTCACAGGTCTTCCGATACAGACCCCACACCATTTTGGTTGCCCTTCTCTGGACCGCCTCCATCCTGTCTCTATCCTGACATATGGGCTCCTTGGGATGCAGCTACTATCTCGCCATAAGCGAGAGCTTCCCCCCCATAAAAAGAATCCACCATGGGATAGAGAGTTGAACACTGGAATTAATTGCTAGCTGGAGCACTCTCAGATGACACTTTCTTTCTTCCAGGGGAAGAGAGGGGTTCACATGAAAAAAATGCAATTTGTTTTCTGAAATATCCTAATTAAATAACAATACGCAATATACAAAGTAAAACGGCTGCTTAGTTTATAAGTGAGAAGAGTTAGTTAACGTTACTCTCCAACATATATAACAGCTGTGGAAGTTTGACCTCTTGTAGGATATCACTCCTTACCCATTCAGCTTTTGTTCTCTCCTCCTCCCTGGGTAGATGAGTATACAGGATCCCATACCTAATCCAACACTGAGACCCATTCCCCCACATCCCATATCTTTAATCCTGGGACTGCAATAATCTAAACTAGAGAGGTCCTTGCCTACGTACTCTGTCTGCACTGCAAAGATATATCCATCCAGCTGCCAGCCATAGACAGTCAGTTGTTCTATTCTTCTTCCTTGGTTCTCTGCCCCCAAGTAGATGAATATACAGGATCCACCCTCTCATGGTTTGCATCCAGGCTTTTCAATAATCTAAATAACTATCATAACTAGAGAGTTGTTGCCAAAACGTCTGGCCTCCAAGGTGCTCCCCAACCTCAGCCTGGTTGGACAGTACTCAGGGATGACCAATCTGCTGATACCCATACAATTTGTTTCAGGGACATTGTAGCCTGTTGTTAGACCCGGCTAGTCCATGACTTCCAGTATCATTTAATCCTACTTCCTTTATCCGCCTTATTTTTCATCCTTATCACCTCTCTCCATTTACCTTTGCTCCTGAGGGAATGATGGTGGATTGTCTGCAATACTATAATCTTTCAACTTTGTCCCTACCACTGCCATAATATACGATAGCAGACAAGAAGCATCAGGCCCATTCATCCTTCCCCACCTCTCTTCTGGTTCAATGCCCAGCTGTTGCCCAGCTTGCCCCTCCCTTCCCACTAGGGCTCCTTTGTGCTTATCCCAGGTTATCTTGAATTTCATTATTGATTTTACCTCCATCTCTTCCACAGAGAGCGCATTCCATGCATCTAGGACCGTTTCTGTGAAAGAAATATTTTCTGATGTTACTCCTGAGTCTAACTTCCAGGAGCTTCACACCAGCATGCTTTCCTCTGAAAGAGGTTTGCTTCTTGTGTCTAATTTAAAGCTTTCAGGTATTTGAATGTCTCTATCATATCCCCCCTATCTTTCATGCCTCTAGGTAGTGGCATGCGATCAGAGTCTTCAAGGGATTCAGTGAATCCCCAGCCCATAGGCATCGCTACGAGGTGGAAAGTGCCCAATTTTAAACATCAGATCGGGCAGGGATAAGCCAAACCCTTGCCTGATCTGATCAGTGGAAACACATCTCCCTTCAGCAACACCCCCCACCCCCTCCCAGGCAGCAGGAACCAAGTTTATCCAAATGTCATCTCCTGCTGCTGTGAGAATGCTCTCACAGCTTTTATTACAAGACCTGCTCTGTGGCAACAGGAGATGATGTTTGGATAAACGTGACTCCTGCTGCCATACACTTCACGACTCAGCAGCCTGTCTTGTGGTGGCTGAAGAAAGAGACAGAACATGGTGGCCACTAATGGACCCCATCCCACTGGTGGCCAAAGAGAGAAGTACAACGCGTTGGCCACCAGTAGACCTCCATCCTGCTGGCAGTTGAAAGAGGAAGACATGGTCGCCACCAATGGACCCCATCCCGCTGGTAGCAAACTAGAGGAGGAGGACATGGAGGTCATCAGTGAACCCCATCCCACTGGTGGCTGAAGAAGAGGCTCAGGCCCTATGTGGATGTGGCTGGTATAGAGCCTATGTGTGTGTGGGTGACTGCCTGTGGGTGGGTGTGTGGCTGCCTGCCTGTATGTGGGTGTGGGGGATTGCTGATTGTGTGTGTGTGTGTATGACTATTTGGGTGGGTGGGTTACAGGCTGTGTGTGGAGGGGGATTGAGAGCCTGTGTACATGGGGGGAGGGTTGAGAGGCACTGTGTGTGTGGGGGGGGATTTGAGAGGCTTTGTGTGTGGGAGGGAGTTGAGAGGCTGTGTGTGTGTGTGTAGTGGGGTGTTGACAGGCTGTGTGTGAGGGGGGGGTGGATGAAAGCTTGTACGTATGTGGTGGCCTGGGTGGGTGAAAGCCTGTGTGTTTGTGGTTTGGTTAGAGCCTATGGGGCGGATTTTCAGACTCCGCGAATAGGCCTACTTTTGTTTGCGCTCCAGGCCCAAACAAAAGTACGCTGGATTTTAGTAGATACGCGCTGAGCCGCGCGTATCTGCTAAAAACCTGGATCGGCGCGCGCAAGGCTATCGATTTTGTATAGCCGGCGCGTGCCGAGCCGCGCAGCCTACCCCCGTTCCCTCCAAGGCCGCTCCGAAATCGGAGCGGCCTTGGAGGGAATCCTCTAACGCCCTCCCCTCACCTTCCCCTCCCTTCCTCTACCTAACCCACCCGCCCGGCCCTGTCTACACCCCTCCCTTACCTTTCTCCGGGGATTTACGCCTCCCGGAGGGAGAAGTAAATCCCCAAGCGCGAGCGGGCCTCCTGCGCGCCGGGCCGCGACCTGGGGGCGGGTACGGAGGGCGCGGCCACGCCCCGGGCCGTAGCCACGCCCCCGTACCCGCCCCCAAAACGCTGCTGACACGCCCCCGAAACGCAGCAACGACCGGGCCCGCCCCCCGACACGCCCCCGACACGCCCCCCTCGGAGAACCCCGGGACTTACGCGAGTCCCGGGGCTCTGCGCGCGCCGGTAGGCCTATGTAAAATAGGCTCACCGGCGTGCAAGGCCATGCTCGCCTAAATCCGCCCGGTTTTGGGCGGATTTAGGCGAGCAGGGCTCTGAAAATCCGCCCCTATGTGTTTTCTGTGTGTGTATGTATGTGACTGCCTGGGTGTGGGTGGATGACTAAGATCCTCTCAATGGGGACTACTTGATGTGCCCTCAGTCAGAGCTGCTCGCCTTATGGTACAAGAGAATCTGCCTTTTCAGAAGCAGCACCTGTTCTACACATTTCCAATGGAACTCAGAATGTCTGAATGTATTAAGAAGTTTCGACTCCTGAAAAGCTTCATACTAAAACAAACATTTGGATAAAAATACTCATATTGGTCAAAAAAGCAAACAGAATGTTGGGAATTATTAGAAAGGGAATGGTGAATAAAACGGAAAATATCATAATGCCTCTGTATCACTCCATGGTGAGACCGCACCTTGTATACTGTGGACAATTCTGGTCGCCGCATCTCAAAAAAGATATAATTGCAATGGAGAAGGTTCAGAGAAGGGCTACCAAAATGATAAGGGGAATGGAACAGCTCCCCTATGAGGAAAGACTAAAGAGGTTAGGACTTTTCAGTTTGGAGAAGAGACGGCTGAGGGGGGATATGATAGAAGTGTTTAAAATCATGAGAGGTCTACAACGGGTAGATGTGAATCGGCTATTTACTCTTTCGGATAATAGAAAGACTAGGGGGCACTCCATGAATTTAGCATGTGGCACATTTAAAACTAATCGGAGAAAGTTCTTTTTTACTCAATGCACAAGTTAGTATAGCTGTGTTTAAAAAAGGATTGGATAAGTTCTTGGAGTGGAAGTCCATTATCTGCTATTAAGTTCACTTAGGGGCGGATTTTAAAAGGAGCGCGAATAGCCTACTTTTGTTTGCGCTCCAGGCGCAAACAAAAGTACGCTGGATTTTAGTAGATACGCGCGGAGCCGCGCGTATCTGCTAAAAACCTGGATCGGCGCGCGCAAGGCTATGGATTTTGTATAGCCGGCGCGCGCCGAGCCGCGCAGCCTACCCCCGTTCCCTCCAAGGCCGCTCCGAAATCGGAGCGGCCTCGGAGGGAACTTTCCTTTGCCCTCCCCTCACCTTCCCCTCCCTTCCCCTACCTAACCCACCCCGCCCGGCCCTGTCGAAACCCCCCCCTTACCTTTGTCGGGGGATTTACGCCTCCCAGAGGGAGGCGTAAATCCCCGCGCGTCAGCGGGCCTCCTGCGCGCCGGGACGCGACCTGGGGGCGGGTCCGGAGGGCGCGGCCATGCCCCCGGGCCGCCCCGGGCCGTAGCCACGCCCCCTGGCCCGCCCCCGGAACGCTCCCGACACGCCCCGAAAACGCCGCGCGGTTCGGGCCCGCCCCCGACACGCCCCCTCCGAAAACCCCGGGACTTACGCGAGTCCCGGGGCTCTGCGCGCGCCGGTAGGCCTATGTAAAATAGGCTTACCGGCGCGCAGGGCCCTGCTCGTGTAAATCCGCCCGGTTTTGGGCGGATTTACGCGAGCAGGGCTCTGAAAATCCGCCCCTTAGAGAATAGCCACTGCCATTAGCAACGGTAACATGGAATAGAGTTAGTTTTTGGGTACTTGCCAGGTTCTTATGGCCTGGATTGGCCACTGTTGGAGACAGGATGCTGGGCTTGATGGACCCGTGGTCTGACCCAGTATGGCATGTTCTTCTTATGTTCTCCTATTGAATTGCATCTATCCTAGGTATTATGATTTTGTTTATGTAGTAAATATGTTTTGTTTTATTTATATATTATTTTTGTGAATGTTTTATTTTGTATATCACTTAGGCTGTCAGTGTTAGGCAATACATTTTAGTAAATGAAATGAAATGACATGACTACCTAGGTTGGTCAGTGAAAGCCTGAGTGTGTGTGAGCTTGTATATGGGTGTGAGGGTGTATATGTGACTGCCTCTGTGTGTATGGAGGGTGAAGGGTAAGAGCCTGTGTGTATGTGTATGTGCGGGTGTGCAGATGACTACCTGAGTGGGTGGGCAAGAGCTTGTGTATGTGTGGGTATGTGGAGGAGGGGTTGAAAGATTATGTGTGTATGTGTGTGTGGCTGGGTGAGCGCCTGTGTGCGGGGATGTGTGTATGTGTGACTGCCAGTGTGTGGGTGCAAGTAGATGACTGTCTGTGTGTGTGTTGGAAGGGTGGGTGACTGCCTGTATGGATGGTGAGAGCCAGTGTGTTTGAGTCGGTGGGAGAGAGCTGGTGGGTGTCTTGAGGAGAGCCTGTGGGGCGGATTTTAAAAGCCCTGCACACGTAAATCCTTCTGGATTTACGCGCACAGGGCAGTCGCGTGCCGGCGCGCCTATTTTGCATAGGCCGCCAGCCCGCGCAGAGCCCCGGGATGCGCGTAAGTCCCGGGGCTTTCTAAAAGGGGCGGAGAGGGGGCGTGTCAGGGGCGTGCCGCGGCATTTAGGGGGCGAGCCCGGGGCGTGGCGCTGGCCAGGGGGCATGGTCGAGGCCTCCGGACCAGCTCCCAGGTCGGGTGACGGCGCGCCAGCAGCCTGCTGGCGCGCGCAGATTTACATCTGCTTTTAGCAGGCGTAAATCTGCCAACAAAGGTAAGGGGGTGTTTAGATAGGGCCGGCGGGGGTGGGTTAGGTAGGGGAAGGGAGGGGAGGGGCGAAGGAAAGTTCCCTCCGAGGCCGCTCCGAAATTGGAGCGGCCTCGGAGGGAACAGGCAGCGCGCGCTGGGCTCGGCGCACGCAGGTTGCATAAATGTGCACCCCCTTGCGCGCGCCGACCCCGGAGTTTATAAGATACGCACGGCTACGCGCGTATCTTATAAAATCCAGCGTACTTTTGTTCGCGCCTGGTACGCGAACAAAAGTACGCGATCGCGCAATTTTTTAAAATCTACCCCTGTGTGTGTGTAGCTAAAGTATGTACAACTCCCCTTCCCCAATCCACAACAATCTCAGAGTGGCCGGAAATCGAAACATCCCAGGTATGGAGAGAGTGAGAGATTTTTAAAATCCTTAGTTTCATTATTGGATGTTTTTTGATATGTCTGCTGTTTTAAAATCTTATTTTGGTATTTTGGAAAATGTTATAAACATTTTTATGGTTGGATGTTCTATTCATCAATTGCTTTTAAATATTTATTCTTTTTATTAGTATGGTTTTCCTTCTATCATTAATGTATTATATTTCTTTATTTTGTTTATTGGTCGCTTATTTTGCCTTTGGTAAGGGTCTGTCTGTGTTCTCTATGTGTGATCGTAGTGAGGGATTCTGCTAGTGTATAGTTTCTGTGTAGGGGTCTATAGCTGTCTGTTTTGTTCTGTTTCCAATAGGAGGTGTATTGGTCTTCTAGGGCCTGGTGTAATATTTGCACAGCTGCTCTTTCCTGAGTAGGATTGTTGCTATTGAGTCCTGGGAATAAGTATTTTGATATTGTAGATTTGTTTCTTGGGGTAAACTGTAATCTCCGTAGGCTGTGATAGCTTTTATTGGATCTATGTAAGTATTATATAGAAACATAGAAACATATAGAAACATAGAAATGACGGCAGAAGAAGACCAAACGGCCCATCCAGTCTGCCCAGCAAGCTTCACATTTTTTCTCATACTTATCTGTTTCTCTTAGCTCTTTGGTTCTATTTCCCTTCCACCCCCACCATTAATGTAGAGAGCAGTGATGGAGCTGCAACCAAGTGAAATATCAAGCTTGATTAGTTATGGGTAGTAGGGGAAGTAACCGCCGCAATAAGCAAGCTACACCCATGCTTATTTGTTTTACCCAGACTGTGTTATTCAGCCCTTATTGGTTGTTTTTCTTCTCCCCTGCCGTTGAAGCAGGGAGCTATGCTGGATATGCGTGTAGTATCAGTTTTTCTTCTCCCCTGCCGTTGAAGCAGGATATGCATTGAAAGTGAAGTATCAGGCTTATTTGGTTTGGGGTAGTAACCGCCGTAACAAGCCAGCTACTCCCCGCTTTGTGAGTGCGAATCCTTTTTTCTTCTCCCCTGCTGTTGAAGCAGAGAGCTATGCTGGATATGCGTGAAGTATCAGTTTTTCTTCTCCCCTGCCGTTGAAGCAGAGAGCTATGCTGGATATGCGTGAAGTATCAGTTTTTCTTCTCCCCTGCCGTTGAAGCAGAGAGCTATGCTGGATATGCGTGAAGTATCAGTTTTTCTTCTCCCCTGCTGTTGAAGCAGGGAGCTATGCTGGATATGCGTGAAGTATCAGTTTTTCTTCTCCCCTGCCGTTGAAGCAGGGAGCTATGCTGGATATGCATTGAAAGTGAAGTATCAGGCTTATTTGGTTTGGGGTAGTAACCGCCGTAACAAGCCAGCTACTCCCCACTTTGTGAGTGCGAATCCTTTTTTCCACATTTCCTCTTGCTGTTGTAGCTTAGAGCGATGTTGGAGTCACAGTAACCATGTGTATGTTTATTGAATAAGGGTATTGTCTCCAGGCAGTAGCCGTCATTCTGGCGAGCCACCCACTCTTTATTGACGGCCTCTTGATTTTATGGATCCACAGTGTTTATCCCACGCCCCTTTGAAGTCCTTCACAGTTCTGGTCTTCACCACTTCCTTCGGAAGGGCATTCCAGGCATCCACCACCCTCTCCGTGAAGAAATACTTCCTGACATTGGTTCTGAATCTTCCTCCCTGGAGCTTCAAATCATGACCCCTGGTTCTGCTGATTTTTTTCCTATGGAAAAGGTTTGTCGTTGTCTTTGGATCATTAAAACCTTTCAAGTATCTGAAAGTCTGTATCATATCACCTCTGCTCCTCCTTTCCTCCAGGGTGTACATATTTAGATTCTTCAATCTCTCCTCATAAGTCATTTGATGAAGACCTTCCACCTTTTTGGTCACCCTTCTCTGGACCGCCTCCATCTTGTCTCTGTCTCTTCGGAGATACGGTCTCCAGAACTGAACACAATACTCCAGGTGAGGTCTCACCAAGGACCTGTACAAGGGGATAATCACTTCCCTTTTCTTACTCGATATTCTTCTCTCTATGCAGCCCAGCATTCTTCTGGCTTTAGCTATCGCCTTGTCACATTGTTTCGCCGACTTCAGATCATTAGACACCATCACCCCAAGGTCTCTCTCCTGCTCCTTGCACATCAGCCTTTCTCCCCCCATCGAATACAGTTCATTCGGATTTCCACTCCCCATATGCATGACTTTGCACTTCTTGGCATTGAATGTCAGCTGCCATGTCTTCGACCACTCTTCCATCTTCCTTAAATCCCGTCTCATTCTCTCCACTCCTTCCGGCGTGTCCACTCTGTTGCAGATCTTAGTGTCATCCGCAAAAAGACATACCTTACCTTCTATCCCTTCCGCAATGTCACTCACAAAGATATTGAAAAGGACCGGTCCCAACACCGATCCCTGCGGTACACCGCTTAAAATCGCTCTCTCTTCAGAGAGAGTTCCATTTACCATCACACATTGTCTTCTGTCCGTCAACCAGTTTGCAATCCAGGCCACCACCTCGGCACTCACTCCTAAGCTTCTCATTTTATTCACCAGTCTCCTGTGCGGGACAGTGTCAAAAGCTTTGCTGAAATCCAAGTAGATGACATCGAGTGCTCTTCCTCGATCCAATTCCTTGGTTACCCAGTCAAAAAAGTCAATCAGATTTGTCTGACAGGATCTTCCAATGGTGAATCCATGCTGCCTCTGGTCCAGCAATTCTCCCGACTGTAGATAGTTCACTATTCTCTCTTTCAACAGTGACTCCATTACTTTTCCCACCACCGAAGTGAGGCTAACTGGTCTGTAGTTACCAGCCTCTTCTCTGTTCCCACTCTTGTGAAGCGGGACCACCACCGCTCTCCTCCAATCATTCGGCACCACTCCCGTTTCTAGGGATCTATTGAATAGGTCACACAGCGGACCTGCCAGCACATCTCTGAGCTCCCTCAGTATTCTGGGATGAACTTCATCAGGCCCCATGGCTTTGTCCACTTTCAGTTTCACCAGCTCTTCCCATACATTTTCTTCTGTAAATGGAGTTACATCTACTCCATTCCCCTCCAGTTTCTTGTTAACTAGTGTCGGTCCTTCTCCAGGGTCCTCTTTAGTGAACACAGAACTGAAGTATTCATTTAATATTTCTGCCATTTCTTCGTCTCTCTCCACACATTGATAATACTATACATGAGTTATTGTGACAATATAGGACCCGGCTTTAGATGTGAATTTCGCTGATCTGATATCTGAAGAAGGTACTTAGGTAGTTTTAAAAACTTTTGTACAATATTTTTTAGGTATATATATTTTTATTTTACAGATATTTTATTTAGGCAGCCTCACTTGCTCTGATTTATAAATAAGAGGTATATTGATGTTTTAGAGCCTAATATAATATTTGCAGTGCTCACATTTTTGTTGGTAGGACTGAGTTTGAGTGCTGACAGTTAGTGCTGTTTTTGGTATGGGAGGTTTACAGTATTGCAATTGTTTATTCAAGGCTTTCCGAGGGCCAAGCCCACACAAATTACATATTACAACAGGCCTAATGCCATAGGGGTTCCATGTGTCTTTTGTCTCTAGAGGAGAGGGGGTTGAGTGAGCAAGACTGCTGTAGTGGGAGTGAGAGGGGGAGGGGGGATGGTGCATGTGGAAGGGGATTGGAGACTGAGGGATCGAGACTGAATCCCCTGCTATAATGTCACCACATGCTACTGCCTCTAGGGTACACACACTTAGGCTCTTTAAGTCTCATCTCATAGACCCATTTTGGAATCTCTTCTTTGGATGGCCTCCAGTCTGTCTGTATCCTTTTGGAGATATGGACTGCAGAGTATTCTAGAAGGTGTCACTGAGTCCTCCACAGACGTAAGATCGCCTCCTTTTTTTTCTGCAGGTTACATCATTCCTTATGCACCCTAGCTCCCCTGTGTTTGTTGCACAGTTTTGCTAACTTGAGACCATCAGACATGATCACTCCAAGTTCTTCCAAAATGCAAAACTGCAACCCCAGAATGCTTGGAGTTGGGATTTTTATAAAAGCAGAAATCGGGACTGGATTGGCGTTCCTGAGGGACTGGAGTTAGTTGAACGGTATCATTTTATGGCTGCTGCATAAAAAAACAAAAACATTCCACTGATATGTGCTCTCGAAGTTATGCATATTTATCTATTTTGGTTTTTTTCTCTCTGTTAATTATCCTTTTCTTTGTGCCTTCACTCCTTAATCAAATTTTACAAGTGGCACTAGAAAGACCAAAGCTCTGTTAAAGTGAATGTCAAGAACAGGAAACATGTCCGGTCGGCAGTAAGAGCCGAGATCTAAGTGAAAATATATTAAGCTGCAAGAACTCCCTTAAATGGTCCCCTCTGCCACCATGCATGTCAGCAAAGAGAAGACAAGACAGGCAAACATTTTGCAAAAAGAAGTACAGTCTGAAAACTGAACTGCAGAGAGGAAAATGTCAGTGCCAAGGGGGCAGAGGAGGGGAGTCTATGTCACTTTGCAAAGCTGGAACCAAACATCGTGGGATTACGATGCATTAAAAAAGCTCCAATTCCTTTGCACTCATGTTCCAAGTCACAGCTAAGTCTTGTCATCTAATGCAGTGTTTCCCAACCCTCTCCTGGAGGCACACCTAACCAGTCGGGTTTCCAGAATATCTATAATGACTATGCATTAGATAAATTTGCATGCCCTGGGTCTCCAATGTTTGCAAATTTATCTCATGCATATTCATTGTGTCAATCCTGAAAACCCGACTGGTTAGGTATGCCTCCAGGAGAGGGTTGGGAAAAACTGGTCTACTGCACAAGAAATGAAGCCACCTCCAACACTCTCACAGATCCTTCCTCAGGGGATTCTCGCCACTGAGTACTCTGCACCTACACTGGTAGCAGTGTCCCCCTCTCTTACACACACTTAGGTTCCTTGACTCATTCACACATTTACACCCTTACACAGGCTCTCTCCTTCTCTCTCACTAACACCATTGCTCTCTCATATACACACACAATCCCTCACACACACACACACACAAACAGAGGTGCTCCTCTTAGTCGTGAGTGGGATGGGCTCAGCTTGCGGCCCCACATGGCTGCTCTTTGCCACTCCCTAATGGCTGGCACCTTAGGCTACCACCTAGTTCAGCTACTGGGACGCGCCAGCCCTGACTGTTTGTCTGGGTATTCGATAAATCAAACAAAGCAGGCTAACTGCTAGAAGAGATGTGAGAAAAGATCTGCATACAGGCAGAGGAGCGAAAGCAGGGCACTTTTGTGGCATGTAAAGGATTGGTGTCACTGTGATGCAAGCTTTAGAAAAGACAAGAATGCATTTCTTGATGGCCATTTAGGGAATGCAGTCTAAACAGTGCTTAGTAATAGCCCACAAGAAATATTACCAGAGCTGGAGACAGAGACAGATGTTAAGACTGAACTGCAAGCTCCTGGCAGATGGTCACTGATTTGATGTTTGAAAATATATCGTATGTCTGTAAACAAACCCTTTTCTTCACACAGACATGCTTAAAGATTTCATATAAGCAATCAGCTGTTGAGCTTGGCAGAGCTTTGCAAGTGCAATGCACTGGCAGCGAGCTGGTCCAGTGAAGCCCATCCTTCCTCGGGACGATGAGCGGGGCACTCCTCCACCAGATGGCGGACACCTTCGTGAGCTGTGGCAGTTGTTGCAGCCTGCCAGAGGGTCAGACTTTTCTCCCCTTCTTTCCCAGCGATGGCCTGAATGAAAATCTGTGCCGCTCTGAGGAAAGGCTTGCGGCTGGCTCGCAGTTTCCAGAAGATGTCATCATGAAGGGGGATGGGCTGGATTGTTAGCAACTTTAATAAATGCTACCCACCCTAGTTAAGTTTGGCCATCTCAGATGACAGGGTGGAAAGCCTGCCGAAAATGTGCAAATCTTGGATTGAAGTTGGACGTTGGCAGCCACTTAACTGAATGAGCTGTTAAGGGTTTATACAGGTGTTTCTACATTTAAACAGAAACACAATATTTCCATGTGAATGGGAAAAATCTCCTTGGGGCATCAGCGGATTCATTTCCTTCTCTTTGGAGACAGGTGAGGTGAGCTCAAAGGATCACATTTAGATAGTAGATTGCTAGGGATGTCCTTTTGTTTGCAAACAACATAGCAATCTCATCGATGGCTGCCTGATGAGACGCGTCAGTTGAAGCTCTTCAATCCGATTACCTAATTCCTGAATTTCCTGCTCAGATGCCCCATACGAAAAGAAAGGTGAAAGTGAGGGGAGGAGGATTGAGCTCCTCTCCACTAGAGAATTTACAGCCGCAGATTGCAAGCTTCTTTACACCGACGGCAACGAATACGCCGGGAGGGCTGGTCGCTGTGGGGATGGCAGATGGGTGTGCAACATTCCCCCCTCTGACCCTTGACATCTCGTTAAGCCCCGGCGCTCCAAGAAGGCCTGAACCCCCATGCAGAGAAGAGAGCGGGCAGCGGGAGAGGAAACAGAGGATGATCTCCAGGGGGACTACGAATGCTGCCACGATTGAACGAATCCTGCATGAAATCTGCGGGAATGAAGGCTCTGCGTTACCTGATCCCTTTGTGGGGAGTGGAGTGGGAACTGTATCGCATGAACCAGTAGGAATAACGCTGATTTGCCCGTCGCTTCCAGCCATGGATAACGGGACAGGTACTGCTATGGGGGTAGGTGTAGTCACTCCTAGAACGCCTGGTTTGGGAGGTAATATCCAACCACCCTCGGAGATGAATTTAGCAACTATTTGGACTGCTTTAAAATCCTTAGAAGCTTCTATCGTTTCCCTATCTAAGATTACCATAGAAATAAAAAATCAAGAGATAATTAAGGTAAATATGTTATCTCAGCAAAATAAGAAGAGTGAAGCTTTGGATCAACAAATGGTGGGAGTGGAAAAAGTGCAGCATAATTTGATACAAGCTGACTTGACAAATAGTAGAAAGATGGAAAATATAGAGAACAGTTTGTCTTCCTACAATTTGAGATTTCTGAATTTTCCTGTTGTCAATTTGATTTCTCCAATGGAACTGTTTAAAATATATACTTCCCAAATTTTGAAGATTTCAGAATCAGCCAGACCAGTAGTTACTAATGCCTATTACTTACCCTCGGCACCGGGTTTAGGTGAAGACGTGCAAGATCGTTTGCTGGCCATGGACATCTCTGAGGTTCTCGAGATGTCTCAAGAGACTCTGGTGGCAGGAAGAAGACCTCTTCTAGTATCATTTGCATTTTTACTAGATAGGAATAATATTCTCAGACAGTTTTTTCGTAATAGGCTTGTACCATTCTATGGCCAAAAGGTCTGGTGTTATCCGGACCTAACTAGTCTAGAAGAAAGAAATTTCTAACTATGCGTTCTGAAATTATACAGATGGGGGCACAGTTTATACTGCGCACCCATCTAAATGTTCTGGTAAATATCAAGATCAGAATTATATCTTTTTTGATCCTCCCCAACTAAGAGTGTTCTTGGATTCACGTACCTAATTAACCCCTAGTTTGGCTTGGTAAAATGTAATGTTCGTTGAAACTCAATGACTAACCTCTTTCCTTTTTTTTGAAATATTTCCTGTATTGTCACACCCCTATTTAAGAGCCCCCATATTTTTTTTATTTAAATCAGTGCTGTAGTTATAATACAGATGTATATGTATTTGTAATTCCTATTTCTTTTTTTCTGAAAGGCGCTGTAATTTCTCGACAAGATTTTTCGCTTGTGATTATTGAAAATGCTGAGTTTAGTCAACACAATGTACAAAGATATAAATCAAAAAAATTAATTTCTTAAAATTACAAAAACCATAATAAAAATAAAAAACACAATAAATAAAAATCCATAAATTATTAAATTTCAACATTCAAATATAACATAATCAAAGTAAGTGCCATGTAATTGAAGGGTGGAGGGGGCAGAACAGTGTACATGGATGTGAAATTATTGTTTGATAGGAGTAATTTTGAAAGCAATTTGAAAAAGATATGTTTTTAGAGATTTTTTTAAATGAGTTGAGTTAGATAGGGATCTTAATTAGTCTGGTAGTGCATTCCAGAGGATAGGGCCTGCTACAGAAAAGGCCCTTTTTCTTGTGATGTCTAGATGAGCTTGTCAAGGTGAAGGTATATCAAGAACGTTTTTTGTTAGAGATCTCAAGTGTCTAGTGGGCTTGTAAATACGGAGAAGAGAGCAGAGTCTGGTGGAGGAAGCGTTATGAATGAGTGAGTGGATGATAGTAAGGATTTTATACTGTATTCTGAATTTTATTGGTAACCAATGATATGCCTGAAGTACTTAAGAGAAAAATTCCGTTAGGTCCCATGCTCACCACCCTAACCCAATCTTTCTTAGGTCCCAGGCCCTCCCGCCAGACCCTCCACCCAATCTTTGTAAAAGAAGGTGATTCCAGTCACCTGGGCACAACCTCTCTACCTTGATCTTCTCCTGCCTTCCCCCAAAACACCCTCCCCACATCGAGTTGGAAGCAAAGCTCCCCCTTAGCTTAGCTTGTTGTTTTACTTTGCCAACAATGCAGTGCTACGTTAGTTACGCTGCTGTCAGAGCAGCACTACACACAGAGCAGGAAGCAGGTGGGGGGGGGTGAAGGGGGATCAGGGTTGAGGGAGAGGTACCCAGAGCCACCAGCTTTACGAATATTGGGTGAGGGACCAGCAGGATCCTACAGATTCATTTTAAAGGGCAGGTGGGTGAATAGGCAGTAGCACCACCAGACCCCATACCATGCGTTTTAAAACAGCAGGTGGGGGGGGGGGGGGGTGGAGTGGTCCTTAAAATTTTGTTTCCTTTTGTTTATTTAAACAAAATGAAATAAAGTAGAAATAAAAACACAACAAAATGGGGGGGGGGGGGGGGGAAAGGAAAACATGCATTTGTAAAACCAATTGTAAAAAAAAATGGTTGGGTAGGAATGATCCCTTCCTAAGGTGGAGGAATACAGGATGCAAGGCTCTGGGATTTTCTGCAGATCTGCTGTAATCAGTGCTAAATAGTAACCCCCCCCCCCCCCCCCGCGTACCAGAGCGCCATTACTCTTATCTGTCTTCAACGTGCATGCTGGCAGTACATGAAGTACTTCCCGTTGCTATTTCTCTCTGGCAGAGCAGCTGAATTGCGTCTACAAGGGTGACACCAGAGGGTACAGGATACATCTCAGCTTCTCCTTGAATCTCTTTGCATAAGGAAGGTGACATTTGTGTCTGCCCTTCTGAGAGGCCGAGTTTCTGAGCTGTGCTGTGGGGTGTAGGGAGAGGGGGGGGGTGTTCTGTAGAAACTTCAAAACATTAAGATATCAATATTCAAAGCTGGCCGTTTAAGTAACTTGGCCAGATATAACTTATCTGGCAAAGTTACAATGCATATTCAACGTCATGGCTATGTTGCTGAATATACGCATATAATGTTGTGCTTGGCTGTATACGTTATAACCGGCTAAGTTTAGACCTGCTGTATGGCATATCTAGCTTACGGGTCGATACAGTAAGGCCGCGTTAGAAAGAGTGCGGCAGTGCCGGGCGCACCCTCGTTATCATATGGGGTTAAAACCAAATATCGGTAGTTAGCCATATAACTTATATGGCCAACTTGCTCCACCCTGAACTGCCTACAAGTTACATGGCTAACATTTTACCTTCATAAGTGACTTATATGGCTAAACAGTAGTCACTGAAAGTAGGCACATATTTTGCGGTCACTACTTAGCTGTATAATTTACACTTATCCAGCTAAATAGCGCTGAACATGCTTTAAATATTGATCTGTAAGACTTCGTGCTTCACAGTGGTCTGACACTTTTGTTATGGATCTGCACTGCTCAGAAGGCTCAGCTAATCCCATTGCTTTAAACTGTGCAACCTTTCTGCAGCCTAAGAGCAGAGAAGTAAAAAAACCAACTGGGAAAGTGATCCAGTCCTTATAAGAAGTTTTGAACTACAGTTTAAATGTAATCAGGTTTGTGTGCAAGCTAATGTATGCAAAATTTCTCTGTGTTTCGTGATTTAAAAAAAAAAAAAAAAAAACCACTACCTTTTTCTCTAGAGCGGAAAAGCAAAGGTTGGACAAATTGAAGGTAACAAGATTTGGTCAATCTCACTGTCCTAAACTCTGTCCCTTTCTAATGCCAAAGAGGCAGTTGGGTTGGCTATTATATTTCTTACCAGTAGGGATGCAGCAGCATTTATATGTACATTAGAGAAACAGCAACAAAGATTTAACAATGAGCTATCTCAGTTCTTGTCACTAAATGATTTAAAAAAAAAAAAAAATTTAAAGATACATACAGCCAATTTCCTCAGAGTGTCCAGCATTTCATTCTGGTCCTTTAGCTCAACGGTATGAATGCTGCTCACTGCATCTTCCTTCTCGCTAAGCCACACATCAAACAGACGCTATAGAAAGAAAAGTGTTAAACAATTACCCCAGAGTTTGCTTGATAATCTGACACAGATTAGCGTATTTTCAAGATCAAAATCTTATTTCAGTTCTAGTTTGCTGAAAGTTGGGTTTTTTTCCAGCACTTTTAAGCTTCGGTGTCCTATAATTGCATGACAATAGCATTACAATTATGCTACAGGGTCACCAAGCTTCATCAGTGACCAGAGAAAGCCAAAGCTCACTCTGGCAAGGGGATTTAAGATTAAAAATAAAAGCAGTGCCTCCTCTAATTGCAGGAGAGTGTGAAACAGGCTCGCCGTGCTGCCTCCGCCATACGGATCTTTTAGTCACAAATCTCCTACATGTATTTATGCAAATTAAATGTAGAACTGAATGACTTTAGTTTCAATTACTGTCCACAAAACTGATTAAGTTTTAGGAAATTGAAATCAGTTAAATTTAGAGAGTGGATAAAAAAATAATTCATTCCAGTTGGGGAAGCGAGCGAAGGCTCAGGTTTATTGGCACAGAGATTCAGTCACTAGCTATTATTGATCGCTTATAATAATAATAGTTGCATTTATTAAAGTCTGCTATAAGGTACTCTCAGCAATGTACATCTGAGCAATAAATATTTATACATTCAATAAAATACATAATCACAAACAAAATCATCATCGCAGCCCATACATTAAAATCAGCCCAAAATACAAAATTAAATTCCATAAAATATAACTGCCTAATCGTATCATCAAGCAATTTGACAGAATCCAGCCTAATCACACATGCTTGACTTGATAAGCTGCCTGAAATAGCCTTGCTTTGTCTTGCATGCCACTGGAGTACAATGAAGTGAATATGAGAAGGCAGAGAAACAAAATACAACATAGCAATACCTAACAGATAATATGTAGGGCATGGTAGAGCTCAAAATGAAGTTAAAAAAACAAAACAAAACCCTGAAAGTCATTCTCTGGTCTACATTAAATAAATCGGGGGTCAATATTTAGTTTCCATTGTTCCACTACCATCGACCTTGTTTGAATTTAACGAATGAACTATCACATAGACTGGGCTACACTTTCCCACCTAAAAGCGGGCTGAAATGAGATGAGAGCGCATTGGTAAGGAAGCTTGAGGATTTATTTATGGTTGACTTGCCGCCAGCCATGTAGTAGACCACCTTGCCGGTGGCTATAGAGAATTTTACTGGCTAGTACTGTCAGTCCAGCTCCTTACACAAATGCTGAATTCGCTAGACAGAACGTAGAAAGCAACCTTCTGCTATGATGCCACTCACCTGCTCTTCAGTAAAATGCTGCCACTTGAAAAGGACATCCTGGAGAAGAATCCAACGATCTTCTGTCCATCTACAGATGGCGGCCCACCGATCACCCAGATGCTGAAAAGTAATCAATACTTATTGAGATATGATGCTATCCAATGAGGCGCAGAGAATTTCACGTATACTTGAGGCATCTCAAAGAAAACACTGACAAAAATCAGCATCTTTACAATTCCTTTAGAAAAAAGGTGTGCTGAGTATCAGGCAGGGGTGGGGACAGTTATCATTTTAAAGACTGCTACACCAAAACATATCTGGAAAGCAATGATGCTAGCAGAGGAAAAATAATGCAGAGTTAATTCATAAATAATGTTCCACTAAGAAGGACCACAACATGAAAAGGAAGTTCCATAGTAAGGATAAACTGCATGTCCTATGGATGAAACTGCACTTAGAAGCTCGACCTCACATGCTCCCTTGACTTATTCCCACAATGAAATCTTCCAACCCCACTCCTTCTGCCACCCAGCAGTCCCTTTGAATATGACTTCTAACCTTATGCTGCCATCCAGTAGTCCCTTAAAATCAACAGGGCAAGACAGAGCTCCTTATTGTCCCCTCCAAATCCTCTTCACCTCTTCCACTGTTCTGTTTCTGTGGATAACTCAGTCATTGTCCCAATCCTCTCAGCCCATATTCTTGGGGGCCAACTTTGACTCTTCTCCTTCTCTGCACACGTCCGAAACAATGTTAAAATGTGTTGTTTCTTTTTAATATCAGCAAAATCCGTCCCATTCTTTCTGAACAACCACCAGAACCCTATCCACTCTCTCATCACCTCGCGCTTAGACTATTGCAACCTGCTCCTCACAGGCTTCCCAGTGAGCTATCTCTCCACTGCAATCTGTCCTAAATGCAGCTGTGTGACTTATGCCTTCACTCTGCTGCTCCTGACTTCTTTTCCTCTCTCATCTCTCTCTACAGCCCTCCTTGTGCTCTCCGCTCGTCGGATAAGTCACTCCTATCCATGTCCTTCTCCTCTACCGCCAATTCCCGACTCCATGCTTTCCACCTGGCTGTGCCGTGTGCTTGGCATAGACGTCCTGGCCTTATTCAAATTCAGACTAAAAACCCACATTTTTTATGCTGTTTTTTAAATATTAACCTCTGATTCTCCTGCACATAGCTTTATTGGTGTTAACCATTTTCTTAATAAATTAAATTCCCAAAGTCTCTTTTGTCCTGTATCTTTGCTTAATTAGAATGAAAGCTCTAAGGAGAAAGGACTCTCTCTTACATTGATTTGTGATGAGTAGTGGTAGTAAAAGACTCTGTAATCTAAGGTCACAAACCATCACAATGAGTCCTCCTACTCCCATGATGTGCAGTCAGCATGCCCTTTGACATACTCTTTAATGATGCCTACCACTTTGTCAGATGGAGTTTTGGGAGGACAGACAGGCCTGGTGCCTGAACGGCCAAAGTAATATGGTGCCAGGCTTACGCTTGAAGTAGGCCGAGTGGGGCGGGGTGGGGGTTGAGTTGGATGGGGAAGAGGGATTGGTGAACGTGTTGACTGGAATTCCAATCTGTTAGGTAGCCGTCGCTATTTTAATTTTAAAATATCACAGGCTTTGAGCTGATTTGTTTTTAGGGCACTGGGCTTCTAGGGAAGGGGAGGAGTTTGGGGCTTCGGGGTGCCAGCAATGGTGCATTTCTGCACTTTCCTTTTCGTTGCTGCCGCGGTCGTTTTTTTGGGTTTTTTTAGCTGGTACTGCAGTGTATTTTCTAGAGTGCTTTTATTGTCAGTGTATTGGTCCGGTGCCCTGCAAGAGGATCGGCTCGTCATCATGGACTCCGAGGAGGTATCGGTAGCGACGGAAGATTGCTGCAAGGCGATTGATAGTGGTCCTGTGGCAGTGAACCAGTTGGGAACGAACAGTTCAGCAGATGCTGCAGTGTCAGCGGCCCTTGCCGCGGTGAGTGTGGCTTCAAATGCTCAGTCCCGTTTGGCTGGTAAAGAGGTGGAGTCTATCCCTTCCACCCTGCTTGCGGCAGAGTGTACGGTTGGGAGGAGAGGACTGGGTGGTCAGAACGTGTGCGCTTGTTTGCGCAGCCGTGCCGGTATCGGGGCATCGAGGGGTGATAAGAGTGGAGCGGCAGATGGGTGTCCCGTAGCTGGAAGCGCTTCTCTTTCTGACGGCACAGGCAGTGCATCTGTGATCCTGCCCCCTTCCCAGGACATCACTGTGGCTATGCCGCCATTGCTGCTAATGCTGTTGATCAGTCTTTTCCTGCTTCAGACAATAGTGAGAGTAGGAATATAGATGTAGGGGCATCAGGGTTTAGCAGCTCGTGGCCCGATTGTTGGGGAATGTTGAATACCGGTGATGCAGGGTGGTTGGGGGGGGGGGGGGCCTGCTGGTTTTACTGATACTGCTGCAACTCCAGACTGGAGTATGGGTTGGGGGAGGCAAATGAGTAATTGTAGAGGATTTTGGGATCTCCCTAGTTCGCAGTTAGCCTCTATTGGGCAAGAACTCCTTGCTGCAGTGAATGAGCCCATGTTTCCACGGGAGGTTCCTGGGGCAAGGTGGTGTTAGTTGGGGTGGTCCCTCTTTTCCTTGGCTGATGGGATCTGACCTCTGTTGTTTCTCGTTAGGCGGGACAAGCCCAGGTGGGTGCCGTCCTCTCCTTGGGGGTTATTCAGGTTGGAGCATTCCTGCTGAGGGGACAAGAGTGGCAGAAGGAGGGCCTGGTATGGCGGAATTTGCTGGGCCTTCTGCTGTGGCTCCTTTAGTCCCTTCACAGGCTGTTACATTGTTTGAATCATCAGAGGGACCTGGTACATCTCAACAAGAAAGTTGGTGCAGTGATCCAGCTTCAGCAGCGGTGCCTCCTTCTGATTCCGGACCCAGAATGCAAGACAGGCAGCAACAAGTGTGACACAACAGCTGTTGTTGAGGTACCCAGATCTGGGAATGAGGTTAGTCAGAGAATGCACGGCACTCGAAGGGATCTAGGCACATCTTCTGTGGTGGTTGGGAGTCAGTCGATGGATGCTTCCATTGGTAGTGGGATTTTAGCAGCAGTGGATAGGGCCGGTGATTCTTCCGGAGCTAAGAAAAGAGCAAAGTCCAAATATAAGAGGAAACGTGACAAATCCAGTTCATCTCCTCTTCTCCCTCCTCTTTGTCTTCTTCTAGTTCTTCAAGTGCCATGTCTTCGGCAGGTGTAGGGACTAAGAATAAGGGGGCTGATAGAGGGACACCTGCGTTGGTATGGGAAGATCCCATACCAACGCAGGTTGGTATGGGAAAGAAAATTAGGCATAGGAAATATATTGATATTTTTCAGCTTTTGGAGGGTCGCAGAGGGAAGAGGAAGGAGAGAAAGAAAAAAAGAGGTGTTGAACGTTTCCCGGGGACTCAGAAAAAAGTGTCATAGAATATTCTTAATTGGATACGTTCTTTTCATCATTTGGCAAGCGTCATAGGTCATCGTGACTCTTCACAATACGGATTTTTGTTAGCTTCTGCAGACGCTATTCTGGCTGCTAGAAAGGAGTCCAAAGGTTGTTCCTGGCTTATTTATGATGAGTGCATTCAAGATCGGATGGAGGAGAATAAGTTCATGTCTTAGGGTACTCAGGATGTAGGCTTATGATTGACGCAAATGAATAGTAAGGAGCCTTCTTCTGTATCAGGAGTGCCTGGTGGTTTGAGTAGTGCGATTAATTGGCCCTTTTGTCCAGGACTCGCAACAAAGAGCATGGGTAGAGCCAGTTTGAGTATCAACAACATTTGCTGGCAATTCAATCATTCAACATGCATGTTCGCAGATTATACATTTAGACATGTTTGTACCAATTGCGGGGCTAGTCACCCCATTTCCAAATGTGTTAAGCAACAAACGTGCCCCTGCCAAAGGTCCCTCTAAATGAGGTTTTTTGTGCGTGCGCCTACTCCAATTCAAGTAAATGCATTGTTGCCGTGGCTTAAAATTTACCCAAAAGTGGAGGCGGCTGTTATATTGCATGAAGGGTTTGAGCTTGGTTTTTGTATTCCATATTTTGGGCCTGTATCGATTGGGAGTGGGAATAACTGTCCTTCGGTAAAGAAGATGATTGTATTCGGTAAAGAAGATGATTGTATTCATTGAACAAAGAATACAATACAAGACTCTATGCACCATACATAAACTAGTACACAATGAAAACGCAGACTGGCTTAACACAGCCCTTCGCATACACATCCCTAACAGAAACCTAAGGTTAGCCAACAAAGCACTCCTAACTATTCCATCAGTCAAAACAGCAAGACTAACACAAGTAAGAGAAAGGGCATTATCCTTGGCAGGACCCATACTATGGGACTCCATGCCCTTGGAGTTACGATTACAAAGAGACAGCAAAGCCTTTAGAAAAAATTTAAAAACCTGGCTCTTTAAACAAGCTTTTCCAAAAGATAAGGGAGAATAGAAGCCAGGGAAGTACAAGGTACGAACAATTGAACACCCACACACACTACAGTATTCACTAGGTGTGTAGTTTTTAATAGATAGCCCATCACTAAACGATAAGTTACAATTATAAAACTAGTGTTATACTCGAAAATGATAGACAGAGACCCGGACATGAATTATCACATTTATCAATTAACATTGATCACAAACTATGTTACCGAACCTTATGACATCTATATAAACTGACAGATTTTAGTATCATTACTTTATGTGCCTAATTGTAAACCGTTGTGACAGTTCCCACCTTAACGACGGTATAGAAAAGATTTAAAATAAAATAAATAAAATAAATAATGTGGTCAAAGACAAGCTCCAGTCTGAGAATAATTGAGTCAACCAGGGTGTCTGACGAAATTTCTTTTTATGCATATTAGTCTTTAATTTTGAAATGTAATCTCTTTTAATGCTGCGGTCTTTCTCTCAGTTATGCTCAACCATATATTTTGTAGATGGCCTTTCTTTTGTGATTGATACATCCACTTGACAGATTACAACCCCGTGTACGGTTACCGAGAGCTGATTACACAGTCAAATATCTGCACCTCCTCATATATTTCTATGCATAACTAACTTCCAAAATTCAGCCTTGCTATTAGGAGATAGCTATAAGATATCTGGGTTTCTGCCTGTTTAATGATCATTTAACAAACAGGACAAAAATAAAACAATACACACAGAATTAGCCTTCCACACTTATCTAGGGAACCGAGCTGGAACACCATCAATACAGAATAGTCATTCTGACTTGGCATATTCATTTTTGTTGTAGTCTTTGACAAAAAGCATGATTTTTGCTCTAGGATATGAAGACAATCTCTCTGGATTTTTCTAGCAGAGTGCATATACAAACTCATGCATAATTAAAACCACTACATCAAATGCCATCCAGTTTGGATAGAAACCCAGTGACCAACTCTTGCAGCTTTGAAGCTTTTCAAGTTATGGAGATACAAAATCCCTAAAATAAATGCAGTACTTAATGCCAGTTTAACAGAGACTGTGTCTACATCGCTGTAGCTGGGTAGGATTAATGCTTCAATAAGTTAAAGATTCAAGAACCCTTCTTCAGGCCATGGAGGGACATTAATGTAGTCAGAAATCCTTGTAATTTAAGATATTTATTAGCCTAAAAAATTGCATAATCTCTATCAAACTACTTGGTTGGATTTATTTTAAGTAACTTTTATTTATGGCATGCTAAAACAGTATTATCTTGCTGCTCTCTAAATATATCCTGTAAGTCAATCAGTGAGAGTCCATCAGAAAGAATGAGGGCACTTTTCAGAACAATCTGGGCAGCAAACTAAGGAGATGAAAACTGGGCCCACAGAGCTTGTATCTCTTCTCTAGCTAAATGAATTATCTAGCGCCACTAATGTAATAAAGGAGAGCAGAGGAAACTTCTGCCTGTTACCAGAATGATTTTTCTGGTCTCTAAGCCTTCACCTGTCCTCCCTCATATTTCCACTCAGTTTACAGAACACAAATGTGTTCTATGTTATCTTTACTGAATTCACAAAGACGTTTTAGAAACCATTTGCATTTAGTGAACACAACACTAACTCATCTGGGAGAATGCTTCTGCCATACCAGGCATTTTTTTAATGTAATGTAACAACAAAAAAGTTTGCAGTCACAGCACCTGGGATGCAGAAGAATCTGCGAGTTACCAGATTCCATGACATTTTCTTAGTCAATTGAAATTTGTACATGAAACATGCTGTATTCCACTAAATTTGTATTTCTAGGAAGAAGCAATCCTTCCAGATATTAGAGATGTATTTTAGCCAAGGATAGAAAAAAAATGTATCAGTTTCTTATTACCAGCAGACACAACTTCCATAATTACAACTGATTTTCAAATTTGATGTGAAAATTCACATTGGAAGTTCAGTATGGGGTTAATTTTCAAAATGTTTCTGTGTGTGGAATCGTCATATATGCATGCGAGCAATGTGTACTCGCATATATATACTATTTTGGAAACATAGTGAGTATGCATATACTTATGGGAAAAAAAAGGGTTGGTGTAGGTGCATTGAACAGGGATCAGAAGCACCCACACAGATTGGCTATTTGTAAGCGGTATAGGTGCATGCATATCTATACTTGTCCATCGGCTTTTATGCTTGCTAATTAAGTCATGGAATGGAAACTGGACTTGTCTTTTGTCTTATCGTTTTTGGATGGATTAAATGCTGGGTTGGTCAGGGTGAATTACTGGAGGGTCTAGGTGAACTGCTGGTGGTCTGTGTGAACTAGTGGAAGTGTTGGCGAGCTGCTGATTGCAAGCATGCACACAAGTAAACATTTTCAGATGCAGAATATGAGCATTATTTATAAAATACATGTCTCTGTGTAAAACTCAGGATTTTATGTGCATATTTCAATCATTACATGTATAAAATACAAACATGTAATTTTATAAAATGGGTAGAGAAAGTATATGTTTTCCTTCATTACCACTATACGGATGTACTGAAATGTTTGTGCATATTTTTGAAGTAGAAATCCACGGTAGGCAGAGTTGCTGACCTGTAACAGGTGTTCAACAAAGACAGCAGGATGGTAGTTCTCACACATGGGTGACATCATCGGATGGAACCCGGCACGGAAAACTTCTGTCAAAGTTTCCAGAACTTTGACTTGGCATACTGAGCATGCCCTATACCACGCGTCCATGCGGGGTCCCTCTTCAGTCTTATAACATAGAATTATATTGAAAAATAACAAAAGGAGAAACTCAACTCTGCGGGGTGGCAGGCAGGTTTCGTGAAGACTAACATCCTGCTGTCCTTGAAGAAGACCTGTTACAGGTAAGCAACTCTGCTTTCTCTAAGGACAGGCAGGATGGAAGTCCTCACACATGGGTGAATCCCTAGCTACAGGCTTCTCCCCGAAACTAAAGGGGACCAACAGACAACAACCAGGTGCCAAAGTGCTGTTGGAAACAGAGAAGGAGACATCCTGAAGCCAAACATTGGGCCCTAGGCAGGGAGAGTTGGGTTCTACATCTCAAAGAAATTCTGAAGGACAGACTGGCTGAACCTGTCAATTGTGAGATGCAAATGTGTGGTGAGAACTCCACGTTGCAGCCTTGCAGATCTCCTCCACAGGAACTGCTCACAAGTGGGCCACTGACATTGTCATGGCTCTGACAGAATGACCCTTGACATGACCCTCAGGATGTAGTCCTGCCTGGGCATAACAAAAAGAGAAGCAATGTGCTAGCCAAATGGATAGTGTCTGTTTGGCAATGGCAATTCCCAACCTATTGCTATCAGAAGAAATAAAAAGTGGGTGGACTGTCTATGGGCTTCTGTCTGCTCCAGATAGAAGGCTAAGGCTCACTTGCAGTCCAAACTGTGCAGTGCTCATTCGCCTTGGTGCAAATAGGACCTGGGAAAGAAAGTTGGCAGGACGATAGACAGCTTAAGATGGAAGTCCTTCACCACCTCAGGCAGGAACTTAGGGAGCGTGTGCAAGACCACTCTGTCATGATAACATTTTATATAAGGTGAAAAAGTTACTAAGGTCTGGAATTCCCTGACCTTGCTCGCTGAAGTGACCGTCACCAAAAATATGACCTTCCAGGTCAGGCACTTCAGGTCACAGGGCTGTAGCAGCTCAAAAGGAGCTTTCATCAGCTGAGCTAGCACTAAGTTGAGGTCCCAAGACACGGTGGGAGGCCTTAGGGGAGGCTTCAACTGAATCAGACCCCCACATAAAATGTACAACTATAGGCTGTATAGAGATGGGCGCACTATCTACACCTTGGTGGTATGCACCAATTGCACTCAGATGGACCCTAACAGAGTTGGTTTTTAAGCCAGCCTCTGATAGATGCAGAAGGTAATCAAGTAGTTTTTGTGTGGGGCAGGAGAACGGATCTAGGGTCTTCTGCTCACAGCACAATGAAAACCTCCTCCACTTCAGTCCATAGGACTTTCTAGTGAAAGGCTTTGTAGAAGCTACTAGGAACCGAGACACATCCCCTGAGAGATACAGTGGTTGCAGGATTAACCTCTCAATATCCAGGCTGTGAGCGACAGGGTCCAGAGGTTGGGGTGCCACAACCTCCTTTGATCCTGCATGATGAGATCTGGGGAAGTCCCCAGACTGATTGGTTTCCAGATGAATAACTCCCATAGGAGTGGAAACCAGATCTGTCTAGGCCACTGAGGGGCTATGAGGATCATAGTCCCTCTGTCCTCGCAAAGCTTCGCCAGCAAAGGAATTGGAGGATACCATACAGAAGTCCCTTGCTCCAATGACTGGCAAGGGCATCCGAAGCTGTTTTGCTGTCCATCCCATACAGGGAGCAGAACCGAGTTATCTTACTGTTCCAGGGGGAGATGAACAGATCTATGTCTGGGCTCCTCCAGAAGTGGAAGATTCGATTTTCCACCTCCTGCTTCAGGGTCCATTCATGGGGGCAAAAGGCATGACTAAGTCTGTCTTCCACCATGTTCTTCATACCTGCCGGATACATTGCCCTGAGCACCATCCTGTGAGACAGGGCCCATGACCAAATCTGAACCACTTCTTGACACAGAAGGTACGATCCCGTACCTCCCTGCTTGTTGACATACCACATCGCTACCTGTTTGGATCAGGACAACTTTGTTGGACAACCAATCGCTGAAAGCCCATAGCACGTACCTGATCGCCCATAATTCCAAGAAATTGATCTGACAACAGCTTTCCTGAGCAGACCAGAGGCCCTGGGTGCAGAGCCCTTCTACATGAGCTCCCCAACCCAGGGTGGATGCAGGAGGACTTTGGAAAGAGATCCCCTGTTCCAGATTGGAGAGTACCCGCTACCAGGACAAAGAGTCCTGAAGAGACTGGATGACTTGGATGCAAGCCTGGAAGCTGTGTGTGGCTTGGTGCCACTGCAACCTCAGGGTCCATTGGGCTCTGTGCATGTGTAAATGTGGCAAGGGAGCGACATGGTCTGTTGCGGCCATGTGGCCAACAACCTCAACATGTGCCATGCTGACACCTGCTGGCTGCCCAGATCTCCGACGCAGTGAACGCCAGGGTGGCAGCCCGTGAACAAGACAGGAAGAATCATGCCTAAGCTGTGTCTAAGCAGGGCTCCTGTAAAGTCCAATTGAGGTGATGGACTGAGATGGGACTTTGGGTAGTTGATGATGAACCCTAGTGACTCCAACACCGAATGGCCCCTGCCTGAGATGCACCCCTGACTATCCAATCATCCAGATAGGGGAAATCATGCACTCCCAGCCTGCGGAGGTGCGTCGCCACCACGGCTAGGCATTTTGTAATGACATATAGGGCTGACACTAGCCCAAACGGCAACACTCTGTACTGGAAGTGATGTTTCCCCACCTCAAATTGGATATACTTCCTGTGACCTGGGAAGATCTCAACATGGGTGTATGAATCCTTTAGAACAAGGGAGTGTAGCCAGTCCCCACTTTGCAGAAGGGGCATCAAGGTGCCCAGGGAAACCATCTTGAACTTTTCTTTTTTTAGAAAATTGTAAAGGCCCCTAGGACTAGGATGGGACGGAGTCTTCCTGTTCTCTTTGGAATTAGGAAATACCTGGAGTAGAATCCCTGCCCTCTCTGCCTTGGTGGAACAGGCTCGACCACCCTGGCCATTAAGAAGGTGGAAAGCTCCAAAAGCAGTACTTTCTGATGCGATGCCGGCCCCCAAAACGAGCACAGAGGGCAATTTGGTGAGACACCCAATAAGTTTAATTGGCACTCCTGACGGACGATGGGCAGAATCCACTGGTCCAACATTATACTGGGCCAGCAGTTTGCGAAGAACCACAGCCTGCCCCCAACCAGGGGATCCATCGTCTCGGGTACAGGCAACTGGCTTACGCTCCCTCCAATCCAGTCAAAACCCCATTCTGGGAGTTGACTGAGGCGCCGGCTGGGGCTTGGGAGCTCTCTGCTGCCTGAGGCAGGCATGGGAACTCACATGTTGCTGACTGGAGTGAGGGAGCTGAGGATAGTGCTTCCTCTGGCTATAGAAATACTTCCTCTGCCCCTAACTCGCCAACCTCCTGGATGAGGAAGATGGGTCTGGAGTGCCAGCGGAGAGCTGTTGGACGGTCTCATGGTGGTCCGCAACTGGGCCACCACATCCCAGAGATTCTCCCCAAAACATGGCACATCAGCAAGCCTTTTCTGAACCTCTGGACAGAGATCCGAGGCCTGCAGCCATCCATTCTGCCCGCACCGATTCCTGCCGCAGATGACCTCGCTGCCTTTTCAAAAACATCGTAGGTCGCCCAGACCTTGTGTTTTATGCACTCCAGGCTCTTCTGCACCAGTGATAGGAGGGAGTCCTGCTGCTGCTGTGGCAGCTGCTTGCCTATATCCTGCACCTGCTTTCAGAAGGTTCTGCGAGTACTGGCTCTTGTAGAGCTGGTAGAAAGCGGTGCAAGTAATGAGCATGGCCACCTGCAACACTTTCCTCCCAAGAGCATCTAATGCCCTGTGGTCCTTCCCCAGGGGTGCCTCTTGAAGGAGGATTTAATGATCACAGATTGGTGGGGAGCTGACGCTTATCAAATCTGGTAGCCTTTTAGAGGCGGTAGACTCCGTCTGCCTTCCTGTTAACGGGAGGCACTGTGAGGGGGTGTTTCGATATCCTCAACAGCAGCTCCTTAAGAATATCATGCACTGAGACTGCCAAAATTTCCTTAGGAGGTTCCACAAACTGGAGGATCTCCAGCATCTTGTGCCTGGCATCTTCCTCCGTCAACAACTGAAACAGAATGGCTTCCACCACTACCTGCATAATCCCTGGGAAGGATAAGTCCTCAGAAGGGGACCTCTTTCATTCTTCTGGAGGAGATGGTTCTGAGGGGAGACCCACAGAGCCCATAGAGGAGGAGTCCGTAGTATCATCCCTGTAAGAGTCATAGGGATCCTCATCCTCATTGTAATCAACATGGGATGGGGCCCCAGGTCCTTGGCCTTTGTCCAGAGGCGCAGTCACTGGCAAAACTGGTGCATGCCCCAGCAAACCTGGATGATGGCAGCAGGCCACGGTATCTCTGTTAGCAGAGCTTCCTTCTCAAAGGAACCAGGAACAACCACCGCATCAGTCAGGGGAAGCATTGGTGCCCTACCAGGCATTGATGGCCTTCCGGGAACTAGTGCCAGCCAGGCCAGTAACACACAAATGAGCATAATGAGCCACTCCAGCAGTGGTTCCAAAATTCACAGGAGCTGCATCGGTGCCGTGAGTGCCACAGGACTGATGTCCTTCAGTGTCCGCTCCACCATCAGCTGGACTTGCCACTCCAGCTCCTCTTTGAATGTTGACAAAGCCAACACAGTCTGGAAGGAAGGAGGGGTGGCCAGATCTTCCTCAGATCCTCAAGGTGGATTGGCACCTGGCACCAGGACCAGTGGAGACCATCGCTTACCCCCGGCATCAATGGAGTATGGGCAACCTTCGCCACAGGGTCACTTTGGGGGCATCACAGCATGAGCCAGCACATCCCTATGTCTGGCACTGTGCATCAAAGGAGATCAGTGCCAATGCTTCCTCAGTTTCCTTCAATGCTCAGCCTGGTCTTTCCCCAGTGCCGAGGTCAAAGATGAGGAACCCTACTTCCTTGACCTGGAGGAGATCGAGTGTGGCCCTATCCACTGACGGCATCAGTGGAACTGACAGTCCCGCTAATGTCGGTGGCGTGGTGTCTATCTGTGTGGCTCCAAGGTCCATTGGTGTTGAACGCCACTGATGCTGAAGTCGATGGCTCAGACTTGTCTGACCCCAAGAGTTTCTCCATCCTGTTGAGTTGGGCACGACATCCCATTGGGGTCATTTGGGGCACCTGCGATAACCCTGGAAGTCATGCGATGCCCCCAGGCACAGGACATATATATCATGGGAGTCCATGATAAACATTGCCCTAGGGTAACAGGGGCATCGACAAAAACCCGAAGTGGCCATGACTTGAAGCAAAAAAAGGGATGCAAAACGGCAACGATGGCAGCAGGCGCCGATGGCCGGCTGGTACCGAGGCACCTCCACATGGGGAAGGATGAAACTAAAGAAAACATACCCAATAACATTGAGAAACCTATCTAAGGAGGCTACGGGAGGGACTGAGAAGGACCTGGCAGCAAGGGAACGTGAGAAAAACCTCAAGAAAATTGGGAAAAAAGAGTTTTAAAGAAAAAAACTGAAGAGCTCACTCACACTGCGATGTGAAAGTTCGGTAGAAAAAAACAGACTGAAGAGGGACCCCACATGGACGTGTGGTATAGGACATGCTGAGCATGCTCAGTATGCCAAATCAAAGTTTTGGAAACTTTGACAGAAGTTTTCCGTGCTGGGCTCCATCTTATGATGTCACCCATGTGTGAGGACTGACATCCTGCTCGTCCTTGGAGAATTTTATAAATTGTTCAGCTCTCACTATGCAGTTTATAAAATATTTGCATAAATTTCCACAGGCTCACTTACGCACAGATTTGGTGACTTATGCAGACAATTGAAAATTCAGCTCTGTATTCTCAATCTTTCCTCAAACTCAAAATTTCCTTATATTGTTACAGCAGTATATGTGAGAATGTCCTTTAGGACAAAATTAACATTTAATCTTTCTTAGAATTGGGTTCAACGATTTTTACTGCTGGCCTGGCTGCCCTACGAGCTGAGTCTGAGTCAGGGATGCAGACATCAGAACTCTAATGACATGCTACAAAAACAAAAGCTTACTGTACAGGGTCCATGTAGGCTTCTAAGCTTTTTCCCCATATTTTTTCTACCTCTCCACAACTCCCTGTAAGTGCATTCAGGGCCAGCTCTAGGGCAAATGGCCCCCTGTGTGATAATAGTGCTGCTCCCCCTCCCCCAACCAATCCTTGCTCCTCGGGGGCAAAGGGTAAGGAAGTCAGACTAGGAGGAGGAGGGATTAGGGTGAATACACCTGCTCACTCAGATTGACAGGGGCTAGTAGGATGGGCACACAATATCGTTCCCCCTGACCTCGGCACTATCCCCATCCCCCCCACCACCACCACTCCAGTGCTGACTTTAGAAATATAGAAACGCACATTCTCTAGATACAGAAATGCTGCATCTACAGAATAAAAAGATTAATTTTTTTTTTCATTTTCTATCAATCGTGTATCCCCGGATCACACATCACTAACAGAACTGAGCCCAAAACTCTCCAACACAAATTTCAAAGCACACCCTAAACTATGCATACCTTGGCCTGTCATTAACTGTATCTGGCAACTTAGCTGTAAAAACATTACAAGAAAAACTGCTAATGGTACACTTGAAATAAATCAAGGTGGTCATGGTTTCCTTGAAAGGTAATATACGTCTGGTTCATCTGTGCTCCCCATCACAGAAAGAAATGTGAGTCTTCCTGGGGGAAGACCAAGACCTGCATAAAAACAGCTGCCACTCTACTGCAGGCCTCACACAGTCTTCTTAACAACCTCTGCCATTTTACCTTCTCTTAGCTCCCCATCCTAGTGCTTTGCTTCCCTTCTGCAGTGGGCAGTGATACAGCTTGAACCGAAAGTTTTTTGAAATTTTCTACATTATCATTCCTACACCAACATTGTTTCATCTGTGGCTTTGCCTCCCCCCTTCCCTGTTCTGTGTGATATTTTTTTTGAATAAAACAAATTGGCAAGTAAAATCGCATAGATACAGCTTTTGCATTTTGTGTTGTTCCTTCTGCACTTTTTCCTGACTACTTGTCAGAAGATATACACCGTGGTAGGGAAGAACTTGGCTCTGCAGCCTGTCCTTAGCGGCATTCAATATCCAGCAGCAGAAAGGCACTCGGGCTACCTTGTTAAATGAAGTGCTGCCCTTAATTTAAAATTCAAAGAAAGGGGGCAAAAAGCTACCCCCACAGGTAGACTCAGTTTGCTTTTTATAAACTTATTCAATAACATTTCCAAAACATCTCTAAAAACTGTGGCAGAGGCATCAAACGGGCAGCAGAGTACTGCTTTTAACTTCTCAGCTGTAGGCCCTTAATTTAAATACACAGAAAGCAAGAGGATTTCTCAGGCATTGGCACCCATAAAAATAACATCTCTGGGTCAGAAAGATTTCCTGGAATAATCTGTTTTACGCTGCTGAAAGTCACCAAATAATAGTATGTATGAATGTGTACAAATAAAAGCAACTGAGCTCATTATAATTGCTAATAAGAGTGAATAACAAGTCTGACAGATTGCAGAGCAACCCTTCCATTACGAACATTGGGGGACTGTAAAATTATATTAGATGTGTTTCCTAGTGTGTACAGCATGTATTTTACAGCATCATGCTGCTTGCTTCGCTTGGCTTGAGGTGCATGTGTTCGGGTTGTCTGTGTGACTCAGTGGAAGGACTGGGGTACTAGACAGGACTTAAGTCTCTTATTTGCCAGCATCTGTGGAGTGAAGAGACCCCCACTCCCCCTCCCAAGCCTGGAACTACCTAGGGCTCTGGGTAGGTGAGTGAGTGAGTGAGAAATACTCCTGGGATATCCTGACTAAATAACCTTAAATGTGTTTGCACATTTCCTATGCAAGAGACTAATTGAAAGTGTCAAGGACAGAGTGGGTTTCCTCCAGGAAACCGTACACAGAGATCCTGTGCCAAATGAGGAGAAGGCTTGCAGGGGCAGCTGCAGAAGACTGAAGAGTGTCTGGTTATGAGAGACTAGGAAGAGAAATGCCTCTGCATGCTCCTCGAATACAAGGAGCCGTTTAATAGGAGGCAAAGAGGCAAAATGTAACCAGGCCACGTTGGCATACCTCATCTGTCCAAGACACTTTATAAAGATATCTGGAAGAGTCATTTTCCAATTTTTTAATGTGGGTAAAAGCGGAGAGGCAGGGGAGGCTAGGGAGGGTAAGGGGGGTGGCAGAACTCCTCCCGGTACAATATTTCTAAAGTCGCGCGAGGGAAGGAGATGCCTGGGACTGGAGGCAACCCGGCACAACGTTCAAAACAAAAGCAGGTGGGAGGGCTGAAAATCAGCACTAGTGGTTTTACTTCCTTCCCCCATCCTTGCGCCAGCTCGGTACCTGGTGATAATGGGCACCTAAAGTTAGTTCCAGCCAATTTTCAAAGGTATCAATTTAGGTGCTTAAGCTGGAAAGTTTGGGACCTAAATCCTTAGAAAATGGACCTCTGTGTCACCTCGTGTTGTCTCCTGTTATCTGATTCATGCAGTTCGTATTCATTCATGGCTTACCTTTTCTACCTTACTTATGTTTCCTTGTGCAGGAGCGCAGTCTGGGCAGCCCCCTCTTGCTTAGTTTCAATGCCGGACAATTCAGGACTTGAAACATGGGGTAGGAACCTTAATGTCCTTCTTGCATGGATATAAATCATCCCCATTGTAGAGATCCTTATTCTCCCAATGTCATCCCCAAATCACCAATATCTCTAAAACTTGATTCCCTGAACTAATTTTTCAGTCATGAATTTAAAGTTCTTTGTGAGGGCAATTCCTTTTACTCTCCTGTTGTGGGCAGGCAGCATTTCTGAGTAGCTCATGGATTTGACTACCTGTCCAACAGCTCTCCCCAGCTTATTTTTTTTGTTATTATTTATCATTTTCAAAATTAAATATACAAGCTACACACACACACTTGCATGGAAAGTAGAGATAGGCATTCAGAAACATTTCTTAAATAAGAAAAAACAATGAAAAACATATCAAAGCACCTTCTTATAACTGTTGTACTATAATACAAGGGGGATCACACAGAAAATAAGGAAGACATGACACTCCATAACAGTACTGCAGAAATACAATACTAGGGAAAAATAACTAGTAGACAAACAATTACATTTATATGACTAGGGATGCGCAGAGGAAATATTTTCATTTTGGTTCATGCATTCGTTTCTAAGGACACCTCCATTTGTCTTGTCCATTGCAAACACAAAAAAATATTTGTTTTTTCGTTTCATTTGTTCACCATTAAAGCCAATGGGGGAAGCATTAAAGTCTATTTTGGGCTCTAATAAAACTGAAGAGTACACATTATCAAAAGAGTGAAGACACTCAGACACATCAAGACTGTGACAAAGGGGCACCAAAACTGCCCTGAACAGCCTTAGGCACCATAAAGGGGCAAAGGAGTACCAGCACTAGCATGAATTTTCCAAGCTACCATAAGAGGAGCAAAGAAGCGGCAAGAGTGGGAAAAATGATCCAAGGCTTGAAAAGAAGGCACCAACAACAGTGAATTAACCCTCAAAGGCAGCAAGAGTGGCAAAATGGCACAAGGAATGGCACCAACATCCAAAGGCACCATGAAGAGGGAACGAAGCAGAAAAGGTGGCATGAAAAACCCCAGCTACTACTATAATAACTGAAAATATGATGTAGTTCAATTACAGTTCAACAAAAAAACATCGTACGTGGAAACTGGATTTCTTACTTAATGCGAACGGAAATCTCATAAAGTATTCACTTTGGAAGAGCTAGCTGTGAAAGTTTTAGACAGTCAAATGTATTTAGACTGTTATGCTCAATTTTTTAATCATTGATTTCCATTCACAATGTCGATGTATAAATTATATAGGACACTTAACTTCAGCTTTTTCTTGTCTTCTTAATATCGAACCGGCACAATGTTAACAAATGTGTACTTTTTTTCTTTTTCAAATTATTTTTCTGGGGTAAAACACCTCAGTATAACCAACCCTGCGTGATCTCTCTGTTCCATTCCCTATGTCACAAGCTATGGAAGGGTTGTCTAGATTGGGGGATGACCATTAGAAAGTGTCCCCCTTGTCTTCCTCTTCCTCAGTAAAACCAGGAAAAATTTCTCCAAAATAGAAATACAGGAGGTAGCTTGCAGAGCTTAGAGGAAAAATCATGGTCCTCCAGTGCCATGTTAGACCTCCTTCCCTTCCCCAATGTTTTACACTGCTTTTTAATGTTTACTAACTGATCAGTTTTCAAGGTCTGCTGTATCTAGGTTACTATGAGCTCCAGTTCATCTGTCTTTTCGATTTGTCTAGCTACTCCCTCTTGAGTTTCTGACCATCCTTTTTCTATCTATATTAGTCTATTTTTAAATTTCAGGAGGAGGAAGGGTGAGGTTTGTTGTTTCAGTTCAATCAAAATGAAGAGAGGACATGTCTGTGTTTTCCCATTATAATTAAGGACCTTTGTTTTCAGTTTTTATTTTATTTTTTCCTGGGAATTTATCAGTGATTTTTTATAACAAGCAAAAAGGAGAAACATTTGTGGAAAAGAGACTCCTTTTTTCACTCTGATTTCTCTCCCAGTTTTTACATGATAATAAACACTGAAAAGTTCCCAGAAAAAAAAGTTTAAAACTGAAAACAAAGGACCCTAATTATAGTGAAGGACTGCTGCAAAGGTCTGCAGAGGTTGGGGTTGAACATGGAGGTTGGGGGTTGAACATGGCAGTAGAGGATTCAATCTCAGGCAGTTCTCTGGAATTGCCCCTGCATGCACATAGGGAAAGTGTTTGCTTTCAGCTCTCTCTGGTGGAAGCAAAAATAATTTGCTGGGTGCTCCCACTGGGCAGAAAAGGATATGCAAAAGAGGGCATAATAAAGAAGACAGATTTCTGTTCGTGGAGTCAGTTTATCAGTCAGGCACGCTCATATCCTAGGCCGGAGGTTCCCAAACCTGTCCTAGGGGACCTCCAGCCAGTCAGATTTTCAGCATATCTACAATGATTATGCATGAGACAGATTTACATGCATTGCCTCCATCGCATGCAAAGTTAACTCATGTATATTAATTGTGGATATCCTGCAAACCCTACTGATGGGGACCTTTCAGGACAGGTTTGGGAACGACTTTGCTAGGATGACTGGCCTAAGCTCAAAAGTAACTACTAAGGCAATCCTCTCTCTTCAAGACCCAATTTGCACTTATTCTTATTTCAAAATATTCAGAATGTCTTGAAAGAGGTGCTGCAATTTTTGTACGTGCTGCCAGTCTAACAATAAGTCAGCACAAAGTGTACATCCAACACTGATTTTCTAACACCTCCCTTCAGTGCATTTCACAGAAGACATTCCAGATTGCTTTGGGGTGAGATTTTAATGATAAGCAAAGGCGGAACTTCTCATGAGGCACTGAAGCTTACTAAAGACGTGATCCTTGGCCTCATGACCACATAGCACATGCCCAGCAGGAATAATCCTGGATTCCCCAAACACTTTTCACGTAAAGCCTGTATTTAGACCTCACTGCCCAGCAGCTAATGGATAAATTGTATTAACGTGTTGGATCACGTTATTTCCATCAAGGGTAAGGAATTAGCTTTCAGAAAATACTGTTGAGCAGAGAAGCAAAAAGTCACCTTTATTTAGATTAAATAGTTTTTCTATGTGGCTAAAAGTTATAACAGCAGTAATAAATTGCAGCCCAAAAATGCAAGTCCTGGAGAAGCCTAGGGAGAAATGACAAGGAAGGCGTCTGAAAAACACAGCTGTATGGATGGTTTCTATAAATTACAGTGCTACACTCCGCATGAAAGACCTCAATAACTTTGGTTAGAAGAAAGATTGTGATAAAGTAATGGTAAATAAAGCCCTAATGAAACACACAGTCGTATAAAAATACATTATGCTGAAGAAAAATTGTAAGCGCTACAATATCAGGCAACGCTGTATGCACGTCTTGCTTTCCTTCTCTTTGGAGATGTGATACATTAGAAGTGCTTCATAGGGACAGCAACAACACACCATAAATCAAATGATGATTTATTGTAGTAACACTCTCCACAATTATAAGGATGCTGACGCGCAATGGGTAAGCAAAACAATCCCACCTATGCACAGCTAATAAAAGAGCCCCTGTAAAGTAAATGATCTGCTTTTTACACTCAGGTGAGAAACATTCAGAAGAACATTTATTATCAAATCACTGGCCCTCTAGGATTTATTAGTCACATTCTCAGTCTGGATGGTCCTTTGTAGCCTACACACTGAACTTGTTCTATAATGCACTTAATACCAAGGGAGTACTCGGTCAATTTAGTGGGTCTACGACCTGGCTGGCCAAGGCATGCTGCTTTGGACCAGCAGTAGAACCGGGCAGCTAAAGGGCCCGTCTGGAATGTAGAAAGCCAGACGAATTTCCTCCTCATCCCACAGCCCCCAGCAAATCACTTAAACAATCGTAATTTACCTTAGTCACTGCTAGATAGTTAGGTAGTAGGATGGGGCCTATGTGCTAAGGGGGACATTTGGTGCATTTATTTATTTATTTATTTATTTAAGTTTTTTTATATACCAACATTCAAGACGATAGTCCCATCATGCAGGTTCACAAGAAACAGGGGTGCAATTAAAATAAGCTTTACAATTTGAACAATAGTGCAGAAAAGCAGTTACATGTAACAGGGAAACAATAACTTGGAGTAAGAAGGAAAATGAAGATCAGATAATTATATATATATATAATAACATTATAAGGGGTGGCTATTAATGCTATTACTAGCGAAGTATGTTGATTGAAGGGAGTTAAGTAATGTTGGAGTTAGGAAAGGCCTGCGTGAACAGCCACGTCTTGAGTCTTTTCTTGAATGTTGAGATGCTGGGTTCCATTCTAAGATCCGGGGGAATGGAGTTCCATAAAGTTGGACCAGCTGTGGAGAAGGCCCGATCTCTAAGCGTGATGTGTCTGGTAGTTTTGGCTGGAGGTACTTGAAGTGATCCTTTGTAAGCATCTCTTGTCGGTCTTGTTGAGTAGTGTAATCGGAGGGGGATATGGAGATCGATTGGGGCTAATTGATGGATGTTTTTGAAAATGGTGAGAATGGCCTTGTAGATTATTCTGAAGTGGATAGGCAGCCAGTGGAGGCCCATCAGGATAGGTGTTATGTGTTCTCTTCTCCTGGTGTTAGTGAGTATACGGGCGGAGGCATTTTGGACCATTTGCAATGGTTTGGTGTGTGATGAAGGGAGACCAAGCATGATGGTGTTACAATAGTCCAGCTTTGTGAAAATGATTGATTGTAGAATCGTTCTAAAGTCATGAGTGTGGAAGAGAGGTCGTATTCTTTTCAGCACTTGGAGCTTATAAAAGCAGTCTCTGGTGGTTTTGTTGATGTTGGCTTTCAGGTTTAGGTGATTGTCAATTAGAACTCCTAGGTCTCTCACTTGTGTAGTGTTTGGTAAGGTTGGATGAGTGTGTGTGAGGGAGCTGTTTTCTGGTGTGATGATTAGAAGTTCCGTTTTTGATGAATTTAGTATCAGGTTGAGACTTGTGAGAAGCTGTTTGATATTTTGGAGGCAGGTTTCCCAGTGAGACAGTGTTTTTGCGAGTGACTCCTTGATGGGGATCAGGACCTGAATATCGTCGGCGTAGAGGAAGTGTTTGAGATCGAGGTTAGTGAGGAGTTCACATAAGGGTAACAGATAAATGTTAAACAAGGTAGGAGACAGGGATGAGCCCTGAGGGACTCCTACTGACGCGGGGTGAAGAGAGGATTCTTTATTATGAATCTTAACCTTATATCCTCTGTTGCTGAGGAAGGTTCTAAACCAAGATAGGGCAGTGCCAGAGATACCTATGGCTGTTAGTTGGTTGATGAGAAGAGAGTGATTGACCGTGTCAAATGCAGACGAAAGGTCGAGTAGGATCAGAAGGAAGGATTGTCCTTTGTCTAAGCCTAGGATGATGTGGTCGGTCATAGAGATGAGGAGGGCTTCCGTGCTTAAGGTTTTACGGAATCCGTATTGTGATGGGAATAGTAGGTTATTGTCTTCAAGGTAGTTTGAGAGTCGTGAGTTTACCAATTTTTCCATTATCTTGGCTATGAAGGGGAGGTTGGCTATCGGTCTAAAGTTGTTAGGATCGTTTGGGTCAAGATTTGGTTTTTTGAGAAGGGGTTTGAGTGAGGCTAGTTTGAGGTTGTCAGGGTAGAGTCCTTGTGTGAGGGAGCAATTTAAGATATCTGCCAGGGTTTTGGAGATAGAATCTGGAATTGATAATAGTAGTTTGGCTGGGATGTGGTCTGAAGGGTGGGAAGAAGGTTTCATTTTCCTTAGAATTCCTTGGATCTCCATGGATGAAGTTGTATCAAGTTCTTCTAACTGAGTGTGGTTGATTGAGGGTTGAGGAGTGGTTAGTGGAACAGTGGGGTTAGTGGGGAGCTGAGATAGAAGAGTGTTGATTTTGTTGCTGAAGAATAGAGCTAATTCTTCCGCTTTCGATTGAGCTTGGTCATGTGCAATCTCTGGTTGGTTTACTTGTGTGAGGTTGGCTACGTAGCTGAAGAGGGCTTTGGCATCGAATACAAGGTCGTGTATCTTCGAGGCGTAAAAGTCCCTCTTGGATCTTAAGGTGCTTGATTTGTATTGATGCAGAGATGATTTGTAGATTGAAAGGGTGTTGGTTCCTGGGTTTTTGCGCCATTTAGCCTCATTTTGTCTTAGTTGGAGTTTGAGCTTTCTTAGTTCTGAGGAGAACCAGGGCTGTCTTTTGGAGGAATTCTGGTGTGGTTTTTTTGTAATTGAAGGGCATAGCTTGTTAGCTATAGTTTCGGTGATTGTATTCCATGATCAAAGTGCTGAGTTCGGATCTGTAAGGTCCAGTTGGTGGAGTTGTGGTGATAGGTGATTATTGAGGTCTTCTGGGGAGCAAGTTTTCCTGTATGTGAAGGAGGGCGAAGGAAAGCAAGCCTGGCTAGTATCTTTTATAGAGAATGAAGTTGTTATGAGGTAGTGATCTGACCACGGGACCTTTGTGCAATCTGGGATAGATACTGGCTTGATTGCAGCGTTAACGATGATCAGGTCTAACGTGTGGCCGGCTTTGTGGGTAGGTTTGTTAACTAATTGAGTGAAGCCTAGCGCTGAGAAGGCTGTGAGTAGTGTTTCACAGTTAGGTGATGGGGTAGGGTTATCTACGTGCATGTTGAAATCACCTAGAATGATAGCTGGCGAGTCAAAGTTGATGAGGGAAGAGGTTAATTAGATCAGGGGTGAAGCATCTGATTCCAGGAGTCCTGGGGGAGCATATACGAGAAGGATTTGGAGCTTGTCTGAGGTGAAAAAGCCGAATTCAAGTTTTGAATTGGAATTGGATTGCTGTTAGCCAGCTGCATGAGTTAGCCAGCAAATACGTGCATAAGTTACACCTATTTTCATAACAGACTTACATACATGTCTATTTTCAAAATTATCTCAGCAAAACTACACGCACACATTTAAGCCAGTTTTAGCTAAACTCGGGAATCCTAAGTTACAGCTGCAAATTCACCTAAATTTAGGACTTAAAATTTGCTCAGTGTGCTGCAGCAGTCAAAAAAATCAAACAATGTTAGGAATTATTAGGAAGAGAATGGTTAATAAAACAGAAAATGTCATAATGCCTCTGTATCGCTCCATGGCGAGAACGCACCTTGAATACTGTGTACAATTCTAGTCGCCGCATCTCAAAAAAGATATAGTTGCGATGGAGAAGATACAGAGAAGGGCAACCAAAATGATAAAGGGGATGGAACAGCTCCCCTATGAGGAAAGGCTGAAGAGGTTAGGGCTGTTCAGCTTGGAGAAGAGACGGCTGAGGGGGGATATGATAGAGGTGTTTAAAATCATGAGAGGTCTTGAACGAGTAGATGTGAATCGGTTATTTACACTTTCAGATAATAGAAGGACTAGGGTGCACTTCATGAAGTTAGCAAGTAGCACATTTAAGACTAATTGGAGAAAATTCTTTTTCACTCAATGTACAATTAAGCTTTGGAATTTGTTGCCAGAGACTGGGGTTAGTGCAGTTAGTGTAGCTGGGTTTAAAAAAGGTTTGATAAATTCTTGGAGAAGAAATCCATAAACTGCTATTAATCAAGTTTACTTAGGGAATAGCCACTGCTATTAATTGCATCAGTAGATTGGGATCTTCTTGGTGTTTGGGTAATTGCCAGGTTCTTGTGGCTTGGTTTGGCCTCTGTTGGAAACAGGATGCTGGGCTTGATGGACCTTTGGTCTGACCCAGCATGGCAATTTCTTATGCCCACTATTAATTTTTCTAGATTTAGGAACCTAAGAAGGTCATTTATCATTTCATGTTAGGGCCTTAACAAGCTAGGTAGAGAGTGCATTGTACAAATCAATTCTCCTTGTACCTTTCATCGATTCAAACAGTACGAAATCTTCAGTGATTTCAACTTTACTGTTCTTACCTCCTACTGTACCTGAGAAATCGCCTCCCCAAACCTACCCCACCCCCCAAACCACCACTCTGAATTACAAGGGCCCCCTCTTACAGTCGTATAAATAGTAAAGTTATATATTGGTCTCTCTCTCTCAACGGCATGTGCAATAACAACTTTTTTGCTATAATACGCCCTCGTGGATTAATCAGCAAGCAAAACAGAAATGACCTATGCAATGAGGGAACAGGGAAATTAACCTAGCCATGCCCCTTTTTATCTTGGGTGCTATTTCTGCTATAAATATAGCATTTTGATAAATCTAGGGGTAAGTTAGCTGCCTAGTGCTGAAAATGAATACTGAGATAACTTTTTTCCCCAACCTAACTCTGCCCCATAGCACCCACTTTTTAAGCCCCTAAGAGCCCAGTGAAACTAGGAGCCTAATTTAACCACTCAGCCCTACTAAATTTTCAAAAGGGCCAATTTGGGATCCTACCTTCAACATGTAGGAGCTTAAAACCTTTGTAAATTGAGTATGGGGCTAATGTGAGCCCTAAGCCATAGGGATGTGTGCAGAATCAATTTTTGGTTTAGACTTTTATTTTGTTTCTTTTGCCATTTTCTTTCATTGTGTTCATTTCCATTTGTTCAACTTATTTTATTGTGGGGCCCCCACTGGGATTTCTCCAAAGGAGTTTGGCCTAGTAGTTAGGTCAGGCAGGGCAAAGTAGAGAAATCTATTTATTTGAAACACTTCAATTCCACCCTTTTCAATAACCTCAAACAAGGTGGATTACAAAATTTGAATCAACTTTGCCACAGCACCTCCACTACAGGCTGCTGGTTTAGACCCTAGAGTCCAATATTCAAATGGCACTGAGCCAGTTAAGTCAGACTTATCCAGCTAAGTGGCGGCCACTGAATATCCGGCTATGTTCAATGGCTGCTACTGAGCCGGATATCGAGACTTAGCCACGTAAGCTGTTCAATAGTATGTCTAAACTTAAGACGGATAAGACTTATTGGTTAATGGCACCAAATACAGGGATATTCAGCTGCATAACCGTGCAACTGAATATTCCAGCTAAATTAGCTGAATAAGTCTATCCGGCTAACTTAGATAGATATCTTTGGTTTAAACATTTACCCCCTAGTGTCTGTGTGGAATTTTTTGTTTGGCTTTAGACTGAGAAGGAGTGCTTCCTTTCTGTTTTCATAATTTTTCAGATTAAAGGCCCAAAGCCTTGGCTGAGGAGTCTTAGAAATGTATTTCCAACTCACAACTTATGGCAACTTGTCTCTTGTGATTTTTGCAGTTAATTATTCTGTGTGATTTTTGTTTGGGAGGAAGTGTGCATCCACCCTTCCTACTCAGAGAGAAGGATAAGAGAAGTTTCTTTGGTGTCCCTTAGCCCATGGAATTCCCTTGCCATTTGGCAGTTAGAGAAGGAATGGATACTCAGTGGGTATCATCACCAGAAGGACAGGGAAAACTGAGCTCCCAATCTGGATGCTCACAAACAGCTAATGAGATGCCCTTCACGTAGCATAGGAGCTGGAGATGAGAAAGCGGGAGATTTTAAGATCAAGCAGTGGGTGCCTGGTATGATAAAGGGTACCCCAGCAATAGGAGATGAGAACCCCATGTTTACATTTATATCCAGGGATAAAAGGGGGGGGGGCCCTGAGGGACAGATCAAGGGATCAAAGAATCACAGATTTACTACTTTCAAGTTGCCATATGAATTTTAACAAATAGACTTGTATCAAATACTATACTTTTCATGTCTGAACTATTCTTCAGTAAAGTTATTGTAGGAACACCACTATAGTGTCCACTGATCAGTTTGTTTATTGGCACTCTAAAGAGGACTATGTAGATATCACCCCAGGCTTAGGAAGTTTACCCTTTCCCTCTGTGGAGAACACTCCAACTGGCAAAAAGAAAAGAAAGAGCATTATCAGAGACTTAGCCCTGGTATCGAGTGTTAGCCCTGTGAATCTATGAAGATCACCAGGCTCGGAGTTGGATTGTTATGTCTATTAATTTGTTTCCATTAAAGTCAGCGGGGGGAATTAATGCATTCTATTTTGGACTCTTAACATGGGGGGTTTCTATCCATGATTAATGAAACTTGCAGGTAGGCATCAGAACCAGAGAGAACAGCAGTCAAAGACACCAAGAATAGGACAAAGCAGCACCAACAGTAGCATGAACCTCCCAAGGTTCCATGAAAGGGAGGTCAAAGCAGCCTAAAGAGAGACACGAACACCCCCAAGGCATCAAAAAAAGTGCAAAGAGAACCTACAACCGAGGCATGAACAGCCCAAGGCAACATGAAAGGGCAAAGCAGCACCAACAATACTTTGAACAGCCAAAGGAGGAACAGAAGACATGAACAACAGTGGTATGAATCTTGATAAGGTCCTGCCAGACCATGGCCTTTCATGCCCAGTATACCAAAGGGTCTGTGGTCATGACTTCAATGGGCTCTTCAAGGTACTGCATGAATGAAATGTTTGCAATGATCTCTTTTACTGGGGGTGAGGTTTGATACTGGTCTCTGTTGCCAACCACAGAAACTGTAGTCTGCGTCAAGAGATCTCACTCTGCCATTCTGCAGTGGGTATGGTGGATAAAAATGGAGGAGGAAGTGACAGCTGACCGGGTACTACTGATGCTAACAGTACTATATGGGGAACCCATTCTTTCCTCCCATGCATCTCCACTCCATTTCCGGAGTTCTCATTTCTGTACCTTAGCCACTGGCTTCTACTTTCAGTAAACCAGAGTATCAACTGCTTTTCTCTCTTTCTTTAGTTTTTTTTTTTCTCTTCAAAGGAAAAAAAAAAAGTAAAACAAAACAAACTCTGCCTCTCTGGCACTAACTTCACTGAGTATTAAAGTTCTATCTCCAGACTGAGCTTGCTTCCTTTGTCAGCTGAAAAACCTAAACCTGCTTCCCTCCAGGCACAGGTTTAAAGGGAGAAAAACAGGGTCACCATCACAGATCCATTGAGGCATCTTATCAAAATGTTTTGCAGGTATTCTGCATTTTAAGTTCCAAGAAATGTATGTATTCATTACTAGTGAATGACCTGGAACTGACCACTAAGGCTGAAAAACCTGTGCAGGACCAGGCATTTAGTCTGGCCCACCTTAAATCCCATAGAGGGAGAGAGCTCTATGGGAGGGACCCTGCTGGGCAGGAAGAGCTCTGAGGGTGGGACCCAGCCAGGAGGGTTAAGAGTATGAGCTCAGCTGGGATCAGGGGGCCCCTGCAGCTCCAAGAGCAAGGAGCTCCTGACCCTCTCGGAAAGTTTGTGAGGACACTGTCCTGAGGTAAGGCAGTCTACTGTTAGGTTAAAATGCTGTGAATGTTAATAAAAAGTTGAAATTGCATTAGAAAAGGCTGGAGTCAGTATGGTTTTCTCTCCAGCCTAGGTGACTTGCTCAGTATTCCTCATATATGGTGTCAGGTCCGGGATTATTTCTAAGCTTGGCACAGGGGAAAAAAAAAAAGCCTCCAGGGAGAACTGTGAAAGTTTGTTTGTTTTGATGCCTGCCAAAGAAGAAGTTTGGAGGCAAGGCAGTGCTGTAATGTGCACCAGAGCACTGATGTAAAGCCTGCTGGCTCAAAGCACAGAAAAAAAAAAAAAAAGCGTGAAACTGCCTTTAAAGTAGAGAGTACTCTGTGGTTAGAGTCAATGGTTAATTTTCGAACTATTCCAAATAGCACTTTAGCATTCCTTCCACAACTTTCAATCATGAAATTAAAAACCTAACATGTTGCCTTCCCTACCATATTTTTATAGTGCTCTAAAAGTGACTTACAGATGGCAAATAATTCTGCGGTACGGTTTTTCCTCCAAATACACTCAGCTTTTCTTAAGTTTTGTTGACAATCATTTAGTTCAGGGGTTAGTCGTTTCTGGATGGTACAACCTCTTTGTTGATATATACAAGGCACTCATTAATCTAAAGATGTTACCAGAGGTTCATTCCAATATCCAATGCCTCATTTAGATTATTTGGTTCACAAAAGTATTACCTCACCAAATGGTTTACTTTTAATAAATCCTCTATAGGGATGTGCACTCATTTGAAACCAAAAAGGAATCCAAACTGAAAAAAACTTTTTTTTGGTTTTATTTGTTTTAAATGAAATAAATCCCTGGTGGTGCCTAAAATCCCAAACATTTTGGGCGATTCATTTCAGGAAATAGCACGTACCATTTCCGAATAGTGCATGCTCGAAATAATCTGTGCTACTTCCTAAAAGAAATAAAACCCAGAAAGACAGAAACAAATCCCCACTCCACTGAAATAAAATCAGGCCATCATCGCCCCTCCACGGAAATAAAATGAACCAAAAATATTCTCTATGCACGCCCCCTACGATGCCATCCGCTTGTGGGTGCTCACTGAATATCAAATGAAGCCAATGAGTGCAGAAAAAGATATCAATGGCCCATCCAGTAACTAGGTTCTCCAAACCCTCTTCAGCTGCTAAACTCTCAGCATCTCTTTCTCTAGATGTGTGGAAATTTCAATGAACTGGAGCTCCCCACTCCACAGCCAGCCCCTGGGCCATCCTCCCCACTTACAAAGTGCCCCTGGGCCTTTTCCCCATCCCCCTACCTATCCAAAACCTCCCACCCCACCCCACCTCCACTTACCCACAATCCTCAGCCTCTTCACAGAGCAGGAGCAATCCCCAGATGCTGTTGCCCTGCCAGAGCTCTGGTGCCATTTTGAAAAGAGCGCTGAGAAGGCAGGAACATCTGGGGATCATCCTTGCCATGTGAAGAGGCTTACAATTGTGGGTAAGCTGGGGGGGGCACTGGTCCATGTACGTAAGGGGGGATAGGGTCCAGCAGGAATTTGTTGTAATTTTTTAGAATCACATTTTTGGCGGTGGGAGAGAGGGGGGCCCCAAGGCTGGCTGCTATTGCTTTTTTTTTTTTTTATAAACATGAACATTTTTTTTTATTTAAATGGAAAAATACCTCCCTCACAGCAATGAAATGAAATCCAAATGAAACTTTAAAAAAAAAAACCAATCCTTGCATATCCCCTTCCCTTTCTCTCCAAATCCCTCATGTGATTCATCTGAATCAGCCGGTTCTTCAGAATCTGATGCAGGCGCTGGGGAAACTGGAACAGGGAGCGCTATGCTGGATTTAGCTGATTCCCTCCTAGTCCTGTCCCACTGCTGCTGCTGCCTTCCACTGAAGCTGTTTTCTTCTGCCCCTGCCCCACAGGAAGAGTGGAGATGGGAGCAGGTGACTGCTGTTCCGGCTTCTCGCCCAACCCTGTATCTCTAGCTCATTTCCCCTCCCCCTTCATTCAGGATCCCACTCCTCATGATTCTAGGCCTCTCATCATTACCACCGCTGTGTGCACTGACCCCAGGTCTCTCTCTGGAGGAAAAGCCTTCCATCTTCCATCTCTCACTGCTATGTTTAAGGTCGATTTTAAAAGGCCTAGATGTGCTGAAGTTGGGGAGATATGCGCACAAATCCAGCTGGCATGTGCCGTACAGATTTTAAAAAGGTATGCACGTATCTCTTGATATGCACACAAATATATATATTTTTTTTAAATAAAAAAGGGGCGGAGCATGGGATGAATCTGGGCGAGGCACGGGCGGGACATGGGCATTCCAGGTTCCCCCACACTGGGTTTGGGAGAATTTTATGTTTTTAACTTTGAACTGCTTGCCCAGAAACTGTGAGTATTTTTCTTGCCAAACTGAACCAGCAGCAGGATAGGAATCACTCTTGCCCAATGAAGATTTAAACGTATTTCAAATATTTCATGGGGTTAGAAGATCCAGAGGAGACTCAGGGCATTGGGAAAGGGCCTGGGAGGGGATTTTTTTATTTGTTGTTGTGGTGGGGCAGGAATCTGGCAATTATTTTTGGTTTATTTGATTTTTCGTTTCTTTTATTTATTTTTACATTTCAAACAAAAGAAACAAATTTAAAAAAATGCAAAAATATAAAAATAAAAAATATCTATGCACACCCCTACTCTAGACAGAGACAGGCATCAGGCAGTTTTGCAGCAGGAGTTCACTTACACTCAAGGAAGGCAATATGTGGGAGGGCGGGTTGAAAGTAAACAGGTTTAAAGGTGCCACATGCTCCACTGCTTTCCAATGAGCCTGAAGACCTGCCTGGAACTCTAAGATATGACAACTGGGTCCCAAAAGGCACCATTTTTTTTTTCACAATATTTGCCTAACTGAATCATGCCATATTATCCACCCATGTGAAGGTGCTTTGCCAGTGTATGAAAATGAAACAAACAAAAAGCACATTCACACCTTTGACAATATGTAGTCTGATTTGTTTTCTGCATTTAACACAGAACAAGATGACAGAATGCACTGTTAAAGTGCTCAGACATTTATGCTGATATTTTATTAACGTGATTAAAGCAAGTTAAATATGCAGCGTAGCAGCAGTAATTTGCACATTCTCCCATATTTTAAAATAAAAGATTTAGGGACCTATGCAAAAAAAATTCAGAGTAAAAAATGTTTTAGGTGTGCACTGGCAAAAAGTGAACATGCACATTAATATGATTAGCATGTGCAGAGTCAAAATGTCCCTAACTGCATAGTCTTGCTATTATCATTGATGGGGTACAGTAAATGCACTACTAAACAGCACGATTAGTTTACTTACTGATGAGAAGCTAAATAGTGGGATCATGCTGATGTGAGCATGCTCAGATCTTTTTTTCTTCTGAGCTCCTGCACTTGCTTCCAAAGGGTATGCAAATAAGCCTGGCACGTAAGGATTGTTTATCGGTGCTGAGGAAAGACGCGAGAGAGCTCCAAGATTCCAGAAGGTGAAAGGATTTCCAAGACAGCAGAAAAATGACATGAGTTCATGTTTATAACCAGCTGTTTTTAAGGGACTTTTGGTTTCCCCTCACGAAAGAAGTGAACCATTAATCTGGGGAGGTTCTGTGCAGAGATAATTGAGAAAGGTTTGGGGTTTGCTCCCTCATGTGGGAACATGCAGATGGTGTGTCCTAGCGGTTTATCATCCCAATGCTCATGGATTGCTAGTTTGGAGATCTCGATGCAGAGAAATCTGTTTGGAGGCAAGGAAGTTTTATTCCATCTTTCCTGCTTCTTGTTTGATTTTTCCTCTTTTTTGGGTTATTTATAATATTTTTTCCACTTGGAACTGATACCCCATGGTGCCTGGGAATTAGCAAATCAAACCTTTGGATGAGGGAAGTCTTTCATCCAGTAAGATACAGAAGGTTACAAATTCCATCCACAGCAAGGGATCCCAGTAAATTGCTCCACCAGGAAAAAAACACAAAGATGATACAACAAAAAGGTAACAACAACTTTGTTGCTATTGAGGGAAGTTTTACATGAAGGGGTGAGACGTGCCCACCAGGCGCTGCCTAAGGAGTTTCCAGAATCAAGAAAGCGAGTGAAGTACCATTCTGGTGCTGTTTGGGGATGTTAAAGGATGTTTAAAGGAATTCTTGGAAGATATTAAAATTAGGACTAAAATCTTATTAAATATTTGGACTGTATACTTTTGTTGTGTTTTCTGGCCATGGCAGGCCCGCAACCGGCTCCACTCATCCCCGACACCCGGGTCTTAGACCTTGGCTGTCTTTCCTGGCAGCGGTAGGCAGCCACCTTTGCGCTCATGCTTTGCCTGTGCTCCCAGGCCCTGCCAGTATTGCAGCGGTCTCCTCCGGTCCCGGGCGGTTCTCCCCATGTACATCGCGAGGAGGCACCACCACCTTTTAGTTCCCGGCCTGTCAGTCATTCAGCCTCCGTGTAAAAGGCAGTTCCTACCATTCAGACTTCGCCTTGGCAACAGGTCTCCACACTTCCTGTCATGTCCTTTGTTGCTGTTTGTTCCAGTTCCGGCTCCAGTACTTGTTCCAGCTCCAGTACTGATCCAGCTTCCCATGCCTTCTACCCTTCAGACAGATTTCCCTGGCTTTGACCCTTGCTTGAACCTGACCTTGTCTTCAGCTGCCTGCCCTGACATCTGCTTGAATCTGACCTCGTCTTCAGCCGCCTGCCCTGAACCTTGCTTGGACTTGGCCTTGTTTTAGGCTTCTGCCTGACTTGCAGACCAGACTTAACCTTGATCCTAACCTTGCTGCCTGCTTCAGTCTGTCTGGACTTTGGAACCCGACCTAGTCTTCAACTATGCCTGACTTGTAGTCCGGACTTGATCTTGTCTCTAACCGCATTGCCTCAGCTCCAGTCGGTCCAGACTTTGGATCCAGCCTCTCCCTTTGAATCCTGCATCTCCACTGCTTCCTGGCACCCTGCCCTGGGCACTCTCTCCGGGATCAACCATGCGGAGGCCCACCTAACTCCAGCCAGCCCCGGTACCCAAGGGCTCAACCTGCGGGGAACGAGGGCTGGTATTGGTGAAGCTCCAGTTGGCCTCTGCATCCTGTCTGGCCTCGCCTCCCGACAGTGGGGACCCGTGGGAGTTTACCCCATGGGTGGCACCAACACCACCTCGGGCCAAGGGTCCACCCTCCACAACACTAACTACTTTCTGGGGGGGGAAGATCTAAGAACTAAATTAGGAGATAAAGGACGATTGAACTAACTTCAGTCTGCATATGGCAAGGAAACGGAGTAAGTGGGAGAAGGAATTTCATTGTAAATAAGGAATGTTTCCAAAGTGATTAAGAGACTTTGCTAGAAGATGTGAAGTCACAAGTTTATTCTGTCTGCTGTCTTATTATTTATTGCTGCTAATCAATTGAATAAGAGAAGTGTAAATATTACTCATTCATCTGATCAAACTATCAGTAAAGAAGTTGGAAACCACTATTCTTGTCCTATGTGTTTATTGGATGCAAAGAAAGTGTAAATTGGCAGTGCTGTGAACCAAAGGATGGAGACAGGGCTTGATTGCAAAGAAGCAGAGTATAAGAGCTATTGTTTGTCCCCACAACCAGAAAATAAAGCTATCTATGAAGCAAGGGAGAGATGTATAGAAACTGTGGATGGGTCCATCCTTTTTTCTTTCTATGTGCTCCTGGGTGCCAAATAACGGATCCATCCTGCCCAGTAGTTACACGTCTTCTATGTTAGTAATGGTCATTAAAGTGCAATGTGAGAAGCTGTGGTTGGGGATAGAAGGGAGTACACTAGGAGGAGACCCAGGGAGGAATATAGCTATCCTGATTTAGAAGGGTACCAACATCAGATCATTGCTCCCTCTATGACCATCCTGAAATGCGTGTACCTCAAGGACTGGCCCACACTTGCTGCTAGTACCTTGAAGTTCATAGAAAAGAGCTCTGTACCCAAACTAAAACAATTGGTGACAGTTCTATACCTTTTATGAAAAATGTAATAAAATAGGAAAGTTAGCTAGAGCAAAAACTTTTCAGATATTCTATCAGAAAACACTCAAAAAATGTCTATATAGATCAGGGGTAGCTGATCCTCTGGTCCTCTAGAGGCACAAACAAGACAGGTTTTCAGGATATCCACAATGAATATGCATGAGATTGATTTGCAATCACTACCTGCACTGTATGAAAATCTCTCTCTAGCATATTCATTGTAGCGGACAACCTAAGCCCAATCCAAACAAAATCAAGCCATCCTTACCAACGTTCATTTAAACAAAAGAAACCTTGGTACAATGACAAACTAAGAAATGCAAAACAATTATTGAAAAATCTGAGAAAATTTGGAGGAAAAAACCAGACTTCAGAGTCAATTGGAAAATACAAATCTCTACTTTCTCAAAACTGAGTTTCGATTAACAAAGCCAAGAAAGAACACTATGCCAAACAGATTCATGGAGTGATTCTTAACTCTAAATTACTCTTTGATGTCATTAAACACCTAATCAAGAACCCATCATCTTCCATTGCAAGTAAAAACTGCCTCCCTAAGAATGCTTGCAACGACTATGCCAATCACTTGTCAGAAAAAATAACCAGACTAAAAAATCAATTTTCTTCATACTCACCGACCATAGAACAAGAAGACAACCTTGAATCTGCTAAATGGTCCACCTTTGACAATATATCTAAATTATAAATCACACAAATAATTTCTAAGTTAAAACTCGCAAATCACCCTCTCAACCCCATCCCAGCAAACTCCTTAAAACTAATACATAGCATGATCACTCCGACAATAACATCCATAACCAATCAATCTCTCGCTGAAGGTCTAGTCCCAGACAGAACAAAACAAGCAGTGATAAAACCTATCCTAAAAAATTAATCCAGCTCTACTGACATCTGGATAACTATAGACCTATATCCATCCTGCCCTTTCTATCCAAAATCCTTGAAAATGCCATATTATCACAACTAGAAGACTATCTAGATGACCACCCCATTTTACAGCAAAACCAATTTGACTTCAGAAAAAAATCACTCCACTGAGACTTTACTCATATCCTTAATGGACCACATTTTACAGGGATTTAATAATGATGAATCTTATATCCTGGTGCTAATTGACCTCTCCACTGCCTTTGACATGACTGACCATTCCCTTCTATGCCATCAGTTGAAAACAATCAGAACTGATGACATTGTAATGAAGTGGTTCACCTCCTTCTTATCAAAAAAGACATTCCAAGTCAAAATGGGCAACCATATTTCAGATACCTTCCCGAAAGACGCTGGTGTCCCCCAAAGTTCAGCATTGTCCTCAACTCTATTCAACATTTACATGCGTCCACTATGCAAATTACTATCCGATCTAGGAATCACATTCTTCCTATATGTCAATGACATTCAGTTCTACATACCATGCACCATTTCCATTGAAAATACAGTACAGATGCTGGCTTCACACATAAAAGTTATTCAACATAAACTATCCAATCTCAAACTATCTCCAAACATAAAAAAAGTGAAATCATTCTGTTAAGAAGAAATCTTCCAATAACATCTCCGCAGACACTTGACCTGGGTAACTTCAGCATTACACCCTCAGACCAAGTGCGGCACTTAGGAGTACAAATTGATGAGTACCTAACCATGGAAAAACACGTAAACAAATGAATCAAATCAGACTATGCTAAACTGCGACTGTGCATAGACTGAAAACCTTTGCTGACCCATGAAGCCTCATTTTTTGAAACCTAGACTACTACTGCAATTCTCTCATTCTCAGAGCACCTAACGGTCTTATTAAAAAAAAAACAGTTACTACAGAATGCTGCAGCGAGTCTCCTAACAGGATCCAGGAAATTCTATCACATCTCGCAGTCACTGATGGCCCTGCACTGGCTACTGATACAATCCCGAATCCATTACAAAGTCTTAATGTTACTACATTCCTCCATCCATTCTGAGAACACCCCTGATAGGGATGGCATTACAACCACACATGGCACACAGATCACCGAGATCACATAATAAAGGTTTACTAGTTGTCCCATCATTACAGAAAACACATCTAACAAATTAAAAGACTGTATGTTCTCCATTGCAGGTCCTTCACTTTGGAACTCTCTACCTGAAACTGTATGTCTTACCACTGAAACTAAGAAATTCAAACGTCACCTCAAAACATGGTTATATCAAAATCCCTACAATCTAACTAAACCTTCCTGAAATCTTCATCTGCCCCTACATGGACATTCTCAGTATTAACTGAATTACAGATTTCATCACCACTACCTTTCTATTCCAGCCCTCAGATGTATATCTGAAACACCCACTATCAACCCCCTTCACTATATCCCACCAGCTAACACCTTCTCTCATCCCTCTCCCCTATATCCCATTAGCACCTCTTAGCTATTCTTGTGATAAAAATGTTTCCTCTTCCTTGTTACCTCATCCCTGTATACCTCTCCTTCCATGACCGTCCTAAGCAATGTATGTGCCCATTGCTAAATGTATGATATATGATCACTTTGAATTACTTTAATTGGCTACTTATAATATTATTTATTTATTTTATTTAGAGGCTTTTATATACCGGTATTAGTGGGGGACATCATACCGGTTTACATTCGAACATTTAAGCTTGGAAAATATATATTAACAGGGAGGTGAAAACTGGGAGGGGATAACAAGATGCAGTATGGAAATATAGATTAAAAGCAAAACAAAAAGAAAACAAGAAACCTTAATATAAGGCATGTATAATCACATTGTGAGGGGCTTATGGGCTGACAGGGGGGAAAATGGTTTACATCAAGACATTATATTAATGTCTTGATGTAAACCATTGTGATCTTCACTTGGAACGATGGTATATAAAATGGCTAAAATAAATAAAGTTTGAATAAATAACATTGTGGTGCTTAGGGTAAGTATATACTGGCAGCTGGCATGCAGAGATCCCAATAGCCATTCATGTCCCATTTCTTGCATCCTGGATTATGACTACTGTTATAGCAGGTTTTAGCATGGAAGACCACATTCTCTTCCTTGATAAAGATAGCATCTTCCTTACAATCTTCTTTTTTGCAAATAGAATAATTCAGTGCTCACCTGCAGTTGGTCTTCCAGCGCAGCTGTGGCTTTGTCTCCACTGCTTTCATCCACCACGACCACCATGTGAGTGAGCGAATTTACTCTAACCTGCTCCTGCTCCAGGTCATCCTGCAACAGCTTAGGAGGAAAGAATCATTGTTAAGAGCCCTCAGCCTGACACCTCAAAACCAGAGTGCCCAGCAGGCCAAAACAAATGTAAGTCAGGAATCTCTTCATACCAAGTACAGATGCTGTTTTTGAAACAAACTGCATCTGAGATAGTGTGATGCACTAAGTACCCTAAAATGATAATTCAAATCAAAAGGCATTCAGAAGCTTCCAACAGCTCTCAGATGCCGCAAACCTGCCAATAAGTTACACTGCAAACAGCGACATTACCTACAGAAAGTTCTCCTAAAATAAAGAATTTTTAAAAACCATCCTTCTAGGTTGGTTATCCTTCTAGGTTTAAACTATGCTTAAGTCTGCTGACAGACTTTCAACCTGTGGACTGAAACCTCCTTTGCCAAATATGAGCCACAGCATTAAGTAAAACTATATTCAAGGGCTGCAAGTCATAATATTCATGCACATCTCCAGGCTGTGCCTCCAGCCAGAGAGTGCCATGGTATAAAATACAAATACGGCTAGGCCCCAACACATTTTGACCACAGCCATGGTGGCGATGTTTCACCTTGTGCTCTTCTAGTTGGCGTTTTATGTCTTCAAGATCAGGGCCAAGAGGTTCTGCCTCCATCCTTTTTGTCCTGTCCTCGGTTTTTGATAACCAGTCACTTAACTGTTTTAATTGCTGATTCTGGAGATCCATGAGGGCTTTGTGTAAGCTGAAAGCAAAGAAAACTGTCAGTTAATTATCCCATCTCTTGCCTTGCCATTTAAGCCATGTTACTATCATGTTTCTTGACATTCTTTGACTGTAATTAGGGTTAGCAGTATAAACTCAGGCTCATAAAAAGCCAGCTCATGAGCATTTACTGGAGTGGCAGTGAATACGTGGACCATACTGCCTGGAGAAATAAGGAATCTCTCAGATGGTTTAACATTTTGGCTGCATGGGCTGGTGGCAACACAAAATGAATTAGAATTCACTGTCAGATTCAAGGCTTGACAGGTCAAATTTAGATCACTGCTTTCAGATGAATTTAGACTTTTGCAGATTTAGGTTTATTGATCACGTTATAGATTTTTTAGGGCTGCTTTGGTATAGGGTAGGATGGTAGAGATTCAACCACAGCTGATAATACTCAATAATGGAATATTAATAACAGGACTGGTAAGGGGTAAGGGTGTTTTTATTTTGTTATATTGAATTGTAAATGATTGCTTTGTGTTATGTTACTGTTTTCACTGATGTGGAGAGGGCAGGCTTTTGGGAGGAAGGAGGAGAGCAATACCATTTTTTATTTTATGCTGTAGGGAAGGAGTAGCCTTGTGGTTAAAGCAGTGGGGCTACAAACCAGGGTTCGAGTCTACTGCCACTCCTTGTGACTTTGGGCAAGTCACTTCAACCTTCAATGCCTCAGGTACAAACCTACAGGCTGATGCAATACTGATGCGCTAAAAACATGCGTCCAAACTGGACACACTTTTTTTTTTTAACGAGCGTGCAATCACCTTTCCTGGGCACTCGATGCAATAGGCAAATGCATCGAGCTAAAAAGGACACACTAGGGATAAATTGTGCGTCCCTAGCATCGGGCGCCCAGGAGAAGTGACTGTGTGCGAGTTAGGGAAACAGTCACTCAGTTTTGCAATTTTACCTAACTTGTGCTAACCTGACCACCAGCAGTAATTCTGCTTCTCTGTTAACTTTTGGGGTTCCTCAAGACTTAACACCAGCTCTGGGCTGGCATTAATTTTTGAGGGTAAAAATGTGAGCGTCGGGCGCATATTTATATTTTTTATATAAGGGGTAATAGCTAATAGCCTCATCAACATGGCTTTTACATGTGATGAATGCTATTAGCTACGCACTGGCTTGGACGCGCGTTTTGGAAGTGCTTATCCCCTTATCGCATAAGAGCTTTTGGACACGCGTCCAACCGCGAGTTAACCTGTGCACTAGCCTGGGTGCATGGTATTGCATCGGCCTGTTAGAGTGTGAGCCCTCTGGTGACAGGGAAATATCTACAGTACCTGAACGTAATCTGCTTTGAAGTGCCGAACAGCAGAATATATTTAAAAAAAAAAGCTTTGTTAAAGAAGGCAGAATGTACAGCATTCAATTAAATTAAATTATATGTGCTTCTTAAGGATGACAAGCTGTGCTCTTTGCAGTCAACAGGGTGGAGGGATTTCAATAGCACCAGGAAATGTGAACCAGTCAGCAAAGGGATTTTGGGGTTGCATTCTCCAGGGATCTGCAAATTCAGACTGTTTCTATAAACATAGAATAGCCTATCATCCAGACAGAACGTAGCAATGGCATCCTGGCAGAATGAGGGCACTTCCCCCACTTGTCTGTCTTATGCTTGAGGTACGAGGTCAGATAAGTACAACCATCCTTTCCTCGCCTACCCTCTCGACCCATGTGCTAGCTCGGTGAGACAAACTGAGCTGAATAACTCAAAAGTTTGGACATTGAAATCACACTAGATAAGAGCCAGCTAGAAAACTTGGATTATATGGGGAGCTGAACTAATATAGCCTGAGCCTGCATTCCAGTTAGGGTTGACTAGTTCACCTACACAGGGCAACAAAGAAACCCTCGAAAAAGGTATGGCTGAAAGCCTACTTGTTAGAGAAAAGGAAAATAAGTGTAGTTGCTATGGAAGAAAGCAAAACTCCAGTGATACATATGGCAATAATAGCTAATAGCATGTTGGGATGAGATGAGAGTGAACCAATGAGAAATGCACGATAAAGAAGGTCATTTCAAGGAAGCACCTACCTACGTGCCCTTCTATTCATCCTTTTTATGGGGGTCCTTGCATTTACATAGTCCCCAAAATCAATTCTCAGGTTATAGAAAGCAGAGTTTTGCTAACATTTCCTAAGACAATGCATTGTTGAACATGACTGTGGAGGGCTTGTAAATATCTACAAATCATCTGACCAGCATTGTGCAGCCTTGTCCTCCTTTGAGACAGTCGTAGGCGAAGTTTAATCATTTACATATTTCTGTTTCTACTGTATTTAAGGAGTTCATGAAGCAGATCTGTACAAACGTGTTAGTGTGAAAACAAGCCTGTGATTTTTATTTGCATTCAAATTAAGTATTTCTTCCCTACAAACACTGCAAAATGGCTTATTTTTCAAATTCTCAGAAGTGCTAGTTCATTAAATTGACCTCCAAATTGCCAGGTGCGGCACACTTATGAGAACTGGTCTTGCGTGAAGAGTCCGTATACGTTAGCTTATGGCTACATTGCTAGCAACATCTTAGGGCAAGCCTATTCAAGGTAATTTTATTTCCTTTCATTTCCACTTAAAGCAGCTTCCTCCATATCACTGACTTTCAAACACTAGAAACTAAGTCCAGATAATAAATACCTCAGTTTCTGAGTTAATAAAATAACATGTGGCATTTCAGCTGGACTTAAGCCATGTGCTCAGGAAAAAGCTCAGACAGCCAGAACTGCTTTAAGTCTGACTACTTTCAGTGACTGGGATGTACATTTATTTTAAACAAATTGCACATCCAAACTGATAAAGGCCATTTTTTGGTTCGTTCCATTTGGAGCAAATCAAAAATGGCTTTTTACAAAAATACCAGAAAATATTTGGGCATTATTGTATTAGTTAAAAAATGCCCTTTCTAAGGCCATCCAGCACCCGCCCCCCCCCCCCCCCCGCTCACCCATAAGAAAGTCAGCTGGGGGGCCTCCCCAGGCCTTTCTGACTCCCCCCTTCACTCCACTGATAATGAATCAGGGTCCAAACCTACCCAGCTGGACTTAGCCAAGTCCAGCCTGAGCCTACCCTTGCCCCTCCAACCCTGCCAGGGCCAGGCAAGTCCATGTCCCCCACTTATTCCTTCCATAGGGGTCACCTTGGTCCAAAGGGTAGGAGCAATGTCCACTTGCTTCTACTCTGCCTTATATTTAAAATTACCACCAGCCACACTGAAGCCAGTGCCAAAGTGACATAAAACATAATGGGGCGGATTTTCAGAGCCCTGCTCGCCTAAATCCGGGCGGATTTAGGCGAGCAGGGCCCTGCGCGCCTATGTTCAATAGACCTACCGGCGCGTGCAGACCCCGGGACTCGCGTAAGTCCCGGGGTTTTCTGAGGGGGGCGTGTCGGGGGGCGGGCCCAATCCGCGCGGCGTTTTCGGGGCGGGCCGTAGCGTTTCGGGGGCGGGCCCGGGGGCATGGTTACGGCCCGGGGCGGTCCGGGGGCGTGGCCGCGCCCTCCGGACCCGCCCCCACGTCGCGTCCCGGCGCGCTAGCGGCCCGCTGGCGCGCGGGGATTTAGTCTCCCTCCGGGAGGCGTAAATCCCCTGACAAAGGTAAGGGGGGGGTTTAGACAGGGCCGGGCAGGTGGGTTAGGTAGGGGAAGGGAGGGGAAGGTGAGGGGAGGGCAAAAGAAAGTTCCCTCCGAGGCCGCTCCGATTTCGGAGCGGCCTCGGAGGGAACGGAGGTAGGCTGTGTGGCTCGGCGCACGCCGGCTATACGGAATCGAGCGCCGATCCCGGATTTTAGCGGCTACGCGCGTATCTACTAAAATCCAGCGTACTTTTGTTTGCGCCTGATGCGCCAACAAAAGTACGCCAAATCGCGCTATTTGAAAATCTACCCCACTGGTACTTGTGGAGCTGAGGTGGGTGCTGAAGTGACATCACTTTGACACTTGTCTCATTATAACCAGAGCTATTTTGAAATACCACTAGGCAGGGCAGGAGTGAGTGCCCTGTGACTAAGGGGATCCCCATGGAAGAGATAAGTTGAGGCCAATAATTTTATTGAGAGGTAGGCAGGGGGGTCAGAGGACTATGATGGGCATTGGGAGGCCCCAGTTAGGCTTGGTTAAGCCCAGCCAGGTGGGCACAAGCTCAAAAACATCTTTTGTGGGGTGGGAGGGGGATCAGGGGTAGCCTGGAGAAGCTCCAGCTTGCTTTCTTGGGGGCAGGAAAAGGTTGGAAAGCCATGTGGAGGCCCATTTGATATTTGTATCGAGAATGTCGGTATATAAAAATTCTAAATAAATAAATTTAGTTATTTCTTTTTGAGTTTTATTTTGAGGGATAATGGTGTTTTTTGCTCAGTAAACACACCAAACTCCATCCCCCCCCCCCCCCCAAAAAAAATTAAACAAACCAAAAAACAAAAAAATAACCCACAATGAACTGAAACATCCCTAGTTAGCACCTTTGGTTTCAGTAGTTCTTTTTTTTAATCATTTGATTTCTTGTTTTAGCAGCTTCCTGTTGCTCAGTGTGTGAGCATGTAGTTCTAGTTGTGTTTCTTGGGAACTGTGAACCTTCATAAGCAGTTAATCAGGGATTTTTTCAATAAACATTCCCCTAGTCTAGGTGCCATTGTGACAATCCTTTGGTTGAGAGGCACAGAACATGGCTCCCTGTAGAACCTGGTTATCAAGAACTTGTTACATTTGCCGGTCATGGGTCCCGTCCACCACCAGCATCAGTCACCCTGCAGTATCTCGGATTATGGCACAGCCTGGAGGCCACCGTGCTCTCCATTTGTGGCAGGATGCCGCTAGTTCGATGCTATGCTTCCTTTCCCCGTGGGCTCCCACTGCACCACCGTTTAAAGGGCCTGTGGCGGGAACCTTGGCTACCAGCACCAGTTGATTTCACCATGTGGTTGGGTATATAAGGCCTAGCCACATATAGAAGCTTTGCCTCAGCAGCAGGTCTCCTGCTGTCAAGTTCTGCATGTTACTTCTGTATTTCCTGCGTTCCTAGTTCCTGTCTGGTCCAGCCTTGTCAATTCCTGCCTTGCCTTGCCCAGCGCTTCTTGTCCAGTGTCTTCTTGTGTCCTCGGCCTGACTTCCTGATACTTCTTGCTTGGACCTGACCACGTTCTACCTGCCACCTGGACCTGACCGCTTCTTGGACCTGACCATGTCTGTTCATTGCCGCTTGCTTGGACCTGACCAAGTCTGTTCACTGCCTTTCCCGACTGTTGGCCTGTCTCCGTATCTCCAGCTTGCTGCTCATCTGGACCCCAGCATGCCCTTCAACTTTTGCTTTCTCCACCACCAGAGCTCAATGGCTCAACCTGTGTGGGAGGCAGCTGGTATAGGTGAATCTCCAGTCTGTTCTACTACAGGGCACATTCACCAGCCTCCAGCGTAGGCCTCATATGTTCACCTACAAAACTGCATCCACTATGCCGTAGCACACTATACCAACCTTTAAAGTACTGTTGCGAGTGCAGGCGACTGGCTAAAGGAACTAAGTTTAAGTACCTGTTGTGTGAATTGTGCCAAAACCGTGAGATACGCACACATGTTGAGCTGGCGCGAACCGTGTGGATTTTAAAAGACATCCACTTACATACGTACTTGCCACTACGTGCATAAATACATTTTACCAAAAAAGGAGCAGGGCATGGATATTCCTGGATTTCAAAATGAAACTAGCACGAATACACTTACATACACAAGTGCGCGCTGGGTCCCCTACCATGTAACTTTATTTCTGCTATGGATGGTGAGTAAGTCAGAAAACAAAAGAAGGTAAAGAGGTGAGCAGGGTTTTAAAGATTGTGGTTAACAGGGTAAAAGGAAGGCTATTAAACTAGGGGTGTGTGGAAGTCTTGTCCTTCGCCTAGTCAAATTGGGAGCGTACTGGGAAAACTGGTAATTGCGTCGGCACATGCAACTACTAAAATCCCCCCACTTAAGGGATGGAAGCGACATTTAAGTGCATAAGCACGCACCTACTTAAAACTGCAAGCACATGTACACGTACAACCCATTTTATATCATTCGTGCATATACACGCGTATGTTGTAAAATGGCCATGTCCCTGGGTGCAAGCCGGCAAACACACGCACATGTGCGCTCGCACACCTGTTAAAAAAAGTTATTGTCTGTTTGTGCACAGAAAAGTATCTAGGTACCAAGCCAGGTGGATAGACATTTGCAAGATAGTGGGCAGAGCCCATCCAGGATCCAAGTAGAACCATGAAAGTTTCCGGTCAGGTCAGAATCCAGAAAAGAAATATTCATGCAAGAATCTAGTCAAAGTCTGAATAAGAATCCAGGCAAGATTCTAGGCTGGAATCCCTGCTGAGCCATCAAGAAGGTTGGGAAATCACCAGGTTTATATTTGCTGATCAGTACGGGGTGGGGCTTGTTTCGGGCCAATGAGAGGATCTCCAGGAATTTTTACACTCCACTTGTGGAAGACAAGATTCATGGTGCTTTCTTCCATTTCTCAAGAGCTCTGTGGCTCTCTTGGGAGGTCTCTTTACCTGTTGTTTCTAGGGCTGCAGATTCAAATCCAGCTGGTTCGTATAATATCCCCTTTTCTAAGAGCTCCTCTTGCAGCCAACATCTGAGGTAGGAAGGTGTGGGAAAAAATATTTGGCTTCTTAAATGTAATTTGTTTATTTTGTTCATTTGTTTTCTACTTTGGGCTCTAACAGTGAGGTTTTCTATCCCAGTTTAATGAAACTTGCAGGTAGCTATCAGTAGCAGAGGGAAGAATAATAGACCAAGAACCAAGAGTAGGACAAAGCAATACCATTAGTCGCATGAATACCCAAAGCATCATAAGAGGGGCAAAGGGCAACAGCAATAGTGACTTGAACACTGTGAGGGGGAAAAGTAGTACCAACAGGTACAGGTATTCTCCAAGCCACAATGAGAGGGGCAGGAGCAGATTGGTCAGTAACAGTGACAGAACAACACAACAAGGCACTGAACCAGGAGAGGGGCAGGATGAAAGGTTTGTCTTTTTTAATGTTTATCTTTTTTTTTTTTTTTTTTTTTAAAGTTTATGAGGCTAAACAATTCCAGAATAACCAAGAGAGAGGTAGGATGGGTAGCAACAGCAGAACAACAGCACAGCAAGGCGCTGAACCAGGACACAAAAAACACAAAGGAAGGCGATCTATAAAAGCCGTCAGGATGAACAAAGGAATAGATGCCAATAGTCTTATAAAATTCCTTTATTGAAGTGGAGACACAAAGGTAGCCCGACTCTGGCCGAGTTTCGCCGTATCAAAACGGCTGCCTCAGGGGCTTACGTGTATTCTCTTCAGTTCACAAATTGAACAATTTGTGTATGGAGGATCATATATACCATTATATGACCAGCACAAATAATATATCTTGCAAAAGCATTCACGGATCGATCTCCACTTGTGCGGACAAACACACAAGTGGAGATCGATCTGTGAATGCTTTTGCAAGATATATTATTTGTGCTGGTCATATAATGGTATATATGATCCTCCATACACAAATTGTTCAATTTGTGAACTGAAGAGAATACACGTAAGCCCCTGAAGCAGCCGTTTTGATACGGCGAAACTCGGCCAGAGTCTGGCTGAACCAGGACATACATAGGGTGGGAGAAGCAGACAGGGCAGCAGCGGCAAGAGTGGCAACTGGCAAGATCACAAGATACTGAGGGCAAAAACCATGGGCATTAGTGTACTATAGCTGTACATTTGGGTCCTACTGCCACTTGCATGGCAATTCAGGGAAACCCAGCAGAGGGAGATTTATTTTAATGAAGACTAATGTTTCTATTAGTTCTGGTGCCAGCTGTGAACAATGTGGACTTACAATGTTGCCTGCCACTGGGAATTCACTAGGCACACTAATTGGAGGGCAGGATAGGAAATGCTGGACCACCTTGGTGAGCTCTGGCCAGATTGCAGCCTTGTATTCTCAATATGTCAATTGATATGTGGCAATTTTCTTGATGGGTTCTACAATATAGTGTGTAACTGAAATTTATGCTGGAATCAACTGTGCTTGGATGGAGGATACTGTTCTCTGTTGTCAACCACTGTAGCTAAGGTTTGTACTGGGAGAGCTATTCTGTGGTGGCCATGGGGGTTGGCAGATAGGAGGGGATGGCAGATAAAAGTGGGGGAGGAAGTAAAATCTGACAGGGCACTGTTCATGCTGGCAGTACTTCATGGGGTAACCACACTTTTCTGAGCTGCATTTCCCTCTGCCTCTGGCACTCTCACATTTGCACTCTAGCCACAAGCATCTCCTTCCATTGAATTAGAATTTTGGACTGGAGGGAAACACTCACTTTCACCTGTATGTCAAATAGCATAGCTGGCAGGTAGAATCCAGCTAGGTGAAAGGTTTGAGTCTACTTTTCAGCTGCAAGGAGTCTACGAGCAGCCACATCTTTGGTTTCAATCCCTGTTCCTAACAGAAACCCTCTAACATCTCCACTGGATTGCTGTTAGGTATGACTTCACCTAGGCTGTCTCTTGGTGAAATCAGATCAACTGTGGTATTCTTGAAGAATTTGTACCATCTGTGTCATATGTATCCAATCTTAACATCCCATGGGACAATCCACACCTATCTTGGTTTCCAGAGACAATTCATGAAGGTCTATGCATTGTTCCACTTATCTCTGTAGCATCAGATAGGTAGAATTCGCAGCTGGTGCCTACATCCTGAAAAAACTGGTGCAGAGGTGCCCCCACTGCTTCCTGATTCTCATGGAGTTGCTGTCTACCCTTCATGTTCTGGTGAATATCTCTTATTTTCCTGAATAACTATAGGACTAAGTAGCCACATTCCTTGGCCCCTAGCCCCATGGAGTCCCTTTCTGCAAGATGCAGATAATACAGAAAGCATCGTATCCCCTGAGAGCTCCTATCATCTCACGCTACTGCCACCCTCTGTAATACAAAAACCAGGAACGACAGTCATGTCCTTTCCATCCTAGCTCCCAGACCCCCATTATTTTCCTTTATGCCACAAAGATATAGACCAGAGTATGGTTCTGGTTCATCACCTAGATGTACAGCATCGTTCACGTGTATAGCTGAACAACAAATCGGTGCTACCAGCCTCTGACACAATTGTCATTTTAACATTATGGTGCTGGTCTCAGGGTTGGTTGGTACAATTTTCAAATAATGTTGGAAGGTCAGGAGATGAGTGGGTATCCCTCCTGTCTCTCTCACTAGACAGGACCTCCATGGAAGGGGTAAGTGAGGGCCGGTGCAGTCTCTGGCCCTGGCAACATTTTCTAGGGAGCAGGAGTGGAGTTGAAGAGACCCAGACAGGCTCCATTTTTTTTTTTCGTTTTCAGGATTTATTTTAAAGTTTATTTAAGTTTGGCAAATGACCCAAATCAAAATAAATGAATTAACATTTTTAAAAAAGCCTAAAAAAAAAAATTGAGGCTGCAACATCCCTACACTTTATACCTCACACTATTTACACCTGGTATTTCATGTTCCCAAATTTTCATGACAATTTCCATGCATATGGTTGGATTTTTCAAAGGGTGTGTGTGTAAGTCCAAACCCCACCACAACGTCACTCCCAAGAATGCCACTGCTCAATTTGGGAACATTTATGCATACACAGGACATATGTGGGTTTTATATGCAGAAGTCCCTTTGAAAATGACCCCCACAGGGGTAAAGATTCTGTTTGAAACTATCAATAGTTCCTCACTAGCCTCAGATCCAATAATGATGGCAACAGATCTGCTGGTACTGACTACAATGCAGGAACTACAAGAAACCATGAGGTCAATATTCAAAGAATTTGCCAAGTAACTTTGAGAGTTCCCCATCAAAAGCAGAGATTTGACAATTTCCCCCCATTTCCCCTGTTATATTTTGTCTCCCGCATACAATTTACTTGGATAGAAACAGGGGGTAATGGAGATATTCCAGGGGTGTGGCTAAATTTAGTCAATAAGAATTGAGTTGTTCAGCACCACCCGCAAAAGTTAGTGGGGAAGTATGGTAAGAAAGACACTCATCCTACAGTTAGAAAGGTATTTTCAGTGGAAGACATATCCAGGTGAAGTTACACAATTAACTTTCCTGCTTACCAGCCTGCTAAATATCTACCATTCTCTGTTTCGATCTAATCCAAGCATCCTACATCCCAGGGATCCTGGGATTATCAAGGTTGGAGTAGTCCTTCTTCGATATTTTGGATAATTTGGCATTGGAAACATTCATCAGTTAAGTTTTTATGGACACATAACCCACTTGTTTTCACAGGAGTGGTTGGTGGCATAAACTCGATTATATAAAAAATATATGGGCAAGTGTAAGTTGCTGTACAAAGTGCAACAATAGCCTATTGAGTATGAGAGTTTTGCCTCTTTCACAAAAAACATTTTTGGAATTTATTTACTGGTTCATTGAGTTAGGTATATAAAAAAATGTATATAATTTTTTTTTTCGGAGCTGGATTAATTAGTATGTGGATTGTACATTTTCCTATCCTGGACTTATTTTGTTGGGTACATTATCAAGGTTAGAATATCATGTTCCCAAAATGCAACCAAATGGACTTCAGATCACATTCTTGCCAAAGTTTTGCTAAGAAAAACCTGCTTAGTAAACCTTGAGCAGGAAAGAAAATTCAGAATTCATCAGAAATGGAGGAAGACTACACTGTGTCATCAGTGTGGCGTAGTGGGGGCTCTAAGCAAGCTAGTTCATCCTTAAGGAGGGACTGATTTGTCCTATCAAAGTGAGAACGTAGTACCAACTCGACTTTGTCAGACTCACTGAAATTTTGTGACCTAGCTAGATTACAGGTGAGCCCAGGAAAAATTGTATTCATTTCATTTTGTTTTACTTGGGTTTTTTATTTGCAGTTGTTTTCTCTGCATGTATGTATTTGCATACCTGCATAAATCAGTGTTCTGTGTGTAAATACTATTTTACACTAATTAAAAATGTATGCACGTAAAGTAATGAAACAAAATAAAATGAATGCACATCACTAATCCAAATTATCCAATAGAGAATTGTTCTGTTTCAAGAAGGAAGTAAACTACACGAGAATCTTCTTATGACGAGTCCCACCATGAGTACGTTTATACCATAGGTATGGAGGTGCAAATGGAATAACAGTCAACACTAGTTGAAGAACCCATGAAATTTCTTATGGTTTCTGTCAAATTTCTCTGGCTGTGGCATCTGTGGGTTCAGGTGCCGGTGTACTACTGGCAACCTCTGCAAGACGCTGGCCCATTGTTGTAGTTAATATCGCTGGTACTGAATGTCCTGGATGTTAATCACCAATTCCTTAACCAGCTCCAGCAACTGTCTCCAGCCCTGCCTACTCACTTGGTGCAAACTGTCAATTACAGTTGGGAACAAAGGCGACTAGAAAAGGAAATTAGGTTTACATACCTGTTGGTACACAGAGCTGGATGAAGTTGCATAAGAAAGTGGACAAAGTCATGCAAGGGCCAGATAAGAATTCAGACAAGATACATTTATGCATAATACCAGTTAAAGTTTGGATAAGAATCCCAGCAAATAAAGTCCGATAATTATCTGGGCAGAAAAATCCAGGGAAGTACAAACCAGGAATCTGTCTAGGCAGGAATCCATGTTGAGCCAGTGAGAACTTGGAGAAACCAGAACATTTATATTTGCTGATCAATTAGGGATGGGGCTTCTTCTGGGCCAGTGAGGGTATCACCTGAGAGGCTTTACTTGTTCTTTGTGGAAAACAAGATTCATGGTGCTTTTACCTATTTCAGCAGAGGTCTGTGGATCTCTTTTGATGTCCCTTGCATTGTGTTGGTTCAAACAAATGCACTCTTATATTGGCTGACAGGTGAGACTGTCAGGTGTCATCTTGTTCTTCAGACCGGGAATATAGAGCATCTTGTGAGCAGATATATGCAACATGCATATAACATTCTTTTAAATTACGCACGATGCCCAGTTCACATGAATCTGTGCAGGCGATACTATAAAACAGATCACTGTCATATACCTGGCTCCAACTGTCTGCTTTGCATTGTAAAAAGCAAAGCCCACATTCTTAGATCCAAGGCTGGACTCTCATTGGCCGACCCTCCCCCCCGTTTGAATGGGGTTCAGATTTAATTCAAAGTGGTCCCCCTATCCATGATATCTGGAGAATAGGCAGCCATAATGCTGGACCCAAAAGGTTAAAAAAAAAACTGTGCAAAAAACTTAATAGTGTCAAAGTAATAAAGACCAAAAAATCTATAATGTGCTCAATTTGCCATGTTGAAGCTCATCTCTTTAATGATGAAAAAAATCCATTAAAGTGTTTATGCAATATTAAAGACTTTTCTTGTATTCTGCATTCATTTTTATGTATTTTAAATTTCAGTATTTTTCACATTGAATACATCTAAATATATTCCTCTCCTCTTCCCCAAAAATATTTCATTTTGGCTTATAGAAGGGTAAGTTTCACTTGTGTGCATAACTCAGCACAAACACACACAAGTAAGTGTGCCTAAAATTACGCCCACATTTTATAAGCTGTGGTACGGAAACCACAAAAATCCACACAGATATTTTTAATGCAGGGATCCACGTAGTTTGTAGATCTATTTTATAAAAGTGCGCACATACAATTATTAAGCATGTAAAATATAATACGTTCATTCATGGAGGCAGGGATTTTCTACAGTTGGTCGCTGTGTGCGTGTATCTCTATGCAAATATTTGTGTGCAAACTTTCAAGCACTGATTCACCGAGACCTACACCAGTTCACCACCAATTGCTCCAGAATCCCCCCAACCACCCAAAAACTGCAGACAAAAGAGAAGTCAGATTTAATATCCACGACTTGATGAGCAGGTGTAAAAACATGCATGCATGTTTGCACACTTCCAAACCCCTCCCCAGAATGCCTTTGAAATGTCATCATTTTATGCACATAGAAGTGAATTTTAAAAGCTGGGCGCATGCCAAGATTGGTAGATGTGAGCACACCTAGGACATGTGCATGTCCACCTGATTTTAAAAGCCACCCACATGCGCGCACATGTCCCGATATGCAAATATCTCACATTGCACAAAAAAAAGGGGTGGAATGTGGGCGTGGTGTGGGCGAGACAGGGGCATTCTGGGGACAGGGCCATGAGATGTGCACGCAAGTAACTACATGCCTGGCCATATGCCCAGGTCCAGTGCTATGTAACTTTACTTCTGCTACGGAGGAGGTGTAAGTCTTAATAAAACTATTTACAGGCATCTGTGAGGAGTTTGAAGGGTCTGGGATAACTGGGGGGAGTGCAGGCTAAAGAACCAGGAGGGTTTGGAGGACCTAGCTCTAGACTGGGAGAACTGGTGGATGAACTAGTGAAACTGGTCATGGCATGGACGCGCGCCTGTTATAAAACGTCCACACTTACAGAGCTCAAACCCGACTTATGCTGCTGGGTGTGCACAAGCTTAAAATTAGGCGCACATATATATGTGCCTAGGCTATTTTATAACATGTGCATGTGTATGTGTGCGCATGTTATAAAACTGCCGCACCTCTGGGTGCGTGCCAACGCATACGCGTATAGGTGCGCCTACTTGAAAGTTACTTTCATGCTTTTCTACCATGGCAGCAACGGCACGGGTATACTCCTGTCCTTCTGAAAATTTGCTTCCAGTGCACTGACATCATTTATACCGATTTTGCGTGCACAACCCTCGCACGAGTCTTTGAAAATTCACCACATAAACCACCTTCTGCTTGATACAACTCGAAATAAATAAAGCTGTGAAGCCTGCAAAACTGGAATCAGCCTCCCTCCCAGGTCAGACAAATCTAGATTTAACTCAGTTGGCTTCTCTTCTCCAGTGGACTGGCTTGTCATGGCCGGGAGATCTCAAAAGGGGTTCATCCTCCTTAAGCCTTGAACTTTCAGCTGGGATCAAAGATGACTTTGATGAATACCCAAAAGAAAAATAAAATCGTATAGGGGTAAAACTTCAAATATTTTTTAAAGAAAGAAGGAGAAATACAGAACTCACCAGCTTGAATAAAGGTATGAGTGGAACAAAGATGTTATCATGCGCCTTTGGGTTGAATTATTTGAAAAACAGAATAGGACAACATGGAATCTGAGGCAAAAAGGCGCACACACAAGCAAAGAGAGGATCCTGAATTCAAAAGTTATTTACTTAGGGAAAGGAGGGGGATAGGTTTAAGGGCAAACACTAATGTATTGGAATGGGCCAGCGGGAGAAGAGAGTACCTGCCTCGGTGACGAGTGCCATAAAGCAGTTGCGGCCTATTGTCGGGCCAACAGCACACAAAAAAAACCTCTTGCTTAATCTTCTTATGTAGGAAGAAAGCAGTGCATTTCTCTCATGCTCTCGTCTGCAGAACCTCAGGATGCATATGCAGCATTTCCTTCTAATTATAACAGGAGGAAGCAGCAAACCTAATTGAGTTGCTAAGTTTACTCAGTAGAAGAGGGGAGTGTAATACAGTGGGAGTAAATGCTGCATACATGCTCATTATCTCTGCTGGCTAAGCGGAGGCTCAATGTATGCTTGAAACTAAGTGTTATGACTGCCGACGCTTGGTAGCGATGGATGTAATGGTAGGGTGGTTCACACTGCCCCTTCTGTAGTTAAGAATGTTTTTCATGCTTCCAGGTTTCCATTTGTTTTCAGGGCTGTTCTCCGGAAGAATAGGGATTTGCTGTTACTTTAAAATGATAGAGAAACAGCAACAAGTTTCTGGTTTCATTTGGTATTTTTTCCCCTTCCAAAATGACATTTTAACGTGCGCTAAATGGTTTTTAGTTTAAATCTGTTTTATTAAATTTCCAACAAGAATACAAATATATAATGAACACTTATCTCTGATGTACATCATACAGTAAATGAACACTTATCTCTGATGTACATCTTAAAGTAAATATGGTAAACAGAGAAACAGAGCAAACTAATGCCCTGTATCCCCTCCCCTTCCCAAATCATACCACCTTCCCCCTCCCTCTGATCTTGTGCCTCTTGTTCTCATCTCCATCTAAAAGTCATTCAAAATCTGACTTTGAGCTTTATGTGGCAGCTTGGAAATACATAGAAGCCACATATCCAAGATCATTTTCTTCTGGGATGTGCTAAATGCTTTTTAATCTTTTCTAAATTGTTTTAGTGTGCTGGAAATATTTACTGCATGCTAAAATGACAGAAAAGAAATGAGAATGAAACAAAAAACCCAAAATAAATATACAATGAAACAAAAAATCAAAACTAATGTATTTGTCATTCACACCCCTAGGGAAGACCAGAGGTCAAACCTGTACTCCGCTGAGATCTTGTCATGGATCAGCGGACTATAAAGGATATTAAATAAGTAAATAAATCTGAGTACAAATCTTATCTGACAGATGGCTGCCAGTCTCATACTATGACTATGATTCCTAACTATGGCCAGAACATGATCTTATTCCAATTTGAACTTGCCTCTGGCATCTGGGCATTTTGAGAAATCTAGGGATAAGTAAAATGGACACATATGAAACATGATCTCATAAGCACTTAGGATTAGATTATTTCAGATTCATGGGAAACGTTTCTCTTCTTGTCAGGGTCAGTGTCTTATGACTGGTTTTCTTAGTCTCCTTCGGTCAATACTCAGTCCATAAGAACATAAGATATGCCATACTGTGTCAGACCAAGGGTTCATCAAGCCCAGTATTTTGTTTCCAACAGAGGTCAATCCAAGTTGCAAGTACCTTTCAAGTACCCAAAACATTAAATAGATCTCAAGCTATTATTCCTTATTAATTAATAGCAGTTTATGGATTTTTCCTCTAGGAACTTATCCAAACCTTTTTTAAACCAAGCTACACTAACTACCATAACCACATCTTCTGGCAATGAATTTCAGAGCTTAACTATGTGCTGAGTGAAAAATAATTTTCTTCGATTTGTTTTAAATCAGCTACTTGCTAACTTCATGGAGTGCCCCCTAGTCCTTCTATTATCTGAGAGAGTAAATAACTGATTTACATTAACCTGTTCAAGTCCTTTCATGATTTTGTAGACCTCTATCATATCTCCCCTCAGTAGTCTTGTCTCCAAACTGAACAGCACTAACTTTTTTAGCCTTTCCTCATAGGGGAGCCTTTCCAAGGATATGTGTTGTTTAAGAGCTTCTTGGGCTGCAGATAAGCAATGTCTTTTGTGGCTATAAAGACCTACAAGTGAACGACAGTCTCTGTTGCAATGACTGCAGCAGAAAATGGATGCCGTCATAGTTGAACTTTGTTTTTTTTCCTGCAAGCTCTCATCTTCCTTGATCAATATCAATAGTTCCTTCTACTTCTGAAGGCCTTGGTGGAGTTCATGTTTCCAGTAAGAATGCTCATGGACAGGTGTGTCCCAGGTGTTGATGTCTACGTCAAGGGTCTTAAGTTCTGGCTTGCACATGGCTGTTCTAGAACATTAAACATGGGCATCACACATCGGGATCAAGCAGCATTATGATCTCCTATGTGATGCCTTGTTCTGTTCAGATACACTTACAATTAGCTAGACAGCAAATTAATAACTATAAATCACTGAACCAGCTTTCTTGAATAACCCAGGGCATTTCATTTAAGAAACAAAAACCCCAATAAAATATTTTTTTTTCAATTAAGTGAATTACTTTGATTAGAACGGTTAACTGCAGTAGCCTAAGAAATGAAGAGAACTTTTCGACTAATTTCACTAATTTTCATTGACCTTGTAATACATTAATCAATGCTAATTTGACAAAAAAAGAGCATTGAGTAAGTTAAAAGAACACATAATAACCTTAACCAACTGTTCTAAATCTGCACCATGGTCACTGCATCTGGTACTGTTGCTAGAAATTATTATTCTTCAAGCAACTCCATGCAAAGAGAGAAACTGATAATTTGTTATAGATTTAGGATACGAGTCTGATTTTTATATGTATAATTTTCCTATTTCCTGACTCATCCCATAGTTTCAGACTCCAGCTATTTCTGTGCTGTAGATGTTTGCCTTTCCTTCCTTCCCTTCAGGGTGATGCTCCATTATCTTTACTAAGTGTCCTGGGTCCCCTTCTCCCATGTCACATTATATGTGTAACATTCTAGAATGACTGATTGGGCCAATGAATATTTTTTTTTTTTAATGCAAGACTACTAATTGCCTGTTTTAGGCCAGCTGACATTTCTTGCATACGGGAGAAGAGTACAAGTTGAAAATCAAGAATTTGATCCATTAGGCTTTGCTTGCAAAATGTTAAACAGATGAAAAACCTAGGGCCTGATTTACTAAGGCTTTTCTCCCATTCTGGGTCTATTGGGAAAAGGCTTGGTAAATGAGGCACTTAGAATGAAAATCTTAGGTAGAAACAAGTCCAAATGGTTCAGTGCTGTAAGTGGACTGGGCCAAAGGAGCCATGCATTGTCCACTGTTAAGAATTACAGTAATGATATATTCTGAATAATAGCTGATAGCTAGAAGGTATGTCACACTGAGTGATAAGACGTATAACTTAATGTCATGTGCACTCATGAAAGAAATAGCAAAACTTCATCTTACTAACCATCTTTGGTTGAAATGTTTGGCTAATTAAAAAGGAACGCAACTAAACCAGAATCACAGCATGCAACTAGAGTGTATTGAGCCTGTTAAAAATCAAAACATCTCTTTTGTTCCTCCCCTTCCTGTAAGAAATAAAAAAATGTATAATTTAATCAAGGACTGCAAGGACTTTTTTTTTTTAAAGCAGGTTCCAAAATTGTATATCTTTTTATTTGATTGTAATCTGTCTTGGACTTTTACACAGCAGGCGGAATATACATTTTTAAATATATAAATAAATAACAAGCCTCTCAAAAAATGGGTTAGGTAAATTAGCTTGCAAATTTTTAATAAACAAATTCACAGTTTGTACAGCAGAAAGGTTTTGGAAAGATGTAAGCAGAGGCTATGCTTTAATTTGGCAGAGGGGAATCTTCTAAATTCAAGCTGTAGCTAAGTCTATATCTGATAACCCCTTTAATTCTTCATATGCTTTTTCACTTTACTGTTCTCACAAATCTTCTGCCTTTGCTGGAATTGCTAAACAGTCAGTTAAACCTTCTTTTTCCCCACTCAGTTCTTGAATGCCAAACAATATTTAAAGAATGAAGAAACAGTTCAACACTCACTGTGACTTGCATGACAACAAGAATAGCTGTACAGACAGCAGCCTGAACCTGCTATTATGAGTCTCAGTTGCTCAGAATTCATACGAAGAGAACTGGAGCTGAAGTAGAAGTTATGGCTAATAGTGAATAGTAGGGACTACAGCAGATGCGAAACAGACATGAAAGAGTGATGCTTCTTGGAGTTTGTAGAGGATATAAGAATGTTATTAGTTGCCAAGAGTTTTGAAAACCCCACAGGAATTAAGTCAGTCTCAGGCTGCATTGAGTCAAGGGATCAATAGGAAGAGGCAAGAGAATACAGAGAGAAGGAGCATAACAAGAATACATCCAACAGAGAATCATTCAAACAATATCCAATCAGGATAAAGAGCATCACATCCTGAAGTTACTCTAAGCTAAGCAATATCATAAGATGTCACAAGGTGGCAGTGTAACAAAGAATCATATACATACAGGGGTAGATTTTAAAATGTGTGCGAGCTACCCAGCACGCGCACATGTACTCCCGATTTTATAACATGCGTGCGCACACGCGCACAAGCGGGTGCACAATTGTGCACGCCGAGCCCACGTTGAGCACGCTGCCTTCCCCCGTTCCCTCCCCCACCCCACCTTCCCTTACCTCCGCCGCCCTTTGCCCCCTAATGTTTTCTGTTTTCTTTTGTTTTTAAACTTACTTCAGCCCTAGTTGCACGCCAGCCAACTGGCGGCGCGTGATCCCCGGCACCGCGGCAAATGGCCACTGTGTCAGAGGCCTCTGACCCCACCCCTTCCCCGCCCCACACCACCCCTTTAGTAAAGCCCCGGGACTTACACGCATCCTGGGGCTTTACGCATGTCGCCGGGCCTTTTGAAAATAGGCCCGGCGCGTGTAAGACCGGTTACGCACGTAAATCCTCTGAAAGTCCAGCCCACACTGCAGAGGCAGAATAGAAAATGACTTTCAGGGAAAAGTGAAGGATAAACAAGAACTAGGAACTTCAGCAATAAATAAAGTTACTTCCAACATCCAAAGACTCCTGCAGTAGAGGGTAGTGGAGAAAGGTGTGTCAGCAGTTCAAATCCATATGGATAGGTTATATTAGTAACTGTAGCGTTCTTTAGTAACCTCCTGCTCTATCTTCATGGTAGCTGAGAACAGTTCTTGGACAGTTTGCTATAAATATTTTCATTATTATACATTTTTTAATAAAGAGACAAGGGTCTGCATTCTTCCTCTGGGCATTGGCAAAGTTAGCCCGATAAACTTATCCGGCTAACTTATCCAGGATATTCAGCAGTTCAGCTACACCACTGAATATACCTGGCTATCTTAAAGTTAGCACTGCTCTTCAGCTCCCTTAAAGTTATTCAAATACGTTAGCTGGATAATGCTGTCAATCATTATCCAGTAACTTAGCCATATAACGCTGCTCTGCCTTGAAATACCCTTGGAATGACTTTGGCATAGCAGAATAAGGAGTGGTCAGACAGGTGTATCCTTTAAATCCCAGAGTTTGACCAACTGAATGCCAAAGTTAGCCTGAAAACATGCTGAAAATGGACCTTGCAGTTTTTATCTGGGAATCAGCATACTGCATGTTATTTGAATGGAAAGACAGTTAAAATACTGAGTATGCTGTGTTCCACTTCACTGAAGGGCCTAACAGAGATTCATTCTATCCCCCTGTGGCATGCCCTTCGGTCAGCCACTAGATGTCACTAGATCCCTGTTCAGATCTCTTACTTCTATGAGCCTTTCATTCTTCTCAGCCCCTCCCAACTGGGAAGGCTGTGGTTGGTTGCCTGCACCTATATAATGCAGCTATTTTAGTAATCTGTGGAGTCATTTTCAGTTACCATCAAAGTAGAGAAGATGCAATTTTTTCATTCCCTGATGAGGCCTCACCCTGCCAGAGGGTTGTCCTGTGTTTAGTTTCAGTGAGATCAATTTTTTGCTGGATTCCCTTTGGGGCAAAAAGGCTCTCATCCCATAGGCCTGAAGACCCCTGTGAGCCCACTCTACACCCTAGGTGAGGCAAGCACTAGTGACAGATCCTTCTGTGTGAGAGTTTTGATAGCCAAATGTATCCTGACTTTTTTCACGTGGGACTCCTGCTGAAACTTTTCACCCTTTGGAGAAATCTCCCCCTTGACACAAAGGACAAAGGCTAAAGATCTGTGAACTTTAATCTACACCATAGATGGGGCAAGCACCAGTGATATTGAAGCAGCAGTCACTGAGAGATTCTGAGAGAGAAGGATTTGGAAATGATTTTGTAGGGAGGATTGTAGAGTTCCAGGGCTGGCATAGCCTGGTTCCGCATGTTCTAAAGATTCTGGAATCTGGACAGGCTGGGCAATCATGAATTAACTGGACTCAGGTAGGATTTTTCATGTTTGAGGGGACTCCTCCAATAGGATTCCCGTTTAGCTCACTGGGAAAGCTTTGTGCACTTCAAAATCACCATGGAAGCCTGAGAAAAAGGACCCTTACCCAGAAGAAAAAAAACACTTTTGTACATCAGTCAGCGGTAGATTCACCTTTATGAAAAATTGACTTTAATTTAATTGAGAAGAATCAGTAAACATTTAACACTCAGTGCCTTGTCCTGCCTGGTTTTTCCCAGTATCTCCACCCTTGAGATGATGCATCTAACACCACAGAGAGAGAGAGAGAGAGAGTCGCACACCACTGCCTGGGCCATAAGCGATAGCTTACCCCCACAAAAAGGATTCCACCCTTGGGACAGAGAGTAAAGTGATGGAAAAGTGCTAGCTAGATGCATGCCCTGAAGAATAAATAAGTTTGTCTGCCCTTGGGGCTTAAAACCCCCGCCAAGGATTCGACCCCTGTACAGAGTAGCCAGTTTTATAAATGATTTTTGGTTCGTAGCCTATTGAGCTGGATGATTCCATAAATTTACCACACTGCAAGAAATTCCCACAACTCTGTCATCCTATCCTCCATTATGAAGCAGGAACACAGTTTCCCTTACAGACTGATGCTGTTGCACTTTATTTAGTTATAAAATATTTTGAATTATGCAACCGTGACTAATAGGGATACGCATGGGAGACGTGAAGGGCCTTTAGTACAGTTAAAGATATTAATCCAGAAACGCACTGGAAAATAGGAAAAGATCCAGCAGTCAGAATTAGGAAGTGCAATTCCTTTTTTCTTAAAGAAGGGCTTCAGGGATATGTCCTGGGTGTGGTTCTGCTCAATACCTTTGTGAGCAACATTACGGACTGGATAGAAGGAAAAGTTTGTTTTTTCCAGCAGACTGCACATCCCTGAGGAATTAAATAGAATGAGATGAGATCTAAGAAAGCTCAAGGAGGAGGCGAGTGTCTGGTAATTCAGGTTCCATGCAAAAACAGTGTAGAATCATGGATATGAGCTACAAAAACTTGAGAGCAGAGCAAAAGGGTGGGTGAGATGCTGATGCTCAGTAGAGTTGTACAGACCAAAAAATATTCGTTTCACTGGGGGAGAGATTCCTGTCTGAATTCTGTGTTGTTCAGGGGTTTTTAGATTTTTTTTTTTTTCATTTTTGTAGGTTTTATGAAATAGTGCGCACTACTTTGGGCTAGCATGCCTGATTTGCAAATAGTGCAAACTATAAACTATAGAAAATAAAACACAAAATTGACATGGTCTATGTGTCATTTCAACCAAAAGCACATCCATCCCTAGTGTGCATTCACTAGGAGATCAGGCCTAAGAATCTCAAAGTAGTGAGATAAGGCAGTGCCAGAGCCAGCGGGAAGCTAGGAAGAGACATAACCAGTAAAAAAAAAAAAAAAAAAGAATGCCTCAGCATCAATGAGAATTTACCTACAATACCGTGTCCAGATACGTAGGACGTATCTGAGAAAGGATATAGATAAGGCTATCAAACTGCTGCAGGGTTTATACCAAAACCATTTGAAATGAGATCTGAAGGACCAGATATGTACGCTCTAGAGCAGAGAAAAATGGGGGATATGAAAGAGCCATTAAATGCTTCCAAGGTACAAATGCATGAGAGCAAAACCTTTCCAAAGATCTAAGCATGAGATTCCAGCGGGTTCGACTCAGTAATAACATCTGTATTGTAAAGGTTTTTTTTTACCAACATTCACCACTTTGGATAACCTTTGGAAGGATGGGGAGGCAGTATATAAATGGCTGACAAAATAAAATAACTAAAGCTCAAATTACTTCTTTACAAAATAGGTGGATGCATGCAGTGGTCTCCCAGTACCAGAATTAAAGAAAGCCTGGGCTAGGCACAGAGGATCCCTATTAGCTAGGGTTCAAGGCATTGCCCTGGGAATAAAACTGCATAAGCGAGATGGGTCTTATTGTTCTCAGTTTCCATTATCTTCTGTTTCTTTCTTTAATGGATTTATGATTTAAAATAATCTTAGAATTAAAAGCGAGTTCAGAAATGTATGCAGGAAGGGGATGGGAATCATGGCATGATCAGTGACAGCGCATAATACTTTCTATATTTTGTGAACTTGGCATCACTCCACATCAGCTTCCTAGACGCTTTGGGGGTCACTATTCAAAAACCATTTAGACGGATAACTTAAAGAGTATATCCGGTTATGTAGCATTTCTTTTAAAATAAATAAATAAATAAATCTAAAAATCTCGGGCTGGCAGGCCCAAACCTGTCCCTATCTCCCTCTCACCCAAATTCCAAATGCCCAAAGGTTAGCTGGATAAGTTTAATTGGGGATATTCAATGGGAGGTTTATCCCACTGAATATTCAGGGCATGTTATCCAGCTAACCTTAGCCAGATAACTTGTCCACTAAAGGGCCTACTGAATATTGGCCTCCTAACTTTTTAAAAATGCACTTCTCCCCTTACGATCATTCCAGTATAACCCTCCTTCATCTTTTGCTTTTTAACTTTTCTAATGGAATGAAATTAGTCAATCATTTATTCTAATTGATTTTTCTTTTCTTTTCTTTTTTTTTTTTTTTTTTTACAGCTGATTGAGTTCTGAACATTTATGAGAGATGTGTGAATGGACAGCAGTCGGGGTTGTAGCTTTGACGACTGGCGCCAATTAAACCAGTTTGCATATCTGCTATTATGGGTCTAATATACACGCAGGTCGCTTTCAGATTAAAAGTAAGAATGCAAGCTAGGCTGGAGAAGACCTGTGAAGCAAGTTGTCTGAAATCTCAAATTAAAAGTAGAAGCTGATTCAAATCACATCTTATTCGGGGGGAGGGGAGGGACAGGGTATAGGAGGGGGTTAGCAATTAAGTTAATGTAAACCAACTGATCCATTCCCAGTGCAGACATTTTAAAACTCTAGAAATTAGTACTAAATGTGGGCTTAGTTCTTAGCTGAGTGCAATATCACGGCTTTCACCTTTCTTGATCTCGTAAAGTAGGATTACATTTCCTTTTGCTTTTCAGGATGTTACAGTATTTCACTTTTTTGAGGGCAGAAAACGCCCTGTAAACTTCATCTGAGATAAAACAAGTTCACCTCCTGTCACTGCCTTCAGCCTGGGTCTTTCTTCTCTTCTCTATGAAAACTCACATGTACAGCACAATTTAATATCTTACCTAAGTACATGCTGAAAGATAAAATGACTCAGGAAATACCAGATCTGCTTGGTATTCCAAACAACAAGCCCTAATCACTATAAGAAAAGCACCCAGAAGCTGTTTTTGATAAGCAATGTGTGAAGGCAGGATTCAAACCAGTTTTTTTTTTTCAATTAAAACTTCCTACAGCAGATGAAATGAAAAAGTTCTAAAGGTTGGTTCCTCAGGCTAGAACTTTTTGCCTGAATGCAGATTACATCTCTCTTGTTTTGAACAAAAAAAACTTTGAGCAAATGTTGGAAGAGATTTGCTTCGCCCTGTCCACACTGCACATAGCTGTCTTAGAAGCCCTTCCTGATACTGGTTTAGGCGAACACTGCCGCTTGTCAAGTTTAACCAAAGTGGCTCTGAGTAGAAGTACGCTGGAGATTTCCTCTCAGATGGTTTGGAGACTAGAGCTTCAGAACTAGTTTAGTAGCCCTGCAGTACGGACACTTATCTCTGCAGCAGCCCTTGAAATTAGTGTGGCTTACTTAAACCAGGTTTAAGAGCTGCAGTGTGGACAAGACTTCAGTACAGTTCGCTCCTTGTAGCTTCAGCGCATTTAGTAGTAGCAAAATAAATGAAGGCATTTAAAGACCAAAATGGCCCATCCACTCTGTCCAGCAAGGTGCTTCGTGTCGTAACTGCTGCTCTATGCAGGTTACCCCCATCCTTCTGTTTAGGGTTGTAACTCTGCTGCTTATCCCCCAAGTCTTCTTGGAAGCACAATACTGTCATTCCACAGCTATTCTGGAGTGAACCACAACTCTGTGCAGGTTACCCATCATTTCATTACCATCCTCTTGCCACTAGGGATCCTCTGTGTTTATCCCTTGCCTTTTTAATTTGGTCGCTGCTTTCATCTCCACCACGTCCACCTCCACCTATTCTGTGAAAAAAAATATTTCCTAACATGCTTTCAGAGTCTATCCCCAGTTCTACAGCTTTCTTTCAAGTGGAAGAGCTTTCCTTCTTGTGCATTACTAATTATTTAGATGTCTCGTATCCCCCTTGCCTCTCTTCTCCTCTCGGGTCCTTCAGTCTCGTCTTATATGGCTTTTGGTGCAGATGTCACACCTTTTTGTTCGCCTTTCTTTGGACCGCCTCTACCCTCTACGAGATTTGGTCTCGAGAGCCGATCACAGTATTCTAAGCGAGACCTCAATAAAGACCAATGCAGGGGGCATTATCACCTGCTTTTTTCTCCTGGCTACGCAGTCTGGTGTCCCTTTGTTTGAATTGCCATGCTGTTTCACTATCTTGAGATGATCAGACACTATCGCTCGGAGGTCTTTGTCCTATTCAACTTCTCATCCCCCATCGCGTAAAAGCTCTTTTGGATTTTTGCCCATCAAATACATGATCCAGCACTTTTTTTGCACTGAATCTTGGGGGTGGGGAGGGGTGTCGTTTTCAAACAGCCTGTATAGGTTTAAAATCTGCAGGTGCTTTTTACCTGCTGACTTTTGCCAGAATTTTGAAAGCCAATTTACACACATAGATCTGCTTAGAAAATATTCATGGTTCTGCACATAACCGGTGCTGACATATGCGCTCAGAGCTATATCTGCTGTCAGCTGTCAGTGAAGAGATCAATCATTGTCCGAGTGCTGAATACCAAGAGCAAAGTAATCAAAGCTATCGGCACTTAGTATTCTGCAGAGTGAGAGCAGGTAACAGCCTTCGCTGCTCTCGCTTTGCTTTTGGGACAATTTGGGGGGTTCAGGGGTGAGGCAAGGGAATTTGGAGGTGGAAATCTTTGGCAGCCTGTTTTTAAAAGGTACGGGATGGTGAGGGAGACTTAATGTCACTGCCATGGGACAGTTACAAATTATGTTAGGAGATGGAGGGGGGGGGGGGGGGGGGGGGTCACATGGCCCTGCAACATATTTTATTCACATTGAGGGATGGGAGTGGGAGGAAATTAGTTTGCTAATTTTTAACGTGCTTTGTTAATTGGCTAAGGTTGGGCCTGTGATTTTTTTTTCCAAGCAGTTAGATGGATTACTTTACTTAGCGCTAGCTGGGCAAAACTAAAGTCAAGCCTCTGGAACATCCCTGCACCACCGCTTTCTTACGTGGCTAAATTATAGCTGGTTAATGATTTACCCAGTCAAAATGTAACTATTTGGTGGGGGCCCCACTTTAAAACTTTGACCACAAGCAATGATTCTAGCACAGCTATACTTCTAATTAGAAGTTGTGCTCCAAAATACATCAACGTGCAGCGTGAGTTTCCCAGTGCCTCTACCCAAGGCTGATATCCCACCATGCCCATGAATACGCACAGATCTGCTGCCTACCTCCCGTGTTCCCCCGGCACACACCACTTACTTGTTCTGCCTCTCCATGCTGGCTACCCTCAGACTTTCCCACCGGGAATTGAGCAGATTCATTTGCTCTTGAATTTCATTTTCCTCATCATCTGAAAGCCTCCCGATCGTTACCAGGTGACTCCCCACTTGCAGAACATTGCCCACACTTCCCTGATGAGCTGTTAAATCCATCATGAATCCCTGTTATAAAGAAAAAAACAAACAAACAATGTGAGCTGAGAATACTGCAGAAGGAGGCACTAAAGAAACAGCCTCAATTTCCATTAAATCTCTCTTTTGTAGACTTACAGAATTTAAACAATGTTATAATTGGATTGCTTCTACGCTACAGTCAGTCACTTCAGCCTAAGTATTAACCACTGGGCTACACTTCTAGAGGGTTCCTTAAGCTTGAAAGTACATATCGGGCTGATATTTTTCCTCCACATTTGAACATGTTTTCTGTCCAGGAAAGCAAGAATTAACTATGCAGCTCCTTCAAGCAGCATTACCCTTTTATAACAATTACAGAAATCCAATTTAAACAGCATACAGATCACAATCCTATGAAGGGATCCTGTTGCCGTGGTACACCAGGCAGATAAAAAGGGGGTTGTTTTCACTGTATGGATCACCTTCAAAATCCTAAAATAGAAGTATATCTTGATAATTTGCTCTTCCCTGTACGTACCCGGATCAGTCCAGACACCTGGGTTTTGCCTCCCTTCCAGCAGTTGAAGACAGAGAAAGTTTCAGAGCCTCTGCCTCATAACCCGGTGTGATACCTGTGACTCTTTAGTATTTCTCTGTCTCCAGCAGATGGAAGTAGTGCAAAACCTGTGGCTCTGGACTGGTTCCAAAAAAAAAAAAAAAGAATAAGGAAAATGTTTGAGAAAGAGAAGAATAGTCTCCCAGGGAGTCATGAGGTCCTGGTGAGACTATCCCCCCTGGTTGGAGGCAGGAATGAGCAGGGGTTGGTGACCCCAAATCTGTGCTCTTTGGTGCGCTGGGGGTGGTAGCTGGGGGACCAGTTCCCTCCCCTCTCTAGCAGCCAGCAGCCTCTGCCAACCCTCAGGGAAGGGATTTCCCCTTGTGTTTCCCTTCCCAGCTAACAACTGTGAGTATAGAAAAAAAAAAAGGCAGATGGCCCGCGCTCCTCGCGGCAGGACTGTGTCTTCGTGGCCGGGGAGGCTCGCCCATGCGAGGGATCATGCTTTGGGCGGTGAGTGTTCGGTTGTGGTTCGCTCTACCCCCCTCCCCCCCATGTTGGTCAGTGCTTTGGGTGAGACTTGCCGTGCTCCACAGATGCCCCATAGCAGCCGTTGCTCCGAGTGTAGGGAGAGACTCCCAAGCCGCACTGCGGCAGGAATTTGCCATGCCTGCTGCCACGGAGGTGAAGGTCCCTCCAGCGCTCCTATGGCAGTTCCCGGCTCTCAAGCCTTGTCTGACCCATAGCCGGCAGCGTTGGATCCTCGGGCAGAACCCGTTCCCGCTTAGCGCGGGAACAGTGGCCATTTTGGAAGTTTTTCGCAAGGTAGAGGAAGCAGCAAAAGGGGAAGGGGAATCCCCTCCAGAGCTTTTTCCCCGCCGATTCAAGCCACGATAGAGCCCAGGGGCCTCGGGAGTGGATTCTGAGGAGGACCAGAACCTGTAGTCGGACTGGCTATGGAAGCTTCTGGTTTTTCCCTGGAATTCATCCTACTTATGCATCAAGCCTTTTTGGCCAGCGGGGTTCACAAGAGAGAGGGTCGGGAGCTCGGGTCCTTGGTGCACCCCCCTCAGAAGCTCCCTAAGAAGTCAGAAGCCGCATCAGCGGTTCGGATCTGCAGGATCCAGTCCCCCAGGTCCTGGATCCCTTCAATGGCTCAGACCCAGCTGGTGAACACTCTCATCTTTCTCCTCCCCCTACGGGGGCGCAGGGGACTTATGTTGATGGGGGCCCAGGGGTACCCCTGGAAGGGGATGACCCTAGGGTGATGCATTTATTCCAGAGGGAGGAACTGGCTCCATTGATACATCATGTCCTGGCAGAGCTGGGCATTGAACCCACAGTGATGGGTACAAGCCCAAAGACCATGGATACGGTTTTGCCGGGCTTACGGGGTCCACCTGCGACCTTTCCATTACATGAGATGATGCAGCAACTTATGATCCAGGAGTGGGACGTCCCGGAGGTGGGCCTCAGGGTTGGCAGGGCGATAGACAAGCTCTATCCGTTGCCAGAAGATAAGTTGGAACTCCTGAAGTTCCGAACGTCGATGCCTTGGTTTCGGCGGTCACAAAGAGGACCACCATTCTCATTGCCGGAGTGGCAGCATTGAAAGATTTGCAGGATCGGAAGTTAGAGGTCCTCCTCAAGCGAATATTCGAGGTTTTGGCTCTCGGCATTCAAGCAGCTGTCTGCAGTAGTTACAGGCTGCGGGCAGCAGTTACAAAGCGCCCAGGACCTCGCGCCCCCAGAGGCACAGCAGGCGGAGAGATTGGAGGCAGCTGTGGCTTATGGCGCAGACGCCCTGTATGACCTTCTTCGCACTTCCTCCAGAATTATGGCCTCAGCGGTTTCAGCTCGGAGGCTTTTGTGGCTTCACAATTAGGCGGCTGATGTGTCGTCGAAGGCGCAATTCGGGGCCCTTGCATTCAAAGGGAAGCTCCTCTTTGGGGAGGACCTGGAGCAGCTGATTAAGAATCTGGGGGATAACAAGGGGCATAAGCTCCCGGAGGACAAACCACGAGCTCCCAAGGGGTTCCCAACTCGTCCTCAATACCGCAGTCAACGGTGTTTTCATCAGAGCTGGGCTCCAGTCTCTGGTCACCGCCAGCCCTCGGGGAGGACTCCATCTTGGTCTCAGTTCTTTCGTGGCCGCAGACCACCCAGGGAGGGCTCTTCCCAAGGAGTCAGCGAACATAAGTCTACACAATGAGATACCGCCAGCCCACTCTTCGGTTCCACACATCGGGGGCCTATTGTCTCTTTTCTACCAGGAGTGGGCCCACATCACATCGGAACAATGGGTGTTAAGCGTGATCCGTCAAGACTACGCGTTAAGAGTTTGCTTGCCCACTAAGAGACCTGTCCCTGATGTCACCCAGCGGTTCCCCTGCAAAGCAGCAAGTCATGCAACAGATGTTTCAAAAGCTCCAGGAGCTTGGGGCCATTGAGCCAGTTACTGTCCAGGAGCAGGGTCAAGGGAGGTACTCAATTTATTTCATGGTGCCGAAAAAGAAAGGAAGCTTCAGACCCATCCTGGACTTGAAACAGGTCAACTGGGTCCTGAGGGGGCCCTGGTTTCGTATCGAAGCCCTTCGGTCCGTGATTGTGGCCGTGCGAAAGGGAGAGTTTCTGGTATCTCTAGATTTGATGGAAGCTTACCTGCACATAGGGTTCCGCAGGGATCATCAGCGGTTTCTCAGGTTTATGATTCTGGGTCAACATTTTCAGTTCTGCGCTCTGCCCTTTGGCCTGGTCATAGCCCCGAGACTTTCACCAAAGTTATGGTCGTGGTGGCAGCGGCCCTGAGAAAGGATGGGATATTAGTCCATACCTACTTGGACGACTGGCTGATTCGGGCGAAATCAGAACAGCAGTGCTCTCAGGAGGTGGCATCTGTCCTCCTTCGAATGCGCCCTCTGGTTTGGGTGGTCAACCTAGCCAAGAGTTACCTATCTCCACCTCAAGCTTTGGAGTTCCTGGGGGCCCGTTTCGATACTCGCCTGGGCAAGGTTTTCCTTTCAGAGGAGAGAAGCCTCAAGTTGCACGCCCAGGTACAACTCCTGTTGCGAAACAGAGCGCCCAGGGTCTGGGACTATCTTCATGTTCTTGGCTCCATGACGTCAACCTTGGAGCTGCTGCCATGGGCATTCACTCACATGAGGCCCCTGCAGACTGCCTTGCTCTCCCGCTGGAATCCATTGTCGGAACAATTTCATCTCCAGCTCCCGCTCCCAGACGTCACCAGATCCAGCCTCGAGTGGTGGGTGACACCGGGCCACTTGGAATGCGGGGTGGACCTCGAAGTCCCACAGTGGATGGTCGTGACCACCGATGCCATTCTCTTCAGGTGGCGACCAGTATGCCAGTCACAAGTGGCTCAAGGTTTTTGGTCAGCAGAGGAAGCGACTTGGTCGATCAATCATCTGGAGACACGAGCGGTGAGGTTAGCACTCAAGCAGTTTCTTCCCCTCCTGCACAACCGGGCGGTCCAAGTTCTGTCAGATAATGCAACGATGGTGGCCTACATCAATTGGCAGGGTGGTACCAAGAGCCAGCCAGTGGCTCTCGAAGTGCACATGCTGATGACCTGGGCGGAATGTCATCTGAAGATGTTAGTGGCAACGCATATAGCGGGAACCACCAATGTGCAGGCGGATTTCCTCAGCCTTCGCCAACTGGACCCTGGAGAATGGGAGCTGGCGGACAGTGTGATGGATTTGATCTCCCGCAGATGGGGGATCCTTCACATAAATCTGATGGTGACGTGCTTGAACGCCAAAGTGCAACGATTCTTCAGCCGCAGAAGAGAGCACGGGGCAGAAGCCCTAGACGCGCTCATGGTTCCCTGGCCACGACGAGTCCTCCTGTATGTGTTCCCGCCATGGCCCCTCATCGGCAAGGTGATCCTTGTGGCTCCAGAGTGGCCGCGTCGTCCGTGGTTTGCGGATCTCATCAACCTGGCAATCAACAGACCTCTGCAGTTCAACAACCTACCGAATCTTCTACGTCAAAGTCTTATATTTTTCGATCAGGCGGATCGCTTTTGTCTAGCAGCTTGGCTTTTGAGAGGAGGCAACTGAGAAAGAAAGGCTATCCGGAGGCTGTCATCTTTACCTTCTTGAGAGCGCATAAGCCCTCCACCTCCATGGCATACAGTCGAGTCTGGCGGGTCTTCGAGTCCTGGTGCAAGCCGCAGGGTATTGACCTTTGTCAGGCTTCGATGTCTTCAGTTCTCTCCTTCTTCTTGCAGGATGGACCAACGAAGGGATCATCATTCAAGTCCTTGCGAGTCCAGGTGGCAGCACTGGGGTGTCTGAGGGGTCATATTCCTGGGTCCACTCTTGCCGCTCATCCAGATGTGGTCCGTTTCCTTAGAGGAGCTTAGCATTTGTGCCCTTCAGTTCACAGAGTGTGTCTGTCCTGGAGTTTGAACCTAATTTTTAGGGCCCTGTGTGATCCACCCTTTGAGTCCCTCAGGAAAGCATCCTTAAAAGACCTCACTCTGAAGGTGGTCTTCTTAGTGGCCATTTGCTCAGCTCGAAGGGTATCAGAGCTTCAGGCTTTGCCCTGAAGGGAACCGTTCGTGCAAATTTCAGTCTCAGAGGTGTCTTTGAGGACAGTTCCATCGTTCTTGCCCAAGGTAATCTCTGCTTTTCATGTGAGCCAGTCCGTGGAACTCCCTGCCTTTACGAACCTGGACCTCTCGTCCTCACAGGCTAGAGATTTGAAGCGCCTGGATGTCAGGAGGGCTATTCTGCTGTATATGGAAGTCACTAATAGTTTTCGCTTGTCTGATCATCTTTTCATTTTGTAGCACGGCCCAAGGAAAGGGCGACAAGCTTCAAAGGCCACCATAGCGAGGTGGCTCAAGGTGGTTATTGCATCTTATATCAGCCATGGTCGCCTGGTTCCGGATGGTTTGCGGGCTCATTCTACACGTTCCCAGGCTGCTTCCTGAGCTGAATGCCAGCTGGTCTCACCGCAGGAAATTTTGCAGGGCGGCCATCTGGAAATCTTTCCACACCTTTGCGCGATACTACCGGTTAGACGTTCAGGATCCGGGTGTTGGTCATTTTGGGGAGAGTGTGCTTCGAGCAGGACTCTCTATGTCCCACCCTCATTAGGGGAAGCTTGGGTACATCCCAGGTGTCTGGACTGATCCGGGTACGTACAGGGAAAAGAAAACTGGGTCTTACTTGCTAATTTTCGTTCCTGTAGTACCATGGATCAGTCCAGACGCCCACCCTTATCAGAGTTGGCTTTTTGGAGAGTCTGCTAGATTTCTGTTGTTTGTCTCCCTCTTCATTGAGGTTTGGCTTAGGTGCTGCAGATATTTAGGTAACCAGTTAATCTAGTTGTTCCCTTGTTCATACTCCCCTGCTCATTTGGGGGGGGGGGGGGAAGAGTTTAGCGTTCAGTTGGGGTTGTTTTTTTAATGTTGTTAAGCTTGGGTACTGATCAATACTGAAGAGTCACAGGTGGCACACCGGGTTTTGCCTCCCATCTGCTGGAAGAGAGGGAAAACCCAGGTGTCTGGACTGATCCGTGGTACTACAGGAACGAAAATTAGCAGGTAAGACCCAATTTTCTTTTAGTGTACAGGTAGATACTCTAAATTCTAGTACAACCCCATTTGAAAGTCTATAAATTCAACAAAGCAATTCCTAAGAAAATATGGGTAGCTGGGATGGTGGAAGGCATGCACTATTACCCTATGCCCCATTTGGCAAAGCTACAACAGAAAGCGATTCCTTCATTTGTTCTTGAGCTCCTCTTTCTATATGGGAGATTTATAGAGGTCTAGATGTATCCCAAAGTAAATACTAGAGTTCCTGTTCAGCTAATCTGTATTTCAGGAGCCTAGTTAACAAACTGCATTAGAACCAGCATGGTAATACAAGAGCCGATATTCAATTTGGGACCTTAAATTAGTTGCCTAAGTTAAACGCCTTACTTCTCAGCTGAAAATTAACATACATTTAGGCTCCTAAATTGAGGACTGGTATTCATTTTCCTAGATTTAGGCTCATAATTTAAGTGCCTAATTCTGAAAATCCATGCTAAGCTCTTAACTTTGTTTCCCCGCCCTAACACTGCCCCTAAATTTGGGAGATCAATAAAACTAGTTGTAGACAATTTTCAAAAGTCAATTTAGGAGACTAACTCCAAATGTTAGGAGCCTAACATCTGAAAATTTGGCCTGCAGTTTTTTGGTTAGTTTAGCCCAAAGTGGAAGAACTGGAATCGCCTTCACTCTCACCCGCCTCCTCATGGCATTAAAAACTGAATCCCTCATCACGTGAATAAAGGACAACAATCTCTCCCTGGTAAAGCAGAAAAACTCTTTCCTGGCATAAGATATCTCCCCCCTGCTCTCCCTGAAGCAGGACATAAGCACCTCCTTCCTGGCAAAAGAAACTCCCCTCCAACAGAGACCCAACTGCCTCTCCCCCTACACACTAGTACAATCTCTCCCCCAATGCCTAGCAACTCCTCCCAGCAAAACAAAGAAATCCCTGCTCAAATTACAAAGCCCCTGTTTCCTGCAGAGGTCACCCTGAAATCTCTTGTCTGAAAGTCTCCCTTCCCACCAGAGGTCTCCAAGAAGCTTACAGTCCCCGCAATTCATACCACAACCTCCCACACCATGTCAACAGGGCCAGTAGTATTTTTTAGGCAGGAGGGCACTGGTTTCCCTCCTGCAAGATCAGGCTCTGATTTCAAATTGGCACCTGAGACACTCTGACCTGAACCTCAAAGCACGTGACGCCAAGTGTTTTGACATTCAGGTCAGTGTTCCAGATGCCATCTTGAAAGTGGTGCCTGGCACAGCCAAGAGGTACAATGGCTACCTCCTTCCTAAAGAGAGTTAATGGCTCTTTGGCATAGAATCTGTGGTTTGAGGAGGGAGGTTGCAGGGCCCAAAGGCCTCTTGGAGATCTCTGTTGGGAGAAGGGGATTTCCAGACAAGATAATTTAGTGGGTCTTCTTGGGACAATGGTTTCTATGCTCAGCTGGGATCAGGGAGAAGGGAGAGTTTGTGCTCTGTCAGAGGCAAGGGATGTTGTGCTCTGCTGGGAGAGCTGGGAAGAACCATGAAGTGGTCTGACCTTAGGTGGCACCTTGCTAATGCTGGCCACATGAGGATAGCCAGTTGACCACATCCATTGAGGTGTAGTTAGTTTTCTAGCTTTACATGGCTTGCACTAGGTCTGTTAGGCATTAGAACTGTATACTGAATACAGAGTTAATACATTAATGAGCCTTTTAGCATAGGCTGGTTCTCTTCAGAAATCATTTTCCTGCCTATTAGCATTACCTTGAAGTAACACTAACACGCAGGCAAATCTTTCACATGAACTGGTTACTTTGAAAATTACCCCCATAAATTTATAACAGAATTACTTACCATCTATTTACATGGAATCACATATAACAACATGTGATGAACTACTCACTAGAAAGCTGAGTGTTTGACAGTCAATGACAACAACCCATGAGATATCATAAATGTTTCACTTTCACAGTGCTGCAAATTGTATTCCATGACACTCAGTGCTACACACATGTATGCAGTGCTATTGTGCACTGACTGTTAAGCACACATTGGTTCAAATAAGATCATATGACCCAAATCAAATATACTACTGCCTTGTAAAGCAGTGAATAGTTCGTGCCCAGACATTATTCAAGCTGATGGCACAATTTTTCCTGCATTATTTTACAACAGGATCACGAAGTGATGAGTTCTAGTAGCTGTACTGGGCCTGGAATAAACCAGAATCTTTGTAGGCTGTGATAGCCAAAGTGTATTAATGCCGAAAAGCAAATTCAAATTATTACATTTGTTCAGAGATGGTAAAGTATTGACAGCTCAGGAGAGAGCCACTTCCCTTCCACCTTCCCTGGACCTGAGCATACCCAGACTGGACCAGCCCCAATACATGGCAGTTCAGGACCTGGGGAAGATCCCTTTTGTCACAGCATGCCGTTCTGCAGCCTGGGCCATTGAGCCTGCCTGTGGATTGCATTTCTGAAGGGAATTTAAATGATAATCTCTTCATAAATAGTGTTGTGTTTGCAACCCACCTGACCTATATTACACCAACATCTGTAAAGGCACATGGAATCTACTTCCATGGACTGCATTTAATAATCACGGGAGATGGATACATAATGCAGACAAGAAATCTAGCTCTCTTTTCTGTATTGCCAAACACCTATCACTAGCCTTTTATTGCATGCACCTCATTATCTGAAACGAGCCTGTGGTTTCACAGCAAATTCACCTGAAAATAAACTTCTCAAGCACCAGGTCGGCAAGGAGTGAGAGAAATCTTTAACAGCACCTACAGGGAAACCCCGATGCTATAAGTTACAGCTCTCGTTCCATACGGCACATACAACCCTAATGCATTCCTCGTGGAAGTTACAGAGCGGGCTTTATTTTCAGCAGCTTCACGCCATCATTCATAAAGAGAAACAGAACCATGAATCATGTGACTCTGGGAGCCGCGCAGCGCCTTCCGGATTATTAAACTGATTTACCTCATGCGCATGGAACTGCTCCTTCACCTCTTCCACGTCAAAGGAAACGTCTTTTTGTGCTCTTAAGCCGTCTTCAGCCAGGAGAAGCCACGAGAGCACCTCCTCCAGCGCACTTTGGTAGCTGTCCAGATCGACACCGGCTCCCATCGAGGAAACACCAAACGATCTCTCTTCGGGGATTTCAAATTGCTGCTGAATAGGAAAAAAGAGAGGGCATGCACATTTAGCTCATGCCCAGGCTTTTCTGTCATGTTAGCTGATCAATAAAATGTCATCCGATGGGCACCAGGGACCAGGACCCCCCTGCTGTCAGGGGCCCTCCACCATGCAAGAATGTCTCAGCACTTTTATGTTAATGTCAACTGAGAGCAACATTTTGAAGCAGATGAAGTTAATCACATCACTGATTAATTTTCAAGGCTTGAAAGCCAGGAAAAAGTAAAAGTATTATAATAAACAATAAAATCTGAAGTGCATAATATAATAATATCACTGTTTTTATATACCGTTTTCTTTTCTGTCCTTAATGGTATTTTAGTACTAATAATCTTATTTCATCAAAATGAATGGAAATTGCTTAAAAAACAAGGATATACAAATGGGCCTTAAGGAGGGCCTAGGCGAGAACCTGATGCTTTTTTTTTTTTTTTATTCTCATGAATGCTGTGCCTTAAGTCCTGTTTGTTTTTTTTCAATTTCTGCACCTATAGAGAAAAACTCTTCATACATGTGAATGCTCAACACCAGCCATGTTCCTCTCACCCGGGCCTCCAGACTAACTTCAAAAACGCAGACACTAGTTCATTTTTCACCAGAGGTAGCTTATTTATAAGGAAAATTCCTTACAGCGCTGTTATATATATATATATATATATATATACATATATATACAAAGAATTACAAAAAACATAGCTCTGAGCAGTGTATTAAACTCTCCAAATTTTCCCTCTCTAGCATGCCCCTGGAGGGAAAGTGCCTTCCTCTCTGTAGCCTGTCCTTTCCCAGTTTGCCTCAGTTCCAGAGCATGGTTTAGAGTCCACACCAACTCTCTTTCTAGGACTTCAACTCCCAGGGCTCTTTGCTTCTTTAAAGTGAACTCTCCTTTTGAAATCTCACTTTTCCCCCCCTGGGAATTTTCTTGGTGCATCCTCTAGCACCTGGGCTACATGGAATCAAAACTTCATCACAATATATCAAGAACTTTGAGTATCATTGCAAGTGTTTCCTAGAAAGAAGTAAAAAATATATGCCAGTTAAACATTCAATGGTCAATATTCAAAAGACCAGTGAGTGGCAAACATTGCCCTAGTAACTTTGTCCAGATAGTCAGAGACTCTTACCTAGGTAAAAGTGCCACTGAATCTATTTGGACAAAGTTATTCAGATAAAGTTATCTAGGCATCTTTACCACTCAAGTTTTTGAATATTGATTAGGCTCAAGAGATGCTGGATTTCCTCCTTCTGCCCCCCAAGATAAAAATACAGTGGGTATGCAGCATCCCCCCTCCCTCTTGCCCCAAGAGAAAAAAGAATTAATGGGTAAAGAAATGGATCCCCCCTCCTGTCCCCCAGGATGAAATAGTAGAGGGTTTGCAGGATCCCATATTCCACTGAATATTAAGAGGTGGTACAGCAGACAGGCACCAGCACACAGTCTTAATGTATTTACTTCACTCCATGGGCGACGAGAACAATCTCCATTCAAAATTCAATTCGGAATGAGGATTAGTCCTTTGTCTGTCAGTGAAGGAACCAATCCCTGTGCGGAACTCAGATCTGAAAGGGGATTGGTCTCTTCATCCTGGAGGGAAGTGAGTAAATTAATACTGAGTGCCAGTATTTGTCAGTTGTGCCGCCACCTAGCATTCAACAGAGCGGGAGAAAGTAAGAACCTCTCCTCCTCCCACAGGGACACTTTTTGGGTTCTGTGAGGGGTGGGGCGGTGAGGATTTTGCCTGTTCTATTTTTAGATGGGGGATAGGGGAGAATTGTAGCTCAGCTGCTACTTGTCTTTAGTGAGCATGAGGAAGTGGGTATACCACATACCCACTACAATTTTTTCTTTGGACTGGGAGGGTGGATCTGTCTCTTTTACCACTAATCTTTTTTTCCTCTTGGGGCAGAAGAGATCCTGTACATCTGCTATATTTTCTTCTTGGGAGGCAGAAGGGAGGGTCTGATCCTTCTTGCATTTTTGTTTTCTTGGAGGGTAGATGGGAGAGGATCCATGCCTGTCTTGGTTAGCACAACTAATTGACTGACCTGACCTATCCAGATAACTTAATCCAGCTGTGCTGAATATCAGTGTTGACCAGATAGAGTTTAACCACCTAGGGACACCTTCAGCAAGGACTTGTTTTATCCAGCTAAATTCTGTGCAGATAATGAGCTGCCTGGACAAAATGTAGCTGGTGCTTGGGAAAAAAATTAAAATCCTGGCTAACTCCACAAATGTATGGGATAAATCCTAAGAATATTGACCCCTGTATGGTATAGTAGTTCACATCATAAGACATCTAACAGATACATAGTTGAAGCTGGCAGATAAAGCCTAATTGATTCATCCAGTCTGCCCAGCTGTTCCTGTCCACACTGTTGAGGATACATCTTGGCTGTCAGTCATAGAAACTTGAACATTTGTAGGATATCGCTCTTTAACCAAATCCGTTTTGTCATCCTCATTGGTTCTCTATCATCCTGGACAGAAGAGAATGGAAGTTCTAATACTTAACCTAACAGCTATTCCCATCCCCCCCATCCCATATCTTACCACAAAACACTATAAATAATCTAAACAGTTGTCAAAACTAGTGAGGCTTTTGCTCCAATGTCCGGACTCCTAGTGCCTTATGTTCTTTCTGGATTGAAACCTGGCCCCATTAATATGACTGCATCAACTTATTTGCCTTCTGGGGAGTTGCTACCTGTTGATACCACTTCAACAACCCCATGGCCTGCTGTGTCACTAGGTTGTGTTTCTTTATGTGCTCCTTTTTTGGCCTTTATCATCTTACCGAACAATACTTGGCAACCACCAACCTGTTGGAATCAACTCGGTTGTTTTCTGGAGAGTTGTACCATTCTGATTACAACCTGTCTACTATATAGCCTGCAGTGTCATTAGTTCATGCTTCCTCAATATGCTTCGTCTTTTGGCCATATCATCTCTAACCCTGCCTCTGCTCTTGAAAGACAAATAAATGGGATGTTTGCAATACTGCAACCTTCCACCTCTGTTCCTTCCATCTATATCTGCCTCATGTGTGCTTGAATTATGTTACAATGCTAGTTTTCACCACCATTGCTGATAGATTATTCCAATTCTCCAAATTCAAATGTCAAGGGAACCCCTTGATATGTGGTTTGTGTGCGGTCGCTATTTATGGAACAACCACTCTGTGGCTGACCTATTTTAATAGCTCCCGTGTTTTATTCTTTAATTTGCTTATTCAACAACTTTTCATATTCAATTTTTCAATTTTTATTCAATTATCTGTGCTTTTGTTTTCCCGGCACACGATCTGACCCACCTATAACTTCTCATTGTCTTTTCTCAAGTACTTATCTTGCTTTTAAGACGCTGATTGCTGCTGCTGCTTGTGGGTTCAGATCTACGCGAGAACAGTAAGTACTACATACCTGAAAAGTGGGATATAGGTTTTCTATTTGAGATTGAATTTAATCCTTATATTTTAAATGTTTTAAAAGAAATGAAGTGCTTTTCCAACTGTGGACCCGAATTTCGGACACAATAGAGTTTTTCTCGCGGTCCCTGAGGCAGGCAGAGTGTTTCTGAAACATGGCCATTGGGGCAGGGAGATCTGAACCCACAAGCAGCGGCCGCAATCAGCCTCTTAAAAACAAGATAAGTACTTGAGAAAAGACAATGAGAAGTTATAGGTGGGTCAGACTGGGCGCAGGGAAAACAAAAGCACAGATAATTGAATAAAAATTGAAAAATTGAATACGAAGAGTTGTTGAATAAGCAAATTAAAGAATAAAACACGGAAGCATTAAAATAGATCAGCCACATAGAAGGAGGTGTGCGTTAAGTAGTGAGGGGTCAGGGTGAAGTACTGGAGGGTCTGGGTGAACTGGTGGAGGTGTTGACAAACTGGTGAGTATTTTCATAATTTATTTAAAAATTATTTTTAGCCCATGCCTTCCAATGTTCGAAGCATGTTACAAAGGACATACACAATGAGCTGACATACAATAAAATAATAAAACAATAAAACAGCTAGAGCAATTTCTTATGACATCTGATAAGTATTTCATAAACAGAGTACATGCATACTTTATAAAATACCTGCCTCTACATCTAACTGAGGGTTATTTTGTACACATTACAATTATTACACACATAAAATAAAAGCGCGTACTTTTATACAATGGGTATTAAAACTAAATTATTAAAATGCATGCTTACAGACATGTATGCATGTATTTTGGGCCAGAGACATATAGTATTTAATAAACTATTTGGTTCTCACCACACAATTTATAAAATACTGCTGTAACTTTAGATGCACTGACTTATGCGTGTATGTCCTGACTTATGTACACTGTTGAAAATTACCCTCATTATGTAAAAATGAGTTGATTAGGCCTTCATGACTCAGTAATCATGGAAGCATGTTTGTCTTTTGGGCTATATATGTCATTCTCAACCCCTGAAGGGAGCTAAGGGGGATGGAGTTATGGCTATTGTTTGCAATGTTATTAAACATAGAAACAGTTCAGTAAGTCAACTCACGGGGTAGAGTGTCTTCTAGTTGAAGTAAATAATGATAATACGATAATGGTTGTTCTGGTTGTTTGCCACAGCAAACTATATGGATGTGCATTGTTTAAAATGAATAAGCATTCCAAAATGAATTGTGTCTAATTTGTTTCTTTTTGGGGTCCCTGAAATAAAATGTAAAGGGACCACTGAATTAAACAGATCCTATTAGCTTCATTTATTTTTCCCCCATTCATTGTAATTGCCATTATAATCTATGAAGAAGTTACTTAGGAATTGTTACAGTATAGCTATTAGTAGCCAGCTTAGGCCTGGATTTATCAAAATGCACTAAATATCGCATGCGATAAGAAAAGGGGCATGTTTTATGGTAATAGGCAGTTTATCGCAAAGTGCACTATCTTAGCGCAAATTGTAATAACTTTTTCGCACTTTGTGATAAGTGCCAGAATTGTTGTAATTCCTACCTACAACCACTGGGGGAGAGAGAGAGAGAAAGCCTAGCCATAATGCCCTCATACTAGGTAGGTATTTATACCTCTATATGAGGCCCACATAGTTACTCGAGGTGAGGTTTAGGTAGGAGTGTAGGGGTTAGGGGCCACTTTGACATTCAGAGTGAGAGATACGAACAGAACAGTGCTCTCTTGTGAAGATTTGATGACCTTCGGAGTGAGGAAACTCACCCAAAGATGAGATTTGTGCAATGTTAGGTTGAGAGAACATTGTGCAATGTCAAAGTGGCCCCTAACCCCTACACTAATACCTAAACCTCACCTCGAGTTACTAGGTGGGCCTCCTATAGAGATATAAATACCTACCTAGTATGAGGACATTATGGCTAGTCTCTCTCTCTCTGCTCTCCAAAAATGCTATTTGCAAAATAGCAAAGAAACTTATCTTGAGGCTCCAATAGGAAAATGAGCTTGATGAAGTACACTGGTAACTTAGTCAAGTGCTATCTCTTGGAATGTATGCTTAACCCAACACAACGTTTCAAATTTAATTCTTCTTCAGGGGTCAAGGATAGCAACTGGTGAATGGGCAAAAGTCAAATACTCAAAAAATTCTTGAAAAATCTGAACATAGTTTGAATTGGAAGTTGGACAGCACTGCACTCCCACATCATTCTGTGTTGGGTTTTTGGGTTAAGCATACAATCCAAGAGACAGCGCTTGACTAAGTTACCAGTGTACTTCAACAAATAATCATCAAGCTCATTTTCCTGTTGGAGCCTCAAGATAAGTTTCTTTGCTATTTTGCATTTTAATTGCATTACAAAATATTTCAAAAAATATATTTGGGACTTATATGAGATTTGACTCTTTTGGGCCAATGATTATAAATAGGCAATTGTTCAATGTATAAGACACAAGACACCGTTTATATGGTGCAGTCTTAGTGCCTTTTTCCATGAGATCCAATTAAACAAGGTATTTCTAGACTCATTTGCATTGCATATTAGAGTGAAATCATGTTTTTTGTATTTGGTTTTTTTTTCACTTTAAGTGGGTTCTTTCATATACTGTATAATAACCCTAATAGCAGTATAGGGGATTTACTGGCATATGCCTATTTGCAATGCTCCTAATTTCACCATAGGGGACTTGCTAGCACATCCCTACCTGCCATTCCCCTAGTTCTACTATAGGGGACTTGCTGCCTGATACCTACTTGGCCTGCCACACCTCTAGTACCAGCTGAGGGGACTTACTGCCTGATGTCTAGTTGCTATGCTCCTAATTCTCTCATAGGGAACTTGCTAGCACATGCCTACCTGCCTTACCTCTTACACAACTATAAGGGATTTGCTAGTTGCTGCCACATGCCTACTTGACATGCCCTTTATACCACCACAGAGGTCTTATTGCTACTGTTGCACCTACCTGCTATGCCTGCCCAAAATGTATGAGCATGGGAATTTTGAAACCTATGTGTTATTTTCAGTTGTTTTTTATATTAGAATATTTGCTTTAACTCAGAAAAAAAGTGAACAATTTAGAAACAAAAAATTATCCTCCCCTCCACCTACCTTATAGTTCTCTGATTTGTTCTAACCCCTCTGCAATTATCCCAGCCTTGTGCTCCCACCCTGTTTTTTATTGATTATACTGGGGTGGTCAGACTTAAGAAAGAAATACAGGCAGAATGGAAAACAGAGGAGAGAAACCATTTGCATGTACTGAGTGTGTAAACTACCAATTAAATCGTGAGAACTTATGCAAAACTGGATAAACTAGGAACAGCCAGAGATCAGATACAGAATATGAGAAAAGGTTTCTAAAAATAACCCCTCACAACTTACCATAAAACCTGTCTACACTCATTTTTGAAACTATTTACAAGTTCAAAATGTGATACCATTTTCATTTAGAAAGCCCATTTTACAAGAAAATCAAAATTCCACCTAGCATTTTGGGAGTCTTTGTACACTTTGCCTTCCTTCTGTGCTCAAAGCTTACACCTTGGAGTTCTCTTTGGCACCGTGCCTTGCTGTCATATCCAGTCTTTACACCTTGAGTTGTTCTTGCATTCTCTTTGCCACTGTGCCTTCTGTCATATCCAGTCTTTACACCTTGAGTTGTTCTTGTTGTTGCTTTGAAGCCACTCTTTGTGATGCTTGGTCCCTTTATTAGTGCCTACTTTGTTTTTTTCTGCCACCTTTTCTACTTCATTTACCCTCCATGCTGCTTTAGGATGCTAATGCTTCTTTTGGTGTCCGGTTGCCACTTGAAATACCATGAAGGATTCCTATAACTGTTGCTGGTGCCCTCTTTTGGAGCCTTGAGGTATTCTTCTCCCTCTTGCTGCTTTTTAACTGCTATTGCTGTGCTTTGGAGAACTCCTGCCAATGCTGATAATCCTTCACTCCTTTACGGATACTTAGACTATTCATGCCACTTTTTGTGCCACAGTCTAGGTACCTTGGAATTATTTTCCCATTCTGATGATTTCTTTTCCCACAAGTTTCATAAGAATTGATAAGAAAACCACAATTCTGGAACCCAAAATAGTCTGCAAAACTTCCCCATTGATTTTAATGGAAAACGAATGAATTACTGTAATGAATACATGAATATTTTGTTTTCATTTTGAAAATAATGAAACAAATTTGGGTCCCAATGAAACACATGAATGAATTTACCAAAACAGATTTTTTTTTCTTCTGCACATCCCTAGCAAATGAGAACTAACACAACTTCTATTTAATGTGCAACTGGTAAAACTACAGTAGCTGTTTTTAGCTGATTTTAATTTATGGATACAAGATGTTACTTCCAGACTCATTAATTTCTGTCTACAATATTGATACAGGGCTTTTCTCAACTCATTATGTAGCCCACCCATATAAAGGCAGGTTTTCTGTTTGATTTTGTGCAAGATTTGATTTGGACTTTCCGTTAATTTCTGAGACATGGTTGTCTGATGTCAAGGGGGTGGCTATTTCCCAAATGTGTTCCCCGGATTATTCTTTACAGTCATCTTACTCTAATATATTTACTGCTGATGCCTTTGGGCCAGATTTTAAAAACTATACGTGGACGTAGATTACATAACATGAGTGCTCAGCCGCATGCATGTTATAAAATCCAGGGTCAGCGTGCGCAAGGGGGTGCACAATTGTGCAACATGCACGTGCCGAGCCACGCAGCCTTCCTCCGTTCCCTCCGAGGCCCCTCCCTTCACCTACCTAACCTGCCCCCCAGCCCTACCTAAACCCCACCCTTACCTTTCTTCTATAAGTTGCACCTGCCTCTGGGCAGGCGTAGATTGCGTGCGCCAGCCAACAGCCAGCCCGCGATCCCGGGCACAGCGGCAAATGGCCGCTGTGCCTGGAGGCTCCGACCCCGCCCCCACCCCGCCCCTTTTTCAAAGCTCCGGGACATACACGTGTCCCGGGGCTTGCGCTCGTCACCGAGCCTATGCAAAATAGGCTTGGCGCACGCAGGAGCGGGTTTTCGGGGTTATGCGCGTAATATACGCGCGTAACCCTTTGAAAATCCACCCCTTTGTATGTGCTTTTAACACAAAGATTCTCACATTAGGGCTGAGTTTTTATCATGCCCTTCTTCATGTATCACTTCCCAATCTCTTGCCTTACCTCCCACTCCTCCAAAGCTTGTCCACCCCTAATATAGTTATTCCAGCAGGCCTACATTTACTTAAGCTAATGAACAGATTCTTATCCACTATGGATGATTAGATCTTGGTATCCCACCCCAGTCACGTATGACAACTGCTGTCAGACCTGTGCTGAAGAAATTGCATTTAGATCCAGACATTCCTGATAATTATTAGAGATGTGAATCGGAAACGAAATCGGTTCGGATTCCGGTTCTGATTCACATGTGGGTTTTTTTTCATCGGGCCCGATCGTGGTTTTGTTTATCGGCTGCACCCGAGCCGATAAACAAAAAACCCACCCCGATCCTTTAAAACTAATCCCTTAGCTTCCCCCACCCTCCCGACCCCCCAAAAAACCTTTTACAGGTACCTGGTGGTCCAGTGGGGGTCCCTGGAGCGATCTCCTGCTCCCGGGTCGTCAGCTGCCACTAATCAAAATGGCGCCGATGGCCCTTTCCCCTTACCATGTGACAGGGTATCCGTGCCATTGGCCGGACCCTGTCACATGATAGGAGAACTGGATGGCCCACGCCATCTTGTGTTCCTATCATGTGACAGGGGCTGACCAATGGCACCGGTAGCCCCTGTGACATAGTAAGGGCAAAGGCTATCGGCGCCATTTTGATTACTGGCAGCCGATGGCCTGAATGCAGGAGATCGCTCCCGGACCCCCGCTGGACCACCAGGGGCTTTTGGCAAGTCTTGGGGGACCCTCCTGCCCACAAGACTTGGCAAAAGTCCAGCGGGGGCCTGGGAGCGGGAGATCAATCCAGGGACCCCCACTGGACCACCAGTTACCTGTAAAAAGTTTTTTAGGGGGTCGGGAGGGTGAGGGAAGCTAAGGGATTAGTTTTAAAGGGTCGGGGTCAGTTTAGGGGTTATTTTTGTGTGCTGTTTTTCCCACCCTCCCCCAAAACGATAAGAAAACCCCTACGATCAATATTGTGGGGTTTTCCTATTGTTTTGGGGGAGCCCCCGATTTCTGACGATTTTGAAAATATCGTCCGATATTTTCAATCGACCGAAGCCCGATTCACATCCCTAATAATTATCATTCAATTTCCAATTTGCTTTCTCTTTCCAGAATTATTGAGAAGGTGGTGCAGTCGCAGTTGTCCGGTTTCTTAAAGAGCATATTTGTTTACATCCTAAACAATCAGGCTGCCATAAACGCTACAGCACAGAGACTACTATTACAGCCATGATAAATGAAATCAGTTTACTTTTGGAAAAGGGAAAATCAGTTTTGTTAGTATGCTTAGCCATGAGTGCCATATTTGACACCATAAACCCTCAGCTATTACTTAAATGTTTGCATGAAATAAGACTTTGTAACAGATCACTGAACTTGTTGAACTCTTTGAAACTCTAATGAAACTTTGAAAGAAATTAAAGATCTGGATCATGATTAATGATGTGAACTGAGGGATGGTAAAAATCCAATTTGTGAAATGTTTGGCAACTGTGATTTTCTAAGTTGAATGTGGCTTACTTCTATCTGTTTTCATTCTTTTATTTTTTATATTTGAATTTTACTATTGTATGTCGCTTTGAGTGAATTAATTTAAATCAAGAAAGTGGTCTATATATTTTATGAAATACATTTTTAAAAAGTATTTAACAAAGTACCACATGAGAAGCATCTAAGAAACCTAAAACGTTATGGGATAGGAGGCAATGTTCTTTTGTTGATTGCAAACTGGTTAAAAGAAAGGAAACAAAGAGTAGGATGAAATGGTCAATTTTCTCAGTGGAGAGAGATAAACAGTGGAGTGCCTCAGGGATTACCGCTGCTTTTTAATATTGTGGCATACCCCCCCCCCCACTCTGGCCAGCAGTTGTCATTGTCCCTGTATAGAAGACCTTAATATCATGAGCCATCCCTTCCCCTCAGTCCCTCCCATCTGAAGGGTGTAACACTGTTTAGCTCAGCCATCTTAGGACACTTTAGGTTCAGTTTAAGAAAGCACTGGAACAGTGAGGTTGTCTAAGTTTTACACTCTGTGAGGCCTCCCCAGCTTCACCCAGATGAAGTTTGTGTTAAAAGTGACACCTCATTGTGCACTCCCTGCCAGAGGGTCCTTCTCCTACTAATGTACAGAAGAGATAGATTTTTGAGCCTGATACCTTTTTGGGTAATTGCCAGGTTCTTGTGGCCTGGTTTGGCCTCTGTTGGAAACAGGAAGCTGGGCTTGATGGACCCTTGGTCTGACCCAGCATGGCATGTTCTTATGTTCTTATGGAGCGAAAGGGCTCTCATCAGAGGACTAAAGACCTATGAGCCTACTCTAAACCCTATGTGGACAAGCAGCAGTGATGGGTCCTGATACATGAGACAGTGAGGGCAGAAGATTTATCCAGTTTAACTTCTGAGGTATTTTTTAGACTTGAACATGGTGGGGAGGCTTTTGGATCCCCCTTCCCCGCTGGGATTGCAGTGCTGAGAACTAGTCTGATCCCACTTGACTTTTCCCCATGAGAAGTCCCCCCAGAAACAACAAGTAAGGATAGAAGAACAAGATCGAGAAAGCAAAGCCAGACCCCTTCCTGCATGAGAGGGATCATAGTGCCAAGGGAGACCATTCTGAACTTCTCTTGCTTGAGAAAATGATTTAGGGCCCTCAGATCCAGAATGGGTTGGAGCCCACCGGTCCTCTTGGAGATCAGGAAATAATGGGAGAAAAACCCATCCCCTTTTGCCCTGGAGGAACTTGCTCAAGCACCCTGCCTGGAATAAGGATGGATAGCTCAGACAACAGGAGCTCCTGATGTGGAGCCTGACCCCAAGAGGGGCACGGGGGAGCATCCTCAGATGCACTGACAAGGTTTAAGCGGTATCCTCAGCGAACAATGGAGAGTATCCACCGATCAGACATGATTGCTAACCAGCGATGCCGACAGAGGAATAGGCGGTCTCCTACTGGTGGAAACAGCTCCGAGGGAACGGCGACTGGACTTGTGCTCCCTCTCTGCCAGTCAAAACCCCATAGCAGGGCTTGGCTGAGGCACTAGCCAGGTTCTAGGCGTCCTTGGCTGCTTGGAGTGGCCCCTAGCAGGGATCTGCTGAGAGCACCCATGGGAGACTGGAGGATAATATTTCCTCTGACGGTAAAATGACCATTTGGCTTCTTGTCTCGCCGACCATCTGGCTGAGGAGGGGGGATCCAACGTGCTAGCGAAAAGATGCTGGAGGGTCTCATGATGATCTTTTAGTTGAGCAACAGCATCTCGGACCTTATCTCCAAAAAGGTTATCCCTTGTTGAGGAGAGGTCCGCAAGTTTGTCCTGGACTTCTGGCCGGAGGTCTGAGGCTCGGAGCCAGGCCATTCTGCGGGTTCTAATGCCCACGGCGGCCACTCGGGGTGACGTTTCAAACACATTATACATGGAATGCACCTCATGCTTACAATACTCGAAGCCCTAGTGGACGAGCACGAAAAATGCCTCCTGTTGCTGCTGAGGGAGGTGTTCTTCCAACTCAAACTTTCCTCCAGAGGTTTCGGGAGTACTGGGTTATATATAATTGGTAGGAAGTGATATGGGCTATTAGCTTTGCCCCTTGGGACACTTTCCTACCTAGCACATTCCATTCCCTATGGTCCTGGCCTGGAGGCGCGGACACATGGGTTCAGGACCACTTTACCTTTTTGAGAGCAGATTCCACTACCACTGACTGGTGGGGGAAGTTGGTGTCAATCAAACCCAAGGGACTTCTGAACGAGGTAAACAGCATCACCCTTCCTGTTGACCGGGGAGACAGAGATAGGATGTTCCCAGATACGCAGGAGCAACTCCTTCAATATTTCATGCACAGGAACTGCTACTACCTCCTTCGGTGCATCCACAAACTGGAGGACCTCCAGCATGTGATGCCTAGCATCCTCCTCTGTGAGGAGCTGAAATGCAATGGACACCGCCATTGTTCGGACGAACCCATCGAAGATCAGGTCCTCTGGGGGAGACAGACGCTGTTTCTTCGGGAGTAATGGTTCCAGGAGGACATCCTCAGAAACATCAGAGGTGAACTCAGAAATACTGTCAGCCCCATGGATCGTATGGGGCTTCCTCCTTGATGAGATCTCCAGGAGAGGTCAGCGGGGGACCCGTGCTGACTGCCTGCAGTCTGGGCCCTGGAAGCATTGAGGGCACCGAAGGCATCAATGTCCTAGAAGGCCGCGGTGCCAGAGTCAGAATCAGCAGTCTAGGTGCCAAAGGCCCGAAGGACCCTGGAAGCATCAAGCCTTCTTCCTCAGAAGAACTGGCTATCGATATAGCCTGAGGGGGGAGACAATAATGGCCGCCAGGGAACAGAGGAACCCCAGGCACCGGCTGCGTAGGGAGGGTGCCAAGTAATACATTAAGGCGTTCCAGCATCGGTGCTTGGATCGAGAGCATGGGCTCTGGCATCGACTCAGGCTCCGATGGGGCTTGCGGCTCGATACCCCTGAATGCTCAGAGCATGGCCACCTGAACCCTACAATCCAGCTCCTCCTTGAAGGCTACCGTGGAAATGGCAGGGGAAGGAGGAGAAGGCGTCACCGGATTGCCCTCGAAATGAGGGGGGATCGGTGACTGGCACCAACATGGAAATCGGTGGGAAGTGCCTCAGACTCCAGAGTTCGACTCAGGGTGAGGCCTGGTCTCCGCGGGGCCGCTTCAGGGTCAACACGGCAGATACCAATGCTGTCCCGTAACTGGAGTCATGCGAGATGGTGACCAGTGATAGTGCTTTCTTCATCTCCGGTGCTCAGCCAGGTCTTTTCCCGGCATCAAGGAGGCTGAAGAGACTGATGTTCTGGAACGGGAGGACAATAACAGAGTTTGATCTCCAGCGCCCCTCTCTAAAATGGGAGCCTGAGCATGGGTGGATACTGAGGGATCAGTGTCCATGAGATCCCCTCGACTGCGCCGGACGCTGGCTTGGAGGGCCCCAACTTCTTGGGCCCAAAACGTTTCTCCATTTTATCTAAATGTGCCTGACAACCCTTAGGAGTCATCTGGTTGCAAAAACGGCAACCTCATACATCATGTGATGCCCCCAGGCAGACTTCATGCGAATCAGTCAAAGACATGGTTTGGAAGCACTGGGGGCATCACTGGAAACCGGAGGAGGCCATGCCTTGAGCTGATGAGCGGGTGGTGCAGGGAGGATGCCAAAAATCACTGGAACTGACTGCAAAGAAGGTAGAATTTACCGCGCTGCCCCACTGACTAGGGGGGAACCAAAGATAAGGGACCCTGCACGAAAGCAGCGAAAAAAATCACAAGAAAACAATGAAGCAGAGCTCAGACACCGCGAGACAATTGCACTGCAAAAAGAAAGAGACTGAAGGTGGACCACGCGTGGCCACTCTGATAGGAACATGCTGAGCATGCTCAGTGTACCAATCAAAGTTCTAGAAACTTTGACAGAGGTTTTCCGTGCCGGGTTCCATCTGATGATGTCATCAATGAGTAAGGACAACCATCCTGCTTGTCCTAGGAGTATACAAAGACCAGGGAGTAGTTCCTGGAGGAAACGTCCATTAACTGCTATTAATCAAGGTCACTTAGGGAATGGCTTCCGCTATTACTGGCATCAGTAGCATGGAATCTTCTTAGTGTTTGGGTAATTGCCAGGTTCTTGTGGCCTGGTTTGACCTCTGCTGGAAAACAGGATACTGGGCTTGATGGATCTTTGGTCTGACCCAGCATGGCATTTTCTTATGTTCTTATCTTCTTACGTCAGCAAGTAGCACATTTAAAATAAATCGAAGAACATTATTTTTTACTCAATGCATTATTTATTTATTTATTTTTGGGTTTTTTTATATGCTGACCTTCTTGTAAAAAATTACAAATCAGACCGGTTTACAATGAACAAAAAACAATGCAAAAGAGCGTTACATGGAACATTGCGAGAGAACGAATAATTGAATAGGAAACCGGGGCTACGAAATTGCCCATTGTAAAAGGAACAATACTCTACATAGTTAATAACATTGATAAATACAAAAATGGTTAGTTACATCCGAACAGTCATTGATCAGTACTTAATAATTTGCAGTTAACAGGAATCGTCTAGGGTATGGCTGGAGGGTAAGCTGGATGGTAAACTGGATGGAAAGGAGAGATTATGATTCTGGGAATGATAGTTTGAAGAGTCAAGTTTTCAGTTTTTTCTTGAATGTACAATTAAGCTCTGGAATTTTTTGCCAGAGAATATAGTTAAGACAGTTACAGTAGCTAAGATTTAAAAAGGTTTGGACAAATTCCTGCAGGAAATGTCCATAAACTGCTATTAATCAAGTTGACTTAGGGAATAGCCACTGCTTATTTCTGGTATTAGTAGCATGGACTTTATTTTATGTTTGAATGCTTGCCAGATATTTGGAACCTGGATTGGCCAGTTGCCTCTGTTGGAAACAGGATGCTGTGCTTGATGGACCCTTGATCTGACCTAGTAGGGCAATTTCTTATGTTCTTATGTTTTTAACAGACCCATAAGTCTTCATTCAAAAGCTTCTAGAACACCACAAAAGCTTTGCAAGCAAAGTAATTTGTGCTAGACTAATCTGCATATTATGAACATGCCATCTGAAAAAACTGCAGGATCAAGGCCTGCTTTTGGGCTGTGCCACCTGTGTAGCTGCACAGTGCACCAAGCAATAGGAAGTGCCAGGATCCCCTTACAATGCAGCATATGGCTAAAGAATACACTCTTCTCAAGTGAGCAGTGCTGGAGAGCTGGCACTGCTAAATGGCTCCTCTGGCAGTCAGAAGCTCTCTATGCAGTTCAAAGAATGAATTACATGGGTGAGAGAGGCACTGGCAGCAGGAGGAGGCATTTAGAAGCACTGGGCCTCCAGCACATCTCTGCACATGGGGCCAGGTTGGATCAGGCTAGGACAAGGATTGAAGGAAATGGATGGAAAGGAAGGGGGATGGGATGGAAGGAGAAGTCTGAAGGTAAGGAGCAAGGGATGGAAGGACAGGTTTGAAGGTGAGGGGAAACAGATGGAAGGTAGATGACTGGGGATGGGGGATGAAAGGTGAGCAATAGGAAAGGATTGAAGAGAATGAAAGTGAGGGGGGAGAATGAAAGGTAAGGAGAATTAAGAGGAAAGGAAAATGGAAAGCAAGGGAGGGAAGGATAGAAGGCAAGGGAAAGGAAGAGGAGAGAAGAGAATAGGAAAAGAGAATTCCAAGAGAAGCAGGAATTTTGATGCTCCAAGGGAAGGGGGAACGTGGAGACTCGAGAATTGGGGATGGGAGAACTATGACTGGGATACTGAGTGGGGATAGGGCAGCACGGACTCAGAATGGGGGATGGCATAAGTGTGGGGAGGAGCTGAGAGATTAACATTCAAAAAAGACCTAAAAACTTTTTTCTTCCGCAAATTCTTCAGAGACCCACTGTCAACTGACCATACCAACCATCAAATGAATTCTCAATTCTAATCTCCAACCAAACTTGCTTCCCTCCTCATCCAACCTAAGAATAATTATTTGACCTGACTTTTTTATCTCTATATATGCTTATTCTGCTATTATGTTTCAATACTGTCAAGAAAAATGTTCACTTTGTAAACCGTTATGATGGCTCTATCGAATAAAGGTATATAAAACTCATCAAATAAATAAACAAACAAACAAACAAACAAATAAATAAATAAATAAATAAATAAAATGACCTGGAAGGATGTGGTGGGGGCAAGAAAGGTTGGAAATGGAGGAAGGGATGAAAGAAAGGGAAAATTTAGTGGAGTTTGAGAGAGAGCCAAAAAGTAGATTGCTATTGGTAGGAGGAGGGCAAGGGAGCCGGATAGCATGTGATAGAGGGCTGAGAGGGGACACTGGAGGGGAGAGTTTAGGAGGTGTAGGGCTAAGAAAGAGAGAACTGGAGGGATAGAAGGCGAGATGAAATCTAGATTGGACATGATTAAACAGAGAAGCAGAAAGAGAGAGCAATGGAGAAAATTGAGATGAAAGGAAAACATCAATCAGGCCGATACAGTACAGTGCGCTCCGACGGAGCGCACTGTACTGTTGCACTATTACTGATGCACTATTACTGATGCACTATTACCCCTTATTCAGTAAGGGCCACTGGGCCACTATTACCCCTTATTCACACAGGGCCACTGGGAGGGAGGCCCTGTTAGGCCTCCCTCCCAGTGGCCCAGTGTGTGTTCCTAGCGTTGCTCCTGTCCTGTGTTAGGCCTCCCATTGGCCCCCTTGTCCATGTGTTTCTCTTGTGCAATCTGTTGTTGTTCTGTGCTTTGTCTGGTTCCTTGTTTCGTCTCTGGACCTACCCTGCATTTTGCTTATTTGTCAATCCCTGTCTTGTCGGTGCTTGCCCCTAGTTGTGCTCAGTGTGGACAGGGTACCTTCCCGTCCTCTTGTTTCTCGCTGTCTGATGGTTCTAGTGGGTGCCCTGTCCCCATACCTGGGAACTTTTGATTTCCTGTCACCCTGAGATTACCGTGAAAGCTGGGGGGGGGGAAGCAGGGGCAAAGGACTGGATGTGCACAAACTTACTCACACACACACACACACACATATTAACACTCATATGTTCATGATAACTTTCCACACACACATGCTCATTCTTACATGCTGTCATTCCTCATTCTCTGACATTCTCACATGCTCATTTACAGCTTTAGTCCTCTCATTTTTCCACATACACACCCCTCTCACACACATGCTCACTCACTCACTTCTCTCCCTCTTCCACACATACACACACATGCCCACTCACTCTCACACCCATGATCATTCACAATTTCACTTCTCTTTCTCCTACACAAACACACACAATCTCACAGACATGTTCTTTCCCCTCCTCTTGATATACTCCCTCCCCCATCCACACACCCATTCACACATATACACATACACACACAAACATGCCCCCTCACATCTATTTACAAACATATATGCACAAATACCCCCCTCATTAGCTACCTCTCCCTACCCTAAACTTACCAGTAGGGGCAACCTCATCTTGGGGTTGATTCTTCTTCCAGCCAATAGCAGCAACAGCAGCATTTTCTATTGCTGCTTCTGCTATTGGCCCCTTCCCTTCTTCCTGTTCCCACAGGCCAGTCAGAGGCCTCCTCCCTTCGTGCCTGTCGAAAGGTTTGAACTCTGAATTTTGTTTCCCGTACATAACCCACAGGATGTGGGCTGTACGGGTTTTGGATGTTTTTCTTGACCAGAGCAGGGTGCCTTTGGCACCCTGCACTGGTGCCTTACGATAAAATAGGGCCAGCATTGGTCTGCAGGCTCAGGAAGAAGAAAGGAGGCCTCTGATTGGTCATGGGGCAGGAAAAGGAAGGAGGCAATTGGCCCGTGTAAGCCAATCAGATGCTTTGTAAGCTGGCTGCTTCACTAGCGAAGCAGCAGCAGGACACCCGGAGATTACAACTGTAGACGTGGAGACCCGGCAATTCCATTAGAATTCCAGAGTCTCCAGGTCAAATCGCGAGAGTTCCCAGGTATGCCTGTCCCTGATCCTGCGCACTGCCCCTCCATAAGACCTGACAGCCACAAGCACCAGGGGCCCAACCTGAAGGGAAGGTGGCTGGTCAGGTAGAAGACCTACACCTGTTCTGCCTGCTCCTGACCCCTGCAAAAGAACTACATCTGACCTGCTAGCTCCTGTCTCCACAGACCCCTGCCGAAGGGGTAACTTAAAATCAGTCAAAGCGGCCGTGGCAGCTGTTGAGGTGCTGAGCTTTATTTGTGGTTTCTGGATGAGGAGCAGAGCAGCGCTATTCAAGTCTTCCTTTTCAAATGATAACAGAATTATAAAAAAAGAAAAGAAAGGATTTGACTGCAGTGGATTACATTGTATTAATTAAATTTCAATAGGCAGTGACATTCTTCAATCAACAGCACCCACTGAAAGGCCCATTGTTCAATGCATCCACTTTTGCTACTGCACCAAGTTCTGAAAAACGACCTTGAGTCACTCGGCAACAGCTTCTGTCACTCAGCTCTGCAGCTTATCCAAGCAGAAAACAATCTATATCTCTGTGTCCCCACAAGATAAACAGCAATTCCTCTTGGTCACAAAGAATTAGAGTTCAACAGACCCCTTCGCACTTAAATTACCTTAATATTACAGCTGCCGTAAGCAGAAAAAAACCCTCCACAAGCTTTGCTGAGGAATCAAGACAAAACAGCATTAAAAAAAAACCAAAAACCACACACACAAGCAGCCTATGGGTTCGATTTACCCAAAACTATGATGTGAAAAAGCTTTCCACCAGAAAGTTACTCGCAGCTTTAGGTGAATAAAATCTATCACAGCCTCCGTTAACAAAATGTGGTTCCGAGGCCTTTGGAGTCTTGAAAGACTAAGAGAAAGCCCTTTATATTGTATTTAAACTGGCTCTTACATTCTCAGCTTCATTACAATACACAGCATCCTCATTAAGCCCTTTCAGATATAATGAGCTGCTCCCTTGGTTTCAAAAACTTAGTTTTTCTTATTTTAATTTCGTTTCATTTTAGTGCGCACTAACCGAGACAAAACAGAACAGACAAGTGCACCTCCCTAGTGAATGTGCCACAGCCTTATCACTGCTTGTTGGAAACTTAGCACAGCCATGCCACTGTGCTTGGTGCAAGTACGATTCGCAGACTCCTCCTTTAAGTTCCCCTAACATTGCAGATAAGTGAGTAGATGTACTTCTTTTCCTAAACCAAGATGCTGGCCCCCATCTATTTTTCCTTTACCACCCCCTCCCCGCCTCTCCCCTTACCAACTTTGTCCTAAGCATGCTTGAATTCAGTCATGGTTTTGGTCATTACTACCTTGGGTCACAAAAAAAACCCCCTCTTCATTGCTTATCATAAATGACAAGTAGGGTTGTGCGAAAGTTGTTGTTTTTTTTTTTTTAGTTACATACTTTTGTTTCATATTGTGAAAATGATCACATCCCACAACTCTGTGAAATTCTACAACGTGGATGCTGAGCTGGGTGGCATTCTAGAAGAAATCTACCTTTAATCTTGAGACTGCTGAACCCCAAACTGCCGCGGCGTGACGTTTTCTGTCACCAGCAGATGGGGCCCCCACTTATGAGGCACCTTTGCTCTGTGCGGGGGGTTACTTCCCTGGCTAGAGTCAAGTTGGCAGATAGGAGACACCTGGGCGATACCCGTGGTGCTGAGCTGATGAGGCTTGAGACCTTTTCCAAGATAATAAAGCCAGCGCTTATTTGCAAGCCACAGAAAGAGCACAGACTTGAACAAAAAGGCTTATTTTTATTTTTTTTTTAATTTATAATTTGTAGCAGTTTGGCAGGCAAAGCAATTTCCTCAGCAGAGACAGAAAATAAGTAGGAGAATTACTCTCCAAATTTAAAATATTTTGCCAAGAGAAAGCTCAACATTATCATCAAAACATGGATTGAATTACTCGCCTTTCCAAACCTGCGCTCAAGGTGAGTTTACCATTCACGTGTCCCAGATAGAGCTTGCCATTTAAATTGATAGCTGAGGTAATGCAGAGCAAAGTGACTTGCCCATCATCATACGGAGGGACAGCGGGAAAAATACTATGGCTTCTGTGATTCTCAGTCCACTACTCTCACCATTAGGCTCCTCCTCCGCTCTGCCATGCCCTAGGAAAATGGGGGGGGAGGGGGGGGAGAGAATGATTCTTATTTTTCTGCCTCAACCTTTCTGAAAAAAATAAAAGAAGATAAAAATGCTTCATGCTTCGTTGCATAATAAAAAAGCAGGTCAGAACGAGAAAATATTTAGTACAGGATCGCCTTTTCACTGTATTAGTAGATAACAATGAATCTGACCCCATTAATCTTCCCCAAGGTGTTCCCCAAGGTTCCTCCCTCTCCTCTACCCTATTTAATATTTACATGCTTCCCCTCACTACCCTCCTCACTAACCTCCACATCAAGCATTTCATTTATGCCGACGATGTGCAACTCATCTTCCCATTCTCTGACTCTCTCCATACTGCTCTGCTTAACTGGGAAGCCTGTCTTTCCTCTATCAACAAATTACTAAATGACATGCAACTAGCTCTAAATCCCAGCAAGACTGAACTCTTAATCATATCTAATAGGCCACCGCTCCCAGACATCCCACCTGCATACTCATCCACATCTTTCCCATCACACGTTCGCAACCTTGGTGTCCTTATTGATAACCATCTTACTTTCAAACCCTTCATCAAATCTATCATCAAGGAATGCTATTTCAAGCTCCAAACCATAAAAAAACTCAGACCACTGCTACACTTTTCTGATTTCCGCACTGTACTCCAGTCTATCATTTTATCTAAGGTAGACTATTGTAATGCACTCTTTCTAGGCATTCCCGCCACCTATACCAAACCCTTACAACTACTACAAAACGCTGCCGCTAGGATACTATCAAATTCAAAAAAAAGAGATCACATCACCCCCACACTTATCGAACTTCATTGGCTCCCTATACACTCCCGAATTCTCTATAAAGCCCTTTCCATCATCCACAAAAGTCTGTTGAACTCTAACCTCAATTGGATTAACCCCCCACTCCTCCCCCGTACCTCGAATAGACCCACATGTACAGCCCTCCAAGGAACCCTACGTGCCCAACCCATCAAATCTTTCAAATTATCATCTACCATAAGCAGAGCTTTCTCTCTCGCTGGCCCCTCCATATGGAACTCCCTGCCTCCCGATATACGCCTGGAAACATACACACCCACTTTCAAGAAAAAACTGAAAACATGGCTCTTCCAGCAAGCTTACCACACATCACCTGCCATTACATAAACCCCCACTGTTTAACTAAAAATTGAGTAACTAAGAATTTGCTACATGACTAGGAATCTATTTCTCGGAATATGTCTCATGCCCATCGATTTTGTACTTTGACTCGGCTACTTATGTAATTAGCTTTTGTAAATAGTTGTGATTTTACTGATTTTGCTGTATCTATTTATTGATATCACGGACGCTCGCGGCATAGTCAGCTCTATACCCTATCCCACTTTTAACCACCTTGTTCTCAGTTACATGTAAGGGCCCTGCCCAAAAGTTAACCTGTTTTTTCAATGTTATATGTAAGGGTTCTGCCCATTTGTTCCTTTTAACTGTAAACCGATGCGATGTGTAAACGGTCATCGGTATAAAAGAAACTTTAAATAAATAAATAAATAAATAAATAAATAAATAAATTATTGTGGACAATACTCAGAGGCAAATTTACAGGGGTGGGGATAATTTGCAAAGCCATTTCTCAGAAAATTGCCTTCCATCCATTCAGTGTTCCACAATGTGCATACTTCTAGCCGCAGTTAGAGGTGTTCCCATGGGCACGTTTGGGTCGGGGGGAGAAATATAACATACTCAAATTGCACTTTTGCAGAAAAAGGGCACTTTGTAACCCACGGCAAATTTCCAAGTGAAAGCAATTGCAAAGTCCATGAGTAGAGCGGCGGACTTTAGCCCACAGCAGACAGTCTGAAAATTGTTAAGAAAAGAAATAACGAAATCCAAATCTAGGAAAGAAGAAAATGAAGATGATGGAGAATCTGAAGCACTGGCAAACTTCATACTAACATGGTTTACTTTATAGCCGCAATCAGAAAAATCGCCCACCCTTGTTTGAAAACTACTGCATAGTTTGAACATCCCGGCACAAGACGTTGCGACTTCAGAGATGCATTGCAAATGTGTACCGTTAAAGCGACATCATGGTTGACTTGTTAAAATATTCCTTCTAATAACCTGTTGTCTACCTAGATTACACATTTGCTGGGAGGTAATGCAACATGAAAAGTCATTCGGCAGCTATTTGAGAAAAGATTTACAATGCATAAAGGTCACTAGCAGGTCTCCTTTGTTTGGATTAGACTAGATTGAAAACATGAGAACACAATAAAACGTTAATTTAAATTCAATAGCATTTTTAAGGTTGGTGTTGCTTCAAGCAGTGGAAAGCTGTTGGTCTGCAGGAAACACATTTACTTTAAAATGACATGTACCTATATCTGTCTATCTATATCTATACATAAAAAAATATGCTGGGTTGGCCCAGTGACTATGCTGTGCAATGCCTTGCAGAGGACCTGGGTTTGATTTCCAGATCAGGATTTCTGCTTCCAAGGCTAGCCAGAGCTGGGGATGCTCCTTGGGGGGACAGGAAGCCCCAGTCAACTAGTAAAGGTGACACCTAGTGGCCAGATTCAGGACCCATTAATGTAAGTGTGGTCTTTCATCCCTCTCGGCCTCCTCCCAACTTGGAGAGCTGGGATTGGTTGCCTTTGCCTTTATAACCCAGCTGTTTTGTCATCAGAGAGGTGGCTAGTGATTACCGTAGTTTTGGTTAGACACAGAGCAAGAAAGATGTCTGGTTTCTCCTTCCTGATGAAGCCTCATCGCCTCATCAGGCTTTTCCTTTGTAAAGAGGACCTACACTGTGCACTCCCTGCCAGAGGCTCCCCCCTGTTATTAGTTGCAGTAAGAGAGAATGTTTGCCAGAACAATTTTGGGACTCCCGTTCCAGGCCTGAAGACCAGTGTATTCATTCACTCCCTGAATATGGAAAGCACCCATGACAGTAAAACATCAGTCAAGGAAGGTTTTGCATTAAGGAATTATTTTCTGTTTTGTTGTAAGGAGGTTTTTTAGCCACCCTTTCTCACTGGGAACCAGGCTGGTATAGCATGTTCTCGATCCTAAGAATTTCCTACATGAGGGGGTCACCATTTAAAATAACTAAGGAGACGGAGACTCCCATCCAGATCTCCACTCATATGGGACCAGGATACAGGGCTGGGTGTTTGGGAATGAACTGGAAACTCAGGTAGGACTGTTTTTCTGTATTTGGAGGGACCCTCCACTAGGATTCCCCCGGTAGGCCGCTGGAAGAGCTTTTGTGCACTTAAATATCACCATGGGATGCTCTGCCCAAATTTCTTAAGTAAAGGACATTTACCCAGAGAAGAAACACATATCTGTACCCAGTTCAGTTGTAACTTTATAATTATAGATGAAATGGACTTTAATTTGACTTTTAACAAATCAGTAAAATTATAATTTAACACCCAGTGCCTGTTCTTACAGGTTTGTTCCAGCATCTCTCCCCTTGGGATGCTACAGCTATCAACACACATATGAACAACACTTTACTGCCTGAGCCATATGCAAGAGCTTCACCTATAAAAAGAATCCACCTCTGGAATAGAGAGTGCAGGTCATGGAAGAAATGCTAATCGGAGCATCCCTGAAGATAAAAAAGTAAGTTTGTGTGCCCTTGGGACTGGACACCCTGCTAAGGGTTACACAAGGTTCTTAAAGGCATGTACCAGGCCAAGTATGGTCACTGCACTGACAGGACTATGTAAGTTGTGAGGTTTTATATAAAATAGAGCAATTTTCCTGCAATTCTCCCTCTCCCTCATGTAGTAATCAATGAAGCCTCATAGTACTATTACCAAATGTTCAAATTGGTAAGGAAACCCAAGGGGCAGGAGTAAAGGAGGAAGCTGCCAACTGAAAATCTCCCAAATCACAATAACCAAAAAATTAATTTAGATTTTGCATACTCTACATTTTGGAAAATGTGGTATGGCGAGTTAATCATTTTCCAAGCTACAGAGCACAAGGGTCAAAGAAATAAAGGCATGCTAAGCACATCTAGCAAGAGGGGATCTTAAAAAATGTGTCCTGTGGAAGAACCCCGTGTGTCATCCGATAAATCAAAGAAATCTGAAGTCTCCAGAAGCAAACATCTCAGGCCCAGGCCACCTGCCTCCTTACCAAATGAGATTCAGAACAGCTATTATAGCTCATTGATTTCTGATGCTGAAATTTAGCAAGGGCTATATATTTATATCTACTGAGTACATCTGCAAAAACAAAAGAAGCAGCTAGCTGGTCTGACAAGCAAACATTTTAGATTCTTTGGAAAGATACAAGAAGTCCTTTATTCTCAACCTACAAAGGAGGGAACCAGGGCTGGGCTTGCATCATTCCATAGGAAGTAACGGCTGATTGTGTGCAAAAGTACATAATGTTCTCATCACCAGCATCACCTAAATTGCTTCATTATTTCTATCCTAGGCTATGCTGAGATGTACTCTAGGTTTTCTACCGGCAAAGAACAGACACAGCAGATGGAATCTGCTAAATAGCTAAAAGAATGAAACATGAGTTTAGGGTGTGTGGGGCTTGGAAGCTTCAGCGTTTCCATGTGTGCAACAGACCAGGTCAGGAATATGAAGACCAGAAGGGGTAATTGAAAGACAAAGAATGCTACTAGAGACTGCATTCTCCTTTCTCTAGCAGATTCAGTAGTAAATAGATACTGGCATGAAATCTACTTTATAAGAAACATAAAAAGCTATGTATAAACTACATGTTGAACATTAGCTGTTGTTAAAATCACCTCTGGCAGATTTACCTAGATCCCAGTTGTTCCTCCTCAATGGTAACATTGTCTTTCGCAGTAGAGTACCCAATTTGCAAGTGGAATTTGTTTACATTCATTAACTGTTTTTGGACTCCTGCCTGAATTTTTTGTAACAATTCCTTATTCCACACTACTATTTTCTTTTTGGTTATACAGTGAGAAGATAAAAGGCTAATCTCAACCCACAGTCATGAGAATGCACATGCCCGAGTCCATTCAGATCAACATGCCCAACCTAAAACCAAACAAAGGTCCAATTACCGTTTGGCATAGTACCTACACAACTTCATGATACTACAGCTAAGTATTGAGGAAAAATTACTAAAAGCTGTAACAATAAACGTACTTGCTAGTTGCTACCTCTAATAAAGTAACATTTGCTTATGGACAAACCTTGATTAAGTTTGTGGGGTTAACCCAATGCTATCTACGTCTTTCGTTTTTTTCTTTCTTAGAAATATGACAGTTCAGGTTTCAGGTGCTAACCAAGAATAAATGTGTACACTATTTTATACTACTTAAAATACTTTGGACCTCAGAATCCGCCGATGCCCAAAGCTAAAAATACCAGCTACATGGACTGGCATGTTCTCTGCTTGTAGCGTCATCAGAATGCATTGGAGACTGACCTTACCACCTGCTGTCCAGCTTTGGCTGGAGAGTGCATTAATTCTTGAGTTGAGAGTAGAATCAACATGGCATTGAGAAACCATAATATTTTTGCATGATAGCATCAGCCTACTGGTATATTGTTGTCTGTCATAAATGTTAGCTTTAAAAGGAATTTAGTTATGCAAGTACTTAATATGTAATCTGCTTAGAACAAGTAATGTTGACATAGGAGGAATTTAATTTTTTTTTTTTTTTTATAAATAATAAGTTCTGGTTGCTGTTCATGGAAGATGCCAGTGTTGAATGAGAAGGTTAGAAGCTAACATAATCGAGAGGGCTGAATGGAATATGGTGGATGGTGGGTATAACTTACATGTGTTTGGGCACCAACTGGGCTTGGTAAAAGATTTTAGACTCAACCCTGTGTGTTAATCTGTATTCCCTCATTATTGAATATGTGTGTGTGTCTTGTTCCGTTCTAATGCTGGTTAGTTTTATTTTGTAGCATAAAACTATGAATGAATTCTAGCTTTTTGAAAATAGATTTTAGGACAAGGTTGAACTCTGAGGATGTGAGAAATGGAAAATGTTTGTCCCATTTTGAGAACCTTTGCCATTTCCTTTGGATGAAAAAACATTTCCTCGAACAGTCCTTAACTCAAGTGAAAACTAGCGAGTCATTCCTCTTTCTGTCTCAGGGTTATAGGCATCTCCAGTGGTACTGGGGATTTTCAGACTGAAACATTCCAGTCAGGGGACTCCTTTCCACACTCATGATAAGGTTTCTGGTATGAAATGATGTAAGCACAAGGAATGGGAGGGGGACAAGGTTTCATTATGTAGTCATCCTATGCTGGCTATGGGCCTCATCATGAATGACAGCCAGAGATGTATTTAGACTTTGCCAGCCTTAGGTACTGTTGCAGCTATTGTGCCCCCCCTATTCCAGTCCTCCATCCCCTAATTCCTGGGTAAGGTCAGACAACAGCGAGCAGGAGGTGTAAGGCACAGTCCCACAGTTTACTGAGGCAGCTCAGGCATAGATTCTGTGGCAAAAACTGGAATAAACTGAAGCCCTTGGCAAACAATTCCATCTTTTATATTATAAAAATGAAGCAATTTTCCAGCCTTGCTTGTGTCTGTATAATTTAATTTTTCTTGTTGGAGGAAAAGGGAGCTTAAGTATCCGTACAGGGACAAGATCTCGGGGAAGAGCAAAAGAGAAGGAGAGGGTGAGAAGACCAGGGATGGGGAGAAGAAAGGAGGAGGACTAGGGATGGGTAAAGAGATGGTGAAGGGACTGAAGATAAGAGGAAGGAGTATGAGAAGGAAAGAAGACTAGGGATGGGGGAGGACTGAGTATGGGAGAGGGGAGGTAGAAAGGGATGGGGAGGATGGGAGATGGGGAAGGTAGAGGAAAGGGATAAATCAGGAATGGAAGGAAAAGACGAAGATGGAGGGAGGTTCTGGGATTGAGAAAGAGGGAAAGGGAGTAGAACAAGTTGGGGGGTGGGTTCCACAATCTGGGGATAGAATCTGAGATCAAGGGGAGAGAACCTGAATTGCAGTAGGAGGAGGAGGGGGAGAGGGAAGGAGAGGAGGGAGGTATCCCTTCTGTGCTCTGGTCCTGCTCCCCCTTATAGCTCCTTTCTAACCTCTCAATCTGGTGCATTCATACCATTACCAATCCCTTCTCTCTCTCTCACACACACATGCACTGTCCTATACAGGACCAAAGCAGTGACGTCATCGATGAGTGCCTCGGGAACTTTCCTGCCACAGGTCCCTTAAGTAGCGCATTGTCTAGTATGCACACGCCTAGTGTGGCCCCGAGGAGCGATGATGATGGCAGCTTCCCGAGCTGCAGGCAGGAAATTCGGCAGGGTACCGCCATGCTAGCAAGGCTGGCAGGCTGGTGGCACTGGATGAATACCTTGGCTCATGGGGCCTACCCACGAGTCACGAAACATAATAGTAAGTGTAAAAAACATTTTAAGCTATATTGCCTGACAATGTATCAGAAGTCACAGATTTTAGATAAAACTTTGCCTTCAAAAGTGTGTGCAGAAAAAAACCCCTATGGCAAATAAATGTTATTCCTTTCGGCTGTTGTTAATATGCAGTATTTTCCTGCAATTCTCTTAAACCTCTGGGAGTAATTCTCTTTAGAAATTGACTCGCGTGAATCTGATTGACCAGTTTGGATTGAGATGTCATTGTGCACACAGCAGGAACGAACCAAAATCCTGTGTCGTTGAAGCGACTTGAAACAATCGCCAAGGTCATGGCTGTCCCAGGAGAACCACTTAGTTACAGGAATGGGGTCAATCTCTGAGAGTCATGTCCTTCTGAAAAACTGGATAGTGCATGATGACTATATATATATATGGGTAATCATTAGACAAACTCTTGTTTCCAAGAATTGGGCTCAGAATTCATAGAAGCAATCTCCAAATGGTATACACTGGAACAAAGTCTGCGGTGACTTAGTTTTAACCTGTGAACTTTGCACAAATTTTCAGAGCAAAAGTACACAAGTTCTTAAGGTTTGAAATCTGCTGCAGGTACTAATCACAAATGTTTGCACCTGCTTTTTCTGTGATATTTTTTTTAAGGGAAATTCATGTGCATAGAGTTGAAAATGCAATCTACCCATGTTATTTCCCTCCCCCACCCTAAACATGCCCCTGGAAATGATTCTTCTCGATATGGCTAAAGGTACATGCATGGTGCAACCACTGGCACATTGTGTCAACCACATGGAGGGGTACGTGCACAATTTTCAGACTGCCATTTAACATGGGCAAAACATTTTTCACCTTCGTAAACAGTGCTTTGAAAATTCTTCCCCAAAAGATTCTATAGAGAAGGGCCAAAACATTCAGACATCAATGACAGGCCTATTTCAAGGCTGTGAAGTACTGGTCTGAAGGTAGTATGCAGGTCAATATAAACCAGTAACTCAAAGGTGAACCAAAATGTGCTCTAACACCACACTTGCAATTGTTCACAACTGCAGAGTAATTAAATAGAATGCAGCCAGGCCTTTACAGAACCAATTTCAGTAATGGTAAATCTGCCAAATCGAGGCCAGACGCCTTCTGAATATTCATTGCTAGCTAATGGTTTGTTGTATGTTCCCAACTGCTGCACATGACTACTTTCACTTTCAAGTAGATTTGGAAGGATTTATGAGAACGTTACAGTCAAAACTATATTTTTCAAAGCATCACTTTCAAAACATCGGTTGTTCATAAAAAGTCCATTTGGGTTCCACCTTGAGAATTAGATCCAACATTGTTTGCATTTAAAGAAATGGTATAAAAGAAATTGAATATTTTGAAGCCAATGAAATTGAGGGCAATATACCTAACCCAAGAAGGAAAGGAAAGCTCTGATATAACTATCTAAAGATGCATTTATAGTTATTTAAAGAGCAGATAAAGGTGGTGCAATAGTTATTCAAAATAGAATTCATTATGTATCTGAAATACACCGTCAATTGTCAAATGTTATGAAGGATTAATTACAAATCCAACTAAACATTTACAAAATGTGATTCATCTCAAGACCCTTTTGTAGCTTTGAACAAAGGATAGCTAAATAATCGAGAAATTAATATTTTGAATGTAATTTATCCAAAGATACCACTTTATATACAGTCCCTAAATTACACAAAATGTTTGTTAATCCACCTGGCAAATGACTCATACTGGAGCCTTTATCGATGTACATCTATGTTTATTTTTAAACCGTTTTTTGTCCACCTATGTCTTATATAAGAGACAGTACACATTTTATTAATCTGTTTTCTGAATTCAGAGAAAAATTGAAAGGCTTCATCTAATAATCTTGGAAGTCAGTTTATTGTATAAAGGCATCGCTCATGAAGCATTGAATATTATTAGAAATATATCAGATTTGAGGCTTAGACCGCCTAAAGTCCTTACATCATTTGTCATGCAATTGGCTTCTTCAGCTCTTAAAAGAATATTTTTGCTTTTGAAGCTAAGCTTTTTCTGCAAATTTCTGAACAGCTATGGGTGCCACCATGGCACCCCCAGTACCTAATTTATTCATGGCTGAGTTTGCCCTCTCCTTTTTTTTTATTTGATCCTTATATGGAGAGGTTTGTTAACGATGTTTATTATTTATAAGAGGTAAGAAGCTGTAATGTTTTGAACGTAAAACATTTTGTTGTTCTAGAGTGGCATTCTTATTCCTGACACAGCTATAAGATGGAACGCTGGCCATATCACCTAATTGGTGATCAAGAAACAGCGAAATAAGTAGTCCTTTGAGTTAATTTTCCAAGGGGTTTTGTGCATAAAAATGGTATTATGCATGCATATGCTATTTTGTTGGGAGTAAACGTGTATTTTCAGGGAAAATAAAGAGGCAGGCTAGGGGTGTTGCAGGGTGGGGGTTCAAAAGTGCGTGTGAAAGTTGCTTTGTTGTACAAGATGTACACGTACACTTTACCAAACATGTTCGTAACCTTTCACTCCTGCTAACTGGCTTGTACAAGGGAAATCAGACTTGTCTGCTGTCCGCAATTTTTGTTTGGGAGGTTCAGGGTGACGTGCTAGAGGAAGGGTCTAGGTGAACTGGAGAAGGAATGGGAGAAGTGGTGAAGGTATGAGCAAACTGGTGATTCTGAATGCCCGCACATACTTTACTCCTGCCTCTGCATTTTATTCTGGGTGTTTATTCGTGCAGTGCCAGGATTATTTCATGCTTAAAATATATGGGGTAGATTTTCAAACACGGCGCGTTCGTGTACTTTTGCTGGCGCATCAGGCGCAAGCAAAAGTACGCGGGATTTTAGTAGATACGCGCGTAGTCGCGCGTATCCGCTAAAATCCTGGATCGGCGCGCGCAAGGCTATCGATTACGTATAGCCGGCGCGCGCCGAGCCGCACAGCCTACCCCCGTTCCCTCCAAGGCCGCTCCGAAATCGGAGCGGCCTTGGAGGGAATCCTCTAACGCCCTCCCCTCACCTTCCCCTCCCTTCCTCTACCTAACCCACCCCCCCGGCCCTGTCTAAACCCCCCCCTTACCTTTGTCGGGGGATTTACGCCTCCCGGAGGGAGACGTAAATCCCCGCGCGCCGGGACGCAACCTGGGGGCGGGTACGGAGGGCGCGGCCACGCCCCCGGACCGCCCCGGGCCGCAACCACGCCCCCGGACCCGCCCCCAAAATGCTGCCGACACGCCCCCTAAACGCGGCGACGACCGGGCCCGCCCCCGACACGCCCCCCTCGGAGAACCCCGGGACTTACGCGAGTCCCGGGGTCTGCGCGCGCCGGTGAGCCTATGTAAAATAGGCTAACCAGTGCGCAGGGCCCTGCTCACCTAAATCCGCCCGGATTTGGGCGGATTTAGGCGAGCAGGGCTCTTAAAATCCGCCCCTATGCGTATATGTTTATAAAATGGGAAGAGAAAGCACATGCTTTCTTTCCTTAGAAATATTCACATGTACTTACTACAACTACTAAACATTTCTATAGTACTTGCAGAGCAGAAGTATACAGCATTTTATAAACTATGCAGCTTCTGATACACAGTGTATAAAATACTAGCATTAATCTCTGCACATCCACTTGCACATACAAATGCTGTACCGTGGATAGGTTGGAAAGTTAAGCTTCCTCTGAAATTTCAATTAAGTGGCAATATCTTTTTTGCACAGAAAATAGCATTTTTGGACTGACCAAAACATTGAACTGCTGTGATTAACACAGTAGCATTCACCCTGTTTCCCAGAAATCTGCAGCTAGGGCAGCCTTTGGGAGCCTAACACACATTGGTTTTATTTATTTATTTATTTGTAGACATGTGATATTCCACCTTTTACCAAGAATGGCCTCAAGAGGGATTACAATCAATTTATAAACAGCCGAAAATGCAAGTGAGATAATTTTACAGTGGTGTTCAAATTTAAAGCTGGAAAGCATAGGGAAACAATATAACTTCAAGTCCTAGTTGGAATAACAAGGGGTTAGAACTGGGGGGAAGGAATCTCTACCGGGAGGGCCTGGCTGAAAAGCCTTGCCTTTGCTTTTTTCCTGAAAGCAAGGTATCAAGACTCATGTCAAAGGGGTAGGAGAACTTTGTTCCAAATGTTTTGGTGCACAACAGCTAAAAGCACAAAGTCTAGTGCAGGATAATCTGGCCGAAGCCAGAGGAGGAATGTAAAGCAGCGCCATTTAAAGGACCAGAGATCTTTTGCAGGCATATAGGAGGAGAGACGTTGAGAGAGGAACTTGGGTTCTTGTTTACTTAAGCCCTTGTTGGTGAAGCAGAGAGTTTTGAATGTTATCCTGTTTTCAACTGGGAGCCATTACAGTTGGAATAGACTTAGTTTTTGGGTACTTGCCAGGTTCTTATGGCCTGGATTGGCCACTGTTGGAAACAGGATGCTGGGCTTGATGGACCCTTGGTCTGACACAGTATGGCATGTTCTTATGTTCTTAAGATTATAGGGGCCGATTTTAAATATTACGCGTGTGGGGTAAATTTGTGTGCACTACCCGGCACGCACAAACGTACACCCGATTTTATAACATGCGCACGCTACCGCGTGCGCATGTTATAAAATCCAGGGTCGGCACGCGCAAGGGGGTGCACACCTGTGCACCTTGCGCGCGCCGAGCCCGAGGGGAGCCCCGATGGCTTTCCCCGTTCCCTTTTTTTGCCCCCATCTTCCCCTCCCTTCCCCTATCTAACCCACCCCCCAGCCCTAACTAAATCCCCCCCCATCTTTGTTTCAAAAGTTACGCCTACCTGAGGCAGGTGTAAATTGAACGCTCCGGCCAGCTGCTGGCGCGCATACCTCTGACACGGCCACTGTGCCGGAGGACTCGGGAATGCCCCGGACCACCACCACACCCCCGGCCTCACCCCCTGCCCGCCCATTTTTGAAAGCTCCGGGACATATGCGCGCTGCTGAGCCTATGCAAAATAGGCTCGGCGCGCAGGGGTAGGTTTTCGGGGGTTATGCGTGTATCTTACGCACATAACCCTTTGAAAATCTACCCCATAGGTTTTATATGGTCAGTTAATCTGGCTCCTACCAAAATTCAACAGCTGCCCTTTGAAGGAGTTGTAGGCACTTCTTACTGTATTGTGTGAGGTCATTATATAGGAAGCTGCAGTAGTCAATTCAGCTGGTGATTACTGCATGGATTACAGTCACAAGATTGTATTTATCTTAATAGTTGTGCAGTTGGCACATCTTCTACAGATAAAGGAAGTGGTTATCACCTTTGCAATGTGAAATTTAATGGTGAGATTTTGGCTGCGCTGAATCCCTAGGCTTTGAACTGACTCCTTAGGTGTAACAGGGTACCTGACAGGGAAGATCATGATCACAGGGGATGACCCTATTGGCTGACCCAGAGGAGTTTTGATATGGAGGGGCTTAGTTTGAATTTGTTGTCACTAAGCCATTGGGCTTCTACTGTAACACAATTATTGAGGTTTGCAATGGAGGTAGTTTGGACAGCCCCATGTTGATGCACAGTGGATGACAACAGCAAATAGGAAACATTCAATACTGAAAAACTGAATGAGGTCACAAATAGGGGAGACATAAATATTGAAAAGCATTGGGGAGAGGACTGAGCCCTAAGGCACTCCACAGATGAAATTTCTGGACCTGGATATTTCATTGGCCCAGGTGACAAATCATATTAGGGAGGTGCCTTCAATGTCAATGTCCCTTAAGCATCGAGGAATTGGTGATTGACAGTGTCGAAGACAGCTGAAAGATCTGGTAGGATAAGGAAGAAGTCACCACTTTGGTCTACATGTAATTTTAACTGGGGAAGTTATCAGGGTAACTGCTTAGTTACCCAGGTACATTCCTTTGAAAATTATCCTCCATTTCATTTCATTTATTAAAATGTATTTATCGCCCTACACTGACGGCCTAAGTAATATACAAAATAAAACATTCACAAAAAACCCCCATATAAATAATACAAAACGTATTAAAACATATTTTCCACATAAACAAAATCACAAGAGTAAGTTGAATAATTCTCTGTTTGTAGAAGATTAATATTTTTTTGACTGCATTATTAAGAAAATTACTGTTTATATTTAACATGACCTTTTAGAAACATTTATTTAAATGGTTTTTTTAATATCTACCTCAGGTTTCCAACCATTTTTAAGCACCCATTCAGTTGCCAGTATATTGCTTGCCTGTGATTTCAGATTGCTTACTCATGAACATCACTGGTTGAAAATCATCTTTTTTTTGTACCCTCAGGCACTGCACAGTGCTGTCTTGAGTGTCTTCTTTCCTGGCCTACCACAGAATAGAAGAAGTGCCCTTCTGATTGGTGAAGTTATTGTCTGAAAGAGTTACTTTAAGCCTTTCAGGCTAACACAATTTCTTATCACTGGTAGGACACTCTAAACAGAGAATGAACCTAATCTTTTTTTTTTTTCATTTAAATGTCAACAAAAGATTGGAATATTTATTTAAAGACCTCAGATACCTTGCAGAGGCAGAGTAAAACTTTTCTCAACAGAACAAATCACAATATAGAAAATCAGCGTGTGAAACCGTGAACTTCTGGTAGGTAGATAAATGAAGGCGATCTGCCGGCTACTTACAACCTGGATTGGCCACTGTCAGAGACAGGATGCTGGGCTTGATGGACCTTGCTCTGACTTAGTAGGGCACTTCTTATGTTCATATGAAGGCATTTATTCTTTTGGTTAGTAATATTATATTACATTGTTTATAAAGTTATTTTGTTATACTGTTATATTGTTTTGCTGTATCTCATCTGAGTTCTTTGTAAACCGGCATGATGTGCTTCACGAATGTCGGTAAATAAAAGTTAATAAATAAATAAATAAATAAATTTCTTTTTTTAGAGGGAGGGGCTATGCACGTGAGGTCCATAGCAGAACAGCAAAGATGCAAGGTATACCGGCATCCATTCCACAGGAGGGTTCATGTTTGAGGTAGGACATACAATATCAAGTTGTTTTGGGTTTTTTTTGTTTGTTTGTTTGTTTTTTTAACACAGCTGAGTGTCTTATTGCGATCATGAAGTGACCTTGATGGAAAGAAACACATTCCAAATGCCAGGCATTTCCTGGGTATTCATAAGATATCAGTAGCTTCAATCAAATAACTCTTTTTTTCTGTCTAAAGAGTCCTTTTATTGGTCGGCTTCTCCAAAGGCCTGAGTCATGCCAAGCACATATTGTGCTGGAGAAGCCTGAACCACTTGCTTGTCGTGTGTCCTGAGGAACTGTTTGCTCATCACTGTGACCTGGCTAATATAATCAGTGGGCACAAGATGAGTGCAAATGGAGTAATGGGGAGGCTGGGAAGATTCCTTTTCTTTGCAAATGGAAGTATCTAGGAGATAATGTTTCCCTCCTCTGACGAGCAGCGCTTTCTTTTTGTCACCCACAAAATGTTTTCAGCTGCTGTGTACTCCTGCACTCGATGGTGATTAAAATATAATTATATTTCATTAGAGCTATTTAATTTGAACAAAACCATAAGGATTTCTTTTGTGCTTTCCCAGAAGTAAATTTGTTTTGGGGGTTTTTTCCCTGCCATATAGATTCCGTGCAGGCTATGACACCTTTTTTAATGAACCAACATAAGAATTCTCCAACAATTTTGGGCAGGAGCTCTTGAGACCTCCTAACCTCAGGCCTATGTTGCTCTGAGTGAGGCATGAATCACATGGCAGATCTGAAAAGCAGAAGTTTAGAAATAAATGTGGGGAGATGTTTGGATTGCGGCAGAAACCATGACCATTCATTCTTCCATGCACTATTGTGCTATATGGACACCTTAACATCCCAGCCCTCCCCCGTCATATATCCCGAATGCAATTGCACTTCCTCCTTCTCTTTTGTGTTTAAATCATTCAGCCAAAGATCAACTGCAAATACGGCATGCATGCATATTTAAAATCTGAACATGGAAAGAGAGCCTCAGCATGAATGCAGTCACCACTTTAAAATGGAAAGAGTGAAACTGAGCTGTTTTCCCCCTTCAGGTATTTTTTTGCAAATTTACACCTGTTCTGCAGAGAATATTTGCACAGAAAGAACCGATAGTATTCGTATGGTATTTTCTACAAAATCCCACTTTTTTTTTTTATAATTCTACTAATTCACACACATTTTTTCCCATTGTCATTGACTATAATTCCAGAAAACTTTTAAAACTTTTGAATTTCCCACAAAATGTCTCAGGAACATAAATCAGTCCATTTCTCTGATCATGAGCCTGAGCATTGGCAACTCAGGTGTCAAAAGTTGAAATAAAACCACATCAGATAGCACTGTCAGGTCCAACTGATTGCCAGGTCAAGGCTTGCCGATCAGTCGGGAGAGGAATTAAAACAGCCAGAGCAGGACTTCCCAAACTTTTAGCCAATTTGACCCAATTTTAACATCTGAAAATTTACATGACCCCAGAGGATGGCCAAAACAACTTAGCAGGTGTGTGGTCCTCCTCCTACAATCATTCCACGCTCACCCTTCCCACACTCCAGTTAATCCTCTCATGCAGGTCTTCTTGATACCATAGAAACTCATGCAAGGGCAGTGCCACTGCAAGGTCTATGAGTGCATGCTGGCTCATAGGCCCGACCCTGACTTCCACTACAAATGCTGCTGTTGGTCGCTGAAGGATACTGCAGTTTGAAGCACTTGTGACCCCAGCTGAAGGTTCTGTAACCCTATCTGGGGTCCCGACCCACATTTTGGAAAGCCCTGAGCTAGAAAGTGGAGCCAGGTCCAAGCTGTGGTCTAAGCAAGAAAATCAGTCCAAGAGGTAATCAGGCAGTAAGGAAGAAACTAATCACGGGAGCAAGGTTCCAGAAGACAGGAATATACACATGAACAAGGAGAGGGTCCAGGCAGGTAGGGATAACACAGGAGTAAGAAAAGGAAAAAGGAGAGAATCCAGGCAGGCAGGAACAGAACTCAGGAAACAGTTCCAGGAGTGTGTTGTATCAGCAGGACCAAGGGCTGAAGAGAATTGAAACAGCATCCAATCATTGCTGGTCTTTGCTGGACTAATGGGATGGAAGATGGCTGGAGCTTTCAGCAGTAGATAGAAAGGGTGAGTTTATTAATGCTTAACCTTGTGGCTCACTTATAAGTCTTCCATTGCCTATTCCAGGGTCATCTAGTTCAAGCCCTGTGGAGCTTGCTAGTAGTCCCCTTAAAAAGAACAACTCCTGGGGCCCTTGGAGCTGGATTTTAGGATTCTCTGCATGGGAGCACTTTACCAGCTTGAGAGAATGCACATCTTGGGCTGGTTCCCAGGTACAATCCCCTCCCAGCCCACCAAATAAAAGAATTGGACCCTGCTCCTCTTGGAATCCAAGATTACACAGTAACATTGATTGTCCATCTGCCAACACTGGTGCTAGAGGTGGAGACTGATGACCTGGGAACAGGTTCGTGTGAAATGGTTTCAGCAATGCCATGGAAAAGACTGACTGGTGGATTTCAAAGGGATGCCAACAGCTGGAGCTTAAGCGTCATTAGATCAACCTGTGTTATGTTTAGGAAAGGGCCCCATGCATTTTTTATTTAAATTGACTGTAGTTTTTCTAGTCTTTAGATGCCACCCAGACCTTGTCTTGTACTTTGAAATTGGACAGATTATCTAGTCTACTTGCAATTTTTTTATTTCTTTTTGTTTTTCTAACTTTTTTTTTCATGCGTCCGTGGATCCATAAAGTCTAGAGGACGTGAATGAAGAGTGGGTGGCTCGCGGGATTGACGGCTACTACCTGGAGATAATACCCTTATTCAATAAACATACACATGGTTAATGTGACTCCAACATTGCTCTAAGCTTCAACGGCAAGAGGAAATGTGGAAAAAAGGATTTGCATTCACAAAAAAGCAGGGAGTAGCTTGCTTGTTATGGCGGCTACTACCCCAAACCAAATAAGCCTGATACTTCACTTTCAATGCATATCCAGCATAGCTCTCTGCTTCAAGGCAGGGGAGAAAGACTGATTATTCACGCATATCCAGCATAGCTCTCTGCTTCAATGGCAGGGGTGAAAGTCTGATACTTCACTTTCAATGCATATCCAGCATAACTCTCTGCTTCAACGGCAGGGGGATTGAAGAAAGGTGGATCTATATACAGACAGCAACCAATAAGGACTGAATTATTTAGTCTGGGTGGGCAGGTGGGCGTGGGTGTGGCTTGCTTATTGTGGCGGTTGCTACCCCTAACTAATTGGGCTAAATATTTCACTTAGATGCAGTTCCAACACTGCTTTCTCATTAATGGTGGGGTGGAAGGGAAATAGAACCAAAAGGTTACTAAGAGCCAAGAGTAACATAAGTATGAGAAAAAAAAAAGTGCAAAACTTGCTGGGCAGACTGGATGGACCATTTGGTCTTCTTCTGCCGTCATTTCTATGTTTCTATGTATTATTCCCTTCATAAAAGGTTCCAGAGACCAGCAGTTCAAGACCTGCAGGGCCTGACACCCCCTATCTTAACTACAAACTCATCTTTCTAGGGACCCTTTATACAAGTTGCCTGTGAGCAGTGAATTCTACTTTCCTTTTCAACACTGAATAGTCTTGGATGATCGCAGACTGAACATTTTTGACACTTTATTTCTTCTTCTATATTTTTAAATGTATCAGATATTTCCTGTCTGTTCACGTCACTATTTTCATCATGGTATCCACTTGCTGTGTTAACACATTTATCTTCAAAGAGAAGTCAGAAAAAGCTTTCCCCATAGCTGACATCAAGTCCCATAAAGAATCTAGGATAACTACTGAAGGTTTCTTCAAGCCTATCGGTAGTCCGTTTGTAGGGACATCCAGGGGAGATATATTACCACCTCCATTCTCAGTTTTATTTAGCAGGGCAGCCGGTGCGGAAGATATAGCACGCTCTTCATTAATCAATGAAGAGCTGAGCACGGGATGGTCCAAAGGCGTAGCTCCCTCAACCTCCAACGATTGGATTTCCTGGTCAGGACTCCATGAGGGATGTGGTGTCTTGGTTTCTTGTGCTACCAGTGGCCTGAGCTCATCCTGCGGGCTCAGCGGGTCCTTCTCCACACGCCGGGACAGCCGGAGCTTGAGTCTCTATTATATTTTTAGGGCTTGGGCACTGAAGAATGGTCTTCTGTCCGGGCAAAGTTGGGGGAGTCGAGGGACAGGTTCTAATTCTCCTCTTCCTTGTTGCAGGCATTGCAATACGTTACCAGGAAACCAAAGAGGAAAAGCAAACAGACGAAGAGCACGGTGCACAGGTCAAGCTGTCATCTTGACTTTAGCACTGAATGCTTCTGAATGGATTGCAGCCTAGCCGAGGTCGATGAGTGTTCACAGATTTTGTGTATTTTCTGTTAAGTGAATTTCCTTTGTTTGCTATTATGTGGCCACCATGTGCTATGCACTTTGCTAACCAAAATCTTCAACTTAATAATCACTTTTCCTCATCTAATATCCAGCATGGTAATAAAATGTCCCAAAAAAAAAAAAAAAAAGCCTCTAAAGGCACAATCCTTAAAGACCTGCTCACTAAAAATGTTTTAATTGTAATAATTAATAATAACCCATTAATACTACTCCATGTTTTGGATTTCAGATAGAGAGGCTGTGGCACTGGGCTAGTGCATCTCAGTTCAATATGAGCCTGGTAGCTCTGTGCCAGCACTCGTGGAAGAGTTGCCTATGAAAGCATCCAGAATCGTCCAGGGAGAGTAATTCCCTTGTCATTAGACACAGTTATTAAATACAGGCCACAGAATAAAACAACACATCTAATAACTATTTATGAAAGTTCAGGGAAGAAAAGATAAATCACAATTACAGTTCAGTCATCTCTGAACTCACTGCGCTAAACGTTAATTCTTATTCAAATGCAACGTATCAGATTAAAGGATCAAAGTAGGCCAGTGTGACGCTAATTATTCCTTCCCATTTATGTTATTTTAATGGCCTGGCTACCTCCATGAAAAACATAATTAAAAGCCATTGCAAGGCCCCCTGGGGCCTCTTAGTTTTCCTAATTAGCATCTTCTTCCAGTCTCCTTTATAATTAATTTCATTAAAATGCTTGAAAGTGTTGAAGAAAATGGCTTTCTTGAATAAAGTCATTGAGGTGAAGAGAGACATCACATGCATGACTTTGAGAAAGCTTCTTTACTATTGCACAGGCACGGAGAGTTACTCAGGAGTTTACAGGTGTTGATATAAGGAATAAGTTTTTATCGCATGCATTTTTAAAGGTGAAGGGCTGGGAATGAAATCCCCACTAACATGTTCGGCTTCAGTCGGTGTACAACCGCTTCTGTGAGCTGAAAGCATATTTTTATTACACCGCAAGGCCGTTGTTTTGGGGGGAAGGTTAAGTGGGTAACTTTGTCCGGTTAGCTTTATCTGGATAATCAGCCTGAGCAAGTTAAGGCTGAATATCCAGTGTAAAGTTAACCGGACAAAGTTATCAAGGCAGAGAAATTCAGGTACCTTTGGCTAGCCAGGGCTGAGTATAAGCATTGGCTGGCCAAAGTTGAGACGTGCCCCGAGCAATGGCAACAGTGCTGTCTCTTTTTGCGTGGCTAAATTTTGTCTGGGCAACAATTTGGGGTAGGGAGGAGGGGAGGATTAAGCAGAGATTTATCTGGCTAACTCCCGAACCCTTTGAATATTGACCCCTATGGGCTTAACTGGTAGAGCACCAGGCAAATATCACGTTACCACCAGAAGTGAATACTGAGCCCCACAAAGTATTCCCTTCCTTTTCTAAACCGACTTTTGCAGGACGTTCATAAAAGCCGGCAATAAACTGAACATTGCCAAGCATAAGTTCATGGGTTTCATTAAATGTGTTAGCGTCTTATATTCTACAAATAATTCACTTTATCATATGCTTTGTGCGTGTGTGAAGATGTCGCCAAGTGCCCCTTCTATATGTACTTGCATATAGTAAGGGGCTAGATGTGTGATATCAGAGAGAGTAGAAGTGTGTTGTGTCCCCTGATACCCCCCAAGCAGGAGATGTCTAATCCTAACTGGCATTGATTACTGCAAATCTCTATATGTTGGCCTCCCAGAAGCCTTGTTAAGAGCACTATAATTAATACAGAATCCAGCTGTTAGACTACTCATGAATACTCATCTTCATGAACATATTACACCAGTACTTGAAGCCCTGCATAGGCTGCCAGTCAGATGGTGCATTGCTTATGAAATTTTGGTGCTAGTTCACAACCCATTGCACAATGCCTCCAGTCCACGGATGAGTTCTATCCTTTATTTCTATGCACCCACCAGAAACCTCAGATCAGCAAATCAATTCCTTCTTGACATTTTAGCTGCAAAGCCCAACCATCTGGAATTGTTCTCCAATAAAGAAAAGCTCCATTACCAACGCCAAAGAATTCAACAAATCACTAAAATCCTACTTATTGACTCAGGCTTATCATACATAATGGTCCCCTCTGAGCAGTGCAGCCCCATAACTGAGTTTGAACTGGGTGCAATGGCTTTTGATGTTTTTTTTTTGTTTTTATGTCATGTCTTTACAATTTTTTGTTCTTTTAAACTGTGTATGTTTGCCACATAACCCGACCCTTGGAGGGTGCGGGACAGAAGTAATTTTAAATAAATAAAGAAAGAAAAGTAAAGAAGAAAGCTTGTGATGTTTTCACTCAATCTTTCATCCTGGGGAAGATGACTCAGACTGAAGATCAGAGCCCTCAGGCCTTCCCGGAGCCAGGGCGACTTAGAGTTCAAGGAGGGTCCTGAGATTGAGAGAACCGAGAGAGGTGAAGAGTAGTGAAAGGTTAGTCAGTCTCATACTGTTTTTATTTGACTGAAGATTTGCCTTATGGGTTGCTGGCTGCAATTCCAGTTGGAGTCAGACTGGGAAACCATCTTCAGAGATTCCTGCTTGGGAAAATCTCAGCAGCAGTTCAATCTGCTCTGGAAAGGGTTGCAGTTCAGTTACGGGACTAAGGAAATCTGCACACAAGAATGCAGGCACCAAAAATAAGGGAAAACCCTGGGAGGTCCCATTCTCCTAAGACTACCTCAGAGTTATTTAGTGGGTAATGGAAGAAGAAATCCCCAGGTGTGTGAAGATTTGCAGTGAGGGAAAGCTTTTGGACTGTGTACTGCCATTCACCTTTCTATATGGACTACATCAGAATTAGGTGCACCCTGTGCTGAATTTCTTCATCTACATCAGTTATTACAATCAAGGATTTACTTTGAACACCACCAGCAACACTATGTAGCAGCGTGTTATCGTTACTGGAAGGTATGAGAAGCTTCCTTAAAAGTATAAGGGCCTTGGAGGGCTGTTACTCCATCACCTCCTGTCAGGAAAGAGCCTGGAAGCAGGGGTCACAATATGGCCCCAGTACTCCCACCGGAGCCCCTGTGATTCTTGAGAGGATGGACAGGGGATACATGTATTTAATGTGTCTCCTCCTATTGACGTGCCCTAATATTTCTGAAATAATAATAATAACGCACAGCCCCACAATGAAGAATGTCCACGGAATCTACCGCATTTCTTGCTCACAAGCTTTGTAATATATCTGGAAGAGTTTGCTGAGACACAGGCTTCACAATGTTTTCCATCACCCTCTTGCAGGTGACCTGACTCAACCATCCTTGAGAGTGTGGAAGGAAGACGTAATTCAATCTGAGTTCACTCTGATCTGTATTTACATTAGTAGATGATGCTTTGTGGGCTAACTGGTTGCTTTTTGGAATCATTCAACAGCTACATACCATTAAACTTTTCAAATTCTACCCAAATGCAGACCAAACTTTGACAATTCACCCCATGGAATAATTGAAGTTTAAAAATACTCAGGGCAATTGCAACATACCTACAGTACCTGAATGCACAAGAATGGTTCAATTGAATCATTTACTGAAAAGCCATCGGGGTATGAGAGATTGTGAAATCAGCCTAAACTTGGGGTGATCCCTAAGAAGGAACCCAGCAAGTGGGAATATGATCATGTCTCTAAAAGGAGGGCATCAAAAGGACCCTTCCCTATCCTCCACATTACAATGTCTTAAATGATCTTCTATATTGCCAATGATTTGTGCTGCAAGGATTTTGAGTTACAGACTCTGGACTGCTGTGGGATGAGGTCACGTCTGCGTAGAATAGTGAAACCCAGTATGAAACAATGATGCTCTTGTAATGTTCTACCAGTGAAAAAGGGGTGTACTACCACATGGTAGGGCCTTTCAACACCCATGGCCTGTCCTAGCTCTGCCCATTCACCCACCTCTATCTTCCCTCTTTCCCATCCTCCCCTTCCTTGCCCTCCAAGATGCCACCCAACATCCATGTTGTGCCCTGCTCCCTTATCCTGATTCATCTTAACCGCACGACTACTTTGATCGTTTTCTTTTAACAAATCTCAATTACACCAAGAAACTACCAAAAATAAAATGTGGATAACACCCCAATTAATATAGTACTATTACTTCAATTTTGCAGCGGTTAATCAGTAAATATAACATTGTTGCCCTCACAGAAATACACAACATAATCATTATATTATGCAACTTGTGAGACCCTAATGAAATTAAGCCCAAAGATTCTTTGTTTACAATTTTAAACCAGATAGCTGTAGACATTAGATACATCACACTTTCACAGCAAACACGAGCACATTAAAATTGATTTCACAACAAACGGTAATGTTGACAGACCTGTGGAGGGAACTGGCCCCTTTTTTGGTCGGGGGACGTGACATAAGCAGCTTGGGTGTAGGCATAGCTTTTGAAGCGAAGTTTAGAAGGAGGTGGTGAAGGGGTGTGCACACGGCCCTCTGCTACACTGACAGTGATCTGAGAAGGAGAGATTAAGGAGAAAAGCAGACATACATTGGTAAACAGATAGAGTACAGTATATGAAAGAAAAGTGATTGAAGTTAACATACAGAAGGACTGGGGGATTTGGGGGGGGAGACTTAAAAGCCATTAAATCCCTCCTAGGGTTTAAGGGTTTGACTTTCAACTTAGAACTGCAGATTTTAACGTGCTTTAATTATTATTATAAATCCATCAAACTGATTCAGCTAAATCAAAGCAACTGGACAGACGTTCCTACTGCTGCTCAGTGATGCTAATACATAAAATGTAAGCAAAAAAGTTACCATGTCTCAATGTGATCGTTATCCTTGTCTGATAAGGATTTCATTAACAATCGGGTGCCCTTTGAACTTAATTTTGAATCTGTTTTTCTTTCTTTCTGTGTTGTGTGTGAAATACATTGCTAAACACAAGGACTGGGGGGCTGTCTCTCAACACTTCCGCAATAGTGTGCATGGAATAATATTAGTTCAGGGCTTTCCAGCTCATGAAAAAATGCACAGGGGCTGGTTCAATTCATCCATCTGTCCATCTCTCTGTAGAGAGGTATGATAGCTTCAGTGAAAATTCTCCAATCACATGCAATCCTGGGGGGGAGGAAGTGAGGGAGAGAGAAGGTGGAGTCTGGACCTATTCAAAATGACCTTAGTTTGATAAGGGTGAGTTACTATAATTTCAATAAAGTCAACATAAACACGTATTTATGTCTTTATTTACCGTAATAATATTTAATATGGGCAAGTGCAAAGTAATGCATTTAAGGAAGAATTATCCAAACTATAGTTACATGATGCTGGGTTACAATGTGTATGAAGCATCACCAGCCAGGAAAACGATCTTGGGGTCATGGTAGACAATACTTTGAAATCTTTGACCCAGTGCATTGTGGTGGTACAAAAAAGCAAACAGAATGTTAGGAATTATATTAGGAAGGGAATGATGTGACCACATCTTGAGTATTGGGTGCAGTTCTGACCGCCCCATCTCAAGAAACACTTACCAGAACTAGAAAAGGTGCACAAAGAAGGGTGACCAAAATGATAAAGGGGATGGAATAGTTCCCCTATGAAGAAAGGAAAACAGGTTAGGGATCTTCAGCCTGAAGAAGAGAGACTGAGAGGAGATGTGATAGAGGTTTATAAAATCCTGAGTGGAGTGGAACTGTTAAATAGGGAAGAGTTATGTATTGTTTCTAACAGTAGTAGGACTAGGAGATACTCTATGAAGGTAATGGATAGCACATTTAAAACAAATCGGAGAAAGTATTTTTTCATTCAGCACAAAATTAAAATTGTCAAATTTGTTGCCAGAAGTTGTGGTGAAAACAGTTAGCATAGCTGTTTTTTAAAAGGGTTTAGACAAGTTCTTGAAGAAAAAGTCCATAAACTATTATTGACCAGGTAGACTTGGTTATGAATAAGGAGGACTGGATCTATTCTTTGGGATCCTGCCAGGTACTTGTGACCTGGATTGGCCACTGTTAGAGACAGGATTCTGGGCTTGATGCATTTTTTGTTTGACCCAGTCTGGCCTAGTTCTTATTTATGTACATTTATAGTCTTTTTTGTTTAGAAAATGCCTGAAGTGAATTACAAAGTTTGCACTTCCTTGATTTTTTCCTGTTATATTGATGGCAAATCATTCCAACCTTCGATGTCTGGAGTTAACAATGGATGTATAGGGGAGCATGAAGTCAATCACTGGTTTTAAAAGAGGTAGCTGGGATTATTCTAGATGTTAAGGATAAGGAAATTTGAAAGAGCTATTCTATTCGTTAGCTATGGAAGACAGCTCTTCTTCTGGTTGGAAGTTATGGATGAGGATAGTTGGGAGAGCTCTTCTATTGGTTAGAAGCTATGGCGAAGGATAGCTAGGAGAGCTCTTCTACTGTTAGGAGTTATGGATGAGGATATTTGGGAGAGCTCTTCTATTGCTTGGAAGCTATGGAGGAGGATAGTGGGAGAGCTCTTCTACTGGTTGAAAGCTATGGAGGATAGCTGGGAGAGCTTTTCTGCTGTCTAGAAGTCATGGAGGAGGATAGCTAGGAAAGCTCTTCTTGGAAGCTATGGAGGAGAACAACTGGGAGAGTTTTATTCATTGGAAGCTATAGAGGAGGATAGTGGGGGAGCTACTGGTTAGAAGCTATGGCGAAGAATAGCTGGGAGAGCCCTTCTACTGTTAGCAGTTATGGAGGAGGATAGCTGAGAGAGCTCCTTTATTGTTGGAAGCTATTTATTTATTTTATTTATTTATTGGGTTTTATATACCGGGGTTCCTGTATGAGATACAGATCACCTCGGTTTATTTATTTATTTATTTATTTTTAGATTTTTATATACCGGTGTTCCTGTATTAAAATACAGATCACATCGGTTTACATTGAAACATAAAAATTATGCCAAGAGGTGGTACATATAACAAGGTTATAGAACTTGGAAAACATGGAAAACAGGTTCGAAAAATAACATTGAGAAAATTGTATAGTCTCTTTGAGAAACCAAATCATAAAATAAGGCGTAATTGTCTAAGATAAATGTGATCTGCAGAAGGGATTGCGATGGTGAGAAAATCTTGATAGCTGGAGGTAAAAAATAATCAAAGTTCTGGAAAAGCTTGGCTAAAGAGCCAGGTTTTAATTTTCTTTTTGAAGGAAGCGAAGCAGATCTCAAGGCGGATGTCTGGCGGGAGCATGTTCCATTGGACGGGTCCTGCTAAAGAGATGGTACGTTTCTGATGTAAGGATATTGTTGAAGGAACATAGAGTGTGCCTTTATAAGCTCCTCTGATAGGTCTAGATGAAGAGTGAAAACGAAGTTGGGTACTTAAGTGGAGTGGGGATATGTTGTAAATAGATTTATGAATTGCTGTGTATACTTTATAGAGAATCCTTTGCTTAATAGGCAGCCAGTGGAGGAGTTTTAGTATGGGGGTTATATGGTCTCTTTTATTTGTATTGGTAAGGATTCTAGCTGCAGAGTTTTGAATCATCTGGAGGGGTTTGATGGATGAGGTAGGGAGACCAAAAAGGAGCGAGTTGCAATAATCGATTTTTGTTAGAATAATGGCTTGTAGAACCATCCGAAAATCATTGAAGTGGAGAAGTGGTTTCAATTTTCTCAGGACAAGAAGTTTATAGAAGCAGTCTTTAGTGGTGGTGCTTATAAATTTTTTGAAGTTAAGCTGATTATCTATCATGACGCCTAGATCACGTACATATGGTGAGTGATTAATTATAGGAGTGGTAGAAATGAGTGGGACAGCTGGGTATATTAGATTGTTATTAACGTCATGATTGATAATTAAGATCTCGGTTTTGTTGTTGTTGAGAATAAGGCTGAGACTGGATAGAAGATGATTGATTAGTTGCAAGCAATTATTCCAGTGAATCAAGGTTTTGTGTAGGGATTCTGAGATTGGGATGAGTATTTGGATGTCATCCGCGTAAATGTAGTGTGTTAGGTTTAGATTATTAAGAAGACGACAGAGAGGGAGAAGGTAAATGTTGAAAAGGGTTGGAGAGAGGGAGGAACCTTGAGGGACTCCTTGATTTGCTGGGACCGGGTGTGATTCTTTGTTGTTTATCTTTACCTTGAATTGTCTATTAACCAGGAAGGACTTGAACCAGCTGAGTACTGTTCCCTTAATGCCTATGTCTATCAGACCTTGTAATAAAGATGAATGGTTGACAGTGTCAAAAGCCGCAGAGAGATCTAAAAGAATAAGGAGGTGAGGTTGTTTTTTATCCATATTAGTTAGAATATTGTCGGTGAGAGAGATAAGTAGGGATTCAGTGCTTAACGATTTACGAAAACCGTACTGGGAAGGTGCAAGAATGTAGTTTTCTTCCAGGTACTCTGATAGTTGTCTATTGACTATCTTTTCCATAATTTTGGCGATCATTGGCAAATTGGCTATTGGGCGGAAGTTAGCTGGATCTGTGGCCGGAAGATTTGGTTTTTTAAGAAGAGGTTTAAGAATTGCTAGTTTAAGTTGGTCAGGAACTAGACCTTGGGAAAGAGAGCAATTAATGATATCGGCAATTGGCTTTGAAATGGTATTCCTTATAGCAATGAGGAGGTTGTTTGGAATTGTGTCTAAGGGATGAGAGGATGGTTTCATTTTCTTGAGAATATTTTCGATCTCAAGAGCTGATGTGGATTCAAAAGTTTCTAGAGTCGTATTTAGTTTTGGTGGAGTATTAGGTGGAGATGGAGAAGAACTAGCTGAAGAGAAAGAAACAGTCAATTTATCAATTTTTTTTCCTTGAAGTATTCAGCTAGTTCGGAGGCTTTGTTGAGAGCTTGATCATCTGGGATGGTAGGAGGGGTTGGTTTAGTGAGGGCAGAAACGTAGGAGAAGAGTGCTTTCGAATCAAAGATGAAATGATGTATTTTTTTAGAGAAAAAGTCTCTCTTAGTTTTAAGAATGTTGATCCTGTAGGCATTGAGAGTGGTTTTGTATACAGCTAATGTTGTGGGGGATGGGTTTTTTCTCCATGTGTGTTCTTTATTTCTTAGTTTTTGTTTAAGCAGCTTCAATTCAGTGGTGAACCAGGGTTTTCTGTTGTCAGGCGAAGGTTGTACTACTTTGGTGATTGAAGGACAGGTTAGATCTGCAATTTTATTGGTGATGTTGCACCATGAAGATATGGCTGTAGAAGCGTTGGAGAGATCAAGTTGAGATAATTCATTAGAGAGATGGTTGCTAAGAAGGTCTGTGGAACAGGGTTTCCTAAATTGGATAGTGGTTTTTGGGAATGAAGTGGGAAGATGTCCTGAGAGCTTGAGTGTCGTGTTGATAATTTGATGGTCCGTCCAAGGGACAGGAGAACAAGAGGGTGAATCAGGGGGCAAGATACACTGATTAATGAAAATAAGGTCCAACGTGTGGCCTGCTTTATGGGTTGGGCTTTTTATTATTTGTGTGAAACCCATATAGCTGAGTGATGAAAGTAGGGTAAAACAGTTTGCTGTTTGTGGTGAAGCATCGACATGTATGTTGAAATCTCCCAATAAAATGGCAGGTTTATCTGGGTTGAAATATTTGGCGGTAAGTTCAATGACCGGAGAGGGGTCAGAGTCTATAGTTCCAGGAGGAGCGTAGATTAGGCCAATTTGTAGATGCTCGGATTTAAAAACTGCAAACTCTATGTTCGATGTGATGTTTGAATATTGTAAAGTGAAACCTAGCTCTTTCTTGGATGCTAGGAACAGACCTCCTCCCTTTCTTTTGAGTCTAGGGATGGAGAAAAAATTGTAAAGTTGAGTAGGTAGTTGGTTTAAAAGAGCTATATCTGTGGGTTTAAGCCATGTTTCTGTGATTGCACAGATATCTGGGTTTACTTCTGTAAGGTAATCATTTAAGATGTGAGTTTTTTTCGAAAGCGATTGTGCGTTGAAAAGTGTTAGGGATAGAAGAGAAAGGCCCAGGAATTGAGTGATAGGTGAAATCATAATTGGAATTAGCCTTTGTTGACGGTTGTAATGTTGTGGTAGAGGTTTAGTTTGATGATTGCGTTTACAGTAAACAGTAAACTTGCTCATGAGCTATGGAGGAGGATAGCTGAGAAAGCTCTTCTATTGATTAGAAGCTATAGAGCAGGGTAGCTGGGAGAGCTCTTCTATTGGTTGGAAGCTATGGAGAAGGATATCTGGGAGAGTTATTCTATTGGTTAGACGTTATGGAGGGGGATATCTGGGAGAGCTCTAATGGTTGGAAGCTATGGAGGAGGATAGCTAGAGAGCTCTTCTATTGGTTGAAAGCTATGGAGGAGGGTAGCTGGGAAAGCTCTTCTATTGGTTAGAAGCTATGGAGGAGGATAGCTGGGAGAACTCTTTTACTGGTTAGAAGTTATGTAGGAGGAGAGTTGGGAGAGCTCCTCTATTAGTTGGTAGTTATGGAGGAGAATAGCTGGGAGAGTTCTATTCATTGGAAGCTATAGAGGAGGATAGTGGGAGAGCTCTTCTACTGGTTAGAATTTATGGAGGAGGATAGCTGGGAGAGCTCCTCTATTAGTTGGTAGCTATGGAGAAGGATAGCTGGTAGACTCTTCTATTGGTTGGAAGCTTTGTAGGAGGATAGCTGGGAGAGCGCTTCTACTGGTTAGAAGCTATGGAGGAGGATAGCTGGGAGATCTCTTCTATTGGTTGGAACCTATGGAGGAGGAGAGCTTGGAGAGCTCTTCTATTAGTTGGAAGCTCTGGAGGAGGATAGTTGGGAGAACTCTTCAAATGGTTGAATATGTTCTTGATTTTTCCATCACTGACTATAAGGAAAAAATAAAATCTAATAAAATTCAAACTTTAAAATAATGTTTTAGGTTACCATAACTCTCTAGATCTTCTGGTTATTCATTTGTTAAAATATATCCTCCTAACCTTAATTTATATGATGCCATTTGTAAGAATCCCAACATGAATTGCATGCATACTTTTTTATACAAATACATGCAGCAATGTCTGGGATGGATACCACAATAACTAGCCCATGCCAAGAACATCATGTATTGCACTTTAAAGATTTAGAGAAAAAGGCAGCTTGGATATTTTAAAAGAAGTTCTTGAATGAGAGGATGGAATATTGGTTTTAAATCACGACTTTTTATAATCACAAATTTGTGAATTCTTCATTTTTAAATTGTCAGCTTTCTCAGGATTGTAGGAGTAGCCTAGCAGTGGGCTATGAACCAGGGAAGCCAGGGTTCAAATCTACTGCCACTCCTTAGACCTTGGGCAAGTCATCCTCCCTTGTCTTAGGTGCAAACTTAGGCCAGGATTCATCATTCCGAATGCGGCGGTAAAGGGGTGTGGGGGAGGGGGGAGACGGGGGCGATCGGGTGCTAGCCTGCAGCTGGCTGCACCACGGTAGTGCGGTTTCGCCTGCCGCAGTGCAGCCATGCTGCACACTATCGCGGGCATAGCGCCAGCATAAAAGGTGGTGCTATTTCCTGTGCTACTGCGGGTGATAATGTTCTAAACATTATTGCCGGCAGCGGTCCGCCGACCTATTTCCCTAATCCCCTCCATAACTCTTCCCCGACTCCTGCCCTCTACCTAATCTGAATGCTACTGCCGCGATAAGGCCCTAACACGCACAATAATAGCCTTTCGCGGGTTGGAAAATAACCCCCTTAGATTGTGAGTTCTCTGGGGTAAGGAAAATATCTCCAGAACCTGAAATCAACTTGCTTTGAAGTGCCTGAAAAGTAGGATATAAATACAAACTGGATATTGGTTGTGATCATGCCTCTTTATCAATTTGCCCAATCAGAAGAACAAAGAAAATGACATTGTAGACAGTGAAGCTTCTCGGTCCTCCTCATCTGGGATGGGGAGAGTAACTGAAGAAGCAGTTTACCTATCACCTTGGTGCCTATAATTGAGAGGTTGGAGTTAACCACAATGGCTAGTACAGATATAAAAAATGCATCTAAAACTAGTTTTAAATAGTACAGAGGTGGAAGATTGGTCCTGGAGAGGGCTAGGTTCCTTGTAGGCTGTGATATCACTTTTAATGGACCAATTCAGGAATAATGAATAGATGCCACAGTTCACAGTGAAGATCTCATAAGTGCTTTCTGAAGCCATCATATATGACATCAAAAGAAGGACCCTATGTAAATCTGAAAAGTCACAAACTGTATCATCTTTGGATGGTTCTTATGTTGTGCCAACCTGCAAGAAATCTGAACTGGTTTGAAGTCATTTGTAAATGCAGGATGACCAAAGACGGCTACATGCTGCATGGCATTTTTTTTCTCTTGTTTTAGTCATGGTGTTTTTGATCTCCACTGTTGCCTAATTCTCAAAGGACTGAGTGTTTAAAGGATTAAACACCTAAAGTTCTATTTAAAGTTCTAAACTGAAACCTGAACAACAGATGGTTTTGAGCATGCTAAGAGATGCAAGCTGTTTATTTTGGTTTATGGCTACCTGATTTGTCAGAGGTATTCTCAGGAGTACAGAGTCAGAGAGACATTTACAGGTCTGTAATATAACAAAGGAAGACCACTGGCTGCAGACCAGCAAAAGCTGAAAACTGAAAATAATCCATACTTGGTACACCAATTTCAGTCAGAGTTCAACCGGTCAATCCCCAAGTAAGGGGGTCTATAAACTATGAAGGAAAAATCCTGTATCCCATGGTATAAGAACATTTGAAATTAGGTATAAAAGCCTAGGGCAAAGTGGATACCCTCCAAAGACTAATTCCACAGCAGTGCAATGAAATATTTGTCTACACTACTGATCCAGGCCGACACAGAAAGGTATTGGAAGAGGAGAATTATTAAACTTAGGAACTGAAAAAGTATCAAAACTGCCAACTCAAGATGGATCCTGGGAAAAACATGCAAGAACACACCAATGAGGACATGGCAGGTGGCAGAAATCCACATGCTTATGCACAAGCCGGCATGAAATATCTGACTGCCGCAGAGCTCCTAATGCAGTCACATGGTATTCAGAGAACAGACACATTTACCACAGCTCCCATCTGCCTATTCCAAAGCCCCACCACTTCCTTTTGAATGGAGAGCAGCACTTCCATGCAACCAGTGTGGGAGAGAGAAGAAACTTTGCAAATACGGAAAGTATCGCTTTAGATTAGAAAATAAATAAGAACATACAAATAGATTGAAAATTCTGAACCTAGGGAATACTTTTAAGATTCACAGGGTCAGTCACAAAAGATGTTGGGGCTAAGTCACATACACGGTCACAATCCACTCTCTTCAAGCCCCGTCCAGAAGGGGGAGGCAGGGGGAGGGAGGGAGGATATCATCCAGGGCCCAAGGTGTTAAGTATGTCCATCCCCAAGTGCTTATAAAGACCCAGGCCACTTAACTAGTGTTCCAGCATAAAGTCTTACAGAAGCACTTGTAAATAGGGGGAATCGGACACAGAATGCACACTTCCTTTCATAAATTCAAAATCCAAGTATAAATACTTGAATCCACAACTCCTTTCTGTTACAAGGGCCCCCTTATTCCTTTCTGAAATGTAGGGCTTCCAACAGCTGTTCTAACTAGAATTTAGGAACTATCAAGAATCTGCAGAATGGATGCTCCCTCTGATTTATAGCTCCCTGTAAATGGTACCTGAGCAATGATGTAGCTCTGGTAGGATCCTTTTCTTTTCTGTACCAATTGTGAACCTCCTCGACTCTCTGGTGTGCAGCGGATGGGTACAGGCTACGAGGAAGCACCTTGTGAGTGCCACTTGTTCTCCTCTGGATACTGGAGGAGTGTCCTGAGTCCTCACCTTCGCCAAGATTGCTGCCTTGTGTGTAGTGACTTTCTCGAGCTGAGTAAATCAGATGGGAAATAAACAAGTTCCCAAACAAAAAACAGAAAGGAAACATGGAAAAACTTCCTTTCAAGTGGAAATCCAAAATAAAGAATCTTCTCTCACTTCAAAAGGCAAAATCAATCAGAAAGTCTCTTAAATCTCCACAAATCCATGTCCCACGGAACTGGACTTAGGATTTCTGCAGGAAAAAAGAAACCGAAAAACAAACCCCACTCCTTTCCCTTAATCTTTAAGCTAGGGGTCTTTGTCTTCTCTAGACACAGAAAACCACTTTAGCAGCCTTATATAGGGGTGCTTTGACATAGATGGTACGTTCCTCACTCCTTCTCTAAATGCATGGTCCTTCTATAAACTACACCTTCATAAGGATCTCAATGGGGCCCTATAGAGGCATAAAGGAAAGAAAAAATATCACATTTATAGTTACAAGATATAGATATTAATGGATATATTCATATATATTTAAGATTTATATTCTGCCTTTTGTGACTATATAATTAATACAGGAAATGTTGATGCAATCCTTTCTTGGGTTCAGAGGTCCCAATGAAGTGGCTACAGCAAAGTCCAAGGGCTTAAATTCACCATCCTGGACCTTTTAACTTTCTCTCTCTCATTGGACTTCCAGCCCTGGGTGCTGGGGTTTCACTGGCAGGGAGGAGGTTTAACCTGAAGGGTCCCCAGGTGCCCTGGTGGGAATTCAGAATACTGTCATTGACTCCCAAACATCCTTCCAATCTCAGTTCAGAAGGTACTCACATAGGAAGGAGGTCTCAATGAGTTGAATCACTTAAAGAAACACAACCAGCAGTCCAATGGTGGTGTTCCACAAAAATAGCCTTACGTCACCTTAAAGATCAGAATCCATACCATTGATAATCAAAGCAGAATAACAACTCCTAGAGCTCCAGTTTCTTTGTTCATAGTGCTCCTACACTTAACTCTTCTCTGATCTGAATCATTGGTCAATATGCTCTCCCCTTCAAAGGTGGGAAAATTATCCCTCTCAAAATGATAAGAGGTAAAAATGGGTAGAAACCCCCCCTTACTTCAACACTTGGGTACCCAAACTTCTTCCAAGCTAGTAGTTTGTCCCCACTGTTAACTGGTCTCGGGGCAAGGTAACAGGTAACCCAGTCCTTCCTGCAAGGGTGTACTGGCCCTCCTGTTGGGAACAGGTCAAGGTCACAAACAATCCCAATCTATACACAAATTCTCCAATTGGTGAGCCATGAGGCCTACCAAGAAATCCTCCTCCAGAATACACCTTCCAGGTTCTGCACACTCCAGCTCCTCCAGAATACACCTTCCTCAGGTTCTGCACACTCCAGCTCCTCAAAAAGAACCGTCCTTTGAGCAAGTATATATATATATATATATATATATATATATATATATATGGCAAGGTCCAAAGATAGGCGAGGATTCAAAAATGTAAAAATGCCCACAAAGCTGTTACAAAAAAATGTTTGGTGAGGATTGCGAAGCCACCGTCACATTGATAAGCGGGATAAGTAGCCCAAGAACTGTGGATTTCTAGATTTAAGACAAACCTTTGGATAATGACCAAATGCTATCAAAATACTAGAATAGCTTACAATAACTCTATTCAGATAATTTGAAATGAAGAAAAGTCTGGTTGGATAACTGTACAAGAGAAATAGATGAGTGGATACAAAGTACTTAGGGAGGATCAATTTAAAACAGTTGCACAGGAGTTTATACGAATTTTCAAAGTGGACTTGTATGTATAAGGCAACTTTGAAAATATGCGGCTTGTCTGGCTCTTGTTTAATGCATAGAAGAACTTCAACCCCTATTCTGTATTGCCCCCTTGGTTTTATGCATCACCCTGAATTTTTTAGTATTAAATCTTAACTGCCAAACTTTAGAGCATTCCTCAGGCTTCACAAGATCCCTACTTATGTCTTCCATACCTTACCATCCCAGGTGTCTATAATGTTGCAGATCTTGGTATGATCCACGGAAAGGCAAACCTTACCCAATAACCCTTCTGCAATATTCTTTATGAAAACGTTGAAGAGAACTGGACCAAAAACTGATCTCTTTGGCACACCGCTAGTGACACTCTTTTATAACATTTCCTGTTTCATTTCAATTTGTTCATCGACTTGAGTTTTTGTGGATGGGGCAACTGATAAGCAAAAATAAGTAAATTTATTTTGAAAATGAAGTTAAAAAAATGAAATGTTATTTTTTTGTTTCAGTTTCAAAAACAAGATCCTGTCACTGCCTACTTCCCCCCCCCCCCCCCCAAATAGCCCTTCCTCAGGCCCTCTTATCCATTACCTCCCACCGATCCCCAGTCACTCCTGTCCCACTGGTGACTGTTCCCCATAGATGCCAGGTGTCCCAAGGCAGGCGCCATACAACAAAATGGTGAAAGCCTCGGGTATGGCAAACATTGAAAATGGCGCCAGCCTAGAGTCAAATTTTCTTTGTTTGGGATTTTTCATTTTAAATAAAGGAAAAGAAATGAAAGAAAGTAAAAAATGGAAAACCTTAACGAAAACCAAACCAAAAGAAAAAAAATGTCCTGTTCACACACCAGAAAACAACTTAACAGCTGGAGAAATTGGACATTAGCAGGATAGTTCTAGATTTGTTTGTTTTGTTTTGATTTATTTTGTTTATCACTGTTCTATGTTTTATTTATTTATTTATTTACTTATTTAAATTCTTTTAATATACCGATGCTCAAGAACTAAGTCTTATCGTACCGGTTTACAATAAACTAGGGGGAACAAATTAAACAATGAGAGCAAAAAGTTACATTATAACAGGGAGGATACGCCCTTTTGTGGCCTCCCATTTTGTTCCATGTAAACCGGTACGATCTGTATACGGCTATCGGTATATAAAAATGTTAAATAAATAAATAAAATAAATAAATTTATCTGGATGGTTTGGATGCATGTCCACTTACTGTAAAGTAAAATACAGATTTTAGCCTTTTTTTTTTTTTTTTAAATATCCAGCTAGCCTTAGATACAATTTTATCAAGAATGAACTTTTATATGTCTGAAATAAGAGCACAAAAGATGGTGCAACTCCCTGGTTTCCACCCTTATGAGTGACAGGTATTTTTGGGATCTGTCAGCAGAGTGCTTTGAGAGACCCCTATGGAAACAGAGATGGAGGGGGGGTTTGGAGCCTGTCCTGGAAGAAGAAAATTCTGTTTGGGCTCTTCCAAATAAAAGGAGAGATTTAATGGAAAGTTTCCTAGAGAAAAGAGAGGAAGTGTTGGATCTGTCTCGAAGCAGCTTAATCCTTTTTCCTAGAACAGGGAAGGAGAAAATGAGGTGTTTGATCCTTCTTAAGATGTAGAAAGAAGATCTATCCCTTGTGAATGAAGAGAAAAACTCTGCATGAGGCAACTTCAGACTGAAAAGAGGAAGAGATCTGTATTTGGAGGTCTACTAAGCACTGTAAGTTATAACTAATGGTCAACAGAAAGCACAAGGAAGAGCGAGCAGTGTTCAAGCAGAGGCATGTTTGAAGATTAAGATACTGAAACAGGAAATTATGGACAGAGTTAATACAACAACTGGGCCAATCCTCAACCAAGAATGTATGTAGGATCTGCATGTAGGACAGCATGCTCCTTGACAGTCCGTTTTCATTCTAATTTGGGATTAAAATGACAAGCCCAGAGCATTCCAGTGGAAATAGCTCAGTGGGAGGTAAGTAGTGGGAGACTGTATAGGAAGAAAGAAAGGACCTAGCTATTGATGTAGCATCTACTGTTTTTCTTTTGCCTGTGCATGCTCTCTGTCCCTTACTTTCAGTAAAGAATTCATTGGGAACCATGAATCAGCATGAACCTTATCATATAAGCAAGCATCTGGCATTAACCTGTGCAAGTGTTTTGCCATCAAAGGGTCTTTGAGATCATTCTTTCCTCTACATTCAAGAACTCATGTATCTATTTTACGGAGTTAAGAGGAGGCTGATGGTCATGGATAATATACATAATTGAGTAAAGACAGATATTATTTTAGGTGTTTGGAAAGTATTCAGGGGTTTGTGAAATTTCTAGAAATAGATTATAAATGGATATATTCCTTGTAACCTATAAACTGCGGTTATAAAAGTGCCCTAGATTTTTTTTTTACAACAAAATCACAACATTTAAGCTGTGTTTTTAGGAGCAATCAGCATGATGTAGCAATGGGCACGCACTGTAGTAAAAAAACATTTTGTTGCATAAGTACTTTCATAATGGCCGCCTACAACATGCAAAATCTTGTGTCATAAATACTGTTCATGTTCCTTCCTGTGCTGAATTCTTCATAATTTAGCAAATGCTAGGTTGAATAAACTGATTTCCACCGGTAGTACCATGCTGGAGGAAACAAAAACTATCCTTCTGAGAGGAGACGTACAGGGCTCACCTTTTGGGAGTAGCGCTGGTGTTCCTCCAGTGCGACCTTTGGTTGTCGTGGCAAAGTTTCTACTTCCTGAATGGCTTCGATGCTGACTTGCTGGGGTAGGACTTGGAAGAGCGAGGTAACATACATCAGGATGGATTTCTTATCTGGATAGGCAGTTGCAATGTCTGGAAAGAACACCATATTCATCACTCCTTATTGCTAAGCTACACGCATAAGTACTTCCTATGGAATATCCAGAAGGCATATCAATGCCCTTCCTTGGTTCTACATTGGACATACAAGCATTAGTAAGTAAATCAGTTGCACAGGAAGTAAACAGACTAACCAGCGGATAATAGTGGTCCACACTGATTCTCTGGAGACTAATTAGACTTACAATGAGCAGCTCCAAAATTTCCCAGTAAACTTGCATATTAATGAGGCAGAAGCAAAATTTTAAAAAGGCAATTTCCTCCTCACGTAAGCATGTTTCATTCCATCATTATTTTTACATATTAAATTGCAAGAAATAAGTAGTCTAAGCAATGGTCCCCATGAGATAATTTTAGAAATACAATAAAGGAAGCAGAATCTTCTGTTCTGTGATCTAATTATTGTTTGCTGTAAAAATACAATAATTACATTAGTATTGATCATGGCTACCCAATAAAACATCATCATTGGAAAAATGTTTTTGTTAATTGTTATACCATTATCTAGTTAACAGGCATATAGATAAATACTGCAAGGTTCTTGATATAAATACTCAATAGAGTAAGGATGTGCATTTAAAAAAAAAACATGAAAAACTCAATAAAGCAGGATGCTTCACTTTGATCCATTTAAAAAAGTATCACCCAAATAAATCTTTTTTATTTCCTTTAATTTTCCATTTTAGCGCACGCTATTTGCATTTTAGCACGCTTTTTACATTTTAACATGCTATTTGCAATTAGCATATACTATTTACATTTGGTGTATGATATTTGAATTTTAGCACATGCTATTTGCATTTGAGAACACATTATTTGCATTTTAGTGCTTGCTATTTGAATTCAGTGCACACTATTTGAGTTTAGTGTGTGCTAAAATGGAAAACAAAGTGAAATAAAACTCACAAAAAAGAAAAAGAAACACAAAATCAGGACGCAGCCCCATGCCATAGAGAACAACTTGATCGTAAGACCTTGCTCAGTAAAGGGTTTCAGTGCAAGGAGAATGTGAATGCACCAAAATTAGTTTCTGTAGTGTTTTCAATAGAAATTAAGGGAGAGATTTTTAAACAGCCCATTTAGGTACTTCGCCCGTAAGTACTTTCCCTCTGAAAGTGGCGCACTGGAACAAAGAACCTGCATATTTGAAACCTGGGGTTTTTGCAGGCAGATTTTTGGTAGCTTGAAAAATGCAACCTAGGTACATTGGTTTTCAATCCAACCTCGCCCCGTAACAAAAAAAAAACAATAAAAAGGTTTCCAGAAATGCCTCCCCTGAATCCGGCTGAAAGAACTTGCACCTCGGAAGGCCATGTGAACTGATCGTTGGATTGAATGTGGGAAACATTCAGACAACTTGCCTGGTAAATCACTGTGTACCAGGATGAATGGCTTTTAAAATGGTTCTGAATTCCACTACTGCCTTCCTGCCCAGGCACTGCATTCGCTTTCCTCTTCAGCAGTGTGGAGTTATTGAGCATGCATGGCTGCAAACCCCAGCAGTCTTAGAACAAGGACGGGAATGCACCCGAACAGCTGGAAACAGTCTCTCAGGCTTCGAAACAAGCTGCAGTCTTTTGCACGGAATGAGGCTGAAGTTTAAAAGTTACTGCAGTTCCCAGCAGAACTGTTTGAATATATGTGAACGTTTCTCAATGGCATAAGTTCAGATTAAGGACACCCAAGTGACCATTTCACAAGTGCTTCTTAGAGCCAGGAGCGGAGGAATCTCCCGGTGAAGACATGGCAGGGAGAGGTCTCCCTGGGAAGCAGTAACAGCAGAGGCAAAAGCCAGTCCTCTGGGGATCGGCTCTGCTTCCCTCGTTCCTCCACTGCAGGGACTGCTCGAGCAGAATTTACACCACTGAACTCGACCTTTCTGGTACAAGGACTGAAGCTGGAGTAGCAGGCTGCAATCAGAATTTTAAAAGTATTTTCTCGGTCAATGAACAATTAAGTTATGGACGTTTGTTGCCAGAGAATGTTATCAAGGTGAGTGCCGTAGGGATGTGAATCGTTTTTATGATGAATTAAAATATCATACGATATTTCTTAATTTGTCATATAGCGGTGAAAAACGAGAAACAATCGCATTCCCCCGAATTTGTCAAAAAATTGTTTTTCGGCTTAGTGCACACTATTGTTAGTGCGCGCTAACTCCCGTTAGCTTGCACTAAGCCGAAAAACGATTTTTCACTAAAAAAAAAAATGCTGATCCGTGGGAACATGAGATTTTCCCTCAGCCACATGAACCTGAAAGTGCAAATGATCGGGCACCCAATTCACATCCCTAGTGAGTGGTTTAGCTGAATCTAATAAAGGTTTGGAGAAGTTTCTGGAGGACGTACCCATCAAAACTTATTTAGCCACTTTGATGCCTTTCCTATTAGGATCTGCTGGGTTCTTCTAAGTGACCGGGACTGGCCACTGCCAGAGACAGGATGCTGGGCTCCATTGGCCATTGGTCTGTTCAGCATGGCACCTCTTATATTTGTAGGAACTACCTTACCATGCCTCTATATATTGCAATTTGAAAAATCATATTTGTAAATCTAAGGCACTTTTTTTTCCCAATTGAGACAGTGATATAATTATACAGGCAAGCACAGAGCCAACAACATGTCATGTGCTATGTGGAAGAAATCCTTTTAATAGGATGAAGCATTCGCAGATGCTACAATGTACTTTGCAGTTCAAACAGTCATCTCGCACAGCAGATTTCATTTCATTCATTTTCAAAACGGTCCGGTGATAAATATTCAGGTGTCAAGAGCATTCCTATTCAGAGGCGCAGTGCAAGGTGAAACTTTCTCTCTGTACAAAGCCTGCATGTCACGCTATGCTTAGCGCCCAGGAGAACAAAGAATGAATTCCTCCACACTTCAGGGAAATAATAATCTCAAGAAAGCTGAGTATGGCAGCTTTAGTAGATTCTTTTGCTCTTTGGCACTCAAAAGTTACCCACTCCATTCCGAGAATATAATGATCATGCTCTGCAGGCAATGGGGAGGGCATCTTTCAAAGCCATGTACATGCCTAGGGGAAAAAGAGACAACAGAAAACTGCCCTCCTGAAATGGGGATAAGAGTATGCACGGATCTCAGCATGTATGTACCGAATTTTAGATTTACTTCCTCGCCTTTCCAGTCCAGAGTTCAAGGCAAGTCATAATTAGTTACTCTACATCTTTCCCTATCCATAGAGGGCTCACAGTCTAAGATGGTTGTTTACTTAGCTGCATAAACCCCCGATACATCAGGTAGGTTATTGCTAGATAATTTTATGCTAATAAAAAAAAAAAGCAGCATGCCTGAAAAAAAAATCGCAAGCTGCATTATTTTCATAAAAGTCAGCAACAACTCAGACGTTGCAGCCTAACTTCCCCCGGGACCATCAGGATGCTAGCATGTGGCCTGATGCTCCTGGGGCCACGACTTAACAGGGATCAACTGGTCCGCGAGTAACACCCAGCCAATGCTTTGTCAAAGGGGAGGGGTTGGGCATTCTGAAGTTGAAATCTTTTTTGGGGGAAATTTCGACCGCCTCCAGAAACAGTGGAGGAGAGGGTGGGGCATGGATTCTCCAGAGTCCTCCGGGGGCTTTGGCACACTTGAGAGGATGTTACTCAACGCCCAGGACCACCATCGGGTAAGATCTGCAGGGGCAGTTAAGCTGTGCTATTTTTCCCAGTGTTATAAAATCGGGTGTACATTTGTGTGCGCCAGATATATATATGTGACATAGTTATAGACCGATAGATGCCTTTATTTGTATATATATATATAAACACACACAGAGTATATTTCAGCATCTTTTCTCCAGAGCTTATCTCAGCTAAGTGGATAAATTACTTGTTTGATTTTCAAGAAGTCTTTTAGACTTGTAGCACTGGCCCTGTAAACTTTCCTGCAGGCTGTCAGCATGGCATTTGGTTTTCATCATAACTCAGAAATACATGTGAACTTTGTCATTGACTTCAATAGAGAAAATTTTGGTTTGCCGTGAAAGATGAATGGCTTGCTCCAGACTGCTGGAATGTTTAATGGGCCAGGACTGTACATATAGGATTAGTGTATATTAAAGAATTATTCTGTGAACCACTAATAGATATTGTGCAGAACTAGTCTATCCTTCTGCAAATTAAATCTACAGTATATTGCCCATTTATCCATTACCAAGCATAACCACAACTTGATCTTCTTAAGATTTTATTTGCATCACTATAAAAAAAAAATAGCTTCAGGGTTTTGTGATTTGTTCCATTTATTGAAGAGAGGTTCACTTTGGAATGAAATTGAATGCAGTGATTTGAAAACATAAGGTAACAGTCAGAACATAGAGCTATGAACCTGATAACCTTGTTTTGATTCTCTTATCCACTTTTTGACCTTGAACAAGCCAATTAACTTCCTTGCAGTCATTGCTAGATTGAAACTCTTTCTGGAAGGGGCACAGTAAGCATGTGAGCTGTCTTGTACAGTGTAGTATATATTAACAGGGACTGTCAGGTTATTATCAGTGACATTATATGGAGAAATCCACAGAAACAATTAGACATATTGATGTTGAATGAAATGACTGTGCCAAACAATTCAAGCTTCTTTCAAGGAGCTGACAATTCTGTTTGTTCAGCTAGTTTTAGATTTCTTTGTTTATTAATTTACTGGGAAAGCCATGTTACAACGAGCTCTGTGGCTTTAACTAGATACTGGAGGCACAGGCAGAAATAGTGACTTTCCCAAGGGTACACAGAGTCAGTGACTGAGGCATAGGGAGGTCATGTGCTTCCCCTGAGGTCACACAGAGAGTCAATGACTGAGGGCTTCAGGACCTCAGATACATGCTAGGACATCTCACTCACAGTCTGATACTCTGAGTACTAGCCTCATCAAGATTATTTTTGCAAAGTGGATAAAAACTCAAAAATTAAATTTAAGATCTATTATTAGTAATATGTAACCTATCATTAAAATCATTCATTGTACCTGAAGACTGGAAGGTCTAGCTAGCATAGCTGGGTTTTAAAAAAAGGGTTTGGACAAGTTCCTGGAGGAAAAATCCATAAACTATTATTAACCTTGTAGACTTGAGGAAAGCCACTATTTATGATAATTAGCATTGGATCTATCTATTCTTTGGGATCCTGCCAGGTACTTATGACCTGGGTTGGCCACTGTTAAAAAACAGGATACTGGGCTTGATGGATCCTTGGTTTGACCCAGTATGGCATTTCTTATGTTTTTACCAAGGAGCTTTTTACCTGCAGATGGGCACAAATTTTCAGAGGGAACGTGCATACTTTTCTTTCCAAGAATTATCCCCCCAAAAATATTCAATCATATTTGCACCTGCTATTTTGTGCAGGTTGGTTTTCAGAGAAATATTTTCAGCTTAAAGCTTCATTTTGAAATGTTTGTAAGTGATGTGGGGGTGGGATGGGGGGAGAGAGAGAGAGAATGCTGGGTAATACAAAAAGGGGGTGATGATGTGCTGAGCAGAGAGTGAAGGAAAGAAAGAGGGGGAAAGAAGACATGCTAGGAATTATGGACGGGGGCAGAGATGGGGGGGATGCAGGGCTTGGCAGAGTGTGAGTGAAAGGTACTGAGTGGGGTGAGAGAGGGAGAATGCTGGAATAGAGCTGCCGTCGGTAGGCAGGTGTATAAGGGGGAGGGCACAATATCAAAAGTTTGCCTAAAAGGCTTGCACTGGCCCTGCATGTACAGAGCTACAGAGACATAAGTAAGAAACAGTTCCTTCTCCGTGGAGCTTGCAGTCTAGACAAGAGAAATAAGGAGACTATAGGGAAATTATTTGCGAAAACATGGTTACAACTGACAAGATTATGATCAGGGACAGCCAGGATTTTAGGGAGGACTTCAACATGGCTAGAGAGGGCACATGGTGAACTAGTTCAGGAAGGTTATAGCAAGGTGGAAGGTGCAGAGTTGGGAGTTGGAGCTGGAGGAGAAGGTCACAGATAAGAGCAGCTTGCCCGATGGAGAGAGGACATCAGGAGGGCTAACAAGGGCCTGCAGAGTGACGGCACTTGTTGGAGAGACTGAATTGCATACGGAAGCAGACAGGGAGCCAATGGAGAGACTTGAGAAGAGGGATAATATGGGCTCGATGGTACTGACGGAGGATAAGTCGTAGCTGGGTTCTGAACAGACTCGGTAGTCTCGAGTGATGGCTCGGTGGGAGAGCTGTGAGAAGCAGGCTGCAGGAGTTACTTGCACATAAAACTCCTCCGCCTTCCATCACAGGACATTGTTTCCAGAAGTATGGGAAAGCTGTAAGGTCTATTGTACACATGGGCAACAACAAGAAAGGCGTTCTGCAGGAATTCAATGACAGCTGAGCTGGCCTAGGAAGTAGAAGTGTGGAATGAATGAGCTCCACCGAGTCTGCACCCGCACGAGAGAGAGAGAGAGAGAGAGTGCCTAATACCTCCTGCTGCCCCCTCCCCTTACAGAGCCTTTCATACAAATGACCCCCCCCCCCCTTATTACTGCACAAATTTCCACGGGCAGGCGGAGGGGGCTCTGAGCATGTGAAGGATGCACTCCACCAGGAGATTCACTAAGCGCTTCAGGATACAAGCATCGAACACCTGAAGCAGCGAGACCCTAAAGATTTCTTCACATTATTGAGTTAGCAGTAAAAATATATCTGTAAGGACCCCCCCCACTGCCACCTTCACCTTTTTCATTCAGAGTTTTGTCAGTACTGAGGAAATACTTGTGTTAATGTGTTTGCAGTTTTCAAAGCTGATCCCATTTAGTTACGCTCACCTTTATGAATTAAAGTAAACCAAGGCGTTGTTAGGCTGGTTCTCATCAGAACTCCCAAGCATCACAGCAAGGCATGTAAAAGCACGAATACAGCATGGACAGCTGAAGAGTGGATTTTATCAGAGCCTGTGGGGCTGGCCTGTCTGCCATAGGGATGGACGCGTCCAGGTTTGGAACTCACTCATTTCGAACTGGGGCCACAACTTCCGTGGCTTCATCTGGCTTGTCTGGCGGAGTAACTCAAAGGACAGGGAGGTGGAAATCGCACGCCTTTGCGGGGTATGTGCAAACTGGCGCTGCTTAGTCGGCGCATGATGTTAATTGTTTTCCCTTGCAGGTGCTGTGTGCCGGGGGACTGCTGCATGGATCGTGGGACATTCATACATCGCCTGGCCCAGTCGCATGCTCGGGGATGTCCGTACGGGACACATTTTGGAGGGTCTGGGAGTAAATGTTTGCTGGCTGGGGTGGAGGGGAATTCGTTGGGGGGGGGGGGGAGTTGCTGCCTTCCTCGTGTTGAGGGCTTGCTTGGCTCAGTCATCCACATGTTTTAGTTGTTCATCTCGGCGGTAATGACTGGGGCAAAATGTCTGGCCGCAAGTTCATTAGCATGGTTCGCGGGGGCTTGATGTCCATTTCTATCCTGTTGCCTGCTGTTGTACTCTGCTGGCCTGGCATAATTCCAAGGCCTGCTGAAATTGCCAACTAAATTTGGCGTCGCAGTCACGCTAAGGCCAATCAGCAGATCGGTTTGTGGCTAGCTGTTATGGGTGGTTTTCATATCACTTCACAAGTAGAAATAGTGTCACTTGATGATAATGTTCTCAATATGGTAGTAGTAAAGATGAAATCTAATTGAAAAAAACTAGCATACCATAATTAATATCAACTCCAAATATTAATTCAGAATTATGTAATTCTTTATCACGTGAAAGAAATATTTTCACAACTCAGCTAATTTTGCATCACTTAAAAAAACTAAAAATGACCAATGATTAAATATTGCGGCAAGAATTGATGTGCAAATGCACACTGAATAATATGTACCTACAGAACACATTGTGCCCATATATGATGGTCATTCATAATTCTGAATTAATATTTGGAGTTGATATTAATTATGGTATGCTAGTTTTTTTTCAATTAGATTGGTTGTCATATCAGGCATGATTGGTCCTGGGACCTGGAGGGTGGTCTGTTTAGGGGGAATGGGGGTCCACTTGTCCTTTATTGGAATGGACTTATTCTTGAACTCGATACAGGAGGCCTTGGAATGCATCCTTCGGGGGATCCTGGCCATATCTTTGGGGGTCACAGGTAATTCTTACCTGCACCTATGGCAAGTAGCCCGAGCGACTGGGGGGTTAAGCCTTGGTTAACGGTTGTCTGACTTGACAGCTGTCATGTCAGGGATTCCTAGCAGAACAACTGAGTGCAGCTGTTGCTGGTATGACCAGGGCCGGTGCAAAGGTATTGGGCACCCTAGGCGACCCTTGTGCTGCCCCCTCCCTTATCTGTTTTGGCGCAGACTGTGTGCTTCTGAGAAGCACACAGTCTCTATTTCTCTTTGCCGCGAGTAGGATAGGCCCCGCTTGCGGCACCACATGGCTGCTTTTCAGCGCCCCCTACTGCTCAGCACCCTAGGTGACCGTCGAAGTTCGCCTAATGGACGTGCCGGCCCTGGGTACGACTCCTTGCTGGACAGTGGCGGGGGTCATCGGATGCGCTGGGTTAGCCTGCTGGTGCCCGTCTTGCTGGGTGGTGGCGGATGGGCAGTGGGGGAAGATTTATTGCTATGGATACCTGACTTGGGCTCCTGGGTGTTTGGTAATAAAGCTGCGGCCTGTTTGATCCTAATTCCGTTGTTTGAGTATTTATTTATTTGTTGTGAAGGGACGGGCGTGGGCAGAAGCATCGGTCCTGGCTAACCATATTACAGTACGGACAGCTGAATAGTAGATTTTATCACAGCCTCAGGCAGGTATCACACTGATACACGTAAAGCATGAATACAGCATGGACAGCTGACGAATGGATCTTCATCAGAGCCCTATTCCGGCACCACACTGATGCATGTAAAAGCATGAATACAGCACAGATAGCTGAATAGTAGATTTTTATCAAAGCCCCAGGCAGGTATCACACTGATAAACGTAAAGCATGAATACAGCATGGACAGCTGACGAATGGATCTTCATCAGAGCCCTATTCCGGCACCACACTGATGCATGTAAAAGCATGAATACAGCACAGATAGCTGAATAGTAGATTTTTATCAAAGCCCCAGGCAGGTATCACACTGATACACTTAAAACATGAATACAGCAAGGACAGCTGACAAACAGATCTTCATCAGAGGCCCCAGGCAGGTGTGACACTGATAAATGTAAAGCATGAATACAGCACAGACAACTGAAGAACAGATCTTCATTAAATCCCCATGGAGGCCTCACACTGATACACAAAGCCTGAATACAGCACAGATAGCTGACAAACAGATTTTCAAAGTCTCATGCAGGTGTCACTCTGATACACTAAAAACATGAATACAGCATGGACAGCTAGCAAACGGATTATCAGAGCTCCATGCAGGTGTGACACTGATACATAAGAATGTAAGATATGCCATACTGTTTCCAACAGTGGCCAATCCAAGTCACAAGTACCTGGCAAGTACCCAAACATTAGATAAATCATAAGCTACTATTACTTATTAATTAAAACCATTTTTAAACCCAGTTACACTAAATGCTGTAACCACATCCTCTGGCAATGAATTACAGAGCTTAACTAAGCGCTGAGTGAAAAAGAATTTTCTTTGATTTGTTTTAAATGACCTACTTGCTAACTTCATGGAGTGCCCCCGGTCCTTCTGTTATTTGGGAGAGTAAATAATTGATTTTCATTAACTTGTTCAAGTCCTTTCATGATTTTGTAGACCTCTATCATAGCCCCACTCAGTCGTCTCTTCTCCAAACTCAACAGCCCTAACTTCTTTAGCCTTTCCTCATAGGGGGAGCCATTCCATGCCCCTTATCATTTTGGTCTCCCTTCTCTGCACTTTCTCCAGTGCAGCTATATCCTTTTTGAGATGTGGCGACCAGAATTGCATGCAGTATTCAAGGTGTGATCTCACCATGGAGCGATACAGAGGCATTATGACATCTTCCATTTTATTTTCCATACCCTTCCTAATAATTCCTAACATTCTATTTGCTCTTTTGATCGCCACAGCACATTGGGCTGACAATATCAATGTATTATCCACTATAACACCTAGGTCTCCTTTCCTGGGTGGTAACTCCTAAGATAGAACCTAATAGGGATGTGAATCGTTTTTATGTTGGATGAAAATATCATATGATATTTTCTCATCCGTCAGGAATTGGGGGGGTCCCCGAAAGCGATAGGAAAACCCCACACTATGCGGGTCGTTTTCCTTTGATTATTGCCCCTTGAAAAAATTATCCACAGAAATCTGCGCTTGCTTTCCCCATGGGTCAGTTTTCTATCAGAAACAACATGCATGGTTTTGATTATGCCACACTGCGAGCACCTTTGTATTGCCCTAGCCTCTCTATACCCCCAAGAATGATGCGGTCCTCTACATAGGAACCTCCCTCCTGTTCCTCTCCTCTCCTATGTCAAGAACGATGCAGTTCCATCGGGAGATTGAGGGGGGGGAGGGGGGCTTTGCAAGATCCATACCCACCCCTCTGAAGCGAGCATCAATCATTGCGGAGGTACTTCTGGAATGATAGGGGCCCATTTTAGTGCAGGTTTCATGGTCTAGGCCTGTGAAAGTTTAGTTTTAACTGGGATGTGTGTGTTCTAATCACAGCTCTACACCGTGCTAACCCCAAGTCATCGATAAATAAACTGCTGGGCACCATGACTAGTGCCCTGACTTTCTAATATCCCAGGGGGGGATTCTGAATGACAGCTGAGAAAATTCCATCATTCCTTCAGTCTTATAATCTGATAATTGGCATAACTGACACTTTGCTAAATCAGGAAACTAATTAGGGGAGTAAATTGCCCTATCTAGAGAAAAGACAGACTCAATGCGACAGGAGAGGAATGGTGGAATATGGAGACGAGGAGGACATGATTTCTCAAAGAAAGAAAATGGCACATGTAGATAGAATTCCATTTCAAAGTAGTTAGAAAAAAAATAGTAAAACATTCATAGGAAAATGCAAAAGAGGTCTGCGGCAGGATAAGTAGTCAGGTCAGGGAACATTTATGCAAATGAGAGTCTATAACACACACACCCCCTCATACGGCTGAAAATCTATCACAGAGGATAATACGTTGAGTAAAGATTTGTTAAATGATTTGACATCTAGAGAGCCAAGGGCATGGGTAGCATTAATAATCGTTATTACTGGACCACAAGATAGCACTTTTCTGGAAGCATGTACTGTAGCACTATAGAAAGGAATCATAGGGCTTTTAAACTGATTCATGATTGCATTGCATCAAAGGTTTTGGGCTGTATGCCCTGTCCTTTTGAGATAATCCCATGATAAATCAGATCTGCTTTGTATGTAAACTACAGCAAGCTAAGATATGCTCTTCTAAGATCTGTTAACCTTCATTGTCACCAGCTAATTTATTTGCTAAACATGTTAAGGCACTTTAACATGAGCATTTGAGTCATACGGGAAAGAAATATACAACAAATCCGTCAGCAGTCCCTAGATTTCTGAAAATGTGATGCCAGAACAAAACTAGTCAAGCTCATCTTTGTATTGGGATAGCATTTAACAACTAAAAATGCCCCCCTCCCTCAAGAAAAAAAGTTAAAGCTCTATAGATCTCATGGTGAGGTAGGTGCAAACTTTTATAGGCCCAGCTCCTTACTGACTGTTCCCTCATCAATCCAACCTGGTTTATTGGACCATTGATGATTACTTCACAGCTTATTCAGAAAGTTGAACCACCTATGTGTAACCTCTTTTTTTCTCAGGGTCACCCTTTGGAGACGAACAGAAGGGGTTATTTGTACTGCTGCAGCTCTGGAACCAGTCAATGTACTCCAGGGATTGCCAGCGTGCACCAGATCAGTCTCTGAGAGGCCCAAGGGAAGACTTACCAAATATAACAAAATCAAAAGGTCCACTACGATGGATGGTCCCCAATAAGGAAAATTTAAAGTGAATCCAATGTTATGATCAGTGGTCCACGGGCTCTCTGCGGACTGCTGCTCTTACCTCCAGCCCCAGCCCAGCCACTGATGCCACAATGTCCCACCATATCCTGCATGTTGAGACGCAGACCTGAAATGCGGCAAGGAGCCGCTGAATCATCTCGCAAGAAATGCTGCTGCTCCTGCACTTCCCAGTACCTCTTAGGCGTGTTCGCGACACAGTGTAACAAAGGGACTGCAATGGGAAAAGCCCCACGGTGCCCCTGGATGACATCAGATGTGCTGGCCCTTAAAAAGCTCTTACCAGCCCTGCCTCGATGCCTCAGCAATAAGTCCCCCTACTGCTTAGTAGAGTGAGTTGATTTACTGTCCCTGCCTGCATTCCTAGTCTTCGTGTCTTCAGTTCCTGACTCCGTGTCTTCTGTTCCAGTGGTCTTCGTTCTCTGTGATGTGGTCAGTCTTCAGTTCTTCCGTGTCTTCTATCTCCTCACCTGCCTGCCTGTCCATTCCACCTTTCCTTGGACAGATCTTTGGTACTGACCTTGGCCTGTTTCCTGGACCACGCTCGAACCACCTGCCACTGACCACTGCCTGTTACTTGACCATGCTTGAACTCCGCGTGCCACTGACCACTGCCTGATTATCTGACCACGCTTGAACTCTGCCTGACTCGGACCCTGGCCTATTACTCTATCATCTCTATGGATCTTCATCTCGTCAAGCAGAGGCCCCCTACCTAAGAAATGCTGGCCCTGGCACCTGAGGACTCAACCTAAGGTGAATGAGGGTTGATATAGGTGAAACTCCGCCTAGGCTCTGCCTCATCTGACTCCAACAGCTAACAGTGGGGAGCTACAGGGCTCCTCCCTGCAGGTTGTGCCAACTCCAACTCAGTCCAAGGGTCCATGCCTTCAACAGATAGCCAAAGCCATGGACCCAGTGGACCTGACAGCCCTGCAAATTATCCCCAACTTAGCTCAGAAGTTGCAGGCACTACAGATGGCCTTGGAACTCTTGGTTGCCAATATGAATCATCTCACTTCTCGACTGGATGCCCTGCCACCACTGTTCACCCAGTCTCCGCCAGTAGTGATACCAGCACTGCTTCCAGTAACAATTCGGTCTATACCACAACTATTGGCGCCACCCCAAGCAGGGTCATGGCTTCTTGAACCAGTACCACATGCACTTTACCTTATAAGCTCAATTGTTCGCAGACAATTTGATGAAGACCACCTACATTCTCTCGCTATTGGATGGGAAGGCCCTAGCATGGGCCTCTCCCCTCTGGGAACGTACAGATCCATTGCTGCACAACTTGCAACAGTTTTCTGAGTTGTTTCAAACAATCTTTGAAGAGCCTGGCTGTACAACCACAATAGGCTCTGACTTATTGCATCGCTACCAGGGTTCCAGATCACTGGTAGTGTATGCCATTGAGTTTAAGACCCTGGCGACAAAGCTGAATTGGCAGGGAGATAGTTTGCTCGTCATATTCCTGGAGGGCCTTGTACCAGAGATTGAAGATCAGTTTGCTGACCAGGAACTCCCCCCCTTTCTGGAAGCACTCATTGACCTGTCTGTGAAAATACACCGGTGCCTTCAAGAAACAGCTCGAGAGAGCTGCTCGGCAAGGAGAAAGTAACATGGGCACCTCCGCCTGATACTGCCACACCAGTAACCCTGCTACAAGAAGAACCCATGCAACTGAGCTGGTCTCGCCTGGCTCCTGAAGAGAAAACCCAGCGCAGGCAACTAGGTCTATGCCTATATTGCACAGCACAAGGCCACAACTTGTCCCAATGTCATGTGCAAGTGGAAAGGATGCCACATCCAGAGTCGATTAGGCGGGTGACTCTAGGACTCATCACCTCAACACCCCAGCTTCTCCTGCCTGTCTCCTTGGAGCAATCCTCTATACATTGCTCTACCCAGGCTCTGATGGACTCTGGCTCTGGGGGGGAATGTCATACAACAAGAGATTTTCAAGCACGTCCAAATCTCTACCCTACCCATGATGCCACCATTGGTACTCTTGTCCGTTTTCGGAAAACCCCTACGCAGATGGGTGACCCAGTCTACGGTGTCCCTTACACTGCATATTGGGACCTCATACCCGGAAGTTATCAGTTTCTACTTCTTACCCAGAGCCATAAGCCTAATTATACTAGGCATGCCATGGCTTCAGCAACATCATCCACAATCTGACTGGGCCACATCTGAATTCATCCATTGGGGACCTGGATGAATCAGATCCTGTATGTAATCTGAATGTGTGTCCTGCCCAATGATTGTGGCTTCCACTCTTCCAAGACTTCCAACTTGCTGTATGGATTCCCAAGGAACTCAAACCACCTTACAATGCCCCCCAAGAAAATATCCTTAAAGATGTCTGCAAGCAGTTACAAGAACAGCTGAAACAAGAGAGATCCGAATGAAAAAGTTCAGAAGAAGAAAGAAATCTTGCCAAAGGACAGCTTGAGTCCATTATCCCCGGAAGAGATGAAGAGATACATCTACTCCTTCCAGCCCAGAATCTGAAAAGGAGGAGGATATCTCTATCCCTCACGGTAGGGGCTTTCCTCCACCCAAGTAGTTCAGAAGGATCATCCCTTCACTTGCAGCTCAGTTTCCATCCCAGAAATTGCAAGATCTATGGAAGAAAACCAATTGTTTGGTTGTTGAAGGTCGCCACCCAAGCCAAGAAACCTGCTGATACCCAAAGGGATTTAACTCATTGGTACCCTTGCAAACCCAAGGCCTCAGGAGAGGGGCTTAAGAGAGGGGGTACTGTTACAATCAGCAATTCGTGGGGTTTTCCATGGACTGCCACTCTTACCTCCAGCCCCAGCCTGGCCACCAATGCCACAAAGTCCCGCTGTTTCCCACATGTTGGGACATCAACCTCAAATGCTCCAAGGAGCCACTGGGTCCTCTCATGGCAGAAATCACCACTCTTGCACTTCCCTTTGCCTCTTAGGCATGTGCTCATGTAACACAGTGTAACTTTAAGGGCCTGCAATGGAAAAGCCCCACAGTGCCCCTGGATGAAATCAGATGTGCTGGCCTGTAAAATGCCCTTACCACCCCTGCCTCGATGCCTCGGTAATAGGCAATAGGGAATGGTCTCTGCTATTACTGGCATCAGTAGCATGGGATCTTCTTAGTGTTTGGGTACTTGCCAGGTTCTTGTAGTCTGGTTTGGCCTCTGTTGGAAACAGGATGTTGGGCTTGATGGACCCTTGGTCTGACCCCAGCATGGCAAATTCTTATGTTCTTATGTCCCCACTTCTTAATGGAGCGCGTTGCCTCAGTGTTATCAATCAGCTCCCTCGAGGGGAGGAGTTAGCAATCTGTTGTCGATCAACTCCCCTGAGGGGCGGAGTTAGCAATCTGTTACTTCTCCAGTTAAGGAGTTAGCAATCTGTTAGTGATCAGCTCCTCCAGAAGGGAGGAGTTAGCAATCTGATCAATGCTGTACCCCGAAGGGGAGGAGCTGGCAATTTATAATACTCCGTAGGCAGAGTTATCAATCTGTAGTGGGTTGGCTCCCCACAGAGTGACAGTACAACTCTTATAGTGTGGGGAAGAGCACCCAATGTAAGTTGGTGAATCCCTGGGCCGATGGCAGATGACCACGCCCCCAGGAGGATATCCTGAGAGGGACCACCGGCTAGGCTGGAGTATGGAGACAGACACAGATAGTTCTTTATTTAAACAGGTAGTAGAACCACCAGAGGTGGCAGTAGTGAGCTGATGTACCTGGCAGGGCTGAAGTCCCTCAAATCCTGGAACTGCAATCTCTGGGTTTGCTGAGCTGTAGAGACAGACTATAGGTAGTGAGTAGACAGGGTATGCTGGATACATAACCAGTAGATGATACACTCTCAATTGTAAATATATCAGTAATGGCCCCTATGCAACAGAGAGTCTTCAGTATATTCAGGATCAGGAGCCTTTAGGCGAGTACTGGTTCCTAAATGCAATCTGGAATAAGAACTCACAATATCTGTGTATGTGATGGCTTCTGAAATAGAAGAGAGTCTTTGGAGGGTTATAGAAGAGAGTCTTTGAAGGGTTTTAGGAACATGGGCCCTCATGGAGCGAGTACCAGCTCCTATCTGCAATATGAAATAGTAATTCACAAGATATAGGTAGGTGATAGCTTCTGAGAGAGAAGAGTCTTTGAAAGGTTTTAGGAACATGGGCCCTCGTGGAGCGAGTACCGGTTCCTATCTGCAATAATCAATCACGATCTCCATACCTGCGATAACGTCTTAGACAGAAGAGAGTCTTCAGCATTAGGAACATGGGCCGAGTACCGGTTCCTATCTGCAATAGAACTCATAGTGTTCACATCTGCGATCGCTTCCAGGCAATAGGGAGTCTTCTGAGCATTCAGGGATGTAGGCCCTCGAGGAGCGAGCACCAGATCCAGTCTTAGAATCTGAAATTAAGAAGAGAGAGCGGGGCCCCCGAGGAGCAGGTACCCCTTGGTAAGTTTGTGGATGCAGAGCAGCGGAGAAAGAATTCCCCTTGCTAACTCAATTCGTAGTTGCAAACAAAGGCCTTTTAAGGTGGAAGTGGATGAGGTCACTACGGGGGGGATGCCCCCGAGGTTCGCGCCCTTGCCGGTACAAACTCTGGAGCATGCGCGCGTGCCCTTACATCATCAGGAACATGGCGGATCCGCAGTGTCAGGCCAGCCCGGGGACTATGGGAGGAAGCGGCGAGGAGAAGCCGAGGCAGCATCTGTCCGTCAGACCCAAAGGCAGTCGCCACAGAGGTAGAGAGGGTGGAGTGAGGGCGAAAACAGGCATGAACGCAACACTCAGCATCCCTGCCTACATTCCTAGTCTCCGTGTCTTTAATTCCTGGTCTTTGTGTCTTCAGTTCCTGGTCTCCAGGTCTTCAATTCCTGATCTTCATTCTCCATTGTGTAGTCAGTCTTCAGTTCTTCCATGTATTCCATCTCCTCACCTGCCTGCCAGTGCTATTCTGGGCCTCCCTGCCTGCCTGTCTCAACCACCTTCCCTTGGACAGATCTTTGGTACTGTCCTCAGCCTGTTTCCTGGACCACGCTTGAACTCTGCCTGCCACTGACCATTGCCTGATTATCTGTCCATGCTTGAACTCTGCCTGCCTCGGACCCTGGCCTGTTTCTTGACCATACCTATGGATCTTTGTCTTGTCAGCAGAGGCCCCCCGCCTAAGATCTGCTGGCTCCAGCACCCAAAGGGCTTAACCTAAGGGGAACGAGGGCTGGTATAGGTGAAGCTCCAGCTAGGCCTTGGCCTCATCTAACTCCACCAGCTGACAGTGGAAATCTGCAGGGCTCTTCCCTGTAGGTTGCTCTCACTTCAGCTCGGTCCAAGGGTCCATGACTTCAACATCCAAATGTAAAAACATCTGTACAGGAAAAATCTTCAGTCACGTCATAGGATACAGTCCAAAAATTCAAACAAGATCAGCAAAAACCTCACTTCTTTAAATAGCTTTCTTTGAAGAGGGAATTATACAAACTCCAAGTTAGCCCCAAGGTCTTAGGAATAACATAGTTCAACACTTCTTTCTTGGAGCTTCCCCAGCAAGAACAGTACCCTTTGACTTTCGATTCCTCTTCCTTGATGCCTAGGAATCCTTTTCAGATTTCAAACTTAAGCAACAAACACATCTGCCTCAGGAGCCCCTATATTCCCAAACCTTCCTCAGACTTCTCTGTTACAACCCTCTCAAAATGCCTGGAAAAGCATCTTAAATAACCTTTCCTCAATAATCACCCTTCCCTTAGAGGGCATGTACCTCCTATTATTACTACTTTATCTACACCATGACATCACCCTTCTCCAACACCAAATTCTCACATCACCCTATAATTACACTCCCCTAACAGGAAGGATAAGTACAAAGCATACAAAGCCCTGCAGTTTGTATGAGCTCGGCAGTAGAAGAACTCTGTCCTTAAATTTACTTCTAAGAGAGCAGGAACCCTTTACGCAAATTCTTTACTAGTCCTGGAGAGCTAGAACCCTCCAGAAATCTCTAGCACACTACTTTATTGACCCTAGTCAGGGTTACATATGTGGTATGGCATCTAAATGCACAAAAGACAGAAACAGCATCATATATTTCAGGCCCTCTTAAGCAAATCAAAATCTCAAACTAACTGGACTATTAAAGATTTTTCTTGTAATTTACAAACACAAAAATTTTGAATTAGCACAGGTCTGAAAATAGTGAATAGTAGCGCCAATCAAGCTACTCCTCTGCTCACAAGTTTCAAGCTTGTGCTAGTTCAACCTTTTTTGGGTCTCTTATCATGTGTCCAATATATGTACACATATCTTCCTTATAGTTTATAAAATGTACAGGGGATATTAAAAGTATTCAAAGGAATGTACAACCAACATGAGTTAGATATGGGATATACTACAGAATCCCTTTACAGAATTTGAAAGTACAGATTCTAGCAGCTGTGTAAGTCCTGCAGAAAATTGAGTTTTGTGTAGGTTGTGGACTTTTATTGAATCAACACAAAAGATGCCATAGTTCATGAGGTATTGAGACAACACTAGGACCTAGGACTGAAAGTAGGAATCTACATGGTCTTGAAAGCTGGTGTACTACTACACTTTTGGTTTTTTTGCTGGTTTAATAACAAGGCACCACCACAACATGACGATTACAGATAATGAAACAAAGACTAATCCAATGTTTCCCAACTCTCTCCTGGAGGAATACCTAACTAGTTGCGTTTCCAGGATATCCATAATGAATATGCATGAGATAGCAAATGTTGCTTACCTGATGTAACAGGTGTTCTCACAGGACAGCAGGATGTTAGTCCTCACAAATGGGTGACATCGAGGATGGAGCCCACCACGGAAAACTTCTGTCAAAGTTTAAACAGAACTTTGACTGGCCCCTACTGGGCATGCCCAGCAAGGCACTGACCCTGCAGCCAGCAGGGGTCTCCCTTCAGTCTGATTTTCAAAGCTACAGGCAGTGCCTAAAAAGTAAAAACAAAACAAACCCAACACCGCGGGGTGGCGGGCGGGTTTCGTGAGGACTAACATCCTGCTGTCCTGTGAGAACACCTGTTACATCAGGTAAGCAACATTTGCTTTCTCACAGGACAAGCAGGATGGTTGTCCTCACAAATGGGTGAGTACCGAGCTGAGGATGTCCTGACTTGCACCAAATGCACCCAATGACGTGCAACAGGCACAAGAACTGGGGTGGAATTTGGTAAAGGGCATCCGCACCCTACCGGGAAGGTGGAAGGGTGTTGGTACATCACGTTGGAAAAAGGTTACGCAAGACAGATTGGCCGAAGATGGAGTCCTGTCTTCCAGCTTTGTCCAAACAATAGTGGGCTGCAAAGGTATGGAGAGAACTCCAGGTTGCAGCTTTGCAGATGTCAGGAAGCGGCACCGATCGAAGGTGTGCCACTGACGTCGCCATGGCCCTCACAGAGTGTGCTTTCACACGGTCTTGAAAGGGAATGCCAGCTTGCTGATAGCAAAAAGAAATGCAGTCCGCCAACCAGGAGGAAAGAGCCTGCTTACCCACAGAATGTCCTAACTTGTTAGGATGGAAAGAGACAAATAATTGAGTGCTCTTCCTGTGAGCAACTGTACGGTCTAGATAAAAAGCTAGAGCTCGTTTGCAGTCTAGGGTATGCAGAGTCTGTTCCCCGGAGTTGGAGTGGGGCCTGGGAAAAAAGATAGGTAGTATGATGGATTGATTAATATGAAACTCAGAAACTACCTTAGGTAAAAATTTAGGGTGAGTGCGGAGTACTGCCCGGTCCTGCAGGAGCTTAGTGTAAGGCGGATAGGTAACTAGGGCCTGCAATTCACTAACCCTGCGAGCTGAAGTGATAGCCAAAAGGAATAACACTTTCCATGTGAGATACTTTAATTCACAGGAGTGCAGAGGTTCGAAAGGAAGTTTCATTAGACGACCAAGAACCAGGTTAAGGTCCCAAGATGGGGCCGGAGGACGTAAGGGTGGCTTCAGATGGAGCAAGCCTTTAAGAAAACGTGTTACAAGGGGTTGTACTGAAATCGGGACACCCTGTACACCTTTATGGAAGGCGGCTACCGCACTGACATGCATCCTAATGGAAGAGGTCTTTAGACCGGATTCTGATAGGTGCCATAAATAGTCCAAGAACTTAGAGATTGGACAGGAAAGGGGATCAAGGGACTGAGAAGTGCACCATGATGTGTACCTTTTCCATTTATAGGAATAGGATCTTCTGGTAGAGGGCTTTCGTGAAGCTATCAGGACACGAGAAACCGGATCCGAAAGGTTAAAAGGCTGAAGGACTAACCTTTCAACATCCATGCCGTCAGGGACAAGGCTTGGAGGTTGGGATGGAGGAGGCATCCGTCGTTTTGAGTGAGCAGATGCGGATCCGTTCCCAGAGGGATGTGCCTGCGGATGGAGAGATCCTGGAGTATGGGAAACCACACTTGGCGTGGCCAGTGGGGTGCTATCAGGATCATGGTTCCTCCGTCCTGGCGTAGCTTCACGAGAGTCCTTGACAGAAGAGGAAGTGGAGGGAATGCATAAAGCAGACCTGTCGTCCACTTGAGGGAGAAGGCATCTCTCGGCTGAAAGTGTTGGCTCCGAATGAGAGAGCAGTAATCGTCCACTTTGTGGTTCTGAGGGGACGCAAAGAGGTCTATGCGGGGAAAACCCCACTTGTGAAACAGAGAGGTCACTACCAGAGGATCGAGAGACCACTCGTGTGGCTTGAAGACACGGCTCAGCTGGTCTGCCAATACATTGTCTACTCCCGGCAGGTAAGTGGCCCTGAGGTACATAGAGTGGGAGAGGGCTTCCGCCCAAATCTGCGCAGCTTCCTGACACAGAAGGAAGGAGCCTGTGCCTCCCTGCTTGTTTATGTACCACATGGCCACTTGGTTGTCCGTCTGGATTAAGATTATCTGATGGAATAGATGATCTTTGAAAGTTCGGAGCGCATAGCGGATTGTGCGAAGTTCCAGGAAATTTATCTGGTGTTCGGCTTCCTCTTTGGACCATAACCCTTGGGTTTGTAATTCGTCCACATGGGCTCCCCAATCGATGTGAGAAGCGTCGGTGGTTAGGATTACCTGCGGATCCGGTGGAAGAAAAGGTAAGCCCTGAAGGAGGTTGACCTGAGTTGTCCACCAGGTTAAGGATAGGCGCAGGGCCTGTGTGACTGTGACTATGGAGGACAGAGGCTGAAAAGCTTGAATCCATTGGTGTCGTAGAGTCCATTGTGTTACTCTCATGGCTAGTCGGGTCATGGGAGTGACTTGAACCGAGGATGCCATGTGTCCTAGGAGAATGAGGAACTGGCGAGCCGTGGCAGTGTTTTGAGACTGGAGCTGGCGAGCCAGGGATATTAGGGTGTGGACCCTCTGAAGAGGAAGGTAAGCCTTTGCCTGTAAGGTGTCCAAGTCTGCTCCAATGAAGGATAAGGTTTGAGACGGGACTAAGCAAGATTTCTCGTAATTGACAAGAAACCCTAAGGAAAGGAGTGTTTGAATTGTCAATTTTAGGGAGGATTGAACTATGTGTTGGGTGGAGGCCCTGATTAGCCAATCGTCCAGGTAGGGGTAGACGTGGACACCTTCCTTCCTTAGGAATGCTGCTACCACTACGAGACATTTGGTAAAGACTCATGGGGCAGAAGCCAGACCGAAAGGTAGGACACGGTATTGATAATGGTCGTGGCCTACAAGAAACCGCAGATATTTGCGATGGGATTGTGTGATCGCAATGTGGGTATAAGCGTCCTTGAGGTCGAGAGAGCACAGCCAATCCCCCTTTTGCAACAGAGGGAGCAAGGCGCCCAGGGTTACCATCTTGAACTTTTCTTTTTGCAGATACTTGTTGAGGGCCCGAAGGTCCAGAATTGGACGTAGCCCCCCTGATTTCTTTGGTATTAGGAAGTATCTGGAATAGAATCCTTTCCCTTGTTGACAAGGAGGGACGGGTTCTATAGCATTTGATTGTAGAAGAAGGGATACTTCTTGATGTAATTGAGTGAAATGGCTGGTTAGACTCCATGCCTGAAGAGGCGGGGAGTCTGGCGGAAGTGTTATGAAGTTGAGGTGGTAACCCTGTGCGATAATTGCTAGCACCCACTGATCTGAGGTGATCTGTTTCCAACGGTGTAAGAAGTGGAACAGTCGACCCCCCACAGGGATGTGTGGAAGAGGGAGATGGCATGTGCTCAATACAGGGAAGTCAAAGGCCCGCCGTAGGCCCAGGAGGTGGGGCTACAGTAGGTCTTTGCTTTCTCGGCTGACGAGGCTGAGGCCTGTTAGAGGACCGTGCAGGACGAGCCCTAGTTGACGGAGGGTAGTAGCGACGTGGTCGAAAGAATGACTTCTTAGAGTCCTTCTTTTGCGGTTGCTTGGAGGTCACCTCAGGTGGGACAGATGAGAGTTGTTTTAACGTCTCATGGTGGTCTTTTAACTCCGCCACAATCTGTTGAATTTGTTCTCCAAACAAATTGTCGCCTAAGCAGGGCAAATCAGCAAGACGATCTTGGACTTCTGGGCGAAGGTTGGATGACTTTAACCAAGCCCAACGTCTGGCTGAGATGGCTGTGGCTGAAACCTTCGTGGAAGCATCGAATATGTCATAGGCAGTCCTAATCTCGTGCTTCCCTGCCTCAAATCCCTTGTGAAGAAGGGCTTGAAGCTGTGGTTGGTATTGGTCTGGTAACGTGTCAGCATAGTCTTGCATCTGCTTAAAGATGGCTCTGTTGTATTGAGTCATGTAAAGTTGATATGAAGCTATGCGTGAAATCAACGTAGCTCCATGATACACTTTCCGTCCTACACTATCCAGGAACTTGTTGTCCCTGGTAGGTGGGGTAGAAGAGTGCGGCTTAAGACGCTTGGCCTTCTTCTGCGCGGACTCAACCACAACAGAGCGATGATCCAGTTGAGGTTTTTGGAAACCTGGTGCTGACTGGACAAGGTATGTGGAGTCAGCTTTCTTGTTAACTGGTGACACCGATGAAGGAGATTCCCAGTTTTTCTTGAGCAGATCCAAAAACACCTGGTGTATAGGGATGGAAGCGATGATTTTTGGAGCATCCAGAAATTGAAGTAGTTCCATCATCTGGTGTCTGTCATCAGCTTCAGATTGTAGTTGAAAAGGTACAACTTCTGACATCTCTTTCACAAAGTTAATGAAAGATAGATCCTCAGGAGGAGATCTTTTTCTACTCTCTGTAGGAGATGGTGGTGAAGGCAAATCTGTGTCAGAAGAGGTATCATCATCATCACCCCAGGTATCGTAGGGATCATGTGGGGCTTGTAGCCCTGATGTACCTGGCTGAGGCTCTGAAGGCATCGATGGAAACCGAGGTGGAATCGGTGCGGTAGGTGGAACCAGAAATGGCATCGATGGCTTCGGTGCTGCCGATGGAATCGGTGCCTGGCACGGAATCGATGGAGCCGAAGGATAAATCGGTGGAGATATACCAGAAGGTACCGATGGAACTACCCCGGAAGGGGGAATTCGAAACGGTGTTTCTCCTGCCGATGAGAAACCAGTCGGAGACGGTGGTGTTGTCGATGGCACTGGAATCACCGATGGAAGGGCCGTCATGAGTGCCTCCATGCGGCTCAGTAGCGGTGCTAGCGCTTGGATCAACGGCTCGGTGGTCGGTTCCCTCCTCGGTGGCGAAGCCGGTGCCGGCGTCGGTGCCGAGGGGCGGCACTGGAACCAGTGCCGGAGACGGTGCCGATGGAGGTTGTAATTTCTTCATCGCTTTCTCGATGGCCTCCTGGACCAGCCGGTCCAGTTCTGCCCGGAGACCAGGGGTAACTATACCCGGCTCGACGGGAGAGGGAGGCTGAGGCAGGGCCGGAGGGACCACCGTAACCGGTGGGATCACGGCCCCCACACCCCGAGAGGGTGAGGGTTTCCTCGATGCCGGCGAACGAGACGTAGAGGGTATCCGGTCTGTTCGTGGCTTCTTTGTCGGTGGCTCGGCTTGAGCAGAGGTCGATGGCTGTGGATCCTCGACAGGCCGAGACTTGTGCCGTCGATGGTGGTGCTTTTCCTTCCGATCCCCTCGCCCATCCGGGGAAGGGACGGGAGTCGACGGCCGAGAAGCGATTGATGGCGGACGGTCACCGGAGGGTTGACGATGATGGTACAACTTCGACGGTGCCGGTTCCGATGACGTCGATGCTATCGATGGCGTTGGGGTGGGTGCATGGAAGAGGAGCCCCATCTTCTCCATCCTGGCTTTGCGACCCTTGGGTGTCATTAAGGCACATTTGGTGCAAGTCAGGACATCATGCTCACCACCCAAACACATGACACAAACCCTGTGGGGGTCTGTGATGGACATAGTCCGGGTACAATCCGGACAACGACGGAACCCCGTTGCCATGGCTGGAAGCCAAAATTTAGGCTGGGGATCGGTAAGTGCCAACAGGCCTCGAGGGCCAAAATCAACAGAAGTCGATGGAAAAAGGCAAAAACTTACCGGGTTCCGTAAGATGACTAAAAATTTGTCGAAGGGAGACCCCTGAGGGGCAAATTTTCTTAGGAAATTAATTTCCAAATTCCTGTCAGGAACGTGGTTAGAGAGCTCCTTTCACCGCGTGGCAATTGCTGCGCGGAAAAAAGAAGACTGAAGGGAGACCCCTGCTGGCTGCAGGGTCAGTGCCTTGCTGGGCATGCCCAGTAGGGGCCAGTCAAAGTTCTGTTTAAACTTTGACAGAAGTTTTCCGTGGTGGGCTCCATCCTCGATGTCACCCATTTGTGAGGACAACCATCCTGCTTGTCCTGTGAGAAAGATTTGAATACAATGGAGACCCAGGGTATGCAAACCTATCTCATACATATTCATGTGGCAATCTTGAAAACCCAACTGGTTAGGTATGCCCCCAGGAGAGGGTTGGAAACACTGGATTATACAGTGTTTGTGAGGAACAGATGCTCTTTTTTAATTACATTTTATCTCTAAATCGATCCTACTTTCAAAATGGAATTTACAATCCATGGATGGCTCTCAAGCCAAAATTGCCTCGTTTCATAGTTATTTCCCTAGAAGTCCTGCCTCTGATTGACCCATCTCATATTCTGTGAAACCTCTTATTTTGTATACCGCTTATACAAAAAATAGAGATCTAGGTGGTTTACAATCTGTAAACATACATAATTGAACAAATAAAAATGGACTAGATAAAAGTAAAATATATTATACAAGAATACAACAGATGACATGGTATACAGTTAAAAAGAAGGAACTTAAAAAGGAGATATTATTCTGAGCTTTGTTTATCAAAAGAGATAGAGCACAAGTGAGTTTTTCATTTCTTCCTAAATTCTTTGGGGTTGGTCAAGAGTCGGAGTGTTGCTGGGATGGAATTGCAAAGAGAGGGACCTGCCACTGAAAGACGCATTTTCTGGTTATTTCAAACCTAGCAATTTTAACCATTGGGACCTGGAGGAGTTTTTGTCGGCTGAATGTAAATAGGATAGTAAATATCAAAAAGCACCAAAAACGATTTTTGGGGGAACCACACTGTATAATCCAATTCACATTCAAAAAACCCCCTTTTTTGGATTGTTTTTCGTAAAATATTTAAACATTTAATAGCTCACGATCTGTGAATCTTATCAATGAACCGACATTATTCATGCAGGAGGTCAGCGGATCTGGTGTCTGACCCAAACCAACCTCACTGCTGAGAGCTGAAAAAAATTTTAAAGAGACGGAGGGCAGGTTTCATATATATGAGTTTCAAACCCCAACCAGGGTGTGCTCAATTCTGTATGTATAATCATAAACCAAACCACCACCGTCCGATTTTTTTAGAAAACTCTGTGCAACCAATTCAAATTAAATCTTCATGTCCCAATGTGATATTCTTATATTCTTTTTTTAAAAAAGTTGTCAAAACACAGATGACTTAGCGAAATATTTTGAAAAAGTCCCGACTTATCTGATGATGATTGAAAGCCCGACGTAGCCACGTTTCTGGTCCGCAAACAGACCTTTCTTCAGGGGATGTTATCCTGTATGCATAGTAGCCGGTGAATCAAAAGTCTTCTGTGGGAAATCGATTATTTCTTCAAACAGACGCCATGAATGCGTTCAGCGATGTTGAAACGCTGTCAACTAACCTTCTCTGTTTTTAAACCAGGCGCACAAATAGATGAGCTACCAATCACAACACACGTTGCTGTAGACGTGATTTCATCACGTCTACAGCAACGTGTGAAGAAATAATCGATTTCCCACAGAAGACTTTTGATTCACCGGCTACTATGCATACAGGATAACATCCCCTGAAGAAAGGTCTGTTTGCGGACCAGAAACGTGGCTACGTCGGGCTTTCAATCATCATCAGATAAGTCGGGACTTTTTCAAAATATTTCGCTAAGTCATCTGTGTTTTGACAACTTTTTTAAAAAAAGAATATAAGAATATCACATTGGGACATGAAGATTTAATTTGAATTGGTTGCACAGAGTTTTCTAAAAAAATCGGACGGTGGTGGTTTGGTTTATGATTATACATACAGAATTGAGCACACCCTGGTTGGGGTTTGAAACTCATATATATGAAACCTGCCCTCCGTCTCTTTAAAATTTTTTTCAGCTCTCAGCAGTGAGGTTGGTTTGGGTCAGACACCAGATCCGCTGACCTCCTGCATGAATAATGTCGGTTCATTAATAGGATAGTAAAGACATAGGAAGGTATATAGCCAGATGGCAGAGGGATTATGAATTAGGTTGAAGATTAATATCAAAATTTTATAGTGGATATGTTATCAGACTGGAAGCCAGTGGAGGTTAACAAGGATTGGGATAATGTGTTCCCTAATCTTAGTATTTGTGAAGAGGCGAGTGGCAGCTTTTTTGATAAGTTGGAGCATACAAATCATTGATTCTGGAAGACCAACATGCAATGAGTTGCAGTAGTCTAACCTAAAAAGAATGAGGGCTTGCAGGTCGGTTCTGAAGTCTACAGGAAATAACAGAGGTTTTAATCTTTTAAAGGAGGTTCAGTTTGTAGAAGGATGTTTTTACTATTTAAGATATGTTGACTGTCATAGATAGTTTGGAGTCAAGAAAGACTCCTAAATTGCAAGCATGAGAAACAATGGGAATTGTATGGTTATCAAATATGAGATGCGAAGGGGCAGCTTGAGGAATTGGGTATAGTTGATAGATATATAATTTCAGTTTTTGTAGCGTTTAATTTCAGTTGGTTATGGGATAACCAAGTTTTTATGGTTTCTAAGTAGAGAACAATTAAAGACAAAGTATGAGACTAGGAAGATGTGTAGGGTATGAGGAGTTGTATATCATTGGCATAGATTTTGAATTCTATGCCTAAACCAGTTAATATACTGCAAAGAGAAAGTGTTGCGTTCGTGCCTATTCTTGCCGTCGCTCCACCCTCTCTACCTTTGTGGCGACTCTCTTCGGGTTTGACGGACAGATGCTGCTGTGGCTTCTCTCTGCCTCTGAGTCCCGGAGTCCCCGGGCTGGCTTGACGCTACAGGTCCGCCATGTTCCTGATAACGTAAGGGCAAGCGCGCTCCAGACTTGTACCGGCAAGGGCGCGAACCTCGGGGGCGTCCCCCCGTAGTGACGTCATCTGCTTCCAACATAAAAGGTCTTTGCTTGCAACTACAAATCGATTTAGCAAGGAGGAATCTTTCTCCGCTGCTCTGCCTCTACAAACTTACCTAGGGGTACCCGCTCATCGGGGGCCCCGCTCTCTTTCTTCTTGATTTCAGATACAGGATGGAATCCGGTACTCGCTCCACGAGGGCCTACATTCCTGAAGACTCAGAAAACTCCTATTGCCTGGAAGCGATTGCAGAAGTGAACACTGTGAGTTCTATTCAGATTGGAACCGGTACTCGCTCCACGAGGGTCTATGCTCCTAATCACAAAGACTCCATTCTGTCTAAGACGTTATCGCAGGTACGGAGATCGTGAGTTATTGCAGATTGCAGATAGGAACCGGTACTCGCTCCACGAGGGCCCATGTTCCTAAAACCCTTCACAAACTCTCTTCTTTCTCAGAGGATATCGCATACCTATATCTTATGGATTGCTATTACAGATTGCAGATAGGAACCGGTACTCGCTCCACGAGGGCCTATGTTCCTCAACTCTCCTCAACTCTCTTCTATTCCAGAAGCCATCTCATACACAGTTATTGTGAGTTCCTATTTCAGACTGTTTACAGGAACCACTACTCGCCTGTGGCTCCTGTTCCTGAATACTGAAGACTCTCTGTTGCATAAGAGGACCTTATAGACATCTACCATTGTGAATGTATCATCCACTACTGGTTATGTATCCAGCATACACTGTCTACTCACTACCTATAGTCTCTCTCTCTCTCTACAGTTCAGCAACTCAGAGATCGCTATTCCAGTATATGAAGGACTTCAGCCCTGCCGAGCACATCAGCTCACTACTGCCACCTCTGGTGGTTCTACTTCCAGTCTAATAAAGAACTATCTGTGTTTGTCTCAATACTCCAGCCTAGCCGGTGGTTCCTCTCAGGATCTCCTCTTGGGGACACTGTCATCTGCCATTGGCCCAGGGATTCACCATTTCTACTAAGTGTTCATTCCTTACACTAATAGAGTGGTATTATATCATCTACCACTCTGTGGGAGCCAACCCACATTAGTTCACTAATTCTGCCTACAGAGTATCATTACTGTTAGTCCTTCTTCAAGGGAACAGATCCATAACAGATTGCTATTTCAGTACAGTATTAAGTATTAAGTGCTAACTCCCTAGCGGATCTGTCTCATATTTATTTATTTATTTAAGTCTTTTCTATACCGTCGTTAAGTAGCTTCCATCACAACGGTTTACAATAGGCACATAAAAATAAGGATGCTGAGACATTAATTTACATAAGTGCCATATCGGTACGGTACATAGTTTTTAAAATAAAATAATTGGAATGTGATGCAATACTGTTCGGAGTTTTTTTTTTATTTTTTCGGAATTAAAAGCAATGCTAACTTTATAAGTGTCACTTTATCTTATAGTGATGGATGATAAGACAAAGTAATATAAAAATAAAATCCAGCTACACACGTATTGATTGTGATGGTGTGTGTTTGATTTTCATTTTCATTTGTTCCTACCTCGCACTTCGCCGGCTTCACTACTTACCTACTCTCTTTGATAAGCTTGCTTAAACAGCCAGGTTTTTAAGTTTTTTCGAAAGGATTTGTTGTCACTTTGTAACCTTAACTCTAAAGGCATGGTGTTCCACAGTACGGGTCCTGCCAGAGATAGAGCTCTCTCTCTTACTTGGGTGAGTCTTGCTGTTTTTATTGATGGAATTGTAAGGAGTGCTTTGTTAGCTGATCTTAGATGTCTGTTTGGTACGTGAACGCGGAGAGCTGTGTTAAGCCAATCTGCTTTTTCGTTGTGTATTAATTTATGTATGGTGCAAAGTGTTTTGTATTGAATTCTTTGTTCAACTGGTAGCCAGTGTATCTCGGCTAGGGTTTCTGTGATGTGGTCTTTTTTATTGCTCAACTCCAAAGCAGAATTATAACAGAGTGCTAACTCTTTCATTCTACAGGAACCAGTGCATACCAGGTTGCCAACTCTGCCCTCCTGGCGGGGTTAGCCATATCAGACTGCCAACTCCTCCCCTCGGAGGTGCTGGTCGATACAGACTGCTAACTCCACCCTCCTGGCAGGTTGAGCCACAACAGTTGCTAACTCCTCTTCCCAGAGGAGCTGGAACCTAATAGATTGCTAACTCCGCCCTCCTGGCGGGGTGAGCAATAACAGGAAGTAAGTAAATGTTTAATAGCAAGGCTGACAAGGAGGAACCTTGTGGAACTCCAGATGTAGTAATGTATCAATCAGAATGGTAAGTACCTAAATTGATTTGCTGGGAGTGATTGGGAATAAATGAGTGAAACTATTGGAGCACTATGTCATTAATGTCTATGAATTGTAAACTGGCAAGAAGTAAATCATAGTTTAGTGTATCAAAGGCTGCAGTAAGATTGAGAAGAATGATAATAATATCTATGTTGGCAACAAAGCCTCGGATGATTGAGTCAAATGAAGAAAGAAGCAAAGTTTCAGTACTGTATCCTTTACGGAAGCCATGTTCATTTGGGTGGAGAATATTGACAATAATGTATCGGTTAATTGATGAAGAATTGTGGATTCAATGATTTTAGCGAGAGTAGGCAAGGAAGCTATTGAACAAAGATTAGTGATGTCATTGAGGTCAGAGTTTTTTTCTTTGGCACAGGTGAGATAAGAGGTTTGTTTTAAAATATTAGCGAATGTGCCAGTTTTAAGAGATAAGTTAACTAGTTGCGCTGTAGACAGGGAGCTGTATTCTCGACTATCTTTCAACAATTGACCTGGACAAGGACTATAGGGTGAATTTGAGATTTTCAGTTTTGTAAGCAAATGAGAAACAGTGGAGGAATAATTCTCAGAAAAGAAAGACAAGAACATATTAGTGGGGGTAGACTTATTTTTTGAATATGTAAGTGTGAAAATTCAGAAATTTTAAATATTTTATCTTGAAAGTGATAAGCAATTTCATTACAGTAAGCATTTGAGATGCTATTATGTGCCATGGTTCTTTGTCAGGTAAAGGATTTTACAATATTGAATAAGATGTTGGGGTTGCCATTGGCCATTTGTATTTTGGTTACATAATGGGATTTTTTCACAAGATCAATTTCTTTTTATATTTTTTCAAGTGACTAAAGTAGGCATTTTTTTGCTCTAATGAAAGATTCTTGCACTAGCGTCTTTCAAGGTGTCTTAACATGGCTTTCATTACACGTAAAGTAGATGAAAACCAGTCTGGAGGTAATGGTACATAATTTTCTTGGAGCTAGGTGTCTATAGATTTTGAGATTGATGAATTCCAGTTATCAACTAAATGATCAATGTCAGTCCCAGTTGCTGAAGGGAGATTTGGCAGCAACATGTTTATGAAGGTTTCAGGGGCAATTTTCTTTCTTTTATAAAGGTTCTTGGAGCCAATGGAGTTGTTAGAAGGTTTGCTATTAAGGTTACCAGTTACCTGTATTAGAAAATGGTCAGACCAAGGAATGTTGGGTTGTTGCGGTTTGATTTACGTGGTCAGGGTTATGAAAGACGAGATCCAGAGAATGATCCATTCTGTGTGTGGGCCCATCCTCTAGTTGTTCCCAAGAGGGTCCAGCTAAGGCTTCAAATAAGGAGGAGACTGCAGCTGGAAGGGCTTTGAGTTGAAATGAAGATTAAAATCTCCGGCAAGTATACTGTTAGATAGGTCAACAGGCATGGTAGTCAGGGATTCTAATAGGGGAGACAGGTCACTGGTGAGTAAGCCAGGAGGGCAGAAATTTGCAATAGTAGAAGAAATAAGTATTAGTTCATATGGATATTTTGGAGGCAAGGCTTTCTTGCATGGCTGCAGGGAAGTCTTGACGATAATGAGTAAACCTCCTCCTCTTCAGTTGGGTCGCGGCTCTGAGAAGGGTATGTAGCCTTCAGAGCATATAGTATTCAGAATTAAGTTATCATAGTCAAAACATAGAAACTTAGAAATGTCCGCAGAAGACCAAACGGCCCATACAGTCTGCCCAACAAGCTTCCACATTTATTTTTTTCTCATACTTATCTGTTACTCTTGGCCCTTATTAGTAACTTTTTGGTTCTAGTTACATTCCACCCCCACCACTGATGTAGAGAGCAGTGCTGGAGCTGCATCTAAGTAAAGTATCAGGCTTAATTGATTCGGGGTAGTAACCGCCATAAAAAGCAAGCTACACCCATGCTTATTTGTTTAAACAGACTATGCAATTCAGTCCTTGTTGGTTGTTGTCTGAATATAAATCCTCTTCTCTTCACCCCCCCCCTGCCACTGAAGCAGTGAGCTGCGCTGGATATGTATTCCAAGTGAAGTATCAAGCTTATTTGGTTTGGGGTAGTAACCGCTGCAACAAGCAAGCTAATCTCCCGCTTTTTTGTGAATGCAAATCCTTTTTTCCACATTTCCTCTTGCCGTTGAAGCATACAGCAATGTTGGAGTCGCATTAACCGTGTGTATGTTTATTGAATAAGGGTATTAATCACAAGGTAGTAGCTGTCGTTCCCGCAAGCCCCCCTATGCCTCATATCTTCATTCACATCCTCTAGACTTTATGGATCCACAGTGTTCATCCCACGCCCTTTTGAAATCCTTCACATTTTTTGTTTTTACCAGAAAACATCCACCACCCTCTCCATGAAGAAATACTTCCTGACATTGGTTCTGAGTCTTCCTTCCTGGAGTTTTAAATCGTGACCCCTGGTTCTGCTGATTTTTTTCCAACGGAAAAGGTTTGTCATTGACTTTGGATCATTAAAACCTTTCAAGTATCTGAAAGTCTGTATCATTTATTTATTTTTATTTATTTAGCATTTTTTAATATACCGACATTCATTGGGAACATCATGTTGGTTTACATGGAACATTAAATCAGCGAAACATAGCTTTACATGAAACACAAATAAAATAAAATATTTGTAACAATATCATATCTGCTCCTCCTTTCCTCCAGGTGTACATATTTAGATTCTTCAATCTCTCCTCATAAGTCATTTGATGAAGACCATCCGCCTTTTTGGTCGCCCTTCTCTAGACCGCCTCCATCCTGTCTCTGTCCCTTCGGAGATACGGTCTCCAGAACTGAGCACAGTACTCCAGGTGAGGCCTCACCAAGGACCTGTACACGGGGATAATCACTTCCCTTTTCTTACTCAATATTCCTCTCTCTATGCAGCCCAGCATTCTTCTGGCTTTAGCTATCGCCTTGTCACATTGTTTCATCGACTTCAGATCGTTAGACACTATCACCCAAAGGTCTCTCTCCTGCTCCGTGCACATCAGCCCTTCACCCCCCATCGAATACAGTTCTTTCAGATTTCCACACCCCATATGCATGACTCTGCACTTCTTGGCATTGAATCTCAGCTGTCATATCTTCGACCACTCTTCCAGCTTCCTTAAATCCCGTCTCATTCTCTCCACTCCTTCCGGCATGTCCACTCTGTTGCAGATCTTAGTGTCATCCGCAAAAAGTCAAAACTTACCTTCTATCCCGTCTGCATAGTCGCTCACAAAGATATTGAACAGGACCGGTCCCAAAACCGATCCTTGTGACACTCCGGTTAACACCGCTCTCTCTTCAGAGTAAGTTCCATTTACCATCACACATTGTCTTCTGTCCATCAACCAGTTTGCAATCCAGGCCACCACCTCGGCACTCACTCCTAAGCTTCTCATTTTATTCACAAGCCTCCTATGCAGTACAGTATCAAAAGCTTTGCTGAAATCCAAGTAGATGACATTGAGCGCTCTTCCTCGATCTAATTCCCTAGTCACCCAGTGAAAAAAGTCAATCAGATTTGTCTGACAGGACCTTCCCCTGGTGAATCCATGCTGCCTCTGGTCCAGTAATTCTTCTGGCTGTAGATAGTTCACTATTCTTTCTTTCAGCAGCGACTCCATTACTTTTCCCACCACCGAGGTGAGGCTAACCGGCCTGTAGTTTCCAGCCTCCTCTCTGCTCCCACTCTTGAGAAGCAGGACCACCACCGCTCTTCTCCAATCACTCGGTACCACTCCCGTTTCTAGGGATCTATTGAACAGGTCACCCAGCGGACCCGCCAGCACATCTCTGAGCTCCCTCAGTATCCTTGGATGAACCTCATCAGGCCCCATGGTTTTGTCCATTTTCAGTTTCCCCAGCTCTTCCCATACTTTCTCTACTGGAAATGGAGTTACATCTACTCCACTCCCCTCCAGTTTCTTGTTAACTAGCGACGGTCCTTCTCCAGGGTCCACTTTAGTGAACACCTAACTGAAGAATTAATTTAATATTTCTGTCATTTCTTCATCTCTTTCCACACATTGATCTTTTTCACTTTTCAATTTCACTATACCACTTTGAACTTTTCTCCTATCTCTGATGTATCTGAAAAATGTTTTGTCACCTCGCTTTACTTCTTTGGCTATCCTTTCTTCCGCTTGACTTTTTGCCGTCTTGATTACTTTCTTCGTCTCCCTCAGTTCCAGCAGATATTCTTCTTTGTGCTCCTCCCTTTGGGATCCTTTATATTTCTTGAATGCTGTTCTTTTAGCTTTCATTTTGTCAGCCACCTCCTTTGAGAACCAGATAGGTTTCATTTTTCTTTTGCTTTTGTTTACTTTTCTAACATATAGATTAGTTGCCTTGGTAATGGCTCCTTTTATTTTGGTCCATTGTTGATACACACCTCTCTCTTGTTCTCCCAGCCTTCTAGTTCTTTCTCCAGGTACTTCCCCATTTCATCAAAGTCTGTGTTTTTGAACTGCAAAACTCAGGTCTTCGTGCTTCTTCTCCGTATCCTATTTTTGAAATGAAACCATACCGTTTGATGATCACTGGTGCTGAGGTGGGCCCCCACTTGGACATTAGAAACATTATCTCCATTAGTGAGCACTAAATAGAGTATAGCTCCCTCCCTCATGGGTTCCATTACCATTTGTTTGAACAGAGCCCCTTGCAGGGCATCCACTGTCTCTGTACTACTGTTAGATTCTGCAGAAGGGATTCTCCAGTCTACATCCGGCAGATTAAAGTCTCCAACAATCACCACTTCTCCCTTCTTTCCCATCTTTTGGATGTCTTCAACCAGATCTCTGTCAAGCTCTTCCTTTTGATTTGGAGGCCTGTAAACCACTCCAATAAAAACAGATGCCCCATCGTCTTTTTTTAGGTCGGCCCATAGTGCTTCTTCTTTGCCCCATCTTCCTTGCAGCTCAGATGCTTGGATATTGTTTCTGACATAAAGAGCCACTCCACCCCCTTTCCTATCCACTCTGTCCTTTCTTAACAAGTTATAGCCCGGTATTGCCGGGTATTGTTTCAGTAATCATGACAACATCAGGCGAGTAAATAGAGATTAAATCGTAAATGATAGGGATTTTTTTCCTAATGGACTGAATGTTCAAAATTAAGAGAGAGATGGATGTAATCATTAATGTGGTTACTTTGAAAGTGGATGTAATAGTAATCAGAGATGATTTGTGAGTTGGAGGTGGTCTACTGCGGTGTATGGTAAGGTCACCATATCTACCATAACCTGTAACAGCTGGCATTTGCATGATGAAAAATAATATAGCAAAGGGCAGTAAAAGCAGGTAGTTGAAAGAATGACTAGATATACGATATGTGAAGAGTGATGTATGTGACCCAAAAACAATGAGAGGAGTTATGACAGTCAAGTGCAAAAGGTGCAGAAGTGGGCACAAAGACGCACAAAGGGGTGTGCCCCTTTGTTGCGCTCCTTTGGCACATGGCGCACCAGCACACGACACCTCTGGCATTGTGCTAGGCCCCTTATGCTGGCACCCGAATGTCACGGAGGGAGTGGGGTGGGAACAATCTGCGTGGCCCTGGGGGGCTGCGGGATGGTCTTCGCAGCAGCAGAAGCAGGTCAGTAAGACAGTTCCAGCAGATGGTGAAGCAGAAGGGCTTACAGAAAGGGAAGGGCTTATAGAGAGGGGAAAAAAAATCACTTGAATTTGAAAGATCCTGATAATTAATCTTTGGACATTTTATTATTCTTTTGTTTTCCTCTTCAAAGTCTGGTCCTAGATTCTTTCCATATAAACTCCGGTTGCTCTATAGTCCACCTGCAAAGGAGGTCACACCACAGCATCAAACCTCTCTAGTCTTCACTAAAGATTTCACATGGAGGTTCCCTCTTCAATGTTTAAGAACTGACTGCTGTTGATATTATAGAAAAATGATTTGAAAGTGCAACAGGGCTTTGGCCAGTCACTAAACAGTTGCTCCCATGTACTTTTTCTAGCAATGGGCAGTAGGATGAGTTTTTACTGGTGTTCTGTATTCTTCCGCTTACCCTGGCCCCACCATTGTGTGGAAGACTTCTGAGGGATATTGGAATCCCCATGAGTATGCTCAGTTTTCAGTGGGTTGGTGGACTACAAAAGCTAGAGATCATCCCTAGGTCTCAAGCAACAGAGATTTTAGGAAGGAGTTTGGCATATAATTTTTTTTCAGTAGAGCGAAGAGATTTTTGGATAAAGACTGATTCAGTTCAGATGGAAAGGTGCCTCCCCAGGATCCGGAAGGACTGAAGTCAGAGATCTTTTTACCTGAGCAAACAGAGGATGGAAGGGTGAGAAGAAGAATTTTGGATTCTTGTGCTAGAGACATCAAGAGACTTGGATTTTTGCAACTGTGGATTACAGTTTAAGAGTTTTGACCCTTTTTTGGGATTTTTTTCCTGAAGTTTTGTGCTTGGGAATATTTTTCCATCTTGACCAGCTGGTATTGGAGATATACTCTAGCTATTCTACCCTCAGTGGGGAAGATATTTTTGCTATGGATGAAGGTGCAGGAAGTATGATAAGAAGATCCAAAATGGACAAGGAAACCATTATTTGTATTGTTTGATGTTATTTTTGCCTTTATGATTTTTGTTTGGGTATGCCTGTTTAAATTGCAGTAAACTGATTATTTTGAACATCACTTTGGACTCTTGAGTTTTCCTTTCTTTTGCCAGAGCACTGTTTGAATGAATGGACATGGGTGTGAGTTGGTTTTTTTAACCATTCTATTAACTGTGGCTTCCTTGCTCTTAATTTGGACACTCTTGCATGGGGTGGTGATCACTGAGCTGGTGTGTGAGCCTTTGACTATCATGACTGACCACACCAAAAGCCCAGGAAGATATCTTCCCCCTACCATCTGGACTTGCATCCGGGCCCGTAACCCCTCTGTTGATGCTAGATGCACGAACGGGGAACCTGCTACAAACGCAAATATATGGACAATAAATTATAGTAAAATAGGAAACTCCTAAGATAGTAAGAGAAAGAAGAAAACTCTTCTTTCACTTACTTTATTGACTGGAGAGGCAAAAAAAAAAAGGCCTTTGCCAGACAAAAAAAAGTGAAACTGCACCTGCTCTAAGCAGAACACAGAGACAAGAGCAGGCAATCACAAATTTTGGAAATGCATGAAAGAATCTTTGGAAGGATTTCAAAGGATCATGAATTTCATAAGGAAGGATCATGAATTTCATGATAGTAAATCTAAATAATCCCAGGGCTGCAGAGACAGAAGAAAAGTTTTAGAGGAAAAACAAGCAGAAACAGGCTTTTTCTGACCTCATTTACTCTTTCTAGAGTTCTTAAAATTAGTTTTATTAATTTGCAGTGGTTATGATACATAAAAACAACAGCTGTATTCTTGGTAAGAAAAAAGATTCATAATTTAAAAAAATCTGAGAGATGTACTGTTTGTTACTAAATAAAGAACTGTTGATCTCCCTTTGGAAATTTCAACTATTTTTCACATAAAAAAAATTATAGAAAATAGAAACATGGATGCTACACCAGTGTAACAGGTCAGAAACTAAGGACAAGAATAAACTTTTACAGACAGAGGATATCACCAGGAAGAACACAAAGACACTCCTAGCAGAAAATGTGAAGCGGCATGCTACATTGGTGAGACAGGTCAGACATTAAAGGCAAGAGTCAATTCACACAGGCACCAGATCAAACACCACAGGGAAGATCAGGCCCCCGCGGGGAAGCACCTTTCAGAGCCAGACCACTGCATCAATCACCTTATGATCAGGATAATCAAAGGAAATTTTAAAACAATCAAAGAACGCAAGACTTCTGAAGTCAAAATGATCTGACACTTTGGAACTGTCAAAAAAAAGGACTCAACAAAAGACCTGGGTTTCTTATCACAGTATGAGCCATAAAATTGTCACCTTCTGATCACCCATCAAATCCCCTTAACCCTTCCCCTCCACCCTATCACTGGAATGCCTTTTATGATTCACTTTATATTTCCTGGTGATGCCAACTTTTCCTCATTTCAATTCTGACTTGAATAAGAGAACATTCGCTCTTGAAAGCTGGTCAAGGAATGTATTAAGTTAGTCCAACAAAAAAGTATCACTCATACATATATATTTTTGTTTTTATATTTGTTAACCAAAAACATAAGACACTTGTAATTTAAGTGATCAAACACTTTGATGTAAACACAAAGGGGTACATTTTCAAAAACAGCGCGCGCGCGAACAAAAGTACGCTGTATTTTATAAGATACGCACGTAGCCGTGCGTATCTTATAAAATTCAGGGTTGGCACGTGCAAGGGGGTGCACATTGGTGCAACCTGCCTGTTCCCTCCCCTCACCTTCCCCTACCTAACCCCCCCCCCCGGCCCTATCTAAACCCCCCCCCCCCCCCCACCATTGTTGGCAGATTTACACCTGCCAGAGACAGGCGTAAATCTGCGCGCGCCAGCGGGCTGCTGGCAGGCCATCACCCGACCCGGGGACTGGTCCGGAGGCCTCGACCACGCCCCCGGGCCGGCGTCACACCCCGACACACCTCCCGCCCCGCCCCGAAATTTGCGCCGCCCATCCGACATGCCCCCTTTGCAAAGCCCCGGGACATAGGCTCAGCGCGCGCAGGGACCTTTTAAGAGACTTACACGCATAACTTATGCGCGTAACCCTTTTAAAATCTGGCCCAAAGGGTCTTAAAAAGGATATTGGTTTCTTCACCTATTACCAGACAAAAGGTGTGGGGGTCTATTTATTAAAATGTATTACTGCTAACACACATATTAATTAGATTAAAAATACATATTATAGCACAATATACATTAACATTTGAATGAATGTGTTATTAAATGAACAGTATATTTCTGTGTAGTAATGTTAATGTGAATCTAGCATGGGCTAATGTGAAAAAATGTTAATGAGCTGATTCATGCAAATTCATGCAAAGCAGCACATTAATAATAAAGTGGATTTCTGCTTGTCATGTTAAGTAGTACCTCCTGCTCTCAACTTGCATTTTCAGGACCTCGAAGGGGGCAGGTTGGGAGGGGCCTGGGGTAATGTATTGGTGCCTTTGAGCGTTTTGATCAAGAAATATCAGGGGTTCAGTCTCCTGAGTCATAAATCCCAGAAATACAGTAATCTCCATTTGCAGAAAGGTAAAAAATCAATTCTCAAGTGTACTTTTTTAAAAGTTAGGAAGTACACACTTAAGGATACACTTGTAAAACTTGACTCTGTGCTTGAGCATTTGTTTTGCTCACTATTAAAAATAGATGCTAGAATATTTTTTATTGCTGCCATTACAGCTGAAGATGTCAATGAGAGCACATGGAAATTTATAGTCACAACAGAAATGACTAGAGATCATTTTGGCAGCTCCAACTGCTGTGCATTGGAGTGCCCTGAAGCAGAATTAGTGCAGAAATGATTAAATATGATTTAATAATTTAAGATTCTGTTTAGCAATCTGTAATATCCAGCTTTACCCTTGCAGATCTCTTATTGTATATCAGTTTTTCTCACCCCTCATTTTTCTGATAACATGTTTTGAAATGCTGTAAAATGTGTTTGTTTAAAACTATAAAAGAATCTAATTGCACAAATAACAAAACAATCAACCAATGGCCATGCTCAAGATTGCTCAACTTAGGAGCTATGTTGTTACCGAAGGGCAGAATCAGATTCCTCCACTGATTCAGTCAACAAAGAACTCCCACACTGCGGCAACAAAGATCCCAGACAGGAAAATGAGATGAACTATGACATAATGAGGTTCCTATTCAGAAGAATTTAGCCAGTTAAATGAATATTTGAGTACTTAAACAGCTAAATTCTAGTCAACTAATGTTAGCCAGCTAGAATTTAGCTAGCTAAGGGGGTTATTTTCCAAAGGCTTATCGCACGATAGAGGTTTATCGCACGCAAAAAGGTCCTTTTTGCTTGCAATAGCATGCAAATTAGATTGGGAGCGGAGTCGGGGCGGGGAGGGTCAGAGTCAGGGTGGGGAGGGGGCGGAGTCAGCAGTGGCTTCGCTGCCGGCAATAATGTTACTAACGTTATCGTTGGCAGTAGCAAGCCGAATAGCACCACCTACAGCCACTCCACTCATGCCAGGTTCCCCCAACTCTACATAAGAACAGTTCATGGTTCTCAGAAAAGTCTGCTCTCATTGCTGGAAATTTCTGGGCATTCAAGGATGCCACTGCATCCCCTTCCTAAAGTTATGCCAACTGACATTGCTTCAAGTGCAATCCATGTACATCACAGAACAGGGGGTAGCATTTAAACCTGGGGACTCAATGATGCACAATCTTTGCTTGGCGGATGGGTTCCAAATTCTTCTCAATTAATTATTTTGTAGTAAACTGGGCCCAAGGTGAGTTTTCACTGGACAGGGAGATTTTTCCCTTTTGTGACTGTATAGATTTCTCCCCAAGTGACTGATTCCTTCCCACAAGGAAATCTTTACACCTTAACCCACACTCTGGAAATTAGTTCAGTCTAGGCACAGAATGGTGATTTCATTTTGTTAATTTATGTAAACAAAAAAGTTAGGGCAATATACTAAACTCTTAGCCACAGGCTCCACTGAAAAAGAGTTCACAGCAACACATAACAGCAGCAAATAAAACACCAGAAGAATACATTTTCTGGCAGTCCAGTACAATTCATTAATATAACACTGTTACATTTACTTAGTTCTTAAAGTTAGGATACATGATGACATACCCAGAAGACAGGAATTTCCTTTCTTGGGATTCTATATTCCTTCTAGGGACATCCTGGAAAAGGATGGCTTTTAGTCTAGGAGAGCATTTTATCCGCTCTCTCCAAAAAGGGGGAAAAAACAGTGCTTTGTCCTGCTGCTGTATCAACAGTTACTGAAAACCTTCCCATTGCAAACTTGATAGCACCGAGGGCAATTCAGCAGTCAGAAGAAGGAAAAAGGGCAATTATCCACAGCAAGTCTCAGCCTTTAAACCTACAAATTGTCACAGATGATAATTATTTATTTAAAAAATATAGTCCATACCCTTCAATAGTTTGGGATGGGGCACAAAGTAAACATGCATAATTAAAACACACAAAAAGAGACATAAAAACGAGAAACAGAATCATAAAATTGACAAACATGGAGTACGTCACAATAAGCGAGCTGTGAAGGAGCCCTGCATCCGAGCGAGAGAAAGAAGGAAGGAAGGAGAAGATGAGTGTTCTAATCTTAGCACGCAAGTATTCTTTTAAAGAGAAACATTTTGAGGGTTTTCTTAAAGGCCCTTGAATATGAGATATTATGCATGTCACATGGTAGAAAATTCCACAGAGTGGAGGCTGTGGAGGAAAATGCTCTTTCATGAGTCTCTGCCAAGTGTACTAATTGGGGTGAAGGAATGTCGAGGAGGTTTTGGTTAGAAGAACGGAGTGTGTGTGCCTGTAAACTTTCAGCATAGGCGTGATCCAGGGAGTCTTGATATTGCGAAGTAGGTTGTGAATTATGACTGCTAGTTTGTATGGAATCCATCCTTGAACTTCTTAAAGTATGAGTGCATCAGATTATAGGTATGGGTATTGGTTTTATGAGAAAATAGTTGAATAGGGCACGGCCTTAAATGGCGTACTAGCAGAAAAGCTGGAAGCTATCATTTTGGCAGATTTTGGGCATGCTCAGGACAGTAGTAGGAAAAGTGTTGAAAGGATGGGCAAGAGACTCAGAGGAAGGAGGGTGTTGGGTTTTTTAGGGAATTTTGTGTGTATAGGTATATTGGATGAATCTCAACTGGGCAAACTGGATGGACCGTTTTGGGCTCTATCTGCCGTCCATTACTATGTTATGTTGCCATGTCACTAAAGGAACATAATCCATTTTTCCAGCCCCCCTGTACTTAAGGTAGAGATTAATGGTCTGTTGAGGTCAAGGGTCACAGATTTGGGATCAGAATCATAGATGTGCCAAATTCTGGCTGCCAGGACCCAAAGTGCTCTAGATCCTTGGAAACACACTAAGTGCCTTCAGAGTAATTCTTAATTCTCCTCTTTCTTTGTGCTATCTCTAAGAAGCAAATACAGGGAAGGGAAAAGCCTAAATCAGGAAGATGTTCGGAGCTCATGGAGATGATTGCTGTTGGATAAGCCCTGCCATATTTCTTTTACAGGATGTATTAATTCTATAGGCAGTTTGCTAAAACAGGTTATCATAAGTATGTGAGAAACTGGCTTCCACTACGATATTTTTGTTCAGAATCTGGAAAGGATACTATATTATTTAAAGGCAAATATTTGTTGCTGTTTGCATTAACCCCCTCCACCAAATATTTATCTCACTCACCCTAACTTTAATTATTGTTGAACAATGAATCAGCTTCAGAAGTCACACGTTCATAGAAGCTGAAAGGGGTTTTTTTTTTTTTTACCAGTGGTTATGTTGAAGACTATAAAGAGAACCATCGTGAGTTGTCAAGCGATATTATATCTGAAAAAATGGGGAACATTTCTTTAGTGGTTTACATTTCTTTAATATTGAATCCACAGGCAAACAAGTTGGAAAGAGTTATGCACTGTATAACATCAAGGTCGGTCCCTAACATGAACCAATCTGAACCAAATACAGAATTCCCTTTCACCCCCCTCCCAACTGTTTGTGAGGACGCATCAAATCAAATTTCAGCCAAAATGGGTGAGATTTTCTGCCACCAAAACGTGCATACAGACAGATGGACCCGCCATCGACACTAGGTGCTTTCGCATTGACAAATGTGTCTAAAAATGACAAAATAAAAAAAACCCTGCTTGATTAATGTATTTTAGTGAAAAAAGGCAAGGGATTAATCTATTGTGCACTTACTTCAATAATGAGGCAATGTTGGATTTCTTTACAAAAAGACAAAAGGGAAAAATGTTAGCAATGTTACAGAACATGCATTGCCGTGATCGACGGCTGGGCGAGAATAAATGTGTGTATATTTAATATGTAGGTTTCATGCGTAATTACATTTACAGCTCACTGTCAGCTTGTTTCTGATCTTTTAATTTTCCCTTCACTGCTGTCATTTAGTGCTGGGTAAATCATAGATTTGAAAAGACAGATTAAAACACAAAGATTTGTTAGAAGTTTTAGATTAAAAAATAATGTAGCTCACATATCCCAATGTAATATTAAATTAGCAGACCACTGCCACAAGAAAAAATTAAATCAGACTGAGTGTGAACCTTCTTGCTGGTAACTTGTACAGTGTAGTAAGGTTCAGGCTCATTTTACAATTACAGTGTTTTTTAGTAATTCACAGAAGTGTGCTAATCCTCAATTCTATGCAGAAAATATAATGTAATAAAAACAAATCTGATCACCACTCCAAGTCTCTGCTTATTTCTTGAGCCTGAGAACCAGCCTGCTGAGAAATGCTGAGATCTACAAGAGTGAGTACCATTGGATGAGTGGCTGAAAGGAGCAAAAGACTGTACAGCTAACGCAAGCACAACGCACAGGAAAAATGGGTAGTTATTTTCAGCATTAAAATCTGCATTGCTGTGCGTTACTCTATCGCATGCCATGCTAACTGACCCTCATTTCCATTTACTCCACCCAACGCCTCCCACTTGAATACATGTGAAAAATTTGCATACACAATTTGCGATGCGGTATTCATCGCGGGCGTTAGGGTCCTAACGCGATTTGATCAATGACCCTCTTAGCTAGGTGTCTAAATTTAGAACTCAAAAGCAGGTGGAAGCCAGGGTTCAAATCCCACTGCCATTCCTTGTGAAGGTGGGCAAGTCACTTCATCCTTCATTGCCTCATTGTACAAACTTCTGTGAGCCCTCTGGGGGCAGGGAAACAACTTACTATATCTAAATGTAACTTGACTTGAACTACCAATGGAAAGGCATGAAATAAATATATAACAAAATATATATCTTTTCATGTATGCTAGTTATTTTCCAAAAAAAAAAAAAGTGCTGAGGAGATACCCCTTTTGGCTGACCAATGCCACTCAGGACCTGTTTCTGCTCATCAATTGATATTTTATCCTGACAACTGAAGAGGTATGTGCTGGGATGCCCTCTGACATCAGGAGATGACTTTTTGCCAAATAGTCCCTCAGTGAAAATGTGAAGACGTGCAAGGATGTGGCCCTTCACCTTTTACTGTAACTTACCTACCCCGAGAAAGTCTCTTTCCAAATCCCTCCATGTGGAAAAGGATTCCCTTCGATTCAGAAAGCTGTTTAGTTTTGCCTAACTTGGGTACACTTGAATTTGGGAGTTCTGTTCAGTAATTAATTTGCCCGATTTCTGTTTGTTGGGTTTATTTGGGGAGGCTGCATTTGAATGCATTTTAAGTCTATATTTTGCACTAATCATACAATTTTGAAGTATATATTTGTAGTAATTGACTGTACATTGTCTTGAGCCTCAGGTTTAGGTGATCAAGGAATATATTAAATGACTATATATAATTTATTACGCAATATATGAGTACTAAAAAAATCATATAATATCTTGTAATATTATATATGAGGATTGTCTAGAGTTTGGCAGTTAAAAGTGAATGCTAAAAAAAAAGTCAGGGTTATGAATTTGGGTGGCAAAATCCCAAGGGAGTGGTGCACTACAGGAAATTATGTTTTTCTGTGCAGAAAAGAAGAGCGGGATCTGGGGGTGATTGTATCTGATGATCTAAAGGTGCCCAAATGGGCGGACGAGTCAATGGGAGAAGCCAAAAGGAAGCTTGGGGACGCAGGGGGAGGAGTAGCCAATAGGAAAAAGGAAGTGATATTGACTCTGATGAAACCTCATTTGGAGTACTGTGTACTACTCTGGAAACTGCATCTTCAAAAATATATAAACCAAATATTGATTTATTTCATGTATTTATCATTTAAACGTTTGTTTTCCCGCTGTTACGCGTGCCGTCTGCAGCAGACCTGCGGTGCGGCCCTCTCACCTTCTTACACAGACTCCAGCTCCTGGTTCCTCCTCGCTAGCAGCGGTGGGCCGCTGGCTCAGACCTCAGCCCGCCTCCGGTGCTCTGCCATGGTCCCCAGTGTTGCAGGTCAAGATGCCATTGTTCGTCGGGCCTCTCCGCATGGCCCGCGGAGAGATGCCACTACTCGCCCTGCGCCCCTCCCTAGGCGCGCGCATCACTGATCCTTATGAGGGGCCCACAGCGGGAACCTGGCCGTGGCCCCAGATGATGACGTCAAACCCTTTAGTGTATTTAAGCTCAGGCTTCACTCCATATCGTTGCCTTTGCAACAGGTCTCCTCGCTTCTCGAGTACTCGTTGCTGCTAGAGAATCCTCTCTACTCCTTGTTCCAGACCTTCATTGTTCCCGGTTCCTGTCTTCCATGTTCCTGCCCTGTCTATGTTTTGGACTGATTCTACGGATATCTACTTCGCTTTGCCTGACTACGCTTCAGCCTATCTCCAGACCCAGACCTCCGCTATGCCTGACTATGCTATTGGTTATCTCCAGACCCAGACCTCTGCTACGCCTGACTATGCTATTGACTTCTCCGTGATCAGACCATTGCCTTGGCTGACTACACTATTGACTTCTCCGTGATCAGACCATTGCCTTGATTGACTACGCTATTGACTTCTCCGTGATCAGAACTCAGCATTGCTTGCCACGACCTCTGCTTTGCCTCCAGCCCTGATCCAAGCCTGTCACTGACGCCTCTCCTAGCCTACCCCCTGGACGTGGACTTATTAGGCTTCGGCCTACCTTTGCTCGAGTGCCCTCAGCTAATCTCCGTTCCATTGGCGCCTGAGTTTCAGTACCGTACCCAGTCCAGGGTAGGACTACACCACCTATCATCTGCTGTCTCTGGGCTGAACCAACCTCTCTTGCTAACCAATCTCGAGGCCCACCTAAGTCCTGCCGGCCCCAGCACCCAAAAGCTCAACCCGTGGGGAACAAGGGCTGGTATAGGTGAAGCTCCAGCGGCCTCTACCTTCAGCCCACTCCACCTGCCGACGGTGGGGACCCGTAGGTCCTCATGTACAGGTTGTGTCAACCCCACCTCAGCCCAAGGTTCCACCTCCGACACAACACCCGCTGCACAAACAAAATCTCAGGTAGGTTACAATAAAAACACAATGTAATCATCAAACAGCAAACAGTATCCTCCCCAACTCCTCCTTTCATAAAATAGCTTAAAGCATTTAACCCTCCTCTACCCTATAACCACCTCATCCTTTCCTCTCCCAACACCTATCTAATCCCATCCTCCAACCCCCCCATCACCCCTTATACCCCTACATTCCACCAGAATTTATAAGATCTATCCACTACCCTGCATTTCCTTACTGTTCCTATTTCTCAAAGCACAGAACCACAATTTCACTCCTCCCTCTAATCCCCACATAATGTATGTAAAAACATGTGGAAATAACTAGTTTTTGGTTTTTTTTTCCAGAAATGTCAGATAATTAAGTTTTAGACAGATAACTAGGAGAAGAGAGTTCCACAGCACTGGGCCTCAACATGAAAAAGCTGATTTTTTGGTACAGGTTAAACGTACCTTAGGGTGTACTGGTACTACCAACAGAGCTTGCTTGTAAGGATCACAGAGATCTCTGGGGCTCATAATATGAAAGTAGTTCACTTGAATATAATGATTTGGTCCAATGAAGGCATTTGAACATTAATGCCATGATCTTTAAACTGGACTCCCTGCTCTACTGGGAACCAACAAAAGCAGAGAAGAATGGGGGGGGGGGGAGGTGTCACATGATCTGAACTCTTCTTCCCTACTACTAAATGAGCTACGGTAATTTACAGGAGCTGTAACCTGTCACGGAGGCATAGCTCAGCCCTAATGAAAATGCATGAAGAAGATTTGCATGTGCTGGGTTTCAAATATATGCAAATATATCTCATGCACATTCCTGGATTTGGGGACCACTGCGCTAAATGGAGCATTAAAAACTCAGCTCAAATAGACGTCTTGACTTTTGTACAAGTCAACTACAAATTAACTCATAAGATTAGCTAGCTCAAAGTCACAGGGACATAAACTAATTTGTACGCTTTGTCTATTGGAGCTCAGCTCACATTTGCACTTTGACATTACTATAGTGCTCTTGACTTGTCATTATCTTTAGGTACATCAATTGTCCATCACTACCTTCACCGAGCAACTACAATAAAGACCAATTAAACTGGCAGATTTCCAGTGCCAGTTGGTACCATATACAGCTGCTTGAAGATTGCCCCATATGCACACAGGCTACATTGTACCATTAGCCTTAGGAAAGTGGTATGAAGCTATAAGACCTGAATAGAACAATTTCAGCATATTCTGCATTGCTGGGTCTCTAGAAGAGCAGTCAGCAGCATCAGTGAAACACTAAGAGGAGTTCACTTACTAAAGAAGCCTATAGTAGATTCAACTGGAGGGTTGTGGTAGATGGCAGCTTGGAGATTTTCATTAACATATGCCAGCAGTTCTGCTACTAACAAGGCAGGTTGTTCAGCTAAGAGAGACGTAGGATTACCAGTGTGCCAGTATATATAAACATCTTTTAGTAAGCAAGTATTTATACATAATTATTGTTCAAACCCAGTAGCCTAAAGTGACTGAATTATTTTCCCTCGGATATTGTACTGTTAAAGAAAATGCAACTACATATTTTAAAATGTATTTTTTTCAACTTTGTGGACTAAATCTCTGTCAACCAAATGCTAATTTCCTACTTGTTTTTCTGTTCATAATTTCTCACTCTGAAAGCAGCCAACCGCATAGTGCATAATCGCAAGAAAGACTAGTGGTTTATTGATTAAAGCTTTGCCGCGTCTGTCAGAGGGCACTGACCATTTGGCACTGCGCAACAGTGCTGGAGTTCAGCAGGAACTCACTGGATCTCACATACGTTCGTCTTTCTGTTTACTTCGCACAGTATAAAAACCGGTGGAAACCCACAAACATTTCCTCTTGTGCCCTAGGGAGGGAATCCCTAGCCCTGTACTTCCTCTCCCCATTTCTGGGCCTTGGGAGGCAGTTTCAAGCCCAAGGCGACACTTTTCACCTTCTGCATTCACTCCCTCTCCTCCTGGGCAGGACTGTCAACACCTAGAGGCAAGCTGAGCTCCTGCCTGAGGCATCAAGCCAGGAGGGAGGGAGGGAGCTGCTGGAGGACGGAGGTGAAAGTGGCGGAGCCGTGCAGTGTCCAGTGCCCCTCCCCTTCCATATCCTCTCCTTCCCTAAGATGAGCGCACATGTTCCCCAATAGATCAGCAGTGGCCCAGCCTACCCCAATTTGAGGATGGACCAAGGGAACCACGCAGCCAGTATGGCTGAGAGAGAGAGAGGTGCTGTCTGCAGCTCATTGCCTGTGGCAGTGTTTTTCCCGTGACAGATCTGCTCTTGGGGCCCTGCCTTTGCCGATAGCACAGTACAAGAACCTGTGTGCAAAATTTGGGCACAATGTGACAGTGCCACTGTAACAGCTGCCCCCCACAGCCCTCATCTTTTTTTAGACCGTATGCCACATTTGTATTAAAAATAATCATTTTTAACAAACCTCTAGGTTGTAAGGCATGTAGGGATAGGATAACAGGAAGGCCCTAGGAAAGATTCCACCAAAAACAGGGCAAGTTTCCTGCTTGGACATCAATACCTATGCCCGATTTGCCTCAAACCTTATTCCTATTGAAGCCTTGGCATTATATAATACAGCAGAAGTCCTCGTCTCCCACTGAGATGATATTACCCCTAATTCGGGTTTATCTCAATGGCCATGTAGAGCCTGGAAATATTAAACAACATAAATTAAACAAAAGTTGGCCTGGCTCTGGCTCCATAAAGAATGTGGCGATGAATCTAAATTATTCTAGAGAAAACTATTTGTGGTCAGTATGGAACAGGGCAGTTTTGATAACTCTAAAAATGAGTTCCTCTGTCCTTATCTGCCATTGTGTTCAAATGTGAGCAGTAAGCTAGTCTGGTGGATCGGGGTTCAATTCCTGTGCCAGGACTCTGCTCTCCAGGCCGGCATTCTAAGCCCCTGGCGGGGGGGAGGAGGCGGAAGATAGTCTCAGCCATTGCTCAGTGCTGGTATCTAGTGGCCAAACCCAGGTCTACCTTCGCTCTAATGGAAGCTGCAGTTGGTGGGCCCTGGACAAGGACCATTGCTGTTATGGTGAGGCTTTTGAATGGGGAATATAAAATAAGGGGAGTAAAGTCCCTGGATAGCAGCAAATGAAGGCTTAAGGCACTGTATCCTAATTAAAGCTAGTCCTGATTGAGCACAGGAGCAGGACAAATTTACTGAGCCCCCAACAAAAGGAAATATGGAAAAATGACAGAATTAGTACCCTGATGGTCAACTAACAAAACTATTGAACCAACTCCCCTTTCCCCACCAACAAAATGAAAGGCAGAGAAAGATAGAATTACTTTCTTCATCAGACTGACAAAACACGCTATAGAAGTCCACGTTGCTTCAGTATCATAATAGAACTAAATTGGAAGGGAATTCAAAACATCTGTAATTACACAACGCTATCAAATCTTTGGAAAGCAATGAACTCTAGTCACGTTAGCTCCAATTAAATATTTAGAAAATTAATTATTTAGAAAATGTTAACAGGTTATACTTTTCTTTATAGTGTTCTAGTGGTCATCCTGGTTTTGATAAAAAGTGGAGTAAGAGAACAAAACCTAAAATATTGTAGTATTTCTTGAGCATTCAAGACTTCCCAGGCCCTTTCATTTATTTTAGCATATGTATAGCTTAACGTGGACAAGAATAAATGAAGAAGATATCTGGAAGGCCTTGAACACTCATGTACTCATTTATTTATTCACTGCTCATTAGAGAGATAACAATTACTGGAAGTCTGTGGCCTGCGGGGTCTTGGTGCTCCATGTCAGGCCACAAGTCTTCATCGCTTGCTCTACTGTTCTTCACCATATTTCCTTGGGATCAAATATTAAAAATATCTTTTGTTAGTCATTTAAAAGAATCACAGCCTACAAAAACTGCAATTTACTTTTACTAAACCTGTTAACCAGGAAAACCAGTTTAAGAAACATTCCTTGTTTCCAGCAGGATCCCAGAGGCTTATAGAAACAAAGTAACTTTGCCTAATTCTAATGATTGCCCTAAAAGGGATCTAAATTTGTCTACAGATTTGTATTTGTATGCATACCCATATCAATGAACAGTTTATGAAGATTCTCAACTAGGGAAGAGCTAATTAGTTTAGATTAAATCTTTACCCTATCTGAACCGGGGTGCGCATATAATTAGATTCTAATTTAAAACAAAACAATGAATCTGATTGATTGGAGCTATTCATGGCTCCACTTGAATAACTCTAAGATGTTAGTGGTTTGACCCACTTTTCCACTGTCACCAAGTAAATATATGGGTATTTGCACATTTTTACTCAAGTGCAATGATTCCCATTATCTTTGAATAATGTGAATAATTTGAATCTGCAAACGCTTACATACATCCAAACCAATCTGAGTATATCTGAATTTAATTAAAAGAAAGGCAGACCCAAATGCAAACTAGATCATGACTGCCTTGGAGTATCTAAGTAAACCTAAGTGAAATATTCACTGAACTGAACATAGATTCCAGCCTAGTCATGGGATGCTGTTTGACATAGGCATGGGTAAACATCCAGACTGCATGATGTACCAAAATGAGCTTATTATGCTAAAAACGGCCATGGACAACCTGTTTCTGATGATTTGCAACTTATCATTTAAAACAGCCATGGCTGAAGGGTAGCCAGTGTGATGACAATTTTTTAAAAGGGCTCCAGGGTGATCTGGGAAACCATAGACCAGTGAGCTGGGTAAAATAGTTGAAGCTATTCTTAAAAACAAAATTACTGATCACATAAATAGATATGGTTTAATGGGGAACAGTAAACATGGGTTTTGGAAAAGGAAGTCTTGCCTTACCAGTTTACTAGATTTTTTTGAGGGTGTTAATAAACATGCAGATAAAGGTGAGTTGGATGATATAATCTATTTGGATTTTTAGAAGACATTTGACAAAGTCCCTCATGTTCCTCAGTATTGACTGGGTGAATGTCATATCAGGACATTCTAGAGAGATAAGGTTCCTAGATGAAAGAAATGACTGCTTCATGAAGCAACTGATACAAGAACCAACAAGAGAAAAACTATTTTAGACCTAGTCCATAGTGGAACACAGGATTTGGTGAGAGAGGTAACAGTGTTGGAGCCACTTGGCAATCACAATATGATCAAATTTGACTTAGTAACTGAAGGGGAGTCACTAAGAAATCTACTACAACATTATTAAACTTTCAAAAAGGTAATTATAATAAAATGAGTAAAATGGTTAGGAAAAAACTGAAAGAAGCAACTGCAAAAGTTCAGAGTTTAGATCAGACATGGATATACCAGACCAGATGTACTCCACATATTAGAAAAGGCGGAAAGAAGTCTAAACGACTACCGGTATGTTTAAAAGGTGAGATGAGAAAGGCTATAATAGCTAAAAGAAAATCTTTCAAGAAATGGAAAATAGATCTGAATGAAGAAAACAGAAAACAGCTAAGTATTAGCAGTTTAGATGCAAGACATTGATAAGGAAGGCAAAGAGAGGATTTGCAAAGAAGCTTGTTGTGGAAGCTAAAACTCATAAAAACTTTTTCAGGTACATTCGAGATAAAAAGCCTGCAAGGGGGTCAGCTGGATTATTAGATGATTAAGGGGTAAAAGGGGAACTTAAGGATGACAATGTTATGCCCATCAGTCGCAGTCGGCTGAGACCACTAATACTCACCTCTTTCTTTGCTGCCTTGTCATCATTGGGGAGAGTGGCTGCCTCCGCCAGTTACCGCTGACCTTCCTGGCATTCCTGAGACAGCGTGGGCACTGCCGCCCGCCATCTTGCCTTCAGGGTCACTTAGGCACGCGTGTGCACAGGCCAGTCTTAAGCACGTCATGGCGGAAACCTCTGGGGCATCCCTTCCGGGTGACGTCTTCACTCTGCTATACTTAAGCTGGCTGGCCCTGCCTATTGACGAGTTAGCAAGGAGTTCCCTCGTTGCTGAATCTGCTTCACTCTTACGGACTTCCTGTTCCAGGTTCTACTCTTCGGTGTGAGACGCTCTAGGTACCCGCTCCTCGGGGGCCTTCCTCGTCTCTGGCTATCTGCTTCTCGGAGGGCCTTCTGCCCTGGACTGTCTGTTCCCGTTCCCCGGGACCTCTTCTGGAACTACCACTCTGTGAGTACCTTGACTCCACAGACCTCTACTATACCAGCCTTATTGTGGGATTCTCTCCGGCGTACCTCGGGCTACCACTGTGTCACCTCTAAGTGAGGAACCACTTCGGTATACCCTGCACTGCAGGCCACTACCGCATCACCACTATGGAGAGACTTCTTCAGCATACCCCGCTCTGTGGGCCACTACCGGATCTCCACATCTGAGGTATTCCTTCTGGGTATACCCCTCTGCTCAGACCTTGTTACTTTTCCTGCAACTTCCGCTTCGCGGGCTGTGCCTTTCTACCTCTCCAATAAAGACTCTATTCCACAGCTGTGTCTGACGTCCGCTGAGACTGCACCTCCCAATGGTGAGGCTCACAGGGCTCCTCCCTGTGGGTGGTACCATCTCTCACCTTGGCCCAGGGCTCACACACCTACAAGTCATAACAGACAAAGCCATAGTAGAGAGACAAAATGAATTCTCTGCTTTGGTATTAACTGAGGAAGATATGAGAGAGATACCCATGCCAGAAATTATATTCAAAGGTGATGATTCAGATGAAATGAAACAAATCTCAGTGAACCTCGAAGATGTACTAGGGCAAATTGACAAACTAAAGAGTAGCAAATCACCTGAACCAGATGGTACACATCCCAGAGTGCTGAAAGAACTGAGAAATGAAATTGCAGACCTGCTACTGGAAATATTTTAATATCATCTAAGATACCTGAACACTGGAGGGTTGCCAATGTAATGACAATTTTTTAAAAAGGGATCAATGGGTAAGCCAGGAACCTACAGACCAGTGAATCTGACATCTGTGCCAGGCAAAATAGTAGAAATGTATCATAAAGAACAAAACTGCTGCACATATAGATAAGCACACTTTAATGGGACAAAGCAAAAGTGGATTTAGTCAAGGGAAGTCTTGCTTCATAAATTTACTATATTTTTTGAGGCATAAATAAACATATGGATAAAGGTGAGCCACTACATATAGTGTATCTAGATTTCCAGAAAGCATTGGACAAAGTCCCTCGAGAGACTTCTTAGGAAATGGGTTAGATTTCTGGTAATAGCGAAGGTCTGAACAGACGCCGGTGGTTGAGTTCCGCCCCCCTTATTTGAACTATTGCAAGGACCTGCTGATGGCGAATTTGCCCTGAATTTCTTGTGGTACAATCTGGTCTCGGATGGACTCATTTGTGATTCGGAAACAGAAGATTATGAGTGTAAAGTCTGCAAGAACAACAAAAGAGAAAAGACTCTAAAATTGTGGCATAGTCACCGCAGCCTGCAGTAGAATATATACTAGTTGTGGTATCCGATGAAGTGATACTCACTAGTTCAAAAAGTGTGTCAGTGGCACTGGAAGATCGATTATCTAAACTGCAGTCCACGATCGATGAAAAAAAGAGGGTATGGAGGTCCAAGGTTGCAGAATGACGGAAGTGGAAAACCGAATGTCGGTACGGGAAGATCATGCGGCACAACTGGATATACAACCTTGGTGCTTCAGAAACAGAATGCAGCACTGATGGAGAAAATGGAAGATCAGGAGAACTGAAATCTCCACAACAACTTTAGATTTACCAGACTCCCAGAAGCCCTGAAAGAGAGAGATCTGCCAGCATTTTTTGAAAGGTGGCTGCCAGAGGCAGTGGGACTAAATGATGCAGTGAATACTATTGTATGCGAGCAAGCACAAAGAGTTGAGCCACTCCGAGAAAATAATAGACCGAGACCAGTGATTACTCAAATCTTAAATTGGGCAGGCAAAACTAAAATGATGAGTGCCTATCGAACTAAAGGAACTCTCGAGTATGATGGAACAAAGATCTTACTATTTAACGATTATTCTGCAAAAGTTGCAGCGCAGCAGAAAGAGCTCTCTCCTATCTCCTCAGAATTGCGTAAAAGTGCGATTAAGTTCCCGTTGCTTTTTCCCGCAAAGGTGAGAATTCAACATGAGGGCAAGATTATCTTTTCGATGGAGATGGAACAGATGAAAAAATATGTGCGAAATCTAAAGTAATGAAGTTGGCATGTGCTTCAATTAAAATAGCAAAAAGAGATGATTGTCGAGGAAAACCTGATTCTTACATCAACTCCTGGAATCGCACGTTACTTTTGAGCTCTTTACATCTTTACTTTTGGCACTTATGTTTCTTTCTGCACTTATGTAATGCACGTGCAGCGCTACTACAGTACTAGGCTGCAAAAAGAAGGGGCGATTGATGGCAGTTTCAGTGCCATGTGGTACATGCCCTACAATGAGAAGAACATGGCAGAAGCAAAGAAAGATAAAGATGACAGATAAAAGATGGAGGCTGCAGTGATAGCTTTGCTGTAGATGAGAGAGTATCTTGGGAAACCAAGTAAAGGAAAGAACAGTGCTCATCAGTATTGTTGGGAAAGAAGTCTCAGTTTGACTGTAAATGTGCTGCAAGTCTAAACAGGGTGTGGTGGACATCTTCGTGCTTCAATTTGGCTAAAATCAGTTGATTCTTTCAAGTTTAATGTTGTCTGCATTCTGTTTTATTTCTAGGTCTCCAGATTTGAACAAGTTCTCTACTGTTTGTTTGTTTGTTTTTTTAAACAGTATTTAAACAGTATGGGTCTGTATTTTAGAGAAGATACCAGTGGCTGTTAGATGCTGTGGGGATGCCGTGGGTCCATCTTTTGATTTCTGTCAATACGTGGGAGATGCTGGAGGTTGAAGGATGGTGGTCCCTTGGAGATGCAATGTGGGGAGGTTGTGCTGTTGTGAATGTGGTAAAAATGGTGTTTATGTGGGGTGGCTAAGGGGGGAGGGCGGTGGAGAGAATGGGGAATGGAACAGAGGTGGTGGAGGGTAGGGCAGATGAAACAGTTGTAAGGGAGGGAGGGGTTATTGGAATGCTTAGGACTTATAGGAGTGAAAGATTTAGGTAGATTATATCCTATGTATGTCCAAAGTGGGTGAATATGGAAATTTGTACTGTGCAAGCCTTGCATCTAGGCTGAGGGGTGCAAGGTGAGTAAGTTGGTGATTGTGTCAGCCTTTTTTAAGATTGATGGGGATAGCTATATATTTTTTCTTTATGATAGATGATCTAAAAATTGTGACATAGAATGAGGATGGTATTCATTCCTCTATAAAAAGGACAAAAATATAAACTAAGCTTAAAAAATAAAAAAATGCACATAGCTTGTTTGCAATAGACACACCTAACAGACGAGGAATATCTTAAACTTAAAAATACTGGGTGGGTAGTTGTAGCTCTGCATCGTATTCTAGTAGAAAAAGAGGGGTTGTAACTCTTATTCACAAGAATATACCTTTTAATTTAGAAAAAAACGATTAAAGACTCAGAGGGGCGATATTTGTTTTTGATAGGGATGTTGTATGTGATGAAATATGACCTAGGGAATTTATATGCCCCTAATGTATACACTCCAGATTTTTTCTTGTCCATTATTACACTATTGTGTTATCCTGAATATTACCTGGTGCTTAGGGGAGTTCTAAATGTTTTAGCAAACAGTACTGATGATTGTAGGCCAGTTAGAACTCCTAGCTCACAAAGAGTGTTGAAGGGGGGTAAATTTACTACAAAAAGAATTGGGTGTTTTCAATATATGACACTTATTACATCCAGGAGAGAGAGAGATTATACCTATTTTCTAATCCTCATCAAAGTTATTCCAGAATAGATTACATTCTTATTTCAGAACAGCTGCTCCCTATGGTCCTTGATGTTTATATTGGTAATATTGTTCTTTCAGAGCATGCTCCTGTTTTCTTAGTTTTAAAACCAACTAAAGAAATGAGAGAAACTATTATGTGGCGTATGAACCCCATTTTTTTTAGACTCCGATTTTTGTGATTTCTTGCGACAACAATGGAAGGAATACAAGGATTTTAATGCTGCTCCCAATGTATCTCCGACACTATTATGGGAAGTGAGGAAAGCAGTAATGCGGGGGGAGATCATGGCCTATTTGTATTAAAAAAAAAAAAAAGAAACCAGAGGGATGCAGAGATCCTACATCTCTGTAGAAGGTTACAAGAACTGAAGAAGGAACTCGTTTCTTTCCTCTCTAGTTAAAAAATAATCTACAGATGAGATCAAAGCATTGTTGAATCATCTGCTTCATTTAAAACTAATTTGCTCCATCAATCACTTTCAGTTTCAATTTTATAAAGTTAGGAATAAGGCTGGGAAAATGATGACAATAGCAGGCGTGACACATAAAACAAATATCAAAGGTCTTAGAGGTGGGAGGAGTTCCCCGGTAATGCACATGAAAAACATTTTGGAGATATTCAGATCTTATTATCAGGAACTATACCGTAACGCTTCCATGGATGTTCCAGGGAGAGAAAAAAATTGTTGAGGGTCTTTCTCTCCCTGACTTACCAAGAAATCTTCTGGACAAACTTAGTATGCCTATTTCAGAGGCAGAAATGTTTAGTTATTGTTAGATTAAAACTTGGTAAAGTCCCTGGAGCAGATGGATTGGAATCTGAATTTTATAAAATTCTCAAATTTCCACTGCTGAAACCTCTTAAGGAAATGTTCAATTACACCTTAACACATGGTTTCTATACTTCCCGAACCAGGAAGTTATAATAGTGTTGCCAAAGAAGGGAAGAGACCTAGGTTCCCCTTCTTACCAACCAATTTCACTTCTCAATGTGGATACAAACATATTAGCCTCCATTTTGGCAAACGAATTGGGTAAGGTGCTACCCTTTCTTGTAGAGCCTGATCAGACAACTTTTGTGTTCGGAAGATATGGAATGAATAATGTTCAAAAATGACTAGCCCTATTGTCTGATATTAAATTGAAAAAGAAGGGGAGTTTGGTTTTGAGCTTAGATGCAGAAAAAGTGTTTGCAAGATAAATTGGTCCTATATGTTCTGGGTATGGTTTAATTTGGTATTAAAGGGCACTTTGTAAATAGGATTAGGTTACTATATACCAACCCAAAGGCATGCATTCGGGTGAATGAGTCCCTTTCTGAATTATTTTTACAAGGAAGTATACGCCAAGGGTGCCCACTGTCTCTACTCTGCAACCTTTGGCAGCTAAAGCAAGACAACATTTGGAAATTAGGGGCATAGTGTCCCTTTTTACAACATTTAAATCCTTTGTGGGTCTTACCCTAAATTATGACAAATCAGAACCTCTACCTCTCTGTTCCGATATGCCAGATTTGTGGCAAGGTCCTTTCCCTTTCCATTGGGCTCCTTTGAAGATCAATTATCTAAGAGTATAAATACTAAATGATTTGCCTTTATTATATGAGTTGAATGTAAAAGCAAGGATAGAGGGGATGGGACAACAATTAACATCTGGAAGGAACTACCGATTTCAATGTTAGACAGAAATATTTTAAAATGGTGTTACTGCCTAAGATATTATATAGATTACAAATGCTCCCATGCTGGATAAAAAATGAGGATCTAGCTATTCTTAAATCAAATTATGTGCAGTTTGTATGGAGAGATTGACAACCTAAGATAGCATATGACAAATTAGTAAGAAGTAAAGTTTGGGGAGAAATTGATGCCCCTAACTTTAAACTATATAATTGTGCTTGCCATTTGAGATATCTTGGGGAATGAATTAGTGGGAAATTTAAATATGATAGTTTACAGCTATTAGAGGAGATTAGTTCCCCTTATGCCCCCCTTGGATTGCTCCATTTTCCTGATCATCAAATTGTACCAGTAATAAAGGATAATATGTTATGGAAGGCTCTCATATCAGCATGGAGATTTATGAGAATAAGCCTGGGAACATCAACAAATGTTTCAATTTTGTCCCCTATACAGGCAAATCCATATTTCTTGCTGGAGATAGATAACAGAATATTTAAAAGTTGTGGCAATTCTGGGTGAATTAACATATGACAGTTGTTTGTCGAAGAAATGAATCATGTCTTAAGTTTTCCACCATTGCATAAACATTTTTTCGGCTACCAACAAGTTGGTCACTACATTTTAAGTCTAGCTCTTTCTCGTGAGCAGCTGATGAGGGAGATAAAAGTTGTTTTGGAGATGGAACAAATAGCAAGAGGAAAGAACTCTTTTTCTCAATGGTATGGGTTTTGTAAATCACATATGGGTCATGATGGGTTTAAAAGCCTGCTAACATATTGGTCAAGAGATGTGGGAGTGACGTATACATTTGATCACTTTAGTATTTTATTTCAACATATACACAAATTATCTGTAGCAGTACATTATAAGGAAATGCAATACAAAATACTATCTCATTGTCAAGAGGAATGGAACATGTTTACTTAAAATGAAAATGGTCGAGACAAATGATTGCCATAAATGCAAAATTGAAAAGGATACCTTTGTACATGTGTTCTTACTTGCCATAAGAACTATCCTTTCTGGCAAGAAGAATTGTCATGGGTAAATAAATGCATAGGTGTGATGCTGCCATTCCAAGGTGATCTTTTACTGCTGGAGGATATGAATGTGATAAAGTCAGATATTTCTAAAGGACATTTGCTCTTTTCGTCATTGGCACTGCTAGTGGCACACAAATGTATTCTTAGAGAATGGATAACAGCCGTATCTTCTCCAAGCTGAACAGCCCTAACCTCTTCAGCCTTTCCTCATAGGGGAGCTGTTCCATCCCCTTTATCATGTTGATGTGTTTATGTTTCTTAATCAATAAGTATTTTGTTTTTTCTTTTTTGTATTTCATTATCATTTTCTGTAAGTAAGGTGTATTCCTTCCTTTAATTTGTTAATTCAATAAAGAAAAAGTTAAAAAAAAGAAAAGACATAGTTCTGCCCCTCTTCATCCTGCACTTCCCCTGCAGAAAAGCCCTAATTCTCTCAGCCCACCTGGCACCCTCCCAAACCCTCTTGCCAACAGAACCATTGACAGGAAATATTTCTTCACGGAGAGGGTGGTAAATGCCTGGAATGCCCTTCCAGAAGAGGTGTGAGGACGAAAATGGTAAAAGAATTCAAAGGGGTATAGGATAAACACTGTGGATCCCTAAACACTGAGGACAGAAATGAATAAAAGAGTGAATGGCGGTAACCCGCTTGGTGTGACAGTTACTACCCTTAGCAGAGGCACGGAGATTACTACCCTCAACCAATAAGCCTTGATACTTTTGATACAACATCACTCTCTGCTTTGATGGCGGGGGGGGGGGGGGGGAGGGGAATTGTGTTCGGACTGCATCCAACACGGACCCTGACTTTCACGGACTGGGGGTACTGATATGCAGACATAAGGGAAAAAGAACAGGACTGCTTCTACGGACAAGTTCAAAAGCAAAGCAAGCCAGGATTGCCAGAATTTTCAGGAAAGCGCCTCACCCAGTAAAAATGTTGCTAGCAGTAACTGTTTATTGGTTTGACAGTTGCTTGGTTTTTGATTGTAAATATTACTACTCTTATCATAAGGATTGGGGGTAACTGCATGGATTACCCATAAGAGATACCTGGGGGTAGACCTACACAGCGTGCTAGATATTAGCATAAGAATCTTGCTGGGCAGACTGGATGGACCATTGGGTCCTTTTCTGCTCTCATTTCTATGTTACTGTGCAAATGCCAATAAAACGCAGGAGACTCAGATGGAGTGTCTGAAAAGTAAATTTTACTGAAAATAACTAAGTGAATGGCACAGTTCAAAAACAATTCTTGTCACTACAGATTTTTTTACGGTTCACAGTCCTTCCTCTTTCTGTAAAAGGTTCTCTTTCTACTAGGGCAAGAGAAGCACTCACCCTCCAGGGCATGGATAAATGAGGTTCCCAAGTAGACAAGACGATACGTGTTTGGGCTAAAAAAAAGTCCCTCAAAGTGGTAGGAAAAATGGTAAAACAGTTTCTGCATAGCATCCTAATTTACTCTTCCCCAGGGTGAAAATTCCAAGTGGGGTCTTAGAGTTTGTCCAATTTTGGTTTTACTCACAGGTCTGCAAATGTCTCCAGAGCTCTAGATGGGAGGGATCCACACAGCAGCATACAGCTTTCAGGGCAGGAAGGGGGCAGCAAAATTCTTCCCAGTTCTTCCAACCAAAACATCTCTTCCCAAAAACTGATTCCAAAAATAGCAGAAGGTCCTTGCAGCAGGTTACTACCATACCTCTGTCCTTCAGGAGGTTGAAGAGGGGCAGGTCTTCCCTGTCCTGGGTCCCCCAGGGAAAAGTTTCCTTGTGACCACTCTCCGGGCAACACCCAGGGGTTCACAAGGCTTCTTACCATGAAACATTTGCAATACCCAAACTATCCTTGGTGGCAAACCCAACCAGCCTGTGAGTAGACTGGGAGAACAGCTTCCAGACCTGTCCAAAGGACACCAGGCTGGACAGCCTGAGCCCAGAAGGTAGGCCTAAAAATCCAAGAAATGCAAAATCTTCTGCACTTCCTCCAAAACTCACAATTCAAACTACACTGCATCCCAAACCCTCAGGAGAGAGAGCTGCTTTTATTACCTCACAAAGGGATGGTCATCCCAGCGCTCTCAAAGGGAGGGGCTTAATGAATGGTTTGTCACCTCCCCTCAATGTCCACCCATCTAACCCTAGCTAAAAAGGATTTCAAATAGGGCAATATTAGTAATGAATCCTAGGGGGTCATTACAGATGATTGAAATTTACAAAATCACGAGTGGGGTGGAATGGGTAAATAGGAAATGGTTATTTACCTTTTAAAACAACTCTTGGACTAGGAAACATGCCATGACACTAGCAACTGGCAGACAGAAATCAAATCGCCGGAAGTATTTTTTCACTCAGCACACAATCAAACTGTGAAATCTATTACCGGAGGATGTGTTCAAGGCAACTAACATACCCCTGTAGTTATCAAAATACTATAAATATAGCAGAAATAGCGCCCGCAATAAAAAAGGGGCATGGTTAGGCTAATTTCCCTGCTCCCGCATCACACAGGCAATTTCCGCAAGGTGCAATAAAACTGATCGCACCTGCGTTATTTTTTGCTTCGCACACTGGGGTAGATTTTCAGAGCCCTGCTCGCCTAAATCCGCCCAAAACCGGGCGGATTTAGGCGAGCAGGGCCCTGCGCGCCGGGAAGCCTATTTTACATAGGCCTCCCGGCGCGCGCAGAGCCCCGGGACTCGCGTAAGTCCCGGGGTTCTCGGAGGGGGGCGTGTCGGGGGCGTGTCGGGGGGCGGGCCCGGTCGTCGCGGCGTTCCGGGGGCGTGTCGGCAGCGTTTTGGGGGCGGGTACGGGGGCGTGGCTACGGCCCGGGGGCGTGGCCGCGCCCTCCGTACCCGCCCCCAGGTCGCGGCCCGGCGCGCAGCAGGCCCGCTGGCGCGCGGGGATTTACGTCTCCCTCCGGGAGGCGTAAATCCCCCGACAAAGGTAAGGGGGGGGTGTAGACAGGGCCGGGTGGGTGGGTTAGGTAGGGGAAGGGAGGGTAAGGTGAGGGGAGGGCAAAGGAAAGTTCCCTCCGAGGCCGCTCCGATTTCGGAGCGGCCTTGGAGGGAACGGGGGGAGGCAGCGCGGCTCGGTGCGCGCAGGCTATACAAAATCGATAGCCTTGCGCGCGCCGATCCAGGATTTTAGTGGATACGCGCGGCTCCGCGCGTATCTACTAAAATCCAGCGTACTTTTGCTTGAGTCTGATGCGCAAGCAAAAGTAGGCTGTTCGCGCGCCTCTTAAAATCTACCCCACTATTAATACAAATCTTTAGTGATGTCAATTTTACTATGAATACCTCAGAATGTTTCTGCAACATTACCCCCTAACCCCTCCCCCCCACCTTACAAAACCAACCCTGATTCAAAATGCCCCTCTAGAGTGGTACATATATAGAGCATGTCAGACTGACTCTCACTCTCTCTCTCTGCTAAAAATATTTTCACCGTAATGCAAGACTATCGCAAGTATAACGCGCTGAAAAACAGATGTAGTTATTTCCGGTGCTCACTGGAATACTCAATGTGGCATTTGCGTTGCGTTATTTATCGCATGCATTAGGACATTAATGTGCATGTTAAGGCCCTATTGTGAAATGATAAATGACCCTGATAGTAGGGGTTCAAAAGAGGATTGGACAAATTCCTGAAGGAAAGTCCATATGCCTTATTCCTGGGAATGTGATACAAGAAATAGATTAATTACTGAGGATCTGATGGGTACTTGTGACCTGGACTGTACACTGTCAGAGATAGGATGCTGAGCTCAATGGACCTTGGTCAGACCCAGCAGGGCACTTCTTAGGCTCTCCCTAAAATAGATAACTTATCTAGCTAATTTAAGCCGGATAAGATAGCAAGAATATTTAGGGAGACATACGTCACACTGAATATCCTCAAATAAAGTTATCCACGTAAACCTACCCAGATAACTTTCAAACCTAACTGTCGATATTCAAACATAGCCTGTTCAGTTTAAGAGTTATCAGGGAATGTGTAACTGGATAACTTGAGCTTAACCAGTCAGTTAAATGGGGATATGGCTTTTTAAAAAAGTCTAGAAGACATGGCAGCCAAATTCCCTGTCCCCCACTCCTATACCACAAAAACGGGGCCTGTCGGTCTGAGCTACACCAAGCCCCTCCAAACAATAATGTAAACATGAAGGGGTATGAGGCCTATCATTGCCCCTTCCCCCAAGGTTAATCAAGAAAAGACAATGCTATGGTGGCGAAGGATCAGATCAATTTTTCTCGAAGAATTGAATATCTTGAGAATTATATCAAGCATTTGAATTTACGTTTCTTAAATTCCCTAGATTGGTGGGTGAGCATCCTTATCACACCTTGAGGAAATATTTTCAAGAGGTTCTTCACTTTGATTTGGATAAAGTTCCCTCCATTAATTAACTTTACTTTCTTTCAACTACTAATCCAGCGAGTTCTCACTAGTCATAGCCAGCTCAAATACCTAATCATATTGAAAACTTAACTTATTTTCTGGAAAATTCAGGTGCTGAGATTATTGACCACTCCACGTTGATAGTTTCCTTTGTATCTGAGCAAGATCTGAGTGAAGTGATGAAAAGTCATTTTTGGAATAATTCCTCTTTATTTTATGGGCAGGTGATACATACTTTTCCTATATTTTTCCTGAGTTTGCTTCTTCCACATAGGAAAGGATGAAAGATTTTCTTGCCCTTAGATCTCAGGCCATTTCCTTAGGGTATTCTTTTGTCCTTAGATATCCCTGCAAGTGTGTTATTAGATATCGTAATGATTGTTTTTTGTTTTGTTTTTTTTTTACCTGCGCAACTTACGTCTTTCATTAATTCCAGGAGTAATTTTAATCCTTCTCCTGGATCCCAGTATGTCCAGTTTGATGATCTATAACAGTATCTCTGTTGAATCTCATGATAAGCTAGTCTTTCTTGTTTATCTTTATATCTCCTAATTTTTCTGCCCTCGCTGCATGTTGGTGTTTTGGGGGAATATTATGATAAGAACATAAGAACATAAGAAATTGCCATGCTGGGTCAGACCAAGGGTCCATCAAGCCCAGCAACCCATTTCCAACAGAGGCCAAACCAGGCCACAAGAACCTGGCAATTACCCAAACACTAAGAAGATCCCATGCCACTGATGCAATTAATAGCAGTGGCTATTCCCTAAGTAAACTTGATTAATAGCCGTTAATGGACTTAACCTCCAAGAACTTATCCAAACCTTTTTTTGAACCCAGCTACACTAACTGCACTAACCACATCCTCTGGCAACAAATTCCAGAGTTTTATTGTGCGTTGAGTGAAAAAGAATTTTCTCTGATTAGTCTTAAATGTGTTACTTGCTAACTTCATTGAATGCCCCCTAGTCCTTCTATTATTCGAAAGTGTAAATAACCGATTCACTCGTTCAAGTCCTCTCATGATCTTAAAGACCTCTATCATATCCCCCCTCAGCCGTATCTTCTCCAAGCTGAACAGCCCTAACCTCTTCAGCCTTTCCTCATAGGGGAGCTGTTCCATCCCCTTTATCATGTTGATGTGTTTATGTTTCTTAATCAATAAGTATTTTGTTTTTTCTTTTTTGTATTTCATTATCATTTTCTGTAAGTAAGGTGTATTCCTTCCTTTAATTTGTTAATTCAATAAAGAAAAAGTTAAAAAAAGAAAAGACATAGTTCTGCCCCTCTTCATCCTGCACTTCCCCTGCAGAAAAGCCCTAATTCTCTCAGCCCACCTGGCACCCTCCCAAACCCTCTTGCCACCACCAGGATCATGACCCTTCTCTAACACTCCCATCGGCTTGTAGTGTTTCTCTGGCAGCTGGCTCCGCCCCAGCATGCTCTAAAATCCTATCTAGGTAATGCAGGAGGTCCGCTGTCTTTGCACTAAGCAGGGAAGTTAGCCAGTGATCCTCACAGCCACCATCTGGCCAGCTTTCCAGATCACCAAACACAATAGCCATCCTAGCCACTGACTCATCCTGGCACTGTCCCGAGTATCTCCAATTTGTTGCCATAACCTTTTATATCCTTAGGGGTGGATTTTAAAAGGGTTACGCGTGTAATCCTTTTAAACCCGCTCCTGCACGCGCCAAGCCTATTTTGCATAGGCCCGGCAACGCACACAAATCCCGGGACACACGTATGACCCGGGGCTTGAAAAAAGGGGTGGGGAGTGGGCAGGGCGGGACTGAGGCCTCCGGCACAGCGGCCATGCCGGGGGATCGCGTGCCGGCACTTGGCCGGTGCGCGCAACCTACGCCTGCCCAGAGGCAGGCGCAACTTATTTAACAAAGGTGAGGGGGGGGTTTAGATAGGGCTGGGAGGCGGGTTAGGTAGGAGAAGGGAGGGGAGGTGGAAGGAAAGTTCCCTCCGAGGCCGCCTCGGAGGGAACAGGGAAAGCCATCGGGTCTCTCCTAGGGCTCAGCGCACGCAAGGTGCACAAGTGTGCACCCCCTTGCGCACGCCGACCCTGGATTTTATAACATGTGCGCGGCTGCACACGCATGTTATAAAATCGGGCGTAGATTTGTGCGCAAATCTACACCCACGCGTACCTACTAAAATCTGTCTCTTAGCGTAAGAGCTTCTGATGCTGCTATACCTGTCTTATAGTCCATCCCGGTCATTAGACCACTGGTATGCTGCCACACCCACTGTTTGCTTAAATTGTTTTTCACAATGTTGTAACCCCACCTTCAGTGAATCTCCTATGCAAAAAGGTGAGTAGTAAATACTACCACTAATAATAATGATAATATAAAGAGGGCAATGTTCTAAAAACCATTTCCTTGGGTAAGACAATGCTTAACCCACAAAAACTGCCATAGAGTGGTTGGGCAATTTAATAAAACCCCACTTCCTCAGGTACAGCACTCTTCTACCTGTGGAAGTGCTTTCCAAAATTGCCCTTCCTATGTTTAAAAAGGTCTGCAGATAAAATTTTTGAAAAAAAGGGGAATGAAAGACCCAGAGAAAGGGGGATCATCATTTCCCTACTCGCAACATTAACTGCTCCGCTGGAGCAAATAAATTCGGACTCCTTCTTGCAACTAATCAGGTCTGATCCAGAGAGCGCAGTGGAGACGGCATATTAATCGCTTCCTGCTTTTATTAGCTGTCACCCAGGTGCGGTGACACTTTATTAATATTCTCCGGATCCCGCCTTTGCTTTACAGCACACCTCGCTGACAAGCCTCCTGGGAGACCGCGCTAAGGACGGCCATTAAACCACGGAAATGCTTCTACACGCAGCCCATTTAGCAACCACCATTAAAATCAATTTATACTGCGAATAAAGCAGCATAGCAAACTCCGCTGCCAGAGTCTAACAAGCAATTACATCTTCTCAGAGGAAACAACTTGTCTTATTATTCCTTAATGCTTTTTTTGGGAGAAAAAATAAAAAATAAAAAAAGGTAAGGCTTGACCAGCCATGTACTGCCAAAATGTATTTTCAGATAAATGTATTCCTAATTTAATCATAAGCTGCAGCAGAACTCATTTTAAAGCTTTATGTTATGGTAAAATATTTGTGATATAAAACTAATTGTATTTGTGATGCTAGCAAAGGGCTGATTCAGGTAATGAGGTGACCTCTTAGTGCCTCGGTTACATTAGTGGCAAGAATGCACTGCAGAGACATCCAATTCTGAGATTATTTTATTAACAAATAGGAGTGGAAAAAGACTGCTATGACCACAAAGCACTTAAGCAACATTTCTTTTTCTGTAGTGTAAGGGCTCTCTGTAGCTCACAATTTGGATTTTGTTCTGTTAGGTTCTGATGCATTCTGGGGACTATCTGTGACCCATGTCTTGGAGTTTTAGCCACGCTAATTAATTCACTAGCAAGAAGCAAAAATAAAAAAGCTATTACCCACCTAGGGTTTAATTCACTTAAATTTCTTTGGGCCTCTGGTGGGTGACTACAGAAAACATCAGAATACCAACAGTATACTTGGATTAGGAAGCACAGTAGCCCTTTCTCGCTCTGGTACGTCTGCTCCGAGATTACATCCTGCCTGGGAGGGCAGAGACTGAATCAGGAAGCAGAAGGCTTTTCTCTACTGAGTGGGAATCAACAGCTCTAGAAGGAAGCAAATCTCCTGCCATCCTGTCGCCTACCCATTTTTGCCGCCCTAGGCTCAGGACCAGTGTTCCCTATTAATTTTCCTGGAGGCTGCGAAATATAAGATTTATTAATAAATAAATAATGGATCCAGGCCTGATGCTTAAAAGTGTGGCCGCATGCAGAAGCATTATGCTGTTTTTTTTTTTGTTTTATTCCCCATTACTTTTCAGACCATCCCTAACATTCTATTTGCTTTTTTTTTTTAACTGATAGCGCAGACTAGAAATTTTATAAATAAGCATTTTTCTAAACAATGTCCATGCCTCGTGCAGTCGTTTAATCTTTGTAACCACTCCTTTCTGGTTTTTTTTTCTATTTAAATTCATCATTTTATCGCAGTCTTTCCTTTTTAAAGTTAAATGCTTCTGCAGTAGTTTTACTCAATGCCGCCCTTCCAGTGATAATGGCAAATGTGATTGCATTATTTATTTCCTTTTTTAATAAGATGTTTGGTATTCTGACTTTTACGAAGAATGGCTTCAAGGAGGATTACAATACAAGTTTTACTCACTCAGGAACAGTAAATCAGTACACCGATTTAAAACACTTATAACCCTAGTTGCATCAAATTGCAGTTACAACAGGACTGAGCAACACGCGTGCATATCTTGCAGGCAATACATGGAGGACCGGATAGTTAATTCTGAGGGCCACTCCTTTGCTTTTTTCCTGAAAATAAGGTAACTCGGCTCAAGGCGTAGGGGTAGTGGTATAATACCATTTCAGATTTTCGGTGCATAACAGCTGAAGGCATGAAGGCTGGTACAGGACAATCTAGCAGTCGTCAGAGAAGCGGAAGAAAGAAGAGCCATTTGGGCGGATCAGAGTTCTCGGGTGAGAGTGTAGGGGAAAAGAAGTTGGTAGAGATGCTCAGAGGCCTGTTTGTTCACACATTTGAAGATCAAGCACAGAGTCTCGAATTTTTTCCTACTTTCAACTGTAGCTGGCATAGTATTGATCTTATGCAGTCAGTTGCTTTGGCTTCTTTGAAAATTCTAGCAGCTGTATTTTGTAGGAGGTGGAGGCGCTTTAGAATGCATCATGAGATGCCATTAGGTGAACTGGAAAAGGACTGGGTAAACTGGAGGAAGGTATCTGCGAACTGGTGATTTCAAGTATGTGCACAAGTTAAGTGCACGATTTTCAAAACAGTATACGTGCTGCCAAAACATATAAATCGGGCTTATCATGCGTACATGTTATACTTTTTTGCATCTAAAATATACGTATGTGTGTTTATACATTAGGTAGAAGTAGTAAGCGCTTTCATTGCATTGCAAATATTTGCATGGACTTAAACATGATTGCCTACTTTCAGAGCAGTGCCACATGGTATTTTAGAAACTGTGCAGCTCCCGCCACACAGTTTATGAAATGCTAGGATAAAGCTATGTGCATCCACTTAGGCACACAAATGAAGTACAACAAATAGGTTTGAAAGTTAGATTCCTGTGATTAAGAATGTGAGCAGGTCTGGGGGAATCCACGATGGCCAACCCTGCGTACCGAGCATGAGACTGCTCGGTTTCGGCATTGTTGATTTTCTGCTTTAAAAATGCCTCATTCCACGAGAAAATGACAGGCTAGGGAAAGGGAAGCCCTGCCTGTAGTTTCACCTTCGATTTCTGGCCCGGTGGATGCTCATGTTCGACGGAGAGTAGCAGATCCGGGAGTTAGCTCGCTGGGAGGTGATCGGGAGGAAGGGCTACCCGACACTTCTCTTGAGCTGCGAACAACTCTATCCCCGGAGGATCGGATGGCTCTGGCTAACCCAGCAGGTAGATTCTCGGTTCAGCCATGAGTGTCCTTAGAACCCGGGTTTGGTGAAGCCTCGGCAGGACAGGCTGAGGCTGAAACTGCTTTAGAGATGGCTTCTGATTTCCTTATTTCAACGCTGAGAGCCAGGGACAATGCCAGAAGTACTGGGCCTCAGCCTGCAGCTGGAGAAGCGCTGGTATTTCCTGGGATCACCAAGACAGACCTGGTAAGACCTGCTGAAATTTCCCTTAATTCTATTTGGGAGGCAATCCAAACTTTGAACACTAATATCTTTAATCAAATGGCTCCTGTAAATACCTATTTAGGAAATTTTGATAATCGTTTGAAAGAGATGGAAAAAGAAGCTTTGAGAAACAGGAAATCTATTGAATTATTGGAAGAAGATACAAAGGAATAATCTGCCCTTTATACATCCTTGATCAAAGAGAATCAGTTGATTTCCATGAGGCTGGAGCAAATGGAAAACCAGCTTAGAGAGAAAAATCTTCATTTTCCTAAAGATCAATATACTCCTCCAAAGGATATGTGGAAGAAAAACTCCCGAGCAGGCTCTTCCTTTAACATCTAGGATTTACTATATTCCTCCTTTTAAAACGAAGGACTCTGTAGATCAGAAAGGAATTCAAGTTTTGACTCCCGCTCTGCCATCTATAATGAATCTAAAAGATCTCCTTGAAACATCTCAGAAGGACTTAGTCACTCCTGCAACATTAGTGGTCTCATTTCTTCTCGAAGCTGATAAACAATGGGCATTAAGGATATTTTTCCGCCATCGTTTAGATATCTTTATGAATCTTTAAGTCAGAGTGTTCCCAGACCTGTCTAGGGTGAGGCAGAAAAGAAGAAAACAGTTCTTGTTGTTAAGGCCAAGGGTTATCGAGATTGGAGCTTTATTTTTTGCTCAAATTTCCTTGTAAATGTATTGTTAAATACCATGATCTATCATATATATTTTTCTTTCCAAATCAGCTTTCTTCTTTCCTGTCTGATAAAGTTATACCTGTCTTAAGCTCTTCTCCTAATGTGACTGAGTGAGTGAAAAATACTGGGATTAGGGTCCGAACAATGTTTTAGCTCCCTATGTAGCAGTATCTTTTTCTTTTCTATATTTACAGGTGGTAATGGTATATTGGTTCCCCATATTGAGGACTTGGGGTTTAGAGAGAGATAATATTTTCCATGCTGATTTGCTTTATCTTTGGTTTTCCTATTGCTTTCTCTGTTTTCAAATCAAGATATTTTTTTCTTGAAAATGTAAATCGTCAAACTCATGAATAATAAATAAATAAAAACAGAAACAAAAGAATGTGAGCAGGTCTAAACACCCACGTAAAGGGTTGCTTAGTTCTAAGATGTATTGAGATTTTTTTTTGTTCTAAAAGAGGATCCGACTAATTGTATTTACCAAAGTTGACAAATAACAATGACAAAGCCCCAGTTTTGGATGATTTGAGCCTTTCGCGTGCACGCGTCCATGATGGGGGCAATTTTTAAAGGGATTTCCGAATTTAAACTGACGTCTACCCACAGAAAAATCCCCTTGAGAAGGTGCCCATCCCCAACGCGTACTGTCTACAGCGGGCAGACTTTATCCCTGCAAGGAAAAGGGGTGGTACCATGGGCGGGGATAGGGTGGGTTGGGGTGAATTACCTGCTGGGGTTTCATTTTTACGTCCCTGCACATTGTTTACCCCATATGCTTTGCATCTTTGGTATGTGAGGTGGAAAAGTTTCTGCAGGCAAAAGGGGCAGTGCCAGGGGTGGGGGGTTATCTCAAGTTGGGGCGAGCCTGCACATTGTTCACACTGTGCACTTTCCACCTTTGGCGAGCAGGGGTGGAAAAATCCCAGCAGCCCTCAATGCCATGGGGTTTTCAAAGGAAAACCCTGCAGAGTTTTCTCCATTCAAAATAGGTTTGCAGGCACCGCAAGAAGGCTGAAAACTGGCCTGGCTATCACAATAATTCTCCAAGTGTAATTCAGAGACACACACACACGCACTGATTTTACACAGGGAAGACAAACAACTAGATCTGATAAATTCTCAGTGCAGATAACTGGCTCATTATTCATACAGGTGCCTGCGATTTCCATACGGGCATTTTAATGCTGGGGATAATCACGGTTAAAACAGTATTCCACCTCAGTCTATGTGCACTGCCTTTTGTACTTCCTTTGCACAATCAGGTTTGTCTCCAAGGCATACTATATGGTTGCCTGCAGCCTCAAAATTTATGGGATACCTTTAAGAAACTTCAAGAAATGGACCTGTCCGCAAAGCCTGTAAATTTGCTTTCTCTGCCCATAAATCTGCCGCACCTCTCCTCTGGCTCCTCTCGCCATTACTCTGCAGGCGGGAGCTGGAAGTGACACCTGCTTGAGCTGCAGTCTGTGCTTTTCATTGCCATAAAAAGGACCATTCCCTGGATTGTGACCATCGCATAGACCAAGGAGCCGACCACTCCTCTTCTGACGTTCTAGGGTACTACAAAATTCATTCCCCCAGCTCTCTGCTAACACATATTGAAGTGACACAAATGGGATTTTATTACTTTAGCTTCAAATGTTTACTCATGGGGTTTTTCTTTTCTAATGTCTGAACCGGCTGCATTAGGAGCTGGTGCCTAAGATGTGACAGTCCACAGCTCCAAAACATAAAGATGTAACTCTAGGAGGTAAGGATCTCTTCTTGTAAAGAGGAAGAAACTCAAATCATTTAGAAGCCAAGAAAGTGCAACTATAAGGTACATCCAAGTAATAACAGTCTTTCCAATAATTTAATATTCGAATGGAGTGTGGACAAACACAAATTTTTAGTCTCCCAACATGAACCGTGTTTCATCACAACGGCTACATGGGGAAGAACCAGTTCACAGCAACATGAAATCAATAGGGTAAGGTAAATAGAAGTGAATAGAAGCTGATAGCGGCTGATAGGAGCACAGTGCCTCTGCGTGTACACCTCTCATCTGTACCACCTTATATATGCAGTCCAGAGCTCAACATGCTTTGATCAAATCACAAGAGATAATTTAATTGTATTTAAAAATTTAAATTGTATTTAAAAGCTTTCGTTAATCCGGGCTTGACTGTTATTTACTATGTGTTTTTTGTAATAATAATTTTAAATCGTTCTCACCTTTTCTATAATCTCTTACAAGTTAGCCCTGTTATTTGTAACCTCTTGTTTGATGTAATTTCCAACTTTGGTTCTATGTAAACCGACGTGATATGTACCAGTACATGAACATCGGTATATAAAAGCCTTTAAATAAATAAATAAATAAAAATAAATTGCAAGCAGTAAATAATACACATTGTTTAATGGTGCTCATGTTTTTCTCTATATAAAACCGAGGAACACAAAGAGAATCAACCTTGTTCTGCTCATTGCTTACATTCTGTAAAAGATGTGACCGTAAAAAGTTGGGTGGTCAGACTGTCAGTAAATACACTTTCCAGGAGTTGGCGACTCTAGGGCACCAAAAATATTGGGTTCTGTTTTTTTTTTCTCAAAAGGAATGAGCATCAAGACTTTTTTTTTTTTTTTTTTTTTACCAACAACCACATTTGGTTTATTGTATAGTAAGATGTTCATACCCTTAAACCAGGTATCAATCTTCAATTTCTTCCTGCTGCTTGATCTGGAAGGGCCTCCTCAGTGCGAGCTGCAGACTAACGTCACACAACGCAATTGACTCCTATAAATTGCCAAGGAACCCACAGTTTGCATAGCAGCCACCAGATCCTCTGCATAAATGCACCTGTCTTCCTTCTCGTCTCCTAGCTGAGAAATCTCTGGCATGCAGGAGTCAGTAGATGCAATCAATGACAGACAGGCATGTGGTGTTGCTGCTTTGGCGCTGACCAGGTGGCATAAGATCCTGCCGACCAGATTTCATTTTGCCCATTTAAATCTATAACTGCCTGATACCAGTGTCCTAAGGCCAGGGCCCAATCAGCTTCTGAGTATGCGTGTGTCACCCAAACAGATGGGGGGACAAATAAACACAGCCAAAGCACCATTCTCCCGTAACAGTTGGAGGTGCTGCTGATAAAATATCCAGCAGACGTGCAGCCAGCTGTCCAAGCAATACCAGACCTGTGACTCTTTAGAGGTTCAATGTGTTCTCTTTCACGTGGCTGAGCTTCCTTTCAGAGCACTGACATAACAAAAAGAAAGCTTGATAGGATGCTTTTATGTAGAAATTAAAGTAAAACAACATTAAAATGTGATTCTCAGAGGCCTGGTTGCATGCTGTAAAGATTCACTGACGAGCAAAGGTTGAGGGTCACTGACCTATGAGAAACGCTCTGTCCATGAGTAATGAGAGAGCGGTACTAGATTTACTAACAATTTGCACAAAATGCAAGGTTGGAGTTACACTTCATCTACACAGGCTGCACGGGGTTTGGTTTCTAAACACCTGATAATCATTAAAAATCAGACCTATTATATATTCCAAACACAAATGCAGAGATTTGGTCTCCTAACTAAGGGCTGATTCACTAAGGGGCGGATTTTAAAAGGGTTACGCGCATAAGTTACGTGCGTAACCCTTAAACCCCCCCCCCCCCGCGCGCACCGAGCCTATTTTGCATAGGCTCGGCGGCGTGCGCAAGCCCTGGGACGCGCGTAAGTCCCGGGGCTTTGCTGGGGGGGGGGCGTCGGGGGCGGTGCGATGTTCGGGGCATTCCGGGGGCGTGGTGCCGGCCCGGGGGCGTTCCTGGGGGCGTGGCCGAGGCCTCCGGACCAGCCCCCGGGTCGGGTGATGGTGTGCCAGCAGGCCACCGGTGCAGGCGTAACTTGTGCGATAAAGGTAGGGGGGTTTACATAGGGCTGGGGGGTGGTTTAGGTTGGGGAAGGGAGGGGAAGAGAGGGGAAGGTGGGTGGAGGCGGAGGGAACGGGCAGCGCGCGCAGGGCTCGGCGCGCGCAAGGTGCACAAATGTGCACCCCCTTGCGCACGGCGACCCCAGATTTTAAAAGATACGCGCAGCTATGCGCGTATCTATTGAAATCCAGCGTACGTTTTGTGTGCCTGGTGCGCGAAGAAAAGTACGTGCTCGCGCTTTTTTTTTTAAATGTACCCCTAAGGCTTTTTTCCCATTCTTTGTCTATAGGAAAACAGCTTAGTGCATCAGGCCCTAAGATATTTATTTATTGTGTTCCGCAAATAACGGCCCACCGTGCTAAGTGGTTTACAATCCGTATTAAATACACATACATACATAAAACACAATAAATGTAACAAAATACAACTAAAATTATACATTAATAATAAAATATGACTTAAAATATCTTTAAAAACAGTCCTGCCTCTTTATTTGTAATTAGGAAGCTTAAAATGCAGTCTGAAACAGGTATGCTTTCAACTGTTTTCAAAATATTTTTATGTCATCAAGGCATCGTAAATAATTAGGAAGTTTGTTCCATAACACTGGTCTTATCATTGAGAATGCCCGAGATTTATTATGGACAGTATAGTTTTTTTATTTTTTGTCCAGAAGCCAAACGGAGGGTTAAAATGTCTGGAAATAGTCCGGATTTTAGTCCTCCAAGATATATTTTTGGAGATTGAATGTGTTATCTGCTGAGGGTTTTTCCCCCCAGATGATGGGAAAGCTGGTGAGGTTCTGTCTGGTCTTCCCTGGCTGTAGAGGGAGCATTACGTCAGGGCTCAGTGGGAGGAGTGGGTGGCAGGACTGTATTCCTGCATTCCATTTGCTTGCTGTTCTCGGGGCTTCTCTTTACTGCATGTGCTGCTGCAGGCATGTTGTGATCTGACCATTAACCAAAGGAAAAGAAACATACATACAACGAAACATAGAAGTGATGGCAGAAGAAGACCAAACGGCTCATCCAGTCTGCCCAGCAAGCTTTCACACCTATTTGTTTTCATACTTATCTGTTACTCTGACTGCTGAGGTCAGGGCCCTTATTGGTAACTTTTTGGTTCCAATTCCCTTCTACCTCCACCATCGAAGCAGACAGTAGTGCTGGAGCTGCATCTAAGTGAAGTATCTAGCTAATTGGTTTGGGGTAGTAACTGCCGTAATAAGCAAGCTACTCCCATTTGTTTACCCTGCCTGTGCAATTCAGTCCTTGTTGGTTGTCTGAATATAAATCCTCTTTACTTCATTCCCCCCTGTTGTTGAAGCAGTGAGCTGCGCTGGATATGTATTCCAAGTGAAGTATCATGCTTAATTGATTCGGGGTACTAGCCGCCGTAACAAGCAAGCTACACCCATGCTTATTTGTTTACCTAGACTATGTAATTCATTCCTTGTTGGTTAATGCTGAATATAAATCATCTTTTCTTCATTCTCTCTGCCGTTGAAGCAGAGAGCTATGCTGGATGTGCATTGAAAGTGAAGTATCAGGCTTATTTGGTTTGGGGTAGTAACCGCCGTAATAAGCAAGCTACTCCCCTGCTTTTTTGTGGATGCAAATCCTTTTTTCCACATTTCCTCTTGCCGTTGAAGCATAGAGCAATGTTGGAGTCGTATTAACTGTGTGTATGTTTATTGAATAAGGATATTAATCTCCAGGTAGTAGCTGAGCTGTCATTCCCGCAAGCAAGATCTCCCCTTGACTCTTCCTTCATTCACATCCTCTAGATTGTATGGATCCACGCCCCTTTGAAATCCTTCACAGTTTTGGTCTTCACCACTTCCTCCGGAAGGGCATTCCAAGCATCCACCACCCTCTCCGTGAAGAAATACTTCCTGACATTGGTTCTGAGTCTTCCTCCCTGGAGTTTTAAATTGTGACCCCTGGTTCTGCTGATTTTTTTGCAACAGAAAAGGTTTGTCGTTGTCTTTGGATCATTAAAACCTTTCAAGTATCTGAAAGTTTAAATCATATCACCCCTGCTCCTCCTTTCCTCCAGGGTGTACATATTTAGATTCTTCAATCTCTCCTCATAAGTCATTCGATGAAGACCCTCCACCTTTTTGGTTGCCTTTCTCTGGACCGCCTCCATCCTGTCTCTGTCCCTTTGGAGATACGGTCTCCAGAACTGAACACAGTACTCCAGGTGAGGCCTCACCAAGGACCTGTACAAGGGGATTATCACTTCCCTTTTCTTACTCGATATTCCTCTCTCTATGCAGCCCAGCATTCTTCTTGCTTTAGCTATCGCCTTCTCACATTGTTTCCCCGACTTCAGATCATTAGAGACTATCACCCCAAGGTCTCTCTCCTGCTCCATACATATCAGCCCTTCTCCCCCCATCGAATACAGTTCTTTCGGATTTCCACACCCCATGTGCATGACTCTGCACTTCTTGGCATTGAATCTCAGCTGCCATATCTTCGACCATTCTTCCAGCTTCCTTAAATCCCGACTCATTCTCTCCACGCCTTCCGGCGTGTCTACTCTGTTGCAGATCTTAGCGTCATCCGCAAAAAGACAAACCTTACCTTCTATCCCATCTGCAATGTCGCTCACAAAGATATTGAACAGGACCGGTCCCAACACCGATCCCTGCGGCACTCCGTTCAACACCGCTCTCTCTTCAGAGTAAGTTCCATTTACCATCACACATTGTTTTCTGTCCGTCAACCAGATTGCAATCCAGGTCGCCACCTCGGCACTCACTCCTAAGCTTCTCATTTTATTCACCAGTCTCCTGTGCGGGACCGTATCAAAAGCCTTGCTGAAATCCAAGTAGATGACATTGAGCGCTCTTCCTTGATCCAATTCCTTGGTTACCCAGTCAAAAAAGTCAATCAGATTTGTCTGACAGGATCTTCCCCTGGTGAATCCATGCTGCCTCTGGTCCAGCAATTCTCCCGACTGTAGGTAGTTCACTATTCTTTCTTTCAACAGTGATTCCATTACTTTTCCCACCACTGAGGTGAGGGTGACTGGTCTGTAGTTACCAGCCTCTTTCTCTGTTCCCACTCTTGTGAAGCAGGACCACCACCGCTCTTCTCCAATCACTCGGCACCACTCCTGTTTCTAAGGATCTATTGAACAGGTCACACAGCGGACCCGCCAGCACATCTCTAAGCTCCCTCAGTATCCTGGGATGAACCTCATCCGGCCCCATGGCTTTGTCCACTTTCAGTTTCCCCAGCTCTTCCCATACATTCTCTACTGTAAATTTATTTATTTATTTATTTATTTAAGGTTTTTCTATACCGGCATTCATGAAAGCATTCACATCATGCCGGTTTACATGAAACAGGGGTGTGAAGAAACAACCAAGAACATAAATAAACGTGAAGAAGAGATGCAGTTACAATTAACAGGGGCTAATAACTGGGAGGGGGAAAATAGAAAGAGAAAAAGGAGGTTAATTATATACAATAGTACAGTATATATACATATATATATATACACACTATATATATATAGTATATATAGTATATATACACTATATATATATATATATACACTATATATATATATATAGTACAGTATATATACACTATATATACAGTATATATAAATGGAGTTACATCTACTCCATTCCCCTCCAGTTTCTTGTTAACTAGCAATGGTCCTTCTCCAGGGTCCTCTTTAGTGAACACTGAACTGAAGTATTTGTTTAACATTTCTGCCATTTCTTCGTCTCTCTCCACACATTGATCCTTTTCATCTTTTAATTTCACTATACCACTTTGGACTTTTCTCCTTTCACTGATGTATCTGAAAAATGTTTTGTCGCCTCTCTTTACCTCCTTGGCAATCCTTTCTTCCGCTTGACTTTTTGCCGTCTTGATTACTTTCTTTGTCTCCTTCAGTTCTACCAGATATTCTTCCTTGTGCTCCTCCCTTTGGGATCTTTTATATTTCCTGAACGCTGTTCTTTTAGCCTTTATTTTGTCTTTATTTTGCCTCAGTGCTGTCGGCATGAAGAAAAAAAAAGATGCCTAGAGCTGGCCTAAAGAAAAGCCCCACCGGGACTTTGGCAGCTTGTAAAAGATAAGAGGCCTTGTGCCACCAGAGCCCTCAAAAGCAAAGGACAGGCCCCGCAAGCTCATCAGCCCGAAGCAAAGAATAGGCCCTGTTGGCATTCCCCATCCTGCTGGCGGCCCTAAGAAAAAAAGAAGCCTGGCACCGGCAGAGCTGATGATCAGAAGAAAATGAGAGGCCCAGCAGACCCGTCGGCGAACCCCATCCTGCCGGCATTCTGAAGAAGAGGAGAGGCCCAGCCTGAGTTTGTGTGTGAAAGAGTGTGCATGGGTGTATGTGTTCATGTATGTGTGCAAGTGAGAGACAGAGAGTGTGTGCATGTGTGTGTATAAGAAAGAGCGTGTGCATGGGTGTAAGAGACAGTGAGGGTGCATGGGTGTGTGTGTGTGTGTGTATGGGGGAAAGAGACAGTGAGGGTGCAAGGGTGTGTAAGAGACCAAGTGAATGTGAATGGGTGTGTGTGTATGCAAGAGAGAATGCATGGGAGTGTGTGTGTGTGAGTGAGAGTGTGAGCGTGGGTGTGTTGACTAACTGTGTTTATATGACAGAGAAGAAAGTTTGTGTGCTCTTTCCCCCTCCCAATATACAACAGTCTTGGTGAGTGGAAATCAAAAGCTGTCAGGTATGGAGAGTGGGGGGATTTTTTTTTTTTTTTTAAATCCTTATTTGTTTTCATTATTGGGTGTTATTTGATGTGTTTGCTGGTTTGAAATATTTTATTGATGTTTAGTTAATTTTTAAAAATGTTTTGAGTTCTTAATTATTCATATTATTCCATGTCAGCTGTATTGAAATATTTTTCTTTTTTTTTTTTTTTATTATTTATTTATGCAATTTTACAATTATTCAAGAAAATCTTGTACAGAATCAGGGAAAACAATAATCTTAGTCGGTACTTATAACATCAGTATCGTCTAATTTTAACCAAGAAAATAAAAAAGACAAAGGTAAAGAGACATTATCTCTACTTATTGTTCCACTGAAGAGATCCTCTAATAGGAGGGCGGATCTTTACCAAACCTATCTAACACAACAGGATCATATTAATCCGGATCATATTAATCCGGAATTATCCTTATTTTGGTATGAAATATTTTTTCTTTTGATTCATATGGTTTTATAATTATGACTGATGTTTAATATTTCTTTATTTTGTTTTATAAGAAATGGTGATATTTGTTTTGTTACACTGCATAAAGGGTTTGACTCTTGGTTTCCAGTTCAGTTTTTGGCTGCATATTTCTATATTTATTTTATGGTCTCTTTATTCTGTATTTGGTGGTCTGTCTATGTTCTGCATGTGTAAGTGAAGTGAGGTATTCTGCTAGCATATAGTTTCTGTGTAAAGATCTACAGCAGCCTGATTTGTTCTGATTTTATGATAGGTGGTATATTGGTGTTTTAAGGTCTGCTGTCATATTTGCAGTGTTACCTTTTCACAGGTAGGATTGTTACTGTTTGAATGCTGGCAGTTTTGGTATAGGAGGTTTACTATATTGAAATTTAAATTGTTTATTCATGGCTTTCTGAGAGCCAAGCCCACATCCAACACATATAAAGCTTAATGCCATATGGGTTTCAAGTGTCTTTTTTTTTTTTTGCTGTTTTTTGCAGTGTTTTCTGGTTAGTACCACAGCAGTGCAAGTTAATACAATATACATGTTTATTTCAAGTGATATTTTTATTACAGAAGCATGGACTTTGAATGTCCTTTTTCATGTAAAGTCTGTTATAAATACATAATTTTAATTGTGTGTGGAGAGGGCCATGGGCGCACGGGTCGCACGGATGTAAGTTTTACATATAAATGCCTAGTACCTTGCATTGGCCCTGATTGGGAGCCACATACAGGCAGAGAAATGAAACCGAGACAGCAGGAGACCAGAAGCTGGGAGGGAGATCAGGATATATTCCCCAAATAGTAATAACATAGCAAAGTCTGACTGAATTTACTGTCCTCAGGGAAAATGCCATCTGCTCACAGAGGGTCCAAGAGAGTCCATATTTATACCCTAGACAACGCCTGAAAAATCTCACACTTTGGCCTTCAATCTTATTCATTGGGATGGACCACCCTTGACATCTCTGGGGATGGGTTTAATGTGCGGGCTGGCATCAGCCTTCCCTGTGTTCTCAGCTCTCTCTAATGGGCTTTTTTGTTTTGTTCTCCCCCCACTGAGAAGAGACCATGGGCATGAGGAACAGCCTTCACCACCTTGGGAGAGCATAGCTCTGGCCCTTGTGAATGAATAATCAATAATAAAACGATCTCATGAAGGATGCTTGAACACTGAAATGCAAGCAAACAATAGACTAAGCTTTAAAAAAAATGTATTAGCATGGTTTTATTATTATGATGGATGTTTTATATTTCTTGATTTAATTGTTTGATGTTTTATGAGGAATACAGAGATATTTCTGTTTTTACATTGTTTCACTGCATAACAATCTGGCTTGTTGAGTTTTCTAGTTCAGTTTCTGACTGCACATTTCTAGTTATAGTTATGGTCTCTTTATTCTGAATTTGTTAAGTGTCTGTCTATGTTCTGGATGTGTGAGGCATGGCCACCCGGCATCTTGCAAGCTGTGAAACCAGTGAATCTCCTGAAGAGTAGGAGTGCTGAGAAGAGGTGTGAATGGGAAAGAGAAGGAGCTGCATTAGGCTGCAGAAGAGCTGACAGCAAACAAGAACTGTATATGATATGGCAGTGCTAGCAGAGGGGGCATTCACTGAGTGAGTTCATGAACAGAAGCACATCAACAGAATATGTGTATGTGAGTCTGTGTCCTCAGAGGGTGAGTGTGTATGTGTGTGTCTTTGTGTCCTGAAAGGGTGAGTTTGTATGTGTGTGTGTGAGTCGTCTGTCCTGAGGGTATGTGTCTTTGTGTCTGACAGGGTGAGTGTGTGTCATTGTGTCTGAGAGGGTGAGGATTTGTATGAATCTTTGTGACTGAGAGGGTGAGTGTGTGTGTGTCTGTGTCTGAAAGGTTGAATGTGTATGTCTTTGTGTGTGTATCTCTGAGAAGGTGAGTGTGTGCGTGTCTTTGTGTCTGAGAGGGTGAGAGAGTGTGTGTGTGTGAGAGAGAGAGAGTCTTTGTGTCCTGAGATGGCGAGTGTATGCATGTCTGTGTCTGGGAGGGTGAATGTCTGTGTGTCTTTGTATTTGAGAGGGTGAGTTTCTGTCTTTATGTGTCTTTGTGTCTGGTAGGCTGTGTGGGTATGTGTGTATTTGTGTCTGAGAGGGTGTGTGTGTGTGTGTGTGTGTCTTTGTATCCTGAGATGGTGAGTGTGTGTGACTTTTGTGTTTGAGAGGGTAACTGTATGTTTGAGGGTATATTTGAGTCTTTGAAGGTGTGTGTGTGTCCTTGTGTCTGAGAAGTTGTGTGTGTGTGTGTGTATGTAAGTCTTGTTTCTGAGAGGATGATTGTGTGTGTGTGTGAATTTTTGGGTCTGGTGTGGGAGAGAGAAGCTTGGCCTTTTCTTTCAGGTATGAGGACATTTCCCCCTTCCCCTCCATAAAAGTAATGGCAGCTTCCTACCTCTATGAGTTCTGGTTTTGTGGCTCTCGATGTATGAAAGTTTGGCCACCCCTGCTATACTGCATGACCTACATACTAGGCTATACTCCTTAGTAGGTATCACAGTGGGGCTCTATACAATAATAGTCATGTGCGGAAGTGGATGGACACTATTGGCGAAAATTTTACTTGGTGCATCCAAAAATTCGGAATTTTCATAATTGAAAGTTGGCAATCCTACTTGTAATCAAGTAGTTCTGAGAAGGAACCTGTGATGACAATTTATATTGGGAAATTCAAGACCAAATTGGATGGTAAGATTCAAGCAGATTCCCTAAATATGTTGGACTATTCAATTTTAAAATCTTAAAAACAAGAACCAGAATTTTAAATTCAACCCTCTGCATCACCGGAAGCCAATGTAAAGACTGTAACAGCGGGGAAACATGATCCCAACGATGTCTACCCAAAACCAGCCATGCAGCTGAGTTTTGGAGGAACTGTAAAGCTCTCAGAGAAGCTGACTGCTTGGGGTCACGTAATTAGTTAGCATAGAGGAGTCTCGCTCGTTATCGGGAATATCCAGACAAATTGCTCCACAAACTAAGAACAGCCATGCAACCACCCACAGAATGGAGAAAGAGCTATCAATCTGTCAATCCTTTCCGTATCCGGACTGGGTGAAGTTTCACATTTTGATTTTTATTTACTTGATGGAACTTCTTTTTTTTCTGTAATGCTCGGACTGTTGCTTCTTTATACATAAAGGGGTAGATTTTCAAAGGGGTATCCGCGTAAGATATGCGCGTACCCCCCGAAAACCTACCCCAAACCACCCCTGCGCGTGCCGAGCCTATTTTGCATAGGCTCGGCGGTGCGCACAAGCCCCGGGACGCGCGTAAGTCCTGGGGCTTGCAAAAAGGGGTGGTCAGGGGCGTGGCCAGGGGGGCGCAGTTAGGGATCGGGGCGTGTCCGGGGCGTGTGGGCGGTCCGGAGGCGTGGCCGAGTGCCCAGGCACAGTGGCCTGTGTCGGGGCCTGCCGCACCGGCGCGTGTAAGTTACTACTGCCCGGAGGCAGTAGTAACTTCTCCAATAAAGGTAGGGGGGTCTAGATAGGGCCGGGGGGGGGGGGGGTGTTAGGTAGGGGAAGGGAAGGGAAGGTGCAGGGGGTAAAAAGAAAGTTCGCTCCAAGGCCGCTCCGATTTCGGAGCGGCCTCGGAGGGAATGGGCAACGTGCGCAGGGCTCGGCGTGTGCAAGTTGCACAAATGTGCACCCCCTTGCGCGTGCTGACCCTGGATTTTATAAGATACGCCCGGCTACGCGCATATCTTATAAAATCGCGCGAACAAAAGTACACGCACGCATATGTTTTTAAAATCTACCTCAAAATGTTCTGCTGAACCATGCAAACTTAGATCCACAACCACATAAGAACACAAGACATTGCCATACTGGATCAGACCAAGGGTCCATCAAGCCCAGCATCCTTTTTCCATCAGTGGCCAATCCAGGCCAAACACTAAGTAGATACCATGCTTCTGATGCCAGTAATATCAATGACTATTCTCTAAGACAACTTGATTAGTACCAGTTAATGGACTTCTCCATGAACTTATCCAAACCTTTTTGAAACCCAGCTACACTAACTGCACTATCCACATCCTCTAGCAACAAATTCCAGAGCTTAATTTTGCATTGAGTGAAAAAGAACTTTCTCCGATTAGCTTTAAATGTGCTCTTGCTAACTTCATGGAGTGCCCCCTAGTCCTTCTGTTATCCAAAAGATTAAATAACTGATTCACATTTACCCATTCTAGACCTCTCATGATTTTAAAGACCTCTATCATATCCCCCTTCAGTCATCTCTTCTCCAAGCTGAACAGCCCTAACCTCTTTAGAGAACAAGAACTGAGTTCAGAGATGCATGGCAGGATAAACACATGTGCAATATCATCTATTTGACTGGTATTCACGTGAGATATTATACATAGATATAATATGTCTTATGAATATATATGTATATATATATATATATAGAGAGAGAGAGAGAGAGAGAAATAGCATAAACCTTAGTAAATGAAGACATGCAATAGATTTTCTGCAAGGACAAACTCGCATGATTCCTGACAACCGAAGCCGAACAAGATGTGTATGCCTGGAGAAGAGCCCCTTGAACTCAATATGAAAGGATTCTAATTTAGGAATAAATGAATGAGGCAAGTTCCAGCACCATTCCCTTTCCTTGATTAATTAGGTGATTTCTGAAGTCCATTAGGCAAGTAGTTACTGGCCTTAGAGATACAGCTTGTGGTATGACCTAAAAATGATTTCCTTTTAAAAATATATTACATGTGTAGTCTTAAGATTCCAAGTCACATACGGTGTCTCATGATTGATTTCCTAGCACCAGTATGAAAAAAAATGTACAAATGAATTTAACAACAACTTTATTCTTCTTTCATGCCTTCCTGTGAATGCTCAAGGCATGTAATAACAATAAAATAGCAAATCATGCTTGTCTATTTATGTTTTTCGTCAAAGAACATTACAGGCATGTAGACAAACAGCCTAGAATCATTAAAATGTCATTTAAACATCTCTGAATAGAAAAAGCAATTCAAAGTTATTTTGATTAAAAACACAAAACCCAAAGTAGGGAATACCCATAGGAATACATTTTCAAAGAGATGCGTGTACAAAAATGAACATGGACTCATGTCCATGCTATTTTATAAATATCACACATGCGCGTGCATTTTTGCTTTTGCACACACACATTCAGGGTAATAAAAAGACAACCGGGGCATTCCAGGGCGGGGCCTACATTTACATTTGTAAGTTGCCAACTCAACTGCTAATTATCTGGCCTAAGTGCTTTCACACGTTTACACTGTATTATTAGTCGGGTGGGAGGTCTGGGTGAACTGTGGGGGAGTTCAGGCTGAAGAACCAGGAAGTTCTCGATGACCAGGAGAAGGACTGGGCAAACTGGTGGACTAATTGGTGATATTGATAATTTCAACAACGTGAGCAAGTTGTACAATATACCGATTTACACAATTTGTCCTTTATTTTTGTACCTATATTTTTAAATAGATAGGAAAAAACGTGCATTCAATGTATTAACATTCTTACTTTCAATGCATTAAATGTATTCACGTGTTAGCATATATACGTACATGGGTTGTGAGGTATAGATATGCATATATTATAATATATGCGGGTTATAAAATACTATTGTGAACCTGCATGCGGCCATTTACACATGTGTATGCTCCTGCATACAGTTTGAAAGTTATCCTCCTAGTAAATACTGCAGGAAAAAGTGTCTCTCACCAATTCATTTTTGGTCAAATATCTGTTGGACATACGTTCTTCTCTGGCTGAGCAATGTGGCTTTTATCCAATCCCATGCTATGCAGAATTACCTAAAAATAATGTGCTAGAAAATTTTGACTCCAACTCCAATTTTTAACAGTGCCTCTCTTTCTGCATCATGGAATATAAGGATGAAAAGAGAGCACTAGGTTTATTTTCTAATTAAATTTACTGTTCTTGAAAGATATTGGATTTACAGCAGTGACAACCAAAGCCATTCATCTGAAGAACTGGTACATCATAAAAACATACGACCTATGGTCTATTAAGCCCAGCACACAGGCTGGCCCGACAGCAGCCAGTCTGTGTGACTTGGAAATGCCTGTCATGGGCAGCACCAAGGCAAGCTTCCTCATGCACTGCTCTGTCAGTGCACCTCAGTCCTGCTCCAGAGGAATCTCTCGGAGGGGTGAGAAGGTGAGTTAGCCAATAGTCTCCACACTGGTACAATCTCCGACCATGCCTCTGCTGAGATTGCCAACAAGGATACCAATGAGTGTCAAACTGTGATGGTGGCCATCATGATTATTGACATCTAGGAATTGGAAGGAGACCACAAACTCATTCTGCATGGGGCTCCGCACATTCAGACCGTAATGATGTTTGAGCAGAACTGACCCAAGCTGAATTAGAGCCAAGACCTCAAAATGAAAGCCTCTCTAAATCTCTACCAACTCCCTTGTTTTGAATCATCCAGTTCCAAAGGAAGACTTGGTAAATTAAAAAAGTCACTGGGTATAAAAAAGAAGCAAGATAGCTCCGAAATCTAGCAGGACTGGCCAGTCTTTGAAAACTGCTCCAAAGCAAATCAAACAAAAATAATAGCTAGCAGAGTAGACTAGAACACATAGAAGTAAATGTCTAGAATGATGCGTCCATCAGTGCTAGACGGTTTCACCCCATTTGCCTCACCTTGTTCACGACTCCTCCCGCTAACCTAGGAAAGATGGCTACCGCCGCATCTACAAGCCGATCTCTCCGGTGTCCCTGGAACAGCTATGGTGCAGCCTCCCGCCATGCTCCTTCCAGGTACCTACTAGGGTGTGCGTGCGCCACCCACGTCTTTATTCCAACATTGGCACGAACCTCGGGGGCGTTCCCCCTTGCTGACGTCAAGCCATCCGTGTATATAACCTATTCTATTTTGCTAGCTCGTTGACTTAGCAAGGACTCGAATCTGTTCCTGTCTATGCTACTCTGCTGCTTCCGTGCTGCCGCTGGAAGCTCTCTCTCTGCCCTTCAGGGTAACTGCTAACCTGGGTACCTGCTCCTCGGGGGCCCTCTGCTGCTTCCGTGCTGCCGCTGGAAGCTTTCTCTCTGCCCTTCAGGGTAACTGCTAACCTGGGTACCTGCTCCTCGGGGGCCCTCTGCTTTATTTCAGGTACTCGCTCCTCGAGGGTCTGCTCTCCCTGCCTCGGTGTCTGCACTATCTTCTTCAACCTGGTGGAATCGGATACCTACAGCAAACACCTAGTGAGTACTCTAACTCTCAGTCTATCTCATCCATAGTACTACCTTGCTGGGAAACCTACTTCGGAACCTTCCTATGACAATGGGATGAGAAGGGCTGCCTCTGCCGAGGTCCCTGAGACTGCTACTACCAGACTGCCTCACTACTGCCACCTCTGGTGGTACTCTTCAAGCTGTATAATAAAGAACTAATTGTGTTTGTGCGTTCTGAGTCTAGCGTAGTACTGTGGCTCCTCACGGAGCTCCTCCCCGACGGCGTCGTCATCTGCCACAGTACACAAGGATCCACCCAAACACCGCTTAACCATTACAGATTGCTAATGCCATGGATTCGGCTCAGCTCACCGCAAATCAGGCCATACCAGGCCTGGCCCAGCGAATCTCCAAACAGCAGAATGCGCTGGAGGGTTTGACCACTGCATTCAACCTACTGCACACACAGATGAACTTACCTACTACCACAGGTAAAGAAGCTACACCGTCTGAAGTGACGGTCAAGACTATTGTACCTCTATCTGCTCCTGCCTGCTTCTCAGGGGAAGTTAGGAGATGCAGAGATTTCATTAACCAGTGTTGCATGCACTTTTTCCTGCAACCCAGACATTTTCCCACAGCTTATGCCAAGACCACCTATATCTGGTCTTATCTAGATGGAAGAGCATTGTCTTGGGCCTCTTCGCTGTGGGAGTGCGAGGATCCGATTCTTCATGACCTTGAAGGATTCCTCGAACTGTTTAAATCAGTTTTCGATGACCCTGCCCGGTATACCACTGCAGGATCTTCCTTGGTTCACCTGAGCAAGGTAAACAACCATTAGCTGACTTCGCTATCGAATTCAAGACACTGGCGTCTGAATTATATTGGGACCCGAAATGCCTGAAGACCCTCTTCTTTGAAGGACTGAACGCTCGTCTGAAGGACGAGCTCCCCGCTCGTGAAATGCCCGAGACCTTGGCTGAACTAGTGAAGGATTGATCGCCGACTTCGTGACAAAGTTCAAGAGACCAAGACTCCCAGAAAACCCTTTCAGGGTGAAGCTCGAGTTAAGTACACACCCAGGCCTGTTCCCTCGGTCCCAGCTGCAGGCGAAGAACCTATGCAATTAGGCTGCAGCCATCTGACATCAAAAGAGAGAAGAACACGGAACAAATTGGGGCTGTGCATGTACTGTGGACAAGCTGGCCATGCTGTTCAAACATGCCCTATATGTCCGGGAAACTGGCAGACCTAAGTCCTGTGGGAGGACTCGTCTTCGGTCTTACTGTTCCGGAAGGCTCATCGGCATACTGCTCCCAGCATGCCCCGGGAGAGGAGTCCAGAGGTCACCACAAGCGATCCAGGGATTGAATTCCACAGCCCCAGCTTCCAGAGGCCCTTGCACCCTTTGCAGTAGAGGAGGACCGGAAGCGTGCGCCTAAAGGCGCGCAAATCTCAAACCCTTCCATTAACTGAGGGAAGATTAATATAACGGTGGTTAAAGAGGATTCGTAAGTATAGCTTTCAGAAATTTTTGGGCTTATAAAAGTTTGGTGAAAAGTAAAATTAAGGGATAGTTCTTTAGAGTTTGTGTGTGTCTGAGGTAACAAGCAAGCCAGAGATAGTTAATTCTAGTGTCTGTCTTTCCCACCCACTCAACTCTTGATTTTTAGGCACGAGACACTTTCTCATTAAAAATCAATCAGGGTCTTATCTAAATCATACTATTGTACCAGCCCTTATTGAAAGTTTAATCATCCCCTTGTAGGACACTAGCTGATTAATTAGTAAATTCACCTGTAAATTTAAAGTACTCTCATTCCAATTCCCTTAGTCTCCTAAACTTAACTAGGAACTCAATAAAACTAAGATGAAGGCAGCAGTCCAGCAGCAAGAGGGGGGCTTTCCAGTCTTTTGAATTGAGTGTCACATATATGATTTTTTACCTGCCGGTGAGAGATTGTAAGTGTGCACTCGGTGCAAAGAGCTCCTGGTTCTCAGGGAATGAGTCCAATCTCTGGAGGCTAGAGTAGCAGGTCTCATCAACGTACCTCACTGTCTGCCTCAGCTCAGTAGTGGAGGTTTCCCCCCTCCACTATTCAAATACTCCTACCTACTAAATGCACTCCCACTAACCTACCCCCTGCTAACACCAACACTGCTCTGACTCCTGATATCTTTCCCGACTACAATACCCATTTGCTTCGGCCTACACCCGCCCTAAGCCTCCCTGTCCTTATGAACACTACCAAAATGGAAATCGAGTCAATCCTGAAAAAGATCAAACCTGCTATTCACCCATCAGATCTCATTCCCACAAAAAGCCTCCTCACCATCCTGAACACAATCTCCAAACCCATCTCCCTCATACTCAACAGATCCTTATCGATTGGACATGTCCCAAACCAATTAAAACAAACCATTGTCAAGCCCATCCTCAAAAAACCCTCCCTTGACCCTACTGAACCTGCTAACTTTCGCCCCATCTCCAACCTCCCATTCCTAGCCAAAATCGTTGAAAAAAATCATCAATCGCCAATTAACAGACTACTTGAATGACAACCACATCCTCTTCCCCTCCCAATATGGCTTCCGGAAACTACATAGTACGGAAACCCTCCTCTCCTTGCTATCCGACTACATCCTGAAAGCCCTAGACAAAGGTCATTCCTATATCCTTGCACTACTTGACATCTCTTCCGCCTTTGACAATATACTACTCAAACGCCTTCAGGAAATCGGGGTCACAGGGTCCGCCCTCCTCTGGTTTCATTCTTTTCTCAGTAACCATCAATACAAAGTAAAAATAGGAAATCACGAATCTAAACTTTATAATTTAGCTCAAGGCGTTCCCCAAGGCTCCTCTCTGTCCTCCACTTTATTTAATATATATCTCCTCCCTCTATGCCGTCTCCTGTCTAACCTTGGCTTTCCACATTTTATATACACCGATGACATCCAGATTCTCATCCCTATCACTGACACACCCTCGAATGCCCTGCACTCCCCTCCATCAACTCCTTGCTCACTGACAACTTTCTTGCCCTCAACACAGTAAAAACAGAGCTACTCGCTTTCTCCCCTAACACCATCTCCAACAACCCTCTACCCATCAGTAACACTACACGCCCTCCACGTACTCCACCTACCCCATCTACACCACCTACTCCATTCTCCTCGCACATTCGCAGTCTCAGTGTGATCCTTGACACTCACTTTAATCTAAAAAACTTCATTATGCTACCATTAAAGAGAGCTTTTACAAGCTACACACACTAAAAAAACTCAAACCCCTTCTACACCTCAATGACTTTCACACCCTATTACAGGCCATCATTCTAACAAAAATCGATTGCTGCAATGCCATCTTACTAGGCCTCCCAAAAAGCACAATCCAGCCCTTACAGATCCTACAAAACGTGGCTGCACATATCCTTACTAATGCACACAAGAACGAACACATCACCCCGGTTCTCACACATTTGCACTGGCTTCCCATATCCTCACGGATACAATATAAAACACTCACCCTCATTCATAAATCTCTCTACAACAATGACATGCAATGGTTCAAGGAACACCTCTACTTCCACGACTCTGGTAGACCACTCAGAAAACAACATGCAGCCATACTTCACACCCCTTCTTACAAAATAACTAGACTCAAGTCCACTGCAAACCGAGCCCTATCATTTGCTGGCCCTTCTTTATGGAACACCATGCCTCACACCCTACGTCAAGAATCATGCTACAAAAAATTTAAACAAAACCTCAAAACCTGGCTCTTCAGGCAAGCCTTCACCTAACTCCCTCCTCCCCCCCCCCTTGAATTTGTAATTATACAGCAACTCACACTTTACCATTTACCAGCTGTAAATATTTGTATATAGTTCGGAGTTAGTTATCTCCCACTTTCTACCGTCTCACCTCGCTCTTGTTGTTCTCCTCCTTCTTCCTACTGCCTACGTTGTTACTCACTAAATTACTTGTAAAGCTTGTTGCTGAATTTTGCTGTTTTACTGTAAACCGATCAGATGTTCCAAACAATGAGCGGTATAAAAAACCCACTAATAAATAAATAAATAAATAAATAAATAAATAAATAAATAACAGTAGCCAAGTCCCAAATCCAGTCTGGCAGCCCCAGTGCTGCTTTGGATCAGAAAGGTCTCCCAGTAGGAGAACGTCACCCTGGTGTAGCAGGAAGTGATCCTGTAGCAAGGACCCACTCTCCAGGTGATGTATTGTCCTCTCACACTGAGGACAAGTCTCCCAGGGCTACTGCCCAGGAGGGAAGGGTTAGGCCGGCCATCACAGTTGGTGATTAGATTATTAGAATTGTAGATAGCAGGGTGGCTGGTGGACGTAAGGACCGCCTGGTAACTTGCCTGCCTGGTGCGAAGGTGGCAGACCTCATGCGTCACCTAGATAGGATTATAGACAGTGCTGGGGAAGAGCCGGCTATCATGGTACATGTGGGCACCAACGACATAGGAAAATGTGGGAGACAGGTTCTGGAAGCCAAATTTAGGATTTTAGGTAGGAAGCTGAAATCCAGAACCTCCAGGGTGGCATTCTCTGAAATGCTTCCTGTTCAACGGCAACTCCACTGTCATATTTATTGTATTATTCCAATCACGGGTAGGGGTCTCCCAACACGGACCCCGTGTTTCGCCCACTTACCTGCCTCGATCTGATTGGCTGACTGTATTCACGCCAAAATGTGGTTTGGCGTTTAAATGGCGGTTGCATTATATCTTAGGTGCACTCCCTGTAACCTTGATGTTGAACTATTTAAAGGTATGTTGTAAGTCTAATATATAAAAATATGTGCCGGTATATACCCTTTGTTCTTTGGGATCCATGGTTTAATTTTTTAACTTTATTGTTACAGAATATTGATTATATGGTGCTGTCCCTCCCGACGCAGCCAGTGGGCGGAACACGGGGTCCGTGTTGGGGGATCCCTACCCATGATTGGAATAATACAATAAATTTGACAGTGGAGTTGCCGTTGAATCTGTTTATACTTAATAAATATTTGGATCCAAGAATTTGATCTGCACCTGTTGTTCTTTAAGATTTCAGTTACCCCAATATTGACTTGGGTAAATGTAACAACAGGACTTGCTAGAGACAAAGTTCCTGGATGTAATAAATGTCTGCTTCATGGAGCAGTTGGTTCAGGAAGCAATAAGAGAGGGAACTATTTTAGATTTAATTCTTAGTGGATCGCAGGATTTGGTGAGAGAGGTAAGTAACAGTGATGGGGCCACTTGGCAACAGTGATCACAACATGATCAAATTTAAACTAATAACTGGAAGGGGGACAATAAGTAAATCTGCAGCGCTAACACTAAACTTTCAAAAGGGAAACTTTGATAAAATGAGGAAAATATTTATTTTATTTATTATTTTTATATACCGACATTCGATCTCAATTGAGATATCATACCGATTTACATTCAGGTACTGTAGGTATTTTTCTATCCCCGGAGGGCTTACAATCTAAGTTAGAAAAAAACTGAAAGGTGCATCTGCAAATGTTAAAAGTGTTCAACAGGCTTGGACATTGTTTAAAAATGCAATCCTAGAGGCGCAGTCCATATGTATTCCACACATTAAGACAGGTGGAAGGAAGGCAAAACGATTACATCATGGTTAAAAGGTGAGGTGAAAGAGGCTATTTTAGCCAAAAAAAAACATCCTTCAAAAATTGGAAGAAGGATCCATCTGAAGAAAATAGGATAAAACATAAGCATTGCCAAGTTAAGTGTAAAACATTGATAAGACAGGCGAAGAGAGAATTTGAAATGAAGTTGGCCAGAAAGGCAAAAACGAATAATAAAAACTTTAAAAAATATATCCGAAGCAAGAAACCTGTGAGGGAGTTGGTTGGACCATTAGATGACCGAGGGGTTAAAGGGGCTCTTAGAGAAGATAAGGCCATTGCAGAAAGACTAAATTAATTCTTTGCTTCCATGTTTACTAATGAGGATGTTGGGGAGATACCAGTTCCTGAGATGGTTTTCAGGGGTGATGAGTCAGACGATCTGAACAAAATCACTGTGAACCTGGAAGATGTAGTAGGCCAGATTGACAAACTAAAGAGTGGCAAATCACCTAGACCGGATGGTATGCATCCTAGGGTACTGAAGGAACTCAACAATGAAATTTCTGATCTATTAGTTAAAATTTGTAACATATCAATAAAATCATCCATTGTACCTGAAGACTGGAGGGTGGCCAATGTAACCCAAATATTTAAAAAAGGCACCAGGGGCGATCCGGGTAACTATAGACCAGTGAGCCTGATTTCCATGCTGGGAAAAATAGTGGAAAGTATTCCCAAGATCAAAATCGTAGAGCATATAGAAAGACATGGTTTAATGGAACACAGTTCAACATGGAAGTTTGCTTAACAAATCTGCTTCATTTTTTTGAAGGGATTAATAAACATGTGGATAAAGGATGAACCGGTAGATGTAGTGTATTTGGATTTTCAGAAGGCGTTTGACAAAGTCCCTCATGAGAGGCTTCTAAGAAAACTAAAAAGTAATGGGATAGGAGGCGATGTCCTTTCGTGGATTACAAACTGGTTAAGAGACAGGAAACAGAGAGTAGGATTAAATGGTCAATTTTCTCAGTGGAAAAGGGTAAACAGTGGAGTGCCTCAGGGATCTGTACTTGGACCAGTGCTTTTCAATATATATATACTAGCCGTTAAGCCCCTAACAACGGGCTCGGTCCGTTTCCTTCCCACTCCCTCCCCCTCATTCTCCCTCCTCCTTCACTCTCTCCCCCCTCCCTCTCACCTCCCTCTCTCTCACCTTCCTCCTCCCTCTCCCCTTCCCTCCCTCTCACCTCCCTCCCTCCCTCCCTCTCACCCCCTAACCCCCTCTCTCTCCCCCCTCCCCCCTCCCTCCCCCTCTCTCTCACACCCCTCTCTCACACCTCCCTCCCCCTCTCTCACACACCTCCCTCTCTCTCTCTCTCACCTTCCCTCCCCCCTCTCTCTCTCTCACCCCCATCCCCCCTCTCTCTCTCTCACACCTCCCTCCCCCCACACCTCCCTCCCCCTCTCTCTCACCTCCCTCTCTCACACCTCCCTCCCCCTCTCTCTCACCTTCCCTCCCTCTCACCTCCCTCCCTCTCCTCAGTCACTCCCCCTCTCTCAATCCCCTCCCCTCTCTGATCATCCACAACCGGCAGATCTGGGGGGGGGGGGTGTCCCTCCCGCGCGCACGGCGCCGCTACTTCTCCTCCTGCCGGCAGATATTTTGGGGGGGGGGGGGCTGTCACTCCCGCGCGCGCGGCGCCGCTGCTTCTCCTCCCGCTCCTGCTCGTCTTCGCTACTGCTCCTCCTGCTTCGCGGCCGCCGCCACTCCAGCTTTTCACCTTCGCCGCCGCTCCTGCGGCCCCACCGCCATTTTTTTTTTCGGGCACGCACGGCTCTGACCGACGTGCTCGCCCGCACATGCGCGGTAGAGCTGCTCTCTACTGCGCATTTGCGGGCCGTCGGTCAGAGCCCATTTATAAGGTAGATAAATGATCTGGAAAGGAATACGATGAGTGAGGTTATCAAATTTGCGGATGATACAAAATTATTCAGAGTAGTTAAATCACAAGCGGATTGTGATACATTACAGGAGGACATTGCAAGACTGGAATATTGGGCATCCAAATGGCAGATGAAATTAATGTGGACAAGTGCAAGGTGTTGCATATAGGGAAAAATAACCCTTGCTGTAGTTACACGATGTTAGGTTCCATATTAGGAACTACCACCCAGGAAAAAGATCTAGGCATCATAGTGGATAATACTTTAAAATTGTCGGCTCAGTGTGCTGCAGCAGTCAAAAAAGCAAACAGAATGTTAGGAATTATTAGGAAGGGAATGGTTAATAAAATGGAAAATGTCATTATGTCTATATCGCTCCATGGTGAGACCGCACCTTGAATACTGTGTACAATTCTGGTCGCCGCATCTCAAAAAAGATATAGTTGTGATGGAGAAGGTACAGAGAAGGGCAACCAAAATGATAAAGGGGATGGAACAGCTCCCCTATGAGGAAAGGCTGAAGAGGTTAGGGCTGTTCAGCTTGGAGAAGAGACGGCTGAGGGGGGATATGATAGAGGTCTTTAAGATCATGAGAGGTCTTGAATGAGTAGATGTGAATCGGTTATTTACACTTTCGAATAATAGGACTAGGGGACATTCCATGAAGTTAGCAAGTAACACATTTAAGACTAATTGGAGAAAATTATTTTTCACTCAACGCACAATAAAGCTCTGGAATTTGTTGCCAGAGGATGTGATTAGTGCAGTTAGTGTAGCTGGGTTCAAAAAAGGTTTGGATAAGTTCTTGGAGGAGAAGTCCATTAATGGCTATTAATCAAATTTACTTAGGGAATAGCCACTGCTATTAATTGCATCAATAGCATGGGATTTTCTTAGTGTTTTGGTAATTGCCAGGTTCTTGTGCCCTGGTTTGGCCTCTGTTGGAAACAGGATGCTGGGCTTGATGGACCCTTGGTCTGACCCAGCATGACAATTTCTTATGTTCTTATGTTCTAGTCCGCTCTCTCTTCCTGTATCCTTGATCTGCGGACCCTTAGAGTATCAGACTCTTCCCTAGTGGACTCGGGAGCAGGAGGCAATTTCATTCTACAATGATTAGTGGAGCACCTATGGATCCCCACTACCACTATGAAGTCTCCACTACTTCTGTTGACCATTCATAGAGAGCCCTTACCGGGTGAATTAACCAAACTCACCAAACCAGTATGTCTATGGACCGGTGCTCTCCATTCTGAAACTATCTCCTTCTTTGTTTTAGAGAAGGCCATGCACCCTATAGTACTGGATTACCGTGGCTATAGCAGCATATGCCTTAATTCAATTGGGCTACTCTGGAAGTTTCACATTGGGGTCTGCTATGGTAAATGCCTGATGGTCGCTCCTATACCCTGCATGCCAACCACCCCAGTAATGCTGAGGTTGCCACCTCAATATGCATCATTCCAAGATGTCTTTTCAAAAGAAGCTGCAGAAGTACTACCGCCTCACAGACCCTATGAATGCGCTATTAATCTGAAGCCTAACACTGAACCACCCAAGGGATGAGTGTACCCCCTCTCCGTGGCAGAGACTAAAGCCATGTCCAAATATATTCAGGAAAACCTCCAAAAGGGCTTCATAAGACCCTCCAAGTCTCCTGCTGGTGCAGGTGAGGTTTCTTCTTTGTATGGAAGAAGGACGGAACATTGCGTCCATGTATAGATTACAGGGGTCTCAACGAGATAACAGTGAAAGATAGTTATCCCTTGCCTCTGATCTCAGAGCTATTCAACAGATTACAAGGAGCCAAGATATTCTCCAAGCTTGATCTGAAAGGAGCCTACAACTTACTTCGCATTTGCGCTGGCAATGAGTGGAAAACGGCCTTCAACACCTGCGACGGTCACTTTGAATATTTACTGATGCCCTTCGGCCTGTGTAACGCCTCGGCTGTCTTTCAAATTTTAATGAACGACATTGTCCGGGATGTCCTCTATAAAAGTGTCGTTATCTACCTAGATGACATCTTGATATTCTCTCAAGACATGACCACTCATTTGGAGGATGTCAAAAGAGTGCTGCAAAGACTCCGTGAGAATCATCTATACGCCAAGCTATCCAAGTGCGAATTCTACAAGGAATCAGTGCCTTTCTTGGGCTACATCATATCCAACCAAGGCTTTCAAATGGATCCACAGAAGCTGGAGAGCATTGAGAAGTGGGCACAACCCACCAGTCTAAAGGCTCTCAGACGTTTCTTAGGTTTTACCAACTATTACAGGACTTTCATCAAGAACTACTCCTCACTTACAGTTCTGCTTACAGCTATGACAAAGAAAGGTGCCAATGTTGCAAATTGGTCTCCGGAGGCAATAGTTGCATTCCAGAAATTAAAAGATGCCTTTTCGAGCAAGCCGTGTCTCTGTCACCTGGATCCCACCAAGCCCTTCATCGTTGAGGTTGATGCCTCAGACATTGGCGTAGGGGCCGTACTAAGCCAGGCCGGTGATTCGAAGGCTTTACAACCATGCTTATTTGTCTCCCATCACTTCTCTCCAGCAGAGAAAAGTTACGGAATAGAAGATAAAGAGCTCCTGTCTATAAAGATGGTATTTGAAAAATGGCGCCCTTGGCTCGAAGGAGCGCAACATCAAGTCACTGTCTTTACAGACCATAAGAATCTGGAGTACCTCCGCCACGCACAGCGCCTAAATCATAGACAAGCGAGATGGTCTCTGTTTTTCAACAGATTCAACTTTGTGCTAAAATACCGCCCTGGAGATAAGAATATCAGAGCAGATGCCCTATCTCGCTCCTTCCTCTCTGAGGACATTCCAGAAGAACTGCAACACATCATTGACCCAGAAAGGTTTATTTTGGCAGCTACTCACCTGCAGGAAAAACCATCGTACCCAAGAACCTCAGAAAAAAGTTGTTAGCATGGGCTCACGACTCTAAACTGGCAGGACACCCTGGCCAATGCAGAACTCTGTCTAAGCTACAAAACTTTTATTGGTGGGCCACTATGAAGGAAGACACATTCCCCTATGTTGCTTCATGCACAAATTGTGCCAGACAGAAGACACCACCCAGTCTTCCTTGGGGCCTACTCCAACCCTTGCCTGCACCAGATGAACCCTGGATACACATTGCTACAGACTTTGTGGTAGTCTTACCACTTTCAGGAGGAAACAACACGATTTGGGTAACTGTAGATCGGTTCTCAAAGATGGCTCACTTTGTGGCTCTCCCTTGCTTACCCACTGCCATAGAGCTCGCCAAGCTCTTCATCACGCACATCTTCCGCCTACACGGCATGCCTAAGCATATAGTCTCCGATCGAGGAGCCCAATTCACAGCTAAGTTCTGGAAGGCACTATGCAAGAAGTTTGATATTTCTCTCGCCTTCACCTCAGCATACCATCCACAATCTAACGGGCAACAGAGAGAATGAACAGGACACTTGCCAGAATGATTGGAGTGAACTGTTGCCCTGAGCTGAATTCGCCATCAATTGTCACCCAGCAACATCCACTGGATCAACACCATTCTAAGTGGTTTACGGACGACTACCACTGCCACTTCCATTATCAGTGTCATCCCTGGCAGCTCAATCTACTGCCAAAGATATTCAACAACTTTGGACTCAAACAAAAGAGATGCTTCTTAAAGCAGGACTTCGAGCTAAAAAAGGATATGATGCTCACCACTGCAAAGCTCCAGATTTCCAGCCTGGTGACAAAGTCTGGCTATCCACTAAGCACTTAAGATGTAAACTTCCTTCAGCTCGCTTCGCTCCACGCTTCGTTGGACCATTTCCCATTCTCCGATGATTAGGCAATCTCACCTATAGTCTGAAGCTACCACCTACACTGAAGATCCACAATGCGTTCCACATCTCACTATTGAAGCCATTGAGCCTTAGTGAGTTCTCCAACAAGACACCTGAAGCTACTCCTATAGATGCAGAAGAAGACATCAAATACAAGGTAGATGCTATTCTCGATGTGAGAAAAAGAGGCAGAGTATGGGAATACCTCCTATCATGGGAGGGTTATGGACCTGAAGAAAGCTCTTTGACTCCTTTGGCTAATATACTGGATAAAGAGATGCTGCAGGGACTTCCATAGATTGCATCCTCAGAAACCAAGACCTGGTAGGAAACAGTGTGGATGCCCTTTGAAGGGGGATACTGTTGCATCCGTCAGTGCTAGATGGCTTCACCCCATTTGCCTCACCTTGTTCACGGCTCCTCCCGCTTACCTAGGAAAGATGGCTACCACCACGTCTACAAGCCGACCTTTCCGGCGTTCCCGGAACGGCTATGGTGCAGCCTCCCGCCATGCTCCTCCCAGGTACCTACTAGGGTGCGCGTGCGCACACCACCCACGTCTTTATTCCAACGTTGGCGCGAACCTCGGGGGCGTTCCCCCTTGCTGACTTCACGCCATGCGGGTATATAACCTATACAATTATTCATATCGATTGTATATCAATTGTATATAAGACTTCTATCCCATTTCTTTCTCTCATACCCAGCTTTTCTCTTTTCCAATTGTGTTTTATAAAATTCATTCTATTTATTTATAGACTTATAAATTCAGTGAGATAACAATTTGCTTTGAACCACTATTTTATTTTTCCCTTTCATTGTTCCACTGTTCTCTCCCCTCCCCCCCTCCGCTTAAAAAGTTTATTAAGCACTATTGCATATGTTCGTTAAAAAGTTTATTGTTTATTGTAAATGTTTATTGTTAAGCACTGTTGCACATGTTCGTTCTAGTTGGCACAGCTGCAATGTTTCTGTTAATTGTGAACCGATGTGAGGTTACTAAACAAATGTCGGTATATAAAAACTGCAAATAAATAAATAAATAAATAAATGTTCTATTTTGCTAGCTCATTGAGTTAGCAAGGACTCGAATCCATTCCTGTCTACGCTACTCTGCCGCTTCCGTGCTGCCGCTGGAAGCTCTCTCTCTGCCCTTCGGGGGTAACTGCTAACCTGGGTACCCGCTCCTCGGGGGCTCTCTACTTTAATTCAGGTTCCTTACAGGGGACAGGTACTCGCTTCTCGAGGGCCTGCTCTCCCTGCCTCGGTGTCTGCACTATCTTCTTCAACCTGGTGGAATTGCATACCCACAGCAAACACCTAGTGAGTACTCTAACTCTCAGTCTATCTCATCCATAGTACTACCTTGCTGGGAAACCTGCTTCGGAACCTTCCTATACCAACGGGGTGAGAAAGGCTCCCTCTGCTGAGGTCCCTGAGACTGCTACTACCAGACTGCCTCACTACTGCCACCTCTGGTGGTACTCTTCAAGCTGTATAATAAAGAACTAACTGTGTTTGTGCATTCTGAGTCTAGACTAGTACTGTGGCTCCACCCAAACACCGCTTAACCATAACAGAGAAAAACTCATTTCTACTCCAAAATGGCCAGTTCAGTGATTTTCCTTCAGAAAAACATTACAATTTGGATGGCAGGATTGCAATTTGCTGCCATGATCCAAATTTTCTCCATCATGCGAGTACTTGTCCTCTTAGGAGTGGGGTCATCACATATTACAAAACATACTTGCCGCTCAATGTCATTGGTCTGAATTTTTTCAGCTTCTCTGCACTTTTCTCATGAAGAATATCATAGTTGTAACATATATTTATGACTGTTCAGCAAGACAGAAACGTTTGGGCATGTGGAAAATCTTGAGAGGAGAACAAACAGAATTTATAATAGGATATTTTTCAGAAAACATTTACCAGTTCAGTCAGGAAAATGCTTTTGGATTTAATACCAATAAAAACCTTATTTGAACCAAATGCTCTGCAAATTTCCTGGACTTTTCAGTTGTTTATTTACCTTTGGCCTGGGATATTACATCACTGAAAATAGAAATGGATTGCTTGCAATTTCCAACCATCTGTAATTGAGGAGAAATAAAGCTGGGTAAGGCCGCCTTATCTGCTCCATCAAATGCAATTCAAAATAGCTGCTTTGGAGAAACAGAAGAATGTTGTTCACCCTCTGACCTTTCCTGTTTATGTGGCTTGGATAGGGGAATGACCACCATACAAGACTGAAATGCCTGCCTCTTGTTTTCACTTAACAGCAGAGTTAATGTTTCCTGCCTAAGCCCCAAGTAGGATATTGGTGCAATCCAATCTCAGATGGCAGGCTCAGTTCTTCCCCTGAGCACAAAAGTTAAACAACCAAGTAAAAAGATAAGGAGCTCCATTAACCCTGTCATGCTTTCCCTCCGCAGAATAACTAAGGAAGATCACTTCAAACAAGCCACAGCTTGATGTCTGTTGCACCTCCCTTTCATTAAATGAGGTAATGCACGTTAGTCTTGGCTTCTCAAAGTAAGAACAAATAATTGTTAGATATTTAAAAAAAAAAAAAAAAGGGGGGGGGGGGGTGAACTCTTATGCAATTTCCCTACACCGAAAATATTTCTGTAGGTTACATCCCAAAGGTGGCAGCATCTGTAGCTAGAACTATAATTGACATTATGCTCAGGGCTTGAATTAAAATATCTAAAGGCATTCAGGTACATTTTGATGACTAATATGAACAGCTGTTATGGACAAGATTTTTTTTTTTAATATTCTGTAATGCTCTTTGCCCACACAGCAATGCTGCTTGTAGCACATCGCTGGCCCAAGGATGGCTAAAGTTTGTTGTGTGAAAGCTGCTCTGAAAAGACAAGTGCTACATTTTCCATGACTCTCCCTTTTTAAATAAGTTTAACCTAACCCCCCCCCCCCCCCGCCAACATAACATGCATATCATCCCTCTTATCCTATTCTGCAGATATTTTACTTGCATTAACATCTTTCTTCTCTCTGTCTACCACAATCATTCAATCACATCTAACAGGATAAATTTATGCAATTTTCTATATAAAATCCTCTCATCTATTCAAACACTGGAACTATAGATCTCTATGAAAGTAAAGAATCCTGAAACACATCCATTACTGCCAATGCTGCAGTGCCACACTGACAAGCAGGGATCAGTCATACTGACTACTCTCAATACTAAGTGTCAATGCAAAATACAGCCATTTCCCAGTCACACAAGTTAATATATACAAATACATCTCATAACCCTCCTTCACACCATAGCCAGAAAATCTGGTGACAGTCATGAGGGCCACATGTCCTGGTGTTTGCCATGATGCCCATATAGTAAGGCACAGCCCCCTAATATGAGCACATCTGTGCTGATGATCCTCAGGACAGAGTTCTGCTGGGTTGGGAAGGAAGAGCCTTGTTAGGGAAGTATAAAATGAATATTTTAAGAGATGCTGTGCCCATCTTTTTGTGTTATTCTAAGAGGGAAGCTCAGAGAAAATATGAGGATATGCCATATTACGAAGAGACTGCCTGGGAATGTATATGCTCATCTACACAAGAGGATAGAGTGCTAAAGAAAGGAGAAAATACATCTAACCTGGATGTGAGCAGTATTTTGCAGGCAAACACATATGGCTGACAGATAGCTTTTATCGTCAGCTAGGACAGTACAGACAGAACAACCAGGTAGATGGAATGAATCAATTGGTCTTGCTCTGTCAACATCTACTATGGCTGTTAACTTTATTCCTGCACCCATTTGTTGGGTCAGAAGAGTGCTGTAACAGTGCCCATCCCTTTGCCAGGGAAGGTTCTGAACAGACAATTCTGCCCCTTCAAAACCCTTTTCACTGTGCAAGTCAAACTGCAGGTTTTCATCTGCTGGCTCCTGTGCAACGTGCATGAAACCCTCTATTATTCTTATTGCAATTTCTCTCTCGTCTTGCCTTATTGTTCGTTTTTTCTTTTTTTTTTTTTTACTTTTGTATACGATTTCTCATCATATTAAAATAAGGATTTTTTTTTTTTTGCACAAAGGGAGGATCATTTTCAAAGCCAATTCCATGTGTAAAAACAATGCTTTACCCATGAATATGGGTTTATTTTTTTAATTACCTGCCGTATGTACGAGTATAATTACTGTTGCGTTCATGCTTTTTCTCACCCTCGCTCCACCCTCTCTACCTTGGGAGCAACTCCCTTCGGCTCTGACGGACAGATGCAGCCGCGGCTTCTCCCTGCCTCTAGGTCCCTGTGTCCCCAGGCTGGCTTGATGCTACGGATGCGCCATGTTCCTGATGATGTAAGGGCACGCACGCTCCAGACTTTGTACCAGCAAGGGCGCGAACCTCGGGGGCATCCCCCAGTAGTGACGTCATCCATTTTCACTTTAAAAGGTCTTTGTTTGCTAACCTCTAACGAGTTAGCAAGGAACTCCAACAGGACTTGCTTCGGCAGTCCACGATACTTGCAACAACAAGCCGAGTCAGCGAGGGGAATCCTTCTCCACTGCTCAGCCTTTTCAAACTTACCAGGAGTACCTGCTCTACGGGGGCTCCACTCTCTCTTCTTGATTTCAGATTGCCAGAACGGGATCTGGTACTCGCTCCTTGAGGGCCTACGTCCCTGAATACTCAGAAGACTCTTCATTGCCTGGAAGCGATCGCAGACGTGAACACAGTGAGTTCTATTGTAGATAGGAATCTGTACTCGCTCCACGAGGGCCTACATTCCTATAGCTCTGAAGACTCCCTTCCGTCCAAGACGTTATCGCAGGTACAGAGATCGAGAGTTATATTGGCAAGACTGCAGATAGGAACCGGTACTCGCTCCACGATTGCCCATGTTCCTAGAATCCTTTACAGACTCTCTTCTACTCTAGAAGTCATTTCATATACAGCTATTGTGAGCTCTTATTACAGACTGTTTGTGGGAATCAGTGCTCGCCTACGGCTCCTGTTCCTGAATATACTGAAGACTCTCTGTTGCATAGAGACCATTGCAGACATCTACCATTGTGAGTGTACCATCTTGTATCCAGTATACCCTGTCTACTCTCTACTTCTAGTCTCTCTCTACAGCTCAGCGACCCAGAGGTTATATTCCAGTATCAGAAGGACTTCAGCTCTGCTGGACACATCGACTCACTACTGCCACCACTGGTGGTCCAATTTCCAGCCTAATAAAGAACTATTTGTGTTTATTTCATATTCTAGCCTAGCCGGTGGTTGCTCTCAGGATCTCCTCCTGGGGGCGCTGTCATCTGCCATCGGCCCAGGGATTCATCATTTCCTCCACGTGGTCATTCCTTACACTACTGTCACTCTGTGGGAGCCAACCACTACCGACCACTAACACCTCTTACGGAAGTATTATATAGATAGCTAACTTCTCTTTCTATGAGACTTGCCAGCAGCCTATATATATAACAGATTGCTACTCCGTAGCAGAGGCATGATAGATTGCTATCTCAGTAGCGAAGTACAATATACCTAGTGTTAGCTCCTCTCCTCAGAAGAGTATCATTGAACAGACTGCCAGCTCCTCTTCCCTGGGGAGTTGATCAATAACAGATTGCTACTTCCTTCCCTTACAGAAGCATCTACAGCAATTCGCTAACAGATTACTATCTCCGCCCTCCTGGCAGGATAAGCACTACAGATAGCTAACTCCTCCCCTCTGGAGGAGCAGATCATTACAGATTGCTACGCCTCCCCCTTTCAGCAGAACAGATTGCTAACTCCGCCCTCCTGGCGGGGTGAGAGATAACCATTTCAGGCCCCTTCCTCGCCGGCTCCCCCCTTCCACCCCGTCCATCTGTTCCATGTTAATCCAACTCTCGCAAGCCACTGATTATTTTGAATTTTGAATTATTATTTATTTATTATTAATTTATATTTACTTATTACCAAGTTGTTTTATTCTGACTCACTGTTATAACACGTTATCTGTATAGTTCACGAAGACTCATTGTTTCTGTTAGTTGTATAGTTTACGAAGACTCATTGTTACAGTTCCATGTAATAAACCCTAGTCGGATTTGTAAGACCAGGGCAATTTGCAGTTCTATGTAAACCGGATTGATTTGTATCTTATACAGGAATTTCGGTATATAAAAAAATTAAAAATAAATAAATAAATAAATAACAGTTTGCTAACTCCTCCCCTCTGGAGGAGGAGAGCGTAACAATTACGCACACAGTGACATTACACGCATACAATTACCCGCAGAGCAAATAGGTATTCTGGGAGGTGGGGCTGGGGAGGGCCTTGTATTTGCACTCATACCTTTCAATTTTCAAAAGTGTGTGCTTAGTTTTCTCGGGAAATCTACCCACACAAATCAGCAGGTATAAAAGTACAGGGGTAGTTTTCCTGTGTAAATGAGTATAAATTCCCCAGGTAAATGATGCCCATGGATTTTAAACTAATGCGGGCAATTGTAAAATGAACCCATACACGACATTTTTCTGTTTTCCTTGTTTTTCCATTAATTCCTATGGATTAGGACTTTGTAAGTGATTTTGATCCTTTTTAAATGAGACAATGACATGTGGACAAGGGTTTTTATCTTTTTGCCCTCAGTTGGAACTGATATACTATGTCATTATTATCCTGATAAAAATATAAGAAGTGCCTTGCTGGGTCAGAAGAGGTCCAGCAAGCCCAGCATCCTGGCTCAAACAATGGCCAATCCAGGTCGCAAGTACCTGGCAGACCCCGCATGTTGTGCATACCAGATCGCAAAGAGAGCACACGAAGTGCCATTTCTCCATCCAATTCCAGATGCTGGTGATGTTATTAGAGCATCTATGCATAACGAGAAAGAGATAACGATGTGATGAACCTGGCAACGTATCTACCTGATTTCAAGAAAGAACAGCCTACTTAACCCTGGTAAAGCGGGGTTACTTGGTTTTCTCAAAATAACCAGGGCCTCTGTGGCTCAATTTTTTTTTAAAGACGATATAAACATTTCTAATTGCCACAGCTGGCAAGTAACTTGCTGCTGAAAAATAATGTAAACCCTGAATATGGGTGAATGGAGCTCTTAGACACTTTTAATCCCATGAGCCCATGATTAATGGTAATAACTTCTCAGAAAGCATTTTTATTGTCTTTGTTTCTCATAAGATGTTATCAAAATCCTGTAAAAATTGGACTTGCTCTGGAAGTGTTTAAATGGGTGGTGTCATTTTACCTTCTGAATGGAGTGAATAAAATTAAAATAATACTGGAAAACAATTTCTAAACAATTGATTGACCCATGGTAGTGACCAACTGAAAAAAAAAATCAACTCTGTCCATTGCCACTAACAAACAGGAAGTGCCGCGGCTCAGTTGCCATTGAAAGGAGTAATTAAAGGATGACCAAAGCTTGCAGCCACTAGAGGCAATCTTTTTAAAAGGATTCATTTAATAAACCCTTTAAGAAAACTGGGGTTTTATTTTTGAAATTATTCGCAAATTGTTTGTAGTGTGGATCAAAACAACAGGGCAGACTGGATGTGCCAATTGGTCGTCATCTGTTGTCATTTACTGTTTGGTACCTTGTGCCTATGTTATTCATCAATTATGAGCAACATCAGAACTTAACTTCAAGCTTAAAATCAAAGCTTGAAGAATACCGATAATTACATTTTGATATGAGACATAATGGGTATAAACAATTTCCATGTCACCTTGGGGGTCAGAATAATATATCACTATATAGTTGGCGTCAAAGAATAAGATGCTATGTGTCTGCTCCAGTGTTACAAATGTGAGGACGTATTGTGGCACTTGTCAGCCTGTGATAAATTACTGTTAAGATTAATGCTTGTCAGCACCATGGTTATTGATCACACAGTAAGACAGCACTGAAGAAGAGGAGATGATATGCCCTTCACCGAGCAGAGATTTCGACGTGACATCAGTAAATGCAGTCCCTAGCATGGTAATTCTGTACCCCATGTTTTCATGTACACCTCAGCCACATTAAAATGAATGTAAACCTTTTAGGACCAGTACCCTCAGAGATTCCTGGTACTTTATTTGCATGAAGGGTCAAGTACAAGGAAAACAACAGACAAAGGCAAAGATACCCTGGAAACACCCAGAGTTAATAGAGAGAGCTATGCAAACTTTGGATAAAAGAGTCATGTGCACCTTTTCCCCCCATTATCCTAATACATATTCTGTTAGATACCTGCCCTGTTAGAGCGAGAGATCAATGAAAATGTTCTACGTTGAAGAGCATGTTCATACCCAGGTATTAACTTATTTGGCATGGACTACTAAGCGAGCTGAAACCAGGTCACATATCATTACTTGGAACCATGATCAATGGGAAAAGAGATATCACTGTGTAAAGACTGTTTATTAGGAAACAAGAGGAGCAGCAGCATAGTGTTTGCAACAGCAGGCTGAGAAGCAGGAAAACCAGGGTTCAAATTCTGCTTCTCCTATTGGTGCACCTTGTGATTTTGTAATTGCCTCAGGTACAAATTTAGGCTTTAAGACCTCTGGGACAGGGAAATACCATTTGCACCTGAAATGCAACTCGTTTTGAGCTCAGGTTTGGAAAGGTAATTAAATCTAAAATCCAACTCCAAAAGAAATGCTGTACAAGTTCAGGGCACTACTGATCAAAGAAATATGCTAAGGTTCACAAGACAACGCACACTTAAAACTGAAGAAGTAGGCACTTCATATAGTCAAAGCAAATTAATTAGATCATTTCAAGAAGTCCAAACAATGTTTTGGTTTCTGGCTCAGATGGCATGCCAGGAAACAAAACGATAGTCATTAGGATTTCTTAACAAGGATTTAATGATTTAATGTGGAGTGTGAAGTACTTCGTCCTTCAGTTTCTTGGATTACTGCATGAAGGACATGGTGACAATAGCATGTTCTCTTAATGAATAGCGTCATTGTTGCTTAGCAACACCTTCCAGCGCGTCATTCTGTAAGTGTGTTGGTACAAGTCCCTTTCAGCTCCAGACCAGTCTTCCATCCTCCTGTGCCTGGAAGCTGGGCCAGGACCTGATGAGTGCTTCAAGCTTTTCGCACAATACCAGCTCTCCAGTCCTTGGCAATGTCAACAAACTGCAGCTTTTCTGCATTGTGCAGTATTTCCAAGCTGCACAGGGCTGACAGTATCACTAAACAATGTAAACTGCAAAACAGTACCTTGCAAAATTCTGAGATAAGCAAAAAAAAAAAAAGAAAAAGGCACGTGAATAAATCTCAGGTGGAAAGAGACAAAGTACACCCAGTGCTGTTCCAAATATATTTTGTGAAGTATGAAAATAAATGTCCCGGGCTGAATATTTTTAGATATTTTTTCATTTACATCAGTCAAGCTCATAGAGGAAAGGCATGATAGGGGAGATATGATAAAGACATTTAAATACCTCTAAAGTATCAATGCACAGGAGGCGGCAGACCTCTTTCAACAGAAAGGAAGCCCTGGAATGAGGGGTCATGGGATGAGGGTGAAAGGGGATGACTCAGGAGAAATCTAAGGAAATATTTTTTTTATAGAGAGGGTGGTAGATGCAAGGAGCAGCCTCCCAGTGGAGGTGGAGACAAGGACAGTATCTGAATTCAAGAAAGCATGGGACAAGCACAGGGATCTCTGAGGGAGAGGTAGGGTTTGTGTGCAAGAGTAGGCTAGGCCATATGATCTGGCATGGTTTCTTTTTACTGCTGATACAATTTCAAAACAAACAAAAAAAAATCAAACAATTTTGTTTGCTTTTCTTTCATTTTCTTTTCAAACTGAAATGAAATGCAACTGGAAATTTTCTAGAAATCCATAGAAACTCTGTTTTTGTTAGGTTTAACACCATAGCATTTGATGACATTCATTAACTTCTTGCAGACAGGAGGCTATCAGCAGTAACAGGAAAATACAGCTGAATAATGTCAGCATAGAACCTGAACTAGATTTTGTAAGTATCCAGTATCAAATGTAATGGCTGAATAAAAAAATTAAAAATAGTAGCTGACAAAACAGACTCGGGGTTTGTAGGGAAATACCAGAAACTTTTACTTCCGTATGTAGCAAAATATAAATTCTAACGTCATACTGGACACTGGCCTGTGTTCCTGCATAGAAATACAGAAGAGGAACTTTGACCAGAATAGCAATATGTGCCTAAGTTATCTGATCTGCCTGTTTAACTTAAGGATATAGCTTCTCTCTGCAAACAATGAGCTAAACAGTCCAGATGTATGTGACAGGGACAGATCACAGACTGAAAAACAGCTCAAATCTGCCTGGAGGTAAAAAAAACCAGCCTATCCAAAGGGCAAGTTCATCAGACAAGTCAGCTCACAGAAGAGTGCTAACACAGCAGGGCAGCTCGCTGGTCAAGAGGTTATAGGATTGCGATCACATATCCGGGTCTGGAGTTGTCATGCAGCAGAATCAGCGACTTCCCCTCCTGATGAAAAAGAAAGGGGGGGCAGAAGACTGAATTGGAAGAGATCTTTTTTTAATGTTCTTGTTTGACTATGCATGAGCTCTTAAATAAGCATGGCCTGCCTGTTAAAAAGGAACAAGAGAGAGAGCTCAGGGAGGCAGTCAGTGAAAGGAGAACCATTAGCACATGAAGATGAAGTCCAAGCCATTACTAAGAACATAAGAACATAAGAAATTGCCATACTGGGTCAGACCAAGGGTCCATCAAGCCCAGCATCCTGTTTCCAACAGTGGCCATTCCAGGCCATAAGAACCTGGCAAGTACCCAAAAACTAAGTCTATTCCATATTACCATTGCTAATGGCAGTGGCTATTCTCTAAGTGAACTTAATAGCAGGTAATGGACTTCTCCTCCAAGAACTTATCCAATCCTTTTTTAAACACAGCTATACTAACTGCACGAACCACATTCTCTGGCAACAAATTCCAGAGTTTAATTGTGCGTTGAGTAAAAAAGAACTTTCTCCGATTAGTTTTAAATGTGCCCCATGCTAACTTCATGGAGTGCCCCCTAGTCTTTCTACTATCCGAAAGAGTAAATAACCGATTCACATCTACCCATTCTAGACCTCTCATGATTTTAAACACCTCTATCATATCCCCCCTCAGTCGTCTCTTCTCCAAGCTGAAAAGTCCTAACCTCTTTAGTCTTTCCTCATAGGGGAGTTGTTCCATTCCCCTTATCATTTTGGTAGCCCTTCTCTGTACCTTCTCCATCGCAATTATATCTTTTTTGAGATGCGGCGACCAGAATTGTACACAGTATTCAAGGTGCGGTCTCACCATGGAGCGATACAGAGGCATTATGACATTTTCCGTTTTATTCATCATTCCTTTTCTTATAATTCCCAACATTCTGTTTGCTTTTTTGACTGCCGCAGCACACTGCACCGACGATTTCAATGTGTTATCCACTATGACACCTAGATCTCTTTCTGGGGTTGTAGCACCTAATATGGAACCCAACATTGTGTAATTATAGCATGGGTTATTTTTCCCTATATGCATCACCTTGCACTTATCCACATTAAATTTCATCTGCCATTTGGATGCCCAATTTTCCAGTCTCACAAGGTCTTCCTGCAATTTATCACAATCTGCTTGTGATTTAACTACTCTGAACAATTTTGTGTCATCTGCAAATTTGATTATCTCACTCGTCGTATTTCTTTCCAGATCATTTATAAATATATTGAACAGTAAGGGTCCCAATACAGATCCCTGAGGCACTCCACTGTCCACTCCCTTCCACTGAGAAAATTGCCCATTCAATCCTACTCTCTGTTTCCTGTCTTTTAGCCAGTTTGCAATCCACAAAAGGACATCGCCACCTATCCCATGACTTTTTACTTTTCCTAGAAGCCTCTCATGAGGAACTTTGTCAAACGCCTTCTGAAAATCCAAGTATATTATATCTACTGATTCACCTTTATCCACATGTTTATTAACTCCTTCAAAAAAGTGAAGCAGATTTGTGAGGCAAGACTTGCCCTGGGTAAAGCCATGCTCCTCAGCCATCCCTCCAAGAAAGCAGATGAGCTCCAGTATCCTGGAAGGCTGCACGTAAGAAAGTCCTACTGTTACCTGGCTGTTCTTGTCAAACCTATCTTTTCTTCTCTAGGGCTCAGACAAGTCTCCTTAGCCCAGCAAGCGACAGGGGCCAAGAATGCATGCTCCCTCCGGTAGAAGCTGTTTCCTAGACCTCCAACTATAGAGCTGCTTCAGAGTGAAACTGAAGGAAATCTCCTAAAGTTATGGGGGTAGTTAGCTAGCTATGTTTATTAATATACCCAAAGCAAGTCAAAGTCGGACATGTTTAAATTCACTAATGATGCAGAGCTTTACTCAGTATAAGTCCTTGCTGTGTTAAGGATTATAGAGGTGTATATTGTCTGTCTTATTCTAACTGCTAAGCCTGAAATATATGATTAATAAAAGTCTGATTCTGAGTCCGACTGCATCCTTTCTGAGCTGCATGGGTTACATGTGCATAGGAGGTAACAGGCGGTCAGTTTTAGTAGTTCTTCCCCTTCCCCCAGAGACATGTGTAGACAAGAGGGAGATGGAAATTGGTGGCAATCCACAGATACAAAATACCTTCATATTTTCCTACAGGGTACTCTCATGCATATTCATTAGGAATATCCTGAAAACATGACTGGTTGGTGGTGGCTCTCGAAGACCAAAGTTACCCATCCTTGAACAATGGTATTGTAAAAGGAAGCAAACTGGGCTGGCTAGGTGGGCCTTACAGTCCGTGTCTGCCATCATATTCTAAGTATGTATGGATGAATGGCTTTTAGTTGACATGTGTGTGACTGGAGAGGAGAGTGCATGTGGTACCTCCTTCTCCTAAGTTCTCAGAGTATCTTTTTGCAGGCTGGGTTACAGAGATGAGTGATCAAGGCTTTTTTTTTCCTTATATGCTATTATTTTACAGTGCAAAAATGTCAGTATTCACATTCCAACTCCTTAATGCAAACTCAAAATAGGTCAGCTATATTGAAGGGGCTGCCTTCCCTTATAATACACATAGAGGTAGATTTTAAAAACATACGCGCACGAACAAAAGTACGCTGGATTTTATAAGATACGCGCGTAGCTGTGCGTATCTTATAAAATCCTGGGTCGGCGCGCACAAGGGGGTGCACATTTGTGCAACTTGCGCGCGCCAAGCCCTGCGCATGCTGCCCGTTCCCTCCGAGGCCCCTCTGAAATCAAAGCGGCCTCGGAGGGAACTTTCTTTCTACCCCCCCCGCACCTTCCCTTCCCTTACCTAACCCACCCCCCTGGTCCTATCTAGACACACACCCCCCCCCCCACACACCTTTATCGGAGAAGTTACTACTGCCTCCGGGCAGTAGTAACTTACGCGCGCCGGCGCAGCAGGCCCCGACACAGGCCGCTGTGTCGGGGCACTCGGCCATGCCCCCGGACCGCCCACACACCCCCCGGACACGCCCCCAATCCCTAACCGCGCCCCTGGCCACGCCCCCGACCGCCCGTTTTTGCAAGCCCCGGGACTTATGCGCATCCCGGGACTTGCGCGCGTCGCTGAGCCTATGCAAAATAGGCTCGGCGCGCACAGGTGGGTTTGGGATAGGTTTTCGGGGGTACGCTTGTATCTTACGCGCATACCCCTTTGAAAATCGACCCCATAGAATACAGGACAGCTATTCTAAGGTACTCATGATAAGGTTGCCTTCTCCTGTAGTTCCTGGGCCTCCCCTTCTTCCTCCTGGGCCTGCACTTTTATTCTCCAGTATGGGATCCTCCCTGGGTCTATAATTCCTTGCAACATTATGCCTTCAGGTGGGCCAACCAGATAACTGGAGCCGGTCCTTAAGGTGTTCTGGGTCTCTTGTGTTCATGCTCTATCAGACGGACTATGATGAATATTTGCTTTTTTTTTTGGCACATATGACTCTTTTTCTGACAGTTAATGTTTGTGAATTTTTTTTTTTTTTTTTTTTTTTTGCTATCCTCCTTCCAGGAATCAAAATGAATTTTGGTGAATTGAGCTGCTAATAAATATCATTGCCAAGATTTTCACTGGCAGGTGCGCGTCCTGAAGCTGGTATAATATGCCAGCCTGTTTTGACAGCATTACTTGCATTCCTTTTTGCCTCCGGTGCTAAGTGCTTATACAGTCTGATTTTCACAGTTTTTCAAAGCAGATTTACTGGATCTGCTTACACTAGATGTTCTCTTGTGCTGAGGACAACATTTATAGGTCACATCCACAAATATTACAGATTACGCAGCAACAGCAGTCCAGAGTATTAAATCTGGGGAAGCTAAAACACAAGAGACCAAGAAAAATGCCCTGACAGAAAAGCACAAACTTAGGGCCTCATTTACAAAGCATTTTTTTCTCATAGATGCAGAGTGGAAGTAAAGCCTTAATAAATCAGGCGCTTAGACTGAAGAATATTGGACAAGAAATAGCATTTTCTATAGCCAAAGACATTGTTCTCGGGAATGACCAGAATAAATGCTCGAGCAGTAAGATGAGTTGTGCACTTAGGCCAGTCCTTTGCAGACGTATACTTTGAGAAATGCTCCGTTTCTAATCTGAAGCAGATACATAATAATAAAGCTGTGCATGTGGCAAAATAATTAGCATGCAAATGACCCCCAAAAAAAGTGTGCGGCTTAGCCAAATAGGCACGCATTCGTCTTTGCTCCCTATTGAAAACCTAACCCAAAGGTTTTTCAGCTGCATTGGATGAAGAGGTTGGGGAGCCGGGGCAGACACACTGACAAGAGAGCGAGATGGGGGAAGAAGAGATTCAAGGAGAACTTTTCAGATGTGCTCGGCTAATTGCAAAGTCCACAGTGCTTAAAGGGAAAGTACAGACATATCAGCTAGGGGGGAAAACTGCCCCGCCCTCCCCCCCCCCCCCCCCGAGATTCCCACCTCCCTTTTCTAAAAGTACCAGGAGCGTCATTGCATTCCCAGCCCTGCCCTCGCCCTTGGGAACAACCTCCACGCAATCTGGGTATAAGAACGCGTGCCGCCCGGCAATGCAAGCACCTTTATCCGCAAGGAGGGCAGGAGATTTTACCAGTGTGAATGGCTTCTTAAAACTGAATTCCTAGGAGGGTAATTCTGTAACTGCCTGCATAAATCAGATGCACACAAATTACACCAGATTTCATAAGGGGAGTGCACGCATATTATCCCCCTTTTGAGATTTAGCCCTCCAAAATGACTCGCACGCAGTAGTGACGGCTAAATTTGTGCAGAAATTTTCAGGCTAGTTTTACATGCATGCTTTTGAAAATACAAAAGTGGGATAATAATAAGTACAAGCCCCACCCCCGGGTAAACTTACAAGTGAACAGGACAATAGCAGTGTAAATGTACTGCCACATCCGGTGGGCAGTTTTGTAAAATCATTTCTGCATGTAAGACACTGTGCCGCCCATAGAGGTCCCTTTGAAAATCACCCATCTGTAGGAGCAGGCTAGGGGCAAAGCTACTTGTCCCGCTACAAATACCCTTACGTTCTTGGATTAAAATATTTGTTCTCACTTTAGTTCCAAGAAAGGCAGGGTACTTTTAGAGGCTGAGAAATCTCCAATATTCACAATGCAGTTCAAAGACAGATTAAGGCAACTTTCTGTATGTCCTTGCCACCAAGTTCTCTGGTCCCTCTTTTACAGGGTCATTTTTCAAATCGCGTTAGGGCCCTAACGTCCGTGATAACACCATAACACATGCATGACTTGAGTTTGGGCGGAGTTCATGAAAATGAGGGGTGTTTAACATTGCATGTGATAGCATAACACGTTATAACTGAGAGAGAGAGAGAGAGAGAGAGAGATAAGAACACAAGAAATTGCCATGCTGGGTCAGACCAAGGGTCCATCAAGCCCAGCATCCTGTTTCCAACAGAGGCCAAACCAGGCTACAAGAACCTGGCAATTACCCAAACACTAAGAAGATCCCATGCTACTGATGCAATTAATAGCAGTGACTTCTTGCTGAAGGCTAAAAGGTGATAGGCTTCCAGTGCTTTACTTAACAGCTTTTAACCAAAAGAGGACAGTAAGTGGTAAGAACTCATAAGCACTAATTCAAAGCTTTCTTTTTTCACATCACTCAAGTAAACTGAGTATATAAGAAAAAGGAATTTCCTAATTCCTTTAGCTGTTATTGTTATTTTAAAGAAAGACCAAAATATAATAAATATAAACTTTTTGGATTTTCATGACTATTTCAACATGCTTACATCACACTCATCTATATAAATAAAAATGTTAAAATAGTTTGTACGTCGTCGCTAATCTCGCCAACCGCTTAACCGAATGCGTTCAAATTTGCACACAACATTCACTTCCCATACGGGAAAGATCTTATACACTTACATTACATATAGGTCACACCTGTGACAGGTAATACAAGTTTAAAAATTGCTTACACAAAACAGCGACATCTGGTGGCCGTCAGCGCAAGCGCAACCTCTTACACCTTTCACACACACTCACACACCACAACCCACCCCCACACAGGGCTATTGCCTTTCATTCACACTCCCTCAAAACACACAGAAATCCACACTCATCACACCACACACCCCCACCCACACGCCTGCCAATGTCACTTACTTCACCCACCCTCCCAAAACACACCAAAACACGAATTCCTGGCTGCTACATTGGGAAGCCACGCATTTCACACACCCTCCGAATTTAAATTAAAGTACCCTCTTCCACCCACCCACGCACTGCACTCTGATCACACACTACACCTGAAACAAGTCCGTGCTTCTCCGCCGGCACCACAGGAACAGTCCGGGACACATCGCATTCAGTAGGGCCGTCGGATGCCAGCAACCAAAATGGCGCCGGCGGACCTTGCCCTTACTGTGCTATACGGAGACAACAATGACGTCGGTACACCATGTGACATAGTAAGGGCAAGAGCCCGTCGGCGCCATATCCTCAGCGGACATTTGCCCTTACTAGGTCAGGAATCCTGACACACATCTTTCACCGGTGATGTTTTGCGACATGGCAGCCGGCGGAACAAACCCTAGCACACACCCTCGCCACCGGCTGGCAGTTTACACAGGTAGCCGGGGAGGAGCACGGTGGGGGACCATTTTTATTTTCCGCCGCGCGTTTTTCACAGGGGGTGGGGCCACTCATTCTCCACATCTCCTGAGAGGGGGGCTGTAGCGTGGGTTGCTCTATTTCGCCGGGTTGGGGGGGGGGGGGCAGGAAGGTGTACTTGCATATTTAAACTATTCTATGCTGGTGCTGTTCATTTGGGGTAAAAAAAAAAAAAAAAAACCCACACAAACTGTAACCTTTACTGCTCTGTTCTGTTTTTTCAACTTAACCAGGCTCAGCCACAGCAACGCGTGAACAGATTGCTTTCAAATTTGGACACAAGCTTCACCTCACATACGGCAAGGTTCTTCTACACTTACATTACATATATGTCACACCGGGGGCTGGTAAAAAAGTTTTAAAATTTGGTTCCACAAAACAGCGACATCTGCTGGACGTAAGCGCAAGGTCTTACACCTTGCACAAACGCTCACACCCCACACACACGTGACCAATGTTTGGGATTCACACACCCTCCGACCAGACACAAATCCACCCTCCTCACACCCCCCCCGCACACATGCCAATTGTACTTACTTCACGCACCCTCCCAAAACACACAAAAACCCACAAAATTCCAGCATGCTACACTGGGAGGCCACTCACATGCCACATGTTTGCAATTCCCACACCTTACGAACTCACACAAACACACCCTCCTCACACCCCCCACGCACATGACTTTTCTACTTACTGCCCACACCCTCAGAACGCACGCAAAACGGCAGAATAGTTCGCTCGTTAGCTGCTGGCTATTAGCTGCTGTCCTGGGGAAGCGTGCGAGGGCAGCCGGCTGGTGCGCAGAGATTATTTCTGCTCCAGAGGAGCGAGAAGTTGGAAAATAAAAAATGAGGGGATAGTTAGGGTAGGTTTCGGGGGCGGGCAGGAGAGGGGAAGAGGGAGGAAAGATAGAGTTAGGGGAGTCCCGACTGCATTGCCACACCGGCGCGCGCGTGTGCACGGGACCCGTATTTTATAACATGCTCATGCCAACAGGTTATAAAACACTAGCTTAGATTTGATCACAGCCATATACATACATATATTCCAACACCTGCATTTGCTTGAAAGTTATCCTGTCTAAGGTGAATTTTAAAAGCCGGACAAGCATCAAAATTGGGGGATATGTGCAATTCTAGCACATGCGTGCATTCACCCAATTTTATAAGCCACCCACATGCGCCCACGTGAATAACTCGCATCAGGATAAAAGGGGTGGAATGTGGGCAGGGCATGAATAGGGCACGGGTGTTTAGGAGTGGGGCCAAGAGATGTGTGTGCAAGTACCTACACACCTAGGCATATGCCCAGGTATATTTGACCGTGAAGTTACTTCTGCTATGGAGGAGGTGTAAGTCCCAAAAAAATCTGTTTCCACACATGTATGAAGTGTTTAAGGGGTCCAGGTTAACTGGGTGGGTGCAGAATAAAGAACCAGGGGCGTTTGGAGGAACTAGCTGTAGACTGAGCAAACTGGTGGCCGAACTGGTGAAACTGGTCATAGCATGGACCCGAGCCTGTTATAAAATTCCCTCACTTGAGCAGCTCAAAGCCGGCATTATGCTGCTATACGTGCACACTTGTAAAATTAGGAGCACAGGGCTATTTTATAACATGCGCACATATGTGCATGCAGGATATAAAATTGCCACATACAGAAACACAGAAACATAGAAATGATGGCAGAAAAAGACCTTACGGCCCATCCAATCTGCCCAGCAAGCTCCCACACTTATTTTCCCATACTTATCTGTTTCACCGACCGCCAAGTTCAGGGCTCTTGTTGGTAACTGTTTGATTCGTTGATGCAGAGAGTAATGTTGGATTTCCATCCAAGGTAAATTATAAGGCTTAATGGTTAAGGGTAGTAACTGCTGCATCAAGCAAGTTACCTCGATGCTTGTTTACCCAGCCTGCACAGATCAATGCCCTGTTAGATATTGCCTGAATGCAAATCCTCTTTTCCATATTTCTCCTTGCCGATGAAGCAATGCTGTATATGCATTCAAAGTGATGTATCAGGCTTAATTGGTTTAGGGTAGTAACCGCCACAATAAGCAAGCTACCTCCATGCTTATTTGTTTATCCAGACTGTGTAGTTCAGTCCTTGCTGGTTGTTGTCTGAATGCAAATCCTCTTTTCCACATTTCCTCTTGCCGTTCAAGCAGAGAGCAATGTTGGAGTTGCATTAACCGTGTGAAGGCTTATTGAGTAAGGGTAGTAATCACCAGGTAGGAGCCATCACCATTCCAGCAAGCCACCCCCATGGCTCTTCTCTTCAATTCCATCCTCTAGCCTTTATGGATCCACAGTGTTTATCCCACGCCCTTTTGAATTCCTTCACAGTTTTAGTCTTCACCACTTCCTCCGGAAGGGCATTCCAGCCATCCATCCACCACTCTCTCCGTGAAGAAATACTTCCTGACACTGGTTCTAAGTCTTCCTCCCTGGAGTTTCAAATTGTGACCCCTAGTTCTACTGATTTTTTTCCAACAGAAAAGGTTTGTTGTTGACCATGGATCATTAAAACCTTTCAAGTACCTGAAAGTCTGTATCATATCACCCCTGCTCCTCCTCTCCTCCAGGCTACACACTTGCATGCATACACACGTACATGTGTACCCATGTGCCCATTTGAAAGTTACCATCTATAGCGGCCTCTGATGTATATTTATATCTCCAGCTACGACATTTTGCTCAGTCTCACCAATTGCAGGGACATTTAGGGCAAGGGAAATCTGATTTTGAACGTTTGTGCTTAAATACTCAAACAACTAAATTACTTTCAAATATATATGCGTTTCTGGGCAGGGAAAACTTCCAGAAACCCACTTACGTTAAAGCCTGGGAAGCCGACCTACATCGCACCTTTGAGCAGGGGGCATGGGAGACGCTCTTTTCCCAGATGGGCAAAGGTTTAATTGCATCCCATATTGTTGAAAATGCTTGGAAGATGGTGTTGCGATGGTATTACCCTCCAGAGCGGTTACATCGCATGTATCCTTCATTTCCCCCACAATGTTGGAGGGGATGTTCGGCCATTGGTAGTTTTTTCCATATGTGGTGGGACTGTACAGCATTGCACCCATTGTGGTCTCAATTGGAAATTTGGTTGACCAAGATTTATCGGGTCCATGTGTGCCTCCTGCCTCAACAAGCCTTGCTGGGGTTTCCCTTGTCCCTGGGAAAGGACCAACCCGATACTATGGCTCATTTTATATTCTCGGCGACTAGAATAGAAATCGCCAGAAAATGGAAATCCCCGCTGGTTCCCACGCTAGGGGAGATTCAAAGCAAAGTGGAACAAATCTACAGGCTTGCAGAAATTACGGCTCATCTCCGCCACACAGTGGGCGTTTTTAGGCGGGTTTGGCATAAATACTCTGAGTGGAAGAAGGGGCTGGGAAGTCTAGATAACGTTTAAATGCTGTTGTGGGTACTGGCCAGTGACTATGATCTCTGCTGCTTCTTTATTTTCACCAATCACTCGGGAGGTTTAGCTTCATGTACCCTTTTTCTTGTTCTGGGACACCCTAGGATCTATTAGATGGAGGTTCCACAGCACCTATATCTTATCACCTATATCTTATTCGTTGACAGGGGGGAGGGGGGGAGGGGAGGGATTTAGGTCCCTATTTTGGTACTGAGGATTCCGGTGCTTAATACGGAGACCTTACACACACAATACAGTACTGATATTTGATGTTTTCATAAGTTTTTATTGCTGTACACATACCGGTGTTAAATGATGTTATTTACATACAATATGCGATGTCAACATATTATATATTTTGTATGGATGCAACATTGAGCAATAAAATATTTCAAACCAAAAAAAAAAAAAAAAAAAGAAAGTTACCATCTATAGATTCGATTTTAAGAACCGTGTGTGCGCATCCATGTGCACGCGGTTCCCAGCGTGCGCACATGATTGCGCTTTTATAATATGCGTGCGTCACCGCGTGCATGTTATTAAATACATAAGAACATAAGAAATTGCCATGCTGGGTCAGACCAAGGGTCCATCAAGCCCAACATCCTGTTTCCAACAGAGGCCAAACCAGGCCACAAGAACCTGGCAATTACCCAAACATTATGAAGATCCCATGCTACTGATGCAATTAATAGCAGTGGCTATTCCTAAGTAAACTTGATTAATAGCAGTTAATGGACTTCTCCTCCAAGAACTTATCCAATCCTTTTTTAAACCCAGCTACACTAAATGCACTAACCACATCCTCTGGCAACAAATTCCACGACCCGCATGCGCAGGGGGGGATTTTAAAAAGCAAGGTGCGGCAACACGAGTAGTGCTTCCCCAGTTCCTTCCCAGTCTGTTCCGTTTTCTTATGCATGAGGGCCTTTTAAAATCGGGCCATATGTGTGAGAGTCCACTCTGAAAATTTGGGCTAAAGACAGTGAATAAAAAGTAGCCTCAGACGTTAGCCCTACATGTGGTGTTATAAAATGATCCTTCCTGTGAGTAATTCTGTAACTGCCCACATAGATTTAAAGTCACTTACCTGTGGTCTTTACAGAAATTTGCATAGGCTAAGTACATGCAAAAATTATCTCATCAAAAACTACCAGCAAACATTTACACCAGCTAATTTGTGTAGGTAGATTTTCTGGGGAAAAATTATGTTCATACTTTTGAAAATGCGAAAAATGTGCATGTAGGTGTACACTCCTCCCCCACCCTACCCACGGAAACGCCTCTGTACACAATGGGTACAAGTTTGACCACAGAGCTCCTGTGTGCACATTTTTACCCTTTCAAAGGGCAGGCAATTTTGTAACAGGTCCTTTCTGCGGGTGAGGCACTGCTTTCCCTGTGCAAATGGCTTTGAAGATTAGACTAAAAGGCCACAATTTCGAAACAGCCCACATAGTTGCATTAGTTGTTTCTCTTTCAAAATAAATATGTGCAAAGTACTTTGCACCTGATATTTGTGCAGAGGGTCATGGGGGCAGAAGGGAGCAAAATAGATCTGAAAAGCAAATGTGCCCATGCTTTTTTCATCCTCCTTGCCCAGAGGAATGCCTCTTTTTTTTCAGTGTCTAAAAATACATGTGCTGCGTACAACCTGCACAAACGGTTAGCCACATGGCTATTCCATTTCAAGGAAATGCCTTTGAAAATTGCCCCCAGAGCACGCTGCATGGTTACAGAAAATTTTCAAAGGGGTTTTGTGTAGGGAAATGGCACATATGCACGTTAAGCAGCCACATTCACTTCTATTTCTATTTTATTACCTATTGGACGCACAGGCATATTTTCAGTAGCACGTGCACATGTCACGAGTACAATAAAGGCATGTTCTGGGGCATTCTGGAGTGGGATCAAGAAGTGCACATGGTAGTTGATATTATATATAAGATAATATGCTTACTCATCGCCAAACTTATTCGTGCACTTTTACACCTGCTAATCGACTCCTAGACAATGTTTCATTGTCTGCCATGTTTGAGTAGGACGACTATGGGAACTGGTGGGATTTCATGGAGAAGCGCTAGAGGATTAGGTGAACTGAAGATGGACTGGGTGAACTGGCGGAAATAATAGCGAACTGGTGAGCAAGTTTGCACCCAGAGAAGTATTTTCAATTGGTACTTTATGAAATATCTGCCTCTGAGTATAAATCAGCGTTACTATGCGTGAAGGTTATATTTTTTTCATGCTTTAATTATACCTGTGTGTGTTAATAAAATAGGTAGAGAAAGTAAGTGCGTCCTTGCATTGGAAATATTTGCTCATACTGAAACATATGCGTGTACTTTCAGAGCAGAGCTACTCGGTATTTTATAAACCGTGCAGCTCCCGCCGCAGAATTTATTAAATATTAGAATGAATCTCCACGCATCCGCTTATACGGAAATGCAGCACCGTGAATAGGTTTCAAAATTAGCTGGAAGTTTCTTTTTTAAACTATCAATAGGAAGGGTATTTTTCAAAGGCATTTCTATGCCAAGAAAAAATGTTGCACCCGTATAAATAGTCTGCCAATATTCTATTAAACGTATGGGGGTATGTCTTGCTCATGTGGAATGAGAAGGGGCATAACCCAGCAAATCTACATCCGCACAAATTCACCTTCTAAACTGCATGCAGACATTTTTCATGAATATTTCTATGCATACCTCTTAAAATGGAAAAGAACCCACGTAAATGCAGGACCCCCCCCTCCCCAACTCTGCCCCCAAAAACCCTTATGCTAAGTCTGGGGGTGTTCACATGTGAATAAGAGATGATCTTGTAAGAATACCCGCATAAGGAGTGGGGGCCAGTTTTTTTTAATTTAATTTTTTAAATACCATTTCTATAGGTACAACACTATTTTATCCTCATCAATGCCTTTGAGAAACACACTCGAAGTGATTTGTTCACATGCACTAGAGATATACGGGGTAATTTTTAAAGTCCTGTGGAGTTTCCCATTGAAAATTCGGGGCCGGCACCACGGGTACTTCAGAAATCCCTGCATGACATCTTCTGGCTCTGCCCACCTTTGCCCCAAACTCCACCCCTTTGTGACACAGACAAAAGCACCTGCACTGTGAAAAGGCACAAGCCCTTTTATCTGCACGGGTGTGAGCAGTCATTTGAAATTTGCCCTCTTAAGCATTAAGAAAGCCAAAATAGCATCCCTACCTTTTAATTATTTGTTTCTATACATTGATTTAATATAATATTAGCATTCCGTCATTAACTCTTATAGTATAAGAAATATTGTTGGGTCAGACTAACGTGTTCTCCACATTTAGCCATTTTTCCTCTGCTAAATTTGCCATCTAAACATTTTAGTTCTTTTATGCAAGTAATAAAGCAGATTTTATGTTTCATGTGTTTGCTAGACAGAGTCAGCAATGCTATAAATTAAGCATCTATAATTGACATTAGCCAATTAGCTATGACAATTCAAACTGCCATCAAGTAATAATACAGTGCTAATCCTCAACAGTCTGTTGCTAATTAGTTAACTTGCAATAATTACTTTCAAATCAAAAACATACAAGCTCCTGACATTGGTGATAATTCACATTATACTATTTCCTAATACAAAAAGAGAAAACAGGGCAGAATATTGATAGAATGAAAAAAACATAACTTGGAACAACTTATCATCAAAAACTGGATAATTCTGCAAAAATATTAACCAACAATTAAAGGGCAAATTTGTAGTAGGCTTGATCTATGCTTATCAGTCAGAAGGCCACCAGTGGATAAATGAGCTTGGATCAAGGGAGAGTGCTAAACGCAGTGTACTTGGATTTCAGTAAGGCCTTTGACACGGTTTTTGAATTAGAAACTTAAAAATAAATTGAATGCCCTTTGCATGAAACCCAGAGTGTCTGATTGGTTTAGAAACTGACTGAGTAGAGGGAGACAAAGGGTAGTGGTAAATGGAGTTTACATTGAGGTGTAGAAAACATGAGGAGGGATCTAGTGAAGTTCGAGGAATGGTCTAAGGTTTGGCAGCAAAGTTTTAATGCTAAAAAATGCTGAGTAATGCATTTAGTATGCAAAAGCTTAAGAGGTACAGTACTGGAGGTGAAATTCTTCTAAGCACATAGAAAAAGCAGGATTTAGGGGTGATCGTATCCTATGATCTTAAGGTGGCGAAACAGGTGAATAAAGCGGATAAAAGCCAGAAAGATGCTTGGCTGCATAGGGAAAGGAATGGTCCGCAGATAAAGGGAGGTGATATTGTCCATGTATAGGTCCCTGGTGAGATTTCACCTGGACCATGTACAATTCTGGAAATGGCACCTTCAAAGGGCTATAAACAAGATGGAGTCAGTCCAGAGGGTAGCTACTAAAATGATTAGTAATTCTTCGTTATAAAGCTTATGGGGATAGACTTAAAGATCTAAACATGTATACCCTAGAGGAAAGGCGAGATAGGGGAAATATGGTAGAGGAATTTAAATAGCTCAAAGGTTTCCATGCATAGGAGGGTGAGCCTTTTTCAATGGAAAGAAGGCTCTAGAACAAGGGGTCATGAGATAAAGAGAAAGGAGTAATCTTAGGAAATATTTCTTTACAGAGATGAGGGTGGAAGCTTGGAACAGCCTCCAAGTGGAGGTGGTGGAGACAAAAACAGTATCTGAATTCAAGAAAGCATGGGATAAATACAGTGGATCTCTGAGGGAGTGATGGGAATGGTAAAGGCTATATAAATTGGGTGGGTGGGCAGACTAGATGGGCCATATGGTCTTTTTCTGATGTCATGTTTCACTGTTTCCTTTTGTTGGGAAAGAGATCTGGCACTTATGTGCATTGCCACCTGGCATCTTAGCCTACCCTGCTCTCCCCACCACACACTGGAAAATGGCAAGAGAAGGCTGGCAGGCTCCAGCTGGGCTAGAAGCCAAAGGTTTGGAGGCAGCTGCTCAACAAAAAGAAGAATAAGAGAACTATATGGAATACAACTGAGTCTGCAAAGCGATTGTACGAGTCACCTCGCTGTGAAAGTCAATCCCATTAAAGAAACAAGCAATTCGTAAGTGTCAAGGCTGGATCCTAGTATGTAAAGTCCCCCACTGGTCACAGAATATGATACAAAAAATATTGTGCAGTTTCCATACTCCTCTCATTTGGAAATAGGACACTGGACTAATATAACTTGCAAACTTTATAAATATAAATGTTGACATCATGCAGATATACGCCTGGGTCAGGTGCAAAGAATTATCAGACCACTTTCCTTCTATACTCCACTTAAGCTGAGTGAGAAATGCAGATGTGGATTTTTACTTTTATGGCAGGGAGAGGTCAATGTCCCCTGCTGGTCATCAGCGTTAGTAAGTAATGTGCAAATTTAATATCGATGCTTTAAAAAATGTTATAGTTCTTTATCTGTAACTTTTCCTGTACTATACCTAGGACTCCTCAGAGAAGAATCTGCTAACAATGACTATTCTTCAAGGAGATATACCCATCTGTAGTGTATGGACCAGCCATGGTGTCTGGAACAGCCAAGGAATACAGCAAGGCTAGGCTGTTCCGGTTAGCAACAAGGATTTATTTACAGAAGTCAAAATAAACAGCAAAACAAAAGTAGTTCACCTTGCTTAAAACATCAAGCAATTGATATGTATTTGGTTCGGGTGTACCATGGGCTTGCAGCAGCTCCCCAGGGCCTCCCCAACCCCTCTAGGCCCTAATCCCTTATAATGTTAGGCAGGAAACCTCCTAGAACCCAGAATCCTTTGCGCTTCTGTGCCTTAAAGGTGGACTGGAACAGATGGCACTAGCCGAGGTTTTAAAGTGGTCTGAGAGAGTCTTTTGTATACTCCCTTACATACTCGCCCCCTCAGCTTACCCTTACTTGGATGAGTGCCTGCCTGTGTCAGGAGCAGCTCTCTTGATAGAAAGTCAGCGTTGATGTTCCCAGGATTTTATACTGGAAGGGCTGCAGGGCTAGGAACCATCTCATCACCCTGCAATTGTTCTCCTTGTTCCAGTCTATCCATATGAGTGTTAGGTAGTCGCTGTCCCAAGAGGTAATACTGTAAGGCTTCTAGAGCCAATTTTACAGCTAAGGCCACCTTCTCCATTGCAGATTACTTCTTCTCCCACGGTAGGAGCTTCTGATTTATATAAGCCAGCGGATGCTCTTGGCCATCATTCGTTTGGCTGAGGATTGCCCCCAGTCCTATCTTTGAGGCATCTGTCTGAACAATGAAGGGCTTTGTAAAGTCTGGACTTATTAGGACCGGATTGGAGCAGATTCCTTCCTTCAGCTCACGAAAGGCTTTCTCTGTCTTGGCTGACCAATGGATTTTTTTCTGGCAATTTCTTCAATAAGAGCCTTGTAAGTGGTTCTGCCTTCTCAGAGAAGTTAGGTATAAACTAGTAGCTAATTAGGCCTAGAAACACTCTAAACTTCTCTTTGGTTTATGAGATTGGTACCTTGGTAATCACCTCAATCTTCATGGACTGTGGGTAGACTTGACTCTTCCCCAAAGTATAGCCCAGATATATCCAGTTTTCTTGACCTCCCAACAAGCAATTCTTCGGGTTTGCCGTCAGCCCAGCCTTCCTTAGATTGGAAAATACAACTTGCAGTTGGCTTAGGCGTGTCCTCCAATCCTAGCTGTAGACCACTATATTGTCCAGGTATGTGGCAGCATAGCCCTGGTGTGGGCAGACCACACGGTCAACCAAATTTTGAAACAGTGCCACTTCACCATGGAGGTCAAATGGGAGGACCATAAACTGGAAGAGCCCTGCCGGTGTTAAGAAGGCAGCCTTCTCTAAGGGGTACTTGCCAATATCCTTTCGTGAGGTCCATGGTCGAGATGAACTGAGCCTATCCCAGAAGTTTGACCAGCTCATCCACTCTAGGCATTAGGTATGTGTCCAGTTTAGAGACCTTGTTGACTTTTTTAAAGTCTATACAAAATCTTATGCTCCCAACCTGCTTTTGGTACCAGAACTATGGGAGAAGACCAGTCGCTATAAAATTCTCCTATAACTCTAAGCTAGAGCATTTCCTTCACCTCTGTTTCAATAATGCGATGCTTGGCTTCTGGAATCAAGTATTGCCATTGATGTACAATCACACCTGGCGGTGTAATGATATCATATTGGACCAAGTGAGTACATCCTGGCAAGCTGGAGAAGATATCCCTATTCCGCTCGAGCAGTAGTTTTAAGTCCACTTCCTGGGACACTGACAGCTCCTTCCCAAATGGCATCTGGGTCTGGTCTGCCTCAGGTCAAGCTCTGGGCCAAACCCCACTTGAACCACTCCACACTCCTGTGGAACCATTTCTTTAGTAGGCTGACATGGGAAATCTGAATTTTCTTCCTTTTATTCAGCTGAGCTAGTTTATAATTGACCAGGCTGGATTTTTCCAAGATGTCATAGGGCCCTGTTCTTTTTTAGGGAAACACCTTTCTGGGGGATGAAGAGAGAGAGAAAAAAACAAAATCCTGCTGGCCTAGCCAGCCCTGCCTCACTTCTCTCTATCCCAGGTGGGCTACTCCCTTAGCCTGATTGTACCACCACTAGGTGAGAAACAAGGAAGGCCCCAGGAAACTGTGGAAAAAGAAAAACATCTCTGAAGTGTATTTTTTATTTTTACTGCATCTATAGGTTGGTGACTGTGATTCCCTCTTTAGGCCACCGGATTCCACTACTACCACCACATGTAAGGTATAAACTGGCCAGGGCATCTGGAACAGCCAAGGAATAGAGCAAAACTTGGCAATTTTGGTCAGGAGTCTCCCGGGCAGTGTTGCCAACCTCGCTTATTTACCGCGAGATTGGGCTTCTTTTTGTAGTCATTCGCGGGTTTTTTTTCCGATTCGCGGGTTGCTTTTAATTGGGCTATTTTTTCTGCCAGTCGCGGTTTTTTGGGCTTGTTGGGCGGGACTTGTGCTCTGAATCATGTTACAGTGATTGGCTGCTGCTGCTGCGATGAAGCCTGTCCATAGCAGGCGCACCCTATCCCTATATTGCAGCAGTAAGCCAATCAGAGCAGAATGCAAGCCTTGTTGATGCACACGACACATTTTGTGGGCAGACCCAGCCAGCACTGCACAGCATCGCACGTGAGCGGAACGGGAAGGCCGGCAGCGCAACAGCAAAGGAATCCAGCGTGTGCAGCTACAGCCAGGTATCAGGAGGGGAGGAATGAGAGTGTGGGGCCCAGAGATGTGCTCGGAGGGGTTAGGGAAGGGGGGGAATGAGTGTGTTGGGGGCCAGAGATGTGCTCGGAGGGGTTAGGGAAGGGGGGAATGAGTGTGTTGGGGGCCAGAGATGTGCTCGGAGGGGGGTGGGGAGAGGGGAATGAGTATGTGAGTGCCAGAGATGTGCTCGGAGGGCGGTGGGGAGAGGGGAATGAGTATGTGAGTGCCAGAGATGTGCTCAGAGGGGGGTGGGGAGAGGGGAATGAGTATGTGAGTGCCAGAGATGTGCTCGGAGGGGGGAATCAGTGTGGGCAAGGCCAGAGATGTGCTCGGAGGGGAGAATCAGTGTGTGCGAGGCCAGAGATGTGCTCGGAGGGGGGTGGGGAGAGGGGAATGAGTGTGTTGGGGGCCAGAGATGTGCTCGGAGGGGGGTGGGGAGAGGGGAATGAGTATGTGAGTGCCAGAGATGTGCTCGGAGGGGGAAATCAGTGTGGGCAAGGCCAGAGATGTGCTCGGAGGGATTAAGGAGGGGGGAATGAGTGTGTGGGGGCCAGAGATGTGCTCGGAGGGGGGAATGAGTGTGTGGGGGCCAGAGATGTGCTCGGAGGGGAGAATCAGTGTGTGCGAGGCCAGAGATGTGCTCGGAGGGGGGTGGGGAGAGGGGAATGAGTATGTAAGTGCCAGAGATGTGCTCCGAGGGGGGAATCAGTGTGCGGGGCACATCTCCGAGTGTGCGGGACCAGAGATATGCTCAGAGGGATTAGGGAGGGGGGAATGAGTATGTGGGGGCCAGAGATGTGCTTGGAGGGGGGAATCAGTGTGTGCGGGGCCAGAGATGTGCTCGGAGGGGTTAGGGAGGGGAGAATGAGAGTGTGGGGGCCAGAGATGTGGTTGGAGGGGGGTGGGGAGAGGGGAATGAGTATGTGAGTGCCGGAGATGTACTCAGAGGGGGGAATGAGAGTGTGGGGGCCAGAGATGTGCTCGGAGGGGTTAGGGAGGGGGGAATGAGTGTGTGGGGGCCAGAGATGTGCTCAGAGGGGTTAGGGAGGGGGGAATGAGTGTGTGGGGGCCAGAGATGTGCTCGGAGGGGTTAGGGAGGGGGGAATGAGTGTATGGGGGCGGGGAGAGGGAAATGAGTATGCGAGGGCGTTAAATGCTATAAAAAATAAAAAGTTTCAATCTCATGTGTTTTGGGCTTTTTTTGGGCTTGTTTTTTTGGGAAAAAGTGCTTGTTCTTTCATGAAAATCTGGCAACACTGCTCCCCGGACTCAGAATCCTTTGTGCCTCTGCGCCGTAAGGTGGACCAGAGCAGAAGGCACTAACCAAGGTTTTTAAGTATTCTGAGGGAGTCTTTTGTATACTCTCTCAAACCATAATATACCCGTTTCATATCTCCAGGCCTCTAAAACCTGTTCACTTGCATGGGAAAGAATGGAAAGGATTTAATTATTTATGGGGATCAGTATATTCAGATGGTTTTTCTGGCTAAGTTCAAGACTTAGCTGGGTAAGCTGCAGGTTTTTAAATTTCCATCCATTCAAAATGCCTCTAACTTATCTGGCTGTTTAGCTACATAAAAGTTAGCTGGATAAATTGTATGAGTTCTAAGGTGGAGTTAAGCTAGTCAGATAACTTATCTGGTCATGCTGAAGAGCAGTAAGAATATAAGAACATAAGAAATTGCCATACTGGATCAGACCAAGGGTCCATCAAGCCCAGCATCCTGTTTCCAACAGAGGCCAGTCCAGGCTACAAGTACCTAGCAAGTACCCAAACAGTAAGTAGATCCTATGCTACTGATGCCAGTAATAGCAGTGGCTATTTATTTATTTATTTATTTCAGATTTTATATACCGGCATTCGAGACAGCAGTCACATCGTGCTGGTTCACATAAAACAGGGGTGCATAGTAAACATAACTATAACAATGGTGCGGAAAAGGCAGTTACATATAACAGGGTGATAAGAACTTGGATGAGAAGGAAGAGAAAGGACAGGTTATAATTCACACAGGTAAACGATAGAATATAAGGTTAACCATGGAGTAGTTGGAGAATAGTTAACCATGTTGGAGATTAATTAACCATGGTGTAGTTGGATATTAGGGGTGGCTTGGGGTTGTTCGATCAATTGGCCTCCGGGAAAGCTTGTGTGAATATCCAGGTCTTTAGTCTTTTTTTGAAGGTTGAGATGCATGGTTCTGTTCTGATGTTTGAGGGGATGGAATTCCATAACGGTGGAATGGCTGTAGAGAAAGCCCGGTTTCTTAGTGTGCAGAGTCTGGTGGATTTGGACGGTGGTACCTGTAGCGATCCCTTGTATGCATCTCTTGTCGGTCTTGACGAATTGTGTAGTCGGAGAGGGATCTGTAGGTCCATGGGAGCCAGTTGGTGTATATTTTTGTATGTGGTAAGAATGGCCTTGTATATTATTCTAAAGTGTATAGGTAGCCAATGGAGGCTCTTTAGAATAGGGGTTATGTGGTCCCTTCTCCTGGTATTTGTCAGAATTCGTGCCGCTGCATTTTGCACCATCTGAAGCGGTTTGGTGTATGAAGCAGGAAGGCCAAGTAGGATGGTGTTACAATAGTCTAATTTTGAAAAAATTCTATCTAAGTAAACTTGATTAATAGCAGTTAAAGGACTTCTCCTCCATAAACTTATTCAAACCTTTTTTAAACCTAGCTACACTAACTGCACTAACAACATCCTTTGGCAACAACTTCCAGAGCTTAATTGTGCATTGAGTGAAAAAGAATTTTCTATGATTAGTTTTAAATTTGCTACTTGCTAACTTCATGGAGTGCCCCCTAGTCCTTCTATTATCCAAAATGTAAATAACCGATTCAAATGTACCTGTTTTAGACCTCTCATGATTTTAAAACCTCTATCATATCCTCCCACAGACGTCTTCTCCGAGCTGAACAGTCCTAAGCTCTTTAGCCTTTCCTCATAGGGGAGCTGTTCCATCCCCTTCATCATTTTGGACGCCCTTCTCTGTACCTTCTCCATCGTAGCTATATCTTTTTTGAGATGCGGCGACCAGAATTGTACATAGTACTCAAGGTGCAGTCTCACCATGGAGGGATACAGAGGCATTATGACATTTTCCATTTTATTCACCATTCCCTTCCTAATAATTCCTAACATTCTGTTTGCTTTTTTTTTTTACTGCTGCAGCAAACTGAGCTGACGATTTCAATATATTATCCACTATGACACCTACATCTTTTTCCTGGGTGGTAGCTCCTAATATGGAACCTAAAATCGTGTAACTACAGCAGTGATTATTTTTCCCTATATGTATTACCTTGCACTTGTCCACATTAAATTTCATCTGCAATTTGGATGCCCAATGTTCCAGTCTTGCAAGGTCCTTCTGCAATTTATCACAATCCACTTGTGATTTAATTACTATGAATAATTTTGAATCATCTGCAAATTTGATTACCTCACTCATTGTATCCCTTTCCAGATCATTTATAAATATATTGAAAAGCAACAGTCCAAGTACAGATCCCTGAGGCACTCCACTGTTTACCCTTTTCCACTGAGAAAATTGACCATTTAATCCTACTCTGTTTTCTGTCTTTCAACCAGTTTGTAATCCACGAAAGGACGCCGCCTCCTATCCCTTGAATTTTTAGTTTCCTTAGAAGCCTCTTATGAGGGACTTTGTCAAACGCTTTCTGAAAATCCAAATACACTAAATCTACTGACACACCTTTATCCACATGTGTATTAACCCCTTCAAAAAAATGAAGCGGATTTGTAAGGCAAGACTTGCCTTGGGTAAATCCATGCTGACTGTTTTCCATTAAATCATGTCTTTCTATATGCTCTGAAATTTTGATCTTTAGAATAGTTTTCACTATTTTTCCCAGCACTGAAGTCAGGCTCACCCCTGGAGCCCTTTTAAAATATTGGGGTTACATTGACCAACCTCCAGTCTTCAGGTATAATGAATGATTTTATTGATAGGTTACAAATGTTAACTAATAGATCTGAAATTTCATTTTTTAGTTCCTTCAGAACCCTGGGGTATATACCATCCGGTCTGGGTGATTTGCTACTCTTTAGCTTGTTAATCTGGCCTACTACATCTTCCAGGTTCACAGTGATTTGGTTCAGTTCATCTGAATTATAACCCTTGAAAACCATCTCTGGAACCGGTATCTCCCCAACATTCTCATCAGTAAACACAGAAGCAATTAATTCATTTAGTCTTTCTGTAATAGCATTATCTTCCCTAAGAGCCCCTTTAAACCCTTGGTCATCTAACAGTCCAACCGACTCCCTCACAGGTTTTTTGCTTCGGATATATTTTACAAGGTTTTCATTTTGAGGTTTTGCCTCTATGGCCAACTTCCTTTCAAACTCTCTCTTAGCCTGCCTTATCAATGTTTATGCTTTTTCCTATTTTCTTCAGATGCATCTGGACTGCGTTTCTAAGATTGTATTTTTAGACAATGTCCATGCCTGTTGTACACTTTTAACCTTTGAAGCTGCACCTTTCAGTTTTTTTTCTAACTATTTTCCTCATTTTATCAAAGTTTCCCTTTTGAACATTTAGTTTTAGAGCTGTAGATTTACATATTGTCCCCCTTCCAGTAATTAGCTCAAATTTTATCATGTTATGATCACTATTGCCAAGTGGCCCCACCACCAAATACCTCTCTTACCAAATCTTGCGTTCCACTAAGAATGAAATCTAAAATGGCTTCCTCTCGGTTCCTGAACCAATTGCTCCATGAAGCAGTCATTCATTCCATCCAGGAATTTTATGTCTCTAGCAGGTCCTGATTACCTCACTCATTTACCTAGTCAATATTGGGGTAAATGAAATCTAGAAATATACAGAAGCAATCTTGCACATAAACAAGTCCACAAAGTCACTGGTGCAAGTAAAAGAATAAGGTTCCATTCAATAGTATGAGTCTTTATTAAACCCAAAGTTTATAAATCATTCATTTAATACGGCAACTCCATACGGGTAGCAGCAAGAAGAGTTAAAGTCCCCCGACACGGTCCCGTGTTTCGCGGAGGCTGCATCGGGAGGGACCAACAAGACGTTTATTCACATCTGTAATATAATATGCAGTAGTAAGGAACGGAACAAAGAACTGCCATAAGGTTTATATAGAGAAACATGTACATACCTCTTAGAGTTTCACAGGAGCGCAATCGCCCTCAGTGTTTCAAACATTTAAAGAGCAAAAAGGCGCGAAAGACAACTCTCGCGAGATGCTGTGATTAGTGAGCTGACACCTGGAGTGCAGACATCCGATCAAAATTTAGTAAAACTGATACCATTCGATATCTTTATTTAAACCAGAAGGGGCGACTGTGTGAAGGGTATATATCCATCGTTGCTCCTTCCGACCCAATATGCCGGCAAAGTCCCCTCCCCGCGGAGGGGGCGAGACCACCTCCAATACCGTGAAGGAAAGAGCATCGATGGAATGTGCAGTCTCAAGCCAGTGAGACACCAGAGGCTCATCAACTCTGGAAGATCTTATATTCGAACAGTGTTCTATAATTCGTGTTTTAATCATCCGGGCGGTCTTGCCCACATATAGCAATGAACAGGGGCACCTAATAACATAGATAACCCCTTTTGTACAGCAATTGGATTGAGAATTAAGTTTGAACACCCGTCCAGTCAGAGGATGTGTGAATGTGGATACTGGTTCTGTATGCTTACACATCGTGCAATGGCCACAAGGCTGATGGTGCCCACCCAACCGCAGTGGCGATTGCGCAGGTAAATCTGTGTGCACGAGTCGATCTCTTAGGTTGGTGGCTCGTTTAAAAGTGAATCGTGGGGGACCATGCATCAAAGTGTTCAAAGACAGGGCTGACCAGTGACGTTTGATCATAGTGGCTATAGCCCTTCCCACTGTGGAGAATGGAAGAATGCAGTTATGCGAGATATCATCCGAGTGCGTGGGAGGTGTAAAAAGCCACTCCCGGTGTGTATATAGTGCTCGCTTAAAAGCTTTTTTGATAACCCGCATGGGATAACCCCTTTCAACAAACCGGTTGATCATACCCTGGGATTGAGACAAAAATTCTTGCCTTGTTGAACACAGGCGACGGAGCCTTAAAAATTGCCCCGTAGGGATATTATCCCGAAGTGCCCTGGGGTGGAAACTTTTATAAGCAAGCAGGGTATTCCGGTCGGTATGTTTGCGAAAGAGTGTCGTCTCAAAATGATCCTCCACCCACCTGACAGTAATATCTAAAAAAGATATACAAGTGGAATGAATGCAATGTTTGAATTGGATATGGGGATTAATCGTATTCACCCAATCCAGAAACATGAAGAATTGTATGTCTGTCCCTGTCCAGACAATAAAAATGTCGTCAATATAGCGTAGCCATACATGGATGAATTGATACCACTCGGAAGAATAAATGTTCGATGTTTCATAGTCATCCATGTATAGGCACGCGAGGCTTGGGGCCATAGTAGCCCCCATTGCGGTCCCCTTGACCTGCTGATATACTGTATCCTGAAATTTGAAAAAAATTTTTGTAAGAGCCAATTCGGCTAGTTGAATTAGAAATGGTGTAGACACTCTCTGCGGAGGTTGGCGGGCATTCAAATATTTCTCAATCACTATAAGGGCATCGTGCTGGGGGATATTTGAATACAGGGACACCACATCCAGTGTAATAAGAAAAATCGTGGATTGTGGGGCCTGTAATCCAGATAATATTGTCATGAAGCGAGAGGAATCCCTGACAAAAGACCTTTATAGATGGTACCAGTGGTCGTAAGAACACGTCCACAAACTGGGATAAGGGCTCTAATAAAGAGCCAATACCAGATACGATCGGGCGTCCCGGAGGTTATACTATTGAATGGAACCTTATACTATTGAATGGAACCTTATTCTTTTACTTGCACCAGTGACTTTGTGGACTTGTTTATGTGCAAGATTGCTTCTGTATATTTCTGGATTTTGCCGCACGACTGAAGCTTTAATGGCTGCCTCTGAGGATTATACTTTTAGTTATACTGAGGATGCTGTGAATGCGGTACTTACTGACACTTTGTTCTTCTCAGAAGATTGTTCAGACCCCGTCCCTACTGTGTCATGGTCAGAACTTATTAACATTCAAAAACGCCTTACTCGGGCAGAGCTGCACTCTGCCACATTGATTGAATATTGCCGCGTCCGCCGAATCCCAAGAGGGCTTCGAATTCAGAAAGAACCGAGACTGCACGCTGACAACCCAGCCTTTGTTAACCGCTGGAATCAGATCCTTAACAAGTGTTCTCTGGACCTTATGGTTCTGATCATTGAAACCAATAGAGAAGTCCACACTCTCCTTCAAGACGAGGTTTCAGCGAAACTGGACTCCATTAAAAAATCCTGTTCGGTAGAACAGTTTGATTTACAACTGGGAGAGTTCCAGGAGAATCTACAGAAATTTCGATCTGATCTCAAAGCTGTTAAATACAGCAAATTTCAAAGGGACGCGGGTGATTACCAAACCGGATACGTATATAAATGGATGGCACAAAAGCCATCCAAAAAAGTTGCATTTGCCGACAGCTCTTCCTCGGGAGACTCCGCAGGGGAAGAATCTCGTGCTCCACGTACCCGGGGACAGAATCGTCGTGCCCGCGGTGCTATGGCTGTAGATCCTGCACAGATTACACCGGCTCCTGTAATTACTCCTGGCAATATGTTACCGCCGCAGCCGCCTTCTGCCTCTTCCAGATATTCTTCAATAGCGGCATCTTTTTTAGATTCGGGCCAGCCTCAGCCCAAGCAAGATGCATGCCAACTTCGGCAGCGAGCAGCCCCCTCGTCACAGCACACTCAACAGCCACGATCATTCCGCCCGCCCCGGACTCAGGCGGATCTATGGCAATGATGGAAGACACTGTATTCAATCTTTCAACACGTGAACTATCGTCTTGTGAGTTATCTGTGTTACACCGTGGACTTTCATTCATACCTACCCAGAAGGGTGATGTATTTGATATACTGGTGCATTTACACCGGTTCTTTCGGACACTAAAACTAAAACTATTTTTTGAAGACACTCCCCCATCTTCTGATTTGTCTGTGGTACAGGTTAAATCTAGATGGACCCCTCCGGGGGTTGGAGATGTTACCTTGGGAGCGTTTGAGCGCTTAGTGTGTCAAGATGTAGCATTAATCTGCTCGCAACGCCAGTACATTAGATACAATATGACTAAGGAGGAGACCAATGCTCTTAATGTTTTGGCTCGAGATCGCTCTATCGTTATTAAGCCAGCGGACAAAGGGGGAGGGACAGTGGTACTGAATAGAGTTGACTATGAGGCAGAAGTTTTGAGACAACTTGAAGATACCTCATTCTATGTCCCCCTCCCATCGGACCCCACGGACGTGTTGAGCCAAGAGATCAAATTTATTGTCCAGTCAGCATTAGAGGCCCATATAATTACGAGTAAAGAGGCTAAATTCCTGATCTCTATACATCCGGTGATGCCCTTATTTTATGTCCTCCCAAAAATACACAAATCCCTGGAAAAACCTCCGGGACGCCCGATCGTATCTGGTATTGGCTCTTTATTAGAGCCCTTATCCCAGTTTGTGGACGTGTTCTTACGACCACTGGTACCATCTATAAGGTCTTTTGTCAGGGATTCCTCTCACTTCATGACAATATTATCTGGATTACAGGCCCCACAATCCACGATTTTTCTTATTACACTGGATGTGGTGTCCCTGTATTCAAATATCCCCCAGCACGATGCCCTTATAGTGATTGAGAAATATTTGAATGCCCGCCAACCTCCGCAGAGAGTGTCTACACCATTTCTAATTCAACTAGCCGAATTGGCTCTTACAAAAAATTTTTTTCAAATTTCAGGATACAGTATATCAGCAGGTCAAGGGGACCGCAATGGGGGCTACTATGGCCCCAAGCCTCGCGTGCCTATACATGGATGACTATGAAACATCGAACATTTATTCTTCCGAGTGGTATCAATTCATCCATGTATGGCTACGCTATATTGACGACATTTTTATTGTCTGGACAGGGACAGACATACAATTCTTCATGTTTCTGGATTGGGTGAATACGATTAATCCCCATATCCAATTCAACCATTGCATTCATTCCACTTGTATATCTTTTTTAGATATTACTGTCAGGTGGGTGGAGGATCATTTTGAGACGACACTCTTTCGCAAACATACCGACCGGAATACCCTGCTTGCTTATAAAAGTTTCCACCCCAGGGCACTTCGGGATAATATCCCTACGGGGCAATTTTTAAGGCTCCGTCGCCTGTGTTCAACAAGGCAAGAATTTTTGTCTCAATCCCAGGGTATGATCAACCGGTTTGTTGAAAGGGGTTATCCCATGCGGGTTATCAAAAAAGCTTTTAAGCGAGCACTATATACACACCGGGAGTGGCTTTTTACACCTCCCACGCACTCGGATGATATCTCGCATAACTGCATTCTTCCATTCTCCACAGTGGGAAGGGCTATAGCCACTATGATCAAACGTCACTGGTCAGCCCTGTCTTTGAACACTTTGATGCATGGTCCCCCACGATTCACTTTTAAACGAGCCACCAACCTAAGAGATCGACTCGTGCACACAGATTTACCTGCGCAATCGCCACTGCGGTTGGGTGGGCACCATCAGCCTTGTGGCCATTGCACGATGTGTAAGCATACAGAACCAGTATCCACATTCACACATCCTCTGACTGGACGGGTGTTCAAACTTAATTCTCAATCCAATTGCTGTACAAAAGGGGTTATCTATGTTATTAGGTGCCCCTGTTCATTGCTATATGTGGGCAAGACCGCCCGGATGATTAAAACACGAATTATAGAACACTGTTCGAATATAAGATCTTCCAGAGTTGATGAGCCTCTGGTGTCTCACTGGCTTGAGACTGCACATTCCATCGATGCTCTTTCCTTCACGGTATTGGAGGTGTCTCGCCCCCTCCGCGGGGAGGGGACTTTGCCGGCATATTGGGTCGGAAGGAGCAACGATGGATATATACCCTTCACACAGTCGCCCCTTCTGGTTTAAATAAAGATATCGAATGGTATCAGTTTTACTAAATTTGATCGGATGTCTGCACTCCAGGTGTCAGCTCACTAATCACAGCATCTCGCGAGAGTTGTCTTTCGCGCCTTTTTGCTCTTTAAATGTTTGAAACACTGAGGGCGATTGCGCTCCTGTGAAACTCTAAGAGGTATGTACATGTTTCTCTATATAAACCTTATGGCAGTTCTTTGTTCCGTTCCTTACTACTGCATATTATATTACAGATGTGAATAAACGTCTTGTTGGTCCCTCCCGATGCAGCCTCCGCGAAACACAGGACCGTGTCGGGGGACTTTAACTCTTCTTGCTGCTACCCGTATGGAGTTGCCGTATTAAATGAATGATTTATAAACTTTGGGTTTAATAAAGACTCTTATACTATTGAATGGAACCTTATTCTTTTACTTGCACCAGTGACTTTGTGGTAAATGAAATCTCCCATTATTACTGCACTGCCAAATTGGTTAGCTTTCCTGATCTCTCTTATCATTTCATCATCTACCTGATCATTTTGGCCAGGTGGATGATAGGAGTATACTATCACTATACTCTTACCCAGAACACATGGACCTTCTACCCATATAGATTCTACTGAGCATTTAGTCTCTTGTATGATCTTTATTCTGTTGGAATTATACCATCTCGGACATAAAGTGCTACAACCCTAACAAACAGATCCTCCCTATCATTGCGATAGAATTTGTACCCTAATATAGCACTGTTCCATTGGTTATTCTCCTTCCACCAGGTCTCTGACATGCCAATTATGTCTATCTCATTATTCACTGCTATACATTCTAACTCTCCCCTCTTACTTCTTAGACTTCTGTCATTGGCATACAGACATTTCAAAGTGTGTTTTTTGTTTGTATTAACAGCCTTCTTTTCAACTGATTTGGATAATGTAGAATTCTTTAGCACAGGTGATTCTTTACTTATAGGTACATGGGCTACTTTTGCTTTTATTGGAACCTCTCTGTTGGGATGCCCTAACTCTCCTCTTTCATTAGTATCCTTCAAAGATACATTCCTTCGAACCATGCACTGCTGAGTGACTGCTGGCTTTCCTCCTTGTTCTAGGTTTAAAAGCTGTTCTATCTTCTTTTTGAAAGGAGATAAAGTTAGCCAGATAAAGTTAGCCAGAGTCCTAAAGTTAGCCAGATAAAGGCTATATCCAGCTCTTCTCAGAGGCACCGCTCCACTGAACATCTTGGACAAGTTATCCAGCTCATTTTAGCTGGATAAACTGTCTGCTTGCTGAGATGCTGAATATTGAGTTCTTATGAGTCTGCAAAGCTTTTGCCTGAAATGTACTCATAAATGCAGCCTTATCCCCGACTTTCTGATTCTTAAGTTTGTGTGTGTTCATTTGTTTTGCTTAGAAAAGTACAAACATGAAAAACTGGGATGAAATATAGAATGTACTTTGGGGACATCATAGTTCTTAAATTTCTCATTCTTTTAAATTGAAAGCGTGCACTATGTCTAATCTTAAGAAAACTGTGCTTCTATGAGCGCATCTCCACTTGGCAGGGAGCCTCCCACAGGCCAATAAGTTTCAGCACCTGATTAACCCCACTAAGGTCATGGTACAGTCAACAGGAAGGTAGAGGCATCAGGGCATATGTGATGCTTCTCACCATGACTGAAAAAGCAGAATTTGTTCTGCAGGGCAGTCCCAGGTGTGAAGTGACAGTCTGGTGCTGTTATTCCACTTCACTTCCTGTTTATATGTCTGCCTCTTTCCACTCCTTTTATTTCATCACTCCCTCCTTTCTCTAACTCCAGTCTGCACACAAAGCTCTACTTCTAGAAATATTATTTCACATTCGTCTACTTAAATGCCAGGCTGAAAAGCTTAAGATTAAAAAAAAAATAACACAACAGTATTTTATGTGGGAACAATTCCATCTTGTCCTATTTCCACCTAATATAAAATAATCAAACTTTTAAATGTCATTGGGGAGCGTTCTTGGTAAAAGAAAGGCTCAATTCTGCAAGTGAACCAGCAAAACACAAGCACAGACCGAAACGAATGTGCTGAGCTCTGAAGCACTCCCCGGGCTAGAATTCGGTGAGAATGGTTTTTGCTCACCATATTATAACGACTGAGTGAAATGATTTATGTTATGACTATGACAACCGTAAGATCATTTTGGGGATGATAAAATAGTCTTTCTAATAAGAAGCCATTTGTATAAACTGTTGTACTTTAACAGGTCCAAAAGCAAGTGCATATATTTTGCTTTCCCTTTTCTTACTCTTTCATTCTTTTCTTCCAGCACCTCCTCAGGAACCAAATTTGGTTGACGCCATGGGGAGAGAGAATTACAGTTCACTTTTCTTTTTCAAATTATTCTGTAATTTAATTTTATTTGTGACCTGGCAATATCCCTCCAGTTCTGGTGCTTCCAGCTCTGGCAGAACCTGCAATTAAAACATTTTTCATTTCTTATTTTTCTTGTGGGTTTTTGTTTTATTTGTTCGTTAGAATATAAACATAAGAAATGCCATACTGGGTCAGACCAAGGGTCCAACAAGCCCAGTATCCTGTTTCCAACAGTGACCAATTCAAGTCACAAGTACCTGGCAAGTACCCAAACATTAGATAAATCACAAGCTTCTATTGCTTATTAATTACCGTAAGAGCAGTTTATGGATTTTTCCTCTAGGAACTTCTCCAAACCTTTTTGAAACCCAGTTATACTAACTGCTGTAACTACATCCTCTGGCCATGAATTCTACAGCTTAACTGTGCACTGAGGGCCGGATTTTAAAAGGGTTACGCACATAAGGTTCGTGCGTAACCCTTTTAACCCCCCCCCCCCGCGCGCCTATTTTGCATAGGCTCGGCGGCACGCGCAAGCCCAGGACGCACGTAAGTCCCGGGGCTTCGCAAAGGGGGTATATCGTGGGCGTGTCGGGTGGGCGGCGTGAATTTCGGGGCGTGCCGGGGGCGTGCCGGGGTGTGGTGTCGGCCCGGGGGCGTGGTTGAGGCCTCTGGACCAGCCCCCGGGTCGGGTGAAGGCGCACCAGCAGCCCGCTGGCGCGCGCAGAGTTACACCATCAGCAACAAAGGTAGGGGGAAGGTTTAGATAGGGCCAGGGGGGTGGGTTAGGTAGGAAGGGAGGGGAAGGTGCGGGGGGTAGAAGGAAAGTTCCCTCCGAGGCCGCTCCGATGTGCACCCCCTTGCGCGCACCAACCCCGGATTTTATAAGATACGCATGGCTACGTGCGTATCTTATAAAATCCGACATACTTTTGTTCGCGCCTGGTGCTTGAACAAAAGTACGCGCGCGCGTAGATTTATAAAATCTACCCCTGAGTGAAAAAGAATTTTCTTCGATGTGTTTTAAATGAGCTACTTGCTAACTTCATGGAGTGCCCCCTGATCATTCTATTTTCTGAGAAAGTAAACAACCAATTTACATTAACTTGTTCAAGTCCTTTCATGATTTTGTAAACTTCTATCATATCGCCCTTCAGTTGTTTCTTCTCCAAACTGAACAGCCCTAACATCTTTAGCCTTTCCTCATAGGGGAGCTCCTCCCCAGCACTGTCTAAAATCCTATCTAGGTAATGTGTGAGGTCCACCACCTTTGCACCAGGTAAGCATGTTACCAGGCGATCCTCATGCCCACCAGCCACCCAGCTGTCTACATTCCTAATAATCGAGTCACCAACTATGATGGGGTACCTAACCCTTCCCTCCTTGGCAGTAGCCTTGGGAGATACATCCTCGGTGCGAGAGGACAATGTACCACCTGGAGAGCAGGTCCTTGCTACAGAATCATTTCCTGCTGCACTAAGTTGATGATCTCCCTTCATGAGACCTTAATCCTCCAAGGCAGCACCAGGGATGTGAGACTGGAGATGGGGTTTGGCTACTATGTCCCTGAAGGTTTCATCTATATATTTCTCGGTCTGCCTCAGCTCCCCCAGGTCTGCCACTCGAACCTCCAGAGATCAGACTCATTCTCTGAGAGACAGGAGCTCTTTGCATCGGATGCACACATACAATTTCTCATCGGTGGGTAAAAAATCATATATGTGACACTCAATGCAAAAAAACTGGGAGTCCCCCCCACTAGCTTACTGTTGTGTCAGTCGTTCACAGACGGCTGCGACCGCTCTGCCTTACCTCTTTTCTTCCCTATTCTCTCTCCTTGGGAAAGATGGCTGCCTCCAGTGCCGAGTACTGAAGGCCTTGGCGTCTCCAACTTAGCATGGGCGTTCCAGTCCGCCATGCTCACTCCCGTGAACTCCTAGGGGGCGCGCGTGCACACATCTCCTATGCTCAAACACACATCATGGCTGGAACCTCGGGGGCGTTCCCACCACATGACGTCAATACCTCCGGGTATATCAAGCCTCCGTTTCGCTAGCACCTTTGAGTTGGCAAGGACTTTGGTTTAGCTACTCTGACCGCTCTAAACTGCACGCTTAGACGCTGCTTTCTCTCCAAGGGCCTCGCCCTCTAGAAGCTCTAGACACCTGCTCCTTGGGGGTCTTCTCTCTCTTCTATATTTCAGGATGTCGGACTATTAGGTACTCGCTCCTCGAGGGCCTATCAGCCTATGTATTCTGCACCATGGACCTTCGGTCCCACCATCTCATCATCAGGAAGACGCCTACATTCCTGAGTACCTCTACGATCCGGTGCTCCAACTCCACCCACCAGCCGTGGCTTTACCTGCTCTGCGGGCTCCCACCTACCGTGAACATCTGGGTAAGATTCCACATCCGAGCCTGTTGAACGTATTGGCACCTCGCGGATATCAGTGCCTTACCTTCCTGCTTACATCATCTATCTACAGCAGTACAATAAAGCCTTCCATCCATCCTGTGACTGCTATATTGAGTTCAGCCTATCGCTGTGGTTCCCCTTAGGGCCCCTCCCCATGGGCGGAGTCATCGCCACAGCGACCAAGGGTCCAAATGCCACAAACACAAACACTTACATTTATTTGAAACAAAATGAACATCCTAAATGTAGAGATCTCAACGGATCTTTACCAAAAGGATTATTTCTTTGGTATGGGGGAAATAGAAAAGTAGTTAGTGTGAGTTTGTAGCTCCCCCATGTGGGAGATGAAAAATTATGTGCTCCGATGTTATATAAACCTTAGTCACCATTTTATTGTATGAAATTTTAAGTTGACCCTTCCAGGGACAGTATGTCCATGGCTGACCTCTCGTTTTGTTTAATTTTAAAGAGGAATACCTCTGGGATGTCTAGGAGAGAGACCTTGTTCAAAAAGACTCTTGAAGTTTTTCCACCTTCTCATCTCATGTTTCGGCTTCCCCAGTGTATGTAATGTTACTTTTTGTTTTTACTGAGTGCTTTATTATATAGAGACTCTGATTGTTTTTCTTTCATATTCAGAGAAAGGGTACCTTTCACTGAGAAAGGTCCAATGAATCATCAGTATCCTAAGTAGAGAGAGGACACAGGAGTCATCTAGAGGGAGAATGGGTGGAAAACGGAAGGAGTTTTTGTGAGTTCATTTTCATCTGAAAGGAGTTTCGAGGAGAAGAGAGTAATATGGGTACCTACCAGTTACCAGGAGTAATAAGGAGATGAAAGATGAGGAACTACAGGAGAAGTAGGAGAATAGGAACCACTGTTCCTTCTAAGCTGTGTATTTGTGTGCGCACACACAGGTTGTAAACCCCGCGCACATGGAAAAACAATGTGCACAAGAAATCCTGATATGTTTTGCATTATACTGGCTTGTAATGTACACATTTGAACTCATCTTGAAAATGTTTGCACATTAAATCTTTCAGAAATTAGAGGGAACATTGAACTCAAAGTAACATTAAACTGGATTAGAGACTATTACTTACCAACCATAATGGGAGGGAAGTGTACCAACAACTCTAAGCCTTAAGGAAGGGAAGAACTGATAAATTTAATAGGAATTTAAATTAATTTGGGTAATAAATTCATGGGAGTTAATCTATTAAGACTTTAGAATGTAACATCAAATTGAGGATAATGAGAACTGTAAAGAAATTTCATTAACTTAACCATTCATCAATAAAAATTATGTTGGAAACCATCCAGCTTCTAGTGAGAATATTGTTGCTCTATACGCTTGTGATCATCAGTGCTGTATATAAGAACTTACAATGGGATTTTAGTAAAAGCAATGAACAGGGCCATGAAGATGATTCTATCCCTTAGTCATATATATATAGAAACATAGAAATGACGGCAGAAGAAGACCAAACGGTCCATCCAGTCATGGAATCTTGGACACTTAGGTAACATACTAGCTTGGGAAGCATTAAACCTTAAGAAACTGTGAGGTGTGGTTCCTGGGACCATATCCGGGATTTCTAGCTCAGGGGTTATAACAAAGAAAAGAAAACCAAAAAGAAATTAAGAGGCTAGGTCCCCCCACTCCTCGCCAAAACAAAACTCAATGCCACCAAAATTTTAAAATTAAAATCCCCCCAGGTTTTTCTCTGTGCTCCCTCCTCCCATGGGGCCTCCACTATCCAAAAGGGGCAGGGGTGATCCACAGTCACTCCTGCCCTTCTGGGTCCTGATTCGAAAATGGCACCAGCTGGTCCAGAGGCCAGAGCCATTAACGTATGGCCATACAACAAAACGGCACCAGGCCTCAGGATCAGCTGGCATCATTTTCAAATAGGGAACCAGCAAAGACTGAGTTACTGGGGATTGTTCATGCCCTATTTGCACTTCAGAGACCCTACAGAAGGGATGACAGGTGTCTAGCGGAAGGGGCATGAGTGGCATAGGGGAAGTCTTGGGCAATTCAGTTTTTACATTTTGGCAGTGCTGAGTTTTTATGGTAGTGGCAAAAGACCGGGCTGGGGAGGGTGGGTGCCTGCTTATTTGTAAAATGAAATGAAAAGCCCACCTAATTTTATTGGGGGGGGGGGGGGTTGTTTAATTCAGTTTTCAAATTAAGTATAATAAAAGAAGCTGTTGTGTTGCATTTTTCATGTCATTTCAAAATAAATACACACCCCTACCAGGGCTGGGATCCAACTGCATGAGCTCTATTTGATATCCCTTCCTAATTCACCACTTGGCCAGGGCTATGCACCAGAGTGCCTTCCGGTAGCACCATTAGGTGGCACCATTGTACATTTACTATGACTCCACCCTCCTGTCCCAACCGGAGGTTGTGAATAATACCTCCGCAGCATCCCTAGCCCCAGTCTATCTGACTTTAAAGATTATTCTAATATGGCACCATTATTTTTTAATTTATATTTTATTCCACAGCTCCCATAGACTGTTTTCATACCTTTGACGTCCAGAACCTATGCTCATGTTTTTACTCATCAATAAGAAATTTCTCCCTCCTCCCCCCTCCACGAACAATCTTCCTTCCCCCTCCCCCCCATTAGCAAACCTCCCTCCCCATGTGCTAGTCTCGCTCTAATAGTGCATACTGCTACTGTTCCTAGTTATGTTATGTTATATTATCCAAGTTGTTCACTCCCTTGTTCATTGTAAGACATATGTTGTCATTGTTTTCTACTTGTTATAATGTAAACCGGAGTGATAAGTAATTCTGTTACCTGAACTTTGGTATAAAAAAAGTTATAAATAAATAAATAAATAAATAAATAAATAAATAAATTTCGCATAAAATCCAAGATATATACTCTACATAAAGGAATAGGCATCCAACCACATTATAAAAGAAACATCAATTACCTATATCATGACCTCTAAGGAAAAAGATCTCACTCATAATTGGATGGGGAAGGGGAAGAAGAATAAATATGTTTTCATTCCAATGAATATGTTAAAACAGTGGTTTTCAACCTTTTTTCGTTTGGGACACACCTGACAGATGGTTCTCACATGCATGACACATTGAACATATGACCATCATGGGGCCAAATGTAAACAACCATTCTGCATCCACAGTAATCCTCTCGACCCCCAATAATAGGTGCAGAGCAGAACTAAGGCATTACCTATACAACTCACCATACAAAAAAGATATTCTGGTTCTAGTGACATCTTAGTAAAACTCCCTCTGCTACCAGGCACAACATAAAGAAGAGTAACTTACCACCAATGCACATCCTATTAAGAAAACTCAACAAATAAGATTGATACAAATGCCTACATGCTAGTAAAATACCTCACCTTGGTCACACACACACACAACTGACCTTCACCAAGTACAGAAAGTCCACAAATTATAAATATGGAGACAGAAAATGGAATGGAACCCAAAAAATCCACTCTGCATGCAGTTCAAATCTGGAGAAATGGAAAGAGAAATATAGCACCTAACATAGTCCTGGGATCTGGAATAATGCTCACAAACTAATCCGCACAAAGTTACACCTGTATTATGGAACACACTCAAACAGCAACAACTCTACCTATAAAAAGGCAACACACTAAAAATATTAAATCAGGCGCTAAAACTAATACACCTCCTATTAGGAAAACAGAATAAGCCAAGCTGCTATATAGTCCCACACAGAAATAATTGTAAAACTATACTAATAAATGCTTCAAAACAGCTGATGAACAGAATAACTATTAACAATTTAAAACTCATAAAATTATTAAAAATTGTCCAAATACCAATAAAATATTTTAAAAACAGCAGACACATCACATAATACCCACTAATTAAAATGGCAGAAAATCAAGAAAAATAAACTTAAAAAGCCACCTTTACTTACCATCTCCAACAACTCTCCTTCTCCTTTCCCTTGCAGGCCAAAAGCACACACCAGAAGCAGCAGTGGCTGCTGAAGCTCTGTCCTCATAGTCCTCATCCTTAGGGCCCACAACCATTCTCACACACACACAGACACAAATACCCCAGATAGACCCTACGACCAGCCTCTGTCTCCTATGCACCAGTGACCTCCCCAACCAGTCTCTCTCTCTCTCACAGTAGTCACATCCCTTTCCAATCTCTTTCTCTCCCACACACACACTAGTCACCTCCCTGACCAGTTTTTCTTCTTCACACACACATATACCAGTCCCTTCCCTGACCAGTGTGTCTCCCTCACACACAAATCAATCATCTCTCTGACCAGTTTCTCACAGAAACACGTCACCTCCCTGACCAGTCTTTCTCACAGTCATCCACACTGTCTCTTTTACTTACACACATGCTCTCAATCACACACATGCTCTCTCACTTAAACACATACTGTCAATCTCACTTGCACAAACATGCTCTCTTACACAGAAGCTCTCAATCACACATACATGCTCTCTCTCCCTCTGGCTCGCTCTCACTCACAACCTCCCCGCTCCTCAGCACAAATGGCAGCTGCAGTAGCCTTCACCTCCAGCCCTTATGGCCTGAAAATGAAGAATCCCATCAACTGTTAAGGGGGCTAACTTTGTTCCTTCTCCTATCGCTGATCACGGGATGTGCTTCATTTTGGTCCGGGCCTGCATACTGCTGGTAATTTATGCATGTTCTTTTCTTCCCGTGCGCCCCGCTGTACATCACTTTCTGTTCCGGGCTATGGGGGTGGGAAGAAGAAAGGGTCATGCTGCTGATGGTGCCAGTTTCCACTAACGCTGCTGCCGCTCCTGCCTGGTCTGAACAGCAGCAGTGTTAGTGGAAGAATATCTTCATCTTGCTGCGATGGAGGAGAGGGAGGTGAACACAACCGGGGCAGTGGGACACTGGGAAGCCGCAACACACCTGCTGATGCTAGGTGACACTCTGGTGTGTCCCGACACACTGGTTGAGAATCACTGAGTTAAAACATCAGAACTAAGAAACTACCACCCATAACGTAACTAAGAACATAGAACGTAAGAAATTGCCATACTGGGTCAGACCAAGGATTCATAAAGCCCAGCATCCTGTTTCCAACAGTGGCCACTCCAGGCTATAAGTACCTGGCAAGTACCCAAACACTAGATCCCATGCTACTGATGCCAGTAAAAGCAGTGGCTATTCCCTAAGTCAACTTGATTAATAGCAGTTAATGGACTTCTCCTCCTAGAACTTATCCAAACCTTTTATAAACCCAGCTACGCTTACACTTACCACATATATAAGGATAACATAAAAAGGCAACCTTCAAACACGCCAACTAAGAATTCCTCTAATTAAATCTGAAGAGTTACAGTAGTAACTAGTTCAAACGGGAAAAAAAGCACAAACAAAATATTCCTGTTGCGGAAGTGGACCCTTAAGCAGAGGTGGAACTGACGCAATCCACAGGGAAGAACCCTGCAGGTCCTCACTATCGGCAGGTGGAGCTGGCTGGAGCAGAGGCCCAACTGGAGCTTCACCAATTCCAGCCCTCGTTCCCCCTTAGGTTGAGCCCTTGGATGCCAGAACCGGCTGGACTTAGGCGTGGGCCTCTGTAAAGGTGAAGATCTGTCGCATAGAAGAGGTTGCAGGCCAGTGAAGAAAGCAGAGTCAGGACAATTAGTGGTCGGGTCAGGTAGTGGACAAATGGGGACAGGCTCAGGCTGTGGTCAGAGGCAGATGGAGTTCACTCAGTGTCGTGGTTCAGGCAGTGATCAGGACGGGCAGAGTTCAAGCAGCAATGGTAAGCAGGCAGTGGTCAGAGGCAGGATGAGGACAAGCAGTGTCGAGGTCCAATCCGAGGTCAAGCTGGAAGTTCAGTCTGAGGTCAAAGCCAGAAGTCCAAGCTGATGAGATGAGGAACAAAGAGGAGGACGGAGGACGTGGAACCACAGGAGCAAGACGAGACCCTGAAGACAGATGAAGGGAAGACTTACCATAAAGACAAGAACTCAGAAGACAACCAGACTGCCAGAAACCAGGAATGGGACACACAGCGGAAGCAGGAACCAGGAAGCAAGGATAAGGAACCAGGAATCAGGAATGCAGAAACAAAGCATTTCTCCAGTGGAGATGACCTATTGCCGAGGCATTGGAGGGGTGTTCAGGCAGGCTCTTTATACTGAAGGACCCATGATGTCATCAGAGGGCACCGTGGAGGATTTCCCACCATGGGCTCTTTAAGTCCTGCAAGTCGAGCGCGCTTTCCTAGGGAGACTGCAGCAGCTATGGCAGCGTCAGTGTCAGCCAATCCGCACCTCGGCCAGAAGTATCTCTTGTGCCGTGAGGAGGTTGTCTGGATGGGTCCAGGCTGGAAGTAAGGGTGGCTGGCTGTGGGATGGACCCGCAGTCTACCGAGCGCAACAATTCCACATATTCCTAGTATTTCAGGAGCAGAGGTATCTGCAGGATTTAGGAATAATCACCCTAAATTTGACTGGGAAAAAAACCCAGTACAGTCAGATTTGAGGAGAGGAAATCACGTTTACATGACATCATTTTCTCAACCTAAGATAAGTCCAGAAACACATGGACCCTCATGCCCTTAGCAAAACAGAACTTTTTCTCTTTTTAATTGGAATCAAAATAAAATCTTTGGTTGAATCATAGAAAAAGAAAAAATTATAACCAGTATCCCTCCTGGCTTTGAGCTTATCTCCGTGTCCTGAACAGGTAGCTTTTTTCCCCTCAGAAGCAAGTAAATTATTTCTCACAGATAACTTTTTGCTTGAAAATCAATAAAAATATCAAATCTAGTCCCAAGGCCCTTTCAAAATTATATTCCATTATTTCCCAAAACAAAGCCATTATCTTCTGCTTCATATTTATTCTACACATTCCAGGGGAGACCTAAAACTCTACAATTTTTTTGTACAAAGCTTATTACCAGATGCTTTATTTTGCCTTTCGAGATTAACTTTCTCCCTTATCAAAGTAGATATTACAGGCTTCTTGGAATCTATGATGTTATGCATGGTACTTACTACTTCTTCTATAGTTTTAAATTCAGAGTCCAAATGTATAATTTGTTCTGAGGTGCATTTCATCTGACAGTCACATAAATCAATTCTTTTGTCAATTTTCTTCTCAAGCAAAACAACAGGCCACAAAGCCGCCTTTATGCCGTCCTTACCATCTTTTCCATGATTGAAACAGAACCATCAAAGGAACCCGCCCCCACTCCCACCCCAAAAGGGTTCCTCAGGAAGCCGCTGAACCACAGGTTAACCCATCCTGCAAAGCTGGTCGCCTCTTCCCACTATACAACATCCTCGGCCTCTTCCCTTTGATTAATCTGATGTTCTACAATGGCACCAGGGGGTGACAGCCTTCTAAGTCCACCTCTGGAAGAGCTGACTCACTTTTCTCTTCTGCTTTTTACAACACAAAGCCGGACATGCTTTCCAGAACTGCAGAAACACTTGGAGGCCAATATTCGTTAAGCCGTTGAGAGGACAAGTATCCTGGATAACTTAAAAACTTAACCGACTATGTTTAAATATATCTTCAAAGATATCCCAGTTAATAGGCGCTGTTTAATATGGAAAAAATTAAAAGATATATAAATGGGCCTATAGCCCGATTCTCTCCATTCCCCCCCTCCAAATTATAGATAAGGCCCTGCTAGGCCTTGTATACCCTACCCCCATTACCCTTCTAAAGTTGATTTCCATGTCCCGGGCCCACCAACCCTGTTACTGATTTTAAAATTAAAAAAACATCAATTTGCCTCCCACCCCAGATACTCTGTCCATCCATAGTTAAAGTTCTGGGCCACTACTCAAATCCCCCCCCCCCCCTCATCTAGGTATAACCTTACCCAATTTCTGTCAGAATCAGCACTGGAAGTGCAAGTTACAAACTGTTTATGCTTCTGACGGAATCAGCGCTAGAGTGCCAGGAGTGGGTAAGTTTATACCTAGCTCCTGACAGAGATTAATAGGATTTGGGTAGGTTTGAGTAATGGCCCAGGACTTCAACTATGGGTGGGGAGTCAGGGGAGGGAGGGGGCAATTGATTTTTTTATTATAAAATCAGTAACGGGTTTGGCGGGCCCAGGACATGATAAACCAACTGTAGAGGGTTTGGGGGATGGGAATGCATGGCCCAATGGAGCCTTATCTATAATTTGGAGTGGGGGATGAAGAGAATCGGGTTGCAGGCCTATTTACATATCTTGTTTTTTTCATTTTACAAAGTGTTACTTAACCAGATATATTATCCGGTTAAGTAGCTAATTATTCAGCCTAAAGTTATCTGGCTAACTCCTAGATTTATCAAATGCTATAATTTATAGCAGAAATAGCGCCCCACGATAAAAAACAGGGCCATGGTTTGGCTAATTTCCCTGCTCCCGTATTGCGTAGGTAATTTTTGCAAGGTGTAATAAAGTTATCGCACCTGCGCTATTTTTCATTTCATGCGCTGATTAATATACCGCAGGAGCATGACCGCACTCTCTACCTAGTTTCAAGCAAGCTGGGTAGAGAGTGCAGCAAGCTAAGTAGAGAATGCAGCAAACTAGGTACAGAGTGCATTGTAGAAATCAGCTCCTCTTGTACCTTTCATCAATTGATATGACAGAAAATCTTCAGTGATGTCAACTCTGCTGTTCATTACTCCTACTCTATATTTATTTTATTTATTTAAATACTTTTTAATATACCGATACTCAAGACTAGTGTCTTATCGTACCGGTTTACATTGAAACGAGGAGTAACCAATAAGCTATGAAGATAAAGTTACAATGAACAGGGAGTTTACAGAGTGGGAGGGTAGAGAGCAAAAGCATACGATTAACAAGATAAGAAATAGATAACTAGGTTTTAACATAACGAGGTTTCATATAGAAACGAATGTAACAGGCTTAAATAATAAATAAGTCTATATAAATAATAATATAAGTCTATATAAAAAATAATATGTCTATATAAATAATAAATAAGTCTATATGTAAAACCACCCCCCCAAACCTACTCCATGCCCCCCCAAACCCCACTCTGAGTTAATAGTGCCCCCTCTTACAGTGGTATAAATATAGAATGACATAGTGATGACTATGTAAAGTCTTTCTTGCCTATGTGATAAAAACCTTTTCCCAGTAATGCACAGCTACCGCATTTAACACTAGCAGTAAAGCCCTAATGACCCTGTTAGACAGTTAGGAGCAGATTTTAAAACCTACACGCGCGACCTACATTTGTGCACGCTACCTGGTGAGCACAAATGTACACCCGATTTTATAACATGCGTGCCCCCTAGCCCGAAAACAAAATACCCCCGTACCTTTATCCCAGAAGTTACGCCTGCCAAAGGCAGAAGTGCCGGCCCGCGATCCCCAGGCCCAGCGGCCGAAAGAGAGGCCTCTGGCCACGTCCCGCCCCCCGGAAAGCCCATTTTTCAAGCCCCGGGACTGCGTGCGTCCCGGGGCTTTATGCTCGCTGCTGGGCCTTTTGAAATTAGGCCCGGCGCGCGTAAATCCACCTGGATTTACGCGCATAGGCTTTTAAAATCTGCCCCTCAGAGTTGAAAATCAGCCATATAATTTTGTCACACTCAGGAATGCTTTCAGAACGCATTTAGATGGATAACTTTAGCTATCCATCTAAATGGCTTTTGAATATTGACCTCTGATGTCTTCAGCTCGGCTACAGCAGCTGGGCTGCCCTGGCCCGGCAACTGCCTCTGCCTCCATGTGACATTTTACTGACACAGTATATATGATTGCAGAAAAAGACCAAATTGCCCTATCCAGGCTACCAGATGAGCTTTTTTGAGTTTGGTTAGATAACCTAGCAGTAGTTCCCCACCCCTCTCTTGCCATCTTTTCCACCTATTCCTACCATAGCTCAGTGTCCTCCATGTTCAGTTCAAATCACACTCCAAATGTTAGCACAGGCCTCCACTGCAGTCTGAGTCCCCATTATCTTGCTCTTTGATTCTTACAGGTTACCACTCTATGCAGTCTTAGGGTCACAACTGCTGCTCTGACAGTTTATCCCAATGCCTTCTTAGACAGGGATATGCATATTTTTAAAACAAATAAGGAATCTGAACTGAAAAAGCCTTTTTGTGGTTTGGTTTGTTTTAAACAAAATGAATCCCTGTTCATGACACACCCTATCTCCCCCCCCCCCCCCACAGACACAGATTTTGGGTTGTTTTGGGAAATAGTGCACTAATGAAAAGAAATTCATCTGGAACCACCATCCCCCCTCCCCCCCCAGTGAAACAAACCGAATAGAACATTTTTTCTGAGCACACAATGCAGTTAAGTTTCTAACCAGTGCTCCCCTACAGGTTACTCCTATTTGCTGCCACCATGGCTTCTGGTGCTACTAGTTGATGCTTCCTCTATTCCTTCCCAGATCCTCTGCGTTTATCCCATGCTTGTTTAAAATTTTGCTACCATTTTTGTCTCCACCACCTACTGCAGGAGGATCTTCCAAAATCCATCGCCCCTTTCAGTGAAAAAAATATTTTCTGGCATTGTTCTTGAGTCTACCCTCTTGGAGTGTCAGAAAATAAACTCTAACTATGTAGGGTGAGAGACCAGTAAAGGGCGATCTGTATCTTTCAGGCAATGAAATGAAGACAAGCAGTCCGATATTATTCAAAAACAAATTTTATATGAACACTATTGGGAACTACATGTCAAGAATGGAATATCACACGGCTACAGCACAACAGAGCTTAAATACAATCAAACAACGTTGCCACAAAACAAGGCAAATTAATCACAGCTAGCAACCAATGCTTTTGGGAGTGACGCGCCCACTTTTATGGTAAAATGTAATAGCTTTCTATCTATTCACTTTGTTGTAAAAGATGACTGGTGTGATGCCAATTAAGATATGGCTAAAAAAGACAGTGGTCCAAATACCCCGATCTGTGTAAGACCAGATGCCATTGTGGTCTGCTATCAGAGCTCCAGTTCCTGCCATCGAAGCGGTAAGCAATGTTCCAGATGTGGTAAGACCTTTTCAGCTGCTGTATCAGAAAAATGCAATAGTCACATACATGGTTGTCAAAGCCTGCAATTGGCTTAAGGATAACTCTGCAATTGTTCTCTGCACTGGGCAGCCCTGATACCACAGCTCCCTGGTAATGACTCCTCATCTGCTAGGGAGCTCCCCAAACTAGACTAACTACAGAGTAACTAGGTGCTGTGGCCAAGCTGCGAGGCTGATAACTCCTAACGTATTGTGCATATCACTAAGGACTATATCCAGGCCAATGTCTGACAGGTGCACCCTGTCTGGGCAGAACAAACCAGAGCAGCTCTCATCGATGAGTTCACAAATCAGGCTCTAACCTTGCAAAATGGGCATGAATCTTCACATCTACTTATTCAACTTCCTTCTAGTTTTTTCAAGGGCCCAATGGGAGCTCTTGCTGCACATACTCGTCTGAGGATTATGCAGCACCAGATGATGTGTGCGTTGGTAAACAAACTAGATATCATAATGTGGTCCTTTTTAATTTTCTGCACCAGCTCCACACTGTGCGTGGAGGCCAAGGTGAAGAATTATCGCATAGGGTGGGATCTGCGTCTTGTACATGTGCCACATCAAAAGCATCAACTTGTCCCACATCAACCCATGCCTCCCCTTCCAGTTTAGCACAATCTGTGAGGACAACATACCCAAGTGTTCATCCATAGGTATCACCTTAGCCCTTTTATGAGTCCAGCGAACGAAAGAATGACCTATGGATCCAGAGTCTCACACAGAGCTCATAGATACAAAAAACTGTCACCTACCTAAGGGCATTATGTGCTTGGGTGAGAGACCCAAAGCTAGAGATGTGAATCGGAACCGGAATCGGTTCGGATTCCGGTTCCGATTCACATGTGGGTTTTTTTTTTTTCATCAGGCCCGATCGCGGTTTTGTTTATCGGCTGCGCCCGAGCCGATAAACAAAAAACCCACCCCAACCCTTTAAAACTAATACCTTAGCTTCCCCCACCCTCCCAACCCCCCCAAAACTTTTTACAGGTACCTGGTGGTCCAGTGGGGGTCCCTGGAGCGATCTCACGCTCCCGGGCCGTCGGCTGCCACTAATCAAAATGGCGCCGATGGCCCTTTGCCCTTACCATGTGACAGGGTATCCGTACCATTGGCCGGACCCTGTCACATGGTAGGAGCACTGGATGGCCTGCGGGTGTGTGTGTGGATTAAAATGGGAGCCGGGTTTAGAATGGAAACCTAAGTGTTTGAGTGTGTGTGTGTGTGGATTAGACTCGGACCCTGGGGGGGGGGGGGGGGTGAGGATGAAAATGGGAGCCTGGGCATGTGTAAATGTGAGTGAGACTGGGAGTCTGAGTATGCATCTGTCTGGAGAAAATGAGAGCCTTGTGTGCATCTGTGTGTATGTATAAGAATGGGAACCTGGTGGTGTATCTGTGTGTGTGAGAATGGGAGCTGGCGAGTGAGAGCTTGTGTGTATGGTAGAGCATATTGGAGTGAGAGGTTTTGTGTGTGTGTGTGTGTAGAGATTGTGAGAGTGAGACTTTGTGTTAGAGCATGTGAGAGTGAGAGCTTGTGTGTGTCTATGGTACAACATATTAAGAACATGCCATACTGGGTCAGACCAAGGGTCCATCAAGCCCAGCATCCTGTCTCCAACAGTGGGCAATCCAGGCCATAAGAACCTGGCAAGTTCCCAAAAACTAAGTCTATTCCATGTTACTGTTGCTAGTTATAGCAGTGGCTATTTTCTAAGTCAACTTAATTAATAGCAGGTAGTGGACTTCTCCTCCAAGAACTTATCCAATCCTTTTTTAAACACAGCTACACTAATTGCACTAACCACATCCAATGAGACGAGAGACCCTAAAAAGGAATTAGGAAATGACTGACAAGGGAAAAGTGGGAAAAAAGTGGGAACAACTGATTAGAAAAGTACAAAGATCAGACATCTTTGGGGATGTGCATTTCTTATATTTTTGTATTTTGCTCTCTCTTCAGTATTCCATTTTTCAGAGTCTAGTTTCTCAGGCTTTCCATTTTGGTTTTATCTGCATGTTCTGGTTTCTAATTTGTAGTCTCTTATTTCTATATTAGATAAGGGTCAGTCTCTGTTTTGCCCGTGTGTGTGTGAATGAAGTGCAGTATTTCAGCTAGCATGTAGTTTCTCTGTAGTAATCCAGCTTGTTCTGTTATTCCAGTAGGTAATGTATTAATGCTCTAGGGCCTGAAATAGTATTTGCATTGCTGCTTTAATTGCATCAGTAGCATGGGATCTTCTTAGTGTTTGGGTAATTGCCAGGTTCTTGTGGCCTGGTTTGGCCTCTGTTGGAAACAGGATGCTGGACTTGATGGACCCTTGGTCTGACCCAGCATGGCAATTTCTTATGTTATTATGTTCTTAAGACCCCATGCTACTGATGCAATTAATAGCAGTGGCTATTCCCTAAGTAAACTTGATTAATAGCTGTTAATGGACTTCTCCTCCAAGAAGTTATCCAAACCTTTTTTGAATCCAGCTACACTAACTGCACTAACCACATCCTCTGGCAACAAATTCCAGAGCTTTATTGTGCATTGAGTGAAAAAGAATTTTCTCCGATTAGTCTTAAATGTGCTACTTGCTAACTTCATGGAATGCCTCCTAGTCCTTCTATTATTCGAAAGTGTAAATAACCGATTCACATCTACTTGTTCAACATCTCTCATGATCTTAAAGACCTCTATCATATCCCCCTTCAGCCATCTCTTCTCCAAGCTGGACAGCCCTAACCTCTTCAGCCTTTCCTCATAGGGGAGCTGTTCCATCCCCTTTATCATTTTGGTTGCCCTTCTCTGTACCTTCTCCATCGCAACTATATCTTTTTTGAGATGTGGCGACCAGAATTGTACACAGTATTCAAGGTGCAGTCTCACCAAGGAGCGATAAAGAGGCATGATGACATTTTCCGTTATTAACCATTCCCTTCCTAATAATTCCTAACATTCTGTTTGCTTTTTTGACTGCAATAGGCCTAGTTGTGGTTTTAGTTTTACTTTTATTTTAACTGTTCTTTTAAATATGTTTAATTATGAAGTCTTTGCTATGTTATTTTATGTATGTTTTTTATGTGATTTCATGGATTTGGTTATTTTATGTTTATATTATGTATGTGATCAAATGTAAACCATTTTGATCAATTTTTAATTGAAAAGGTGGTATATAAACAATTTTAAATAAATAAATTATAGCTCATGATAGAACCTAGGAGGGTCTTGCCATATTGACTTACCATTGAAAGCCCCAGAATGTCTCCCACACAGTTCAATGTCCTTTTTGATGTGCAATGTAACTCTTATGTGATAATGCTTCTTTTAAATACCTGAGGTGCCCCTGGCAATTCTTCTGATGAAGACCCTGCCAATTGGGATGACCCAACAGGCAAAACTGAGCCATCCTAGGAAAGATTAGAAATGCTGCAAGTTTGTCTTCTTGCATATACAAATTTATCTCATGCATATTCATTGTAGATATCCTGAAAACCCAATAGGCTGTAGGATCCCCAGGACAGGTTTGGGAAGCCTTTCCCTAAGTTCCCCCTCCTGATATCTAATGAGGGAGAAAATATCAATGAATTCATGCTTCCATATCTTCCTTTTGTAAATTCCTAGGTATGCCCTTGGTTAGGGTGCAGAGTACATCCTCCCTTACCCCATCAACCTTCACTTTAAGGTTTTGAGCTGAGCTTGCTAGGTTCCCGGCGGACTCACCATGTTTTATCATACCCCAGGTCTTACTGGGAAAGTCAACTCATCTAGCAGACCCCCTCTTTTTAAAGGCCTTCAATGCATTTTGCATTATGCTAGCTAGCACCACCTCCCCATCATTATTATCCGAGATGATGTCTTAATCAGATGAACTAATTGGCTGTATGGTATTAAGTGCTGAGGACTTACCAGGGCTTCACCTCCATGATGCTGTTCAAAAGTACTGGGTGGCAGATAACTGACCACTGGACCATAGTTTTTCCTTAGCAGACGCACCAACCTGCTCCACGCACAGTTCATCAAATCTTGTTGAGTGATCATGGTCATGAATGGATTCAACCATTCAATCCCATGAATCTGTGCTGGCTGATGGATTTCCATCATTAGATCATCCAAGGCCTGCTTATCAGGAGCGAGGATGGCATTGTGCCTCAAGATCCTGCGCGGTACTGAGGCTGTTTTCTTCTGCTTCGCAGGCTTAATACTTCTAGGTTTATGCTGCTCAGATCTCAAGGGCTGACGCTTTGGAGCCATGCTGTGGTATGAGACATGTACTCAAGGAAAACCATAGAGGAAAAAAAGAGGCCTACCTAGACACCATCTGGTGGGCACCCCCAATGCAGTACGCGGCCTGATACTCGCGTTCCCTTTCGTGATAGCTAACTGCCGCTAGCAACACTGCCGCCACCACACTGTTGCACAGATTAACTACTGGCCGCTAGATGCAATTGAAAGGCTAAGGATGGTAAGGCCAAGGATTGGGGGGAGAGGTTTGCCATGCAGTTGTAGCCTAAATGCGAGGTCGAAAGAATGCGAGGTCCGAATGCAAAAGGGCTCTGCAGGCTGCGAGAGAGCCTAATATAGGCAATGTGCGGCATGCAAAAACCTCCCAACTCCACCTACGCAAAGATGCGAGCCCTTACCCTAGCTTACCCCTTCTAGTGCCTTACTCCCCTCCCAAACCCCATCCCTTTGAGCAGACTCCAACAAAGCTGGGTACCCTCTCTCACTAATGTTGTAGAAAACCCCCCAAAAAACCTTTCACAAATCTGAAGGTGGAAAGGCACATTCAGGGAGGTTTCATAAAATGTGCATCTGAAGTACAAAAAAATTATTTTAAAGTTTTATGGATAGAATCTAAAAATAACAAGACCATGCCAGTGGTCACCTTGTCTATTTCTTTTCTGTACAGCAGTGCTGGGTATATTAGAATTTACATGGCTTATGACAACAAGCAGAATGTAATTAAAGAAAGGAAAATTTCATTTCTTTTCATTTATCATTTATATACTGCCTCACCAGCCTTCAAAAATTTATCCAAAGCAGTATACAGAGCATTAAAAACAAAACACAATACATACTGAAGCTCTAAAGACTTCTGATGATGAATTACTGATTGGAGAAATTTGCACCCTATTTTTACATAGTGAAATACCTTTTTTTCTTCTTATACATATCCATTTGCTTTAAAACAGTTTCAAGCCTGAAACTGTCTCTCCCCATTTCAAAAGAAATTAAAGAGGATTTGTGAACACTGATGGCAGTGTGTTCATTTCCTTTTTCCTCTACTTTTTCAAGCATCATGGCCCCGGGTGACGGGGCAAATAGACTCTGCACATGAATATTCATGGCATAAGATGGAATAGGACAGCGCGAGGAAGGAATTAGTCTCTAAATATGCTGTCAGAGCCTGATACAGGGCTATAGGAAGAAGGCAGGAGAATTCCTTTCTGCTATGTGGGATCACCATTTAGTTGTGGGAGATCAGTAATTACTGTGATGTGCATTTGTTTTGATCTGAAACAGAGAAACTCACAAAAGAGCTGATTTTTGGTTTGATTCAGGTCAACTGAACTGAATGGGTGCAGTTCCTGTGTAGAGAATGCTACACTCTTACACCTGAAAAATCTTTTTCTCTCATTCGGTTCCGTACCATTAAAGTCTATGATGGAAGGAAAGCAACGCATTTTTGTACCCCACATCAGAGACAGCAAAGCTGGTTGGGGATGGAATAAGGAAGAAGCAGGACCAATTATGTTTCAGCACTGGCAGCTGGATATCAAGACATCATCATTTTTTTAGTTGAAAGTGAAACTATTACAGGTGAATTTTCAAACCATTATGCATTTAAAATATAGCATATATATGCATAAGTAGCCTCTACTCACATATTCCATATTTCATAAAAGTAAAAAAATACGTGCATATGTTCACTTTCAAGCGCATATATACCTGTGTAAAAAACGGGTGGTCTAGAGGCTTTCTGGAGCGGGGCTAACAGTTATGTGCTAAGTTGCTATTTTAAAAGACACTTATATGTGTATATTTTCCAGCTTCCATATTTTTACACCTTTAGTTATCTGGTGTAAGCAATATTAAATGTGTTTATTGTTTAGGACTAACTGGGTGGGAGGTCTGGGTGAAGTTCAGGCTGAAGAACCAGGAGGGTCTCGAAGACCTGGAGAAGGACTGGGGAAGCTGGTGTACTAATTGGTAAACTGGTTAATTTCCTTGACTTGCACACATTTTAAAATTGACCAAATTATGTTTGTAAATCAAGACTTATGCAAGTAAGTCCTAATTTACTTTCACATATAAAATAAAGGCACATGTATATTTAAAGTAGCTGGGTAAAATATGCATGCTCAACTCATTGATATACACGGTTTCAATGCACTGCACGCTAAGCCTACATAAGTGCATATGTTGCATGGTAAAATTATGAGTATTTTATAAAATGCGCACGTACAATATACATATATTATAAAATACTACAGCAAATAAGCGCATGGCCACATGCACGGGAATTTGCCTTAATTCATTTAAAAATTATTTAGCTGAGCTCATTATCTTCTCTAACCCCTTTATTATTTTCTCCCACAACAATGGGCCAGATTTTCAAAGGGGTATGTGCGTAAGATATGCGCGTACCCCCCGAAAACCTGGCCGAAGTACTCCCTGCGCGCCTACTCAACATAGGCTCGGCGCGCGCAAGCCCTGGGATGCGTGTAAGTCCTGGGGCTTTCCTGGGGGGCGTGTCACAGCGGAGCGTCATTTAGGGGCGGGGCTGCGGGCGTGGTTCCAGCCCTGGAGCATTTCGGGGGCGTGGCTGAGGCCTCCGAAATGGCTCCCGGGCCTGGGAATCTCGCGCCGGCGGCTGGCCTGGCGCGCGCAAGTTACACCTGCTTCGGGCAGGCGTAACTTGTACAACAAGAGGTGGGGGGGTTAGACAGGGCTGGGGGGATGGGTTAGGTAGGGGAAGGGAGGGGAAGGTGGGAGGAGGCGGAGGGAACGGATGCAGGCTGCGCGGCTCAGCGCAGCCTGGGGTTCAAATTTTGGGCAGCCTTGCACGCGCCGACCCCGGATTTTAATGGCTACGCGCGTATCTATTAAAATCCCGCGTACTCTTGTTTGCGCCTGGTGCGCGAACAAAAGTAAGCGCGGGCGCAGATTTATAAAATCTACCCCAATATGTCAGTCAATTAGAAATACTTATGTTTTGACCATCTTTCTAGCCTATTTCCATTTGCCCCCCTTAAGATTATTTGAGGTGTTCATGCTACTGTTGTTAGTGCCCTTTTTATATCTTTGGTCTCTTGGGGTGTTCAAGTCACTCTTCATACTGCTTTGCCCTCTCAAGGTGCCTTGGACTGCTCTTTGCTCCTTTTTTGGTGCTATTCCTGCCAGCAAGTTTCATAACATTTGGATTGAAAACTCCTAAGTTAGAGTCAAAAATAGGATTCATTGCTTCCCCCATTGACTTAAATGGAAATGAATGAAATAAATGAGCTTTTGATCCAAACTGAAAGAACCAGGAAATCAAACCAAACAAATTTTTTTTTCCGTGAACACCCACCCTAGTAATTACAAGAATATAAAAAATCAATCTTCTAAATTTATATATAGGAGTTTACTTATTGCAATTTTTATAATTCTATTTCCAAAATGGTCTAGAGAGATTTACAGCAGTCAATAAGCAAAAATCAAGCAAAATAAAATCAATGCAATTAACCACACAAAACAATAATCACAAAATTACAATATAAGCCATCTGGAATAGTGGTGATGATTTAATAAGACCCGCAGTGAAAATGGCGCTATTTTTCAGCTCGTAGTTCTTAAGCATGCACGGCAAAAGCAGGTGCCCCCACAAGATGTAATAAGGGGATAGTTTGAAAATGAGATATGCACAAACAAATCTGTGGATTACCTAATACACACGTCAATACCTGCGTCAATGAAATTGCCTAATTCAGAATGGTTCGGGATAACCGAAAAAGATTGAATTTTTTCCGAAATTTCGGAAAAAATTCATTTTTGAGTTAGTGTGCTAACAGGAGTTATCGCGCGCTAACTCCCGATAGTATGCACTAACTCTGCCAGGTAGTGCGCACTATCCCGAAAATCGGGGCTTCTGGAAAAAAAAAACCCCAAACCACGGGAAAAACGAAATTCCCGTGGGGGGGGGGGGAGGGGCCAAAACAAAGCCTGACACAAACTTTTTACCCGAAGCACATCTCTACTAAATTTTAAGCGCTAATAGAACTGTTGCAGAGTTCACTTCAAGCCTAGAACATGGGCAAGAGATCAAAGACAACAAAAGATGAAATAGCAAAGCACATCTTAACATGGTCCGAGAGAGGGCATTATCACTGGCAGGCCCAAAAACATGGAATTCACTACCGTTAGACATCAGATTAGAGACTAACCCCCACTCATTCAAAAAAAAAATAAATTTGAAGACATGGCTTTATAAACAGGCATTTGCTCAGCCCTAAACAGCCTTTTATTCTATTATTTTATTTGACCTTTTTATAGTATTTTTTACTTTATTTTACTGTGTTTATTTTTAACTGATTTTACGTTTATAGTGATTTCAGTTTGTGATGTATCTGAGTTATATAATGAGTTACTTTTTTCTAGATTAATTGTTTTTAAAAAATTGTATTTTGCCTGACTTTTTACTTAAGATTTTTTGAACTGTTTTATATTGTATTCTACCAATGACCTGGTTTGTATTTGATTTGTCCTGTAAACTTACATGAAGTTAACACAAATGTCGGTATATAAAAGTGAATAAATAAATAAATAAATGTCTATTTGTATACCGTCAATCTGGTAAAACAATCTTGGCGGATCACAGAAAGTCAAATAACATAAAATAACAGCATAGTAATCATGACAGAAAAGGACCAGATGGCCCATCCAGTCTGCCCTATAAGCTTCTTATGGTAGTATTTGCTGATACATGCAGGAAACCCCCATGTTTCTATCAAGGGTAGTAACTAAAGCACCGTGCAGTTACCCCCAAGCCTGATGATAAGGGTAGTAATAGTTACAATCACTCAAAACCAAGTAACTGTAAAACCTATAAAGTACTGCTAGCAACATTTTTACTGGGTGAGGAGCCTTCATGATAATTCAGACAATGCTGCTTGACGTTCTTTGCTTTAGGACTCGGCCATAGAAGTCATCCTCTGCTTTTTCCTTTATGTCTACGTGTTAGTACTGCAGACTCTAAAAGCAGGGCCCTTGTTGGTTATTGTCTGTATCCAGTTCCCCTTTCCTCCTCCCTTACTATCAAAGCGGGGAATGATGTTGCAGTTTCATCATAGCATCAAGGCTATTCATTGAGGATAGTAATCCTCATGCCTTCTATTAAGGGTAGTAACTGCTGCTCCATGCACCCTCTTTTTCATTTCTGTCCTCTAGCCTTTAGGGATCTGCATTGTTTATCCCATGCCACTTTGAATTCGTTAACAGCTTTCTTCTTAAACATCTCTTCTGGAAGGGCATTCCAAGCATTCATCACCCTCTCCGTGAAGAAGTATTTCCTGACATTGGTTCTGAGCCATTTCCCCATGAGCTTCATTTTTGTGACACCCTAGTTCTATTGTTTCCTTTCTAACAGAAAAGGTTCAAAGTTTGTGCATCATTAAAACCTTTCAGGTATCTAAAGGCCTGTATCATATCTCCCCTGCACCTCTTCTCTTCCAGGGTATACATATTTAGATACTTCAGCCTCTCCTCATAAGTCTTCCAATACAGAACCCACACTACTTTGGTTGCCCTTCTCTGGACCGCTTCCATCTGGTCCTTATCCTTTTTTAGATACAGTCTCCAGAACTGAACACAATACTCCAGGTGAGGCCTCACCAAGGACCTGTACTAAGGCATTATCACCTCCTTTTTCCAGCTGATTATACCTCTCTCTATGAGGCCCAGCATTCTTCTGGCTTTAGCTATCACCTTGTCACATTACTTCACTGTCTACAGATCACCAGATACTATTACCCCAAAATCTCTGTCTTGGTCCGTGTACATCAGAGTTTCACTCCCTATCAAATACAGCTCTTTCAGATTACCTCACCCCAGATACATGACTGAACTTCTTTGCACTGAATCCCAGCTGCCAAATCTTCGACTACTCTTCAAGGTTTTCTACATCACTTTTCATTTTCTCTACTCCTTTAGGCATGTCCACTCTGTTGCAGATCTTAATATCATCTGCAAACAGACAAACTTTACTTTCTATCCCTTTTTCAATGTCACTCACAAAGATATTGAACAGAATCAGTTCCAAAACCGATCCCTGTGGCACTCTGTTTAACACAGTTCTCTCTTCAGAGTAGGTTCAATTTACCATTACCCACTGTCTCCTATCAGTTTATAATTCACACCACCACCTTGATGCTCATTCCCAAACTTCTCTTTGTATTCACAAGCCTCCTATGCAGGACCATATCAAAAGCATTGCTGAAATCCAAGTAGATCACATGAAGTGCTCTTCCATGATCAAATTCTCTAATTATCCAATTAAAATAATTTATTTATTTATTTATTGATACGATTTATAAATCACTTTCCAAAACTTACAATAAGTTTTTCTAAAGTGATATATAACAAAAGTAAACAAATTAAAACAATGCAATAAAATAAAACCATCAATTGATTAAAAACAATATTGGACTAGGGAAGCTTTAGCTTAAAATTCTTAACTCTAGGTTGAGCTCAGAAGTCATCAGCCAGGACTTTAATTTACAGTGAAAAGGCACCCTAATTGATAAGGGGAGATAATTCCAGGCATCAGGAACTGAAGTAGAGAATGATCTTTCATGCAATTTTATATGCCGAATGGTTTTCAGAGATAAGAGTTGAAGTAGATAGCTGTGCTGAGAGCATGTTATGATATCGAGGTGTTTGGTGGATTTTCAGGGGCAACAGTGATGGTATCTCCTATGAGGAGGAGCCCCGTAGGGAAATGAAGCACCAGGCTAGACTCAGATGCACAAACACAGAGGGGCGGATTTTAAGAGCCCTGCTCCCCTAAATCCGCCCAAATCCGGGCGGATTTAGGCGAGCAGGGCCCTGCACGCCGGTGAGCCTATTTTACATAGGCCTACCGGCGCGCGCAGAGCCCCGGGACTCGCGTAAGTCCCGGGGTTTTCTGAGGGGGGCGTGTCGGGGGTGGGCCCGAACCGCGCGGCGTTTTCGGGGCGTGTCGGGAGCGGGCCCGGGGGCGTGGCTACGTCCGGGGGCGTGGCCGCGCCCTCCGGACCCGCCCCCAGGTTGCGTCCCGGCGCGCTAGCGGCCCGCTGGCGCGCGGGGATTTACGTCTCCCTCCGGGAGGCGTAAATCCCCCGACAAAGGTAAGGGGGGGTTTAGACAGGGCCGGGCGGGTGGGTTAGGGAGGGGAAGGTGAGGGGAGGGCAAAAGAAAGTTCCCTCCGAGGCCGCTCCGATTTCGGAGCGGCCTCGGAGGGAACGGGGGTAGGCTGCGCGGCTCGGCGCGCGCCGGCTATACGGAATTGATAGCCTTGCGCGCGCCGATCCAGGATTTTAGCGGCTACGCGCGTATCTACTAAAATCCCGCGTACTTTTGCTTGCGCCTGATGCGCCAGCAAAAGTACGCCAAATCGCGCGGTTTGAAAATCTACCCCAGAGAATGTATCTTTTATTATACAGCTAGTGTGGTCCACCATAGGTGGCAGTAGAGAGTAGATTAGATGGCAACAGTCTGTGATCCTTGGCGTAGGAGACCCGTCCCACAATGGTGGTGTAAGGCCCCGATGCAGATTTCCAGTAAGGCACTGTAGGAGAGACAGAATGGCAGAGGTTATAACACACTCCCTGGTAGGAATGTTAGGAATTATTAGGAAGGGAATAGAAAATAAGACAGAGGATGTCATAATGCCTCTGTATTGCTCCATGGTGAGACTGCTTGAATACTATGTGCAATACTATGTGCAATTCTGGTCACCGTATCTCAAAAAGGATATAGCTGCACACTGGTGAAAGTGCAGAGAAGAGCAACCAAAATGATATGGGGCATGGAAGGGCTGCCCTATAAAGAAAGGCTAAATAAGTTAGGGCTGTTCAGTTTGGAGAATAGACGACAGAGGGGAGAGTACAAAAAAAGTACCGAAAAACTAAGCTTATTCCATGTTACTGTTGCTAGTAATAGCAGTGGCTATTTTCTAAGTCAACTTAATTAATAGCAGGTAATGGACTTCTTCCTCCGATGCATGTAGTTACCATAATTAAATAAAAAATTAACTAGGAAATGGTATGATCATGGTAAATTTCTGATCCATCATACATCAAATTACCTTAGTTCCTAGCCTTTTCAGAATCAAATAGTAAATCCAGGGTGTGTCCTTTATTATTGTTAGCACTAAAAACAAGTTGATAGAGTACACTAGAGGCTAAAATAGAGAGACAGCTTGTAATGTGAGAGGAAACCATACTGTCCGCATGTAGATTACAGTCCCCTGTAACCAATAAAAAAAAAGGATATTTCAATGATTGACTTAGTATGGATTCTATGACCAAATCAATTAAAACTTGAGAAGCACCAGGTGGAAAGTGCCATAAAATGACAATGATAGGGTCTTTAAAATCTAATAGAACCAAAAGGCTCTCACATCCAGTCACTTGGTCAGTAAAAATTTTCATGGGGAGAGAGTTGCAAAAAAAAATAATAGTAACCCCTCCCCCTCTTTTCCTAATCCTAATAAGACTGGTTTGACAGTACCTTCCCCTGGTGAATCCATGCTGCCTCGGATCCAGTAAGCCACCTGATTGTAGATAGTTCACTGTCCTTTCCTTCATCAGAGTCTCTATTAATTTTCTCACCACCAATGTGAGGCTAACCGACCTGTAGTTTCCAGCCTCCTCTTTGCTACCATCCTTATGAAGAGGGACCACAACCGCACTTCTCCAATCTTGTGGCACCACTCCCATTTCCGGGGATCTATTGAACAGATCTTTCGTGGATCCACCAGCACATCTCTGAGCTCTCAGTATCCTGGGATGTTCCTCATCCAGCCTCATGGCCTTGACCACTTTCATTTTACTTAGTTCTTTTCATACGTTCTCTTCTATAAACGGAGTTTTATCTACCCCCATCCTCATCTATGGTCATGTCAACCAGCAACAGTCCTTCTCGAAGGTCTTCTTTAGTGAACACCGAACTAAAGTATTTGTTTAATATTTCTGCCATTTCTTCATCTCTCCACACATTGTTCCTTGTCATCTTTCAGTTTCACTATACTACTTCAGGCTTTCCTTCAATCTCTGATATATCTGAGACATGTTTTGTCACATCGCTTTACCTCTTTAGCAATCTTTTCTTCCACTTGATCTTTCACTTTCCTAATTTCTTTCTTTGTCTCTCTCAGCTTCACCATTCTTCCCTGTGTTCCTCTTTATGGGATCCTTTATACTTCTTGAACACTGTTCATTTTGCCTTTATTTTTTCAGCCACCTCCTTTGAAAACCAGATCAGTTTCCTTTTGCTCTTACTTTTATTTATTTTTCTAACATATAGATTTGCTGCCTTTGTAATAGCTACTTTTAGTTTGGCCAACTGTTGTTCCAGCTCACCCATTGTTTCCTATTTCAGGTATATCTCCATTTTGACAAAGTCCATAGTTGTGAAATTCAAAACTCGAGTTTTCGTGTGACTTCTCTGTATAACGTTCATGATATCAAACCATACCATCTGATAATCACTGGTGCTCAGGTGGGCACCTACCTGGACATTAGAGACATTATCCCCATCAGTGAGTACTAGGTTGAGTATCATACCCTCCCGCAGGGATTCCATTAGCATTTGTTTGAGCAGGTCCCCTTGAAGGACATCCACTATCTCTCTACTTCTTGTAGATTCAACAGAAGAGATACTCCAATCCATATTCGGCAGATTAAAATCTCCAATGAGCAACTCTTCTCCCTTCTTTCCCACTTTTGGAATGCCTTTGATCAGATCTCTGGCCAGTTGTTCTGCTTGAAAAAGAATCCTGTAGATCACACCAGTAAAAACAGATGCACCATCTTCTTTCTTTAGGACGGTCCACAATGCTTCTTCCCTACCCCATGTCCCTTGCAATTCATTTGCTTGGATATTGTTTTCGACATAAAGAACTATTCCTCCACCTTTTCTGTCCTCTCTGTCCTTCCTAAACAAGTTATAGCCTGGGATGGCCATATCCCACTCATGAGAATCAGTGGACCATGTCTCCGTAACAGCAACAATGTCCAAGTCTGCCTCCACCATTAGGGCCTGCAGGTCTGGGATTTTATTGCCCGAACTACGAGTATTTGTAGTCATAGTTTTTCAGCTGCTATTCCTAGTCAGCTTTTCTGCTTTTTTGAACTGAATGATTTTGTTACTCTCTTTTCCCACTTCCTGTATTTCCCTGGGGGTAACCTGCCAATTCACTGGCTACCTCTTGCCACCCGTGCTCTCTATTTTAAATGCCTGATAATGTATGATCTGAATTTCTCACTTAGCATTCTCTTTCTTGCCATAGAAAATGGCCCCAGCCTCCAATGTATCTAAAACCACTTTTCTTACACCAGGTCTTGAACCAGGAATTGAAATTATCTTTATGGCATAGACTTTCCTTTCCTTTCCCTTCCTATGAACAAGTAATACTTCCGAAAAGGCAATAGTATTTGCCATGTGTCTAATTTTCTTCCCTAGATTTTGGATACCATTTCTAGGAGGTCATTGGTCCCCAGATGGATAACACTGATATCAGAGTCCCAACTTTCTTCCATAATTGCTTTGACTATTTGGTTGGTATTTCTACTGGCTGAGCATCCTAGAAGACATTTAATTGTTGTGTCCCCATCAAAGGAGCCGATGCAAAACAAAGCACGGAAAGCGGGCGCTGAAAAGTCAGCGCCCGTTTCTTAACGCACGCATGGTACCAGCAAGGGGGGCACCATGCTATATTATAATTATGGGGTCACGTTAGCAAGGAGGCTCGCATGTTATAAAATCGGGCGTATGTGTGTGCTCGCTGGGTAGCGCATGCACATGTACGCCCACGCGCAGGTTTGAAAATCGACCCCATTATTATTTGAGTTAAACATTTTAAGGTGAACTTTAAAAGCTTGATGCATGCATTAATTAGGGGATGTGCAAATATGTCAGGCTCAGAAGCGCCAAGCAGATTTTAAAATCTGCCTGGATATGCATGTAAATACCACAGCATGTACACATCTCAGAAGTTTCCAGAAAGGGGCGAGGCATTTTGGGGAATGAAGCTGAGATGGACGTGTTAATACTTACGCGATCTGGTGTGCGCTGAGGCCCCTTGCAGTGTAACTTTACTTCTACTATGGATGCTGTGTAAGTTATAAAATAAAGAAAACTAGGCAGATCTGTGGGATTTTAAGAGTTAGGCATAACTGAGGGAGTGAAGGCTGTTAAACCAGGGGGGTGGGGGTGGAAGAATTCTCTCTTAACTGGACATACTGGAGATGAACTGGTACAACTGGGACTGGAGTTGTTGCATGCCCCTTTTATGCAATAGAAATGGGATTTGCGTGCACTTGCGCATGCCCACGAAATTCTGTGCACATATGCGCATGGCCAGGCTATTTTATAACATGCGCTCAAGCTTTAAAATAGCAGCGTCTGTAGGCATGGGCTGAAGAACATTCGCACGTATGCCCACACACTGGTTGGAAAGTTACTATCCCTGTTCTCCCAGCTTTTAATTTTGGTTATTAGTTGCTGGGAATTCAAGCAATTGCTTTCTTGTTTATAGATTATTTCTGTGTTCCTGCTTCTCAGCTGTGATAATTAACTCTTGAGGCAGCCCAAACTGGGTGGAACACGATTCCTGCAAGGACTGTGTTGATTTGGAAAACTGACTTCTCAGAGGTGGGACCGGGTTTTTGGAAGTGTTCCGTTTGGACTCACTTCTTCCCAAGAACCTGCACAGCAGATGTGGCAACAGGATTGATACCTGATTTTGATTTTTCAATTTCACTGCTGGTTGCTCTTTTATATGTTTTCAGATTTTTCACTGGATGTTTTGTATTCCATTTCCAAATGGAAAACTCTCTTGGGTATGTTATGATTAAACGTTAGTTTGAGTGCTAAAACACAGCACTCATTGAAGGCCACTGATGCGCTTACTTGAACTAGTATAAAACACCACATGAGAGTAGAGAAAAGAAAATGCATTAATTTATTTTTGAGAATTCCACCCTTTGATTGCATTTGGTCTGCATGCACATATCAAGATTTCTCTCTCGCTTTTTTTTTTTTTTAATGATTAGTGGGAGGGAGTGAATGAATGAAGCAAATGTTGTTCTTTATCTCTTTTGAGAATATGAACCGCTGGAATGAGCAAAAAAGATCTCCTGTTTTTCTAAAACAACAAATGAGAGCATGGAAATAACATTTGTTAGTAGTAACCCTAGCAAAGAAGATGGCGGCAGTCTGGGGCACCTCCTCAAGATCTCCTCAGATAATTATCTCGTCTGCTGCTGCTGGTGGAATTAACTTCCAAAAGATCCCAACTTTTATTCATTCTCTCGCAAAGTAAAATAAATATGACATGCCCTGTCATCAAACAACAATTTCTATGGAGGTTTTTCTGTCCCAGGAAACCAGTACTCGCTCCTCGAGGGCCCATGTTCCCTGAGTCGCTGCCTGCATCTACAAACCTTTCTACTTGGAAGACTTCACTAACAGTTTCCATCTGTGAGTACATCTACCATCTATTCCACAGTACTGCTTCCCTGGAACCAGGTACTCGCTCCTCGAGGGCCTGTCCTCTGTTCCGGTGCCAGACCGCTCGTCTAGTAGAATCTCTGTTACTGCTACATGAGTACAATACAACTGAGTCTCTCTGCTCTAAGGGATCAGGTACTCGCTCCTCGAGGGCCTGCTCTCCCTGTCTCGGAGCTTCTCCTAATTCTGCCTGGGACTCTGAATGCTTCTTATTGTGTACTTATAACTCTCAGTCTCTTTCCACTACAGCACAGCCTAGCAGAGGATTCGTGTTCCAGCGTCCTGTGGGAGACCTGCCCAGCCGGGCTTAACATCCACTACTCACTACTGCCACCTCTGGTTGTTTCCCAAAACTGTTTAATAAAAGATTCAAATCTGTGTTTGTGTGTCCAGAGTCTAGCCTGACACTGTGGTCCCTCACGGGACTGCCCCCCATGGGCGTGGTCAGCTGCCACAGTGTCCAAGGATCCACTCAAACATCAATAACCATCATAAGAACTGAAAAAAACCCATTACCTCCCCTACCACAAATATCCCCAAAACAATATAAAGAACCCAAATGGGCCTCCCTGAAGCGTTCCTACCTCTTTCCACCCTCAAGAAAACCAGTTGGAGCCACTGCAGCCCCTCTAGCTCTACAAAAGAAGACTCAGGCTCCAGGTCTATCTATCCCCCACTTACTCCCTTCCATTACGGTTCCTTTGTCCAGAGGGTAGGGACTTCTGCCCTGCCTGGTGGTACATTTATAAATGGCGCCAGCTGCAATGAGGCCAGCACCAAAATGATGTCACTTCAGTGCCTGCCTGAGGTGCACCTGGAACCATTATGACGCCATATGGTCATTTTCTGTTTTCATGTTTCTACTTTGGTATTATTTAGTAAGCATCAATAGCACTACTTATCTTTCTTACTACTATCTTTCTTACTAAGACTGATTTAATAAGGCTTTCTTCCCCAGGTTATGTCTATGGAAAAGAAAAGCTTAAAGTTATATTTTAAAAGGCGCTCGCGGTTCCCGGCACACGCACATGGACGCGGCTATTTTATAACATGCACGCGTCGGTGCACACATGTTATAAAATGTTATTCCCGTGCACACATGTGCGCCAGATTTTAATGTCCACGCGCATGTGCGGGTGTATGGCCTCCTCCACGTGCGGGGGAGGGGATTTTAAAAGAATCGAGCGGCGACGCCATCGTGCCTTTGCCCAGTTTCATCCCAGTCCGCTCCAATAAAAGAGCGGACTGGGAGGGAACTTTCCTAACCCTATCCTTCCTCCCTCTTCCCCTCTCCTCCCTGACCCCTAAACCTACCCTAGCTATCCCCAATTTTTTGTTTTCTATACTTACTGCTCCTCAGTAAATGAAGCTGCCGGCCAGCTGCCGGTGCATGTTTCCCCGGGACAGCGTCTAATGGTGCTATCCCAGCCCGCCCCCTTCCCCGCCCCTCCCAGATCATGCCCCCAGGCCGCCTCTTTTAGCAGGCCCGGCACTTCTAAGCATATTGGGGGGTTACGCACGTGGCCAGACCCTTTCAAAAATGCGTGCAGCACCTGCAGGGCCCGGCCACATGCCTAATTCCTAAATTTTATGCATGCAGGGCTTTTAAAATTCGGGCGTTAGTAAATACGGCTATTAGGGACCGATGTAATAAGCAGAAGTGAAGCTGCTGGTTTCAGCTCATACTGTGCAAGCGGTTCTACGCTCTTTTCCCATACAAACCCTAGATGGGTATTTAATAAAGGTTTATGTGCAGGAAAAACAAGTGTATAAACCCGTTTACCAACCCGTGGCTTGTTCTGTGTGAGTGCATGCTAATGGCATGCAGAGGAGGCGATTATCTAATCATGAACAATGCAGGGAGCCGTGCTAGCAGGGAGATTGGGTCAGTGCAAGTTTTTTAATGCGGGTTTTTAGGGCAGGAGTTAAGTGAAAGTGCCGGTGTGGAGACCATTTTTTTGATGCTTTTGTGGGTCAGCCAAGTGGTGGACAGAACTGGTAGAGGGAAGGCAGCTTCTCAATGAAGCAGAATCGCCGATCGGCATTCACAGTTTCGCTGGTAGTTGGAAGTCCAATCATGAAAGGGTGAGCTATTGCTCTACCCACCTTCACATCAACTTCCGGACCTCTAATTTATTCATTTTTTTGAAACAGAAAGGTTTTTTCCCTAAGAATCAATTGTGGGTGTTCACATGCTGATCAGTGTCCGCGCAGACATCCACGCACAAACCTGCGCAACATATTACATAAGGCCATAAGTGCACATTACTGCGTGCATTATGCTGCGTATGTCTGATGCACGTGGATTTTATATGCTCATCTATTGTTATTGTTCTGATTCAATTTTTTTACTGTTATACTGTTATGGATTTAAATGTAACTGGTTTGTTATAATGTAAACCGGAGTGAAGGCAATGTCTGCTATACCTCGGTATATAAACGAATGCTAAATAAAATTATTACATGCCGCTTTGTTTTTGCTGCACGTACTAAAATAATCCACACAGAAAAATCAGCGCGGATTTCAGCGCAGGTCTTATTACATCGGCACCTTAGTGGGTTTGGAATCCAGCATCAAACCAGTATTGAGCTACACAAAGAACCACAATTGGCCTTCATACCATGTATTTAAATCTGGTTGAAAATTATTTTCTAATGCATTGTAAAGGCACTGCAGTACATACTGCCTTTAGAATTGTTTAAAGGTCTTTTCTGCACTGAAATATAAGGTGACGACATGGTAAATACAACACTTTTACAATCAAGTTTATTTTCTTAATCACAACACGTCCAGTATTCGTGTGGCTTTCATTTCTTGCCGTGTTAAGAATGAACAATATGTCTGCCTAACAAGAAAATGACATGACAGAAAATGTTGCACCATTAGATGATTGGCCAGACACAAGCTAGTACACACGGTATGTTCCATGTTTACTAACCTGAGGCAGATTAGGTTTTTGAACAGGACAATTATTATAAGGGAGATAAGAATAATGAACGTGGAGAAGAACCTGTCAAAATACACATTGTATTTCCATTCAAAAACCCCTTCCTTCTGAATCTAAGTAGATTTTATTATCACTTCATTGACCTGTGAGCAATTTAATTATGTATAAACTACTTCACAGTCAGAAGTGCTAACAGTTTTAATAGAAGTAAGTGACTTGTTGCTTTAATAAGTAGCTGTCAAGAATTTTAAAAGAACAGTCAGTCTACTCACCAGGTGCATTTATAACAAGAAATGCTGCTTTTTTTTTTTTTTTTTGGGGGGGGGTGCAGAGACATTATGCAAATGAATATTAATTTTAACCCATATAAAAACAGGTTGACGGATTAAACACATTCCCACTTTAAACATTTTCTTCAATGACTCTATGAAGGAAAAATGGATGTATGTTGCTTTTCAGCTCCTCATCTGATAGTTGGGGGTCATGTTGAATTGATATCCAATCATTTATTTTTTATTAGAATCTTACAAATCATAAAAAATATGCTCTGCGTAGAGTAAGAAAAATACAAAAATCAGAAAACAAAAAAAGAGAACTATCAAAAGAGTTAGAGTATTATGTCATTCCTCATGACTTATCAGTGGAAACAAATGTGACTTTAGTGCATAGACATTGGAAGAAGATTCCTTATGACTTGCTTTGCTTGTTCAGTAATACCCTTTTTAATGCCAATCAACATGTTTCTTTGTAATGCATGTTTATGTATTGAATTGTTGCCCAATCACTGACTAAAAGCATGACCCCCCCCCCCACTTAAAGGAAGACAATATCAAACCCTGGAACAGACAGGAAGTGACATAACTCGAGCAACCACAGCTCACAGCAAGGAGTGGCATAGCTACTGAAGAAGTCTCTTGTTAGTCCTAATAGATGTGTAAGACCAGTAATTAAATTGGGAATACTTTTGCGCTATCAGCTCATGAAGGGAAATTACTATTCATTTTCATAATGGGATTTATACTATAAACTGAACTTCATGGTTTCCGATACATTCACTGTACCTAATGAAGAGATGTGGCTTCCTTTCTACCTTTCAGTTATTGATTTATACAGAGACTTTTAATAGAGAAACTATGCCAAAATCACAGGGCCTCTTTCTTCATCACTTTTCAATGGCTTACAGAAATGAATTCTCATATAGACTATCATGTTCAGAAACACAATCCTTTCATTTTCTGGTCATTCATGCATAAACAGTTTTAGGTTCAACATTTAATTATATTTATAGCATCATCAAATTTAACCACAAGTGCTAAGGACCTTTGATTTCAATTTTCATTTTGTTTTTCCCAGAAACCTATCAATGTTTATTATAGAAAAAAAAAAAACCAGGAGAAAAATCAGGGGATAAAAATGACATTTTTTTTCCACTGAAGTTCTCCTGCTTTTAAACATTATAACAAACATTGATAAATTCTGGGGAAAAAATCAAATAAAAACTGAAAAAAGAAGCTCCCTAACAGTAGCCTACCTACATCATCAAAGTGGTTTTCTTGACCAGTTTATCACTTTCCTGATATTGTTACCTAATGGTCAGGGGCAGGAGTTTAAATTCTTTCCTCTCACTATCAGAGCCTGAACAGGTCAGTTTATCTCCCTGTGTCTGAATATTTTCTGTTGTCAATGGGCAATAATACCAATCGAAAAATAGACCAAAAATATCTGCAGATGAAAAAACAAGATAGCCAATGACTTACAGTTAGCACATTCACTGAACAGAAGGCTCAATCACTCTAAGTCCATAAATCAAAATGAGTAAAGAGGTGAAATGGTTCTCTAGGGATGTGAAGGTTTGTGTCAGTGGGGATTTTATTTGTTTTCATAATGTTTTCTTTCTTTGGCCTGGATTTATCAAAATATCACAAAAATGTTTTCACATTTTGCAGGGACCATGTTTAGTAGGTTTGGGGGGAGAGAGAGAGAGAGGGAGTGTGAGAGAGAGACTAACCATAATACCCTCATGCTAGATAGCTATTTATATCTCTATGAGAGGCCCACCTAGTAACTCGAAGTGAGGTTTAGGTATTAGTGTAGGGGGGTTAGGGGCCACTTTGACATTCAAAGTGAGACGTATGAACAGAACAATGCTCTCTTGTGAAGATTTGATGACCTTCGGAGTGAGGAAACTCACCCAAAGATGAGATTTGTGCAATGTTCTCTCAACCTAGCTTGATGCTACACTGCTGTATGGTGCATTGTTTTGTCTTGCAGCAAAACACCATGGGACAAAGCAACATGGCTAGCAGCTCTCTAGGCACGACAGTGGCCTCCTTTAAGGGCCGCTGCCAAAAATAAAAAAGTGCCGTGGCAAAACAATAAAGTACAGCAGGGGTCACAGCTGACCCCTGCCTCAACCCAGGGCTGCCACTCAAAGTGGCCCCAACTCCAAAAATTATTAAAAAAAAAAAAAAAAAGGAATGACTTCCATGTGCAGCAACGGACCCCCGCAATCCTGTCTTCATAAAATAAATTGTTCCCACCTCCCTTTCTGAAAACATAAAGGCTATGACTGGCCACTCCACCCCAATAGAACTTCCAAATCATTGGGAGTATTGTGCCCTCCTTTCCCCAAATGAATTTAAAAAAAGCATTGGTAGTTCAGTGGGTCCTCCACACCTGACCTTCCTCCCGCACCTCCAAACCCCAAAATGTTTCTGCATCTCACAATGGGACCCAGAGTGCCCTTTTGCCACCATGCCCAGTCGGTGCCATTTTTCAAAATGGCACCAACCTGACCTTTCCCCTATCATGTGACTGGAGCAATGTCTGGGGATCAGACCTAAGCTATGTGGCCTAGGTCCGATCCCCAGACCTTTTCCCTATCATCCATGCTCAAATTTGTATTTTTGCCAAGGCACATTTTAAAATTTTGTATGGCCCTTTAAATATAATGTGAGATCCTTGGGACCTGCATTAGGGTCTTGGGACTCCTGCATTATATTTAACAATTCCCCAAGAGGAGATGTTATTTTATCATGGCTGACCACTTTCTAAGTCAACTGATATAAACTATTTACTTAGAATGGCCTAGTAATAAGCTGCTTTACATGGATTTGCATTATTCATGCATGGAAATCATATGCAAAGAAGCTCATTGTAATAGCAGAGGGAATCTGGTGAGGGCCAGGAAAAATGTTACGTATATCACGCAATATTGCCATGATAGGGCTATATCATGTGGTATATGCTGTTTAACGTGCATTAGAGCGCTACCACTGCTTGATGCATCTCCCAGTTAGATTGTAAGTCCTCTGGGGATAGGGAATGTAATCTGCTTTAAAGTCCCTAAAAGCTGAATATAAATCAAATAAATAGATAAATACATAAATAAATAGGGAGACAAAAATCAGAGTTGCTTACATTTACAGAGGTAGATTTTAAAAGGGGCGCACGGGAGTAGATCTGTTTGCGCAACCCGGCGCGAACAAATCTACTCCCAATTTTATAACATGTGCATGCTGCCGCGCGCATGTTATAAAATACAGGGTCAGCACGCGCAAGGATGCGCAAAATCGGCAGCCTGCGCACGCCGAGCCATGCAGCCATCCTCCGTTCCCTCCGAGGCCGCTCCGAAATCGGAGCGGCCTCGGAGGGAACTTTCCTTCCGGCCCCCCCCACCTTCCCCTCCCTTCCTCTATTTAACCCACCCGCCAGTCCTAACGAATTTCCCCCCTACCTTTATTTTACAAGTTACGCCTGCCTGAACGCCCCCCAATGACGCGCCGGCCACGTCACACCCCCCAGGAAAGCCCCGGGACTTACGCACGTCCCGGGGCTTGCACGCGCCGCTGAACCTATGCAAGATAGGCTCGGCGCACGCAGGGGGTGGAAGAGGCAGCTTCCACCCCCTGCGTGACCCGCCTATCACTGGTCTAGGCGGTTAACAATGAAACATGCATAAAATAACTGACAATAAAAATAAACTTAAGATTACATTAAAAAGCATAAAAGAATAGTACATTAAAATACTGTTTCAAATCATAAAACAAAAAATAGGCAGATTTAAACAAATGGGTCTTGAGAAGACCTTTGAACTTTTTAAAGGAGTCACATTTTCGTATTTCGAGTGGGAGGAGATTCCAGAACATTGGTCCGGCAATGGAGAAGGAGCATTTGCATGTAATATAGAGATAAGCTGATTTGCCGGGAGGACTTCGAGAAGGAGGTGTGTGATGAGCATAGAGAATGAGTGGGTTGGTAAAATTTGAGTAAGGAGTTGGCCCATGGACAAGAGACATCATTCAGAAGTTTATATATTATCGTTCCCAGTTTATATTTGATGCGTTTGGATATGGATAGCCAATGGAGATGAATTAGAGTTGGTGTAATGTGATCTGAACGTTTTGTGTCGGACAGGAGTCATGTAGCCAAGTTGATTAAGAGTTGAATAGGTTACAGAGTTGCAGCAGGAAGACCAATGTATAAAGCATTATAGTAGTCAATAATTGTGAATAAAGAAGTTTGAAGAACAATACGAAATTCAGCAGTGAAGTGAAGTTTTTTTAAGCCAGCAAGTAACCAAAGTTTGCGGTTTCAAAGACAGATTGCTATCTAGAAAAACACCTAAACTTTCAATTTGTTTACTAATGGTAAATGTTGCAGTATTGATAGAAATGGTGGTCTGTGATATTTGGGAGTAAGGACTTGAGAGTACTAGGAATTCTGTTTTTGACATGTTAGCAATAATTTGTTGTGATCCAACCAAGATTTTATTGAGGACAGTAGGATGTTAGCCCTCACACATGGGTGACATCATTGGATGGAGCCCGGCATGGAAATTTGATCTTAAAGACGCTAGAGCTTTCAGCATGCCCTACTGAGCATGTGCAGCTGTAGACCTCACCCTGCCCCCTAGGCAGAGTCCCTCAGTCCATGATATAGCTAATATATGGAGAAACAAACTCCCAGGGGAGGCAGGCGGATTTTGTGAGGACTAACACCTGTTACAGGTGAGTAATTCTGCTTTCTCCTAGGACAAGCAGGATGGTAGTCCTCACACACGGGTGAATCCCTAGCTATAGGCTGTCTGAGCAGGACAAAGTGGGAAACCACACAGTACTGGAGCACTACCTCCCTCCTTTGCCTGAGAAGCAGTTGACCCACCAGGGCTGCAGGCTGGAGAAGAGTTGGGTTCTACAACAAAAGCCATAGGAAAGACTGAAACATAAACCCTCATGCAAAGCAGGGATGCCTGAGGCAGAGGAGTGTTGCGAGTGCAAACAGAAGCAAACTCCGCATCATGGAAAACAATACAGCAGGGTTCCTCCGACAAAAACAGGCGATCTAGATCCTCCTGGATACTAGAAGGATCCAGAGATGTAAACAAGAGAGACTCTTGGATGAAAACTGCACAGTTTCCTTTGGTGTAAAACACAACTGAAGAACAAAATGTGGCCCAAGAGCCCACCTAGAAAGAAAGAAACTATCATCCACTGATATCCAATTGATCAAATGTATCTGGAGAAGAGTGTCCAGGTTTGGCTGGTAAGCAACGCTTGGAAGAACAAGCACCAAACCACATCAGGGCCTGGGACAAACACTGCATGCTGAAGCATCAGACCTAGCTGAATAGGCAGGACAGTTTCAAGGGTTTCAGGGGATGAGAGACAATCCCTAAAACAAACCTGTAGCCCAAAATTCCTGAGCAGGGAGATGAGATAATCCTGAAGGTCACTCAAGAGCACCTGTCAGAACAGATTCATCTATCGTGTCATAGGATCGCAAAGGAAGCAGGAAGGCCCTTTGGGCAACCTAGAGAAGGAGAAAAATTAAGTCGGTACTGGCCAGAGAATGGCAAAAATAAGTGGAAAAAATGTGGTGTCTCCTTCCCTGCAGGTACACAGATATATATCACGGACGCCTTAGCTTTTCCTTCCCTCCCCCCGACAATCCAATCGGAAGGAGTGAAGAATGCAAGGAGGCAGACCGGTGGACTGCCGGGGCAAGCACAAATCACCCGGTTGTCTATCAACCCCAAGCAAACAACTCACTGCCCAAACTAGCAGGGAGTAACCCACTGAGATGGAGCCTTCAGTCTCTTGAAACAGCGGAAACTGAGAGCGATTGCCCCAGGGGATGAATCTCGAAAGTTCCACTAGGAGATGGGAAGACAGGGAGTTGCATGCGCAAACCTGGGTGGAACATGATTTCATTACCAGCCCAGAAACCCGAAGGACATCAGGGCAGGTCCAGGGTGATCTCAGAACAGAGTACCAAGCACACAGCTGAGGTATCAGTACCCCAGCCATGAGTGCATATACTTCCCCTCCTAAGGGAGCACATGGCCCAGCAATGGACAACGTTGCATGACCCAGGATTCCTATGTCCGCAGACAAGGGTGATCCTGAAAAAGAGGGAAAAATAGTATGCATGCTACCACGAGCAGAAGGCAGTGTATCTGTTGTCGGGTACTTGGCCCCCAACTTCCTCATCCATGGACTTGGCAAAAGGGTGAAAGGCGCAATCGTCCAGCTGATGAACTGAAATGGTCCTCACAGAGGAGGGTCCCACTGGCAAGAATGACTAATGATAGCGATCCTTAAGGAAGATGCCCAGCAGATACCAAAATGACTCCTGAACAGGAGGAAACTTGGAGGGTTACCGGGAAGCAACACAGGGCAGGGGATCGAGAGCACTCATGGATAGACATCGGTGGTCTAGGGCATCCATGGTATTGGGGCAGCATTGCATCGCAATAGCACTGACGCCATGTCGGCACCGAGGCCGCGCACCTCGACGACCTACTGGGGGGCCACGGAATCAAGGGTACATGCCTCAACAGCATCGAAGGCTGCCACAGCATCGATGCTATGCACTTCAACAGCATTGAGGGCCTGCCACTGCTTCGACTTCAACAGCTCTGAGGGTAGTCATGCACGTACCTTGATGGATCAAGGGTGTCAATGGCATTGAGGGCTCCACGGGGATCGAGAGCACCATGGATAGAGGGCAAGAAGTGCGGGGGAAAGAGATCAACTGAGGTCTATGGCATTGCAACAGGAAAGAAAATGGACAGTCTAGATTGGCCTTACCATTCTTATCTGCTGTCAAATTCCACATTGTTGAGAATAATATCCAAACCAAAAGTTAGTTCAGCAGTGTTTGATATTTGAGTTAAGGTTTTAGGTAGGAATCTTTCATCTTGCAGTTGCTATAATTGAATATATGTTTATTCCGACAAATATATATTTCACTGTTCCGTAAATCTCAGAGGAGTATAACAATACATACACAATTGTAACTTCAAAACAATGTAACATAAAATACATTAAACAGAAAAATAAAACAATGAATTACAAAAAACATGATCAATTCTAGACTACCTTTGCATAATATCACACACAATAGTCTCATCAGCCTTATCCCCCTAAAAGAAAATAATTTAAATAGATCTATCAAATTACATAGGTCTCATTAAAAAGTTGTTTTAAGTAACTTCTTAAAACTGACCAAATCTTGGATTACTTTTAAAGATTCATAGAGCACATTCCAAACGGTGGGACTTGCCACTATAAAGATGTGTTCCCATAATTCATGTACATGTATTTGTTTAATGGAAGGTCCCTAGCAAATTTTTAGTAGCTGAACATAGAGTACGATAGAGTTGATAGATACGTAGAACAGCCTCAAAACCCCAGTCTGCATGGGCTAGTACAATGATGCTGAACGTCAGTCCTCGAGTGCTCCAGGCAGACCAGGTTTTCGGGATGTCCACGGTGAATATGCATGAGAAGAATTTGCATACGATGGGAGCAGTGCATGCAGGTCTTTCTCATGCATGTTCATTGTGGATATCCTGAAAACAAGGCATATTTGTGGCACTCGAGGACTGGAGTTCGCCATCAGTATACTAGCCCATGCAGACACTTAAACACTAAAACTAGTATTTTAAAACTAATAAGATACTGAACTGGAAGCCAATGTATGTTGGCCAACATTGGAGATAAGTGGTCTTGACAACCATCATTTACCTTAGTTTTGTTATAAACTGTAATAATAACACGCATCTTATCAGATATCAGTTGGACATGCAGGTACAGCTGACCCAACCACCATAGCATTTCTCAATATTAATTGCAGATCAAATATAAATGTAGTGTTTTTCTGGCTTTGTTGTGTTAGTGGTGTAATTCCACTGTTGCCTTGTTTTTTTGGTCCTAGACTTCAGATTTAATTCTTAGTGGAATGCAGGATTTGGTGAGAAAGGTAATGGTGGTGGGGCCACTTGTCAACAGTGATCATAACATGATCAAATTTAAAATAATAACTGGAAGAGAGGGGGACAATAAGTAAATATACAGCTCTAACACTAAACTTTCAAAAGGGAAACTTTGATGAAAATAATTAGAAAAAACTGAAAGGTGCAGCTGCAAATGTTAAGTGTTCAACAGGCATGGACATTGTTTAAAAATACAATCCTAGAGGCACAGTCCATATGTATTCCACGCATTAAGAAAGGTGGAAGGAATACAAAATGATTACCGCCATGGTTAAAAGGTAAGGTGAAAGAGGCTGTTTTAGCCAAAAAAAACATCCTTCAAAAATTGGAAGAAGGATCCAGCTGAAGAAAAGAGGATAAAATATAAGCATTGTCAAGTTAAGTGTAAAACATTGATAAGACAAGCAAAGAGAGAATTTGAAATGAAGTTAGCCATAGAGGCAAAAACTCATAATAAAAACTTTTTAAAATATATCCGAAGGAAGAAACCTGTGAGGGAGTCGGTTGGACCATTAGATGACCAAGGGGTTAAAGGGGCTCTTAGGGAAGATAAGGCCATTGCAGAAAAACTAAATGAATTATCCGTGTTTATTAATGAGGATGTTGGGGAGATAACAGTTCCGGAGATGGTTTTCAGGGGTGATGAGTCAGACGAATTGAACAAAATCACTGTGAACCTGGAAGATGTAGTAGGCCAGATTGACAAACTAAAGAGTAGCAAATCACCTGGACTGGATGGTATGCATCCTAGGGTACTGAAGGAAATAAAAAATGAAAATTCTGATCTATTAGTTAAAATTTGTAACCTATCATTAAAATCATCCATTGTACCTGAAGACTGGAGGGTGGCCAATGTAACCCCAATATTTAAAAAGGGCTGCAGGGGTGATCCGGGTAACTATAGACCAGTGAGCCTGACTTCAGTACCAGGAAAAACAGTGGAAACTATTCTCAAGATCAAAATCATATAGAAAGACATGGTTTAATGGAACTCAGTCAACATGGATTTATTCAAGGGAAGTCTTGCCTAACAAATCTGCTTTTTTTTTTTAAGGGGTTAATAAACATGTGGATAAAGGTGAACCAGTAGATGTAGTGTATTTGGATTTTCAGAAGGCATTTGACAAAGTCCCTCATAAGGGGCTTTTAAGAAAACTAAAAAGTCATGGGATAGGAGGCGATGTCCTTTCGTGGATTACAAACTGGTTAAAAGACAGGAAACAGAGTAGGATTAAATGGTGAATATTCTCAGTTTAAAAAGGTAAACAGTGGAGTGCCTCAGGGATCTGTACTTGGTCCGGTGCTTTTCAATACATATATAAATGATCTGGAAAGGAATACGACGAGTGAGGTTATCAAATTTGCGGATGATACAAAATTATTCAGAGTAATTAAATCACAAGCGAATTGTGAAACATTACAGGAGGACCTTGCAAGACTGGAAGATTAGGCATCCAAATGGCAGACGAAATGTAATGTGACAAGTGCAAGGTGTTGCATATAGGGAAAAATAACCTTTGCTGAAGTTACACGATGTTAGGTTCCATATTAAGAACTACCACCCAGGAAAAAGATCTAGGCATCATAGTGGCATCAATATGGCTTCCGCAAGCTCCTCAGCACTGAATCCCTACTCCTCTCCCTTACCGACACCATCATCAAAGGAATGGACGCTGGCAACTCCTATCTCCTTGCTATGCTTGATATATCCGCTGCCTTTGACACTGTAGATCACAACATCCTCATCAACACACTCATCGGTATAGGAATATCAGGTACTGCTCTCTCCTGGGTAAAATCCTTCCTCCAAAACCGTACCTACACAGTCCTCACTGACAACTTCACCTCCCCCCCTATTAATCTCAACTGTGGCGTCCCCCAAGGTTCCTCCCTCTCTTCCACCTTGTTTAACATCTACATGCTCCCCCTTACAAACCTCCTCTCCAACCTTGGGATTACACACTTCATCTACGCAGATGATGTGCAGATCCTCATTCCTTTTACTAATTCTGCTCTCACTGCTCTCCAAAAATGGAACACTATTCTCGCTTCCATAAACCAACTCCTCACTGACATGCACCTAGCCCTCAACCCGCACAAAACTGAACTACTCCTCATCTCCTCCAGACATGCCTCCACACCCTCCCCCTCCACCCAGGGCCGCCATCAGGAATTTTGAGGCCCCATACAGCCAAAATGTCTGGGCCCCCAAGCGCACCTGCCGCCTGGCGGCTGCGGGCCCCCATATGTGGCAGTAGATCCTGGGGCCCCATACTGCAGGCCCAAGAATACTGCCCTGATGGCGGCCCTGCCTCCACCCTCCAACTCTCTAACTTTCTCTCTGATACAAGAAATCTAGGTGTCATACTTGACAACCAACTCACCTTCAAACCATTTATCAAATCCATCCTTAGCAGCTGCTACTTTAAATTACAAACCCTCAAAAAACTCAAACCCCTCCTCTACTTCTCGGACTTCCGTACAGTACTCCAATCTATAATCTTCTCAAAAATTGATTACTGTAACGCACTCCTACTGGGACTCCCTGCTACCTACATCAAACCTCTACAACTCCTTCAAAACGCTACTGCACGCATCCTCACCAATGCCAAAAAGAAAGACCATATCACTCCCACCCTCTTTAACCTCCACTGGCTTCCTATCCACTCACGAATTCTATACAAAACCCTCACCCTCATCCACAAAAGTATAATTAATGAACACTACAACTGGCTAAACCCACCCTTCACCCTTCGTACCTCCACAAGACCCACCCGCTCCTCCCTCCGTGGAACCCTTATCCCTCCCTCCACAAAATCCTCCAGACTCATCTCCACCACGAACAGGGCCCTCTCCCTCGCAGGCCCTTCCCTCTGGAATTCCATGCCTCTTGACCTACGCATTGAAACCTCCACACCCACCTTCAAAAAGAAACTCAAAACCTGGCTCTTCCTCCAAGCTTACCCCCAATCGTCTTCTTTACCTACTAACACCTTAACCCTACCACCTTCCCGTACTAACACCCCCTCCACTGGACCTACTCCCATACCCTCTAATGACTTACAAACCCCACACCTAACCTCTAGCACATAATATGACACATAGCTCTACCGTTCCCATTTTCTCACCTCAATTTCTTATTTACTACATGCTTATACAGTTTTGTATATAACCTATGTATATGTCAATAATATAACCTATGCCAATTTGCCAATGTATATAGATGTCAATAATATAACCTATGTATACGTCAATAATCACTCGACCCCTGTACATTTTACTCCTCTTGTACCTGTACATATTACTCCTTTTTGTACCTGTTTTTCACCCACCCACCCTCCCCCCCGCCCCCTCCCCTGTCTCGACCACCCCTACCCCTCTTTCCACAAGTTTGCTAGTTTTTGCTCTGTTTTCTGAGCTATGTTAAACACTGTTCCTTGTAAAGGCTTTGCCTATATATCCATTGTTGTAAGTTATCTGTAAACCGGCACGATGTGCAAACGGTTGCCGGTATATAAAATTAAATAAATAAATAAAATAAATAAATAGTGAATAATACTTTAAAATCATCAGCTCAGTGTGCTGCAGCATTCAAAAAAGCAAACAGAATATTAGGAATTATTAGGAAGGGAATGGTTAACAAAACGGAAAATGTCATATTGCCTCTGTATCGCTCCAAGGTGAAACCGCATCTTGAATACTGTGTACAATTCTGGATGCCGCATCTCAAAAAAGATATAGTTGTGATGGAGAAGGTACAGAGAAGGGCAACCAAAATGATAAAGGGGATGGAACAGCTCCCCTATGAGGAAAGACTGAAGAGGTTAGGGCTGTTGAGCTTGGAGAAGAGACAGCTGAGGGGGGATATGATAGAGGTCTTGAACGAGTAGATGTAAATCATAGAAGCATAGAAACATAGAAATGGCGGTAGAAGAAGGCCAAATGGCCCATCCAGTCTGCCCAGCAAGCTTTCACATTTTTTTTTCTCATACTTATCTGTTACTCTTGGCCCTTATTAGTAACCTTTTGGTTCTAGTTACCTTCCACCCCTGCCATTGATGTAGAGAGCAGTGCTGGAGCTGCATCCACGTGAAGTATCTAGCTTAATTGGTTAGGGGTAGTAACTGTGTAATAAGCAAGCTACTCTCATGCTTATTTATTTACCCAGCCTGTGCCATTCAGCCCTTGGTTGTTGTCTGAATATAATTCCTCTTTTCTTTATTCCCCCCTGCCATTGAAGCGGTGAGTTGTGCTGGATATGTATTCCAAGTGAAGTATCATGTATTCCAAGTGAAGTATCAGGCTTAATTGATTTGGGGTAGTAACCGCCATAACAAGCAAGCTACACCCATAATTATTTGTTTACCCAGACTATGTAATTCAGTCCTTGTTGGTTGCTGCCTGAATATAAATCCTCTTTTCCTCTTTCTCCCCAGCTGATGAAGCAGAGAGCTATGCTGGATATACATTGTAAGTGAAGTATCAGTCTTTACCCCCTGCCGTTGAAGCAGAGAGCTATGCTGGATATGCATTGAAAGTGAAGTATCAGACTTATTTGGTTTGGGGGAGTAACCACCACAACAAGCAAACTACTCCCTGGTTTTTTGTGAATGCAAATCCTTTTTACCACATTTCCTCTTGCCGTTGAAGCACAGAGCAATGCTGGAGTCGCACTGACAGTGTTGGGTTATTTACACTTTCAAATAATAGAAAGACTAGGGGGCATTCCATGAAGTTAGCAAGTAGCACATTTAAGACTAATCGGAGACAATTCTTTTTCACTCAATGCACAATTAAGCTCGGGAATTTGTTGCCAGAGGATATGGTTAGTGCAGTTAGTGTAGCTGGGTTCAAAAAAGGTTTGGATAAGTTCTTGGAGGAGAAGTCCATTAACTGCTATTAATCAAGTTTACTTAGGGAATAGCCACTGCTATTAATTGCATCAGTAGCATGGGATCTTCTTAGTGTTTGGGTAATTGCCAGGTTCTTGTGGCCTGGCTTGGCCTCTGTTGGAAACAGGATGCTGGGCTTGATGGACCCCTGGTTTGACCCAGCATGGCAATTTCTTGTGTTCTTTCCATGGTCACCACAGCTCGAGTGCAGCAAGGGCATCGAGTGTACCATAGACACCATGGCATTGAGTGCATCAAAGGAATCATTGCATCAAGTGCATAAAAGGTACTGTGGCATTGAGTACATTGAGAGCACGAGTGCACCACACCACAGCACCGAAGACACTGCAGCACTGAGGGCACTGTGGGCACAACAGCACTGAGGGCACCACGCCACCAATGACATTGTGTTATCAAGGGCATTGACTTGCGCTGTACTCTACCCTCTCGATGCCCAAGCCCGTGCAATGAGCTTCCAGTTCCACCGATGCCGATGGCACAGAAGGCCACTATGGCATTGTGGGCGGTCACGCTCCTCAATGGCAACGAGGGTGACCCTGGACCTTGACGATGTCAAGGGTGACCATAGTACCCAAAAATGGGCCCGGTCCCCAATGCAGTACTGACATTGATGCGTCGGATGAACGGTGCACTGGTGATAGTTGGGGAGGCAATGTCATCCAGGGCTCCCGCTCGTGGAGACTAGTTCATTGAGATGTCGGGAGGATAAACTTTCCCCCGCACAGAAATGACATGGTCTTCAATCCTTCCATTGTGTGAATCTATTGATGCCGATCGATCAATGAACCGCCATGGAACTCCAGCGAGTCCCCAGGCTCAGCGGCCTACATGGATCACCGACGGACTGCATGCGTCAGTCCTGTCAGCACCATGGAAAAAGAGAAAAAACACAGCAAGGAGAGGACACAGATACAAAGACTGCAGGAGGAGGTTTTTTTTTTTTTTGTTTGTTTTTTTAAGTAAGAGACTCTGCCAGGCTGCACAGGAGAAAGCCCATCATGCGGCCAGCAGATAGTTGGAAAGAAGAGGAAAAATAGAAGAATAAAACTTCTTTAAGAGAAAAGGGAAGAAAACAGCTGCAGCTCTAGAAAAAAATCCCTTACAAATACTGTGAGAAGAGAGCAAAGTTGAATACCTTGAGCACACAGATTTTATAAAATATGTGAATCTCTACCCCACAGCATATAAACATATTGAGGATTTTGTGCGAATGCATGCAATGTAACGAAACACATATAAGGCACTGAACGCACATACTTTTCCTAACTGTTCGTCAAATATACGTATGTATATTTTGTGCATGAGAATAAAGTAGGACTTCACTCACGTAGGTTCTGATTTATGCTTGTAAGTCTGCCAATTTTAAAAGATGTGTGCATCAAGGAAATTACCAGTTTTATGAATTAGTCGACCAGTTCACCCATTCCTTGCCCAGGTCATAAAGAACTTCCTATTCTTCAGGCTGAACTCCCTCCAGTTCACCCAGACCTCCCACTCAGTCAGTACTACAGAATGAGCATGTTTAATATCACCCCAGATAATTAGTAGGTGTTAAACTATTAAAGCAAACTGGAAAATGTACGCACTTGTCTTTAAAAATAGCAACTTATATGCACAAGTGTTCACCCTGCCCTGGAATGCCCCTAGACCACCCCTGTTTTTACATGCATATATGTGTGTGCAAAAGTGAATATGCGCATATTTTCTTTTTTTTTTTTTTTTTTATTATCTCTTTATTAAATTTTTTCAGAAAAATACCTATACCTTATGGTAAGGTAAATCCTTATTTGTATTTTTCTGAATATGCGCATATTTTCAACTTTTATAAAATATGGACTATGGGACAATTCACCTTTAAGAGCACAATTACTTTGTCCTTACAAATCAAATATATTAATCCAAGTTCCTTGAACATTTTATAGATGTCATATGCATATTCATGGAGCCAATCCTAGAATCATGATTACCAATAAACAGCAAAAGAATAAATGCATGCATTTATCCTCTATGATATATTTTACAGACTACAAGCATGCAGTTACTTCTTAAATTATTCATAAGTGAAAAAATTACATTTGTGCAAGACAATTACTCTTTAATTTATTCAGAATCCCTAAAAGCAAAGAGAATGTAATTAAGAACACAGGGGACATCTGATTTTCATAGGGTGAAGTAATAAAGAATGAAATGAAGAACCAGGAAGCAAAGACCATGGACTTCTGTGGGGTTATTCAGGGAGCAGCTCAGATGGGGTCCTTGTGCTGAGGCAATGGTTGCAACCTTAGTTCCTAGTACTACTACTACTTACCATTTATAAAGTGCAACTAGACATTACTAGACATGCACAGCACTGTGCAGACACACACAAGAGACAGTCCCTACTCCATGGAGCTTACAGTCAAGGCAAGACAAACGTACATGACGAACAAGAGACAATGGGATTTGTATTTATTGTTCTGAAGTTGATAGTTTCTGAAATCTCCTGTAGCACAATAGAGGCTGGAGACATGAGGATCAAAAATGCCACCCCCACACCTTATGTCACGATCCTGCCTGCTAGGAAGACTTCCCACCGGCAGAGGTTCTCATGGAGCCACTCTCTCGCCTGTGCTAGCCATCTCCTTGATATTCCCATCATGCAGCAGGGCCAGCCCTATTTAGCCCCGCCTCTCCCAGAACTCGGTGCCTCTTTATCAGGTCACCTTAGATCCTTGCATTGGCCCACCTTGCTTTTCTTATTACTGCATGGCCACTCTGGCCTCCTCAGCCTTGAGCCCTGCCCTGTGGCCTGCTTAGGTCTTCTTGTCCTTTTACCATTTTTTTGTCTTAGGATATAGTTATCCTTTAGTTCCTTGTTTCATGTCTTTGTATTCCTTGCTCATTTCCTGCAGTCCAGTCTTAGTCTTGACCAGTCCCATCCTAGTCTTGTCCTCTCTTGTTCCCAGTTATAGCCCTATCTTCAGTCCTATGCCTTGTTTCCAGTCACAGCTTTGTCTCTACTTCCAGCCCTTGTCTCCCGCTCTGCTGCCTCCAAGACCCACACAGTGTCTCCTGCTCTAGGCCTTGTCTCCAGCCCTGCCTGTCTTCAGTGTTAGCTCCAGGCTATGCTTCCAGTACGAGCCATGTTCCCAGTTCCAGGCGCACTCTTCTGCTTCAGCGAAGTCCTGCCAGCCACCAGAACCTGAGGGTTCAACACAAGGGCAAGGTGGTTGGTCCAGGCAGAAGATGTAGTGTGGCCTTGCCCCAGAGTATGGACCTGCTCATGTTGGGGGAAGTCCCAGACCCAGCCTGCCTGACTGTGGCACCTTGCCACAGAAATGCCTCCAGTAAGCAGTCCCTGAGTATTCTGTTCACAAATCACAAACTAAACCTCCAGCAGAAATCATGCACAAACTTTTACTTTATTTAATGGCTAGGAACAGAAATTTCTATAATTACTAGGGATGTGCAGAGGCAACATTTTTTAAAGTTTGTTCATTCGTTTCATAAGTAACCTCCATTTGTTTCATTAGTTTCAAATGAAAAAAATAATGTTTATCTGTTTCAGATGTTTCCCATTAAAATCAATGAGGAAGCAATGCAGCCTATTTTGAGATTCATAATTGGGAGTTGTCCAATCAATTCTAATGAAACTTGTGGCAAAAGACCACCAGCAGTGGCAGGAGTTCTTCCAGGTACCATCAGAAGATCAATAATATCATGAAAACCCCAAGGCTTTCATAGAGGGCACCAATTGCTAGAACCATTCCACACTGCTAATACAATTAGCAAACATCGGAATAACAGGAACAGTTCTATCGTGGTTCAAATCATTCTTAGAGAACAGAAAATACAAAGTAAAAATTCACAACAAAGAATCTCAACACTACTCTTCATCTACGGGAGTTCCACAGGGCTCCTCCCTTTCACCAACGCTCTTTAATATCTACTTGCTCCCTCTTTGCCAACTGCTAACTAATTTAAACCTTAAACACTTTCTTTATGCAGATGACGTCCAGATAGTCATCCCCGTCAAAGAATCCTACACCAAAACTCTTGAATTCTGGGAAAATTGTCTTAAAAAAATTGATGGACTCCTCTCCAACCTTAATCTAATACTAAACTCTTCAAAAAGCGAACTCCTCCTAATTTCATCTGAAAACAGTAACATCGACACAAATCCTCCACCCAATTTACAAGCTCCACAAGTAAGAAACCTGGGAGCTATCATTGATAACAGATTAAACCTTAAAGCATTCATAAATCAAACTACTAAGGACTGCTTCTATAAACTCCAAGTCTTAAAAAGAATAAGACCACTCTTCCACTTTCAAGACTACAGAACTATTCTGCAATCAATATTTGCTAAACTAGATTACTGCAACTCCCTGCTATTAGGTCTTCCTTCATCTCACACTAAACCTCTTCAGATGGTTCAAAACACGGCTGCGAGAATATTAACTAACACTCGGAGAAGAGACCACATATCACCAATCCTCAAAGACCTGCACTGGCTGCCAATTCACTACAGAATCATATATAAATCCATAACCACTATCTTCAAAGCTATACATCAACACTCTCAGCTCAACCTTCAAATTCCTCTCAAAAAATTTACGTCCAACAGACCAATCAGAGAATCCTATAGAGAAACCCTACAAGTACCACACTCCAAATCCATGAGGCACATAACCACCAGAGACAGGGCTTTCTCCACTGCAGGACCAACACTGTGGAATTCCATCCCACCAGATTTGCGACAGGAACCCTGCCTTCCCACATTTAGGAAAAGACTCAAAACGTGGCTATTCATGAAAGCCTTTCCCGAACTAAACTGAACCTATTCCATTATTAAATAGTCGCTCAGACTTTGCCTTAATCATGGTAATTAACATCCCTACCTCATAAGGGCAATTCATTAATGCTTCAAGCACATTGTCTGACATATATACTCTCTCTATTTAATCCCCTGCTTCTTTTTCTATGCTCCAAGTTGTATTACTCCCTTGTTTTATTGTAACTGCATTCCTTAGCCTTTCTCTTGTTTAATGTGTTAATGTTTTATCATTACTATTATCATTATTTATTACTATTATTAGGATCAATGTTATTTTTTACCTTTTTGTTCCCTATCCACTTGTTAAATGTAAACCGGCATGATGCGATATTTATCGCGAATGCCGGTATAGAAAAACTTTAAATAAATAAATAAATAAATAAATTACAGTGGCATGAACTACCAAAGGCAGCAAGAAAGGGACAAAGTGGCAGCAAGAGTGATATGAACATCATAAGGCACTATGAAGGGATCACACAGCAGCAAAGGTGCATAAAGGAACACAGCAGCACAAAGAGGTGCAAGAAAAGCACAAAACACCATGAGAGGTGCATAGCAACCACCTACAGTGGCAAGAACACCCCAAGATGTAGAGTCTTGGGTGTGCAAGCAAGGCAGAGTGGAAGAAAAATACCCAAAGTGTAAAGTCTGTGGTACAAGATGCACATTGGCCTAGTCATTAGAGGTAGGCATATACAGCTTTGCTTTTTCTTTTATTATGTTTTTGTTTTTACTAAAGAAAAGAAAAAGAAACAAAACAAAGGAAGAAGCCTGGATCCCAGACCATAAAAAGTTACAAATTACAGCCTCCTCTAGTCTGTTTGCACCCTGCCCCCTCTTCCATCCTCGACCCATCTTACCCCACTTTGGAAATTGTAAAGACTGACCCTTTATTTATTTATTTATTTATTTATTTAAAGCTTTTCTATACCGGCATTCATGATACAATCATATCATGCCGGTTTACAAATAACAGGGGATTTATTCAGTATTTATTTATTTAAAATATTTTCTATTATGCCTATAGTGACCAGTCGTGCTAGGCAGATTACAATTAAATATATAACATACATACTTAAAAATTTCATAATAATACAATAAAAATCATAGTACATTACTAAACTTCCTGCTGAACGCCAGCGTACAATATTTATCACTGCAATTTATACGCTTCCATAAATATATGAGCCTTCACCTGTTTCCTAAATATGCTAATATCTTTAATACCTCACCATACTGGAGGCAAAGAATTCCTTAATTCAGGCCCTACTATTGAGAAAGATGTGAGGTGTGGCTCATTCAAATGTGCTGTCTTAATGGAGGGCCCACCAATAAATTTTGGTCTTTGGACCTCAAAGCCCGACCGGGTACATACATTTGTAAGAGATTTGCTAAATAACTGGGGCCATCCATTCTTAATACCTTAAAAGTCAAGACTAAAATTTTAAACTTAATCCTGTATCCTACAGGAAGCCAATGGAGCTCAATCAGCTTTGGGGAAATATGCTCCCAACATTCGGGCCAATCCTGTATCGTGCGGTAGGAAGAGCTGCGTTAGTGCCTACGGCACCCGCGGTTACCGCCCGCACAGAGCAGCTCACCTACCGCGCGATCCTGAAGCCTAATTATATGTAAATGTAAGCCGCGTCCGAAAAGCCTTAGTCCCGCGCAACCCAGGATACTGGATAGAGCGCCTATACAGGATCCTGGGTGCGCGGGCCTAAGGCTTCACGCCACGCTGGTATCTGTCATTTCAAATGTCATTTGAAATGACAGATACCAGGAAGCAACGGCGGCGACAGCGCAGAAGCAACGGCGAAAGGACTTTTCAGTGTCCCCCCTCCTCTCGGAGCAGGGCGCGAAAAGCTGCCTTGCTCCGGGAGGAAGGGGGACACTGACAGCGACGAAGCTTTCCCCCAGCCCGGACACCGGCGAAGCCAGAAGACAGCGGCGGAGAAACGGCGAAACGACTGTCAGTGTCCCCCCTCCTCTCGGAGCAGGGCGGAAAAGCCGCCTTGCTCCGGGAGGAGGGGGGACACTGACAGCGGCAAAACTTTCCCCCAGCCCGGACACCGGCAAAACTTACAATTTTGCAGCCATGAGCCACGAGCAGGAACGCGAAGATCTGGCTCCGATAGCTCCTCCCGACAAGATGGCCGCCTGCACGGGGAAAGAGTACAATTGGCCGCTCAAGACGTGATGTCGTGACGTCACGTCTTCAGCGGCCAATTGCACGCTTTCCCCGTGCAGGCGGCCATCTTGTCGGGAGGAGCTAAGGCAGGCCAGATCGTGTTCGTGCTCGTGGCTGCAAAAAAGTAAGTTTTTTGCCGGTGTCCGGGCTGGGGGAAAGTTTTGCCGCTGTCAGTGTCCCCCCTCCTCCCGGAGCAAGGCGGCTTTTCCGCCCTGCTCCGAGAGGAGGGGGGACATTGACAGTCGTTTCGCCGTTTCTCCATCGCTGCTTGTGCGCTGTCAGTGTCCCCCCTCCTCCCGGAGCAAGGTGGCTTTTCGCGCCCTGCTCCGAGAGGAGGGGGGACACTGACAGTCGTTTCGCCGTTTCTCCGCCGCTATCTTCTGGCTTCGCCGGTGTCCGGGCTGGGGGAAAGCTTCGCCGCTGTCAGTGTCCCCCCTCCTCCCGGAGCAAGGCAGCTTTTCGCGCCCTGCTCCGGGAGGGGGGAGAAGAGACAAGCGGCGAAACAACTTACTTGCACGGGGGAAAGCGGTCTCCGTGGCAGCCCCAGTCCTCTCCCCTCCTCCCGAAGCCAAAAAAAAAAAAAAAGCTTTTTTTTTTGGCTTCGGGAGCAGGGGAGAGGACTGGGGCTGCCACGGAGACCGGCACCCATGATCGAGGCCGGGGCAGGTGAGCGGGGGCTGGGGGAAAGCTTGCCACCTACCCTGACCCCTGCCTCTACCGCCTGGGTCAGGGTAGGCGGTAAGTTTGCAGGTTAAACGCGCGACAAAGCGGCAGGGAAAGGTAGCGTTAGTCGGGGCGCGGGTTACGGGATGCTAGGGGAATAGCTAATTCGCTCGTTTGCATGCAATATCGCGCTAATTCGCTCGTTTGCATGCAATATACATGCCGCGGGCGGAAGGGGTTACCCGGGGAATTTAGGACGCGGTAGGAGTAGGTTAAAGGGGATTCGGGATCGCAGGAAGGGCTAACGCGGCCGGAACGTGAGTTAAAAGCGGCTTAGGAGCAGGGTAAATGCAGCCGCACTTTACAGGATTGGCCCGATTGTGAGGAAGATATTAAACGTGCAGCTAATTATCCGGCGAGAATTTAGCTGCATAATTTGGGGATGTTCCAGGGATAGGTGGAAGGCATTTCAGGGAGGAGCAGCGTTAACTGTATAAAGTTAACCAGCTAACAACAATGTTCAGAGTTAACAGGTTAACTTATGTGGCTAACTCTGGTCATCCCGCTGACCTGTCCTAAAGTTAGCTGGATAAACATATTTGGCTAACTTTAAGATAGCCGGGTATATTCAGCAGCACAACCACACTGCTGAATATACCCGGCTAGTTAGCTGGTTATGTTTATCCAGGTAACTAGCTGAGCCGCTCAGCAGCTGCATATTGCCCCTTTTGAAAATCAAGCCTTTTGAGAGCAGATGTCACTTTCTGAGCAAATGTGTCCAAGCATGCAAGGAGAACCGGCAAATTTTCAAGCCCGACTTACGTGCATACGTTTGCCTTGAAAATTCTGAGTGAAATATACCTGCAGACTTTAGCCCTAAGCAAGCTGTTACCCTCTATAAGTATACCATAGGTGGAGAACAGCAGGAGAAGCAAATCAGCCATAAGATCAGACTCGGTTGACTGACCTGAGTGCTAAATTCCAGGCTGCTGATTACTAAAGCATTAGTATAATTTAAACATCATAATGTACAAACCTTTTATTAGGCCATGCAGAATTAATGCATGTTTTCTAATTTATAGCTGCATTTCCAAAGAAAGCTGAAGGCATTAATTACAATCAAAACATATAAATACAAACACCAAAAGTCTAAGAAAAGTTTAAGATAACTAAAATAAAATAAAGGTTAAAAATATTTAAAAAATCTATCAATTATAAAATAAAATATAGCAGCAGTAAAATATGAAAGAAAAATATAAATCAATGAGCTTCAAGATCAATTCATTAAAAAAGCAATGTAATAATTAGAAAGCAGTGAATGGACAGATTATTTAGCTAAAATTTGCTGGATAGGAGAGATAAGCAGCCTCCAAACTTTTGGATCAGTTTGTGTTTTTGTTTTGTTTGGGTGAGGGGTATTTTTATTCAAATCATTTAATGTTTTTTTCAGTTCAGTTCATGTGCCAAAACTGAAAAAAAACATACAAAAAAAAATCTAAACACAACAATGAAAAAAGACGGGCCTCTAGTAATCCTGGCTGATCTCAGACAAAAAAAGTGTTTTGAACTGGGCCTTGGGGGCCTAGCTTTGGCTTGGTGATGAGGCCTGTCACTGAGGACTAGCCCCAGTGCCAAGACCTAGCCCTGGTCTGAGCCCTACATTGAGAACTAGCACTGGCACCAAGATCTTATATCAAAATGGTACCAGCCACATCGCTGAAAGGCACTGAAGTAACATTACTTTGGCACTGTCCCAAGTGGATGATGCCATTTTTATAGCACTGGAACCCAGGTGGGAGGTGACTGGGCATAGCACTTGCCCATTTCAATATTGGATCAGGGATGTAAGAGGGGCAAGGTTGGTAGCTCTCCAGCCTCAATAAGTATTTTCATTATAGTTTAGTTTTGGTTCATTCTATTTGGAATGAATCAAAAATTACCTCATTTGCTGCATTTTTTTGCATTCGTTAAAACTGAACGCACATCCTCAACAGATTTGTGGTCTGGAATATTCAGCAGAATAAATATCCCACCGAATATACTTGCTTAGGGTTGTCCGGTACGTGTTTGTATGTAGCTGGTTCAGTTTGAAAATTACTCTAGTGTATATATACACCTGGAAAACGCTTAACTTAACCATCTATATTAATACAGACAATTAAGAAATAATAAAATGAAAAAAAAAAAGAAAAGGGATTGGGCCTGCAGGCCCAGCCCTCACCTCCCTTCCCACTAAAAGACTGTAGAAAATATGGGGAAGGAAGAGTTAGGATGGCAGCATAACGACTCACCGCTGCGTTTGTTGTTCCTTTTTCCTCTGAAATATGCCTCCTAAGCATACGGGTCACCTGAGAATTTTCCCCTCTGAATCAGCACCCCTCTTACCTGGTCAGCAAACACTAGGTTTTGTGGTGAACCGGGTTTCAGAGATGGAGCAGGGGCTTGCACCCATTGGAATCAGGATGCAGAGAGACCTGGACTCCCAGTGTTTTGATTTTACACTCTCATCCCCTGAAGAGCCTGCTGTGCTGGGGTCTTTGCTCACCTGTCAGTCAACTTCTGTAGACATCGTAGATGCCAGCGAAGAGAGGAAAATGACCTGGATTGTAATGCTGCAGGAGGGAGGAACCACGGCAGCCAAAGTGGGCAGCGTGCAGAATGGTGGAGTTCTCCTGGTTTCCACTACCCCCGGAGATTCCAGCTGGGAGAGGTTTTATTAGCCAACATTTGGTCCGTGCTCAGAAGAGTGGATTCTGCTGTCTCTAACTGTGCTTTGGACACTGGCTTGTTAGTTAAAGGAGTTGCTGAAATGTGGAAATCTCAGACAGAAGATATTACTGTTTTAAAAGGAAAGGTGGAAATGATATCATCTGAAGTCCAGATCATCCAGCAGTTAAACTTGGCCTTAGTTCAAGATAAAAATATGACTCTGCTAGCCATTTAAATTAAAGATTTTTAAGTTTTCCAAAGACTTCTTTTCTTTCTCCTCATAATCTAAGATTCTGGAAATTTCTGGGGCCAATTTTCCACCACTGAATAAAGTTTATTTTTTGCCTCTGGATCAAGGCCTAGGGGAACTCTGGATTTCCCCGAGACTATGAATATTCATCCTCAAGATCTCAACATTTTCACCATTTTGAATAGCTCAGAGGTTGCTATAGAGGAGAAGGAGACTCTTCTCATTTTGTTTGATTATGAAACTTCTTCCGTAAATCTCAGGCATTATTTTATGGGGAAAAAAATTTTTGGATCCATCCTGATGTATCTAAAATTACTCTGGATTGGAGGAAATTGTTTCTTGCCATGCGCCAAAAAGTGTTATCTTTGGGTGCAACATTTCTCCTCAGACATCCTTGCAAATTTATCATTAAAATACCTTGGAGGCAGGTACCAATTATTTTTCTCCAGATCAGTTACGTTTCTTTCTTGATCAAAAGATAATTTTGTGAGAACGCTTGTTGTACCATAATACATGTTCCAATTTAAGGTCTATTTTGCTAAGCTTCGTTACATTTGTCTTTTAAAGTTTCCATTATAATTACTAATCTCTGCCTTCTTTTTTTCTTGGGGACTACTGTATGTGAAAATTATAAGAAATATTTTTCTTTTCTCATGTATACATTTCTGTGTTTCTTGACAAGATTGTTCTTGTTTGATGCATTATTGAGATAATAAAAACAAAACACTACTGTAATACAGTTGGGAAAAGTACCCAAATCTATCCTTCCCCCGAAGGCCCCCCAAAAACAGAAACAGAGAAACATGACTGCAGAAAAAGACCATATGGCACATCCAGTCTGCCCATCCGTCCAATTAATTTAGCATTATAATTCCCATCACTTACTTATAGAAACATAGAAACATGAAGGCAGAAAAGTACCATAGGGTCCATTAGTCCAATTAACTTAGCATTATAATTCTCATCACTTCTTTAGAGTTCCCCTGTATTTATCCCATGCTTTCTTGAATTCAGATACTGGTTTTTTTTCTACCACTTCCACTGTGAGGCTGTTCCCATGCATCCACCACCTTCTCTATATTTCCTAAGATCACTCTTGAGTCTACCCCCTTTCACCCTCATCTCATGACCACCTCATTCTAGAGCTTCTTCTCCACTGAAAATGGCCCGCCTCCTGTGCATGGAAACCTTTGAGATTTTTGAATGACTCTACCATATTTCCCCTATCTTACCTTTCCTCCAGGATGCACATGTTTAGATCTTTAAGTCTATCCCCAAATGCTTTTGAATGAAGACTACTGCCCATTTTAGCAACCACCCTCTTGGACCATCTCCATCCTGTTTATATCATTTTGAAGGTGCAGTCTCCAGAATTGTACACAGTATTCCAAGTGGGAACTCACCAGGGACCTATAAAGGGGCAATATCACCTCCCTTTTTCTGCTGACCATTCCTCTCCCTATGCAGCCAAGCATTTTTCTGGCTTTTACCATCGCTTTATCCACCTTTTGGCCACCTTAAGATCATCAGATACAATTACCCCCAGATCCCACTCTTCCTTTGTACTTAGAAGAATTTCACTTCCAATACTGTATCTTCCCTTGGATTTTTGCACCCTAAATGCATTACTTTGCATTTTTTAACATTAAATCTTAGCTGCCAGACCTTAGACAATTCCTCGAGCTTCAGCAGATGCTTCCTCATGTTTTCAGCTCCTTCCTGGCTGTCCATCCTGTTGCAGATTTTAGTCTCATCGTCAAAAGACAAACCTTTCCTGACAACCCCTCTGATATGCCAATCACAAAAATGTTGAAAGGAACTGATCCAAGGACTGATCCCTGAGGCACACTGCTAGTAACACCCCCTCCTCAGAGAAAACTCCATTTACCACTATCCTTTGTTGCCTCCTTGTCAGCCAGTTTCTATCCCCATCCCTCATGCTAGGATCCACATCAAGGGCGCACAATTTACTAATAAGTCTTCTATGCGGAACCGTGTCAAAGGCCTTGCTGAAATCTAAGTTCACTACAACATTGTGGGCCTATTGGCACAAGGAACCTCCCAAACTCTCCCTGCCGGCGGGCCACCTACTCATGCCCACCCCACTCCCCCCACAAACACAGCCATAATCCTCCCACCTCATCTAGTGTAAGGGACACCTAGTAGTATAGGTACATCTGTACGATATCACGATATGACAGCAGTTCAGTCATATCCAATCAGGTATCTGAAAGGTCTGGCCTCAAGATGCCAAACAGACATTATGAGCTTGCTAAAACAATGAGAGATGCCCAATATCAAACACCAGCCAATCATAAGCCAGATGCCCATGATTACAGGCTAAGCTGCACCCAAGATGACCATATATAAAGCTACAAGCACAGGAGTAGCATAAAGGAAGATTAAAGCAAGGAACACTGACAGCATGAGACATCACAGAGATATCAACAACACACTTTAAAAGGTGAATTTTAAAAGCCCTACGTGTGCAAAAACTTGGAGATACATGCATAAGTTGGCCGGCGCATGCTGAGCAGATTTTAAAAGCCACCTGTGTATGCGCCACAAGTCAAATGTTTTGAAAAGGGGCGGGGCGGGATATGGACATCATGGGGGAAGGCCAAGAAATGTGCGTGTAAATACTTAGGAGCACAGGTGCGCGCCGGGGTTCTCTGCCGCGTAACTTTACTACTGCTATGGATGGCGTGCAAATAATAAAATTAAAAATTCCAGACTAGTCAGCGGGATTTTAAGGGTTGATGCTAACAAGGGGAAAGAGAAGCTATCAAACTAGGGGGTTTGGAAGTCCTATGCCTTGCCTGGGCAAACTGGGAATGAGCTGGTGAAACTGGCAATGGCTCCTTTTATAATCCCCCCATTTACGTGGCAGAAGCGGCATTCGCGCACACATGTGTGTGCCCACTTAAAATTGCATGCAAATGTGTGTGTGCTAGGCCTATTTTATATCATGCATGCATATACGCATGTCTGTTATAAAATAGCCACGTCCATGGGCGCGAGCCGGCAAACATGCACACATGTGTGCCCGCCCGCCTGTTTAAACGTTACCATCTAAGAACTTAACTTCTAAAGCAGCTTAACTTCAAGTGATATAGATCTTACACTGGGGTTAGATATAGTTATTTTTGTTGAGGGAAAGCTTAGCAGACTCAGAGGGTAGAAAGGAAGACATGAGTTTTGTTAATAAAGTCTTGATGTAAATTTCCATATTTTGTCCTAATTAATTTGCACTTAGGAAAGGAGCCCGGGAGTGGATAAGTATTCCAAATGGAGGGTACCATTACACTGGCACCCCCCGCCAAATCTCCCAGGCTGCCAGGAGCATGGTGCAATCGTAGCACTCCTGGCAACATTCAGCATTGCTGTCAGATAATACTCAAAGCAAATTCTGGATGTTGCTGGGAGTCCTATGAATGGACCTTGCTCCCAGTGGCTTGGGGGATTGGGGGGGAAATGCTGGATGGAGTGGGAGGATTGCAACTGGGGATGTGGGGGAGGCAGGCATGAGGGGGGCACACAAGGCAATATTTATTTGCCAAATTTGGCGGGGGGTCAGAGATGCTCCTCAGGCCAATAGGCCCACAACGTTTGTAAAATCCTTAAGTGGGGCTTGGGAGCTTTGCTTGACTACTTTACAGTAGGGGGTGGGGGAATGAGACATCAGGGCTGCAGCCCAATCGCTTTTTTGTTTCATTTTACTACCACTATTTTACAATAAAGTACATGTATCTGGGTAACGTTAGACCTGCTTTCACCTCTATTTTATTGGGGTACGTTTTAGCCAGGTAATAATTTATCCGTCCAAAACATATCCAAATAGTTTGGGGACATATTTAAACCCCCAAGTCTGTCCCAAAACATAGCCAGACAAACTCTTTTGAATACTGACCTCATTAAAGCTAATCAAATAAGAATGGCATATCATTTTGGGCTATTTCGTACGTAATATCATGAAATTGGACAAGGTTAAAAGAAAACAACCTTCCAATGTACTAAACTGGAATGTATCCCATGCAGAAAGACGGTGCCAACTGGAAAACAGAGACCAACAAGAGTTTGTTCCTTCCAGTATATCTTGTACTGCAAAGGACTTTGTCAGAATTAGAATATTGTATTAGTATGCATGAGGTCAGGAATATTTTACAAATAATACAAGTAACGGAATTCAGGCTCATTCTATGGGCAGGGATCCTTACAGGGAAAATAAATTATCCACAAAATCTACTACCTAAAACTGTTTGAACCTGCTCATTCACCTTTTGTAACATGAAACTGGATAAGAACCTGGAGGATAGTGATACGGCAGGTCTACAGATATGACGCAATGCCAATCGATACGAGCTAATGTGAGGAAACATACCAGCTGTAGTTTGGGAGTTCAGAAATAACTTGACAGGAATATATTTCAGAGGGGTTTTATTAATAATCATTTTCTGGCTCTTTCAAACAGAGCAAGAACCCAAAAGGAAGGTCATTTCAAGAAGCCTGAACTCAGTGAACAAACATTTCCTGACATGCAAACTACATCACTGCCTATGTCCTGATTGTGCTTTTCCTTCACGTAACATTAGACATGGAGAGAAGCTGGTTCTATCTTTCGTTCCAGATGCTGGAGAAATGGAGGTAAATTTCAGTAGAGTTTGTGTTTATGACTCATAAATGAAATGAGAGAATAAATGAAGCCAATAAAATATTAACTCAGTATTCTTTCCATCAATCTCTTCAGAAGAAAACAACAACAGAGTACATCAGGAAATTCAGAGTGCAATACAAGATATCGGATTACGGAAACATGTACTTTTTTACCAGTACAATTTTAAAAACCAAAAAATTCTGATATTTGAACTAATTTCTAAGCCATGTTAAAATCTGGTGTCAAGCATTTAGAAAATCCAATGTTAAAACTGCATTTAAAACAAATGTGTTACCACTGCTGGTGTCCCCCCATTGCCTCATGGTGCAGCCTTCTCTAGGCTGATTCTCTTCTCCGCCCCCTGCAATCAAGCTGCATCCCTCCCCGGGGCAATCCCACTAACTATCACCCCCTTAGTCAACCTGCACTCTGTTCTGGATTGATCCCCTTTTGCCATCCCTTCTGATTGAACAAGGAGCCTCTACAGACCCATACTTCACTCCTGAGTCAAGCTGCGCTCTCTTCTAGGACAAGCCCCTCATCCGTACACCCAGCATGCAGGCTCCATAATGCCAAACACTCCACCCCTAACTACCAGAAACTGGCTCTTCTTGGGTCAGTGACCTACCCCACACCTTCTCCCTTGGTGGTCTTCAATGGGAACATTGGGGGCAGGAGGTAGCACTTTTCTATCTTGCCCAACTGGTGCTAATTGACAAAATGGCACATTCAGTGATATCCTGCCAATTTAAGTGGTCTTCAACCAGCCCTGGAAAATCTCTTATTGCAGCCTATGAGCAATTGGTTTTACGTAACTTACACCACCTCAAAACAGCAACCTCATCTAAACCATTTTGGAATCTGTCCAGGGTTTCATTCTGTATATCCATACCTCTTCAGAGGTATGGATATATTCAGAGCCAATTTGAGTACGTTAATATTTTATTTGCATTTTATGAATCATTTCACCTTTTACCTATGTAGGTGCCTTATTGACATATCACCTTCTTCTTTCTCATGCAATTGTTTAATTAAAGTTTTTTTTTATATCTTTAGTAATGTCCTTCCCAATGAAGCCACCTGGAGAAACATGGCTATGTCTGGGGACCTAACCTGTCTGTATCTTGAATGATTGAATCTTATCATGGAACTTTCATACTGGGGATCCTAAAGTTAACTAGATCAAAACTAACTTACTGGACTTTATTATAGAACCTTAATATTGGAACGATGTACCATATGCAATTATGAACGTTTATTAAGTATATTGGATACTCGTTGCATCACTCTCTTACTTGAATAAATGAGGATTTCCCGTTTTGAGATTCACTTTTTCTAAGTTCTCCTCACACTATTATTTTGCTGACCTAATGACTTCACAATACAATATCAGTTTTATATTTTCTCTTATACACAGCATATGGATCAATTATAAACTTTTGTCATGCTATTATATAATAAGTTTCCTGCTGTAAAGAGCAATTTATTTTGACAATTGAGAACAATGCCTTGCTTTTAACTCAATTTAATGCTACATATCACAGAATGCTGCATTGAATTATCATTCAATCTGTGTATCTCTATTACTGAAAATGTAACCTGCTCAAGCAGGCAATACACATTAATACTCAGCTTCTGGAAATCCCAATTCTGCATGCAAAGGACTTTAATGCATTGTTATTATCAACAAAATAGAAAAAAAGGTTTAATGGACTACACTAACCTTCGGGATCAAGGAGTTTTGCGATGCCCAAATGCCGCTGGGCTATGGTAAATGCATGGTCTAGTCGCTGCAGGGCAGACTGTTGGCGAACCACACTGCTCCACTCCAATAGGTCTGGTCTGAAAAATAAGCACAGTTTACAATTTATACTCTCCTTTCCATTATGCTTTATTTCTAAGTTTAATTGGTATCTCTCATATGTACAAAAACACGATTGTCTTTGGAATACAAAAGTAAAACTGAGTCACAGGGATTCCACTGATGTACAGTTATGTTCCATAGCACACTCCTATCAGCTGACAGCTAGCAGCATAATATCGGGCTTATGCTACAGCTCTGGTTCACAATCTAAGGTAGTCAAGAATGAATCAATTATTAGATAATTAACCACCATTAGGGCATTAGTTGCCACTTAATGATCAGATTGATCTACACCACCATAAGGGCATCAACTACCAGTTAATGACCCAGACATCTCTAGTTATTCTTTATTGGATGGATTTGTAAAATATATTTGGCAGCTCCAGAGAGCTCATGATTACTGAGATTCTCCATCACTGGTCCAGCAGAGGTTTATATGGTAGCTGGCAATCTACCGAAGAAGTAAACTACATTGTCTATTAACATGTTCTTTTTTTCTGGCACCCTGTTGTATATTTAATGTTATAGAACTGTACCAATCATGTCAAAACAGCCAATTTTTCTATAGGTGACACAAAGGTGCTATATATTTATTATTTTCCAAAAATATACTGTATATACCACTGTTAATCCACAGCTTAAGAGAGCAAACAAAAAAAACATTCATATAATAAGCATATAACATACAAAGCACAGCTACATGAAATACAAACACTTTTCCTCAGACAACAAATAAACCATCTGACGATGACCAGAAAGATTGGAATACTTTTTCTGTTGATAAATAAGCAAAATCCTGAACTAAACCAAGTCCTCAAGAAATAAAAAGGTTTTCAACATTTTCCAAAATGTCTATGTACAGGTTACCAGGTGAAAATGATCCTGAAGGTAGGGACAGCCACAGAAAACACTCTTCCCTGAGTTTCTGTAAGCCGAGTGAGTCGTCATGGGATTAATGTTGCATTAATCAATGGAAAGAAGTCATTACCAAGGAGACTATGAATCATCATAGCTACTTTGTATTTAATTCTCCACTCCATGGGTAGCTAATGAGGGTCACACAATATTGATGTAATATGGGTGCTAATGCCCAGGCCCTAACAAAATCTGAACAGCTGAGTTCTGCAGAATTTGGAATGCTCTTAACACACTAACTGGCATCCCAATATGGACCATATTACCGTAATCCAAGTTTGAAACAGCAAAGCCTGAAGTTCAGTCCAGAAATGTGAGTAGTGGTCTTAACTGGCACAGTTTATAAAAATCAGCCAACTATGGATTTATCGTGACCACGCATTGTCAAATTTGAGTCTAATATGACCCCCTAGGCTTTTCACTCATAAATGGGTACGTCACAGTTTTCGAACTTGAAGGAGGATGAAAAACAAGTGTAATTTACTGAGCTTTGAAACTATTTTATAATGTTTCAGTCCTACATAAAATATTTCTGATGAAAGCATTTGGTTAATTACTGCTAATAAGCTTCTCTGTCGCAGATGTTTATCTAAGTATAGAATTTAATGGAAATACAATAATTATATGGGACTGAAAAAAATAACCACATATCACTATTTGAATGGACCAAACTAATTGTTCATTAATATTGGCAATAACATCATAAGTAAACATCTGCTCTAATATTCAAAACACTGGAGCAGATTTAAAAAAGATATAGTTGCGATGGAGAAGGTACAGAGAAGGGCAACCAAAATGATAAAGGGGATGGAACAGCTCCCCTATGAGGAAAGGCTGAAGAGGTTAGGGCTTTTCAGCTTGGAGAAGAGAAGGCTGAGGGGGGATATCATAGAGGTCTTTAAGATCATGAGAGGTCTTGAACGAGTAGATGTGACTCGGTTATTTACACTTTCGAATAATAGAAGGACTAGGGGGCATTCCATGAAGTTAGCAAGTAGCACATTTAAGACTAATCGGAGAAAATTCTTTTTCACTCAACGCACAATAAATCTCTGGAATTTGTTGCCAGAGGATGTGGTTAGTGCAGTTAGTGTAGCTGGGTTCAAAAAAGGTTTGGATAAGTTCTTGGAAGAGAAGTCCATTAATTGCTATTAATCAAGTTTACTTAGGGGTAGATTTTCAAAAAACGCGAATAGGCGTACTTTTGCTGGCGCATCAGGCGCCAGCAAAAGTACGCTGGATTTTAGTAGATACGCGTGGAGCCGCGCGTATCCACTAAAATCCTGGATCGGCGCGCGCAAGGCTATGAATTCTGTATAGCCGGCGCGCGCCAAGCCGCGCTGCCTACCCCCGTTCCCTCCAAGGCCGCTGCGAAATCGGAGCGGCCTTGGAGGGAATCCTCTAACGCCCTCCCCTCATCTTCCCCTCCCTTCTTCTATCTAACCCACCCGCCCGGCCCTGTCTACACCCCCCCCCTTACCTTTCTCCGGGGATTTACGCCTCCCGGAGGGAGAAGTAAATCCCCGCGCACCAGCGGGCCTCTTGCGCGCCGGGCCGCGACCTGGGGGCGGGTACGGAGGGCGCGGCCACGCCCCCGGACCGCCCCGGGCCGTAGCCATGCCCCCGTACCCGCCCCCAAAACGCTGCCGACACGCCCCCGAAACGCCGCGACGACCGGGCCCGCCCATGACACGCCCCCGACACGCCCCCCTCGGAGAAACCCGGGACTTACGCGAGTCCCGGGGCTCTGCGCGCGCCGGTAGGCCTATGTAAAATAGGCTCACCGGCGCGCAGGGCCCTGCTCGCCTAAATCCGCCCGGTTTTGGGCGGATTTAGGCGAGCAGGGCTCTGAAAATCCGCCCCTTAGGGAATAGCCACTGCTATTAATTGCATCAGTAGCATGGGATCTTCTAGGTGTTTGGGTAATTGCCAGGTTCTTGTGGCCTGGTTTGGCCTCTGTTGGAAACAGGATGCTGGGCTTGATGGACCCTTGGTCTGACCCAGCATGGCAATTTCTTATGTTCTTATGTTCTTATGTACTATGCTCGGCTTCTCTGCGAAGGGAGGTTGTTTCAAGACTGAGCGGGCGCATCATGCCCTCATGCCGCCTCCAGGGCTGGTTGGCCGTCCACACTCCATCATTATGCAAATGCACAGATTTCAAGATAAAGTGCAGATTTTAAATAAAGCACGGGAGCTCAGTAAAGTCCTGCATCATGGCAAGCGGGTTATGTTTGTTCAACATTTTGCTGCGGCGATGAAGAAAAGAAGGACGGAATTTGGCCCAATCAGGAAAGAGCTTCAGAGGCACAGCCTGGTGTACGCCCTTCTCTGTCTGGCACGTCTGAAAGTCACCCTGAACAATAATAAAGTTAGAATTTTTGACCCACCATCAGAGGTGCGCCGGTTTTTGGAGCAGGCAGAAGAGACGCGGCCTGACAGAAGACGGCGTGCTGCCTCAGCATTCTGTGAGACTTTATTGTTTTGTCTCGTCTTTTTTGTTTTAATCTCACTTTCTTGTCGGTGCATTGCAGCTTGCTTCTACTTTCTTCTTTCTTTTTGACCCTATCTTCTTCTCCTTTACAGAAATAATTGACCAGCTTCTTACTTTTTATGGGCCTGGGGGGCGGAGGGGGGTTACAGTGATCATAACTTGGTTTGTTTTGGGGGGGGGAGGTCAGGAGGATGAGCGCGAGGTTGATGTGGGGGCTCGTTCCTTTAAAAAGTATTTGTTTTTGGCTTGATGATATGTTTATTCTTTAATATGTCCTCTTTTTTTATTATTATTATTTACTAGTCACATTTAGGTTGGGCCACTGATGGTGGTGTGTTCTGGTCCCCACTGAGTGCATCTGGCGTGCGCGCTGGGGGAATCCAAGATGTTCTGCTCATGTGGGAGGTGCGGTGCTGATCCCGGCATTGGGTGTTGGTGCAGTGAAAGTATGTATGACACATCATCAGAGGGTGCGCCAACCGACTGCAGCAGATGCAATACTCAGAGACTGCCGGTGCAACTATTGGGGGGTTCTTATTTTATTTTATTTATTTATATTCTTTTTTATACCGAAGTATAGCTGTGTGCCTTCACCCTGGTTTACAGAGTAACAACATTATACAATGAACATGTTATAAGAAATAACGCAGTACAGATAACAGAACTATAGCATCTCGGCAAAGAGCAGAGTATAACATGTTATCAGGAGACAATTTAAGACTTGGTTATAAGATACTTATTAAAGGAACTTTAGGGTTCAAGATGAAAAATTGATATTACTCATAACAGTCTGTGAATGATTGTCTAAACCAGTGGTTCTCAACCTTTTTTCTGTCGGGACACACCTGACAGATGGTTCTCACATGCGTGACACACTGACCCATGATCGTCACAGGGCTAGATGTAAATGTACAGTTTGCATCCACGGGAACCCCCCTGATCCACAATAATGGATGTAAAGCAGAATTATGACATTCCCCATTCAACTCACTCTACAAAAAAGATATTCTGGTTCTGGTGTCATCTCAGTAACAGCAACTCAAACTCCTTCTACTTTCAGGCTCAATAGCCCTACTTATGAAAAGACAGCAGTTTACCACCAATGCATGTCCTCTTGAGAAAACGCAACAAATAAGACTGATAAAACACTTACATGCTAGTAAAATATCTCTGTAACAGACACAGAACCGACCTAACATACTCCCAGGATCTGTAGTAATGCATATAAACTAATCCACACACAGTTACACCTGTATTATGGAATACACTCAAACAGGAGCAACCCTATCTATGAAAAGGCAACACTACAAATATTAAATCAGGCCCTAAAAACCAATACACCTCTTATTAGGAAAACAGAACTAGCAAGCAGCTATAGATCCCCACACAAAAATAATTGTAAAACTATACTAATAAGCAGAATAAATGTTTCACAACAACTATGAACAGAATAACATCCAACAATTAAAACTCATAAAAACTATTAAAAATTCTCCAAACACCAATAAAATATTTCAAAAAAAGCAGACACATCACATAATATTAAATAATTAAAATAGCAGTCAATCAAGAAAAATAAACTTAAAAAGCCACCTTTACTTACCCCCTCCAGCAGCTCTCCTACTCCTCTTCCATGCAGGCTGTAGCACACACCAGAAGCAGCAGTAGTGGCTAAGCTCTATACTCATGGTCCTCTTCCTTAGGGCCCATGTCTCTCACACACACACACACACACACCATACCAGTCATGCCCCCATGACCAGTTTCTGTCTCACACACCAATCATCTCCCAGTCTTTGACAAACACACCAGTCACCTTCCTGAACAGTTTCTCTCATGCCATACACACACACACAGGCTTCCCACTCCCGTGTTCCACTTACATATATGGGCTTCTCACTCTCATAATCACTTTCTCTTTCTCACATACACTCACCAGTCTCTCACTCCCATGCTTGTTCTCTCCACATGCACAGGCTTCTCATTCCCATAATCACTTTCTTTCTCTCCCACAGACACACACACCAGTCACCTGATCTCTCTCATGCATACACACACACAGGCTTCCCACTCCCATGTTCTCTTTCAGATATACAGGCTTCTCACTCCCATGCTGTATCTCACACACTCCCAGCTTTCTCACTCCCATGCTCACTCTTCACTTGCACAGGCTTCTTATTCCCATAATCACTTTCTTTCTCTCTCTCACATACACACAAACACACACCAGTCATCTGATCTCTCTCATGCATATACACACACATAGGCTTCCCACTCTCATGTTCTCTTTCAGATATACAGGCTTCTCACTCCCATGCTGTAACTCACACACACACAGGTTTCTCACTCCCATGCCCACTCTTCACCTGCACAGGCTTCTCATTCCCATAATCACTTTCTCTCTCTCTCTCTCTCTCACACACACCCGTCACCTGATCTCTCTCATGCATACACACACACACAGGCTTCCCACTTCCATGTTCTGTCTTACATACACAGGCTTCTCCCTCCCATGCTGTGTCTCACACACACCCAGGTTCTCACTCCCATGCTCACTCTCTTCACATGCACAGGCTTCTCATTCCCATAATCACTTTCTCTGTTACACACACACACACCCAGTCTCTCTCTCATTTCCATGCTCGCTCTCCACGTGCACAGGCTTCTCATTCCCTGAATCACATTCTCTCTCTCACATTCACATGCACACCAGTCACACAGTCACCTTACCAACCAGTCTCTCTCATATACATGCACACACACAGGCTTCCCACTCCCATGCTCTCTCTCACATAATCAGGCTTCTCACTCCCATGCTTTCTTTCACATACACCCCCACAACACCAGGCTACTTACTCCCATGCTTTCTCACATACCCAGATTTCTCACTTCCATGCTTTTTCTTTCTCTCTCTCTCTCACACACACACACACATCCCTGACTGTCTCACACTCTCACATACACATCAGTCATCTCCTTGAGCAGTCACTTTCATTGTCTTTCACATATACACATACATCAGCTCTCTGACCAGTTTCTCTCAATCACACACATACTCTTGATCAAATACATTCTCTCACTTACACGCTGGCTGGCTGTTTCTCTCTCTTTCTATCACTCACTTCCTCCCCCCCCCCCCCCCCCGAGCACAAACGGTAGCTGCTCCTCCTCCTCCAGGCCCCGCAGGCCAAGAAGGAAGAATTCCATCGATCGCGGGAGGCTCATGCTGCTCTCCTTTCCCTTCCTCCCCCAGAGCAGGAAGATCAGCTGCCTCTCCTGCTGCCACCGGACTCCTGCTATCTTCGGGCGTCCGAACTTCGTGTCGGGGGGGGGGGGGTAGCGGAAGCGCAGCGCACAACGTCCGCTTCCTCCCTCCCCCCCCAGCAGGAAGATCGGCGGACCATACGGCCCGACGCCCGAAGATAGCAGGAGGCCGGTGGCAGCAGGAGAAACAGCTGATCTTCCTGCATTGGGGGGAGGAAGCGGAAGCTGCGCGCGGCGCTTCCGCTCCCCCCCGAACAGGAAGACCGGTTGGCCATATGGCCGCAGCAGCGCTTCCCCATGTGTGCCGTGATGGCGCGCAAGGCGTGGGTTGTCTTGCGGCACGGCCTTTCTTCTTCCCGCCCACCACTTCCTGTTCCGGTTCCGGGTCCGGGGGGGGGGGGGCGGGGAATGCAGGCGCGGGAAGAAGAAAAGGCCAGCCGCGGATGCCACAGCTTTTTTTTTTTTTTGCACTGCTGCCGTTCCCGCTGGGCTTGAACGTGCTGATAGCCCGGCGGCAACGGCAGCAGGGAAGAACGAGCAGCGGGAGGGACCGGGAGCCACGCGACACACCTGCCGGTGCTTGGCGACACACTAGTGTGTCGCGACGCACCGGTTGAGAACCGCTGGTCTAAACAACCATGTTTTTAATTCTTTTTTGAAGGTTTTGGAATCTCTGATAGAACTTAGGTATCCTGGGATGGAGTTCCATTCTGTCGGTCCAGCTATCGAGAAGGCTCTATGTTCTTGGTTTGGACTTCTTTTTTATGCCTCCTGCAAAGGGGTTTTGGGAAGGGGGGGGTTGAGTAATGGAATGCTGTTATGCTTATTCATTTTTTTGCTGAGTTTTGATGTGTGTCTGCTTTTCTCTTTTGCTTGCATTTGATTGTGCGGTTTATTAACTATGAAGTTCAGGGTGGTATCCAGAGAGGGATTCTGAGGGTGGTCTTTTTCCCTTAATTTCTTTGAGCATTTTTTCATTGCCCCACAATTAATTATATGTGGCTTCTTTTGAATGGCCCCTCCCTGTCTCTTAGGACTGCCTGGTTGAGATTGTGGGGTAGTGGGAGCTATAGGGAATGGGTGGTTTTAAGGGGGGTTGTAGGTGGGTTTTTTCTGAGATTGTGTCTTAGGACACTGGGTAGATGGGTTTTTGGTTTTGTTAGGGGGGGGGGGTAGTGGGCATTCCTGTTATGCTGGGATGAGTGGCTTACCCCTCGGATCCCGATTTACTTCCCATCCAAGGAGCAATGGGTCAGTTGGGGTTGTTATGTTGTTTTTTCAGTGGAGACTTGTGTTAACACATCTACAGGAGTGGGTTGTTTGGGTTGGGTGGATTTCATTGGGACTTTTGTGGGAGCTTTGGGAGGACTGGTGGAGTTTCTTAAGAAAATATTTTATCTTTGTTCTCTGGTTTGATTACCAAATTTACAGCTTGAGCATGATGGTGTTCTTTAATGTGTACAGGTTTTCATGCACTTGTGTTATGGTTTCTGAAATCGATGTGGTATTTTGGAGTACTGCTGTGGGGATGTTTCTTCTCTCTTTAGCAGCTCATATTGTTTTTTTTGTAGCGCCCTGATTATGACTGAGCCTATTACTTGTATCTCCCTGAACGTTAGGGTGATTTCCTCAATTAAAAGAAAAAGAATTTTGCAATTTGCCCGCAGAAGGATCAAATACCTCTTTTCCAGGAGATGCATTTGACTGCACAAAACAAAAAATATTAATAGTCTGGCTGGAAATGGATTGTATATGTTTGAACTGGGGAAACCTCATAAAGTGCCTAAATAGGGCTATATGGATATGCCCAATGGCTACTAACGAGACTCTAGCTCCAACTTAGTGGTTGTTATGTATCGTCATATCGTCACAACGATATGACGATACATCGCGCATTCTAAGAGAGAAAAAGCACTCTGACCAAGAAGATATAATCACTGCGACATTTTCAGCGTCAGCACAGCACTCAATGTGAAGGAGCAAATTTTGCCATCACCTAAAGAGCACATTTTCACAGCTGAGTCATAGAGGTATATTCCATGCTTAAGAGTCACGCCCTGATGAAGAGGATTTACTCGAAACACTGCACTGTCGGGATTACAATACTTATTGCATGAAGTTATGTATACAATATCTTGGCGTCATAACTGTGAGTCTTTTATGGTATAACATTTAATTTTTGTATACCACCACAGCTGACTCGCACTGGACTATCAAGTTAGCCATCAGAATAATAGATTGAGCAACTTGTACATTCTGGGGTTTTCCAATGATTATAAATAACTTTTCTCTAACAACCACTAAGTTGGAGCTAGAGTCTCGTTAGTAGCCATTGGGCATATCCATATAGCCCTATTTAGGCACTTTATGAGGTTTCCCCAGTTCAAACATATACAATCCATTTCCAGCCAGACTATTAATATTTTTTGTTGAGTACACAAGTGTCTGGTATCATCTGGATCATTATTTTGAGTTTTGACTGCACAAAAGCATGAAAAGTTAAAAATGGGTTGGGTTGGAGCAGTGTACTATTCCTCCTACACTTCACGTAGTCGGGGTGTTTATGTCTTAATAGATAAATGCTTACCCTTGAAGGTTAACAAATTTTTTCTGATGTAGCTGGTCGGTATGTAATCCTGGAATGTATACTTAACTCTGTAACTTTTACGCTTGTAAATGTTTATGGCCCAAATACAGAGCAGCATGGCTTTTACCAATAGCTGACAAACAAATATCTTCCTTTGGTTTGAGGCTCTGGTAGTTGCGGGAGACTGGAATATATGTATAAAACCTGAATTGGATAAAATCGCAAGTTGGGCTGGGATTGCTTGGCTATATTAACGAGGTTGATCTTATTACCACATTTCGCCTGGTTGTTATCTTGAGGTAGCACCATCCATTAGAGCGTGATTATACCTTTTCTCGCTTAGCCAGTCAATGTATAGTGGAATTGATTATTTTATGTGCACGCCTTATCTCTACTCTAATGTGTTGAGCAGAGTGATCCTCACTTGTACACTTTCAGATCACCATCCAATATTAATTCAGCTTTGAATCAATGCCCATTCACCTAGTGCTTTTAGTTGGTGATTAAATGTTTCCTTGCTTGGTGATTATAGAATTTCCAGACTTGGTTTAGAAGGCTGTTGCGGACTTTAATGAGTTTAACTCCGAGGCTGATTCCGGGCCTGGGCTTTGGTGGGCAGCTTTCAAAGCCTTTCTACAGGACAGGACCATAGCGTATGCAAGCCATCTACATAAAGGAGTAGGAAGAGAGAGAGGCCAATCCGCTTGTAGAAATTGCTGGTTTGGAGCAAAAGCATAAGATTGATTGCGCTCCTCGCACGTATAAGCAGTTGGAAGCCAAGCACAGAAAGCTGAAAACACTGGAGATGGATAGGATTGGGCATGCTTTTAAAATTCTCTCAATTAAAATTTTATGAGCATGGGAATAACTGGGTATGATGCTGGCTAGATTAACGGGCAAATCACACATTCTTTCTATTCAGATGCCAGGGGTTCAATAACCTTGGACCCTGGCATTATGAGCAGGCATTTGGTGATTACTTTTCCAATCTCTATGATGCATTGGACACCCACACAGTGGAGGATATTACGCAGTTTCTTGAAGACATTGGCTTACCTCGGTTGTCCAAGGAGCAGAGTGCTGGTGGTTAGCGGCTCTATTTCGCTGTTGGAGATTCATACTTATTGCTGTATTGCCCGGGGGGGGGGGGGGGGGGGGGGGGGGGGGGGGGGGGGGGGGGGGGGGGGGGGGGGGGGGGGGGGGGGGGGGGGGAAGTGTCCTGGGCTGATGGTTTTCAGATTGAATTTTATAAGAAATACCTTCTGGAGGTGGCCCTTTTTCTTTTCTCAGTATTTCAGGAAGTGGGCATATCACCAGAGACTTTGCAAGATATGACCGATGCCACTATTATACCTAAAAAAGGTAAAGATGTCCTAGATTGTGACTCTTATAGGCCCATTTCTTTGCTAAATTTGGACTTGAAATTTCTAGCAAAAGTGTTGAAGATGCGCTTGAAGGCTGTTTTGCCCATCTTGGTTCATAAGGACCAGACAGGGTTTGACAGGAGTAGGGTTTCCATGGCCAATACTAGGCGCTTTTTTAATGTACTGCACATGGCTAAGTGTGTGGGGCAGCCGCTCTTGTTATGTCTCTTGACACTGAAAAAGCTTATGATAAAGTGGGAAGGCTATATTTGTTTCGTAATCTTGCGCAAGTTGGGCTGCCGGATCAATTTTTGGCATAGATTCGGGCAATGTATCACCATCTTCGGGCATGAGTTTTGATTAATGGTTCATTAACATCTTTTTGTACCATCGCTCATGGCACGAACCAGGGGCACCCACTGAGCCCTTTGCTTTTTGATATTGCTATTGAGCTTTTTGCTGCTGCCATATGGCAACATGTGAGTATTCGCAGCAGAAGATCTCCCTGTACGTGGACGCAGAAGATCTCCCTGTACGTGGACGATGTCTTGTTTTATTTATCGGTGCCCTCTGTGTTGGGGCCAATTCTCTTGCGACTTTTAGCTGAATATGGTGCTCTCTCTATTTATTAAGTTAATATTGATAAATCTGAAATTTTTCCCATTGATAGGCTAATGCCAATCCTGTGTTGTTTTGCCAATTTTCGAGTAGTGCATAATACTTTTCAATACCTTGGAATATATTTCCCTCGACTTTAAGAACCTGTTTGCTACGAACTATACGGGCCTTATTGCTGACATTAAGAAGAGAATACAATTGTGGAATGATATGTTAGTTTCTTGGGTGGGCAGAATTAATTTGCTTAAAATGAACATCCTGCCATCGTTTTCAGCAAGTCCATTGTAATGTACTTAATAGAAACTTTGCGGAGCTTCATGAATTGATGGGTAGGTTTATTTGGAATTACAGGCATTCTCGAATCCAGTTAAGTCAGCTTTGGTTAAATAAACAGCAAGGAGGCATGGCACTGCCTAATCTCCGAATTTACTACTGGGAGTGCGGTTGTTAAGCTTGCAAGATTGGATTTATGGCTCTGAGGCATCATGGGTGGCTCTTGAACATAATCAGGCTGGTGTGGCTAGGCTGGCTTTGCTACCTTTTTTGCCATGTGATTCTCCAATATGTCGGAAGGTCTGTCGGGGTAGTCCTATCTTGGTGCATTCTTTGCGGGTTTGGCGGCAGGTCTCTCATTTTCTCAACCTGTATGGGGCAGGAGATTTCTCCCATTTCACACTTGTATTGTAATTCTCTTTTATCTAGCTGCACTTTTTCTACGGTTTTCAAAGACTGGCAAAGGTGCGGGCTAATTTCTCTGGTGCATTTATGGAGTGATGAGGAAGCGGAGGGGGTGGCTCCCTTCTCTACGTTAGTTGAGGATTATGGTATAGACCAAAGTATTTGAGGTTGTGCCAGGCTCTACGTGGGCATGTGAATTTAGACAGTTCTCTTCAGCCTTTGAACAGAATGGAGCGTTTTGGAGTCACTCTAATGAGAAGAGGAGATTACAATAGCAGTGTGACCATGCAGAGAACAATTTACAGGGCCAAATACTGCTTTATTTGCTGAAACAGCTTTTTACAAAAGTACAGGCCTGATATATGGGAAAACTTATGCATGTGCCCTGTTAATACATAAGTTTACTTAGGCTGATTGGGGGCTTTCCCAGGAATGAGATTGGAAAGAGGTCCACACTGACATATAGATTTTATCCAAAGAAAAGCTCCGAATGCTAATTTATAGGAGTAAATGTGTGCAGGTAACTATTCTGGGCTAATTCTCAAAGAGAAAGTAGGCGCATGCTTTCCCTTTAAAAACTGGTATAAAATCCATGGGTAAGAAGTAACCACAGACATTTCACCAAGGTGGGAAGTTGCAAAATTAACCTCTAAATATAATCGCAGGTCACATACAGTTATGGATGTACAGCAAAATATTTCTGCTTCAATTAATTTGTTCATTTTTGGCCTTTGTTTTAGCTGAGTTTTGTTTTAGGGTCTTCTGTTTTCATTTTCATCAATTAAGTAAATTGTAACAGTGCACACTATGGAATGAATTTTCAAAGTTACACACTTAAAAGTAACATATATCATAGCAATTTCCATTTATGCATGTAAAACCTTTTAAAAATTCAACCCTATGGAATGAATTTTCAAAGGAGATACACACAGAAAAATAGCAATTTTTTAAAATCCATTTATGTGTATAAATATGTCATGACTGCAAGTCTGACTGGGACTGGGGAACCCCACCCCCATCCCCCCACAGAGGCAGCTCAGGACTTCTAGACAGGGGAGAGCTTGGTCTTCTGCCTGGACCAGCCACCTCCCTTCCATATTGAGCCCTTGGGTTCTGGTGGCCAGCAGAACTTAGCCAGAAGCTAGAACAAGGCACCGGCTGGGAGCTGGAACAAGGCACAGACTGGGAGCAAGGCTGGTACTAGGCAGGCAGGAGCTGGATATAGGCAGGGCTGAAGGCATGGACTGGAACCAAGGCAAAGCTGTGGCTGGAGGCAAGTCCTTGTTATGATATTGAGGTGTTTGGTGGATTCTATGGGGCAACAGTGATGGTATCTCCTACGGGGAGGAGCCCCGTAGGGAACTGTAGCACCAGGCTAGATTCAGATACACAAATACAGAGAATATATCTTTTATTATACAGCTAGTGTGGTCCACCAGAGGTGGCAGTAGAGAGTAGATTAAGTAGCAACAGTCTGTGATCCCGAGGAGCGGGTACCCAGGTTAGTAGAACCCCAGAGGGTGAAGGTGGCTTCCAGCAGTGTAGAAGCGGCAGAGCAGCTTCAGACCGGAGTGAATGCAATCTGTTGCTAACTCAGCGAGAGTCAGCAAATGGGCAACTTTTTGTATACGGAAGCAGTGACGTCACTTGAGGGGTACGCCCCCGAGGTTCGTGCCAATAGTGCTACAAGACGTGAGGCGAGCACGCGCCCTAGGAGGCCTCAGGTCAACATGGCGGGACACCGCACCAGAGCCGCTCCAGGGAAGCCGGGAGGTGCAGCAAGGAGACGCTAGGGACGCCAATCTCCCAAGGATGGTGGAGAAGGCTGAAATAGAGATGAGGCATGTTGGGCTGAATACTGTTAAACAAGGGTCTGAAGTGAAGACAAGCACTGGACTAGAAACAGGGACTGGACTAGACAGGACATGAACTGGACTGGACTGGGCAGGACTGGACAAGCACTGGGCAGAACTGGACAAGCACTGGACCAGACAAGGCAAGACAAGACTAAACAATAACCGGACAAGGACAGGACTAGAACAAACAACAATAAACAAGAAAGCTCAAACAGGGCACAGGGCTATGCTAGGCGGACCTAGAAGGCCCAAACACCACAAAGCAAGACAGAAAAACCTGGAAGGCCACAGAGCAAGGCAGGGAGGCCCAGAAGGCCACAAGGCGAGACGGGGAGGCTTGGAAGACCACAAGTCAAGATAGGAGGCCAAGGTAGGCCACAAGGCAAGGCAGGAAAGCAAGGCAAGGATGGCCAGGTCAAGGAGCCAAGGAGACTCGATGAAGAGGCAAGGAGGGAATGGATAGACTGGGTTAAATAGGGCTGGAACTGCCACATCATGTGATCAGAGAGGAGGTGGCTACAGCAGCTGTGAGCGAGCCTCGCTGATGACCTCTTCTGGTGTGGAGGCTGCGTAGCAGGCAGAATCATGACAAAATCCTTTTGAAAATTACCTCCTATTTGTCAAAACAAAAAATTTAAAAAATGTTGGAGCTTTCAGAAGCATTTTTTTTTATTTGTTTTGGATTTAATGAAGCAAAATTAAAATGGCCTCATTTGGTTTGGCATGCACATTTGTTTTAAAACGAATAATACTTACAATAATACTTCCCATCTGTAGCAGCAACTAATGTCAAACACTGGCATAACAGCTCATTCTCCAGTTACAGATGCCATAGCAAGTTCTATCTGCCCCTAGTGTACTCTGAATAGATGATGTCAAAATCATCTAAAACAATGAATAGTATTGATGTTTCTGGCATATGTCCTACTGTGAAAATGGAGAAGTTAATGAAAATAAGCTCATAGGGTTGGAGCACCACCAAATCAGCAATGAACACTTTCATCCATTGTTATTCACATGGCTCATCACCTCAGAGAGTTTTCTTTGTGCTGGATGCTGGCTGGCTTCCACTCACAGATCCTTAGAGATGGGTGCACCACAGTGTATGCGAATCCAATGCTGTTTTAATACTTTTTAGGTGCCATGCATACAAAGTAGGCAAAATAATAAAACCAGATCAGAGCTGATGACTGACAAAAGGTTCCATGTAACCTCACAAGGATGCAATAGTACTTACAATGCTTAGAAGTGACATGGAAGGAGGTGCCATTTAGGAGTACAAGACACACTATTACCACTACTACTCCTTATCATTTCTAGCGCTACTAGACATACACAGCCCTGTAATTACTACACCAAACCCCAGAACACACAGGTGAAATTCTGTTATTATCAGTGTGAAAAGGAAATAGCCAAGTAAAGACATACAGAATTAAAAAGACTAGGGTGCAGCAGCAGCAGTAATGTCTGGTAGGAAGACCCCCATAGTGTCAGAGGGGCGTGGACTAGTGGATACAGCAACGGGCTGATAGCCAGGAAATCCAGGATTCAAATCACATTTCCCCCACTGAGACAACTTGTGACCTTGGGCAAGTCATTTTATCTCCTGTTACCTCAGGTACCCACAGAGAGGATAACTTTCAGAAAGCTGCGCTGTCGCCCATATATGCACGTATACGGGCGTGCGAAAATATACTCTTGTATTTTATAACCTGTGTTAATATTATATACATAGGTTATAAAATACGCGTAAATATACCCTGCAACAGGTACGCGCATGCTAAAAAATGCACTGATACATATTCACTTATCCAGATATGTTCAGATTTATCTGTCTTAAAACACTACTTCTTAAAAACACTACTTTTCTGCCTAAGTCATTCAGGCAGATACATCTGAAAAGTGCTACGTATCCGGATAAGTCTGCTACTATCTGGATAAGTAAGATTGATGGATAAATCTGCTACATCTCTGGCTAAGTAGCTGAATTTGAGACTTATCCTTCTACTTTACTTATCCAGATAAGTAGCAGCTTTAGACAGATAAATCAGAACTTGTACAGATATGTGCCACTACTTAGCTAGATAAACTGAAATTAGTCTGGATAAGTGCCGCTTTCAAGATTTGTCCGACTAAGTAGGGGCAAAGCCCCTACTTAGCCGAATAAATCGGAATTTATCTGGATATGTAGCGCACAACCGCCTTACTCATGTGTTTTTACATCTAATTTAAAAAATACATGCATGGAGATTTTACCTGCATAATTTACATACATTTACCCCACATAAGTTGGGTTTTATGCTTATAAGTAGGGAGATTTTCTAATGTGTGCAGCAATGAAATTACCAGTTTTACCAATTAGTCTACCAGTTCACCGTCCATCTACAAGTGGTGAAGACCCACCTGGTTCTTCCGTCTGAAGTCCCCCCATTCCACCCAGACCCTATTTCACTTTTAAGCTGTTTATGATCACTTACTCCAGAAATAGATCTTCAGATGTTAGTCTGGTGTAGCATCTGATGACGTGGACACTGTCCTCGAAAGCTCATGCTTTAATAAACTGGTTAGTCTACAAGGTGCCACTCGACTCCTGTCATTTTTCCAGAAAAGAAGCTGCCAAATCTACCTGCAGAAATTGCTTATTAGATAGCAACTTACTAACATTAATATTGGCTCCACCCCCGAATGCCCCTGGCCTGCCCCTTTGTTTCTACACACACACATTTTATTTATATGTGTATTTTTGAGGTTTATAAAATATGTAACCCCCACCCCAGTATGCATGTCCGGCACGGGTGGGGCCATAAACTTATTTATAGTCTCTTTGGGGCAGGGACCCTGGCTAGCTCTTTCGTTGCCCCTTTTCCCCAGGAACTTGGGGAAGAAATGGTTCCTTTCCAGTCTCCGTGTAGAGATGGCTAACTTCCTTCCCTGAACTCCCTGGGTGAGGTGAAATTTTATACGTTGTGTACCCAAATGATATGCAGGAGCCACTGGATTGGTGCCCAAAATAATAACTTTACTGCAAACACCGATGGATTGATGGCACAATAAATATGAATTCCAGCACCACAGTCTTCCTTGTCTTTAGTTACAACCTTTATCCTCTATCTGTGCAAGGTCCTTTTACTTAGGCAAGGGACTTTCCATCCTCCTGGATAAGCTGGGATGTCGGTCCCAGAGGGCAGCGTAATCACTTAGTGGACGGGAAAACCCCTTCCAAGATGGCTAAAACCTGTCTCTGCACGGAGAGCAAATTCTCTCTCTCTCCCCAGGGGCTCTCAAGACTCCGGATGGGTGTCCTCCAAATTGTGGTTGAGTTTGTACTCAGTTGGTAGCTCTTTTCTCTTTCTTTCAATGGGGATCCCTATTGGGAGGGATCCCGGATGGAACGGCAGCAGGTCCACAGATGGGTAGGAAGAGGGGCAGAAAACACTCCCCCCCCCCCCCCCAAGTTCTTAAAAAAACCCCAACTTCTTCTGGTTCTCCAAAAAGGAAATAACAGCAGAGTTCCCCCTTCCAGCTGGTCACCACCACTTCAGGGGCAGGTCTTCCCTATCCCTGGGTGTCCGATACACAGGGCTTCCCCATTCCCTGAGTGCCGGAAAGGCCCAGGTGGTCCAGCAAGGCTCCTGCCAAGTAAAATCCAAAAACGCCAAAATAGTCCCTGACAACAACTCTGCACCTCTGGACGAGAGGTACAGCAGTGGAGCCCTTACCTGTCCTGAAGGATCCTAGGCAGAATGGAGCCCAGGTCCCAGGTAGGCCAAAAATGTAACTCGGGCAAAAAAAACCCCTCCAACCTTCCTCTTAAACCGCCAACTTAGGCTGCCCACAGAGCCCTCAGCAGAGCTCTGCTATAAAACCTCTGCATGGGATACCCATCCTAGCACCCTGAAAGGGTGCTAGGATCCTCCCCTAATGATCTCTCTCACTAACTGCACTAATACTATTTACCAAAGCTTAATGGTAACCCGAAAAGGTGCCTGGATTACATATATTCTGATTTTTACACATGCAACCTTTTGAAAATTCACCTGTTAAATTAAAAGCTATTTTGATCGGGGACTTATTGTTGCAGAACACTAATATTGCTGTAAGCTTCCTTGAACATATATATGGACGTGAGGAGGAGGTTGGAATGACAGGCGGGTTAGTATGACCGGTCTGTAATTCCCAGCCTGGTTAGACTGCAGTTTCCAGATTGTGCAAATAAGGAGTAGGCTGGGAGCTACATGTCGGTTAATTGGATTATACCAAAATCTGTAACATATATGCATGGCAGCCCTCCAACCCGCGCATACATCAACCACAGGCATGAGTTCATATACCTAAGTCCAAGTGAGCTGGGAGGCAAATAAAAGCAGTCCATGTCCTGGCTAGTATGTTTGCTAGAGATTTGTTTTCATTGGAAACAAACTGAAAGAAAAATGTATTAAATTGTGCTCATATTCTTTAAAAAAAAAAAAAAAAAAAAAATTCTGGCTTTTTTAAAGTTTAAAGGTGCTTTTTAGCGTCCAATAAAAAAAAATGTTTAGAAAGCAGAAAAAAGGGGGAAAAAACCCATGAAATGATCCCCCACTCAACCAGTAAAATAAAAAATCTAAACCTGCACATCCCTAGTGTTTGTGGACGGGGCTAAGATTGGAGGCTTTGATGATGGAGCATCGATGGCAACTCCACCTGCACGCTCTGAATATCCTTTCATAAAAGGCGCCCCCCCGTTTTCCAATGAACGTGACGTCCACTACGAAAGCCCTCAAATCTTATCTTTGCAAAAAGTGTAAAATGCAGCATTCACCAGATCTTCTGCTCCCTCACGGCTGCACATCAGAAGCATGAGCTCGACAATTCAAGATTTATCTGTAGGGTAAAAATATCCCTCCCATTTGCTAAACATTCCTCAGACACCCCACCCAGCAGTTAAAGCACATCCCTCTGTCAGACAGGGACTACAGATAATTAAGCAAAACGGAGAACAGGAGGGAAAATACTCTCCCTGTGTATCGAGACACATTTCCAGATGAGAGCAGGATACAAGTTTTAAAGATTATTATTATTATTATTATGTCCCGAGGAAGCTGTTTGTTATTCCACATGCATCCCACACATACACACGTTTAAAAAATCAAGCTCCAGCGCATACCTAGTAATCTATTTAATACTTGAGATCACAGTCCTCAAAAAGCATGAACCGCAGGACCCTCCCACCAGCAGTGTTTAAGAGCGCCCAATTACTTCTTTCCATTTCCAGCTCGAAGGGGGGGCAATCATTCTCATCTGAAACTAATTCTCTGGGAAGCCGAACACAGCTTTATTTTCATGCTTTTCTTCCACTGTGTATCTCTGGTGGTAATTCGCCATGTTGAAGGACCCTAGGTATTAAAGATTATAAAGGGGCTGCATTAGCCTAAATTGTGCTTTTTAAGCAGGCAAGGACTTTTGCTGGGCTGTGCGGTGTGTGACTGGTAGCAAACGGCCAGCAGCACAAGCCAGTGAAGTGCAAAGGCCTCCTCTGATGGCCTGAAACTGCTTTTACTGACGGACCTTCATCTGTTTTAAAGAGAAAACAATACCCCCCCTCCGTAATATCCGTCATTCCAACTTTGTGCCTGGAAACAAAATCTCAAAAGCCCTCATAAATTTCAGGAGCCTCGTAACTGTAAGGCTTTATCGGTGTCTGAGAAATGTTATATTACTGTAATAACGCCAGCCCTGCTGAGAGACATTTCAGAGAAAAGGCTGAAGTGTCACAGGTACGTACGCCCCCTACACTTTTACAAAACCCACCGATCTGGCATTTTCCCCTATTGACTGCCAATTGCATAACCGTGGTTGGGCAGGGGAAGGATTTCCAAATGTTTTAATCAGCTAAAATCAGGAGTCAGCCAGTTAAACCACCTTTTGATAATTTTGTCCCCACTGACCAGTTAAATTTAGTCCCCAGGGACGGTAACTTATAAAACCAGCGAGAGGGCACACTTTGGCATGTGTGCATTGGCTTGCGCCCAGATACACGCCCATTTTATAAATTGCATGCTGTAGTTAAGAACATAAGAACATAAGAAAATGCCATACTGAGTCAGACCAAGGGTCCATCAAGCCCAGCATCCTGTTTCCAACAGAGGCCAAACCAGGCCACAAGAACCTGGCAAGTACCCATATTAGGAGCTACCACCCAGGAAAAAGATCTAGGCATCATAGTGGATAATACATTGAAATCGTTGGCTCAGTGTGCTGCGGCAGTCAAAAAAGCAAACAGAATGTTAGGAATTATTAGGAAGGGAATGGTTAATAAAACGGAAAATGTCATAATGCCTCTGTATCGCTCCATGGTGAGACCGCACCTTGAATACTGAGTACAATTCTGGTCGCCGCATCTCAAAAATGATATAATTGCGATGGAGAAGGTACAGAGAAGGGCAACCAAAATGATAAAGGGATGGAATAGCTCCCCTATGAGGAAAGGCTGAAGAGATTAGGGCTGTTCAGCTTGGAGAAGAGACGGCTGAGGGGGGGATATAATAGAGGGCTTTAAGATCATGAGAGGTCTTGAATGAGTAGATGTGAATCAGTTATTTACATTTTCAAATAATAGAAGGATTAGAGGGCATTCCATGAAGTTAGCAAGTAGCACATTTAAGACTAATCGGAGAAAATTCTTTTTCACTTAATGCACAATAAAGCTCTGGAATTTGTTGCCAGAGGATGTGGTTAGTGCAGTTAGTGTAGCTGGGTTCAAAAAAGGTTTGGATAAGTTCTTGGAGGAGAAGTCCATTAACGGCTATTAATCAAGTTTACTTAGGGAATAGCCACTGCTATTATTTGCATCAGTCTCCAACAAGCATCTCCAACAAGCATCAGTAGCATAGGATCTTCTTGGTGTTTGGGGTAATTGCCAGGTTCTTGTGGCCTGGTTTGGCCTCTGTTGGAAACAGGATGCTGGGCTTGATGGACCCTTGGTCTGACCCAGCATGGCAATTTCTTATGTTCTTATGTACCCTGAGTGTGCACACGTATGTGCCCAATTAAAAGTGGGTGCATGCCAAGCCACATAAATCCCGATTCTACCACGTAAGTCAGGGTATTTTATATTGGACGTGCGTCCATCCCACTGCCAGTTTCACCAGTTTGTCCACATCGCCCAGTTAAGAGCTAGGTCCACTCCCTTGTTTGATAGCCTGCACTTCCCCCATTGCCCTAGACCCTGTAAACCCGGAAGAAATAGCTAATTAATTTTATTTTTTAAGTTATACCTCCTCCATAGCAGAAGTAAAGTTATACGGCAGTGGACCTGGGTGTGTAAGTATTTGCACACGCCCTGAAATGCCCATGCCCTGCACAGACCATGCCCTTTTTGAATCAAAGTGAGATGAGTCCGCTGCGGGAGGTATGAACACCTCTGGGCAGCTTTTAAAATTCGGTGAGCACACGCAAGCCCGACTTCTGCACCAATCCCCAATTTTGGCCATATTTAGTCTATCAAAAATGTAGTATTATTAGATCTGGGGGAATGAAGTTAATGATCCAGAATGGGTTTCCTGCACTGACCAGCTAAATTAAATGCCTGAAATTAGGAAAAGGAATTGCAGGCTTAAATCTCAGTGGTCAAATTGTGACTGGGCAGATTTAGGAATACTTTCAGCTGCCAGCAAGGTCAGGCTGTAAATACGGCTACACATAAGCAGTTAAAATCAACCAGTTAGTTCTGCCACTCAGCGGTTCTTCGAAGCTTGGCCCCATGGGCACAGTTAGGAAACGTTTCACCTGCAAACCTCACCGGTAATGTTTATAGCTAAGTGGTTGCCAATAGGACCAGAGCTGACTTTTTTGCTGCCCAGTGAGAACAGTTACTGTGCTGCCCCCTTCCTGCCCTGCCCCATTTATTCAGTCTATCTCCTAGACCCCCCCAAAAAAAAAGACCAGCCCCCTCCAGCAATGTAAACTTTAAAAACTGACACACACACACCCCCTCACGCCTTGGCTCTTTACCACCTCCCCTGGAACCCATGGCTGGTGCAAGGGTATCCTAGACAAACCGTATAGCTTTGCATGTATATATATACCCCCAGCCCTCTCCACAGACACACTTAAGAACAATAATAATGTATTTGTAATAATTTTACATGAAAAAGAACAAATGACAGTCTTCTGAAGTAAAAATATCACTTTATATTATACTTACATGTTTTGCTGTGATGCAAAATCCCTGCAAAAAGGACACTCTGAACCCATATGGTATTAGACCTATTGTAATGTGTACTAGATGTGGGCTTAACCCTCAGAAAGCCCTAAAACACTAATACACTTCCTAATAGGAGAATACCTCACCTTAGTCAGAAAAGGCAGAACACATCAGCCCCTCAGCAAATACAGAATAGAGCAACCGGGGAGACACATTTTATAAATTTGCACAAGTGCGAACAAAAGTACGCTGGATTTTATAAGATACGTGCATAGCCGCACGTATCGTATAAAATCCGGGGTCGGTGCGCGCAAGGGGGTGCACATTTGTGCAACCTGCACGCGCCGAGCCCGGCGCGCGCTGCCTGTTCCCTCCGAGGCTGTTCCGAAATCGGAGCGGCCTCGGAGGGGAACTTTCTTTCCACCACCCCCCCGCATCTTCCCCTCCCTTCCCCTACCTAACCCACCCCCCCCGCCCTATCTAACCCCCCCCCCTACCTTTTGTTGGCAGATTTACGCCTGCTGAAAGCAGGCTGCTGGCGCGCCATCACCCAACCCAGGGGCTGGTCCGGAGACCTCGACCATGCCCTGGGCCGGCGCCATGCCCCCGGTCCCGCCCCAAACCGCCCCCTGACCCCGGACATGCCCCGGACACGCCCCCTCCCCGCCCCCTCCCCGCCCCTTTTACGAAGCCCCGGGACTTACGCGTGTCCCGGGGCTGTGTGCGCACTGGCGGCCTATGCAAAATAGGCCGCCAGTGCGCGAGGGCCCTGCGCGCGTAAATCTGGCCGGATTTACGCGAGCAGGGCATTTAAAATCCAGTCCATAATGTATAAATAGAAACATACAGACAAAAACTGAACTGGAAACCACAAGCCAGGCCCTCTACGCAGTGCATCAACAGAAGAACAGAACCATCATCATTGTTTAAACATCAAACAATAAAATTAAGAAATATAATGCATACATAATCATAATAGTAAAAACCTACTAATAAAACTATTTCAAAAACAGCTGACTAGAAGAGTGAATAATTTAAAACTCATATACAAATAGACAGTAACTTTTAAGCAGGCACGCAGGCGTAAATGTGCGCATGTTTGCCAGCTCGTGTCCAGAGACATGTCCATTTTATAACATAGGCGCGTATGTGTATGCATGTCATAAAATAGCCTGGACGCGTGTACATGTGCACACAATTTTAAATGGCTAAATGCTGCTTCTTCTGCATAAGTGGAGGAATGTTACAAGGTAGTTTTCCCATTTCATTCACAGCTTGCTCAGTTAAGAGATAAACTAGAGGGGATAGGAAGTTCTAACAGTCTCCCTTTCTCCCCCATTAGCACCAACCCTTAAAACATTGTTGACTAACCTAGATTTTTTTATTTTATTACTTACATACCATCCATAGCGGTAGTAAAGTACCGCAGCAGGGGATCCCGCGTGCACCTGTGCGTGTACGTATTTGCGTGCACATCTCTTGGCCTTTCCCTGACACGCACATGCCCCACCAAGATCACGTCCACCCTCCTTTTTCAAAACGTTTGCCGTGTGCACGCAGCGGGCGCTACACGTGACATTGGGTGGCTTATAAAATCTAATCGGGAGGTATTGACCCGACTTATGCACGTATCTTCTGGTTTTGGCGCGCACAAGGCTTTTAAAATTTGCCTGATAATTTTTAAATGTTTCAAACATCAATAAAATACTTCAAAAACAGCAGACAATAACACTCACAAAATAAAACTAATAAGGATTAAAAAAAATTCACTCTCCCTGTACCTGGAAACCTTTGATTTCCAGTCACCCAGAGATTGTCAAATTGTCGTGGATTAGTGGTAGTGGGAAGCACGAACCTTTGCCTCTCTTTCACATATACATACACTCACATATACACACCCTGGCGGCTCCAGCTCTGCTATGGTTGGGATCCGCCATTCTCTCTTTCACACACACACAAACACACCAAGCAGGCTCCCTTTCATCCCCACCCAAATCCCAGTCAGACCCCCCCATTCACCCCCACCCAAATCCCAGGGAGGCTCCCATTCACACACATTCACCCATCCCTGGCAGGCTCCCATTCACATACATGCAACCCAGGCAGGCAGGATCCACAGGGCCCTCTGACTCCTCCACTGCTGCCGCCACCTTGTACCTTATTCTCTGTAGCCTATAGGAGCCTATAGGAATTGTAGCCTATAGGAGCCCATTCTGCAGCTCCCCCTCCCCTTCTGTCTTCCCCGCAGTCTTTGACCCTCGTGCATTGCGAGATGAGAACAGAGGACGTGCTAGCACCACGAGGGTTGAATAGCACAGGGTCAGCACAGAGGGGGAGCTGCAGAACAGGCTCCATATTCTTCTGCTCCCAGGTCATGCGCATGCATCAAGTTGTGAGTATGGGCCTGACCTTCCTTCCGCCATAGGTGGGATGGGGTCCACCAGCAGCTACATGGGCCTCTCACTGCTTCCGCTGCCGGTCAGACTGGGTCAGCCGGCAGCAGCAAGGGACTCTCCCAGCTCCCTTCTTCCACTACCAACGCCCTGTGCAACTGCACAGTTTGCACATCCAGTAGTCCCGGGCCTGGTTGCCAACTGGCTTTCAACTCGATGCACTGGCTCTGTTGTTCAATAAAGGCTGCATTTTCATTCAATCAAATGACAATTGCTCACCTTTTACATATTGAGGGTTTCTATAATGTGCATAAGTCCACACTTATGCACATAAGTAATTAAGTTAAGGCTGTATTTTATAAATTGGGTGGCAGCAATAACACAGTATATAAAATACTGCATATACCTCTGGCCCCAAAGTATTTATGTATCTGTCAGCATGCACACATTTTTAATGCGGGGATCCGCAGAGTTTGTGCATCTATTTTATAAAAATACACCTACATATATTTTTGATGAGGAACATACTGTACCCTATCCACGTAATGACCCTCAGATTATACACAGAGACGGGTTTTTTGTAAAGAATGCACATTCTCTGCTTATGAAAACACTTATATCGGCGAATACTTGCAATCACCACTTCCCCGACACATCCACCAGTTCACCCAGACCCCTTACCACTTTCCTCTGACCCCCACCACTTAATCCAGACCTCTCACCCAAAACTGCAGACAAAAGACAAGTGTGATTTATTTATTAATTTATTTTTTAAATCATTTTTCTAGCCCACACTTTCGCAGAGATCAAGGCAAGCCACGATTCAATATTCATAAAGGTCTTAAAACAAAAAGGCAATTGTGAGCCTGTGCTGAACCGATTCACAAACACTACCAAGCTAAGCCTTGCCCCAAAGGATATTGAATTATCTACGATGTTACTTCTCTTGCCTGACAAGGCAACTTAAATAGATACATCTTCAATTGCCTTTTGAACATCTCAGGACATAGGATCATTCTCAAATCGTCAGGTAACGCATTCCAGACCACTGGACCAGTAACCAAAAGGCTCTCCCATGCGTTTCTGTTAGGTGAGCCAAACGCGGGAATGGGACCTTCAGTAAACCACGCTAAGATGATAAAAATGCCTGGAATGGTTAGTAAATGTCATTTCCACAACTTGAATAGCAAGTTTAAAAAGCATGCATGTAGGTTGCATGCTATCAGGAACAACCCATGGCCCCAGTAACTGCAGACTGGAAACCTGCAGCAGAGCTACAGAGGCTGATGGCTCTCCATGGAGTCACAGAATACTTATCTTTTATATTCGACGGAGCTAGCCATGCCTCTAAAGATGCCCCATTGGACCGGCATTGGGTGTGCCCGAAACTGTGAGAGCATATAAGCAGCACCAGGAAGACACAGCTTTGCTGGTCAACCCATCTACTTGGCACCTACCCTGCGGAAATTCTTATTTGTCCAGACTTTGATCCTGGTCCTGTCTCATCACCCCAGTGACTCCAATTCCTGTTTCCCCATCTGCCATCAGGCTCACATTACCAGCTCCTGGCTCCGGTCCAATGCCTGAGCTCTCCCATGGCCATGGGGCTAATCCCTGCAGGTATGCTACCTCCTTGCCAGGGCAGAATGTGACAATATACACACAGCTTACAACTCACAAACTTTGAATGTCAAATCAGGAATGGGCTCGAAACACCCTCTTTTTACTCACATAGAAGTCCATGTGAAAGGGTAAGTGCATGTGTATCCCAGCCATCAGAAAATGTGCTTACCATGTACCAGGGATGTGAATTTACTTTGCATGAATAGGTAAAACAGAATGAATGTGGCCATATTTGATTCATTCCTATGGAACACAATGAAAATGGCCTTTTTCAAAAATATACAATCCAGAAAAATCCAGCTCTCTAATCAGTAGCAAAATTAATCACACAGGATAAAACCCACTAGTGTCAAATTATAAGTTCCATTCCCACAAATTGGCTTTGTAAAAATTTAATCAACTTTTAATTTTTTATTTTATATTAATCATTCTAAAACAAATGATACCTCAAAGAAAAGCCTAATTAATATAAAAGGAGAAAAAACCTCAGACAGCACAAAAGGTCACCAACCTTTCAAAATGCTCAGGGGCGGATTTTAAAAGGGTTACCCTTTAAAACCCCCCCCCCTGCACGCGCCAAACCTATTTTGCATAGGCTCGGCGGTGCACGCAAGCCCCGGGACATGCGGAAGTCCAGGGGCTTTGCTAGGGGGGGCGTGTCAGGGGCGTGTTGGGGGGCAGCGCAACGTTTGGGGCGTTCCGGGGGGCGTAGTGCGGGCCCGGGGGCGTTCCGGGGGCATGGCTGAGGCCTCCAGACCAGCCCCCGGGTCGGATGATGGCGCACCAGCGGGCCACTGGCACGCGAGAGTTACGCCTGCTTTGGGCAGGCGTAACTTTTTCGATAAAGGTAGGGGGGTTTAGATAGGGATGGGGGGGTGGGTTAGGTAGGGGAAGGGAGGGGGAGGGAGGGGGAGTTGGGGGGAGGCGGAAGGAAAGTTCCCTCTGAGGCCGCTCCTATTTCGGAGCGGCCTCGGAGGGAGCGGGCAGCGCGCGCAGGGCTCGGCGCGTGCAAGGTGCACAAATATGCACCCCCTTGCGCGCACCTACCCCGGATTTTAAAAGCTACGCGCATATCTATTGAAATCCAGCGTACTTTTCTTTGCGCCTGGTACGCGAACAGAAGTACACGCTCGCGCTTTTTTTTTTTTTAATGTACTCCTCAGTCTTTAGACTGGGAGTTGGTCTGCCAAGTAACTTGCAAACTGATTTGAAATTACTCAAGAATGCAGCTGCTTGGCTTCTAGTGGATGCCCCTATACATGATCACATTACACAGGCTGCTTGTAAAATATCGTGCCCAGTTTAAATTGCTAGTAACAACTCATGTTACTGTACTTAGAAGGGGCTTAATTACTCAGGCATAAAGTGCAGTGGTACAAGCCTATTCGCACATTACTGTTGATCCCACAACTCAGGATTACAAACAAGTTACTAGGGACAGAGCCTTCTCTCATATTTCTCCAGTAATGTGGAATGCCCTACCCCTAGAACTTTAGCAAAGAGGCAGAGATTATTTTTTTAGGAAAAATGTAAAAAGCTTTGTTTTTTTACTTATGCAATTTTACATTACAGAAAGCAAGAATACTCTTGTAATGCAAACAGAAAATGACAATAAGAAAGCAAAAAGAATAAGGAAAATCATTTCAGCACAATAAATAATCATTGTCAAATTCAATCCAAGTCCACCCAATGGGGATATACACACAATTCAGGAAAATTAGAAAAATCGAAATACGTATCACCTAACGGCAGCAAAATAGAATATCGGACTTAATCCTGCCAATACAATATTGTCAAGTAATTACAGAATGGAGAGGATCATTTTCTAATGGCATTTTATCAGACAGAAAGAGAGATAACTGTGCAGGCTGGAAGAAAACAAAGGAAGCACCTTTACATTTAATACAAGATTTACAGGGAAATTTCAAAAAGAAAAGAGCTCCCAACTATATAACTCCAGGTCTCATAGCCAGAAATTGCTGCCCCTTTCTCTGCATCTGTTTAGCCACATCTGGAAAAACTGTAACCTTATAATTAAGGAAGGTCTCAGAGTAATATCTAAAACATTGACACAGAATCCAGCCTCTATCAGGTTCTAAAAGAAAAGAGACAATCAAAGTTGCAGGGATTATCCCCTCACTATTGCACCTTTCAAGCATAGCAGACAAATTATCCAAATCCAATGATGATGTAGCTGACTGTTTAGCAACCTTGTTGTTTTCCCTTTTAAATGGAGGGAGGTAATGCACCTTAGCAATAGGAGGGAGAGCCTGTTTTGGAATTTTTAATATTTACAGAAAATATTTTTTTTTACCATATCCTTTGGTGGTACCGTAGATTTAACTTCCCGTTTAATAGATTCTGATTATATATCAAAGTAAGTTTTAAAGGATTCCAAAGTTAGGACCCAAGCCTCCATTTCTGCATATTTAGTAACAGAAGGGTTAAGCTGGGCCGTTATTGACAGTCCCAAACCTTTAATGGCCTCCCAAATTGCCTCTAGAGGGAACAGGGTAGGTCTTACCAGGGAGACCCTCGTCAAAGAAACTGGAACAGTCACCGCTTTTTCTTCCTTAGACTGCTAATAACAGGAAAACCTCCTTCACCTATAGAGATTTAGAGACATGAAGCCACTCCAATCTCAATCAACCCTCCGAGCTCTGCAAAGGAAGACGTTACATCAGTGTCATCAGCCCGCGACACTTCCCTTCCCCGAGTCAATGCCCATGCTGTAGTAGGGTTCAGCAGAGGAATCCGATCAAATGGAGAGAGAGTGGTAGCAGAATCAAGAAAAGAGGTGAGTAACTCCTTTTCCCAACCTTTCCCCAGTGATTCAACCTCTGGTGTTAGCAGCCCCCGCGCAACGGGCCAAGTAGAAAGGGTTAAGGAGGGGCCACATAGCTAGCCCTCTCTTTAGCCATTCCCTTTCGGCTGATATGAGGCATTACAAACAGTAAATACTAAGGAAAACTGAGAGACCACCACACGCAGAAGTGTTACAGCACCATCTTGGATCAGCAGTTATACATGAAAAATAGCATATTCGTTAATATATGCTATTTCCGAAACCTGAACATACATGCAAATTCAGCATCCATGAGTAACTTTGTGCATGTAAGAAATGGGTGGACCAGGGGTGTTCTGGAGAAGGGCCAACATTTACGATAGTACATTTGCTACTTTGTAACCAATTACCCATGTAAATTGGGCAGCCTGTTCAAGATGAGGAGTATTTGTAAATATCTTAAAAGTAAAAGATTGACTAGGTGGGGGTACTGGGTGAAATGGGAGGACTTCAAGCTGAAGAGCCAGGAGAGTCTTGATGTTCTGCAGATTGGCTGGGCCAACTGGTAGGCCAATTGGTAAAACTGGTAATTTCATTGCTGCGAGCATGTTAGAAAATCTTCTGGAACACGTATGTAAAAGTTAATTTATGCATCTAAACTGCATCTAATTTATGTATGTAAAATCTATTCACATGTCTCCTTAAAATTGGAAGTAAAAATACATGTGTATACCAGTTGTAAACATTTATCTGGCTAAAGTACAAATTATCCAGCTAAGAATCAACTTCTCCTTCATCCCTCTTTTCCAGAGTAGCAGAATCAAGAAAATCAAAAGAAAGTTGTGGGACCTTAACATGCAGATATCCCTAGATTCACAAGGCTTCCTCAATTGTGCTAAGTAAACTTTAACTGTTTAATATATATTTAGCCTAGTATAGAAGTGGTGTATAATTGCATAATTGTGTGCCTTTGTTTTTAGGAGGGGGCAGATTTTAACTGAAACCAAAAAGTGTGCAATCTAGATTGCTTTTCTGGGTTTGAGATAAAAAAATCCAAGTGTGTATTGGTGCTGAAAATGAAAAAAAGTTCCATAAGTTTTACCAGTGTGTCTAGGGGGAGAGTCTCTGTAGATTTAAATGGTCCAGAGACCAGCAATTGTGAGCAGACTTTAGCCATTATTTGCAATTCTTCCTATGAAAGGCAGCTACAAGCTTTCCTGCAAGTAATCTATATTGTTTAGTTCCCTCCCTCCTTACCCCTCTACCCACCCACCCCTGAGATTACTTTTTTTCTATAGTCTTCCCTGGTCTCCTAGATAATTAGCTTCAATTTCTTCATGTCCACTTAGATAGTAGTTCCTTACAGATCAGATAAAGTAACTTAAAGTTTAATATTGCTTGTAAAAATTGATTTTCATATCCTACCTATTAATCTTTGCTGGCTATAACTAATACTTTTAGTTTTTATTTCAAATACCTATTAAAACTCTTTGCCAGAGCCTAAATTTTACCTTACCTTATCTAAATGATTTTAAAGAATTAGTGATAATTTAACAAAATGCCTTTCATTCAATGCAACAATTGTGGTGCTTATGTTCCAAGGCCTATCATTTGGAGAATCAAAGGTTGTCCCTTTTGCCTTCAGCTGTCTTCAATTAAAATGAAGCTGATTCATCTAATGGAGGAATTATCCAGGTTTCAATTTAACCTCCCCTTCCCTGAACCACCCAGTATCTCTCGCCCATCTGCCTCAAAAACCCAGAAAAAATGGTTTATAGTGAGCTCTAGTAGAACAAGCCATGTGACAGACAGACACCCACCTTCCCCAGCTTTACAGCATCCTGTGCATTAACCCCACGCCCCCAGAGAAGTCAGACATCCAGGATTCTAAAAACCTAGGAACAATTGGATAACAGTGGCAGAATAAGGTAAGTGATGAAGAGATATCCACTCTCCCCAATGTTACCCCCTACTTAATGCTTTTTCTACATTGGTGAAAGAAGAAACCTCAGCAATACATTTTGAAGTGATTTCTAAAAGTTAAGTCACCCAATGTATTCAGAAACCCTTCAACAGAATCAAATATTATAAAAGAAAGCTGCTTCTGTTGGGAGACTCAAATATCAGAGGAATCAATATAGGAGCACATTTTGATGGTGACACAAAAATTAAATGCCTTCCAGGCTTCTCAGCTAGTAGAAATGCAAACCAGATAGTCCAAATCATTGAAGAAGAAAATAGGAACTTTGATATCAGTGTTATCATCAATCTGGGGACCAATGACCTCAATAGAAATGGTATCCATGAAGTAAAAAAAGATTTCCAAAAGCTAGGAAAGATGATAAGACACACTGCAAAGACTATTGCCTTTTCGGAAGTATTACCTGTTCATGCAAAGGGAGAGAAGCTATGCCATATAAATAATGTCAATTCCTGGCTCAAAACCTGGAATACAGAAAGTGGTTTTGGATACATTGGATGCTGTGGTCGTGTATGGAACAGTAAAAGGCTATTTGGTAAGGATGGCCTACATTTGTCTGAAGCAGGAAGGAGCATGCTAAGTGGAAATTTCAGATCATATATTATCAGACATTTAAACTAAAGAATGGGGGTGTCAGAAGATGGCCAATGAAATTGACATGTCAACAAATCAAGGGAGAAAAATTGGAAAGCTATGACTATAAATGCTCTTAGTTTGGGCAATAAAAACCCAGACCTGCAGGTCCTAATGGTGGAGGTGGACTTGGACATAGTTGCTGTTACAGAGACATGGTTCATGGATTCTCATGATTGGGATACAGCCATATCAAGCTATAACTTGTTAAGTAAGGACAGGAAGGAAAGAGAAGACAGAAAAGGTGGAGGAGTAGCTCTTTATATCAAAAACAATATCCATGCAACTGAACTGCAAGGAATGTGGGGTAGAGAAGAAGCATTATGGGCCGTCCTAAAAAAAGATGATGGTGTATCCATTTTTACTGGAGAGGTTTATAGGCCTCCGACTCAAACGGAAGAACTAGACAGAGATCTGGTCGAAGACATCCAAAACGTGGGAAAGAAGGGAGAAATGTTGATTGTTGGAGATGTTAAAATGCTGGATGTAGACTGGAGAATCCCTTCTGTGGAAGCTACCAGAAGTAGAGATATATTGGATGTCCTTCAAGGAGCTCTGTCAAACAACTGGTAATGGAACCAACGAGTTAGGGAGTTATACTCGACCTAGTGCTCACTAACAGGGGATAATGTCTCTAATGCCCAGGTGAGTACCCACTTCAGCACCAGTGATCATCAAATGGTATGGTTTGATATCGCAAATAGGATACAGAGAAGTCACACAAAGACCCGAGTTTCAAAAATACGGACTTTGTCAAGATGGAGACATACCTGCAGGTAGGATCTAGAAGACAGAGAAAGTGAGAGAGGTGGAACAACAGTGGGCCAAACTAAAAAGAGAAACTACAAAGGCAACAAAATCTATACATTAGAAAAGTAAACAAAAGTAAGAGAAATAAGAAACTGATCTGGTTCTCAAAGGAGGTGGCTGATAAAATAAAATCAAAAAGAAGAGTGTTCAAAAATAAAATAAAAAAGAAGAGTGTTCAAGAAATATAAAGGATCCCAAAAAGAGGAACACAGGGAATGTAGAGATTATTTACCTGATAATCTCGCTTTCCTTAGTGTATGCAGATGGACTCAAAACAAATGGGTATAGTATGCTCGTGCTAGCAGTTGGAGACGGATCTGACATCAGCACGGGTACATATACCCCCACAGGAAGTGCCGCAAATCAGTAATCTTCCTTGCAAAAGCTGTAGCTGACCGATCAATTAAATGAACAGGATTACCCTGACCGATTGATAGTAGCTGGAGACCACCAGTGATCACAACCGGAAGGCGTCGACACCCGGCAGGGTGGATGGCCTATTATAAGAAAACATGGCTTACCGTGAGTCGGTGAATCCCCATGTATGCCGGCAGCCAGGCGGGATGCTGAGTCCATCTGCATACACTAAGGAAAACGAGATTATCAGGTAAGTAATCTCTACATTTCCTAGCGTGTAGCAGATGGACTCAAAACAAATGGGATGTACAAAAGCTACTCCCGGACTGGGCGGGAGGCTGCCCGAGGGCCGTTTAGGATTGCCCTCGCAAATGCTGTGTCCTCCCTGGCCTGGACGTCCAGACGGTAGAATCTGGAGAAGGTATGGAGGGAGGACCACGTTGCCGCTTTACATATCTCTGCAGGCGACAGCAGCTTAGCTTCTGCCCAAGAGGCCGATTGTGCTCTGGTAGAATGAGCTTTGACCTGTAGAGGCGGTGGTTTTCCCGCCTCTATGTAGGCTGCCTTGATAACTTCTTTAATCCAGCGGGCGATGGTTGGCCGTGAGGCCGCTTCCCCTAGCTTCTTCCCGCTGTGCAGGACGAACAGGTGGTCCGTCTTTCGTACTGCTTCTGACATTTCCAGGTATCTGGACAGCAGTCTGCCGATGTCGAGATGGCGTAGCATTCGACCTTCCTCCGACTTCTTCAAACCTTCCGTGGTAGGCAAGGATATGGTTTGGTTGAGGTGAAAGTGTGAAACCACCTTGGGTAAAAAGGATGGAACTGTGCAAAGATGGATAGCCTCTGGAGTGATTCTGAGAAATGGATCACGACAGGATATTGCTTGTAGCTCTGAGATGCGGCGTGCTGAACACACAGCCAACAAGATCATCATCTTCAAGGTTAACACACAGAGGGACAGGCCTCGAAGGGGCCTGAAGGCTGATCCCGCCAAAAAGTCCAATACTAGGTTGAGGTTCCACAAGGGCACTGGCCACTGCAGTGGCGGGCGAATGTGTTTGACTCCTTTCAGGAAACGTGAAACGTCTGGGTGTTTGGCAATGGTGTTGTCGTCACTCCTGGGACCGTAGCAAGACAGCGCTGCTACCTGAACCTTGATGGAGCTGAGGGACAGACCCTTCTGAAGTCCATCTTGTAGGAAGTCCAAAATGATAGGAATCTTAGCGGCATGCGAATTGGTGCCGTAAGAGTCGCACCAGGCTTCAAAAACTCTCCAGATCCTGATATATGTTAGGGATGTGGAGAACTTGCGTGCTCGGAGGAGTGTATCTATAACCGGCCCCGAGTATCCCCTTTTCTTCAGTCTAGCCCTCTCAATGGCCAGACCGTAAGAGAGAATTGAGCCGGATCCTCGTGGAGGATGGGACCTTGCTGCAGCAGGTCCCTGTGTGGAGGCAGGCATAGAGGATTCCCTGCCAGTAGTCTTCTCATGTCTGCGTACCAGGGTCTTCCTGGCCAGTCCGGGGCCACTGGAAGAACTAGGCCTCTGTGTCGCTGAATCTTGCGTATAATGGCGCCCAGCAGGGGCCATGGAGGAAAGGCATATAAGCAGGAGTCCCTGAGATCACGGCTGTACCAGGGCATCGATCCCCTGGAGAAGGAGGTAATATCCTTCTCGGATGATGGTGAAGACACACTGGTCCGAAGTGATCTCGACCCACCTGCGGTAGAAGAGGGTTAGCCTGCCCCCTATGGCTGCTACCCCCGGATGGGTCGGCTGATTGTCATTGTGGGTTGCGGCCGGGGCCAGAACCCGAGCCGGCTCTCTTCTTGTGCTTAGTCCGAAAGGACTGGTTCCTGGCCTGGGAACGAGGCGCTCGATAGCGAGTCCTGTAAGGGTTGAAGCGCTGAGAATGTCTACCTCTAGATGGTCTAGAAAAAGAACGCTGGCTCCTCCTCGCCCTGTCTTCTGGTAGACGGGGTAATGGAGAGGCACCCCATTTAGTAGCCCAGTTCTCGAGATCGCTGCCGAACAGTAAGGAACCCTTAAAGGGCATTCTTGTGAGTCGTGTTTTGGAGGACGAGTCGGCTGCCCAATTGCATAGCCAAAGCTGTCTCCTGGCTGCCACTGAGGAGGACACTCCCTTGGCTGCCGTACGGACGAGGTCAGAGGCTGCGTCAGTGAGAAATGCGAGAGCTGATTCCATGTCTGCTCCCTGGGTGTTGTTTCTCGCCTGTGATAAACAGGAACGCGTCACCACGGTGCAGCAGGTCGCGATTCGTAGGGACGTGGCTGCTACCTCAAAAGCTTGTTTCAGAATGGTGTCCATGCGTCGGTCATGCGAATCCTTGAGGGCCGCTCCCCCCTCAACCGGAATGGTGGTGTGCTTCACTACTGCGTTAACTATGGCATCTACCCTGGGGCACGCCAGCAGCTCCTTGGATGCCGGATCCAGAGGGTACATGCCTGCCAAGGCCCGACCCCCTTTGAATGAGGCCTCCGGTGCCTTCCATTCCAGATCGATTAGCTGCTGTGCTGCTTGTAGGAGGGGAAAATGGTGAGCCGGTTGGCGCAGGCCCTCTAACAGGGGGTTCAGTTTAGGGTCCCCTGCGGTCTCCTGGCCCGGAATGGCCAGTTCCGATAGGCATTGTGAGACCAGGCCTAAAAGATCCTCTTTCCGAAAGAAGCGCCTCATGGTCCGGTATGGCTCTATCTCCGAGGGAAGTTCACCCTCCTCGGGGGGGCTCCTCACTATCCTGGGAGCAATCCGAATCCCCATAATCGGGGCTGTCGGGAGGTGAGTGGCCGCGTCTAGGTCTCGAGGGGCCAGGTACCGGATCCACCGGGACGGAAAGACCCATTCAAGGAGCAGACTGCATCTGGACAAAGGCGTGAATCCCCTTGAATAATTCCACCCAGGAAAGCGAAGCCGGATCTGGCCGTAGGGGCACCAGGTCTCTCGGGTTCCCTGGTTGCTCGCCGCGGCCCGCTAAGTCCGGTGTGCTCCCTGAGGAACCGCTGGGCTGGGGCCGGTCCTGTCCTGGAACTCCCATGGCCTCCTCACATTGGGCACATAGTGAGTCTGCTCCCTCGCTCTGTGTGGCTCTGAGGTTGCATGCTGTGCAGAGGCTTAGAGCTTTCATGCCAGATTCTGGAGGTGCCGGCCCTGCGGCCGCATGGGCTCGCTTATGCTCCATTCGCCTGAAATTCGGTATCGCCCAATAAAGTGAGCCTAACAAGAGCGCTTAACAGCATGCGCCTAGGAACGGCGTCTTAGAAACGTGCGCCTATACACGGGCGTATTATAAATGTGCGCCTATACACGGGCGGCTTACATACGTGCGCCTATACACGGGCGGCTTATAAACGTGCGCCTATACACGGGCGTCTTATAAATGTGCGCCTATACACGGCGGCTTATAAACGTGCGCCTATACACGGGCGGTTTACATACGTGCGTCTATACACGGGCGGCTTATAAACGTGCGCCTATACACGGGCATCTTATAAATGTGCGGCCTATACACGGGCGGCTTACAATGTGCGAACAACGTGCGCCTATCGCGTGCGCTAACAACATGCGCCTATCGCGTGCGCTAAGCTTAGCAACGTGCGCTCATCGGCAAAGATGAGTAGGCAGGCAAAAATGGCGACCTCCTTGGCGTGCTACCACGTAGGCAGGCCCAGCGAATCCACACTTCCTCGGAGATCAAGTAAAGATATACGCCTTACCTTGTCTTCGGCGCTTCCCGGCTGCGACCCAGGCGGTCTCCGGCTGCGGGGGGAGAGTACTTTCAACCGCCGCGCATAAGGAAGTGCGCCCGCTGCCTCTAGGCCGCTCCCGAACCCGTCTCGCTCGGGGGCCAAGTCCACGCCGGGACCGAGGCTGCCTCCAGGCCGCGCCCAAACTCGTCTCGCTCGGGGGCCAAGCCGCGCCCGAGCCCTTCTCACTCGGGGGCTAGGTCCCTGCCGCGAACCGGCCACCGGACCGAGGCTCTCACTTCCGAGGGACCACGGAAGTCAGCTCGGGAAACTCGACTGGGTGAGTGACCGCCTGGTATAACCACAGGAGTGCGGGGCTTGTCTTCAATAGGTTTCTTCTAGGAATTTAGTCGTTAGAATTTGGAAACACGCTCAGCAAGCATGAGGTAGCTCCAAACTGCTTTGGAGATGGAAATTACTGATTTGCGGCACTTCCTGTGGGGGTATATTTACCCGTGCTGACGTCAGATCCGTCTCCAACTGCTAGCACGAGCACACTATACCCATTTGTTTTGAGTCCTTCTGCTACACGCTAGGAAAGAGTATCTGGTGAAACTGAGGGAGACAAAGAAAGAAATCAAGAAAGCAAAATGTCAGGCGGGAAAAAGGATTACCAAAAAGGTAAAGCGAGGTGACAAAACATTTTTCAGCTATATCAGAGAAAAGAGAAAGGTCTAAAGTGGTATACTGAAATTGAAAGGTGACAGAGATCAGTGGGTGGAGAGAGACAAAGACATGGCTGAAATATTAAACAAATACTTCAGTTTGGTTTTCACTATAGAAGACCCTGGAGAAGGACTGTTGCTAGTTGACAAGACTGTGGATGTTGGTGGAGTAAACTAACTCGGTTTATGAAAAGAATGTATGGGAAGAGCTAGGAAAATTGAAAGTGGACATGGCCATGCAGCCAGATGAGGTACATCCCAGGATAATGAGAACGCTCAGAGATGTGCTGGCAGGTCTGCTGAAAGACCTGTTCAATAGACCCTTGGAAACAGGAGTGGTGCTTCAAGATTGGAGAAGAGTGGTGGTGGTCCCACTTCACAAAAGTGGGAACAAAGAGGAGGTTGGAAACTACAGGCTGGTTAGCCTCACCTCGGTGGTGGGAAAGTTTGTCTATTTGCGGATGATACTAAGATCTGCCACAGAGTGGACAAGTCTGAAGGAGTAAAGAGAATGAAAAGTGATTTAAGAAAACTTGAAGAGTGGTCAAAGATTTGGCAGCTGGGATTCAATGCCAAGAAGTGCAGAGTCATGCATCTGGGGTACGGCAATCCAAAATAGCTTTATGTGATGGGGGGTGAAAGACTAATGCACATGGACTAGGAGAGGGACATGTGATAGTGTCTGATGATCTGAAGATGGCAAAGCAATGTGACAAGGCGATAGCTAAAGCCAGAAGAATGCTGGATTGCATAGAGAGGGGAATAACCAGTAAGAAAAAAAGAGGTGATAATGCCCTTGCACAGGTCCTTGGTGAGGCTTCACCTGGAGTACTGCATTTAATACTGGTGCTCATATCTCAAAAAGGATGAAGTCAGGATAGAGGTGGTCCAAAGAAGAGTGACCAAAATAGTGAAGGGTCCGCATTGGAAGACCTATGAGGAGAGGCTGAAGGATCTGAATATATACATCCTGGAAGAAAGGAGGTGCAGGGGAGATATCTGAAAGGTTTTAATGATACACAATCGTTAAATCTTTTCTGTTGGAAAGAAATGAATAGAATTAGGGGTCATAAAATGAAATGCCAAGGAGGACGACTCAGAACCAATGTCAGAAAATATTTCTTCACAGAGTGGTGAATGCCTGGAATGCCCTTCCAGAAGAGGTGGTGAAGTCGAAAACAATCAAGAAATTCAAAGGGGCATTGGATAAACAGTGTGGATCCCTAAAGGCTAGAGGGTGGAAATAAAGAAATGAGTGCATGGGAGTAACCGGGGTAACTTGCTGGTGTGGCAGTTACTACCCTTAACCATTAAGCCTTGATACTGCTAATGCAACTCCATCATTGCTCTCTGCTTCAATGGCAGTGAGAAAAGTGGAATTAGATACAGAGAGCAACTAATGAGGGCCCCGACATTTCAGTTTGGGGAACAAATACACATGGGGTAACTAGCTGATGAAGCGCTAACTACCCTTAATCACTGAGCCTGATACTTTTGATGCTTCAACATTGCTCTCTGCTTTTATGGGCTGGTAAACTGATAAGCACAGGGGTAACCTGCACAGTGCAGCAGATACTGGTATAATCTTGCTGGGCAGACTGGGTGGATCATTTGGTAGGGATGTGAATCATTTTTTGACGATTTAAAATATCGTCCGATATTTTTTAAATCGTCATTAATCGTTAAAGAGTGCGATACAATAGAAATTCCACAGATTTATCGTGAAAAAATCGTTAATCGGGTTAGTGCACACTAACGGGAGTTAGGACACAACCTAAAAACCCACCCCGACCCTTTAAAACCGCTCCCTTAGCCTCCACCACCCTCCCGACCCCCCCCCCAAAAACGTTTTAAAATTACCTGGTGGTCCAGCGGGGGTCCCGGGAGCGTTCTCTCGCGCTCGGGCTGTCGGCCAATAAACAAAAAACCCACCTGACCCTTTAAAACCGCTCCCTTTGCCTCCACCACCCTCCCGACCCCCCCCCCCCAAAAATGTTTTAAAATTACCTGGGGGTCCAGTGGGCCCCGGGAGCGATCTCCGGCTCTCGGCTGCCACTAATATAAATGGCGCCAATGGCCCTTTGCCCTTACCATGTGACAGGGTAACCGTGCCATTGGCTGGCCCCTGTCACATGATAGGAGCACTAGATGGCCGGCGCCATCTTTAAAAATGGCGCGGGCCATCTAGTGGATGGCCGGTGCCATTTTTAAAGATGGCGCCGCTAATTATCTAGCACAATTGATATCAGGCTCGTCTGTTGTCTGCTATTGTTGAGTGGGAGATCTGGACGAGCTGGGGAAGTTTGAAGTGGAATACTGGGAGGGCCTCAATAAACTGGAGATGAACTGGGTGAACTGGAAGTGATTTCACATTCCTTGTATGGCACACTTATGGTTTCACTGATTTAAAAAAAAAAAAAACTAGACGACTTTTCCCCCTTGAAAAATTGGCATAAACGTTTTTCTTACCAATCTGTGCCAGGGCACCAAGTTTCGGAGCCTTTGTCTTTCTGGTTTTCTTTGCAACACCTTTTCCTCTGTAAAATTCAGACTACATAAGCCCCAAAGTAGCATCAAAATAATGTCTTATTTTAGTAGTATGTGATGCTGAATATTACTTTGTGAATTTGTCTCAATTCTCTTTATACTGTAATTATATTGTAAATGTTTTTATATCTTATAAACTCTGTAGGGTATTTTCTGAGTAACTGAAAATGGCACAGTCTATATAATTTTGATTTTGCACATTTTTTCTAAGTCAAATGTCTGAATTAAAAACGAAATATGCAAACATAAGTGCATAAAAATGCTTTCAATGCTTTATTACAGTTTTACTTTTATCTTTGTTTAAATTAGAAAAAATAACCATGCACCTTCCTGGAGAAAATGTCTCAGCTGGCTGTCCAGAATTGCACTAGCCAATACATTGCACAATATTTTATTATCTAACCAAAATGTTCAACTTCATTAATATTTTTTCCTATTTTTATTTAATTTTTTTAGCACGTGTCTCTATTTCATGCCAGAGAATTTGAAATGTGTTGAAACTGCAAACCCTTGATCAGTGCTGAGGTTTATTAAGGAAGGCTCCAATCTTACAAGTCTTCCAGGGTGCCAAACAACCACATTTCAATCAAAATATTCAATGCTTTGCTAATAGACTGTGGCAGGATGTGCTTTCCAAGACAGAAGACTGAACAGTACATGCTTCTAACTCCCCTACAAATGTACTGCAATGAAAATTATATGGCAGCTGAGAAATGGACGGAGAAAAAGGAAAAAAAAAAAGAGGCATCTCCACGCGTTTCTAAGTATTACAGAAGTGACGCGACATCACCGAAAGCTAGACAGAGGCTTCCAATTGTGTTCAGAGCTTTATTTGGCCACAAAGGGCTTGATCCAGCCAAATTCTGCATGGATTCGGGAAGGTCAATGCTGGAAAATGTTTGTGTGGTGACAAAAAGCAAAATTATAAGAGGAGATATGATTACGAGGCAAAAAGAACAAAAGAAAACATTTGTCATGGCTTTAACAGATGCTATTGAAATTGCTCAGGAGAAGAAACCACAATAGACACTCCATTAATTCCCCTCATCCCCCACCAAACACTCCTCCCTACTTTTCATATAGACAAGATCACAACCACCTATTCAGCCAAATACCAAAATGCCCTTTATTCGACCTAGCAGCCTTCTGGGTTGTTGTTTTGTTGCAGTGATGCAACTCCCATTACTTCCTATGGGAAAGATTTTGGCCAAATGCTATAATTTATTTTTTTTTTATTTGCAAAATAGAAAAGAGAGCTGGCATGAATTTCCCTCTTTCACTCAAAACAACTGTTAATAGCCTTTACTATTTTTAAATAACTGTCTCATGCAAAAGCTGCTTTTGAAGGGCAAGGGCCAGCTTGCCAGCTGTTGATGGCAGCTCTCAACTTTTAAAAGGCACTGTAGCACCTCCCCATCCACCAATGCCTTTACCACCCTATAGAACATTCTCCTCTTGCATCATAACATAAGCCCTTTTTTTTTCCACCTTCTTACTCACTTGTACCTTATATACTTTCTCATACACACCTTTTAACTTCTCCCTAAGTCTGCAGGAAAAAGAGAAGGCAGACAACAGCTATACAGCAATACCACACAAGTCACTCTCTCTGACTACTGAGGACACCACTTAGCACGCCTCTCTCACATTTACTGGATAGGTAATTATATAGTTCTATTTGCATGATGCAAAGAAAATTGGAAAATGATCAGAAGCTCATTTATGGCAGCAAATTCTACTTGTTTGAGTCTAGATATCTCAATTTCTTTCACACCTATTCAAATGGATCTATTGCAGCACTACAGCTTCTGAGGGAAGTCTCACAGAACAGGAGGCACCAGATTTCGGTTAATGAGCTTATCCGTCAGAACCAGTAAATATGTATTTCTGCAGCTCTCCCATCCTTTCTTGCAGCTCCCCCCTTGACACAAGCATGAATTGTGCCATTGTCGTCATTAGAATGATTATTATAGAGAGAGAGAGACCTGTTGCATAAGCTGAATTCTCTTTCCCCCAATTGATTTACGTTTAGTATACCAATGTGCAAAGGACATACTGTGATATAACTGTTCATCTTTCTCAACCATTTGGCACTAAGAATAGGGATCTAATATATACAAGGGCTCTAAAAACTCAAAGTATAATTTGAAAGTGTCAGAACGGGGTAGGCTCAATCCCCTATTAAACACATATAAATTGGATATTCATAGGATGGATGAGTTAGTGACTTGGCATAAAGCTGCAGAGGTTTTACCTCTGAAACAGAGATTTGAATCCCTGCCCAGGCTTCTAAATGATAAACGCCATTTTCATCTATTGTGAAATGAGCTGATGGTCTCAGACCAGCTCCAGGACGACAGCCCTCTACATCAATAATGAGCAATATGATTAGTAGGACTAATGGGCATTCTAATGGATAGCATTCACAGAGGAGCCAAACACTGACGCGATGTGCTGGAAGAAGAACTACCCCACATCCGCAGATTTGGGCTATGGAGTATCTGTACATTAGTCTGGGGAGCCCGTCATTTCACCTACCATAATTATTTATTTATTTTCCCTATGGCTCTGAGAAACATTAATTACATAGAAACATGGATTTTTTTTTAATTGCTTTTTTTGAAACCATGTTCAACGTTACATGACAGAGTAATTACATAACGAGCATGGAGCTCATTGAGAATACATTCATCAATAATACATAAACAGCTGTCAAGAATATAGGATCTTATGCAATAATATGGGTAAAGAAGTTTTAGGATCATATAAATTCATTTATCCTTTCTTTAGATTATATGTGCTTGTTTACTTCCCTATCTAATTTCAGAAAGAGTTATTTTTAAACTCTCCTAGAATTCTCAATGCAGTTTAAGGTTGGGGAAACAAGATTGCCAGTAAGCGCACATCTAAAAGAATAATTTGCGGAAACATTGATGTTCAAGTGAGATAAGGACCATTTGGTCCACCCAGTCTGCCCTCTTGTACCTGCCTACTATGTTGTCCTAGGTTTTACTAACTCTGCGATATTTTCTCTTGCTCTTTCACAACGTTCCCTCTGTGTGTGCATCCCCCACATGCTTGAATTTTGCCACTGTTTTGATTCCTGTAACCTCTGCTGGAAATTTGTTCCAGGTGTGCATCGCCTTCTCAGTGAAAATGTATTTAGCAAGTTTGCTTACTGTAACAGTGTTTTCAATAGATAGCAGGATGAATTAGCAGCACCGAATGGACTCATCTCTCCTAGCAAGTAGCTCTACTGAGCATGTGTGGGAATTCCCATGCAGGTGTTGACTCATGAGCCTCCTCAGTTGATAAAGCTAATCCTAGCCAGGTAGTGACTCTCCAGGGAGGTGGGTGGGTATTACATAGAAACATAGAAATGATGGCAGAAGACGATCAAACGGCCCATCCAGTCTGCCCAACAAGCTTTCGCACTTGTTTTTTTCTCATACTTATCTGTTACTCTTGGCCCTTAGTAACCTTTAAGCATATCTAATTCATCCTGCTATGGAAAACACCATTTACAGTAAGCAAACTTGTTTTTCTGCCAATAAACAGCCGAACAGCTGAATTTGCCATTGCAGGTGGGGAGTCAAAATCTAAGAGTTGCAGCACAATGTTTACTGAGTAAGCAACCCAGATTCCACCATGGGACATAGACCATTGCAGGAACAGTTTCCAAAACAATGTTTGTCCAAATTTACTGTCAATTCTTGACAGATTGTCCAGACAGCAATGAGATGTTGTGACCACCGGTCGCAGATGGCTGTGACCGCATCTACTCATGTCCTGCACCGTCCTGCTCCCCTCTCCAGGCCTGCTCGTGGCGCAGGTTAGTCTCTGTCGCCGCGTTCCCCATAGCTCTTCATGGCGGTCGAGACGCCACCTCCACCCACACCGACTCCGGGCCTTCCTAGGCACGTGCAAGTATCACCGGGCCCTCCCTTGAAGCCTCTTCGGCAGGAACCTTGGGGGCATCCCTAATTGATGATGTCATGGGATCAGGGTTCTTAAGCTCCACCTTCACCCTCAGCTAGCCGACTTGGCAAGGAGTTCCATTACTACTCTATGAGCTCCTGTCTCAGTTGTTCCTGTGGTGACGCTACTGGACTTACTTGTACTCTGGAACCTGCCTGGTACCCGCTCCTTGGGGGCCAGCGTGTGCTCTACGGGGACTTTGTCTCCTGGCTTCCTCCACTCCTCAGGCTGGCCCTGCGCCTTCCAGAAATACTATCTTGCTGGCTCCCCGCTCCTCAGGGTCGCCTGTGGGAATGCCTTCACCACTTGGGAGTTCTAGCTCTGTGCTTCCCCGCTCCTCAGGGCAGTGCCCACGTTCTATACTGAAACTGTCAGTGCTTTCCCACTCCTCAGGGTAGTGCCTACATTCATACTGAGTTGTCAGTACTTCCCCACTCCTCGGGATAGTGCCTATGTTCATACTGAGTTGTCAGTGCTTCCCCGCTCCTCAGGGTAGTGCCTACGTTCTGCACTTGGGACTGTCGGTGCTTCCCAGCTCCTCGGGGCAGTACCCTTGATTCTATCACCGGTCACTGCTGGCACCTCCCGCTCCTCAGGCAAGTCTACATCATCATCTCGAGAACTGGCTCGGGCTTTCCCGCTCCACGGGTTGGCCTACGTCATCGAATCAGTACCTCCTTCGCTACGCAGCTCCTCGCCTCGGGGTTGCCTCTCTGGAATACCTCCTGCACGTCCTGTCTCAAGCTTCCCATTCCATGGGCCTGCCTAGCGCCATCCCCTTCGGAGGTCTCTGCCCAGGTACTGATCTCCAGCCTACATATTTACTGTGGGGATCCCTCCTTGCTGTGTCTTCTACTCTGCTCCTCGGGACCCCTCCACAGTTTCACCCAGAGCTCCATGCTGTGCTTGACCTCACCTCCCGACAGTGTGGACCTGTGGGGGCGCCTCCCCACAGGTAGTAACAACTCTCACCTCAGGCCAAGGGTCCACAAACCCACAAACCATTACATGAGATTTAAAGGTATGAACAGATGACCATTTTGCAGCTTTGCAGATGTCTTCGAGGGATACCTCTCACAAATGGGCAACAGAAGAGGCCATAGCTTTTCCTTAATGAACCTTGGCACCTTCTTGATTTGCACGCTTGCTGAAGAGTAGCAGTACTTAATGCATTCTGTTATCCAGTTTGAAAATATGCATTCATGACTGCTACTCCCAATCTGTTAGGATCATATGAAACAAAGTTGCAAAACTTAGCAATGTGGCTGAGTTATTTTTCTTGTAGCAGGCTAGAGCAAGTTTGTAATCCAAAGTTGAAGGGTCTTCTCAACTTCGTGTGCATGTGGTCATGGAAAGAAGTTACGCAACATGATGAATTGATCGATATGGAAAGCCAAGACCACCTTTGGAAGAAACTTTGGGTGAGTGTGGAAGAATTGCATATATGGTGGATCATGAACGTGAGCTTGGAGATCACTGACTAGCTGAAGTCACTGCTATTAGAAAAACTATTTTCCAAGTCACTAACTTAAGAGAAACCATTTCTAAAGGTTCAAAAGATAGCTTCATTAATTGAGGAAGGACAACATTCAAGTCCCATGGGGCCAGAGGGTTTTGCACTGGAGGCTTCACATGCCATAAACCTATCATAAATCTCTATACTAGTGGTTGAGATGGGTTTATTGTTTATTGTAAAATAGACTGCTATGATGCTGAGATGTACTCTTATAGAGGATATAATAAAACATGAGTCAGAAAGGAATAGTAAGTATGTTAGCAAATGCTTAAGCCCACAAGAAAACAGATCCAAGGCATTCTGTTGACACCACTTGAAATACCTTTTCCATTTAAAAGCATAGTTTTTTCTAGTTAAAGGCTTCCTAGCCTAAACCACTGTGTCTTTAATGTATCTGGGCAAAAAAAGACCAGTGATTACTGAGTCCTGAGTTAGCAAGGCAATGCCCTACTCAGATGTATGGGGGGATTGCTAGAAAGTTGTAAGATATGCACCCACATCTGTCTGGGCCATGCTGGAGCTGTAAGGATTAAGCAAACACAGACTTACAGTAACCTTTGTACTGTTTTGGCGATCAGTAGTAGTATCGGTGGAAAAGTGTCATGAGGATTCTTATACAATCAGGCAGGAAAGCATCTTGAGCTAACCTGAGATAGCGGGGTAGAATTGAACCAAATTTGTCAAGCTCCCTGTTCTGATCCAATGTGAATAGATCGACTGATGGAGACCCCATAAGTCTAATAGTTTGTTGGCTGTTGATTGTTGCAGAGACCACTCATGTGGACGAAACACTCTGCTGAGGTGATAAGCTAATGTGTTGGAGATAGGTGGCTTGAAGGGCTGCTCAATTCCTGATTGCCCACTTCCAAATCCTTAAGACTTCCATTATCCTGTGGGGGTTAGTGGGACAACATGGAAGGCTGCCGCCCTATTACCTAAAGCAACTAGAATCGCACTGGCTGTTGAGTGCCAAGTGGTCAGCAGCTTGTAGATGGTAGAAATGCCTTCTCTTACAGTGAGTCTTTCCATGCTCTGATTAATTTTATCCTCTGAGTCGGCAATAGATATGACTTCTCAAAGTCCACCAGAAACCCAAATCTTTTAGAAGATGGATCGTCTTGTGCAGGAAGAGCAGAACTTCTTCCTGAGAGGTGATATAGCTAGCTAGTCATCCAGGTATGAGAAAATCTGAATCCCTTGGTAACACAGGAGTGCCACTAACACTGCAAGACGTTTGGTGAAGACTCTTGGAGCTGCTGACAGACCAAACAGGAGTACTGTGTGTTGATAATGGGAAGAATCCACCTTGAAGTAAAAGCAGCACCAGTAGGAGGAATGGATGGCTATACTGAGCATACACAGCTTTCAGATAAAGAGCGCACACCAATTCTCCCTTCTGGTTATAGGAGAGAATCATGCTGCAATTTAGAATTTCTCCTTGAGTAGATGTTTGTCCAGGAGTCTCAAATCCAGAATGGGCCTCAATCCTCCTTATTTCTTGGGGATGAGGAAATATCGGTAATAGAAGCCGTATCCATATTGAGATGCTGAGACTAGCTCTATCACCCACTGTTGAAACTGCATCAAGTGAAATGGATCTGAATTGAGAGTCAGGTAATTTGGAAGGAATGGTAGCCAGGAGAAACATTATTCAGATTCCATGATCTTGAAACAGAGGTCCTTGCTTTTCTAGTACACAAATCAAAAAAGGTCTGGATTCTACCCCCATTGGAACAGAGGACTGTTGATTTCTCAGAAGGATCAAAAACTAGGCCCAAGTTTAGACTGGGCCTGTTGAGGCCTGCTGTATCATTTTAAGCTGACGGCGCCCCCACTGCTGAGGTCTGGCTAGACATATTTGCTGTTGTTGAGCCGGAAGAGGTGGGAGGCAATATTATGGAAAAGGCGTCTGAAATTATGGCCTTTTATAAGAAGGAACATCTCAAAAAGGAAGGCTGCTTAGGAACTATTAAGAGGAGACAACTTCTCATGTACAAAGTTTCAGATGCTACTGGGGCTAAGCAACGCCATACATCTGATTGAGACTGATGAACTGCGTGAGATGGAATCAAATGGTTCAGACAGAATGAAGAATATATTTTATGCATTCCTCCATATCTAATAGTGGGTGGGAGTAACAAGTGTCACCATCTACAAGTTGTAAAAAAAGGCCTTAGCTTTTGAATGCAGTCATGACATATTGCACCATATAAAACTGTTGAGTGGGGATTCAAGTGGGAAGCACAGAGCTCTGAAATATTCTCTTTAAAAAATTAACTAGTAGCCAATGGTTGCTGCCTGAAGGCAAATTCAAATATCTTTTACACCTTTTTCAGGGTGGACTCGTCAATGACAGACTGATGGGGTAGCTGGAGGATTCCGAACTCCAGTAACTTCTGAACTCTATATTTGAGAACTAGTTTTCTGTCCCATAAGAACTCCAGAAATAGGAGTTTCCTACTTTCGCATCTTATAACACTGATCACCTTCCTGTATGGTGATGGCTGCTAGGTCTTCCCCTCCAAAATATTTTGCCTTTAGATTTTTGCATGCCTAAGACATGATTTTTTTTCTCTCTCTTTTTATTTTTGTTGCATTATATTTGCCACATTCTTGATCATTATTCCAATTTTTTGTTTAAGATATTCACCTTGGCATGTCTTGCCCATTGCAGATTTTGATATTATCTGCAAACACACACACATTCTCTTTTCTAGTATTTACACAGTGTCACTGTCTACAAAGACAATGAAGAGGACTAAGCATATCTCTAATCTTTGTGGCACCCCACTGGGAACCTTCCCTGCACCAGACTACCACTCAGTGAGTTCTGTTGTCGAACAGACTTTTCATCCAGTTCTCAAAATGTCTTCCACTTCCTAGACTGGCTAGCTTTTTTCACCAGTCTGGATAAACATAACAGCAATGCACTAAGAAAACTGCTTTGAATGGAGCAATAAGTTCCACCCAGAAGTAAAGAAGTCTACATTCCAGGAGACATGCATTTATGCATCTACAATCTTCAGTTTTGCATGGATCAAAAACAAACAAAAAACAAAACAAAACACTGTAATGGTCTTTGTGTTTCCCCTGAAAAGTCCTGAAAATATGGTGTGAACAGAACACTAAGCATAAAAGTTATTTGAAGACACATAAAGACAATGATTTTATAAGCCTTCTTTTCTGTCAGGAAGTAGGAAAAAAACAATGCACATTAGCTTAGGATACCCTAGAGTGATGAAAACCTTAAAGAAATAACTATATTTTTCAAGATGTTAGAAATCAATATTTTCACTTGTTAAGATATTATATTAGATTATACTAACATTTTAGAAGATCTGGTTAACCCATATATCGTATACGTATCCAATATGAACTCAAATCTCCATGCTTCTGAATGAGATTTCCTCTGGTATACACTCATAATTAATCATGCTCAAGGCAGGTTTTTTTTATCTGCTAGAATTCCTTTTCCTATTTCTGGTTATGCAGTCAATAGCATAACAGGACAAAAAAAGATGCAACACTAGATAAACATCTGAAAATTGCTGATTAATGCTATTCCCAGTTACTCATAATTCCTATAGATGAAAATTTACTTTCACTCTTGATCAGGCAAACTGCTATAGTACAATGGATGGTGTTGCAGAAGTGGACCGTTGGGCTGAGATGGAGTTGGCACAACCCACAGGGAGGAGCCCAGCAGTTCACCACCATCGGCAGGCGGAGCTGGCTGGAACAGAGGCCCAACTGGAGCTTCACTAATAACAGCTCTAGTTCCCCTTATGTTGAGCCCTCAGGTGCCAGAACTGGCTGGACTTAGGCCTCTGTGGAGGTGATGATTTGTCACGTAGAAGATATTGCAAGCCAGCACAGTGAAGAAGTTGAGTCTGTACAAGCAGCGGTTGGAACAGTCGATGGTCAACGGAGACAGATTCAGGCTGTGGTCAGTGACGGGTGGAGTTCTCAGTGTTGTGGTTCAAGCAGTGGTCGGGCCAGGCAGAGTTCCAGCAGAAATGGTATGGAGGCAGTGGTCAGAGGCAGGTGGAGGTCAAGCAGTGTCAAGGTCCAATCCAAGGTCAAGCCAGAAGTCCAATCCAAGGTCAAGCCAGAAGTCCAATCTGATGAAACGAGGAATGAAGAGGAGAAGGGAGGGCGAGGAACCACAGGAGCAAGATGAGATGCTGAAAACAGATGAAGGGAAGTCTAATCACGAAGACAAGAACTTAGAAGACAAACTAGACTGCCAAGGAATCAGGAACCAGGACACAAGGATCAGGAACCAGGAATGCAGCGGCAAAACACTTCTCCGACGGAGTTGACCTATTGCTGAGATGTTGGAGGTATGTCCAGGCAGGCTCTTTATATAGGAGGCCTCATGATGTCATCAGAGAGCACTGTGGTGGATTTCCCACCGCAGGCCCATTAAATCCTGGCAAGTTGGGTGTGTGCACACCTAGGGAGGCTCTGAAGCATGAACCACGACAGCATCTAAGTCGGCCCAGCCACACCACAGCAGGCAGCCACGTCTTGGCCGGAAGAATCTGTTGCACCGTGAGAAGGCAGTCGGAGCGGACCTGGGCTGGAGGTAAGCGCAGCAGGCTGCGGGACGAATCCACAGTCCACCGAGTGCATGAGATGGACAGACTAGATGGGCTGTTTGATCTTTATCTGCTGTCATATTCTATTATTTATTTATTTAGGTTTTAAACCTACCCTTACACAAGAAGCCCAGGGAAGGTTATAATTAGAAACATAAATACAAAAACAATAGACAAGCCAAACATTAACAGCAATGAGCAGAGAGCATGTGATATCTGTTCTCCCCATTGGCAAAAAGGCAGATTTTCTAAAATTCATCAAATCAGCAGCTAACTGCACTGCTTGGGGGAGCGTCTTCCACAGAATAGGAATTGCAAATGTAAACAAGCAGCTATGCACCATAATGCAAATCGGTAGTTCCTATAGTATGCACCACAAATACAAAGTATGCACCACAGATATAAACCTGAGGCCAGATTCATTAATAAGTGAATTTTAAAAGCCTTGCGCATGCTAAAACGGGAGATACGTGCACAAATTTGGCTGTCATGCACCAAGCAGATTATAAAAGCCGCCCATGGATGTGTATATCTGCCGGTGCTTGCACAATTGAAAAGTTTCTAAAATGGAGCAGGCATGGGCGTGGTCCGGGCAGGCCGTGGACATGTTGGGGAAGATCTCCTGCCACACTACTATTGCAATGGATGGCATGTAAGTAATAAAACAAAATAATCTAGGCTAGTCAGGGCTAACAGGGAGGAAGGGTGGCTATTAAATTGGGGGGGTTGGAAGTCCTATCCCTTAAATGGGGTGAACTGGGAATGAACTGGGAAATGGTGAATGGTGTCAGCATGCGTCCCTTATAAAATTCCCCCAGTTACGCGGTAGAAGCGGCATTTGTGCACACATTCGTGCGTCCATTTAAAATTGTGTGCAGATGTACTTGCATCCAGGGTATTTTATAATATGTACGCATAAAGGCATGTATGTTATAAAATGGACGCATCTCTGTACGCGAGCCGGCAAATGAGTGCAAGTGTGCACCTGTGCGCCCCATCTGTGGCTTTTCTCCAATTTTGTTTCTATGGAAAAAATCCTAAATAAATCAGAGAATATAAGCCCTCTGGGTTTAGGAAAATACCTACAGTACCTGGATGCAATCTGCTTTGAAGTGTCAAAAAGTGGAATATTTGAAAAAAAAAATAAAAACATACAAACAAGTAATTTTTCCCCTAGGAATGTTACAACCATATGAGATGGTACTTGACCAAACATTTGCTCATATAAGCATGGTTCTTATTATGTAAGACCATAAAAGCCATAACCTGGGCCTCGAAGCTGGCCTGGACAATTGGTAACCAATGGAGAGCTGCTAAAATAGATAATACATGGTCCCTGAACTTTGCCTGGACTAAAAGCCTTGAACTGGCATTCTGCACAATTTGAAATCATCTAGTACTTTTTAGTAGTGATGTGCATTCATTTTAAATGAATTAGACAATTTCAACTAAATTGTCTAATTCATCATGGTTCGGTAGCACCAACATACGAAAGTAATTTTGCCAAAATTTTGGCAAAATTCATATTTCATGTTAGTGCGCACTAACGGGAGTTACTGCGCACTATTTTTCTCTTGGTGCGCGTTAACACCGATTAGTGCGCATTGTTTCATAAGTGCATACTGCGCAGTAATGTCCATTAGTGCGCACTGATCCAGAGATTATGCTTATAAATATACTGTGCACTATGTTATTTACAGTTACAGTTATGGTTCTTCATTCCCATTGGCTGTCTCCAAGGTAGAGACAGACAATGGGAACGCAGAACCATACCCCTAAGCTAACGAACTGCTCATGAATTGTCACTTTTTAACTTATAAGCAACATTTTTTGTTAGTGCACTAACTTTAGTTACAGCACACTAGTATACAGTTAGTGCGCCCTAAGTTCTATTAGGTCACACTAACTCTGTAATGATGAAAACTGGTTAGTGTGCACTAATGGAATTTAAGGCGCACTACCATCTAGTTACTGTGCATTACAGTGCCGTTAGTGCGCACTAAGCCACACCTGGTTAGCGCGCACTAACATCACTTTACTGCACAGGCAAAGCACGATTAATAAAAACATCCACACACACTGCTGTATTCACTAAGTGTGTAGTCTTTTAAAGGACAAGTCACAATTTTAAAGTTAATTCTGTAATAAAAACCGAGATAGTCATGGACATGATTAATTACATTTAACATTATTGATCACTATGTTACCGAACCTTATGGCACTCTTGTAATTGTGCAAATCACAGTGTCATTAATTTTATGTGCCTTGATGTAAACCGTTGTGACGGTATCCTCCAAACGACAGTATAGAAAAGATTTAAAATAAATAAATAAACACTAACACAATTCAGGGGAAAAAATGAAAAAAAAAAAAAAGCAGGAAACTGAAATTTCCCATGGGGGACCTGAACTAAAGCACGAACTGATAAAATAAAATGCACATCTCTACTTTTTAGCAACAATTCCAAATATAAAATGTTACAACAATCAAGCCATGACATTATTACAGGAAACAGAATCTGTGCAAAATTTGCTTTGGAGAAAAATGTATGGATTCCCCACAGCTGTCATAAATGAATAAAGCAATTTTTCACAACAGCAGAAATCTGAAGTTCCAGAGAAAGGGCAGAATCTATTCCAACAGCAAGACTCGGACCTGATCTTTCATTAGGACCACTATGCATCTGGATTCACTGATGGCTGTGATGCTACAAACACTGTATCTTCTGAAGATTTATTTGTAGTTTATTCACATTTGTCCTGCACTAGGGATGTGCAGGGAAAAAAATTTCATTTTTGTTTCTTGGTTCGTTTTCAGGAGATTTTTTTCCCATGAATTTCGATTCATGGATTGCTTGATTTGTTTCATTGTGTGAAAGAAACAAATCAAGCAATTTAAAAAAGAACCAAAATAGTCCAAAAATGAAAACGAGTCCTCCCTCCCACCCTCTCGAAAAAAACCCTAGGGTCAGGATTCCCCCCCCCCCCCCCAGCCCCCACTTACCCAGTCTGGTGGGGTTCCAGCATCTCGAACTAGGCCGAAGCCTCGGACTTGCGTAGGCTGAAACTTCAGCCTACTGCTGGTCTCAAAGCCTCAGCTTGCATAGGCCAAGGCTTTGGCCTAATCCTAGGCCCGATGCCTAGGCCTTGGCTTAGGCTGGTGCCTGGACCCAGGCCCAATGCCGTGGCCCAGTCCAGAGGCTAGATCCTGATGCCAGTTTGCTTTAAATGAACACACATCCCTATCCTTCACTTGATGTTCCTCGTGCATTTATTAAGCATATTGGCAGGCCGATACAGAATGGTGCGCTCAGCTGAGCGCACCGTTTAGCCCCATTTGACCGCGCATTTTACACATTCTATTAGTATCCCTTATACTGTAAGGGGTAATAACGCGTGGAAAATGCGCGGCCAACTGCCCCCAAAACTAATAGCGCTCATCACATGCAAATGCATGTTGATGAGCCTATTAGTTATACCCATGAGATACTGAAAGTAAAATGTGCGGCCAGGGACAACACTGGAAAAGGTGTACAGAAAAGCAGAAAAAACTGCCAGCGCCCATTTTCAGAACCCGTGGCTGTCAGCAGGTTCGACAACCGACGCCGGTAAAATTAAGCGTCTGTTGTCAGACCCGCTAACAGCCACCGCTTCCGCCAGTAAGGAGGCACTAGGGACGCGCTAGTGTTCCTAACGCCTCCTTATTAGCGTGGGCCCTAATTCAAATAAAGAATCGCGCACCCAGGAGAGGTGCCTGGGCACGCGTTGAGAGAGCGGGCGCTCGCCTCAGAGCGCCCGCTCTCCCGCGGAGTTTATTGAATCAGCCTGTATGTGATCTACTATCATCAGGCCCCCCCATATTTAGAAATGTATTCCAGCTTTGCTGATTATCTTCGTTATAGCCACAATATATATATATTAAACAATAGGGAGAAAGAAGGGCACCCTGTGAGAGAAACCACACATGACAGGATACTGCTTCGATGCACAGCACCTATCTGCAAGAAATGAAGCAAACCATGGCCATACCATCCCAGCTGCTCCCTCAGCAGCCGTTTGCTGTAGTAATATTGCATAGCATTGAATGCCACAGTAAGGTCTGAATGTATCAGCACAGGGCCATTGCTTCAATCCAGGGCCTTTATGGATTCAATACAAACTGATCCCATTCCAAAAGAGTTTGACTTCACACTCTCATAGAGTCATAAGCAGAACTCATTTCTGCATGAGGACTAGACAATTTAGGGCAGTGGTTCTCAACCTTTTTTCTGTCTAGACACACCTGACAGATGGTTCTCACATGTGTGACACACTGACCCATGATCGTCACGGGGCTAGATGTAAAAGTACAGTTTGCATCCACAGGAACCCCCCTGACCCACAATAATGGATGTAAAGCAGAATTATGACATTCCTCGTACAACTCACCTTACAGAAAAGATATTCTAGTTCTAGTGTCATCTCAGTAACAGCAACTCAAACTCCTTCTACTTCCAGGCTCAACAGCCCTACTTATGAAAAGATAGCAGTTTACCACCAATGCATATCCCTCTTGAGAAAACACAACAAATAAGACTGATAAAACTCTTACATGCTAGTAAAATATCTCATCTCGGTAACAGACACAGAACCGACCTAACATACTCCCAGGATCTGTAGTAATGCACATAAACTAATCCGCACACAGTTACACCTGTATTATGGAATACACTCAAACAGGAGCAACCCTATCTATGAAAAGGCAACACTATAAATATTAAATCAGGCCCTAAAAACTAATACACCTCTTATTAGGAAAACAGAACTAGCAAGCAGCTATAGATCCCCACACAGAAATAATTGTAAAACTATACTAATAAGCAGAATAAATGTTTCTAAACAGCTATGAACAGAATTACATCCAACAATTAAAAACTGATAAAAACTATTAAAAATTCTCCAAACACCAATAAAATATTTCAAAAAAAGGAGACACATCACATAATATTAAATAATTAAAATGGCAGTCAATCAAGAAACATAAACTTAAAAAGCCACCTTTACTTACCCCCCTCCAGCAGCTCTCCTACTCCTCTTCTATGCAGGCCGTAGCACACAGCAGAAGTAGCAGTAGAGCTTAGCCTCTACTGCTACTTTCTTTCTCTCACACACACACACACAAACACACACCAGTCACCTGATCTCTCTCATGCATACACACACACAGGCTTCCCACTCCCATGTTCTTTCAGATATACAGGCTTCTCACTCCCATGCTGTGTCTCACACACACCCAGGTTTTCTCACTCCCATGCTCACTCTTCACATGCACAGGTTTCTCATTCCCATAATCACTTTCTTTCTCTCTCACTCACACACACACACACACACACACCAGTCACCTGATCTCTCTCATGCATACACACACAGGCTTCCCACTTCCATGTTCTGTCTTACATATACAGGCTTCTCCCTCACATGCTGTGTCTCACACACACCCAGGTTTCTCACTCCCATGCTCAGTCTCTTCACATGCACAGGCTTCTCATTCCCATAATCACTTTCTCTCTGTTACACACACATACATACACACACACACCAGTCTCTCATTTCCATGCTCGCTCTCCACGTGCACAGGCTTCTCATTCCCTGAATCACATTCTTTCTCTCATATTCACACACACCAGTCTCTTTCTCTCATACACACCATCACCTTACCAACCAATCTCTCGCTCTCATGCATGCACACACACACAGGCTTCCCACTCCCATGCTCTCTCTCTCACATAATCAGGCTTCTCCCTCCCATGCTGTATCTCACACACACCCAGATTTCTCACTCCCATGCTCACTCTCTTCACATGCACAGGCTTCTCATTCCCATAATCACTTTCTCTGTTACACACACACACCAGTCTCTCTCTCATTTCCATGCTCGCTCTTCACGTGCACAGGCTTCTCATTCCCTGAATCACATTCTTTCTCTTACATTCACACACACCAGTCTCTTTCTCTCACACACACACCGTCACCTTACCAACCAGTCTCTCTCTCTCATGCATGCACACACACACAGACTTCCCACTCCAATGCTCTCTCACATAATCAGGCTTCTCACTCCCATGCTTTCTTTCACACACATCCACCCACCCCCACCCTCCAACAGCAGGCTTCTTACGCCCATGCTTTCTCACATACCCAGATTTCTCACTTCAATGCTTTTTCTCTCTCTCACACACACATCAGTCACCTCCCTGACTAATGTCTCACACTCTCACATACACATCAGTCATCTCCTTGAGCAGTCACTTTCATTGTCTCTCACATATACACACACATCAGCTCTCTGACCAGTTTCTCTCACTCACACACATGCTCTCAATCACACGCAGGCTGGCTGCTTCTTTCTCTCACTCAGTTCCTCTTCCCCGCCCCTCCCCGAGCACAAATGGTAGCTGCAGCAGCCTCCTCCTCCAGCCCCCGCAAGCCAAGAAAGAAGAATCCCATCGGCCGCGGGAGCCTCAAGCTGCTCTCTCCTTTCCCGATTACAGTCTGCTTCAATTGCTCGGGGGCCGATGCTGCAGCCGCCGCTGCTACTTTATCACGCGGCACTGCTCTTTCTCCTTCCCGCGCACCGCGTATCACTTCCTGTTCCAGGTCACGGGGGGGGGGGGGGGCAGGCGTGGGAAGAAGAAAAGGCCAGCCACAAGTGCCACAGCTTTTTTTTAGCACTGCTGCCGTTCCCACTGGGCTTAAACGTGTTGATAGCCCGGCGGCAACGGCAGCAGGGAAGAAAGAGCAGCGGGAGAGACCGGGAGCACGCGACACAGCAGCCGGTGCTTGGCGACACACTAGTGTGTCGCGACACACCGGTTGAGAACCGCTGATTTAGGGGAAGGCTCTAAAAGAAGCAATCTCATTTACCTAAGGCATAACACGATGTCAGGAAAAATTTTACAATTTCAACCAAATAGCACATTTACCACCCCTTTCATTCAATGTTTGGGCAGTCAGTGCTTTTCTCAGTTACTTTGGATCTTTTCCTATGTTCTAGAATTGCCAGGTTCTTGTGGCCTGGTTTGGCCTCTGTCGGAAACAGGATGCTGGGCTTGATGGACCCTTGGTCTGACCCAGCATGGCAATTTCTTATGTTCTTATGTACGGGTAATTTCTAAATACTGTTGCTTTAAAAAGAAAACTGTTCCCACAGCAGAGTCAAAGCTGGAATGGTTGTGAATAGCCTGCATTTCCCCTATTTTTCCCCAAACAATGTGTATGGAAGTCTCATCAGCAGCTTCCTTGCAATAAACATCACCAGGGCCAGGGAGACAAGGAGCCATGAGAAGCAAACCTGACAGGTCGAACCGGAACTGCTCCCTCCATAAACCCAAGCTGCGGGTGGAATAATGAACATAGAGAGGTCCATTTTCACGTGGTTCGTCTGGCTAACTTCAGGACTTAAGACGGACGAACCGCAGTTTCTAAATTTCCCGCTGCATTGACCTGCTCTAACTTATTTGACTAAGCTGTTAGCCAGATACAACTTAGCCAGGTAAGTCAGAGGCATTCCGTGGGGGCGTCCAGGTAGGGTCAAGTTCGCCAAAAACATTATCTGGCTAACGCCAATATTCAGTATTATCTGGCTAACTTTAACCGTGCTGGAGAGCAGTCCTTCTTAGCCCAATAGCTTTATCTGGTCATATTCCGTGGCGGGCTTAACTGGCAAGCACGCCACTGAATATCCAGCAAAGTCGTCTGGCCAACTTTAGCTGGATAATTTGCCCACACACTCTCAACATCAACCTCAGAGCGAAGGCAAGGGAGTGGCCCTTTCTGAGGCCTTCCCTTCAGCCTGCCACCATAAAGAGCTCAGAGCTTCCAACAGCTAGAAGAGAGCCAACAATAAAATACATCCAGCAGCAGTGGGTTATAATTATATTAAACTGAGAGAAGAACAGAAACACGCTGATGCAGAGAGTGCATCAGCAACGCGCTAGGAAACCATTCTGGGATGCACCTCTTGATCCCTCTATGAGGCAATTAGAAACATGACCAATGAACCAGTCTAAAATGTCCTACAAAATTCACATTAATGTTACAGCAGAAAATGCTTTTTTCCAAGTCCGCAAATGAAACAGAAAAGCAGAATGAACCACCTCAGCAAAATTAAAGCAAAGAAAATGTTTTATTGTATAGGCGTTTTTTCCTTGTGGCACATTGAATCTTCATGAATAAACAGAAAATTAAAATGGGGAAGGAGAGGGCACAATGCAGGAGGGGAATCGCCACACACCCCCCGGGTGCAGGAGAAGGGAAGGATTGCAGAGGTCTCCGCAGCAACGCTCCCGAATAAGGTGGTTTCTCCGATGTTGATGGTTCAGGTCTTTTGGTCAGGGCACAAAACAATTAATGAAAAATCCTCCCAAAAAGTGTGGAGAAAGGTCAGAAAACCTACAGCATTTGATTCTGCTCTGCATCTACTAAGACTTTTGCACAGTCTTCCAAAGACAGCTCAGATTAGAATCCAAAATTTTGGGGGCCATGGCAGGAAGCTTGCCACCCTAGGCAATAACGTGAGCCAGCCCCATATCTAAATCAGCAATGCTAAAAGCTTTATGCATTATTTACTTGGCCATTAAAGTTGGCAAAATCATTACAATCAACACTTCCTTCATTCTAATTTTGCTCCCACCATTATGAATTTATAAGTAAAGCAGAGCATTTCTGTGCTTTAACCTGCCCAGATCTCCATGCAGGCATCACACTGATAACATGTAAAACATGAAGACAGCACAGACAGCTGAAGAGCAGATCTTCATCAGATCTCCATGCAGGCATCACACTGATAGAGGTAAGACATGAAGACAGGGAAGGAGCAACAAAACAAGAAGGGAGGCGATCTATGAAAGCCGTAGTGGTGTCAACAAACAAGATAGATGCCAGATGCCTTTTAAACGCACTTATTGTGGTGGAGACGTAAGATTGCCCGACTCAGGCCGACTTTCGCCACTACCCATGTGGCTGCCTCAGGGGCTGACTAGTTCAAAGATTTGAACATGCATATATCTTTTAATGTGCAGATATGACAACACCAATCAATATCTATCAGTATATTAAAATTCAGACATGCAGTCTCCACTGAGGCAGCCACTTGGGTGGTGGCGAAACTCGGCCTGAGTCGGGCAATCTTACGTCTCCACCACAATAAATGCGTATGAAAGACATCTATCTTGTTTGTTGACACCAAACATGAAGACCCAGAGCAAATCTTCATCGGATCTCCATGCAGGCATCACACTGATACATGTAAAACATGAAGACAACACAGATGAAGAGCAGATTTTCATTGAATCTCCATGCAGGCATCACACGGATACAAGTAAAGCATGAAGACAGCATGCACAGATAAAGAGCATATTTTCAGCAGATTCCCATGCAGGCATCACACCGATACACGTAAAGCATGAATACAGCACGGACAGCTGAAAAGAGAACTCAGAAAGATATTGTTAAGAGTGAGGTGTGTCATTTTAAAAAATGTACATTTTTTTTGTTCAAGAAAGGGTCAATTATTAAAAAAAAGAAAAAGACTAACGACTGATTCCTGTCACGTGATAGAGAGACATTTTGAACAATCTAGCAGGGACTGGGCCAGTTTAATATCTGACTTCAGTCTAATACTGCTTTGTGCTCAGAATGGTTACATTTTGAGCAGAGGTCTCAGGAACAAACTGCTGTGAAGTGTTAAAACAGCTCCAAAAAGGAGGAAAGCGGGGCCTGTTAGAATTCCCATTACCTTGCAGAGGCTTCAGCAGAGCTCCCTTTCCAAGCCTCGGGACGCTCTCCAGCTCATAGCACAATGCACTCAGAACTGAGAAAACTAAAATTAAATTTCCTTCTTCAGTCATTTGCATTTTAATTATGTTCATCCCTTTCTTTTCTCTCTCTCTCTTTCTTTGCCAAAACAGAAAGTTGTTTTTCTTTTATGTTTGGGATAATCATTTCTTCTACTTCTGAGCAGAACAAGACGCAGAAGTGGCAGACAGCATGGAATGAAGTGTGGGAGGCACACGAGACAGAGGCATAAGAACATAAGAAGTTGTCATAGTGGGCCACACCAAGGGTTAATCAAGCCCAGCATCCTGTTCCCAACAGTGGCCAATCCAGATTACAAGCACCTGGCAAGTACCCAAACATTAAATAGATCCCATGCTATTAATGCCAGTAATGGCAGTGGCTATTCCCTAAGTCAACATGACTAACAGCAGTTTATGGACTTCTCCACGAACTTGTTCAAATCATTTTTAAACCGAGTTAAGCTAACTGTCTTAACCACAACCTCTGACAATGAATTTCAGAGCTTAATTGTGCAATGAGTGAAAAAGAATTTTCTCCGTTTTGTTTCAAATGTGCTACTTGCTAACTTCATTGAGTGCCCCCAGTTCTTCTATTATCTGAAAGGGTAAACAATCAATTCACATTTACCCGTTCTAGTCGTCTCATGATTTGTAGACCAGTGGCATAGCAAGAACTGATTTTTTTTTGGGGGGGGGGGGGGCCAAAGTTACCATGGGTGGGCAGTATGCATACAGTGTAATCCCTACTAGTTATACTCTTATCCATAAATAACGCCTTAGAGGTAAATTGTAAACGTGTTGCTTGCACAAACATTTTTGCTTGCACAAACATTGCTTGCACAAACATTTTTGCGCGAGCAATGCGAATTTTAAGAAGCCGTAAATTATGCGCCTATATACCCATGCACGTGTCAAGAACAAGGGGGGGGCAGAAAAGGGGCAAGGAATGGGCATTCAGGGGCAGGGCCAAGACTTAAGTCCAAGTCCAGATTTTAAAAAAGGTGATCATGGCGTGCGTCCGTGTGTTACCTGCGTAACTTTGCCGCAGGTCCTGAGGAGGAGTAAGTCCAGAGATCTCGTGTTTTAGGGCTTTCAGCACAGTATTAAGGTTCAGGTTTCAAGTGGGGGGCTTGCAGGATGAAGAAACAGAGGGGTCTTGAAGACCTCAATATCAACTGGACAAACTGGAGGACTAATTGGAAAAACTGATATTTCCCTTGTGCATGTTTTAAAATCCGCCTGCATATGCGCATCAAAGCCGTTAAAGCCCTAGTGGAAATGCGTGCGGGACATTTACTGAAACCGCCTCTTAAGATTATGCACCCACATGCGCACGGCAGGGGGATTTTAAATGATACAAGCGTATTTGTGCGCACGACATTAAATTGCAGCGTATCTGGCCTCTGTTGGAAACAGGATGCTGGGCTTGATGGACCCTTGGTCTGACCCAGCATGGCAATTTCTTATGTTCTTACTCAGGAGTCAGGGAGCTGGAACTGGAATGCAAGGACTGGAACAGGAACACGGAGACTGGATCTAGGTCAGGAACAAGAATCAGGAGCACAACGAGCAACTAAGCATACAACAGGAAGCATGGAGACCTGTTGCCAAGGCAAAGACCGAATGGCGGAGCCTGCCTTAAATAGGAAAGCCTGGGGCCGCCATCATCCGGGGCCTCGGGAAGGTTTCTCACCGCGGCCCCTTTAAAGTCAGGGAAGGTGAGCACGCGCGCACCTAAGGCGAACAGACAGAACAGATGGCGGCGTCTCCCCTCAACACACGTGGGGAGACCCGACTGGGACCGGGGAAGGCCACGGAGCTGCCGGAGGAACCTGAGAGCAAAGCAGGAGCGCAAGCGCGTAGGCGGCTGCCTACCGCTGCCAATGAGGAAGGGCCAGGTCCAGAACCCGGGCGTTGGGGGTGAGTAGAGCCAGTTGTGAGCCTGCCGCGCCGGGAAATGCAACAAGATCAGGGCAGTAAGTTGTGAGAAGTATTAATTATACAGTTAAAGTGACTGGCAAATATAAGGTCAAGGATGTGTCCTGCTTTATGAGTGGGGTTGGTAACAAATTGTGACCAACCCATTGCTTCCATAGTGTCTAGAAAGATTTCACATGCTGTAGTTTTAGGTATGCTGTCTTCATGTGGGTTAAAGTCCCCTTCGATTAGGGTGGATTCAGGTGATGGGAACTCTTTAGTGAAAATTTCAATTAAAAGTGAGCAGTCTTTTTGGAGTGCTGCAGGTGGGCAATAGACCATACTTATGTTTAGTTGTGGTGATTTTAGTATTGCCACCTCGTAGGGAGGGTTAGTCTCAACCTTGTAGGGTTTAAGTTTAAGTTCTATTTTACTGATTATTAAAAGACTCCCAATGTTACGTTTGTGTCTGGGGAAGTGAAAGATATCATAGTTGGGGTGATCAATTTGATTTAAAAGAACATTATTTGTGTCTTTCAGCTAAGTTTTGGTAATGCAGAAGTAGGTTTTAGCTCCTTTAGTAGATCATTTATCAGTGGGATTTTCTTTGACAGTGATTGAACATTTAGTAATAGTAGAGTAAGCATTAGGTAGGAAAAGATTATAGGAGATTTGTTACTTATCAGGGGGTAGATCAGCTTTGTGTTCTTTCTTTGCTTGTCTTTTGAGGTTCTCCAATAGTTTCCATATATTCCTCGTCCTGTGATGGTTTCACTGAGGTGATTCGACTCCATTGAAATAGTTGTTAAGTAAGGGCGATAATGAAATATTTAAATATTTGCTTCAGGCATCATTTCAGGCAGACACGAAGGGGCGCACAAAGGGGCAAGCTCCTTTGTTGTGCTTCTTCATACGTACGCCAAGGGTGTATGCCTCACAGCGCAAGCGCCTTTGGCGCTGCCATTTGTATATGTTGGTGGGCGGGCTATGTGGCAGAGCGGTCACATCAGCGCCAGTGGGGAGAGCTCACCTTCTCCTTCAGTGGGGGGATGGCGCTCCTCTCTCGTCCTCTGTGTCATCCCCGGAGCCAGCTGCCAACCTGGTGTGCTTGGGCCAGGTAGGCCCTGCTTCCGCTGCCTCCTGTCCTCTCTCCCCAGCAGTATTCACTCTGGCGCTTAATAACAGTCTATGGACTTCTCCTCCAGGACTTTGTCCAAACCTTTTTTAAACCCAGCTATGCTAACTACTTAACTATATCCTCTAGTAATGAATTCCAGAGCTTAATGGTGCATTGAATGAAAAAGAATTTTCTCTGATTTGTTTTAAGTGTGCTACTTACTAACTTCATGGAGTGCCCCCTAGTCTTGGTATTTTTTGAAAGAGTAAATAACCAGTTTACATTTACCTGTTCCATTTCACTCATGATATTATCGACCTCTATTATATCCCTCCTCAGATGTCTCTTCTCCAGACTGAACAGACCCAACTTCTTTAGCCTTTCCTTGTAAGGGAGCCATACCATCCTCTTTATCATTTTGGTCACCCTTCTCTGTATCTTTTCCAATGCAACTATATCTTTTTTGAGATGTGGCAGACCAGAAATGCACACAGTACTCTAATGGGTTAATTTTCAAAAGTCTTTATATACTTAAAATTGGGTTTTACATGTGCAAATGTACTTTACATATGTAAATGGCTTTTGAAAATTACTATGTTAGTATGTTACATTTACTCATGTAACTTCTTTGAAAATTACCTCCCTTAGTGCAGCCTCACCATGGAGCGATAAAGAGGCATTATGACATTTACCATTTTATTCTCCATTCCTTTCCTAATAATCCCTAACATTCTGTTTGCTGTTTTGACTGATGCCACATACTGAACAGAGGATTTCAAAGTATTTTCCAGTATGATGTCCAGGTCCTTTTCCTGGGTAGTAACTCCTAATATGGAACCTAACATCTTTCTCACACACAAACACACACACACAGGTTCTCACTATCACATGCTTTCCCTCACACAAACAAAGGCTCTCCCCTCCACACCCACACACACCCCTCCATGCTCTCTCACATAGACACACCCACCTACACTCTCATATACACACATGAGAAATGAGTCTCACACTCACCCCCTTACTGCCCCCAATCCCCAGCAGTTTCCACTCACCTCTCACTGCCCATCACCCATCCATACCAGTCTCACAGTCATTCTCTCACTGCCAACCTTTTCCTGCTCCTTCCCTCTCACTCACTCCCCTTTCCCCCCTTACTCACCCACTCCCTTCCCTTCCCCTTTCCTCTCATTCACTCCTTCCCTTCCCTCCCACTCACTTCCCTTTTCCTTCCCTCTCACTCACATACCCCCCTTTCCTTTCACTACTCCTCCCTTTCCTTCCCTCTCACCGCTTTCCCTCTGACTCACTCCTCCTACCTTTCAATTCCTTCCCTCCCC